>NC_061787.1:8041628-9291628 GCF_022458985.1 Mugil cephalus | reverse complement strand
GCTGGGCAGCGTCAACGAGAACCTGGCCGTGCTGCTGATGGCCCACAAGTTCCAAGGTGAAAGCTAAAGATGTGGTAAAATCTGATAACCTTTGTTCACACTGGTATCTTTTATTTCTTTACCTCTTAATCTGGTGCCATTTAATCAGTTTTCTGTAGTTATTTTGCCGTATATGTTCATTTTATGTTCTCTACAGTGTAATATTGTGCAAAATCTAAAAAAAAAAAATAAGACCAGTTTGATTGTACATGCGTTTCTTTGTCCTCAGTACCCGTGTGTCCTCATGCCGGAGGAGTCGGCCTGTGCGAGCTCGTCCAGCATCTCATTTTGTTCGACTACATCTGTGTGTCTGCGGATCTCAGCAACCGGTCACAGCAGTTTATTTTAGTTTTCCGTTTGAGCTCTTTACCGATTATATCATTACGCTGACTTTAATTTATTCTCCACAGAATGTGTGAATATGTCGACCACCTCCATGAGCACTTCACTTGCCCGGTGGTAATTAAAGACGCCCACTACATGCCTCCGAAGGTAAGAAACCAGCATCACTCTAGAAAAAAAAAAAGATTGGAGCATGAATATACTGTTGTTTTTGTCTTTAGGATGCAGGTTATTCTTGTGAGATGCTGGAGTCGTCTGTGAAGAAACACCAGTATCCTGAAGGAGAAGTATGGAAGTGCCACGTGAAGAAATAAGGACTGCATTTTTCACTGCTAAATTTATAATTAGTGGGCAAGATCTGTGAAACGTTTTTATATAATAAAACTAAACCAAGCTGTGATTTCATCATGCATGATGACACTGAATTTGTTTACGTGTAAACCTGGTTTCATTTCTAAATTTGCTCACGAATGGATATATGTGACCAAGTTTCTGCTGCGTCTGTAGTATTTCTTCACCACTCTCAATTAATTTCACTTAAAACTCAACATCTTTACTAACAAAATTAGATAAGTTAGAAAACACAGAAAATAAAAGTATCCATACAGTAAAGTAATTCTCAAGAAAGTGTTGCTTACAGAACAACAACAGAAATCTCTTTTTACCTATGGAGGTGATGTACATAAAGATTGGATTTGAAATATATATATATATAAAGGAGACATACTTAAAGAAGAGTGTTAAAGAACGGTACTAAAGAGTGTTAAAGAACACACTGCATTCCTCTGTGGCTGGCTTCACACAGCCATCTGCATCTTGATGCTGGGATGTGGATTGTAGTCGCAGATCTCAAAGTCCTCCGCACGAAAATCGTCAATTTTCTCCACTTTTCTCAGGATCTTCAGTTTAGGGAAGGGTCGAATCTCCCGCTGAAGCTGCACATTTAGAAGAGTGAGGATGTAAGTTTGAAATCACAAAGAACATCAAGATATTTAAAAAAGATTTTCAAGTTACTCACCTGCACTTTGAGAGGTTCAATATGATTGATGTAGATGTGAGCGTCTCCCAGAGTGTGAACGAAGTCGCCAGGCTGGAAAAAACAAAAAACATAAAGGCAGTGAGAGGGAGGACACTGCTTGACAAAATAGGGAAGAGTTCGATGAGAGTGCTCCTACCTTGAGTCCTGTAATGTGTGCGATCATGTAGGTGAGCAGTGCATAGCTGGCGATGTTGAAAGGCACTCCCAGGCCCATGTCACCTGAGCGCTGGTACAGCTGACAGGACAGCTCCCCATCGCACACGTAGAACTGACAGAGAGCGTGGCAGGGAGGCAGAGCCATGAGAGGCAGATCTGGAAGAACAAAGAGTGATACAGGTTTGATAATCTTTCACTATGTAGGCGTTGAACCGGTTATTGTGGTTTAGGTAGAAGCCCTGTTTGCGTCCTGCCTTACTCACCTTTGGGGTTCCACGCACACATGATGATTCGTCTGTCCTCCGGATTGTTCTTGATGGTGTCGATGACTTTCTCCAGCTGGTCAACACCTTGTCCCGTGTAATCTGTCCGGACAAGGGATGAAAATGGCGATTTAAGTTGTGAGCAGCTTTTCCAAATGGGCCAACAGGCAAACAAGAAAATTCATTTCTGAAGTCATGCAGACGGTTCACTTTTCACTGCTTTGTGTACCACAAACAAAACTATTTACATTATATATTGTCCCTTTAAATAGAACTTGACGACTACAGAAAATTAGGTTCATGCAAATTAAGACATTTCCATGTACTTATAAGTTCTGTCAAAGTTAATCCACGGTACTTTTAAAGTCACCAACATTTTATGTTCTGCGTTTTGTTCCTCCATCTGAACCTTATTTTAGGAAGTACTGCAACAGTGAGCGATTGATTGGATGTTCGCTATACATAACCATGCCATTAAACAGCTTATTCCACTGACGGCTCTAGTCTATCACATAAGACCGTCTGTGAAGCAAAGCAGTTTTACACCCACTGCAGAGGGTGGTGTAAAACTGCGCCATCGTACCTGCATGCATGTCTTTGTACTCTGCACCATAGTGCCTCCACTGGAATCCATACACGGGCCCCAGGTCACCCTCCTCTCTCTCCGTAAAGCCGAGGTTGTCCAGAAAGTTCCGAGACCCGTTGGCGTCCCAAATCTTAACGCCTTTCTCTGACAGCTCCTTGGCATTTGTTGATCCCTGGGGCGCACCAGGAAAAAATAAAATGTCAGAGCTTAATTCTTCGTTTGAACGTCAGTGGTGCACAATGACAAGTTTAAAAACTATTCTCACTTTGATGAACCACAGCAGCTCTTCAAGGATCCCTCTCCAAAACACTCTCTTGGTCGTCAGCAAGGGAAACTGGTCTACGGATACACGCAAAGTTTATTTGACATTTCTGTAAATTCCAGCAAGGTACATCAGCTCCCTTTGCACAAGATGTTACTGCAAATTTAGTACATTTAAAACACATTTAACTTCCAATTAAGGTGTTAATGTGAAAATTGCACAGCTTAGAAATCGAGTACCATACCAGTGTCATGGTTTAAAATTATATAAAAAATAAACTGTTAGTTTAATTTCCAGTAAATCGTTTTACAGGGGAAAATATCCTCCTTCACAAGTGTGTGACAGTCAACAAAGAATAAAGTGTACCTCGCAGACTGTATCTGGCCTGAGCGCCAAACACTGAGATGACTCCTGTCCCGGTTCGGTCTCCCTTTTTGCGCCCTTGCAGCATGATGTACTCAATCTGATCCAGGTAGCCGCGCTCATCGCTGAAAATACCAAAATTCTTTACCGCCTTCTCGTCTGTCTTTTCCTGGCTCTCCTTAGGTACCTCTTGTTTCAACTCCCCAATGCAGAATTCCGAAGTTGCGGGCATTTTTGTGCAGTACAGTTCGGACCTCGGCGCGAAAGCAAACTGCAATTTGGCGCGTTTAACAGGGAGGCGGAGTAACGGTGGCCGAAAGAGCTCATGCCGCGAAAATACATAAACAAGACCCTTTAGAAGCCGTATTTGTGAGGATATGTATTGCGTTTTCGCTGTGTTACGAGTCCTTGCAGCGTGCATGCTGATAAACAGACGAGGATGTTTTAATACATTAATCAGCGTGTGTTTTATCATTTTGCATGCGGGTCTTTAAATCGCTTTGTAACAACCTGCAGGTTTGAACCATAGATACATACACACAGATAGTCCATTGAAACGAGGCGTCAACGCACAATATAATACAATTTATAAAAATATAAAATAAAACAAGATACAGTTAAAGGAAGAGTATGTGTGAAATAAGAATATAATAATAATACAAGTTTTTATTCATAACGCACTTTACATTGAAGGACAAAATAACTCCTTCTGAACAACAGTTAGTTCTGCTCAGGTAGCTACCATTCAGACACATAACTTAGCAGTTAATACTGGTGTTACATGACACTGACAGATGATTTAGGAACAACATGGCCTACTTAGTACAATTACATATAGCCTAGTGGCTAATTTCTCAATGTCACTCATCATTTTACTGTGCAACAGCCGGAGTATAACATGAGCATTACCGGTTTACGCCGCAGGCTGGCGCACCTTTTATTTGTACTGCTTGGTACAGCAGCTGTCACTTATTTGCGTCACGCCAAAAAGGTTCTGAGTGTGATACATGCCGTGAAACCTGTCTTTATTTATAACCGAGTGAATAAAGCTTTATGTGGAAATCCCGTCACCTCCTTTTTGTGTTGAAGCTATACATATAGCACTCGTGGCTAAGTTTTCATCCAACTCGACGTTACATGATGTCCTACTAACAAAAACATCTTTTGTTTCATTATCCTTACTTAAGCTAGTAATAAGATACGGTAGTTAAATTTATGTTAGCTTTTGAGATACATCAAATTCAACACTTCATAACTGTTAAATAGTATAAAACATCTTCTCACTCGTAAAATAGTGTTCCCTGTTGCTTGGTTTCGGTGTTTCTATCACGGAAACGTCCGCAAGCCGCACACACGGCTGTCATTTTAGTTTGTAGTTTAGGATATAAACAATAACATCACTACAGCGGAAACACTGCCTTCAAAACAAAAGTTCTTCATTTTAAATAAGCGCGCAAAATCCTGAAAACAGCTTTACTTTCTTCTTATTATTATTCCGAACCCCATTAATAGACCTCTTAACCACGATTCATTATTATAAAGGAGTTTTTTTTATCATTAATTTTCATACTGTGTGTATGAATTGTCTACCGTTTTTTATTTTGAAAAGTAAGCAACATCCTGCCTGCCTTGACAGTTTGACGGAGGTGAAAAGAAGGGCAAGTCCTCACTTGTCGATGGCTGTGGTCGTTGTGTGTGTGTGTGTGTTTTAAGAGTTAAGAGTGTCCAGTTAACCTAAGGGTTGTGTTTTGGGGTCGTGAGAGGAAACCGGTGTAAAGAAACCGGGTAAAAGAGTGGAAGGGTCCTGGAGGGAGGATGCAGGATGGAGAATTGAGGACAATAGAAAGAAGGTGGTTAGAAAAACGGTGCAGGTAGAGGGAGCTGCTGATGTCCGACCTGAACGACATTAGCCTCCTCTTCCACCCTCACTTTGCAGAACTTTCTGCGCAGCCGGCTCCAGAAACCCTTCTTCGTGTATTTCTTTTTCGACTTTGTGGAGTCAGTTTCTGTCTCCATCTCTCTCTGTACCTCCAGGTCTTTGTTCCTCTCTTCCAGAGTAGCATTTCTCCTCTCTATTTCTTTCTTTTCCTCTTCCATTACTCCAATCCTCTCCTTCAATTCTTTGTATTTCTCTTTCATTCCTCCATTATTTCTTTCTCATTCTCATTCAGTTCTTTGTTGTTCTACTGAATTTCATTACTCCTCTGCTTCAGGTCTTTTTCCTCCTCCGTTTCCTGATTCCTCTCCTCCAGTTCTTTCTTCTTTTGCCCCAAATCTTCATTTTTCCCCTTCAGTGCTTGAGTTTTCTCTTGGAACTCTTTACTAATCTCCTCCACCTGCTCATTTTCCACCTGCAGGATTTTGTCGTTCCTCTTCTCCGGCTCTTTGTTTTTCTCTTCCATTTCTCCGTCCTGCTCCTCCACTTCTTTAGTTCTCTCCTCCCATCCCTATTATACCGGACAAGATAAAGATTATACCTATAAGTTATGTCTTTATTAAGCCAATGAGACAAATACTTCCTAATTCTTTGTATGTGCCATAAACTGCACATTACGAGTACAAGCAGCTTTATATTTATCAAACTATGTTTGATCAGTTGCCTTAACAATGGACACTTCAAACATCCAGTGTCAAGATGTTGTCTTGACCTCAAAATTATCTAGATCTCAACCCAATCCAGCTTGAGTGGGACATTAGTCCAATTCATGCAGTTCTCACCTCGCCACTTGTAGGATTTAAAGGATCCACTGCTAACGTCTTGAGGTTTAGTGGAGACTAGTCCTCAATGGGTCCTGACTGTTTTGGTGGGAAAAAGGATACAGTATTGGACAGGTATTCGTAATGTTAAGGTTGATCAATGTAAGTGTTACTATGGAAAAGAAAAAATTAATGATGAGTATTTCATAAATAATTTAAAATTCTATCTCGCTTGTGACAAAAACACACAAGGACACACGGGGTTAAGCATTGTGAACAGTTTAATTGCGTAAACGTGTAACAGACTAAGAATCAACACACTGTACATGAACAAGAGGAATGCAAGCTGTGCGTGTGACGGATTAGAGGTGTGGTGCATTTTCAAGTTTTATAAAGGTCGTCTTCAGTGTGTGAGAAAACTTCACTGAATTTTACTCAGCGTCTGAAGAAGCTGTTCGGGGTTTAGTCACGTTGTTCCATTCCTGTGTAGAAAAGAAACACTTCAGTTCATATTAACTTCATCGCCCTGTACCATCCAGTCTTTTAAATGCAATGCCAATATTACACCATAAACTGATTTCAGATTTAATCTGGTGGCAATAATGTGAAGCACCACACTGGTTGGCTGGTTGGATGGATACCTCTTATCTGCTGTTTATGTTGCGTCAGAGCCTCCTGAGCGACGTGTTCGATGAAAGCAGGGTCATCCACCTCCAGATCTGCTGGGACCGATACGGTCATAGGGGCTGAGTCCAGGATGGAGACAACTACACTGCTGTCAGCTTTAGCTTCGTTATTCTTCATATGCTGCGTGTCCACCTGAAAGATTTGAAAAAGAAACACATGAGGCCGTTGCAACACAGAATAGTTGTAGATAATTCTTGAATTTGATGAACAACAATAATTAAAGTGGTGCTCAGCCTCCCAGATTAGATCCCGAACATAGAGTCTGACAAACCGTGATCACGCTGAAGATGTTGTCCGTTCCCACCGTGCTGTTGGACAGCCGGCTGACCCAGCCGTATTTGTCGTCCATGTTGCTGAGCCAACTCTGAGTGTCCGCCGTGTGTCTCTGGACCAGCTGTAGTCTGTCGTCGTACTGTTGGCAGGACGCGTTCAGCAGCAAGTGCATCTCCTCCATCTCGGTGTGCAGCTGCTGCACGCTGGGGCACTCTGTGTGTAGAGAAGCTGGTATTAATCCAGTCAATCAAACTTTATTTATAGAGCACTTTTCATAGAAAAGATGAAGCCTAAAGTGCTTTGCATAAAAACAACAACAAAAAAACAACAGACCCAAGAGACCACACAAAGTATGTAAATACACACACACACGAAAATTTAAAAACACTGAGGATTTAAAACAGTGAGGAAACACTTTCCCGCCCTCACCACTTTGAAGCTGAGGAAACACTAGAGACTTAAAAATAACTGTATAAATTATAACTATAATTTAGTAATTATCTAAAGGATAAAATAAATTAAATTGAAAGACATGCTAAAAAGGTCAAATAATTTAAATAAGTTATAAGTCTAATATACTAAAAAGTTAAAATATTAAATAAATTAATAAAATAAAATAAATAAATAAAAATCAATTAATAACCAAACCAAAAAGGTAAAAAAAAAAAAGTTAAACGTGAGACTAAAAAATATGAATTATAAAATAAATTCAATTCAATAAATAACCAGACTAAAAGGTAAATAAAATTCAACTGAAAACAATACTAAAAAGGTAGGTCTTTAGTTTGCTTTTAAAAATGCAGTCTGTTCCACAAGCAGGGAACATGATGGTAAAAGGAGGCCTCGCCGTATGTTTGGGTTAAAACATGTGGAGTAATTAAAAGGCTGCTGCCTGAAGACCTGAGAGTTCTGTTGGGCTCATATGTTAAACGCAAATCAGATGAATAATTAGGACCAAGACCATTAAGAGCTTTAAAAACCATTAAGAGGATCTTAAAATCCAGATGTGCAGCATTTTAATCAACGTTAGAAAACCTCAGTCTTCTCTGCGGTACAACTCATAATGGCATTAATGCATCAATACAGACCATTCTGTACCAGTGTCATTTAGTATTAATGTGATGATCTACCATCTTTGAGTTCTGGAAATGTCAAATTTAGGGTTTGGGAAACTTTAAGACATTTTTACTTTTCTATTTTCTTTAATAGTTAAAAATATTATGGAAATCACATATTAGTGACAAAGATTAAAGTGAAGGAAGTCAGACCAGAGCGGTTTTTACTGTAAGGAGACCGAAGTTGTGTGCATCTATTCTAAATATACCAGAGGTTCACCTTGTAACAGATAATCTTTGCACGTCTCACACAGGTCTTGAAGCTGCCAGCACTCTGACACTTGTCTGCGGAGCTGTCTGCACAGATATCCACCTGGAGCCTGCCCTCCGAACAGCGATCCCGAATCTTTGTAGATGAACACAAAATAACATGAAGGCGCGCACACGGTGAGCAAACGTTTTAGAGCATTTTGTAGAACAGTGCACCCGATACCTCTGCTCGATTGTTGCAAATACTCTTCTCCTTCCTGTATTTCCTCGAACGCGTCGGCCACCGTGGAGCTGAGTTCTTGCAGCACGTTCCTCCCAAAGTCGTACACCGAATCCAGGACGTGATCCAGGCCCACCGTCCTGAAGAAGCCAGCGTGCGCGGCGGACTCGGGGTTAGGCTGGGCTTCCGCGGTGAAGGCTGACAGGAACGAGTGACCGAACACCTGCTGCATCTTCTTAGCCAGAGCGACGCTGTGGTTGAACAAGAGGCTGATGTTCGCCTGCAGCTGGCTGAACGACGCTTCCGCCTGCAGCAGGTCCAGATTGGCTTTGTCCTCTGGGAGCTGCTTCTCAGCTGAGGAGTCTCCCCCTGAATTCTCCTGGTTTTGACTGTAAACCTGCTCCTTCGCCTCCAACTGGGCGGCCATTTTCCTAAAAAACTCCTCCACCTTAAACGGAGAGATAGAGATTTGTAGAAGTACGTTTACATGTCTTAATTGTTTTATATTGACGTATTTGGGGGAATGTGCTGAAGTCGGACCTTGAATGAGAAAGAGGTGAAGCCACGGCGACATGTGGAGGTGTAGAAGGCCTTACAAGAGTCTTCCAGACAGGGCCGACACTCCCCGAAGGCAGATTTGGTTAAATCTAGACATTGCTGTTCAGCTTCCTCGAGTTTCTGCTCCGTCTCCTTGGCCAGCTGCATGGCCCCCTGAAGGAACCGCAGAACAGAAGATACTTTGCCTCTTAATAAGCCAGAGAGGATAACATGAGATTTGGGCCTCTGGCACAGAGTCCTCCTTTTTTATTCTGAGATGACTAAGAAAATATATGAATCTACAGACAGTTCATTTATCTTGACTGTAGTAAAACTACACCCCCATCTCGCTTAACCAGCCCTACTCCCACATTCATTATTCACTGTCTGCTTTGAGGTTTCTCTTTGGGGCTTTATGAGGGAGAAAATATGCAGCGGCTTTCAGAATAAAGCGCAGAGACTTGCACGGAACAGTTCAATTACAATACTGATTCTGGGAAAGAAGCTGCTTTGCTTAAATAAACACTCTTAATGTGAGTAATGCAGGCGACTGCACTCACAGAAGTACACAATTCTCACCTTCTTCTTGTCACTGCTGTGTCTCAGGGCGTCCATCAGGTGTCTGTGCTTCTCCTCTCGTTTCCCCATCCTTTCCTTCACCTGCTTCACTCCGAGCAAAGTTCGCTTTATTTCCCCGTCGATGTACTGCCCTCCGGCTGCAGACAGCCCTGCACACAGAATTAAAACACCGTCCTCACTTTCTCCGGCCGTTATTTCGAATGTGTCCTCGTCCGTCAGTGAAGTCCTTACTTTTCAGGGTTTCCTCGCTCAGAAGAGGAGAGTCAGAGGCACGGAGTACGGCGGCAGTGACGCAGAGAATCAGAACCAGAAGTGTCCTCATGATGTCTTCAGTCCTGGAAAAGGTGCAAAATGTACATGAAGTGAAACAGGAGTTCTGTTTATGGTAGAAAAGACAGAAGCTGGAACCTGCCACAAGGTGGTGCTGTTTCTCAAGCAGTTTAATTTAGAACTATACACGGTAAAAAAGCTTTAAATGAAACTAATAATGCCACTAGAGAAAATATGTTAATAAATTAGCATGTATGATCACAACAATGTCAAGCCACTAAACTGAAGTAACAAAATTACAAAATGCCAAATTACTACTTTTTCATAACTTTCTGGTAAATTAGTTGGGCTTTCCTTTTGTACTGGTGGGTTATAGACATTCTGCTGCAGCTGCACACAATAAATCATCTAATTGTCGTATAAAAATAGAAAAGTTACTTGAATCAGAGTCAGCATAAACTAAAATTAAATTTAAAGTAAATGTGCAACACTGCAGGGTAATAAGAGTGCTAATATTTTCAGTAACTTTCAGTGAGCACACACAATGTTACATCTTCAGGTTGGCTTATATTTTAATAAATCTACGTATGAAAAATTCTCATACAGGCCTGTTGTTGCACACCGTGTGGTGCGTAACTGAGAGTCTATGCAAAACAAAACAAAACAAAACAAAAAAAAACAGCATTTACCTTGCAAACTATGAAAACATCCAACTCCAGAACAAAAGCAGCAGGTTGTTCTGTTGGAGGGATGAGGCCGAGAGAATCTGCTTCCTCCAAGGGCTGTTCTATTTTTATGGATCTACTCAGCAGCACAGATCCTATTACTGTGTTTGCATTATTGGTTATTAAGCCTTATGCGCGCAGCGTACCCGCAGATCCGCTTAAGACTGGCTTTGGTAACATAAACATAACATGCTCCGTTGTTTAGGTCTCTCTCGCTCACTTAATTGTCTCTTACATAGTCCAGAGCCCTCCTCAGGTAAAACTTTATGCTTTAATCCCCATCAGCCTGACAGTAAGCCCGGGCCTCCTGCAGGGACCTGGCATGGTCTCAGTCACGGGCTGAACTCGTTGCATTGCAGGCCGCAACAGGAGGAACAGGATGACTGAACATGTGCAGGATGTGCAAAAACACAACTGTGAGGAGAAAAGGCAATAGATTATAAAACATGCATGTTGCATGTGCAATTTCAAATCTGAATATGTTAATATGTCTAATAATGCGCTGTAACTTGTAGCGTCTGCACCGAATTATCTAAGGGTTAAAAAAAAATAAAATGCTTTGAAACAACTAAAGCACGACTGCATGTTCTATGAAAGGTTTATCCCTAGTGTAAAATGCACTAATATCAGTAAATTGTTTTAACAAATGTGAATCATGTAATAACTTGTGAGGGTAAAAATATCCTCTTCAGGTGTAGGCTTTTGTGTATAACCTGAAAATACAGAAGGTTGATTTCAGTGTTTATTTCAGACGTTCACAGTGAAGCTGGGTCACCCTGAGCATCTGGAACATCTGGAATGTGCTCCTTGACACTTTTCAAAATGATATCCCTCCATTTGAGTTTTACTGATCACACAACTCTGAATGTCTTTCTTTTTGCAGAGAACTTTAGCATCTTTCAGCTATTTGTTTTGGTTCTTGTGCGGTTTTGGTTCAGTCTTATTGCACTTATCAGGAGTTTTACATCCACTATTTTAACTTCATAAGGGGATGTTAGATGAACTAGAGACTGTCTCTGCTGCCGCTTAGAGTTTAAAACATCCACTGTTGCTGCTTTAAACAAACACATGTTGCATGTTCCTAGCTAAGGTAACTTAAAAAAGTATGGAGGAAGAAAAAAGTCCAACCTTCTGGCCTCATACCTCATACTGCATCTGTATGATCCGAGTTGCGATTGTTCTTATCACGACATCTAAACATGGCAGCGGTGTGGTAAATGTGGAATTCCTGTGCGCTGCATAAGCCTTCTGTTAATCTGAGCCCACTGCTGAAAGCCTTGACCCAGCAAATGAGGTCCCAACCCCTGAATGAGCACCAGCAGGAGCCTGCCTGTAAGATACCTGACCCTCAGCTGCTTTTTATCAGTACGCCACGATCTCTATCTGAGGCCTAATACCAGCCTGCTGCTCCAATTATAGTCGACAGTAAAATAACAGTTTTGAAGCCTTTAGGAAAACAAGTAATTAGTCGCTTTATCGTCTCGGGCTGCTCTGGAATCTAATATGTGGCAGACTGGGTCAAACTGGAGCTATTAGTGCTGAGGCCGGGTTTGAAGGCTGTGTTATCCAAAGAAAGAAGAAAAACAGATCAGAGTTTGAGGCCTGCGTCGCCTTCTTTTTAAGCTCGGAGGATTTCAGAGCTGAGGCACGCAGCGTTATCTGTATCTGTTCCTGTAAATCAGGTGGATTGAACAGGGCCAGCGTAGAAAGATTAGCGCTGAGGCCGCCGCATGCAACCCAGTGACACTAACCCGCACTCTGGAGATATGAGAGTGGCCCTGTTTCATTTCTTTGATCTTCCTCATTAGGCCCGGAGGACGCAGCTGCATTTCTGGCTTTGATCAGTGATCTGCATCTGCAGGCCGGAGAGATTACGGACACAGGAAGTGTTGGAATTATCACAGCACCTGGAAGAGTTAAAGGAAAATATGGCCGCCGGTCAAATTTACAGTCCAATTTTGGTCGACCGCGGCCAATATTAGCTGTCACTGGAACAATTTTGAGCAAAATGAATTGTAGTCGGAGCCAAAATAAACAAATGCAGAGATGCTATCAGTGACTTGGATAAAAATTATCAGTGCTGTTCATCAAAGCAAATAAAATTATCAACTTTTCAAGTTGTATTTAACGTTATATAAGTTTGCTTTCTTAGGAACTTTTATTTTCTTACTGTCTTTGAAGTACAAATCAATAATTTATCCCTCAAATCAAATCTTAACATGTTTTTAATCCAAATTGCATAATTTTATTTATTTTATTTTTTTAAATACAGATGTGTTATTTTAAGTGTATTACAGGAAGGAGGGATTCTTGTGATAATAAAATACTCCCCAAAATTTATAATTAACCGCACACAGAGTAGCACATGAAGACTAAAGGAGTATAATATGAATATGAAAGTGATTTTTCACCCTTGAAGAACATGAGATGTAAATATGTATATTAAAAAAAGGCACTGTAGAGAAATGTCGCCGTTTCCGCTGGCTCCCCTCCACCTTCACAAACCTTTGAAATTATCTGTAATGGGTACCAGACTTTCACCCTGGGACGCGATTGCCATCAACCCCCAGTAACTTAATCTGATCTCCGGCTGGATTACTGCAGCGCTGGACGACGTCCCGGGGTCTGCAGCGTTGAAAGGGTCCCGCACCTCCTCCTCTATCCCCACAGGAGGAGACGCAGCAGGAGGCGACGGGACAGTCACTCCGAAAAGCTGTGCAGCACAGATGTGGCCACGGCGAATTAAGTCGCGGTGTCAAGTTATCCAGGAAAGTTTGGGAGAAGGTTGAGACGACACCGGAAATAGGACACGTTAGCTATCAAAATAAAAGTTGACAAATTAGTAAAAGTCCAAGTATAGCGTCTTTTCATTTAGAAAATCTGACTGCAACTTTATTTTATTTATTCTTTATAATTCATAAATAGGTGATTTACATGAAACAATAATAATTTAAAAAATGACTTTTATGTTGTCGAAAAACTCACTAAATGACCTATATGTGATGGTATATTAACAAGCATGTGCATTTCACTGTTTATTTCACGACTTCCCATATTGAAACTGCATGTGCACAAATTAGATTTGATACTGCGTAAGTGTGATTTCTTTTAACAAGAACAACAGGGAGTTGCTGTGCTTTGATAAATATTCAAATTCAAACTTTTGTGCGGATGAAAAAAAAAGAAAATATGGCGTAAGATAAATGTTAAAAGGTGGGCAAATGCTTCAAAAAGGTCAAATAAGTATTCTCGTTGGATGCACTCTTTCGCTCGGCATCAGAATATTTTATCCTGAAAGTCTCACCGGAAGTGTGCCTAGTCCGTCGGTGTAAATTAACACCGGCTGAACTCAACTCTCCTCCTTCAGCCCCTGCGCTGCAAGACGAGGCTCCAGGACCATCACAAAGACTCGTCCGAGCCGCAGCGAGCAGCACAACAGAGACGATGGGATTTTAAACTGAAAACCGAACATGAACGCAGACTTGTAGTTCTTTGTATTTCTAACCAAAACGCGCGTGCTTCTCCGTGGAACAACTTTACGCTTTTTGCTCTGGATGCTGAGATGCGCAGAAAGTGACGGGGGTCCTCATCTCTTCTACAGTCCTCAACGAGTTATAAAACGCCATGAAAGGTGCGTACTGCAGCTCACGGTACATTCACAAAGCTGATAGTTGAGAGCATGTGTTAAAGTTAAAGATATTGCACTCTTTAGTTTGTCAATCTGTGCGTAGTCATTGTGGTCACCGAGTCACATCTGGATGACATTACGCGACTGCGGCGCAGGAGTTGTGAAATCCTCGGAATTTTCTTTCCCCCTCCACCAGTTGCATCCCGTTCAAATCAAATCAAACAACAAACAAATTAGCGTTTGCATAATTCACCAAACTCCTGGTGTAAGAATGAAAAGTCCCACATTTAAATTTTAGATGCAGTGCATGGCGAGGAGACGGTTATTGCTGAACTCCACCTGCAGAGTTTCATCGGTGTTCGTGCTCCAGCAAGTTGCAAAGTGCAAACTTTAACTGAAGTTTGAGTCGTTTTGAGAGTAGCTGATTTGACTCGGGAATGCGTGATCCACTTGGCCCCATGTCTCTTCAGCCGGTCTCTGACCCCACGCCAGCAAACACAGCTCATCCTTTCCTGTCTTCCCTGTCTCTCCCCCTCACGCACACCGCCCCCATCTGTTTACCATTACCTATGATGTTCCCTGCGCTCTGCTCCACTCTTCGGTGTACTGTAGCAGAGTGTAATTAGGGTTTACTGTCAACAACCCAGAGAAACCGCAGCCTGTGGCTTTTACAGTTGTGTGGACCTCCTATCTCCACACACACACACACACACACACACACACACACACACACAAACTAGAGATGATACTCCTCCACCTCCAACCTAAACTCTTGCTGGCGGCCTCTGATTTGCTAAACATAGATCATTGTATTCAAGGATAACATTATGAACTCTTGGCTCTGCAAAGCCGCCCTTTAGTGTTTCTGCCACTTTTGTTTAGTTTATGGAGTCCTACCAACTGCTTTAAACACGGTGTACCCCCCCAGTAGCGTGAGCTTGACCTATTTGTGTCATGTGTTTCTGGTTATGTCACACAGACGACTTTGCAGACGAGGAGGATGTACAGTCTTTTGGATACAAGAGGTTCGGTAAGTGACAAGTGACCTTTTCCCTTTTCTTTTTAAAACAAACAAACAAAAAAAGGTGGAATCATAAGAAAAATGTGTGCTTTTGTGAATAAATTGGCTAGAGCTTAACACACTAAGTGTGCGGGCTCACCTTTCGCTTCTTCTGCCCAGAATTCCAGAATTCCCCTATTGTTTACGAGCATGTTGCTCTAATCGAAGCTTTTCTCATGTCAGCGCAGACATCTGCCCCGACGTTCGGTGGCTCTGCAGGATTTCGGTTTGAACGTAAGTGCGGCAGACAGTCTGTGAGGTCCGGCTCACCGCAGGCCCGGGCGACTCCCGGCAGAGCTCGCCAGATCAAGAAGTTTCACAAACTCCGCTTTGTCCACGAGTCACTCGAAACATGCAGAGGACTTCAAAAACCGTGGTGGCTCGAAGCGAAATCGCAGTGTAAAACGCGTATCCGTTTGTTGTGGCGCAACACATGCATCGAGTCGCCACAAATTTGTTTTGTGTACAAGCGTGTTCGTGGGCAGCCGGGCTGTGAGGCCTGCAGTCTACTGTTTTCAGGAGTTTTCCCAGCAGACTTGTGCACTTGCAGTGACCAGAAAGATAAGAATGAAAAGCTCAATCCAGTCCGCTCATCCATATCGCAAACAAACAGATTATTGTGCTTATCTCTTGGGGTATAGCAATGAGGGTAGTTTGGGTTTTATTTTCTCTGGTACACTGAGAGATGTCTCTTTCTAATAACGCTTATACATCCTCAAACATGGACTGTTCCTGCCCTCTAAAGACTGCTCACTGTAAGCGCAGACAGCAGTACATGCTTCACATACCTGGCCTACGTGTTCAATCTACTCTCAAAAGTTTGTCTTTCTAGAAAAAAAAGTTTTTATCCGAGTCTGGATGATCCACAGATTCCACTGTCAGTTGTTCATGTGTTTTATTTTAAAACAAATACTGTAGCTTCTATGACTAATGCTTCCTGTAAGGGGGAAAAATATGTTTTGTTGTAATTGGGCTGAACTCAAATGAGGATCCATTTTCATTCCATGTTTTCTCCCTTGCCAACCCTAACACGGTAAACTTACCTCATTGATTTTGCAAGATTTGCTGTCACTTTCACAACAGTTACCACACAACGTTGGCCATCAAATCCACGCGTTGTGTTTTAATCATTCTTTTGGGCTTAAAAAGTGGCAAACTCTCGGTCACACGCGCTCAAACACATCATTATTATTCTCCCCCCGGAGACAGCGCACACACACTCCATCACCGTTCTGTTAATTCGGCATTGATTTGGAGCCTCTGTGTCTCTTTATTTAGGGTGTTTCTACAGTATGACTCATTGACACGCACTTAGGCCGCGGTCCATGAGAGTAGACGGGATGGCAGCGGAGTGTAAGCAGTTCAGCCCAGCACCAGACGAGACAATTTCAAACTGTGTCAGAACACAATCTCTTTCATCCCAGAGACGGGCCATCCTGTTTGTCTTTCTCTGAGAGCGCGTGCGAGCCCCCCTCATGGACCGTATTAGAGGGCCGTGGGGAGGGGAGCCCAAATCCAGCTCACTTTTAACTTTTATTCAAATGAACTCTTGACATGTGGAGGAGTAGGAAGGGAGAGCGTCTGAACTTTTGGCTGAGCATTATCGGTCCTCTCAGGGACACGGCAGCTGTTTTGAGGGGCCGGCTCCGAGGGTCTGCCTCACCCCTACAGAGGCTTTGTTGCGCAATAGAGCCGCACTCATGCAAACCATCACAGGCCCTCATTCTTCCACTGTTAGGCGCTGTAATGTCAGTGCTCTGGGGGAAACAAACAGTTATTTCCTCTGTACATGTTTTGATTTAATTCCTTGCCGTCTCCCGGGAGACTGATAGTGTTTAAATAGTTGTGACATGTCAAAGCTGCGAGTGTTGTGTGAATCTGTGTCTAGTTTACAAAGTCTCCGCCGAACTCGGTGAGGGGATGACTTAATGTGGAAAGACAGAACACTTAATCCTGCTGGTTTTACGGCGCGGACATGAAACAGTGCGTTGGTGACAATGGGCATTTGTTTTTCCTTCCCATTTATACACTTTATACACATTTTACGTCAAAGGTCCTCAACAGGGAGTCGGTGGCCCCTAGGGGCTCTGCAGAGGTACTGCAGGCCTTGGTTGATTAGACATTTTTATATATATTATCCCCCACAATTCTCCTCCTTAAACACCCTACTGTTACTCGTGTTTGAAATAAAAAAAATAATAATATTTGAACCTGTGTATTATTTAAATAGCTTAATATTGAATGCAAAATGTATATTTAGAAACAGCACTAAACTTAAACTTTAAAATATAAACACATATAGTAGGTAGGGGGTGCCTACTTGGCCTGAAAAAGTCCGCTGCTTTACGTTATTCATAATGCATGTACCATTTCATAAAAAACTATAGGAGTTTTCCAGGGAGTCACTGGCTTCCATCATGTCTTGTCATCATCTTGGGCAGATGCATTTGTGTGTGTTTGCAGATAACTGTTGAAAATGCAGCATCCTTTCCTGGAAAGATTGCAGGATGCATGATAGGGAGGCTTAAAGACTCCTTCAGCACAGATAAAGGAGCAATAAAATACCACATGGCTTGATGTTTGGCTTTAAACTCCCAGACTGTCTTTCAGCAAGCGCTCCTCCAATTCCTCAGATTCCAGGGTTTGACGCATTCATCCCTGTTTTGCAATAAAATGCAGTAAAGTCGCTGTAAAGAAATCAGTTCAGTTTCTTCACTTTTCTGAGAGTCAGACGTGCCTGCAGCCTCTCTGTAAAGAACATTTGTGAGGTTTGAATTAAAGTACAATGTGCTACGTCAGCACATGGACAAGTGAAGCCCAGTGAGCATGTGTTGAAAAGTCTTTAAAAGTACGTTCGCTGGGGTGTTTGTATTTTTGCTGACATTCAAAGTAACGGTTCGCTCTTCTGAAGGCCAGAAAAAGCCCATTGGGCAAACACCTACGCAAACACACACACACACACACATATCTAGACACACACTTTTAAACGGAGTGAACTGGTTCTGATTTTCCTTCTTATACAAGCGTCATCTAAAAGGCACGCATGCATCATGTATATTTACACGCATATGCATCTAGAAGGTCTTTTTCCACTTGCTTGTATACAAGTAAAAATGTGTGCACACACACACACCAACACACACGCAGCAGTCCATACTCTGAGTGAGTTCATATGGTAATCCCATCTCCCTCCCTGCCAAGATGAAGCCGGGCCGGAATTGCTTCCGCAGTGCTCAAGGTTTGAACATATTTATTTTTCTGTGGGGGGCTGACACAAGAAGGCCATCAGTACAACAACAAAACCTACCTGAGCTTTGGCTGAACTCTCACGGATCCATTAGGGCTGGTATAATCATCGGTCAGTGGAAGTCAGCAGCTGCCCCTGACCCGACTCAAACCATGAACCCTCCAGTCGCTAAGAACACACCGCTGATTAAAAGAAAACTATGTCGTCTCCGCGTCACCAGGGGTTTCATCACCAGCTGTTTTGCACATAGGATTTCTGCTCTGGTCTAGCTTATATATTACTGGGCTCGTTTTAATCTAGTGGATGTTAGAATTTGAAGCTAACATCATCTTTAGATTTGTTCAGTTTATTAAATTGTTGCAGAACACATTTCTCCAAAAATTGTAAAGCATTTATGGTGATTAGTCTGTTATAATGTATGTAATTTATAGTTTAGGCCAGGGGTCTTCAACATTTTTCTATCCCAAATCCTTTCACTTAAATATGATGGATTCATGTTAAAGAAATTTAAATTTGTGGGGGAAAATTAATGCAGTACCTCTGCTGAAGACCTATGGTTTAAGCATATGCACTGGTTGAATAAAAATGCTATCATAATGGTAACGCATGTTAGCAAAACGCAAATGGCACCCAATGGCGCCCATTGATTTTAGGGATCCTTGATTATTATACGTGGCTTATGTTGTAGCAAACACGCACACATGTATAATATTAGACTAAACTGGCTTACAGCGGAGGAAATGTTAATTCATAGCAGTCAGGTAAAGTGATGAATAAGATGAATGAAAACAGATTTAGTGCACAAGTTAAGGTAAAGTAAATATACCAAAAAAAGATGAATTGCGAGATTTCCTGTAAAATTAAACATGCAATACTCTGAATGTCACAGGTTGAGGATTAATTACAGTGTGAGTACATCCTCCAGAGATGGTGTCTGGACGAGGTCTTACTCCCTCCGCCATTGGGTCTCCCGTTCGCACACATGTGGGTTTTCGGAGAGGCCAGGTTCGGGAGGTTTGCGGCTAGTGTGGAAGTCCACTAATCTATTTCCTGCACTTGTTATGGTTACTCCGGCAAAGGCCGAGAACATTCCTCGAGCCGAGAACAGCGTTGGGGTGTCCGTGCCTGAAACCAGCTGTGTCAGCACAACCGTGGCACGGTTTGGCCCGGTGGGTTTTTCTGGCGAAGAGTGCATTCCCTGACTTCACAGCCACCTTCAGCCGCTGCCATTATGACACCTCGGCCGTCACCTCATCCATCCTGGTTAACAAGGAATCAAACGCTGTTATTTTAGCCACAGCGTTTGTCAGGCACAGACACTTTTAATCCGTTCTGTCATAGGATACTTTACAGAGCATTTGTCAGAATGCCTGATGAGGATTTTTTACGTCTTTGCTGTGGTTTCTACATTTTTACAGTTTCTGTGGGATTTTCTTTATTTTATTATTATTATTATTAAAGTTGCATGACAGCTTTTGATCACTTAATACTTTGGTGAAGTGCTCAATTCATTTTTCACTGTCTGCCAGTCCCGCTGTCAAGATTTTCCTTTGGCCTTGAGAGTCATTTGCCATTACAAACACATTTATTATGTGTGTGAGCACGCATATGTGAGCCTGACTTTCCTCTGATTGCGCTTCTGCCTCTGCATTCGACTCTCATAGTCCACCAGTTCACCATTCTCATTTCACGCTACCTAAATATGCATGTTGTTATTGAGGGTGCTCTTTAGCCACGTTGTTTTATCATCAGTGTAATGACTTTGCGTGCAGTTCCTCTCATCTCGGCAGAGCTAACAGTTTCCGTTTACACAAATGGACAATATCACTTTAACCTGTTTGAATTCATCCTGATTAGTTTCCAAATTAGCGGTTTACGTGCGCTCTGAATCAAATGATCTGATAAGATATACACCCTGTGTTTACACGGCCCCGTAACATTAATCAGCATAAAACATTTTTTAATGTGTGTAAAAAAAATAAACAATAGATGCATTTTTTTGGTATTTTTCAATGTTGGAGCTCATATCGCAGCTACTTCTATGCTCCTGTGCTTCCCAGAATATTCCTCAGATCACCTGATGTTTATTCCAACATAGTGGAACCACGCACAGGAAGAATGTGTTTATTTCATAAAGGAACGATCAGATCAGGCATTTACACGCTAATATTGTCATATTGAACAGATTAACACTACCGCTCTCAGTCTGAAAATTACCATCCAGTCATGAAAGTTCTCTGATTACACAGAGCATTTTTATTCTGATTATTGGACAAGTATTTTGATTACTATCGTAGTAATAGTCCCCATGTAAGGACAAGATGGGGAGAATACAGGAATGGAGGTTTCATCGGCTAAAAGGATAAATGTTTCCTCTATAAGATGATGATTTCACTGCTAACAATGTTATATAAATCCAATTTAACTTCAGTCAGTGCGTTTACATCCAGAGCCTAATCGAGCTATGCTCAAAATTCGACTTTCTCGCTACAGTCCTCGTCCCAGTTTACATGCAGCGCAAGAAAATCGAATAACTGTTCTCCTCCTCCATACTAGGTGGCGATACGTGTCTTTTCAGCTGGTTAATACCACGTTAATATGGCTCGATTTCCGGGTTGACCTATCACGTGATATATTAAACAAGCGTCATTTCTTACGTAACGTGCGCGCTACTTCTGGTGCAGGTAAGATCCGCGCGGTCCCTCAGACGGCTCCGTTTCTCTTCTTCTTCTTCTGCGACTTGCTTTCTTGGACGTGTTTGTTCCGGGATCACACGCCAGCGCAGTGGTCGTGGAGCATGCGCACACGTATTATCCGATTGAAAACTCCGATAATAAGAACTTTAATCGGAGTAACGTGTTTACATGGACTTAAGTTCTCCTGTTATAGTCCGATTAAGGCAATAATTAGTTTTTTCATGTGCATGTAAACGCACTGAGTGAGTGGTAATGGTATGTTATATGACTAATAATGTTGTGTTTATAGTTTTCACTGCACTCAAAAGGCCAAAAATCATTTAGGCAGGTTTAAGTTAAGTGACCCCATTTTGCTGAACAGAGCTCTCGCTGAGCCTCCATAAACCCAACCTGAGCATGTGGCGGGTTAACACCTGTCGTAGAGAGAGCAGACGGAGATGGGAAAACACTTAAAAGAAGTCACCTGCTATAGTGGGGCAGACAGAGCTATAAACGGCCGGGCTTTTTCCTTTGGCTTTCAAGTAAAGCTTGTCTAGTAAAAATCAGGAAGTCAAAATTGGGTCGTGTTTAAAGGCAAGAGCAGACAGAAGTCGTGTGTTTTTCAGTCTTAATGGTTAAACTGCATGTCCAGAGTGGACTAGTTCATTAGAAAAAACAGAAAGCAACTTCAACGACCTCAATTCCTTTTGAGTCATTTTTCAGCACATGTAGTAATTAATTGTGATTTGTGGCAACTGGAGCTGTTATTCTGTGTCTTTTGACTGTGTTGTACCGTGTTTCTGTTTCGGGTTTTTGCTCCCATACATGTGTAATGGCTTCAGCTCATCAGTGTTGTCGTGTCTTGTCTTGAAAAGCTTTTCCCCACAAGAGGAGTCCTGGAAACTCCTCAAAGATAAGATAAGATAAGATAAACCTGTATTTATCTCACAGCGCGGAGGACAAAGAGGCGAATTAAGTGTGTGTATTCGGACGACTGAGGGGAAAAATGTAGACACCCACTAACTTTAAAGTTTAATTTAAGAAATAAAGTCAGACGTCATCTAGCAGCTTTTTGAACAGCTTTTCGCTGTCACTTGTCAGACTCTGTTCCATTTCTCTCCTTGCCAGGAGAGGAGACTAAAAGCAAACAAAACGATGATACATAGACCAGAGGCGAGGGATTTCCTTGCAACTGGTTTTGGGAGACTGGGGGCGAGAGATAACACGTAAATGCTGAATGAGCAGGGAGAGCAGAGGGCGCCTGGCAAGATGGGACCTCGTCCCAGGAGATTGGGAAGGGAGGGAACAGCCAGTGGGAGAAGGTGGAGGAGACGCAGCCGGCTGAAAGTGGGGAGCGGGGAGAAGATGGATGGCGGCGTAGAGGAGCTGTTTGAGGAGATAAGCGTTTTTCTGGGTGTGTGATCGTTGTAGATAATGAACAGGAGGGAGTTGGAACCGTACAAGATCCAGCTGTAAACGTGGAGCTGGAGCGCGGACCGCTCACCTTTATGAAAAATCACAACTTTATCTGCACCATGTTTCACCCCCAGATATTTACACACGGTCTTATCTCTGCTATAATTCAATCCTGTCAGCCTGGGCTGTCTGAATGTAAAGAAAGGAAGTATATTCCCTCTAGACAAAGTCCGATCTGTACTGTATATATAGTTGATTTTAACTTCAGTTAGTAAGCTCTTATTTTGAAATATTATTTCAGACTGTGAAACTTGTTTTAATGAATTTTAGCATCTTTTTTGTGGTTTTATAGTCCTCTGTTTTACTGCTTTTGCCTTAGATAACTCTCATTGTTACGTCGCTGCTTTAATGCTGCAAATACACTGAGGTGAACTGTAAGCTGACAGGCCGACTAAGCTACAGAAAGTCAGTTAGTGGAGCTCAGATATTGTGATTTTTGTTCATTACTTTTCACCTTGCACACAAGATCACACAACAGTCCATCCGGCTCGGCTTCAAATTATGCTCTCGTGGTCCTTAGACGTGTAGAACAATCCTGTTAATAACAACTAGTAGCGATGTGTGCGCTTCAGGGTTGACTGTGATCACTGTTTATTCATCAGTTTGGGTTTGGGGTCCTTGGCCTGGAAAACTTTGAAGACCCTGGCTCAACTAGTGCCAACGGTGCAGAAACCAAAGGGCCACAGACTTTCATCAAAGCATGACACCACGTCTTGGTGTGTACAAAGATGAGAGGAGTCATCCACCAACCAGCTACCTGCCTACAACACTGATCCTCAGACTGTGGCTTGTTGTGTTCCCTTTTTGGCATATTGTTCGTTGCCTGTGAAAGATGCTGATAGAAAAAATGCTTCATCCCATTTTATTATCAACGATAATTTCCAAGTGGTTCTGTGTAACAAACCCATGTGTGAGGTTAATCCTCACCTTCCATAATGTTACATGATCAAATCTTTTTATTTCTCCTAGTGGTTGAAATGAAGGGAAAGTTCATCCCGTTATGTCAAATATTAATTTGTTTTGATCAATTAAACTGATCCAGACTTGGGCCTGCGTTGGCTCTTCCACATCATGTCTGTCTGTCTGGTTAATACCTTCGTCATTTCCAGCCTGACGTTCCCTAAAAATTCAATCCATGACAACACTCGATGAAACGCTCGACAGAAAACACTGTAACCCTCATGCCCCCGTTAATCGACTCCGACACGTGAAATAGGTGCGGCGTCGATTTAAATCAAATATCTGAGGATGTCTTTTTCGCTACGAGACAGCAGGTAGAGTACATTGATGGTTTTAACATCAGTCACGTCGGAGAGATCCTGTAAAATTTGGTCCAAACTTTCCGCCCCCCTCCCCCCTCCCGCTCTTACTCTCCGTGTTATGCCTTCATTAGACAGAATAAAACAGCAGTAACGTGACTCCAGGCGCTGAATGTGAAGACCAGGCGTCGATCAGTGATGTTTTTGCCAGAACAACACATGTGCTGGTAGTTAGCTGCTATTTTCAATCTGGCCTGTGATCTTCCGAGTGTCAGTGACTTTTCTGACTCACCTTTGAGAGTGAGGAAAAGCAGCAAACCCCACCGAACTCCTCCTCCTCCTCCTCCTCCAGCTCGCACACACCATAATAAGCCCGGTGTCCTTGACGTGACCCACATGCAGATGTCAGGGTAGGGTTTCTGGAGTTCAGCGTGGTGAGTGCTTCTCAGGGCTGTTTCAAACAGGGGGCCTGAGTCATTGATTTAGAAACTAAATAAAAGTATAGCAGAGCCGAGAGAAGCCTTCCAGGACACCTGTGTTCCTTTAACGCCTCCTATGAATAAGCTCATGTTTGATTTTGGCGAGCGTCAGGTCTTTGTTCTGCGAGAAACACTCTTGTACATTACATTTTACGGTACATTTGTATTCCCTCCAACACATGCGAGTGTGTGCTTGTCCGTGCCATGTGCGTGTTGGACTCTAAAATAACACACATCTCACTTTTGTAACACAAACAGATTTTTTTTTTTATGGTTTTATGCATGTGGGTCTCTTGTGTCCACAACCACCAAGGTTTCTCCAGCACCTCCGGCACCAGAACACACAGGCGCACTTTTTACAGTGAAGCTGGGGATTCTAATATCTCCTCTTTGAGTGTATGCAATAAAGCTTCACGGTCCAAAATGTTAATGAAAGGAGGACAAAAAAAAAAAAAAAAGAAAACGACAGAGAGGTTTGCCAAAATCAACCCACAGCTTCCTGGTTTGCAGAGGGGAGTTGAAGCATACAGGAACGGCGTTCGGCTCCAAAACCCTGTCAGATTCATAATGACTATCACATTTTCCATATGTGGCTAAGAGTGCCGACAGATGGAATTCACTAAATTTATTCTCTGGCACTTTTTTTTTTACAACGCTTATCGTACATGCATGTTTAATTAAAAAAAATAATAAGTGCCTCTCTGTTATCCTGCAGATCACATGCCTGACACGGCTGGGTGCCATTCGCGTTCTGTTTTTGTGGCAAAGCGTCTCTGAACATGCATATGTTGTGTTGAGTTGTTTCCAATAGTCTGTGATTAGAAAGTGTATATGTTAAGATCTTAATAAGTAGGTATGAAGTTTTTCACTATATACACAGCAGCAGGACTTTACATATATACGGAATATGGATATATGGAGTTTCAGATTTTTGCCGTATATGAGGTTCGTTATACTGTTTAGCAAATTAAAATATCTGCTGTTAAATATGACTTTGTTTTTTTTTGTTGTTTTTTTTTAAAAGCAGCAGCAGGTCTCAATTTTATTCTTCAGTGTACCGTGACTTTTCCCCCATAAACTGCCAGTTCTCCACCCGTGGCTGTGTAACTTTCTATTAATGTTACAATAACTCTAACCTGCCTCCAAAGCAAGGGGAGCACAGAAAGAGCTCCAACCACCACCGGACCACACACCAGAGCTACTGTAGATAACCGGAGGGGCAACTGGACATAGTTGTTTTGTTGATGTCACTGACTCACCGACCCTCATCCAAATGTCTACTAAAGGCACGTTAAATTAAACATTTATAGTCTTTAATGGGACATTTCCCCAAACGCCTGATGCTGTTGACAGTTCTTAATTCAGCTATATGTTCATTACTGAGTCGTATAGTCACTGGTGGCTGCTAAGTTTGTATCATTGTGTGTGTTGTGCAGGGGATGAGTGCCATTTGTGCTGTGGTATGAGTGGAATAACGATTCTAGCCAAGATTTCTGCACAGAGACTAATAATTCATCTCTTTCTTCAATCTAAATGCTAATTCTATAGAGACTTGGTTTCATGGTAACGTCGTTTAACTTTCTCACAAATATCCATTATTAAAGAATTAATACACTTTTCTTTCTTTCCTCTGCATGTTTCTTGCTTGAAATGTAAGAATGTGTTATAAGGGTCCAGTAAGTTGAATAGAAATTGCTTTTGGTAATCAGATCTTGTTGTTTGGAGCAACACAATTATCTCTTTGGTCTGTGAGGATGCCTGAGCATCAAAGATTCAGAGTTTCCTCTCTGGCACTTCTTCTAAATTACTCTAAACAAACAGCCGTGTAAAGTAATTTAAAGCCACTGTCTGGTGTTGATTAGTGCTTTCAGTAAGTGGTATCGCCTCCTCCTGATTCACAGCCCAGATGTCAGACAGCTCTTCCTGTCTACCGATCCTCTATCTTGGCCGCTCGCAGGCAGAAGAGCGTGCCACCGTCGTGTCTGGAGCGCGTGTGTGTGTGCGTGTCTGTCTAAACAAGATTTGGCAGGAAAAAAAAAAAAATGCGGCTCTTCTTCCTTCACCAGGACGTCTTGATGTCAGTCAGATTGACATCACCACACCCCCACATCTGACCGCAGATGTGGTGGGCCACCCAGAAGAAACTGCAACACCCGTGATGTAGCCTTAACAGAAGGCATTTCCATTGTTTCCCACCTCTCAGAGCTTCCCACCCGTCTCCAGTCATGCTCTTCTTTGTATTTTGTCGTGTTGATTCTGGACGTTTCACTACTTTCGGAAGAAAAGTGTTGAATTTTGTGGTTTTGTTGGTTTAAAAAAAATCACAAAAAAAAAAAAAAAAAAACAGTATTATTATGGTGAGCAAATTATACTTGTGATCGTAAGGTCTTTGTTTCCATTCTCAAATTTTCCACTCTGGAAAACTCATCAGTGCCCTCGTTCTCAATCATACTATAACCATACATTTAAAGAAATGCTTAACGAGAAGATAATAAACACCTCCATCTATTTCTTACCCATTTATGATATTTCCCAAATTTCCAGTCAAATTTTGTGAAGTGATGCACAGCTAAGCTCTTTTTAACCACCTGACGGCACACAGACCACAGGCGTAGTCGTACTTTACGGACCTCCGTGTTCCCTCAAAGCCGCTGTTCAATGATAGAGCTTCTTATGACTTGAAACCCTAAAATCACAGAGCGGCTTATTCCGCGATGACCATAATGTTGCACCGGCGTAGCCTTTAAGCGGCGCCAGTGGCAGCCAGCAGAAACCATTAGGTGGGGTAGAAAATGTCAGCCTGGACAGATCTGACGGAGGGGAAACTTGTTCCTGCACCGGCTTTCAAGGAACTCGAGGTGTGGGTCAGTGACGGATCGGATCGGAGCGTGTGCGTGCGGTGTGGAGTCAGTGGTGGATGCGGCCAATGTGGTGAAGAGGTTGGCTGACACAGTGTGTAAAACAAATAAAAATATCCCGCAGAGAGTTTCTCAACCAGTTCAGTTCCTGACAAGTTTCCCAAATATCCACATGGCTCTTTTTTACTCCTTCAAGGTTTGATCGTGTAAGTGTAGCTCACTGTTGGACGGTGTTTTAGAACATTGGTTCTCAAGCTTTTTGGGGGTTGATCTACCCTGAGGACCCCCACAACCTGCTTTAGAGGGTAAGGGGGTTCTTTATGTAATTTGTCATCTTCTTCTTTGGTTGTTTGTAACATTAGCTTAATTTCAAGCGCTAATCTGAACATGAGTTTGAAAGGAGTTTCCTGCAGATGTTTCACAATAAGAGCATTATTGAGAAATGAATAGTGTATGCTCACTGAAACAGTAAACATGCATCCACGAAACAGGAATCAATCGTGTTAATTATTAACATCAACCATGCAACCATGCAGGAATGAGATCTCTCAATAAAATATGGTTAATTACACTTGTGAGACAGATGTAATTAGAGAAAAAAAATGTCATCCTCTGTAGTTTGGGTAGATAAAGGTCTCAGTCACATTTGAGTAAAATAATGTCATATGATCTTTTTTAAAGGTCCCATTGACCCCTTGCAATTACATCAAGGACCACTAGGGGCCCGGGTTGAGAATTACTGTTTTAGAAGGACATGAAGCACAACATAACACTGTTGCTCCTTATTTAGATGTGTTTTAATGTCAAGGAGACAGAGCTGTTTGATAATTGATTAGTAATTTTTCTGCTCTTGTTCATCAGTCTCCTCTGTCACATCACAAATGTGTTGCTTTGAGTATCTCATGTTTAATGCCGATGGGGCTCGGATGGATGATATTATTTTGTGTCTTTCGGTTTTGCCTCATTTTAACTTAATTCTTAACATTTCGTTGTCTATTTTGAAATTGTTTTGCAGATTTTTTTTGTTGTTGTTTTTCACGCATGTGTTGGAGCATCTAGTGGTAGATATTGGTATTGCATCTTAAAGTGCAGCTGGGGTGGTTGTTAAATATGAGTTTTACCAAGACAGCTTATATATCTACATTAAGTACATTTCAATAAACGTATGCAGTTAATCATATTAATAAGGGACCACAACCGTACTAGTGGTCAAATCTAACAACAACAGTCATTTTGTGGTGACCGCTGTGGAAAACT
The DNA here is from genome assembly GCF_022458985.1 of Mugil cephalus. Classification (NCBI taxonomy): domain Eukaryota; kingdom Metazoa; phylum Chordata; class Actinopteri; order Mugiliformes; family Mugilidae; genus Mugil; species Mugil cephalus. The sequence goes on along the minus strand of NC_061787.1, from coordinate 9,263,326 downwards.
CCTTACCGCATTTGTTCCATGATATGTTCATTAACAACAGAATACTGTTTGTGGTTTAATAGCAGGATGATTGAGCATCTGGGGGTAACAGCCAATGTTTAGGAGCTACTGCAGTAAAACATACAGTACATCTGTGCCAAGGCTTCCTCATCTAACAGCCCAACTAGTATAACTTCATGCAAGAATAGAGTTTGAGTTAAGAGACTCTGTTAACAGTTCACATGACTTTATCTAAGGTAACACGACATGGAAGCATGCTGGAGGGCGGAGATTAATCTAGAAAAAAAGGTTTTTCAACCCAAAGTGAATTCTTCATCCAAACCAGACTCCCCAAACCGAAGCTACAATAATGATCAAAGACAGAAGAAAATGAATCGTGAAAAGACGGCTAGACCAAGATCAGATTTAAACGTTGTGGGTGGACTGGATGGGCTTTCTAAGATGGGTTTATTTCCCATGCGAATTTCCAAAAGTACCAACAAAAACCGCCAGTCAGAAAAGGACATGCCACAAATACCGTTTTGTGATTTATTATCCCAGCTGCTCATCAGACGGGGAACGTCACGCTATTTATTTTATTTCTAGGTTTCTCCGGCCGGTGACATTTAGATGTTTGTTTTTCTTTGAAGTACTTGCCAGAGCTCCGTCTTCACTGGGGGTCTTTGTAGTGGGTTTCACATTTTGACTGGCACCTGAAGCGACCAGCAGGAGACCTGGTCTGGGATGGATAACATCAATCGGACGAGGTTCTGGAGGCAGAAAATTGAGTTCCAGGTCTTTGCAGCTAAAAAAGTCAACTCTGCAGGAACTGCTGACTGAAAGTGAATTACAGATTCTCATTTTCTTATGAAAGGTGGTATGATCCAGATTCAGATACTGCTGTGCGCGGTGATTTCTCGCAGATAAATGGCACTGAACTGAAGACAAACCGCCTTTGAATCTTGTTTTTCATTGGATAAAGTGTTGCTTTTGTTTTTCTTGTGCGGCTTTCCTGTCTTCTCACTTTGAACTCACTTTTCCTTTTGCTGCTGGTTTTATATTTCTTTCAAAGCTCGAGCGTAGGCAGGCGATCAAATTTTGGATGCTAACGTGTTGGTCATTAACCAAAAGGCCACACACACACACAGAGACAAAAAGAAACACACACTCGTTACTAGAGAGCTCCAGCGTTTGGAGCGCTTAAGCTCTGATGTTTTGCTTTGTAACTAAAACCCAAGTCACTCCGTGGGCCCCAAATCCCCGAGCTGAGCAAGTCCATTCCCACTCCCCACTCCATTGTTGATGAAATTTTCTGGAAAGACGACCTGTTTGTGTAACTGCAGCAAGCGCTGAGTTTGTGCAGAACCGAGCGGGGGCCTCCGGGCTGGTGGGAGGAGGCGGGGCAGAAGAGGCGATGGATGCTGCCGCAGCCTGCATGCCTGTCTGACCGCAGCTCATCTGAAAACCATTTAGGAACATTTATTTCTCTACCTTTACTATCAGTTGGTGGGACGACGTTGCGGTCGGATGAGGAGTGGCCAGGTTGGTCTGCACATTCTTCGTAGGAGATCGCTGCGATACGTTAGAATGAAGGGAGTTTATTTAGTTAATTTCAGAGATGGGATCAAGTCACCCATGTGCAAGTCTCAAATAAGTCCCAAGTCTTAACCTTAAATCCTCAAGTAAGTCCCAGGATACTACAAGATAGATACTTAGTATCAATATATTATAGTTACCATGTGTAATAATCTGGGTCCCGAGTGTGCAATTTCGTTCAATCTCATGCTTCTGTATGACTGTATGGTCCATGAATCCTTGAAGTAAATTTTTTTGGGGGCAAGTCAAGTTATGTCAAGTCCTGTAATAAACCTTTTAAGTGCTGAAAATGCTGTTCAGTACATATAAAACCATGCCCGTTTCCATGCTGATACCAAGCTAGCTGTAGTTAGCTAACCACATTAGCTACTACGATAACTAACAGGCTAATATTAGCTAATTTTCAAGCACTTACTCTGCAGAATGGCTCTTCAAATGCGTTTGTCGTTGTAGACAGTCCGTCCGAAATGGTTGTTTTGCACGTTTTGCATTCTGCAGTTCGCCGTTTCCCTTCACGTGTGCTGTTTTTAAAGCCAAAAGCGAAGACACTTTGCATCATTCAAGTCACTGTGTCTCAAGTCGAGTGAAGTCCTGAGTCTTACCCTTCCAATTCCAAGTCAAGTCTCAAAGTTTTTTGGGGTGGATTTTTTGTCAAGTCTAGTCACAAATCATTAAAGCAGCGATTCGAGTCCAAGTCACAATGACTCAAGTCCCCATCTCTGGTTAATTCTGCTGTGAGGATAATTGCGATGTAATATTGGCAGTCACTTATTGATGATAAATTCATCTCTTGTCACTGCAAAGCATTTTTTAGCTCATTGTTCTGCTCTTATCTACACCACTTCTATCTGTAGCACAAAGCTCAGATAAGCCAACTGGACACTGTCTACAGGCAAAACAACCTTAGTGAAGAGGTGGTGATCATAGTGTAGTAGCTAAAGAGCCAGATGTTGACCCCAATAGAAGGTGGAGACCAAAATAGAACAAAAAGTTAAGTGTTAGGTAAATCACAGGCATGATAACACTAAATAAATGGTCACAAGTGGCAGCTCATGGGTCTAAAAAATGAAGCCAGCATTGAGTGCTAAAAACTGCAAATGGCCAATTGAGACTGGCTCTAAAATTGAGTCAGTCCGTACCCTTAGACCTTCAAAATGTTTAACTGGAACCAAAGCTGTACAGGGATAAATTTTTATTTAACTCAATTTATGCATAATTAAGAGGGTGACTGCTGTAAGTGACAAGTTGAATCCATCTCAAGTTGCTAGCTGTCTGCCTCGCCGTCACCCACCAGCCAAAACTCCACCACTAAGAATTAGCGGTGGGCTGTTAGGCAGAGTCAGACACTACCAAGATCCAAGATGGTGACAGCCAGAGCCTCCATACTAAGCTTCAAAACCGCTCGTCAGGGTCATGTCTTGGATCAGCCATCTTTATATTGAATCACTGGCTGTACTGTGCCTGCTTTAATTGTAAATGTGCATTTTTTTCCAGAAACTTGTGACATACGTTTTATTTTCAACTGCATTTAAAAAGCACTTCATCTTGAAGATTCATTTTATTCAGTGATATCAAGGTAAAACTGTTTAGCTGCTTGATGCCTCTTCACCTTTCAACCTGGTTGTAGGCTAAGCTGACAGATGCATTAGATCTTTAGTGGAAAAGAAGTTCTGCCTCGCTCCCTCACAATGAGGCAGCAGATATTTGGAGTCTGCGAGGGCCATTGGATGCTATAGTCTCAGCTTCCTCGGAATTTGCTTCAGATTTGTTCGATGTAGCACAAATCACGTTGAGATATATCCATGTCACAGAGGCGCAACTTTCTTCTTCTCCAGTTTTTACGTGGACAGTCTGGCTCGTGTCACCATCCCTGGGAGCTTCTTGGCTCATGGTGGGTGACTGAGAGGGGTTACTGGCTTTTACAGTTCATCCATCACTGCCTTCTCTCCTCCGCGCAAACCTTTAAATCATTTTGCTTCCCCTCGTATTTTCTCACATGTCGTCTTTTCTCCAAATTAAAACTTTTGTGACTGAGCTTGGCCCTGTACGACTGTCTTTACCCCCTCTTCTCATTTTTTCCTCATTTACTTTCAGCCACGAGCATTATGCCTCCCTGTCTCATGCGATGGAGGCGTATGGTTTCCATCACAAGTAATAAAAGAGATGGAGCCTAAATCAGGCCACACACGAAGCCGAGATGGTGTCGGTTTCCTGCAGGGCCCCAGAGCCATCTCTGAACTCACAACCCTTTGGCCCTAATTCAGCACTTCCTCTGATTGCGTCATTGGCAGGTACGGCCTTGAAGTGAGCCCAGTGGGCACCCTGTGGGACAGAATATATTCTCCACGCTGTTAAACACTCTGTTATTAGGTGGAGTAGCACGCAGCCAGGACCTCCGCAGCAAGAACGATTTGTTCTTTGTCCGTGGAGGTTGTTCAGCATAGATGCACAGCATTTCCTCTGCATGTTCCTCCAGAGGAAAGTCTGCACAAGAGCGCTGTTACAAGAGCTGTCAGTGATTCTTTGCAGACGTTTACATAAAATCTGATTTTCTTTGCTGGAAAATCACATTCACACCTCTCTTTCCAACCTCAACTTCCAAAGTTCAGTGCAACAAGTTTACACCTGATTCACTCCAGGAAATCGTGCAGTAAAACTTCACCAACTGAATTTGAGGCATCACAACCCACTCCTGGAATACATCAACCATCACAGGCTGATAATAGAGGAAAAGAAGACTGTAGCAATAAGTACGTGGCTGAAAGTCACTGATTTATGTCCACAAACATTCATGCACCAGTGCATACCCACACACACCCACACACACACACACACACACACACACACACACTGCAGCTCAGTGCATGATTCAGTGCAGGCCACCTTCCTCACCATGCCACTGCGAAAGCTGAGCTGCGTATGACTCATTCATTGGGTCATCATCTCCCTCCTGACTGTAAAACAACTTGGCTTAGATCACAGTGTATCGGAGATCTTGTAAAACGTCTTATTTCTGTTCGAGTAATGGAGGACAGATGGCCCCAAGAAAACAATAGAAAACAAACAGGCTTTTGACAGTGAGAACAAAATATATATATTTTATAATTTTGTCAGGTTCACTTAACAGGACCTGTAGGGAACTAGTCTATGGTTTGTCTATGTCTTTTTGATGCTACCGTGCAGATGCACATATCCACTTTAAATATTTGTGAATGAAGATTTTCTTTTAGCACATTTAGTGTAGGTTCAGATTTTACAACTGAAACTAGGTGAGTAAAGGCACAGGTAACTCAGGCGTGGATTATACTTATACTCACTTAGTAACAATGCTAGTTTTGTTTCTACTTCCTGCTTCACTTTCAACAATGGCGACTGAAGCTACAGCCGAAGACGAGTCACACAAATGTTTTTATCACCGAACCTCCTCTATTAGCCTTTCCTCGATGTGCTCCATCTTTATTGATCCAAAACAATCAATTCCAAAAGAGATTGAGAGACATTACATCGTTACATTTCTGGGCAGTGTGGCTACAGTTACCCTGAAAAAGATTACGGATTACTCCTACTGCCTTTAGAGTAACTTGGTTACTGATTGCTTGATTTTAATAGTAAATTAGATTACAAGTTACTTAATTAGTTACATTCAGCAGTTGTATTTCCTCTACGACTGCCCCACCAACTTTTTCAACTCTCTCCACTTAATGATTTTTCATAAGTAACTTTAATCTGATTACTAGTTTGGAAATAGTAAAGCGTTAGATTACTCGTTACTTGAAAAAAGTAATTAGAGATTAGAGTAACGCATCACTGTTTCTGGGGAGGTGCACGTCAGGTCTATGTTCTCTCAGCTCTGTCTATTGGACTGCAGTGCTGCCATACTGTGTCAAAGCTCAGTGGGATTTTACTGAGAACAGAAATTAAAACCTAACTGAGTTTATTGCAAAAGAAATGTTTAACCCGATAGCAAATTAAATTTGATTTGCCTCCACAAATTCGTATAACATTTGATTTTGTAGGAGTAAATAAGTAGTGTAGTGTGTGTAGTGTGACGCTGTTATGGAATGATGGCCACATAAGGAGCAGGTCTGTTTGGTTTAAATATCAGATTTATTTACATGGTCTATCCTTCATTTTTTATTTCGCGTATGCTGCTTTCAAACTTTCCTGCCTCCCGTCATTTTTTTCTTTCTTTTTTTGTCCTTTCCTCTTCAACATATATTTCTTAGGACAGGACCTGATTTGTTTAGTATTGTCTTCTCCTGATATTTCTACTTTTACTTTCGCCAAAGCTTTGATGGCCTCTTCCACTGCTGAAGTTTGTCTTGAACTTCTCACTTCATCTTTGGTGCCAGGTATAATTCGGTGATTGCCCTCTTGGAGTAGATCTGCACTCTGGTTCCCGGAAAAGGCTTGAGAGTGTGTCAGGCAAGGCAGGGATCCAAATCACAGCTTGTGTGACCTCAGCTCACAGCTTTGTGTTCTCATCCGTTACTATAGCGTCCCTGCTGCTATTTACAGTAAATAAACAGGTCTTTTAATGAACACGGTCCGTGTGTCAGCTGCGCTTCACCGTGGCCTTGAGGACATTGTTGTGCCATTTCATTTCAGGGGCCACGTTAAGATGTGCAAGATTAGTCCTGTGTTTCAGGAAATGAGGCTGCTGAAAGAAGATGGTGTGGAGACTCTGTACTATCACCAAGGTAGACCCTGTCTGGACATCGTTCCAATGCTGAGGTTTTAAAGAAACAATGGGTAACTTTGTTTCACTAAAGCGCACAGTGACAAAGTGAGTCCATTCACATTAAGAAAGCCCACTTGTTTTGGAAAGTCCCTTTGTGTCCAGAGCATCATTTTTGTTTTGCTGCACGCAGTAAAAGTGTTGTTGTCAGCCTGTGGTCTGAGCATCCTGGACGATAGTTGTCTTTGTGGTTGCGGTTTGTACGTTCCAACTGTGCAGACGAAGGGGGAAAGACGACGAATGAGTGTCCGCTTTAACGACGAGCAGCCAAACTAAAGGAAACCGAGTCCCTGATGGTGGACTGTGAACAAGGAGCTCGGTGTTCACATTTGTTTTTCCACCGTCTCCTGTTCTGAACATTTACAGAGAAATTTGTTACTGCAGAATATTTTTCAACTTCCATAAGCAGGACTGAAACTATTACACACATGTGCTACACACCTTAGGATATTTTATCGAGGGATTTGTGCATCTGGGCTTTGTTAGGGAGACAGATATTTGAGAATGTGTGAATCACTTATTCTGGCTGTTTGTCATGTAAACAGTCAGCTGAGGACAATGTAGGGATGTTTTTTCATGTTCGTGCAATGCCTTTGCAGTGGGTTTAAAATTTTAATTCATTTACAGTCAAAACGGCTGTGTTATCATCTGATCTGATCATGATCATGACATGTAGGAGGCGATATCTAAGTGTCTCAGTTGAAACTTTGGTTAAAATGCAGGCAGTTTGGGAAGCCAGTTATAATTAGGTCTGGTTATGTGATTCAAATGGACCCCCTTTTACCTTCAGAACTGCCTTAATTCTTCGTGGCATACTTTCAACAAGGGAACATTCCTCAGAGATTTTGGTCCATATTGACATGATAGCATCACGCATCCCAAAGGTGCTCTGCTGGATTGAGATCTGGTGACTGTGGAAGCCACTGGAGTACAGTGAACTTATTGTTTCTGATGATATGAGCTTTGTGACATGGTGCATTATCCTGCTGGAAGAAGAAAATATCCCACACACCGTTACACCACCACCAGCCTGAACCGTTGATACAAGGCAGGATGGATCCATGCTTTCATGTTGTTCACACCAAATTCTGACCCTGTCATCCGAATGTGGCAGCTGAAATCGAGACTTGTCAGACCAGACAACCTATTGTCCAACTTTGAAGAATTCTTCAAGGTTGAACGTGTTGTGCATTCAGAGATGGTATTCTGCATACCTTGGTTGTAGCCAGTGGTCATTTGAGTTACTGTGACCTGTCTATTGACTCCAACCAGTCTGTCCACTCTCCTATGACCTCTGACATCAACAAGGCATTTTCGTCCACACAACTGACTATTCTCTGTAGACCCTATAGATGGTTGTGCGTGAAAATCCCAGTAGATCAGCAGTTTCTGAAATACTCAGACCAGCCTGTCTGCCACCAATAACCATACCATGTTCAAAGACACTAAATCCCCTTTTTTCCCACATTCTTATGCTCGGTTTGAACTTCAGCAAGTTGTCTTGATCACTGAAGACTTTGTTCACATCTAGTATGTGAAGTGTCGGAAAGAAGTTGTTGCAGAAGATAAACAAAGGTATGATTCTGATATTTAGTCGTGAAACTCAGGCACTAATGAGGAATGATGAGCTTCAAATCTCTGTATCTTAGTTTTTTTTTTTTTTTTTAATTAATGTAATTAGATTTATTCTTACTAAATGTGCTATAACGTGAAGCTGCAACGGAAAGAAATCATTCATATCCATTTATCTCTTATCTTGATCTTATACTGCACTATTTCCCAGGATAAGTCACTGCAGACACTCAGGTCATAATAATATAAAAGTAAAAGTATTGCAATACTTGGTAATCATAGTGAGGCTATAAAAAGGCTATTTATTGAGATAAAAATCTTCCAGATGGTCGCATTGAGTCACTCGACACATTCCACTGAAACTGCAATCTGCAGAAGTTTTCTCTGTGTGATAAATGAATGGTAAAAAGCTCTGATGTCATCATCTATGCTGATGATGCACATGTATAAAAAGCCAGGAACTACAGATGACTGACCAAAGCCAATATTATCTTAAAGCCTCACTCCGCAGTGAAGTCCAGCATCTGTCTCTTTCCTTATTTGTCCTGCTCATCCAGGAAGCGACCCACTGGGAAATGAACATCAAGCAGGTCACGGCCCCTGATGGGGTCACGCCGGTGTGTCGACACCGTTCTCATAGAGGAGCTGTGAAACTGAAATCAGCAAGTGTTTTGTGTCATGCCAGATGTCCTGCTCAAAATCCTCCACTTATCCACAGAGCATCTGAAGATCATCAATCAAGCGTGCACTGAAATGGAAAACACTTTTAGCTGTGCAATAGTTTACATCCTCGCCAAGTGTTTTGGTATCATTTCAGCGCAGCAGATTTGTAAACACGCTGTCGGCGTGTTTGGATTGGAGCAACGACTTTGTGCAGCAGCACTCTGATTACGCGCGGGCCGATGAGCTGATATGCTTGCTTTATGGCGAAAGCATGCATGAGCTGACACTTCAAACATGTCACAGGTTATGAATGATTCAGAAATGCAATCACTTCTCGTGGCTGTACTCCCAGAGTGCACTCCTCTGCGTACACAGTGGCGAGGGAAGACTTCGGCAACCCAGCTGTGGTAATCACTTTCTGCTGAGTAACTCCCTCCGCAAACACAACTGGAGGTGTGTTTTCCAAGGCGCATGTCTCTCACGCACGAATACTCATTAATAAACTTTAAGGAGGCTTTTGAGACCATCAGATACAGTTTTCTCTAAAAGCTGAGGTCACCCTCAGGTGTGTGGTACAATAATATAAAACAAATGTTTGCAGTTTGCACTGTTTCCCCTCATTTCTTTGATTCGTATCGAGCCTTTCAACTTTCTCCGCGTAATGAACCGGTTGTTTTAAAGACGTGAATATTTTGGCAAAGAATCACTAGCGCTCACAAATGGTTGATTTAGCTCAAACATTTATCTTCTGCATTGGAGCTTTGATTGGTTCAGACAAGAGCATGAGAATGGAAGCGACTGAAGTAAGCAAACGACGAGATCTAGAGAACACACGGAAGGATTTTATTTTCATCTAATTTGAAGGTTCAAATGCACAAAAGTTTCCCAACGTCATAGCTTTTTCCTAGATGCAATCAGTGCAGTCAATGGTCCTAAGCCTTTCTGTTTTCCCTTTGATGAATACAGACTACTGCCACCTGCTGGTATGGAGAGTTATTTCCTCTCAGACAGAAGATGCTAGCATACATGCGTACTAGCTGGCCTTTGGCTGTAGTCTTTGGGTGTGTTTACGATGCAGGTGATGTTAGCCTAAGTTGTATATTCTTGTCTCATTTCAATTTTGCATTTGTGGGCCTTAAGTGGACACCGTCTCTGAAGTCTCTTTGCTTCTTCCAAGGATGTTATGTTTGGGTATTGGGTGTCCCTGAGTGCAGCTCTAGGCCTATGAAGTAAGGTATATATAATATGAGTGCCAAAGAATCAAACACATGGAAGAGTTATGTCTTTTCGTTTTTTTTTTTTTTTTTTTTTTTTTTGCAGGACTTGCTCTTTACAGTAACGCTCTCTCAGGCTGGCTGGATTCTCCCCCTCCCATCCAGCTGGACTTGGTGTTAAACTCTGATCATTAACAATCCCTTCACACCTATAAGAACAAGCCATGTCGTTAACTTTGGCATCTAAACTCCCAGTGAGACCCTGACGAGCCATTTCTAATTTACTTAAGCATTCATTACCTCAGCACATTTTGCCGCTGATTCTTGATGTACGATGGTGACTGTTTTCTGTTAATCTGAATGGGGACCGTTCCTTCATATCCAAGCATGTGAAGTGTGTTTCGTTCCAGGTGCACGGACCCCCACCCCTACTCGCCCCTCCGTATACACACACTTGCACACCGTACTCCCAGCCCTTTCCACACACACTTCCTGAACTGAAAATGAAACGCAGCTGTGTTCCCGTCAGCACTATGGATTTCTCCACTCATCTGTCATAAAAAAAAAATAAATAAATAAAAATGCTTGGACAGGAATATTCCACAAGTGTACCAACTAGCAAAGAGCCTTGAGTTTCACTCCACAGTCCTGACGCTGCAGGAAGACACCAGCCATATTTTAAGCTTCAGTTCACAGGGAAAGAATATTTCTGAAAAAGACACAGCAACATGTTTATTTTCCTGAACCCGGTCTTCACTCAGCAAACTGATGTGTAAACAAGTCAGTGGGGGGGATTGTTTTTGTGTCCCCTGCCCCTTCATCACCCAGCCCCTGAGGGACCTGCTGGACTCTTTTAATGTAGACTCCAGGACTGTTTGTCCAGATGTGGGACCCGTAGCTAATAGCAAACTCCACCAACATGTCCATTTTAGACCCCTCTGCTAGAGACACATGCTCAATATGGAGCAGAATGTAAATACTGATGTGGTATTCTTCTTCTGTGTTGATTTCCCACAGGGATTCAGGAGGGCACCCAGTGCACCAAGTGTAAGAATGAATGGGCGCTGAAGACCTCCATAGCTCTGCTCTATGTGCTGTGCACCCTCCTCACCATCGCTGTTGCTGTGCTTGGATATAAAGGTGAGACGAGGTTACTGACTCACTTGCTTCCAAAATGATTCCTTTTAATTTTGTCTGGGGAAAAAAAGAGTGGGAGTCCAAACATATCATTAGGTTTCTCCTCATGCTGCAAAGGTCATTGCTGTTCACTTTGTGTTAAGCACAAGTAGCCTTCAGTCTGACACCATATATGGCAACACAGACGTAACTCGTAGACAGAGATAGAGTCACGTATTTCATTTCACTAGGAATTAATAGGTTTACATTTCGGCAAATAATGGTTCCTGACTTTCTTGCAGAGACATAGTAGATGCTATCAATACCATTCCCATAAAGTGGGTATATATGAAGTTTCCCTACAACAGTCAGTCAGCCGGCTGATGAGGTGAACTACTCCCAGCCCTTACAGAACGCAGAGTGATTTTCAGAGGTTGAGCGATTATATATACTGTGAATGGAAAGATGTAATTAGACTCAAAAAACTGCAAAATGTTTTAACTCGAGCAATTTATTTTGGAGCTTTGTGAAAATATACACACGAGAAGGAAAAGGAGAGACGTAGGGGACATAAGGCGAAGAAGGGGACATGCTAAATCTACTAGCTAACAAGTCTTTGCTGTGGTTACATTGTCTGTTTAGAATTAACAAAACATGTGTAAGGGACAAATTTTGTGCTTCACTATAGCCTGGCGACCTCACTTTCATGACAACACTCGGGGAACTTTTATCAAGGTACCAATATTTTGTAGATATGCACTGATTAGGTTATTAGTACCTCAAGCTGTGGAAACTGAGCTATAGTGCAGCGCTTTTAAAATGTCTTTTATTTATTATGGGGATGAAAACACACTTTCTATTTGTTTCCAGTCTGTATCTTTCTCAAGTAACTGCAAAACTGTGAAATTTATTTCATAAAAAATTGCTCCTTTAATACAACTGGTTTTAATTGGTCATATTTTGAGGCAAGTATCTGAGATTTCCCACCACAGTTGATGTTGTTTGCAGTGCACAGAGCTTTAAAAATGTTAAGTACATTGCACAAAAGATATTTACTACTTTCCACTGACACATTAAAATTGGATGTGTTGATGGCCCCTCTGCCTCCACCCCACAGCCATCTCTCAGTTTATTTTACCAACACCTCTAAAGCTCACACCTCCGGAGAAGTTCTTCAGACTTTGTAGAGCTGAACTTCCTGGTTGGCTTTTCTCATTTTTTCCAGTTCGGGAAGCGATCCCGCCGGGTTTCGGACGACTGAACTCTGAATGTTCCTGCCATAATTTTGCTAAACATTCCCACATGTGACTGTTTTATGTCCCTTTCTTATTTTCAATTGGTGAAAATGGAGTGAAGTTAACATGTTCAAAGGTTATCTGCGTGTCTTGAGTACGCGAACAATGATGTCCCCTCACTCTCTGAGCTTGGTCAGTCTCTCTTATTCCACGCTGCATGTTTTTATGCAGGCTTAATTGATCCCAGATGAGAAATGAGTGAACTCAGTGCAACTCCAGCAGAACCCACTGAAATTGGGTTTTTACTGGCACTGAAGCGCTGCTCTGTCAAGGGAACCACAGCTCAGCCTAAACACACTCCCAGCTCCAGATGGTTATGCAGTGAGACCCAGAGAGCTCTATGCACTTAACATGTGTGCTTGTCTCTGTCCTCCATCACTGACCCATGGAAACGTCCTCTTTGTGGCTCTGTTGTTTTGATGCAGTTTATCCTCAAAAAATATAGATGGGGTGCAGCTAGTTTTCATGACTGGCAAAAGTAAAATGAGGTCATTCTAAGGACTCTGGGGATTTTAAGTCTCATTAATTTTCCTCAAAGACTGGAAGACAATGGCAGAGTTAGCTGCTTATTTGAAACGTTTCAGTAAGAAAATCAGAATTATAAACAGCAAATTCTTAATTGTTTTGGAAATTGGGAACATCAAACTCTTCTGTGGCTGAATTTAAAAGTAATAAACCAGAACATTTCAATACATTCATGGTTTTTAGTCATGGTTATGCAGCTGCGCTTATGGCGGCAAATGCTAACTAATGTTAGCGAACTGTAGTGATGTTGGTATATATATGAGGCCAAAGCCTTTGTTACCTGTTTGGATGTGTTAGTTGTTTAAAGATTTAATGTCATCAGAGAACTTATGTCCTGATACGACCACCAGACTAGCTAATGTTGTTCTAGCTTCAGTAGTGTGATGCAACTTGCGTGTGGATGTTACTTGGACGTGTAGCACCCACCTAGACCAGACCGGACACCCCCGCGCTATAGCAATGACACTCTACCTGATACAGACACACACACACTCACACAAACAGTTTAGGCACAACTCAAAAACATGAAAAACAGCACAGTATGTCGATCTGGCCTCCAATTTCACTAGATCCCAAACTGATCAAGTGTCTGGGGGCTGATCAGTAGAGTCCCCTCAACCCATAAGACCCAACGGCCCCCACTAACAGCATCCTGTTACCAGACACCACAGGACACCCTCAGAAGAACCATGTCCATTCTCTGATGAGTCACAACTGTTTGGGAGGCACGAGGGAGACCTACACGATATCAGGAAGGAGGTCATAATGTTGTGGCTGATCGGCGTACACTCTCATGTTAGTGATAAATCATGTTTTCACAAAGGCAAATCAAAACATTGAACTGTACATTAAGCCTTGACATTTTTGGCCAGTGCCTCCAAATAATAAAAAAAAAATAAAAATAACAAAACAATGAAATTACAGAGTTTATAGTTCACTCGCTTCATTAATACGTTATATAAGGAAGTTTTTACAACACAGCCTGGACACAGTCATAACACGGTTTAAGGAACCACCCACACAAAGTCTGGAAGGAGTTCAAATTGGGTACAAAAAGAACATATTTCTACAACATTTGGATTTATAAGCCAAAGTACTACGTGTTTTATGGTTAATTTTACCACCGCAGTGTGATGCAATGATCCTCCTGGATGCCAGTATATGAATAGAACATGTGGAAAAGGTCCAGGAGTCCTTGCGTGTGTTAGTTTCAGTTTCCAGGTTAGTGTATATGTCAGTGTGATGTCTGTGTTTTCAGTGCGCCTAAGTGCTGGTCTGCATATCCTGTGTCTGGAACTTTTTCCTATTTATTTTTCTGCGTGCAGCGTTTCCTATCCGACTGACCATTTTCCTTCACAACTAAAATTAACGTCTTAATCCAAGGATATTTTTATAGTTTCTTGGGTTTTTTAAATTAGTTTGCTCCACAGGGCAAATACAGGTGGGTTTGTAGGATATTTAATAAGGAGGCAAAAAGCAGCTTTGACTAAATTGATTAAACATTAATTTTTCCCCATGCACCGAAGCATAGATGTGTCTCAGGATAAAATTCGTTTAACATATGCTTAACTGTTTTGTGGCAGAGTTAGATTAAATGTCTGGTTCTTTAAGGTGAGTCGACAGTCAGGAGACTGGAAACATGAATGCTGGCTGTAGCTTCACATGCTGCCTAAAGTGATGAAGCACATTTAAAAATCAAAATTAAATAAAGCTCTTCAGGCAAGAAGCAGCGCTCCTTCGACTACTAATAAGAACACTTTACCTGTGTCATCATTTGAAGATCTGGACGTATTTACAGCTCTACTTCATGCTTGTGGTGAGAAGAAAAAGTAGAAAGCAGAAAGCCAGGTTGCAGCTTCCCGGCAGAGGAACCAGTGTCGTTCCCAGTTAGAGGATGTGTCCCCCCTGGCGAGGCCGGTGGTAGAGGTGGGCTGCTGCCCTGGAATCCCAGACACATTCCAGAGGAAATGAACGCCGGTGTCGCCTGTGGGGGCGTGAAGAGCCTCTCTGCCACTGTGTCTGTCTCCAGTGGGTTGTCTTTGATCCGGCTGTTTACTAAAGACCCCCTCAAGGTCACTTCCTGTCCCCCAGGGCCCTCGCCAGTGTCCTCCCATGCACCTCCATCCTCAAATCTCTGTCATAGACCACCCACTCCATCTTTCCTGAGTTGTGTTTATCCCTCCCTCTGTGTCTCTCTTAATGTCCCTCACATAAAAGCAGATCTACTACAACTCCAAATTCCACTGCGCCTACATCTCTTTACCTCTGTCACGGACTAAATCTGGTCTAACCCAAGATATTAGATTAATGGAGTCCACCATTATTACATGCCTCAAGACACATTTCATATAGTATGTTTTGCCGACGTCCAATTGGCTCCCTCTCTGATCCTTAATATATATGATGTCTGTGGTTGGAGGCACTTCGGTCATCCCTATTTGGTGTGTTAATAAAAGATGGAGCCACTGCGATGAGACTATGACACTAACCTTTGTCCTACCTGTCCTGTTTTCTTTACAGTGGTTCAAAGAGTCGACAGCGTGTCTGAAGGCATTGCAAGTTATGGAGGAAAGATAATTGATGTTGAGACTGATTTGAAAAAGCTAGGTACGTATCTAGTTTCAAATTAAGCAGCAGTGGGACGCTGAGGTATTTTCCTAATTTATTGTGCAAATCTATATCTTCAGGTGATCAAACAGGGGAGAAGTCAGAGAATACCACCACAGAAATCCAGGCTTTTAAGAACAACATCTGGACTCTCCAGAGGCAGCTGTCTGCGGTGGAAGAACGCATCCGCGGCGATCAAGTTAAGCTGATTCAGCTGCAAAACATTGGCTCAGACATCCAGGGCAGCCAGGGCTCCATTCAGGGAGTGCTGAACAGCAACACGGCCACCTTACGCTCTGTAAATGGCACCCTACAGTCTTACGGCAGCATCATTAGGGGCCTGCAGGACGACACGGCCAGGTTGCAGCGAGAGCTCCAGCAACAGGTAAAACTCCAAAACCAGGCGCTGCTCAGCATCAGCAGCCTCAACCTCACTCAAGCCCAGCAGAGAGGCCTCATCGCCACTCTGCAGCGCTCAGTGGAGGGCACCAGCCAGGCTGTCCAGAAAGTGCGTAACGACTTTCAGAGTCTCGACCAGACAAGCCGACAGACGCGCTCTGATACAGAGTGGCTGCGTAGTAAAGTGGACAACCTTCAGATCATGGCCAGTAATACCTCAGCTCTAGCTAAGGCCAACAACGACAGCCTGGAGGATGTGGGGACCCAGCTCGCTTTCATGAACAACCAGCTCCAGAACACCAGCAGCCTGGCTAACGCTCACGACCAGACTCTGAGGGAGATCATGGACCAGCAGAGGGACTTTGGCAACCTCACGTCCACAAAGTTTGACCGGCTGGAGGTGCGGCTGGATGAGTTGGAGCAGAGCATGGACCGCGTGACAGGCAACATCAGCTTCACCACGCAGCTTCTGGGTGCCATCAACCTTAACCTGAACGATATGCGCACTTGTTCCGAGACAGTTGGACGGCACTCGGACTTCCTCTTAAACCTCAACAGCAGCGTGACAGACATGAGGACAGATACGACCAGTCTGAGGTCCCAGCAGGAAGAGCTGGCGGCACGTTTGGACAAGGAGGTCACCAGCCTTTCCATTGTCATGGAGGAGATGAAGCTAGTGGACACCAAGCACTCGCAACTCATAACCAACTTCACTATTTTACAAGGTGGGACAAAGTGTTTTGAAGTTTGACTTTCTTGTAAACGCTTAAATGATTGAGCTACGCTATGCTAAGCTAACAATTGGCTGGCTTTGGCTTTTCTTCATCACTCTCACAGCATTGTCATTCTTGTTTAAATGCTTTAAAGTTTGTTTCACAGATGTATAATATATTTTATGTTCCAGGTCCTCCCGGCCCCAGAGGGCCACGAGGGGACAAAGGATCTCAGGGACCACCAGGTCAGACGGGCCAAAAGGGAGAGAAGGGAGAAAAGGGAGGTCCAGGGATAAGAGGACCCAGAGGGGAGCAGGGCAGTCCAGGACCACCGGGTCTTCCAGGCTTAAAGGGCCTCCCCGGTATACCTGGGAGCCCCGGATCCAAGGGCTCCCGAGGGTCAGGAGGAAGGGCTGGACCCCCAGGAAGTAAAGGAGAGCCAGGAAGCGCCGGTCTGCCGGGAAGAGATGGACAGCCTGGACCTCAAGGGGCGCAGGGCCCACCAGGTATCCGTGGCCCAATTGGACCAGCTGGTGAGCAAGGACCCAGGGGACTGCCAGGACCTGTAGGGCCTCAGGGGCCAGTAGGACCACCAGGTCTACCAGGAATGTCAATGCAGCATTCAGTCATTCCTTTCGGACCTGTGTCTCTGCATGATGAGGCAGTGGCTCCTACGCTGTGGGCTCCAGGTATGATTCTACATATTCAGTTGTTGAGGATCATGAATTGGTGTGGATACATTTACAGTAATTAACTACTAATTAAACTCTTGACAAGATTTACCTTCTTGCCAAGAGATCATCAGTATACCTCTTTAAATATCAAGCTGATGCTAGTTAGCTCAGTTTAGCATAAACACTGAGCCTGGTGCTGTCTTAAGGTCACAAAGTCAACCCACCCCCAATAAGGTGACTAATATGACCAGCTTCTGTCTCCAGTTTATATAGTTTACATGTTGCCATGTGATTAATCTAATGAAATAATTTGTCGTAGGATGCCCCTCCGAATGGCTAAACTACAGAGACAAGTGCTACTTTTTCTCCAAGGACCTCCACAGTTTTGATGACGCGAAAACAACGTGTGGATCAAAGTCTTCTTCGTTACTGATCATCAGTGATATGGAGGAACAGGTGAGTCATAAATCTTGTTGTCTAAAAGGCGTTGTTGCTCTGCAGTTAAGTGTAAATTGCGAATGATCGTCCTTCCTGTCCTCATGTCGTCTCAGAAATGGCTGAAGAAGCAGATCTCTGGAAAGGGTTACTTCTGGATGGGTCTGACCGACAAGCAGGAGGAGAACAAATGGCTCTGGCTGGATGGAACTGAACCTGCTTTCACGTTAGTAACGGATCACAAACATCCATCATTTGGAATATTTTCTGTTCTTGGGATGGATATTGATTTTTTATTTTTTTTTCATGAAAATACTACTTTCCAATAATAATATCATCTACAGATGTAGCTGTAGATCTTCAAGTACATGAAACAACACCGGATAAACGATCAAATTCCTGAGAAAATCCCAACTTTCCAATAGTTATTCGCTGCTCCGATTTGCGCATCGAACTCTGTTCCTCAAATCCTTTGGGCCTTTCAATGAGAACAAATGCTTTAAAAGTATTCACCTTTTGTTTTTATAGAGTTGCCCAGTGATAACCCATTCTATTCAAACATAGTTTCATCGTCACATAGATTTGCCCTCACGTCTAATCACTGCATATAAAGGAATATAAGATGGAAAATTGAATCGGAGATGAAACACTATAAATCCAATGTGATATCGCCCCCTGTTGTCTGTCTACAGAAACTGGAAGCCTGGTCAGCCTGACAACTGGGGCCATGGCAAGGAAGAGGGAGAAGACTGTGCAGGTCTCATCCATGAAGGGTTATGGAACGATTTCTTCTGTGAAGATCTCATAAGCTACATCTGTGAGAAGGAAATGGAGACCTGTAAGTATATTTCTGCCTCATCCTAAGTCTTAAAGACGGCTTAATCATTTCCCCAGACGCGTCTTAATGCCACTCCGGCTCTTTTTCTCCACAGCAAACTCGCAGCCGTTATAGCGAAGTGTTGGAAGCGAGCGCGCAGTGAGCAGCTAGACTTCACCCACGTGGCTCTGGTCCACAAACTCAGCACATGGACAGTTCGTACGGAGAGAGGAAAGGGACAATTTTTTGAAATGAGCCCAGCAGCAAACGTCTCTCCGATGCCGATGAGGTGCCTTTCTCCTCCAAAAAGTGAAGCCAGTCCATCATTACCAGCAAGTGCAATACAGCAGGGCGACCAAAGAAGAAGAATCAGTGTTTTTTTATTTTTTTTTATTTTATCTATTTCTTTTATTACCAAATCACCAATTGATTTATAGGAATATTTGTAATGTTCTTTTTATTTTAAATGCATTTTATAAATCTGTACTCCACGTACAACTGAATATCTGAATGTATATTTCATTATGCTTTGTAAGTTTTGTAGGAAAATATAAATTCTATGAAGCCAAATGGACTTACCGTAATGCTTTTGTACATGTAGCTGTCTTTAAAAAGAGAATAAAAGGTGCAAAATGATGCGCAAAAAACATAAAGTCGCTGACATGCTATCTTCAAGGATCTATTATCTAACCACATGAATGTCTATGTAACATTTATCAGGAACAAAGTAAAGCATTTATACATGAGAAAAAAAATATGTCACGATCAGCTGGAGTCTTGGTTAACGAGTTTACAGTTTGGTACTTTATGTATGATTTATGTCTCACTAATACAGACACGTTAGTAATCCGTGCTTTTTTCTGCACTCAGGTATTTCACAACAACAGCTACAAATAACTGAAGAAAAATAAACTCAGAAATAAATCTGTAAAACCTAAGGTTTGTTGGCTGGTTTCTACATTTTCATGCAAACAGAGACCTAGTGTGAAGTCGATCACAAAACTCTCCTCGGTATTGTAGAATTTAGTTTATTGATTTTGCACAAAGTTTTTTTTTCACATTTCTATTGTTTCCTTATTTATTTATTTTTTCTCCTCTCTAACCCAGATTGTAAGCATAAAATACTGATTTTCCTCGATAACCACGGGCAACATTTCCTCTCTGTCATTTCACATCCTGCTTTCCTGCTTTAGGTCAACTCCAGTCACAGTCACTCCTTCAGCTGCACAGAAGATTGAAATGATCTTACAATAGCACCTTTAGTAGGAGGGAGTCTAGCTACCTTTCTATCAACATGGACACCAGGTTCTTTAAAAAACAAAACAAGACACAGACTGAAGACTACGAGTGCTCACATAAAATTTGAATTATAGCCTCATCTACAGCGGGCCTACAGGAAGGAAGAAAAAAAAAACTTCTGTGAAGACTGAAATTAGTTTAAGATGCACTCTTGTAAATTAATTTGACATAGTAAACATCAAAACAACAGAAAACAATGCAGGAGCTGGGCGAAAGCAGACAAAATGTTAAGTTTGAGCTGTGCTTGCTCTACAGCATGTGAATAAATTAAGAAATATGCTTTTTAATAACCGCTCGATTCACATTGCATCATTTACACGTAAGGTAAAACAAACATACACAAAAGAAGCAGCATATTGTCTAAATGCAGATTTATTGTTGAGGTATGATATAACTATGAATATTATCTTGTTTGGAAACCTTGGTATTTGTACAGCCACACTAGTTTATATATATATAAACCATACAGTTTATATATATATATAAAATCTTTCGTATTATACATTTTGAAAAGAATCTGACGAATCGATGCGCTGGAGGATGAAGAGGGGACAACTCAGGAGACGCAACTTACAATTTTCCATCCACGTTTTTATTTTGCACTTGCCTCTTTCTCCTTTAGGGTGCAGTGTTGTGGCTCAGTGCTCGTTTCTCTCAGGCTGCAGAGCTGCAGTGCAACAAGACGCCGTAAGGCTGGTGGGCGAATAAAGGATCTCTCGGCCGGGGGGGACGGGGAGGGGGGGTGGCGCCTGTCTCAAGCTCCAGCAAACACTGGGACTGTAAACATGTTTCCAATATTTCCATTCAGACGGGAATAAATTAATTACTTCTCAGTACTGAGGAACACCCTTGGGTTTTTTATTTTTCTTTTTTTCTTCACACTTCTGGTGGTTGTAGCTCTCTAGTGGTCAAGGCAGGTCAGGTCGTCAGCTGTGCGGCTCTTCGGGTCCCGTGCAGTTGAAGAATGTTATCGGCCGGTGGTGCTAAAGGTGAGATGTGGCGGCGGGGGTCGAGGGTGATGTGGAGGCAGGCTGGCTTTTCAAGCGAAGGCGTGCGAGGTGGCGCTCGTCTAGTCGTCCTTCTCCACTATGACCTCCCCGTGAAGCACCCTTCTCCTCTGCCGCAGCATGTGGAAGTAGAGCTGAGGAAACACTGCGGCAGAGACGGGGAATATGGAAATCAGTGACTGGACATATAATATTTATGATGTGTTTGTCGTGGTTTTAGATGGAGCAGAAAAAAAGCCACTAAAGGCTGACCATAATACTCTGGTCCAGCTTTAAGGGCTTATTAGAGCTAACTAAGAGTAAAATGATGACTTCTCAGTGGAAAAACTATTTGATTTTGAGATGAACAACACAACGGTCATTTCTAGGAGGTGAAAAGCTGAATATTTAGTGAATCGGTGCCATGGCACTGTATTATATATTAATATTGGGTGGTTTGATCACATGCATAAAATGATTTGTGATGGCAAAAAAGTGCTACATACGCTAAAATGTTTGATTTATTAAACCTAATGTAACTTCTATAGATAGGTACCATTAATATCAGCCCCAGTGAGAAAAGTTACATATAACTGAGCTGCTTTTTTTTTATTCATTAATTTATTTTTTATCCTCACTTAGATCTGAGTTAAATTGACTTGTTTTAGATATAGTATGACCTAGACCACTGAAGATATTCACACACCTTCTCATTTGATTCCCGCAAACAATTTAAAAAGACTTACAATCACAATGACAGCTACAGCTACCAAGACGTTACCAAGAAGTCCTGACTGGTTTCCTATTCGGACTAGTGCAGGTTGCATTATTCCTACTGCAGCACATGAAGTTAGGCTTATAGAGCACGTTGTGTCTCCACAAGTGTCTCTTAATATAAAGCGCGTGGTCGGTCTTACGTGGGATGTAGGACAGCATGACGATGATGAGGCAGTAGTAGTAGTCAAACGACACGTTATACTTGTTGGGCAGCCTCATGGAGTACATTCCAGATCTGCGCACGAACGGCAGGGCGGCATAAATGGTGAGCAGCTCCCCCACGACTCCCAGTGGGTACAGGACGATGAAGAAGTTGTATCTGCGGAGAAAAGGGGAGAGCGGAGCCTCTTCAGATCCAGGTCAAACGCACACGACTGCACAGGAGGGGATGCTAACACACTCACACATGCACGGTGCAACGCACTAGTGCAGAGACACACACTTTGAACTAAGGAAAAAGGGGAGGTTTGAACAAATCACTTGTGCTTTCCGAGGACATACACGTAAAGTGAACAGCTGCTCTGGAGAAAACCAGGTAAGAGCTGCAGTCCTGATAAAGGGTCATGACTTGAACTGGCACAATGCTGTATTGGGTTTAGCTGCAGGAGCACACTGCAAACAAGGAATTTCAAGAAAGCAAAAAGTCCTTGTATCAAAGAAATACATCTTATATTTTGTTCAGAGACAAGAACTTTGTGCTTACTAATTCTTCTTATTACAAGGTGATTTGATTGGATATAAGAATATTTTGCTCCTTTCTAGTAATGCTGTTTTTGCAGTCATGCTGTTTTTGCAGTGTTTTTGTTGCAATTTAGGCCTCAGACGACTGTCAGCAACTAAATGGCTGAAAGAAATGATGACTGCACTGGCGATGGATGCATTTTGTTAATTCTGCACACACAGTCAGTATCTCAGTGTTTCTCATGCAATGTTTCAAAGTAAAGCGTTATTCAGCAGACTGATAGGAGCAGCTCACTGTAAGATGGATCTAGAAGGAAATTTAGGATTTTTGCATGAATGTTTATGGGTGTTAACTTCTGTCACGACCGGTCCTGTCAACTTGTGACAGCGGGTCTCTCTGCTACGACATACATGTAGTATACCATGACTCAGGACTATAGGGGTCCTGTATTTAGTCAAGACCACAGCGAAGGCCCGGGGGAGCGTCTCAGCGGATGTGAGAGAAATGTTGGGTGAACATTCCATGACCAAAACAGATGGTCTTAAAAACAGGAGCAGCTGAACATGAGCCCCTCTCCGGGGGCCTGGTGTCTCCTCCATGCTTAAAGAAAGACGTGAAGGGTGAGGGGCGGGGAGGAGAGCGCCACTCAGTGCGCAGGAGTCGAGAACCAGAAACAAAAGAGTGGCTGGCGCCGAGCTAGACGGAGCCCGGGAGATCATATGGCATGTGAAGTGGCAGTAGGGTAAGCTTCTGTTTGCTGTGGACGGAGGAACGACTCCACCAGCTAATGAGTTAATGTGTATAGCTTCACCGTCGTGCAGGTGGCATAAACCTCTCGGCGGCCACGTCTGCGTGTTGGACATCTGTCAGTGTGTACAGCTGACGTTCGTCCCAGCGACTCCAGTTACAGGTGAGCTGCTGCCACGTCACAGGAGCTCTCCTTACAGTGGAAGACAGGCATTATGTCACTCTAGTGCGGAGGCGCTTTCACCAATGATCGCGCGAAAAGGCTCAGTTTTATCTTTAGTAGGTAAGGCTGTGACATTAAAAGCCCCTCCTTCCCCTCTCCTGCGACATCAGTCCGATCAGAGCGCAGTGTTAGCAGTTAGTTCAACCACCGTGGACAGAGAATGGCTAATGAGATGCTAATCAATAAACACACACACATGTGCTGCACTAACGTCCTGACGGAAAGCCGGACCGGGCCCGGCCAGGGGGAGCATGCCAGAGGTTGAAATCGGCCAAATCATGCTCAAAAAAAACAAAAAACAAACAGCTAACGACAACCCAAGTCTCCACCTGGCCCATTTGATGAAGTACGGCAGGTGGTTGAGCAGGTTGAATGTGTAGTAGGAATATCTGGTAATCTCTGTCACCGTCCACACAACCAGGAATAGGATTACACTTTCTTCATTCTGGATCTTTGTTTAAGTCAGAAAAGAAGTTATATAGTTGTATATATGTAGTTAAGCATAGATTACATGCACCGAATGCTGTAATAGAAACAGAAAATGTTTCTGTAGATTTTGTTCCAGATTCGTTGGTCAATGTTGTCAATATGGACTCTGTATGAAGGTAATATTGTCAATCATTAACTAAATAAAGAAACTGTGCCATTTTTTTTTTTTTACTATTTGCTTGTGCAAACCGTAGCAGAGTTAACATCATATCCACCTGTCTGATGCCGTTGGTGACGAACCAAACCATGAAAATCCGCGAACACACTTGAACACCAGTCACAATCACAGAAGTCCTCACGATTCCTGCAGCGAAAGCAAATAAACATGTAAATAAACAGTTGACGTCTGGACGCAGGACGTTCAAACATGAGGAAATGTGTAAATTGTCAGCATGAACTGAGCAAAATCCTCACGTACCAATGGCACAATGTCCCACCTGCCAAGACACGACGCGTAAATACAGTTAGTTCATTTAGCTTTCCAAGCATTTTACTGGATCGTGATCGTAAAGGTCGTATCTCACCTCAACTAGCGCAAAGGTCTGGAAAAACTTGAGTGTCCTTGCTATACTTCTGTACAGACCCTTGTGTGTGCCTCTCTGGATGTAGAAGCGCATCATTGCCAAGGCCAAAACCAGCCACCTGCAGGAAAACACTAAGAGTTAGCCGAGGTGGTGAAGAGAGGGAGAAGCGATATGAAAATGCAACAGTGTCACAGAAGATGTGGCAGTATAACAACTTTTTATTACAGAATATGAGGCAGAAAAAGATTGTACCATCACACAGCCCATCACACAGCAGGGAGAGCTCCAGCTACAAGGATGCATCCGTGCCGAGTCAAACAGTTCCCATAAGTTGCCAACTAACGAGTAGTTTGTGAAATACGATAAGACGAACACAAATAAACAGGCCATTATTTTGCTGCATCAGAATAACATGCAGTGACTATGCTTAGCACATCTATTTGCTATGTTAGCGAGGTGTCTCCTTCACTACTTTAGTGTCGCACATTAGGAGAAGATTTATTTCTACAATGTGAAGAAGTGTCGTCAGCTGCACCAGAATTTCCCCATAAATTAAGCCAAACGACTGGGGATGGTTTGACAAAACCAAATGGCTGTGACACATTACATGGACCAGAATTACGGGAAAACAAAAAACACAGACTGTTTTCGATCTTTCATCAAACATTTGAAAACATTTAGACACATTATTTTTCCGAAAGACTCAAGTTCGAGTCTGCTCTGAAGTGACACTTGAACAAATTACATTTAAACTACTCCGAGTAGTTACAATCGGTAGCACAATTATAAGTTCAAAATTCCAGTGTATATATTGTTATCCAGTCACTTTCAAGCAAGTCACAAAAAGAATGAGAATGCATCGGTTTTAGAGCCTATAAACCTGGTATTCTTCTACGTCTAGATACATAACTAAATCTGCGCCCTCATTCTGAACTCGTTTAAGTTTATCTCGTAGAGCTGTTTATAGAGTCACGGGTAATAATACTTGGTTGGTTTATAGCCGGTTTAGATGCTTTAGATTTGTGCTAGCATAAGAAAACGTCAAGAAAAAAAATAATTTAAGTTATCTTGTGCGCACTATAAACCATGTTCTGCATGTTTTTTATTATTAAAGTATGAAAAATTTGTATGTTTTTAATATTTAAATGTCATCATTCAGACTTAAACTTCTGTTCAAATCATTGGCAAGTGACAGATTGATGTGTTTAGATCTGGAGGAGTGGAAAAGGGTCAACCAACGTGTTGGGAGCTGTAGGTGGGCTTTTAACACGTGTGGTGTAGCAGTGACAGCTTCTCCACATGTCAACAGAGACGTCAGAGTCATATGTTATTCACATTTAGTGTATATCTTCACAGAGTTGTAAATAAAGTTGTGATCAACGCCAGAGGCACTGCGCCAGATTGGAAACATGTTTACCGGTGCACTGATCTGGCGGCTCTGTAATACTCGAGATCCTCAAGTGTTTCTCATTTAAACCGTAGAATCCCTTTTGACTGAACAAATGTTGTGTTGTTATTAAAAATCTGCCCATTGAGCAGTTCACTGTCCCAGACCGGAGCTCCAGTGTCAGCGCGCTCCGTCTATACTTATCACTGCAACTGTCGGACGCACGGTGGGCCTTGACGCTGACACCATGCAGCCAGCCCTATTTGGACACGGCTGCAGCGATCAGCCTGTCACTTCACCCAAACTCCATTCATTCATTCATTTTCGAACAGCCGCACCCAATCTTTTCAAATCTCCTTCCCTCTATCGCGCCGATCGCTCGACTTTTCTCCGGCTCCGCTGGCGAGGCGGCGACGCGCTAAATTCGGCGAGCTGAACAGGCACTTTTCTGCTTGACACAGAGACACACAGTCCTATAAACAGCAACACACGCTTACTGGTTTGTTAGGGAGCGGCTAACTTAACGGCGTTTCTTATTAATAGGCGACAGGGGCGGAATTACGCACGTACCCGGCGGTCATGGCGATGTTGTAGAAAGTGAGCCATGCGGTAGCGAGGGCGCTTTTCGTTCTCTTCTTGTTGTTGTTTTCCTTCTCCTCAACCGTGCCGTCCTCCTCGCTGGACGCCATGGTACCGGGGGCAGGGTGGGGAAGTCAGGAAGGGAGCTGACAGCTGGGGCCAGTAGGGAGGGGAGCGGCGGGGTCATCCATCCATCTATACGCCCACGGATCCCCCCTCTCTCGCGGGACTAGTGCGACAAGTGCGTGGCCTGCCGGCGGGCCAGGGACTCGTAAAACAAAGTGAATCAGTGCTGAGGAAAGGCCGGAGCTCCTCTTCAAACGACCCAAGAGCCCCCGTCGAGTTTATGTCACCCCCTGCTTGTAATTTCAAACAGATATCGTATTGAATTTAATTGCACTAAATTGGATTTGTGGAAGAATATCAGACGTATCCGGATATTAATAGTCTGAGATTCAAGTGCTGCTTCTGGTGTTTCAGGACTTTTCCTGATCATGATACAAGGAGTTCTCACTTAAACTACAGCACATTATACCTGGAGCTATTCCCGTTTCTCTTCTCACTGGCATTTCTCTACACTGACATGTTTGTTTCTGCAAAAATCATAATATAACATGCAATCGTTTTTGCATTACTGGCACATTTCAGCTGCACATTTCAGCGAGCACCTGATACACACACCAACAGGAGCACATGCACTCATTCATTCTGCTCCTCATGCAGAATGAATACACTCCATGTGCAATTTTGGATAAAAGTCACAAGCAGTGCTCCTCGACCTAATTGGATGTTGTTAATGGTACATGGTATACTGTTTATATGTCGGTTTGTAGCTCCAGATCACCAAACTAACTCATAGCATGTTGCTTTTTTTGCAGGTAGTGTGAACACAGTATTTGTTCAGGTCACAGTGGTGTGAAATCTGCAGGAGTTTTTGCTTTTCCTTCCAGTGCAGCGGACCTTTGACCTGGCTGAAATGAATGTGTTTTTATTTGTCTCCACGTGTATTGAATTAATTCCACAAGTTCAATATGTGATTCACCAATTGCAGTTATTATATTATCGCTGTAAACACTCTCAACATCTTTAAGTTATTCATAATAGATCCCAGGTAGCAACGTGCTGTCAAGTAGAGAGGCAATTGCATTAATAAGAAGAAGATGTTTAGTGTAGCGAGATCAGAGTCCAATCAGAGTTGCAGTCTTGCATCTTTGACTCAGGTATCAACGTGTACTCCCTGACAAAATGCATCGATGCATAATCTAAAATTAACTCTCTTGATGACACCGTGAAGAAATGGGTGTAGTCTAAAGGCAGCACTCAATATAGTCCAGATCTCCCAGTTGTGGTCCAGTTACTTGATCAGGTATGTGGGTGTCTGAGGCCACTGATAAAACCACTTTACTGATGCTTTTCGTTGCTATAAAACCTCCCCTGGCTTTTTCGAGGAAAAGGTCTTGTTACTGTCATGACACAAACAAATAAAACATATACTGTAAATCTGAAGAACAAGAACATGTTGGAACGGTGAAAAGTATTTAAGTTTCCCACACATTCAAAGTATGTGTTACATCACCTTGTATGCACAAATATATTCGGCAATACTTGTCTTTTCTGATTCGGATTCTGATCACTATGCAGCTACTGACATTTTTCAGTTTCACCACTAGATGGTGATAGACAAATACAAAACAGGACGGTGTGTTTTCAAGAGTGTCACTTAGGTTACAGTTATGAGTTCTTGGAGTTTTTTTCATTATTATTATTCATTACTGGGGTAGTTATCAACTCCACATGAGTCTGCATTTGGGAAATGCTCAGTCAGAATATAAACTATAATGAAAATGTTGTGATAAGATTTAGCTCCAAAGAAACTGTCTGAGACTCTGCTTTTACTCTGCATCATCCCAGTCTGTTGTCTGTGGGTCACGCACATCCTTCAGGGAGCACATTTAGAGCAACTTTGTTTGTATTTTGAATAAAAAAAAGAGTCCAGTCACATCACCGTCACACCAAGGCACACAATGCCTACTGCAGTGTAAGCAGTTGGGTGAGCAGAGAGCCAGGGCTGTGGTGTGTGGAAAATGCTAGTGGAGGCAGACAATGCAGCAGTCCGAGGCCTGACCAGCCCTCAGAGGGACAGGGGTCGCCTCACTGCGACAACAGCCCCCGTCTCCCTCCCTTCTTTTCGTGAACTGCCGCAGGATGGGCTCGGGGAGGACGCTGAAGTTTGCCCTGTGTGAGGTGCTGCAGTTTGCAGGCCTATGCGTGCCACTCTTCATCGTCATGCAGAGGTTTGCCGTCATTGTGGCAAAAGTGAAAACTTCGGCGCGGCCGCCCGGCGACGGC
Organism: Mugil cephalus; assembly: GCF_022458985.1. Taxonomy (NCBI): domain Eukaryota; kingdom Metazoa; phylum Chordata; class Actinopteri; order Mugiliformes; family Mugilidae; genus Mugil; species Mugil cephalus. The sequence goes on along the minus strand of NC_061787.1, from coordinate 9,234,941 downwards.
CACACGGCCTACTGGTTGATTGTGGCCTCCTCCATTGCTTATGTCACCTCCACTGCCCTGCTGATCTGGGTTCCCCTGAAGTATATGATCTTTGTGAAGAAGAAGTTTCTCGTCGGGAGGAAGAAGTGGTGAGTGTCTCCCGCCTCTGAACTGATGCCTGCAGACACAGACACGGAGATTCAGCATCCCGGTGCAGCGGTGGCTCAGACTTGCTGGTTTGAGTCTGGACAGGCCTGTTGCCCGTTTTATCAGCTCTTGGCTGGTGAATGTCATGAGTTAGCAAGTCCAATTCCTTCCTTTATTTTGTCTTTCTCTCAGGAGACCCGTAGCCCTGGTGTATGTGATCCTGTCCACATTACCCTGCTTTGCCTTTCTCATCGCCAGCTCTGAGGTACAACATGCACATTGTTTCCCACTCTGCTTCAGTTCAACTATCTGTGCACTAATCGTGAACTTTGACATGTGTGCTTAAAAATCCTTTGTGGCTATTTTGGGTGATTGTGTTCATAGAGCGAAGAAGTTGCTTGGAAAATGAAAATCACTTTGAGAAGTTTACATTTTGGGTTACCAAAATGAGAGAGGGAAAGTGCGAGTGGAATCACTGTGTGAAGCTTTTATAAGTGGGAAAAAGGTGATGATCAGTGAGAAACGCATTGGTTCTCAAGGGAGGACTGTCCAGCCTTATGGTTAAGAAACTACTGATAAGCAGCTTGGTTCCTCTTCCTGTACATGCTGCCCTTGTCAAATCATCTGTCCATGAGGCACATTTTCTCTTCCTGCCTGGCTGCAGCCCAAACCCTATTTGCTGTTTTATGTGGTACTTTCAGTCCAAGTTGACCTTTTGGTCCTTGCTTATCTAGTGTCCTTTACATAAGCTCCATAAATTTCTGCTAAGATGATCAGGTTGTCTGCTTTGCTCTGTGTTCTGTTGGCATGAAGTCCTGAGTCAGGCAAATGACAGGGCTGCAAGTGATTTATCTGAAGGGTTCAATACAGTGAATTGATGGGTTAATGTTAAGGTCAAATGCATGTTCAGCTCATGATTTTGTTCCTGTTGTTCCAGGTTCAGATCAATAACAACATAAAACATGATATGTTCACGGAGCTCCCTGTATCACTGGTGCTGTTTTCTCTCATCTCTATTGACGTTGTGGAGAGGATACGCCACTGCAGACTGACCGGCCAGTGTGAGCGCCTAAACATCCTAAACTTTCCTTTCCTGCCAACTTCTATAGTGTCACCAGCCTGGTATCGCAGTATAGCAGCTTGGAGAAAACAAATACAGCAAATAGTTCTTTGCACCTTTTATCCAGAACTATTTGGAGACCCACTTTGAACTCTGAGCTCTACAGAGGATATGAACAGGAAATTTGTTTGCCCAGCTCACTTTTCCAACCACATTGCTGACATGACAAAACAATTCAAGTCTTTTCTGAGGAATGCGGCTGAAACGCTGTTTATGTACTCCAACAGTCCTCTGGCTCATGATGAGGCACTGGCTGCAACTACACAGCAGATTAATGTTTTTACTTTTATAAGACCTTGGCCTGCCACTTTAGCCAAACAGTGTGCAAAATAAGGTCTTCAGTTAAAAGTCCTGTCATGTTTGGCTAATTAAAAATACTACTGAAGATGAGCAACATAAGAAATCGTCTTTGCTTTTTGTAATCTTGTTCTTTTTTCCTTTCTCCAGCTAATGAGATGGAAAGAGATGCTGAAATCCCCTCCACTGTCCTCACACATGTGGAACAGGTAACACCAGTAACGCCTATCACTCCAGCTGCGCCGGCGCCAGCTGTACCAGGGCCAGCTGTGTCCAGCCAAGGCGTTCCCACTCCCATGCAACCTGGAGCAAGCCAGAATGGAGCGGGAGCCCGACCGGAAACCAATGGCACGGTGCCTGGGAGGCCATTTAGCGTCTCTGGATTGAGCTCACGGTCAGCCAGCACCACGGCGTACCACCTCTCTCCGTACGCCTACACGGGGCCTCTGAGATTCCTGTGCGCCAGCGACGCCCGAGCGGACGTGTTTGTGGACAGCTTCATGTTCTGGATGGACACGGTGGAGATGGTGAGAGTGGCAGGGCATCCTCTAGTCTACTACTCGGGCTGGGTGTTCCCCATCTATATCTTCAGCTACCTGTCCTGCCTACGTGTGGTGGTCATGCCCCACAGCCCGTTGCTGTCCTCGCTAGGGGTGGCCCTGCAGGACTTGCCGTTCTTCTTCGTGCGCGTCGGCCTCATTGCCTTCTTTGGCTTCGTCACGCCAATCCTCTACATGATGAAGAACCTGCTGGTCTGTCTGGCCTTCATCTACTTCAACTTTATGACCAAGCTGAAGGTCTTCAACACAGAGAGGATGTTCTTTTGAGACCAGCGGTTACATCATGAAAGGGTTGATGCAAACTGAAGGTGGCTGCACCAGCCCTCCGTAATAAGCACTAAAAAGATTGTTAAGTTCCAAAGATATGGACAAAAAGAGGTTACTGCAGAGAGTAAATACTTACACCGTGGAACTGCCAGGTACAACTACTTTGTAGCTAATCTGACAAAGCTAACATTTAGCTTGCTAATATAGGATGTTTAGCTTGAGGCAGTCTACCAGTCTGATAAGTCTGAGTCACTGATCTTGAAACAGTTCAGCTATTACTGCTCGAACTTGGTGATGGATTTAAGAATACGTGGTTCAATCACAGAAGACATATTTTGATAATAACGGTACTTTTCACAGGCCAAAAGGGAGCTCAAAGGCAATGGAAATTATGTGTCAAATGACTGTCGTCTTATATATTATCACCTGTATGTGCAAACAAACTTTTTTTAAAACCCCGACAATCCCCTCCCACCACCCTCACCAAGAATGGCACTTTGGGAATGTACCTTGAATGTCTCTTGAGAGATTTTTTCTTTTTTTTTTTACTAAATCATAATGTGCAGTGAAAATGTAAAAACATAAATACATGTTGTTTATTTGAGGTTTTTCTTTGCTAAGTTAATATCCAAAAAAGAAAAACGCGTGAGTTTGTATCACTGATACATTTATTTTAGTAAGATTAATAAAGAAAGTCATTAAAAATCAGTTTTGGCTATTTTTTGGAGTGGGGGGGGGGGATTCATTGTCATCGGGACCCAGTGTCTGCATGTTTTTGACTTCTGTATGGACCTTTTCCACTGGAATTCAATTATTTCAGGCCGACCACTTCCCCAGAGAAACTCCTTCCTGTAATTTCTCAGCAAAACATTCTTATCGCAAAGGTACGGAAGACAGGAGCACTGCTATCAAATGAGGTTAGGCTGTGCTGACAACAAAAGTCCATGTGAACGTATTCACAACCTTTCAATGGAAATTTTCATTAAGTTACTAGGTCTCAACTGTGAGGTGACACACGCGGTGTGAAACAACTAAATGTGATTAAGGCTTTGCAGTGCACACATGAATAATCTAACTCAATCACTTGAAATATGGCAGATTAATCTATGGATCAGCTATTAACCAATGTGTGTTTAAACCCATCTACTAAGCTATACGTGCTGGTTTTCAGTTTTCTGACACACTCTTGTGTTTATTTTAATATTTATGCTTTACTCTGTGCAAATAATACTAATAATACAAAAATGATTCAGTACAGTGCACTATGAAAATTGGAGTTGTTGCGTTCAAAGGCTGATCTGCTGCCCCCAAGGGGCCAATAAATCAGTCAATGCGGTTAATAAATTAGAATTTTGTATCTGTCCATATAAGCATAATGTATTTCACAGGTACAAGCCAAATTATCCATGTCTTCATGTGTTGGTCTGAGCAGATTTACTGAGTGGCTCTGGTCAGATTGCTAACCATTTCCTTCAATAGGAAGCAGGATTTCCTCCTGTGCTCTTTAACTTGTACCATCACTACACTCATCATTAGAAGTCTTGTGTTCCACACAAATTCGTAACATCAGCAAAGCAGCAAATCTTATTTAAACCTTTGTTCGCTCTGGTGATGACAACAAACATGGCGATTCATCTAAATCTTAATCATCCTCAAAGTCATTCTTATTAAATTGACATCTGTTCTCTGGGTTCAATAGCAAATTAAGATTTATAATAGATCAAACATCTCAGATAAAAGTAATTTATAGAGGCAACACGTTACTTCGTTTATCAGTTCTTCATTGAGTTTTTTACCTGACACTGTAAGTAGATATTTTCTTGTTCAATAGTGAGATGAGATCTATTTGTTTCCCACTTCCTGCTTTCCTCTGCCAAAGCCCTTGGAGGTTGTGGCCGTTACCAGCCGTAACTACCCATGTGACAGGATGTCCATCAGTGTGATTAAGAAGGAAAAGCCCCATGTCTCTATCTCAGTGTTGCTCTATGTCACATACCTCTGCACACATCAGCCCCTGTCTCTCATGACTGGAAAACTCTCCTACTGCATCATCCACCACTGAGTGCAAACCACACACTGAGGACAATGTTACCTTGTTCAAATTTTGCGGCACTCCTCTGTCTCCTGCAAGTCCTCTGCACTGGTGCTGATATAGGTACGTACCCCAGACTCTTTAAAAGATATATTATTGACTGCAATGAACTACAACTGATGTGTTGTTGAAACTCTCTGTTCTGTTCCAGACAGCAGCAGCTTCAGTATTTTCAACGAGGACCACAACAAGTGCATAAAGGTGGAGAGTGCCTCCTCAGTAACGCTCGCCCCGTGCAATCCTCGTGCCAAAGAACAGCAGTTTCGTTGGGCCTCAAAGTCGCGCCTCCTCAATCTGTCCCTCAAGCTGTGCCTGGGCGCCACAGCGATATCAGACTGGGTGAAAGTCATCCTCTTTGAATGTGATGAGAACAGTGACCTCCAGCATTGGGAGTGCAAGAATGACACCCTCTTTGGCCTAAAAGACCAGGGCCTGCACTTAAACTGGGGCAATCGCAATGAGAAGAACGTAATGATCTACAAAGGCTCAGGGGTCTGGAGTCGCTGGAGGATATTTGGCACAAGGCTTGATCTTTGTTCAAAGGGGTTCCAAGGTAAGAATGGGCCATTTCTGCAATCAGTAAAGAGATAATAGTGTTTATAGCATTTAACCAGAGTAGGTTTCAGCTTTCTAGGAAGTTCGGAAATCCTGTGCATAAATGTATATTTATGTTTCCGGTGGCTGAAGAGAATATGATACAAACATGATGCAAATTCCAATCATTGCACCCAAATTCCTGAAACGTTCCTTAAAACAAACCAAAAAAAAAGGTGCAGGACTTACCTGCTTACATTTCATTTAACCTCCTGAGACCTGAGCTTTAGTTTGCTATGCATTTTTAATTCCTCCAAGGTATTTAGGATGAACAGAACCTATGAACTATAGAAACTAAGCATCATCTTTGAACAGGAAGTACTTTTTGGAAAAAAAATATGTCCTTGTATGTGGGCATGGGGTTTATTTCACTGTACATTATAATAAAGTCACCAATATGTAACAAAATATAAAAAACTGAACATGGCTGCAGAAAGACAGAATTGCAAATAATGAATATGTCCTCAAACGAGTATTTGCTAATTAGTGAAGTTTTAGCTTGTTACTATTGATAGAATTTGCTACGTTTTAAATAAAGTAAACTTTGATGAGGTTTTGCACATTTTTGCACATTAAAAAATTGTTTTCCAAGTTTGTTAGTGGAGGACATTTCCTAAGTACTGATTATCTCTGAACTGGACACATGCAGAACTAAACGACCTTGAAGGGAAGCAAATCTCTGAAAAGTTGAGACACTTATATCCAGCAGAAGAAAATTAAATCTCGTGATTAAGAATCACAAAATGCTGCAAGAACTTTTAAACGATGACGGTCTTACTTTGTCCCCATACTTTTGTACTGTTTGTACTTATTATCTTTAAATCCACAATCTGTGTTTCCGCAGAGATTTTCACACTGGGAGGCAATGCTTTCGGGAGCCCTTGTCAGTTCCCATTTAAGTTCCAAGAGAAGTGGTATGCTGAATGCACCAAGGACGGTCGTCCAGACGGTCGACTGTGGTGTGCCACAGAGAAAAATTACGATACACAGAAGAAGTGGGGATTTTGTCCAACCGCAGGTAAGTGGAATTTGTAGACAACATCAAGAAGAGCAAGCCCACCGCTTCCTCTCATGAGTTGTCAACACAGCGCCGTCCTTGTATGCCACTTTCACGTGTCTGTCTTTCCTTTCTTTTATGATACTCCTTTCCTACACGGAAGGAAAAGAACAATAAAAAAAACAGACGTCTCACATTACCATTGTTTTTATGAAACAGTGTTAAGGACGACACCCTGTTTTAACATGCACGTACACATATGGCGTCCTCCGGTGAATCCTTCCACATACTTTTAAAAAAAACTTGTACTGTCTTCTCCATATTGTAGCATCCCCCGGCTGGGACACTGACCCAGTAACAGGGGTTCAGTATCAGAGGAACGCACAGTCAGTGTTGACCTGGCATCAGGCCAGGAAGAGCTGCCAGCAGCAGGGAGCCGACCTCCTCAGCATTGTAGAGCTACACGAGCAGTCATACATCTCAGGTAAGAAGTTGAACTCATGTCAGCTACTCAGTATTATATTATTTAAAATAAACTGCTTTTTATTGCATGCATTGACACAGGGTTGACAAATCATTTGGGAACATCTCTGTGGATTGGGCTGAACAGCTTGGAGTTTGAAAGTGGATGGCAGTGGAGTAATGGCAACCCGTTCAGATATTTAAACTGGGCCCCAGGTGGGTAAAGACATGCTACTGTGAGATTTATTTATTTTTTTTACAACAACTCGACTCAATATTCTCATTATAAAATGATTAATGTTTCCCACAGGTCACCCCTCATCAGAGCCCGGCCTCAGCTGTGCCACGCTTAATGCTGCAAAAGCCTCAAAATGGGAGACTAGCGCCTGCAGCAAGAAGCTTGGCTACATTTGTCGTAAAGGAAACTCTACCAGCCTTCCCGCGCCACAGAGTAAGAGCGTCATTTGAAATGACTCGCATGTGGTTTATTATTCATGGCGCACACCTTCAAATGAATATGTTTCAGCTCTTCTTTTCTCTGTCCACAGTCACCGGGCCAAGCTTCTGCCCCAGCCACTGGGTTCCCTATGCAGGAAACTGTTACTACTTGGACCGGAATAAAAAGATGTGGAAGGACGCTTTGGCTGCGTGCCGTAAAGAGGGAGGGGATTTAGCCAGCATACACAACATAGAGGAGCAGAGCTTCATCTTATCCCAATCCGGATACTGTAAGTGTATAATTTTGATCACTGCCGATTCAGAAACAACAATATTTAGCACTTAACGCATTTAATAAGCGAACAGTAAGTATGTTGAAACAACAGATACAGCTTAGATGAAAACCTGGAAAAAAAAGTGTAATGCACACTGCAGGTCGTCTTGTTGAGGTGCTGACGATCAAATGTAAAACTTGAAAAAGAGGAAACGCTGCACACGCAGCTCCAAGTAAAAACAAGGGATTTATTTCGGTCAACTTTTCGACACAGGGCCTTCGTCACGTCTTAACAAACGTGCTCACCTGGTGTGCACACCTGGTCTGCGTTTGACACCAATCACCTGCATGCTTGACAGCAGAGAAGTGTATAGATTGGAAATTCACAACACATTCCATATAAACACAATCCTATCAAATTTCATTTCAGAGAAAAAAAAGAATGAATGAAAACCTGGACATAGATGCCATGTCCGTACAGTAAACATAACACGAAGCAGCAGCTAATTAGCTTAGCACAAAGTCTTGAAGTAAGCAGACCACAGAGTCCAACTGTAACACAGTATCTCTATAATTCATAAAACTGCATGCTGGAATATATCTGGAGGCAGTCCAGTATTTGTGCTAAGCTAACTGACTGTAGTGCTATATTTACAGTACAGACATGAGAGTGTTATTCAGCTGCTCTCAAACTCTTGGCACAAGCGTGAGTAACTATATATATTTACCAGAAGCCCTGCCTACATGTCTTTAGGCATTAGGGGGCAGTGGAAACAAGCTTTCAACCTTAAATCAAACAGTAACTTGACGTTCATGTAACCATCACAAACTGATGTTAGCGCCATTGTGTGTCTGGCCATCTGATCAACATGTAGCATGTTTACGCTCTTTTTGTCTTGTTTTTGGGTTTTTTCGGTCACCACCATCTCATGTGAGAAATAGGAGACAATCTATAGGTTTTGTTATAGGTTTATCTTTACTCAAGGCCTCTTTATTATTTTTTTATAGAGTTTACGAGCCAAATCCATCTGTCATCATCACAGGCTGTCACTTTAACTGCTGGCCAATTTAACATTTAAAAAAATGTGGACTGCAGTCACTTTGAAGACTATTCTTAGAGGAGATCAAAATATATCCAACTGATTGTGTGTTTCAACCATCAGTACCGACGGATGTGCTCTGGATCGGCTTGAATGACCAGAGGAACCAGATGCTGTTTGAATGGTCTGATCACTCCCACGTCACCTTCACTCAGTGGCAAAGTGATGAGCCCTCACATGCAAGTAACTTCCAGGAAGACTGTGTCCTCATCCGAGGAAAGGTAAAACCGGCCAAATGCCAAAACAGAAACACATTTTCTGTGGTGATTTTACTTCTGCTAATTGTGTATCCCTCGTGCAGAATGGGAGGTGGGCGGATCACATGTGTGAGAAGCCATTAGGATATATATGTAAAAAGAAAGCCTCCACTAAGCTAGCTGAAGGCACCCATGAGGAAACCAACCCAGGATGCAAGCTTGTGAGTGATGTCCTTTCCTTTAAATATGTGTGTAATTATAACAGAAAAAAAACTCTGTCAGATATCACAGTATATTTGTTTTTTGTTTTTTTAGGGATCCATAAGATTCGGCTCATACTGTTATAACGTTGGAGCTGAGGCTAAAACGTTTGATGAGGCAAAGCGGACATGCTCAGAGGCTGGTGGTAACCTGGTGGATGTCAGTGATAGGTATATTTACATATTTATATTGCAGGAATAATTTTCCCCCAAAACATCATTAACAATTTATCACAGTTTTACAATGACTATCTTCAGATCTTCAGTTTATATATATTATGCAAATATTTTGAGCTTTATTAGAGAGTAATCCTTCATTTTATATTTCATGCAGATATGAGAATGCTTTCCTGGTCAGTTTGGTGGGTTTGAGACCCGAGAAATATTTCTGGACGGGTTTGTCCAACACAGAAGACAAAAGCAATTTCAAGTGGACGAGTAGAAGAAAGGTCACCTTCACTCATTTCAACGTGGGCATGCCAGGTAGAGCATTCTTACACTTTTTAGCCGAATGGCTTTTAACATAAAATGTGTCTCTGGAATTAGCTTCCCCCACATTGGTTGCTAGTCATCCTGAGGTCTAACATATTGACTGATCAGCGATAGCATGACTATTGTTAGCAAGCAGCTGTTAGCATTTAGCCTTGTCTCTGTAATAGAGCCTCACATATCCGCTGGCTATGAATAAATTGTATATCAACATATCGTTATGCCATTCAGCCCCGCTCATTTATGTTCTTGCTCTCTCTGTTCGTGTGTGAAATAAAAGATAGAAAACAAGGGTGCGTTGCCATGACAACTGGGACTTTTGCTGGATTGTGGGATGTTGTCACCTGCAGCAATAAGGAGAAGTATATCTGCAAGAAGAAGGCAGAGGGAGTGCAAATGACAACAGTCCCTCCCAGCACCCCGGCCCTGACCTGTGCGAGCGGGTGGACCCCGATTCCCAAAAGGAACATGTGCTACAAAGTAGGAGAACGGGTTGAATTCAAGTTTGAAATTTGTGCTGGACAAGGATATCACTGGCAAAATATAGGACAAAAAAAAAAAAAAAACTAAACATACTTTTCTTTCTGACTCTTTTCAAAGGTTTACAGCAAAAAGGACTCGGTTAAAAAGACTTGGCAAGAATCGCGTGAGTTCTGCCAGGCTATCGGTGGAGACTTGATAAGCATACACAGTGGAGATGACCTGGACAATTTAGAGTATGTTACAGCTTGTTTATGTCAGAACGTATATTAGGTGAATGAACATTCAAGTAATCAGTGGTTGTCTTCATAAAGGGTGTATACCTCCAGCGCCATGTGGATAGGCCTCACCCTCCAGGGTGCCAACGAAGGTTATGCCTGGAGTGATGGGTCGCCCGTACGTAGCACTTCACTCGAATATCACAAAGGTTTATTTTGACCATTTTTATCTTGGCCTAATAATGTGTGTTCCCAAAAAACTGTTGTTTAGTTTGCCTATGAGAACTGGGGCTACGGGGAACCAAACAACCACAACGACAACGAACACTGCGCAGAAGTCACTGTTAACTATCGGAGGCGCTGGAATGACCGGCACTGTGAGGCCTATAACAACTGGATTTGCCAGATACGCAAAGGTAACACTGACTGGTGTCATATTTGAGCCATTAGCCCAGAGTAGTGAGGTTGAATCAAGGCTGTTCCCTGCTGTTTAGATTTAAGATTCTCGTGGTTCTTATATTTTCAGGTGTGACTCCGAAACCAGAGCCGGCCATAGTTGAAGAAGGTATGTTTTTTGGTCATGGTCTGTCCCCCACTGTATCTCCTATACTTCTTTATTTTAATTAACACTTTGTTCATAGAAGGTTGTTATTCTTAGACAATGATTTAAGATTGTTTCCATTTGCTAGCTGGCATTGTCATTGCGAGCAAGTACAGGAGCTGCTATGTTACCATTGCTAAAGCTTCTTGAAAATTGTTTTCTTCTCTTCTAAGTATACAACACCACAGATGATGGATGGATCATATACAATGACACACAGTATTTCGTCAACAATAATAACTTGGCTATGGAAGCTGCCAGAGACTACTGCAAAAAAAACTTTGGTGAACTTGCCGTCATCACTGGGGAGAGCGAGAGGAAGTTCCTTTGGAAACAGGCAAGAAAGAGATTTTATTGCCAAACAAACTTTTTTTTTTTTTTTTTAAATGTATGTCAATATATGCAAATTCTTTATTATCTTTATGTTCACCCAGACATTGAAAGGCTCAGAAGGACAGTACTACATTGGCTTGACAGTGAATTTGGACAAATCATTTAGGTAAATTGAACACAATATTAAGGCAAAACACCAGGAGATCTGTCTATGAACTTATGAGTTGTGATGTGATTTGTTTCTTCTCTACTTTTCCCAGTTGGGTGGATGGCAGCCCCATAACTTACACTGCGTGGGAACACAATGAGCCCAACTTTGCAAACAATGATGAAAACTGTGTGACTATGTACAAGAGCATGGGTGAGTGTAATGTGGTGACACTCCATGGTGGGTTGGTTTGATGAATATTAACTATTATTTAACAATTATGCATATTAAGGATACTGGAATGACATTAACTGTGGCATGGAGCTACCCTCTATCTGCAAAAGAAGCAGTAACTTCATCAATGCAACAATGGCCCCGACAACGGTTCCTAAAGGAGGATGTGCACCAGAGTGGGTATCTTTCCATGGAAAGGTAATTATGTATGACTGTGTGCTTTAAAGATTGCTCTATGTACACTACCAACCACATCTTCTCAGTGATTTGAATGAAAAGGTGTGTCCAAACTTTTGTCTGTGTAGCGTTTATCTGATTCAGTAAAATGTATTCTCATAATATGACCCAAACTGAAGAGATTCTGGTTATTGACTTTGCATTTGTTACGTAAATTCTTCTTATTTACACAGTGCTATAAATTTGTCTCTGGGAGTGACAAAATGAACTGGCATGACGCTAGATCATACTGCATAAACCAAGGAGGAAATCTAGTCTCCATCACCAACGACAGAGAGCAAGGTGAATGCTAATGGCCTGAGCCACTTTCTTTTGTGTTTGTCTGAAAACCTCACATATCACATGTAAATGCAGTGTGAGAATTTCTTCTTTCTTTCTTGTTCTTCCTTTCTAGCATTCATAACAACCCAGATGCTGTACCACAAAGAAGATTTGTGGATTGGCATGAATGATGTCAACTGGGAGATGCACTTTGTGTGGACAGACGGCAAAGCCATTACATACACCAACTGGGCCAAAGGGCACCCAATGTCGTTGCCTGATGGACGCTATTTTATTGAAGAGGTTATTTATCCAGAGCTATTTATGTCCACGTGTCTATCACTAACGCAGATAATATGCAAGCAAATGGCTTGGAGTGAGGAACAGACCCTAGATACCCAATCATCTCTACTAATAAGCACTGTTTAGGCCACCTTAAGATATCTAATATTATAGATCATTATGAAAAGTTTATTTACATGCATGTATGTAGCTAGAAACTCTACCCCGGACCAACTTCCTCTTATCATCTAATGACAGAGGAAATATGAAAAAGGGTAATATTGAAAGAACAAAATCAGATTTTACTACAAAAAACAATAAAATAATAATAAAAATAAAACAGCCACATGGAGAATAACATTTACTGTTATTAGTAAGTACATTTTTGTGCAGATAAGAATCTATAGAACAGTGACATTTAAAATCCACCTTTTTTACACATGTACCATTTTCTTTTGCTATGATTAGTTTTTGATGCTACACAATATTTGGAACACATTAGTAAATAACACAACTTTGAGGAAGTTGTTACAACTCACAGGAAATTAACATAGTTTTTTATTTTTCTTTCTGATAGGTTTTTGACTGTGTGATCATATCTGGCAGCGTTGCCAAAACCTCAGGATACTGGAAGGTGGAAGACTGTCAGACGAAATATGGCTTCATCTGTAAAAGAAACGTTGGTGAGCAAGCCCACAATGTGATTATGAAGCATGCTGACAGAATTGACCCCGGTCTGCTTGCCACCACTCCTACCCTTTATCAGGTGCCAACGTATTATGCTACTGTTGCTAGATTGGACATAAAAGAGCCATGACAGAGTCCGTTCCCATAGAAAAACATTGAAAACCAGTAATAATAGCGTCTAGAATTAACAGGGATGCAAGAAAGCTATTGTTAGATGTTATTGTTTGATATTGGAAAAATTACTAGTCTTTTATCTGTTGTTTTTATGTATGATGATTTCCTCCATGCAGCCACACATGTTGACTGCACATTTTCACATTTTTGAAGAATCTCTATTACAAATTTGAATGTAGTGTTTTGTGCTGTAGTTCAACTAATCTAGCAACAGTACCATTGGCAAAGGGTATGGTCCTTCTGATTGGTGACGAGCAGACTAATCATAAGGCCAATTGCAAATTGAATATCAAATGTTGTGAAATTGCAGTTGCCAAATAATGTTCTTGTTTGTCCAGACTCACAGATTGTAGTCCAACCCACCACCGTGTCACCAAAAGTCTTCCACAAGCTCGGCAATGACTCCTACAAACTGGTGGCCCAGAAGATGAAATGGGATGAGGCTCGGCGGCAGTGCCAAGCAGATGATGCCGATCTGGCCAGTATCCTGAACACTATAACCCAGGCATACATCATGCTGCAGATTTCCAAGCACAATGAGCCAGTGTGGATTGGCCTCAACAGCAATGTGGTAAAGTGTCTACCTTTTATCTGTGTTTAAAAGAGCATTTCAAATGGAGACCCCGTCCTCTAGCTCTGCAGAAACCTTCATCACTTTCATGTCTTTCACAGACAGATGGTCGCTACAAGTGGGTTGATAACTGGCTTCTGTCATTTACCAAATGGGGTAAAAATGAGCCTAAAAACAACTATGGCTGTGTGTATATAGATGTGGATAAAACGTGGAAGACTGCGCCATGTACCAATACCTATTATTCCATTTGCAAAAGGTCATCAGGTCAGACAGTCTCTCTCATCAATTCAAACACAAGAGAAGGATGTTTGCCAACAAGAATGTGACTCAGTATCCTGCCTCTTTTTCAGACATAGCTCCCACTGAGCCTCCACAGCATCCTGGCAACTGTCCAGAATCAAAAAGGCTAAGAACCTGGATTCCTTTCAGAGGCCATTGTTATTCCTTCCTCAGCTCAATGCAGGACAACTGGGCCCATGCCTCAGTTGAATGTATGAAAATGGGTACGTTCTGAACAGTTGCACTAATGAATGTCAATGTACTATGTCTGTGTGTATAAATAGTAACATTATATCATTATGGCTATGCTTGCCAGGTGCTTCTCTAGCGAGTATTCAGGACCCTGTTGAGGGTCGGTTCATACAACAGAACCTCGAGCTTCTGCAGGATGGTGCAAAAGACTTCTGGATTGGCTTGTATAAGACCCATGATGGTGAGTGTACAGGAGTTTAATTCAATTAAAATATTCTGCAGACTGTTGATCACATAAATGTATGTGGACTAAAGCGTTGTTAATAAAGTTAGTACAAGTGGTTGACAGTATGCTGTTTTTCCAACAAAGAAATAAATATCAACACATCTTATGAGCGGAGTTTACGTGGGCTGAACAACCTGGATACGAAAAGACAAAAGTGTTCAAATCTGTATATGAATTTGGAAGGACTTTCAATTTTGAGCGTACAGTTGATGTACAGTATTTTCCCACAGTGAAATATAGAAATGGAAAGTGAGGACAGCTGTGATAGTAAAACGGCTTTAAAAATCTGCTCCCTTGTACTTTATATTGTCTGCAAGTAAATGTTCTATACAGTTTAGGACATAGTTCATATTGTACACAATTAAAAAGTAAAACCGAGTATAAGCACACCTTGTATTTGTAGATTCAAAATGATAGAAAAATCAACAAAATGTTCCAAAAATGAGCCATCAGATTATGTCCATAATCATTGGTTAAGTGAAAAAGCTATTAATCAGGTTACAATACCACCTGCCAGTGCAATTGTTATATATATGACAGCAAATGAATATTTGGTCTTGATATGTCTTTGTCTTGAAGTAGAAATGTTAGAAGCAGGAAAAAAAAAAAAAAAAAAAAAATTTGCTCCAAAACTTCAAAGGGACTGTTCTTGGTGTGTTCCAGGGGTGTTCTTGGTATGCTTTTCTACCAGTCTATGAACTTATTTTCCAGTCCAGTTGCCTTTGATTTAGCTTCAGTTTTTGGATCCTACCATGACTGAATCTTCACAATGTTCATCATTTAATAACACGTGCCTTAAAGACTTGAGAGTCTGCACTTAATAATAATAAACATTCATAATCTAGTTGTGAGAAAAACTTTTATGCAGAATTAATAATAATTAAAAAACAAGAGTACAGAAGCTGAGGTTTGCACCGTGAATGTGCTAGCTTGGTCAGTAAGTCAACTCTCTTTTAGGTGAGTGGATGTGGATCGACAACAGCGTTATGGACTATACCAACTGGAAATCGGGTATGCCAAAGTCATACACATGTGTGGATGTCAACTCTGAGAGTGGACTGTGGAGTTCAGGCAGCTGCACCAGATATAAGTCTTACATCTGCAAAACACCAAAAGGTAAATTTAACCAGCTGAAAAATGTATTTAATATTGACCCATTGATGATTGATGATCATCTTTTTTTTTTTCTTTTTCAGTTATTCCTCCTACAGAGAAGCTTCCATCTGCTGGTGAGTTAATGGACTTTTTCTACACAATACACAGCTTATAAATGTTCAGTTATATCATTGTAAATACTTCTGTATGTTTGTCTCCTTAGCCCAAGTCGTGACGGAAGCTGCACATGGCTCTGCTGGCATCCCCGTGTCTATAGTACTGATTGTAATTGCCATAGTTGGACTCGGCGCCTTCTTCGTCTTCCGTAAAAAGATACCCACCCCTGTCCTGGGAGAAAGCACCTTCGACAACAAGTTATACTTCAACAATCCAATCCGAGCCCCAGTAGACACCAAGGGCCTAGTGGCCAACATAGAGCAGAACGAGCAAGCGTAGAAGGACGTGCGACGAGTGGATCTATGAAAAGCACACCATCAGAGAGCTTGATCGCAGACTTTCTTTTGGAGAGTTTTTGTTTTTCAGTTTCAGAACTTTATCAAAAACATTGACTATCATAATTATTATATAATAATTCATGCAAGCACTAGAACAAGTGAATAAGAGAGAATATTAATGAACAATCATCATGATTCGATTTGTGAAATGTTTACAGATTATTTTTTTAATCTTTTATGAAACATCATAACCAAGAACACTTATTTGTTAAATATCAGAAAGTTGTTTTTTTTTTTTTTTTTACTTGGACTGTCCGTCACCTTGTTTCAGGCTGATGATTTTGTAAATAAATGCCCAATAAATGAAGATACAACTGGAAACAAATTGTCCTTTTTTCATTGACAAAAAACATGACAATTTTAGTTTTAAGAAAACTGTGAATTATATAATACAGACAAACAGAGGAGGGCTTGGGTCATAATGGATCACATGAGCTGTTAAAGCCGAGGACACACTGCAAGATTTTTTGCCAGGTTTTACCCACAGTTCCTAGATGGGCACCGTCTGCACCAGTCTGCAGTAGACGGTCTCCATAGGTAGTTGGCACAAAAGTGTGTCGGTGTGTGTAAAGATCGCGAATCTGCAAGTGTGTGAGCGGAGCACACCAGATCCGACCTCAGTTGCAGTCATTTAAACATGTTTGAATGTTTGGAGACGAGTCTGGATGCAATCAGGTTGTGTGAACTGACCCAACTGCAAACACGTGTTGCCAAATGGCTAATGGAAAAAAAAAAGAGGGGGGAGGAGGGGTTCAGGAAGTAGTGGGACTATCAAAACAATGCTGCTGTCCAGTGAGAGTAGGAGAGTGGCGACAAAGAAAATCTGGACCACTATGGACCTCCTGGACTACTATGTTAGCATGCTGACATATTGAAATTGGCACCAAAATACGTTCGAAGTCGATGCAACAGTTTGGACCATTAAACATTTTTCCTGCTGGTGGTGCTAATAATTCTAATTTAATTCACCTGTGCGCTTCCACTAAAGATCGAGTAACAACACATTTGATTTGTTTGATTGAAAACGTGGACAAAAATCTTTGCCCTTCTGAAATCGGCCTCTTATGAGAGTAGACCAAAACTTTGCTCTGTTTCTGAGCTGCTCGCAGCCCTGGAGCTTCTACAGTGACACAATGTGACAGGTCGTCCAGTGACAAAATCAGAATGTGACAGACAGGAACATCAACGTCATTACACTTGTTGCTGGAGTTTTGAACATTTCAAAGATGTATCCACATGGAAATTTAAAATCTGGATAAAAGACTGTCATGTCTTTAACATGACAGTTCTGGTTTTGAATAAAGTAAAAGGAAATGCAATCAGATCGAACTCCAACAAAGAAGTCTGCATCTGGTGTAAATCTGCAAGTGTTTTTCATTTATTTATTTTTTTTGCAGTACCCCGCCAGCTATTCAGTCACTTCTACCAGAGGCTGGCCACCCCCGTCAGCCCATTCTTGAAAATGAGGCAGCGCTCTCCATGGCAACCGCAGTCCTCTAAGGCTGTCGCAGCTAATCCTCAGGAGCTTACTCAACTCTTATTTCTGGGGAGAGGTTTTCACTAACAGCACCGATGCCAGAGAATTCTCCCCAAACAAGCACTCGATCCTCTGTTTATGCTCCGAGGAAAACCTGTATCCGAGGAGAGAAAACAAAGCTAGACACAGCCGCTGCGAGGGGCTGAGGGGGAGAACGGTAGGCCTGGTTCATACGGTAAGCTTTTTTTGAATCTCCTCTATCTCAGGTGTTACTGTAGTGCTGTGAATGTTTCAGTAATTCTGCCCTCTTGTTGCTGGATTGATGCGACCTGCGGGGTGTCCAGTGTGGGAGGATGCCTGGGAAGCTTGGCAATGTTTTGCTCCGAATGTTTGATCCTTGATGACTCAGAGATCATGCACGATGAGAAAGCCTTAGATTTGAGAGCGCTGATGCTTTATGCCACGGAGGCGCTTTTTAGTCAACATATGCACTCACCACAAGCGCATGAGGAAACTGGTAAATGTGCAGATTATTATAAAAGCTGCTATTAACTCACTGAAACTAAAGAGGCGTTAATCGTCCCACTTTAGACCCACTTTGTTGCAGATGTTTGCATTGCTTCACATTAACCTCCTGAGACTTGGCGTCCTCATATGGGGACATTACGCTTTAGGTTTGTTGCAGCTTCTTATTCTGCTTGTATTCATAAGGAGACACTTTTGCCATGTGCTGGTAGCGAAGACACTTGTTTATTTATGCTTATTAACGTTTCTAGTTTGAGATGACAGGAAAATCTAACAAATGCACAAGTACTCGTTTGAGGACATTGGGATTTCGCCAATTCAAATTCTGCTTTTGCATTAAAAGAAACAGTTTTATAGTTTGGCACATATTGGTGACTTGTACAGTGAAATAATGCTTGTGCTCACCTAATTTTTTTCAAAACCTACTTCAATTTCAACGATGATGCTTATTTTTTATACATCTTAGATCCTACTAATCCCAAATACCTAAAGATCTTAATCTTATCTTAAAGAAATTAAAGATACATTCCAAATAGGGTCTCAGGAGTTTACTCATAGGCTCTCCCTAATTTTGCTCAATACTAATTATTTTCTCTGCAGTCTCCCCCTTCATGCCCCCTTCTCCCTGCCCCTGTGCTCTCTCTCACTTGCCTGCACTAATCCTTTTGTTGTGGACTGAGGGGCCCAGGCTTTGGCTTGACCATTCAGCACTGTAAGGGCTGGTTCAGCTAAAAGGTGCCCACCGAGCCCTCCTGTCCTCCATCAGACCAGTCGTGCCTATTATTATCGGCTCCCTTAGCAAGAACACGTCTTCTTTTTACGGTGCTTTCCCGGTCGTCAGCGTTCACCTTGATTCTCTCAGTTTTCTTGTCTATGTTTTTCTGTCTATCGCCTCACTGTTGTCTCAGTCCCTAAGCCAGTCTTGGGAGCTTGAGGGTGTTGGACAGCACTGGAAAGAACATGCACTTCAGGAGCAGTGCTTTATGTTTGCTGCTGCTGCATCTCTGTTTGCTGTGGACGGTGCTGGAGGTGAAAGGGCAGAATCAAGGGTTCCTGCCCGAGGTTCTCAAAGTCTTGGATCTGCCCCTGGGGAAGCACGATGAGCCTCGGCTCCAGAAGAACAGGACGAGTGTCCTGATCGCCACGCTGCTGCGAGCGGTAAACTGTGCCGAGCAGACCGGCTCCTCTCAGGACATGTGTGAGAAGGTATTTGTCTCAATGTGGGAATCATAAACTGAGCAACAACTGTGATATGCAGCATGGAAGTAATTCTTATGGGTACATCTCACAGTCCAGGAAACATGCTTGTTATGGTTGGAATGCGAACATGAATGTTGAGGCTTAAGTCCTTGACCTCTATGGGGCATTCATGCCGAGTGGCTTTAGACATCCCTCCATTTGACACAATAAACTGCATAGAGAGGGTTTAGAGGTACTACACATGTTTGTGCAGGTGGACCGACAATGGGAGTTTGTGTATGTTAAGACTTGACAAAAGATATACACAAATAAATGAACATAGACAACTTTTTAGATTTCCTGTCTGTTCACTTAATTAGTCTCTTACCTTAAAGAAGCAGGCTTTATAGACTTTTATAACCTTCTACAGTTTGTGTGCGGGTCTATCTTATTACCTGGTAATTGTAAACTTTTTTATAAGTCATTCTTTCTTTTTCCTGCTACAGTGCCTGACACCAGATGTAGCCCACTCTGTGCTAGAGGATGATGGGAAGGCTTACCTCTCAGAGGAGGACTACCAGCGGGTCTCGACTGTTCTGCTGTACTACATAATTAACTTGCAAGATCTGTGTGTTTCAAATGCCGCTTCCCGTTCCTCCACTTCCTCCTTGTCCTCCTCCTCATCTGGGAACTTTCAGTTCTATGTACTGGCCCTCACCAATCTACATCCAGCTGAGGACAATAGCTACCTGTCATTCAGTGAAACTGAAAGTATACTGCAGCTCATCAACCAGCACTACGACCCCACCAATCAAGATACCTATTCTGATTTACAAGTAAGTGTTGGCTTTGCTTTGGTATCTGACAGATCTATCTGGTGCTAATGGACCAATGCATGTATATTTGATTCACAGTACATAGATGCCACTCGTCTCCTAGAAGATGCTGACATCAAGGGAGATCCAGGTGCAGAGGCGTCTTCTGTGCCTAGAGTGGCTGCAGCCATCATCAGCCACATCCTGCAGGATCACTGTTTCAGAGGGAGGAACCTCCCGTCCCCGGCCTTCTTTACAGACTTTATTTTTCAATCTCTTAATCGGACAAGTGATCTGCAGATTATAGGTGAGTTTACAACATGTGATATGTATGTATGTGATTTCAACCTGTACCCAGTTTCTTGCGTTTCCAGGGATTTGGATACAACAAATATGGATTTACAACAGTGTGTAGTTGAACACACACACACATCAGGCATAACATTATCACCACCTTCCTAATATTGTGTAGGTAATATTGTGTGCCTCCAAAAGCAGTTGTGACTTATCAGAGAATGGACATGGGCCTGTGGTCCTGTGGTGTCTGGGAACAGTGTTATTAGTGGGGCCTTTGGATCCTATGTTTTGAGGGGAAGGGCCTCTTTGGATCATCCTACAGATACTTGGTCAGTTTGGGATGTACTGAATTTGGAGGCCAGGTCAACACCTTGTGTTGTTTTTCATATTTTTTTCAGTTGTTCCTAAAGCGTTTTTGTGTCTGTGTCAGGCTGCATCCTTCTGGGGATGACTGCTGCTATCAAGGAGTGTCATTGCTATGGGGTGGGGGTGCCTGGTCTGGTCTTGGTGGCTGGTTCATGTCTAACATCATTTTGAGCTCTATCTTGGGTCTAGGGTCAGGGTTAGCAAGCAATTCCAGAGACAAATATCTGGATCTTTGGCCGCTAGCCAGTAGCTAAAATGCTGAGTAGCTAGTTGCTAACTGTGTCTATAAAACAGCTGCCAGGTTCAACACTATGAAAAATTGAAGAGCTAAAGGAAGATTTGAAACGTGTAAAGGAAAGAAGAGCTGCTAATAATTCTCTGCAGGTTTAAGTAACAGCTTTGTTTTATCCTGATTATAGTTTATGAAATATAATCCTTAAATATTGAACTGACCCATTTTTTCTGCTTAGTCCTCAATGCCATGAATAAATGAATCCTGAATTGAGACACTGATGAACTTGGATCAATCTGACCTGATGCCCTGATGCAATTCTCTGATTAGACTTGGAGGCGTTGCTTCATCAGCTGGGAGTAGGGCAGCAAGCGGCGATGCACTCTCACAACAGGAAGAGGCGGAGCATCACGGGAAACTCCAAGAAGGTGGCCGTGCATTCGCTGGATGGCTGCAACCATGGAACTGAGGGATTAAGCAGAGACTGGTCACAGGTGAGGTTGGTAAATAGAGCATATTTGACAGAGATGAAAAATATTATCGAGTGAAAATACTTTTTGTGAGGCCTCCTACTCATCTCCAAATTTGTCTTTTCCCTCGAATCCAATCAGGCATGTTTTTCAGCCAATCAGTTGGTGGATATTTTTGCTCTGGGTCCTCATTTGCCAATTTCCAAGGAGCACTTCAGACAAATTTGTCCCGCAATCATTCAGCAGTTGCTAGGCAATGCCTGCGAGCCTGCAGAGCCAAAAACAAGAGGATCTCTGCCCACTCCTCTCGAGAGTAAGGCATTTCATCTCATTGTTCCTCTCCACAACACACCCTCATTGATATGCAGTAATTTCAATAAAACATTTCATTAACCTTACATTCACTGTCACTGATTAATTTTGGTGTGCTTTTGTTTAAATATTTGCAATAAAAATCTTAACTAGGGGGTCGGATAAGTAACCTCTCTGTCCCCCTTTAAATAACTGCTTTGCTAGATTTGTATTTATTCTATTTATTGTACTATATATTTTTATTTTCTTTTTTAAAATTCTTTTTGACCTTCACTGAAAGTTTGAAATATTTTCCTCCCTGCAGAATATGGCTACAGCACAGCTGCAGTCCTACTCATCACGGTGGGCTCCATGTTTGGTATCTGCCTGATCTTCTTCAACTCCTGCCAGGAGACCTTCTCACTCATCCTACAGCTGTTTGTGGGCCTGGCAGTAGGAACACTCTCAGGAGATGCTCTCCTGCACCTCATACCACAGGTATGGACGAGGCCACTGTGCTAAATGCACGCCAATCAACCAAACGCGTCTTCAGTGTGAAATAATTACTGTCTTTTCTTTTCTGCAGGTTCTCGGCCTCCATGACGACACCCACAGTCACAATGACGAGCACTATATTGAAGACAAAGAATATCTGTGGAAGAGTCTGGGCATTATCGCTGGGATTTACGGCTTTTTTCTAATTGAAAGAATATTCTCCTTTTTAGTTCCTTCACATGGCCATGTAAGAGCTCCTTTTGCTTTCACACGAAATTTGTTGCTGAATTTCTTTATCTAGTCAAATTAGAGTGTGTCAGCGATCTGCAAAAACAAACATGTCCGTCATGACTTTACACAGTTGTGCAACAGTGGTCTCATGACTTTCTTTTGTCTGCAGGGTCACTCCACTGACCTTCCCTTACAGCTGAACTGCAGTGGTCAGTCACAGAGGGGCAAGTCCATCTCCACTATACAGCTGGTGAGTCTCATCACAACCCACACTGGATTGTTATCTGTTTTTGTGAAAGTATTCTTGGCAGAAAGACCCGATTCCTGTCAACGTCCTGATTATTTACTTAGTGATAGATGCGCCATAGGGACCATGGCCAGGCTGTTCATGGAAATTGAACAGCAAAATGTCAAAACACAGTCACAGGATGTCAGTTCATCTCTTCATTCACAATACATGTTCATGGTGTCAACACCCTTGACCATATGAGGGTGGACAGTTTTTATTGAGATTAACCCTTAATTAAAAAAACAAAAGCTTAAATTGAGGCAAGCGAACAAGTAGCTTCTTCAGCTCTAAGTGACTGGTGGGGACTCTTGCTTCTCATCAGGATCATTTGAGGGTGGTAAAACTAACAAACGTCATATGCACTTGCAATTAGAAGTTGTTTTACCGATTACCCTGGGTGGCGTCCATCATTTACACAATTAGTGTAATCAAATGACCCGTTATTTGGCCAGAAACTCCAAACTCTACATGTGAAGAGGGTGAACCTTTTGTCAACCACTTTGAAAGTTGTGTTGTATTGTAAGTGGCTGGTATATGCACCAAAAACCCCAAACAAAAACAAAACGTGATGAATAAAAATCTCTGCAGACACCAGTTCTGAAAATACAATTGGTATTTGCATTTATTCAACTATTACCTAGTTCTTTGTTCAACTCAATCTTGTCCAGCTGGAATTGCAGGAATAAATATACTAAAACCAAGAAGCACTTGGGGTCATGCCAATGAGCATCACAAAAGGAGTAATTTACACGTGACAGCACTGGACGGCACAATTTGGATCCCTGCTTGTCAGTCAAAAACCTTTCAGCACACATAATGAATCCTTGCAAAATATTGATGGAAATTCATTTAAATCCTTCCAGTTGTTATATAACAGGAATGAGGAGTTGTGTGGGAGGAAGTAAAGGCACAGAGAATGTAGGATGTAGGAGAAGGACAAGTACAGAACCATTCAGAAAGCACTTCATGCTCTTGCCGAAGTGTGTAGATACAGTTGAATGCATAATTCAGGACTAGAACATTTTGGACAGATCACATTTCTGGTTTAGACTCATCCTGTCTCATTCAACCCCCCTTCATTTAATGTCAAACAGTGATTAAGAAGAAACATTTAAGAATCTGAGCTGTAATTATTGTCTCTATCCTGCAGGGACCAGTTGATGACTTGGAGTGTACAGAAATATCTCCTGAACATGTAATCACTAGGAGCCCTTCACATCAGAGTAAGCTAAGCTGCACTTTGTAATTAGTCGCCAGGCACCACAGAGTGTTTGCCACAGTCTGAGGATGAGCTTCAACGACACAGACCCTCTTTGTGTTCCCAGGACAAGGGGTTCCTCTGCTGGCTGTGATGGTAATTGTGGGAGACAGTCTTCATAACTTTGCCGATGGCCTGGTTGTTGGGGCGGCTTTCTCTTCTTCAGCAGAGACTGGCATGGCAACCACTGTAGCCATCCTGTGCCACGAGATCCCGCATGAGATGGGTGAGCGGCCATTGTGCTTACATTTGGAACACTTTAGCTGTTTGTTGGCTGAGGCCAGAAATCACTGTGCTTTATGGACCAAACACCAACTTATCTTCTCTGCTTTTTTGTCTCCAAGGTGACTTTGCAGTGTTGCTCAGCTCTGGCCTCTCAGTGAAGACTGCTGTGCTGATGAACTTTCTCAGCGCTCTGACGGCCTTTATGGGGCTCTACATCGGACTCTTTGTTTCCTCAGAAACAGAAGTGCAGCAGTGGATCTTCTCAGTCATTGCTGGGATTTTTCTATACTTGTCACTGGTGGAAATGGTAAGGCAGCCTCCTTACACATAAATAACAAATATCTATTTCATATTGACACCAAAATCTGTCTCCAATAAATACAAATAATTAACATTTGCCAGAAATTACAGTTGCCAGCTTCAGCTGGTCTCTAGTGGACGTCTCAGACTGTGTTCAGCACAGAGTCTGGAGTGTTCTGTGGGAGTCCAGTGATCCCTTTTAATAGCAGCGACCCACCTCTGTCTTCTTTCATTGTTTTGGGGGATATTGTAAAACGTAAGTCCTGTATTTTTAGCCTTAGCTCTATGGCAGCCGACCGCACAGCAGATAGACGGCACATTGACAGCGTACTTCCGGTATCTGACGCTCCTAAAGATGGTGTCGTTGAAACCCATGAATAGGCGTCACTGCTGCCTGTGGCCACGCCCCCCTGAGTGGCAAAAACACAGTAAAATACACCGAGACCGGGAAAAATGTGGATTATCAGATCAAATTAAGGATAATTGAACTCGACAACGATCCAAACGAAATGGTATGGATTTTCAAAAGTGGATTAGCCTCAGTTTAAGTTAGTTTTAGGTCATTTCATTATGATAAATGTAACCAAATAAAAGATGCTAACGCTAAGAGCGAGAGAGAAGTAACGTTAGCCATTCAAGACTGGACCAAGGGATGACGAGTAGTGATCGCAAATATTCCGTTTATTATTTTATTTTTATTTATTGTTGGAACTTAAATAGTTCACTGTCTGTTGTAACTACGGCAAAACAACAACATTGAGAAACTTATCTAACAGTCCTCCAGAACGCAAGTTAAGAAGCAACTTAAGGCATGACTTCATCAAAAAATATAGCATAAATTAATATTACCTGACACTAAATGTGAACCACAACACCAGGTTTCGGTGTCTGGATTCCAGTTGTTTCTTCGTAGTGCAGCGATCCATTCACTTCTCCTTTCTTTGGCAGTCGGAGATACGTATTAAGGTCTATGATTCAAGCTAATGCTAATAATAATCTCCATGTTCAACTGTCACTTTTTCCCACTCAGTGGCCGTAACCATGGAGATGTCACTGGCTGTGACGTCACGTGCATACTCTCTATATATATTTCCTACCTGAAATGTTTCCAAGTGAAACAAGCAGAACATGAAAATGCGAATTTATAGACAGAACCTTAACCCAACTCTTCTTGTACTCATCCACATTTATTTGTTTCCTCGTTAGTTTCCTCATTGGCTGGTTTTAGCCTTGATGTTGCTACGCTAGCAACTGTTTTCAGTCTGTGTAGTGAGTCTTTTTAAAGTAAGTCAGCCATAAAACTGTGTTTTTGGCCCATTTTAACTTGCAGGAGCCTCATGTTTTGTGTTTTGCTGCCACTGAGAAAATAAATTCCATTTTGTAAACTCTTGTCAATGTGGTCAGCATGTGGTACACTCTGTTCAAGGGTCATTCAACAGTATATTGAGGCCAATGTCAATATGCCATTTTTAGCCCTGCATGCGCTGTAAGAAGGATAGCAGCGGCAATAAAACATTTCAACAACTGTGGAAAGTTTATACTGTATTTGTAGTTCAGTTTATAAATGTAGATTTTCATGCTCCCAAGAGGATGATGCTAACTGACTTTGATGATCCAGATTTTTTCTCTGTTTTTACATTTTTTTTGTCTTGATGGTGAAACGTATGAATGACCATCAAAACAAAACAAACAAAAAAAAAAACTTCTCTGTACTTTTGGTTTATTCCCACGCTTTTTTCTGGGCTAATTGGCAAACGGTGGTGGTGAACATTCGCCCTGTCTGCTGTACATCAGAACATTAGCGTAAGAGCAGGTAGCATGGCTTCAGTAACGTTTTCTGGTTTAAGAATTTTCTGGCCAGCTTGTGGCTAACACAGAGAGGGTGAGAAAGTCCTAAAGTACTGATATGGACTAATACATGACTGATTGTGGTTTTCTCGTGGGATTTCCTGTCAGTACGACAGATTACACCATGTTTCTATCAGGCCTCTGAATGTTTCTGTTTACTCATTTCTCTTTCATCAGCTTCCAGAGATGAGTCGAGTGAAGACAGACAGGCCGTGTCTCATGTTTCTCCTCCAGAACCTCGGCCTCCTGATGGGTTGGGCTTGCCTTTTGTTGCTCGCACTCTTTGAACATGAACTCAAATTCTAAATGCGGCGTACGTCTCATCACACCGGGCTGAGCCGAAGCAAACATTGACTAGTTCTAGTGTTGTTTTGAAATGTTCATTGCCTTTTTCATAGTCCTCTCATGCTCGTGACATTTGCCAGTGTTAGTTTGTGTAGTATATTTTAACAGCGAGTGATTGTTTTCAAGTTGTAGTCTTAGCACTGGATCAGAAATATGTGTTATGGATGTATAGCGGTACGAAGCCTCTCTCTTTTTTTTATACTCGATGATTTATTTTTGTATGTCAAGTACAATGAGTGTCTAATTTGACCCTTTTACCTTATTTGGTGGCAGCAGGAGAGATTGTGCATATCTGGTGTCAAACAGTCATTGCCTGAGACAATCAAATGATTTGATTATTTTTCAATAGAAAATATAACGTATTATAATTCTGCTTCCTATACGTCTCCTTATATGTATTATTTGTCATTATTTGTCACTTGATGGAAAAATACTTTTTTGGAAATCATCTCGTTCATTCCGAGTTTTGTCAGTATCTGAACATTTTTGTGTGACAGCTTTAAACATTTTCACAGGATTTTCCCCCTTAATGTATATTAAATTAGTTTTTCCCAGCCTTTAAAAGTCAACATCCCTTTTTACATCAAGGAAACTTTAAAAACAAATGTGGAATTATTAGAGAAATGACGAAGCCATAAAACTGACCTACATCTGGGCTACTTATAAAAAAAAAATAACCTGATTAAATGGCTTAATGGGAAAATTTAATATTAGGTACAAAGAAAAGACTAAAGTCTGATTGCCTGGCATAAGCTGCTCTCAAGTGCAGTTACTTTTGAAGGATTGTTTCAGCTTCTCCCCTCAGAGGCATTGTTCTTTGTTTCTGAGGCCTCTCTGTGATCCAGTACGAGGGCACTGCCGCCCACCTGAGATACTTGTACTCTTCATCCACCAACCTGGATGACTAACGCGGTGCAAGACAGGAACTCTGCAGCGATCCGACCCACACAGCGCACACGCTCTTCACCCGTCTGAGTTGGCCCGCAGAAGGAGGTGGAGGAAGAAGGGAATAACATAACGGATACATGAACAAAATGAGATAAATGAAACAAATCCACTTATTTGCACATTAAATTGGATACTGACAAAGTGAGTGGGCTTTTTTTAATCAGCTTTAAATTCTGGTGCTTTCCGCATCAACGTGTTTCTGTAAAATCTGAGCAAACAGCTGTCAAACACTTGCGTTATTTGTGCTAGGGATTAGTTTCGTTGCACAGTTTGCATGGTGATTATGTTAATTTGCCATCCTAGGCTTATTATCTGCACATTATTAGCTGCGAAGTCAGTTCTATTGACAGTGCCCTGAGATTATTTGTCTATCATGTCAGAAAGAGCTGACACCATTCGCTGCGACTTCCCGGGTAATGTTCAAACAATAGCAGGAAGCCCAGCGCATTTGCTCTTATTCGAGCAATTTTGCTGATATTTTAGAAATGCCAACCCCTCTGGTATTTCCAGGAAAGCTTTGTGTGTAAATCTGCACTTTAGAACCAAAGAGGCATTTTTTGGCTTGTGTGCGTCTTTTCAAGGCAACTGCTGCCAGGATAGAGGAAGGAAGGGCTTTTATCTGGGCCACGGCGGTGTGAACACGGAGTATCCTCACTTGCTCAGCAAGTGAAGGAAAGTTCAGCTGCAGGGTCATCAGGGCAGCAGAGCACGCAAACAATGGCAAAAGTAAAGAGAGAGGAAATATAAAAATGTTTTCCCTTTGATTCCGACAGACCTGACTGGAAATAATCCTTTGCACCTGTTATTGTTGTTACACCGGATCAATGTTGTGGTTGTGCAATTTCACGAGGAATAAATGTGCCAGGAACCAACAGTATAAGAAAGTATTAGAAGGCGCTTTTTTATGATAATACTTGAGTACAAAAATACAGCAGACAAACACTTTTTTTTGGTCACTTTTATCACAATTTCTTCATTGGAGCTCCTCCTACTTGTACTACTTTAGTTCAAGGGACAAATATGACCCATTTGATCTCAAGAAGGCTTGTCCAGTGCTGCAATAACCTAATATAACCTAATATAAATATACAACAACTTTCCCCTTTGTTTTAGTACAAAGACGTGTAGGTACATTATGATAATGTTTATATAATGAACTATTATATTAAGAAACACATTATGAATAACCTGAAATATTTTAAGGAAAATAAGTGCATTTTGTTGACTTCTACAGTTTAGTTCTGTGTTTCACCGTTGTGTTATGTACGCAACTCCTACTAAAACAGTAGGAGTGTCGCTGGGTGAGAGGCGGGGTACATCCTGAACAGGTCTCTAGTCTTATCACAGGGCCAACACGGACTGACAACCATTCACATCATACCTACGGCCAGTTTAGAAGCACCGATGATTGCGTGCTGAACGCCACACCACTGCGCAGCCAGTTGCTTTTATTACTTACTTACTTTTACTGTTACTGTTACTAGAGGATCTGTCCTGTGGATAAGCTGGTGAACGGTCCAGGCTGTACCCCGCCTCTAGACCTACTGGGACAAACTCCAGCCCCCCCTCAACCCTCTGAAGGACAACAGTTTATAGAGGATAAATGAATGAGTGAGTTACTTTTAATGAAAAACCGCTCTTTCCAAATACTTCGTGTGGACTGGATCGGACCCCCTGGTTTTGACACACGGGCCAGATAATATTGTAATGTGTGTAATATTCTAATAAAAAAGTAATCTAAATGTAATACATTTTGGAGAATGTAGATTTGTGGAGCCGTTAGATTTTGTGGAGATGTTTAATTGAAATAAACATTCGAAGTGTTGCTGTTATTTAGCCAAGTGCACGAAATAAAATTGGGGTTGTAAAAAAAATAGAAGCATGTCTCAACAAGGCAACACAATTTAATAGTAGGCTACTGCAACTCACAACAATAATCACAAGCTCAGTGCTGCACTAACATGACTAACATGAGATTTCAACTGAATGGAAGAAGACTTTAAAATGCAAATGGAAATGAAACCACTAGAGGGCAATAATGAATAAGAACTGCGGCTGTGCAGCTTCTTCTTATACAGAGATAATTTAAAGATTTGCTGTTCTGTTACATATGATGGTGGTTGACAAAATAAAAAATATTGGTAGATTAAGTGTGACATAGATTACAACGTGTGAAGACATCTGCTTGAGTTCAGTCTGATTTTTTTAAATTTTTTTTTTACTTTTGATAGAATAAATAATCAGTTATTTGTACAATAAATCAGAAAAATAAAATATAAAATGTGTTGTACTTTTTCATTTGACAACAGACCCACTTCAGCCATCACCCAACACAACAACGCAATCCTTATCAATCCCAGTATTTATATTAGCCATTTTTAAGCTATTCATTAATAGTTCCTCTTTATCCTTGCAATTCTTTGTCAAAATGCACATCATTTCTGTAGGTCAGCTGAGGACTTCTGTGTTATTTAGAGTGCAGCCTGAGGGAATATTTACTTCTCCGGACTCTCAATTTATGTCTGTCAATCATGCTCATACATCTACTTGTCGGTTCGTTAAGTACACTGAAAAAAGTCCTGCACTAAATCTCAGGTTCATGAAGGTTATAGTACACAGAATGTATTTAAAATAACAGAGGGCAGTCGATTCAACTGAGAACTGCGTGTTCATTTTGGAGGCTGGGGTTTGTTGTGCTATTGCTCTGTACACCGATCAGCCACAACATTAAAACCACTAACAGGAGAAGTGAACAACATCTTGAAACAATATGATGTTCTGCTGGGAAACGTTTGGACCTGGCATTTGTGTGGATGTTACGTAGACATGTAGCACCCACCTAAATCAGACCAAGCACCCCCACCCCATAGCAATGACACTCCTTGATGGCAGCATCCGTCCCTACCAGGATGTAGCCTGACACAGACACACACTGAACTGATCAAGTATCTGTGGGATGCACTGAAACTAGCCTGATCCACAGAGTCCCCTATCCTTCAACCCATAGGACCCAAAGACACCCTCAGAAGACGATGTCCATTCTCTGATGAGCCACAACTGTTTTGGAGGCAAAAGGGAAACCCAGACATGATGTTATTCCTGGCTGGTGTATTGTGTTGTACAGACACATGATTCTGCAGGTCCTTCATCCCAACAACTGTATCCCAATAACTCACACCTGAGACTTGTCTTTGAGACCTGTTTTGTCCTTTTTACAGATTCTTTTGCACAATAATTTGCTTTATTTGCACTGCATATCTTTGTTTTGCACTAACTACCTCACTGTCCACGTTTAATGTCTTAGCAATTATATTAAATTCCATTTATTTATTTATTTATTTATTATAATTTCTTTAACTACCAGCCCACACTGTATAAACAGGCCGTCAGAGTGCTGTTATAATCTTGTATAATTTGTACATTCTTTCAAATTGATATTGTCTTTTATTGTTTTTTGTATGGCGGGTATATATTGACGTCACTTTCACCCGGGGCCACGCCCCCCTGAAACATCACAACCGGTGAAATGTGTCGGTAAATGCAGCGAGACCTGGAAAAGTGTGGATTATTAGGTGAAACTAAGGACGATTGGACTCGAAGATGATCCATACGAGCTGGTATGGATTTGGAAAAGTGGATTCGTCTCCGTTACAGTTAATTTTAGTTCATTTCCGTTATGATAAGTGTAGCTAAATAAAATATGCTAATGCTAAGAGTTTAACTGAGAGGTAACGTTAACGTTAGCCATTTTGTATCGTCCCGCAGGACGTTAAAACGATGTCGAGGAGTGATCGAAATTATTACGTTTATTGCTTTATTGTTATTTATTGTACTGAACTGAAATAGTTACTGTCAGCTGTAACTACGACAAAAAACGACAACATCACAAACTTATCTGACAGCCCCCAGGACGCAACTTGAGACGTGACTTAAGGTATGACTTCATCAAAAACAATAATATATTACAGCTCTTCATCTTATTTTATTTAGTTGTACAGTTTAGACGCCTATGAGTCAAGCTAATGCGGCTAATCCCCATAACGTTACTCAACTTTTTGCCACTCGGTGGCCGTAACTATGGAGACTTCGCTAGCTAACACGTGCGTGGGATAAATAAACGTTTTATTTTTTTATGTCTTAAATCTGACAATCCCGGTTTAGTGAGTGAACTACTTAAGTGTTTAATTCAACCCAGTTTAACAGCATCACACACTGCATCCTTCATATTAATTACATACATTATAAAAGCCATGCAGCTAAGATTTAGTGCAGATTTATACATTAGAATACGTCCGTTTTTAACAGTGTATCTGATGGTTTGTCGAGTAAATGTAATGATTCTCAGCTAGGATGCTGTTATTCATGTTGCAGTGAGGAGGCAGAGGTGTTGGCGTTGGATGAGGGCGCATGGATCAGGAGAGCTCTCAGTCAGTCAGTGTGGGTAGGAGCGCACTGGTGGTTAGATTCTGTGATGCTGAAAGGCTATAACATCCGAGAATTCACATCACCGTCATCATCATCATCATCCCCACCATCATCATCTGAACTTTGAGGAATAAACCGCTACTCTCTTCCGCGTAAGCTCCTCCTTTAACTTTCCCGACTCAAACTTGGAAGATTGGCGGTGTCAGCTGAGCAGCAGCGCCATCGTTTCTGTCAACATATCCAAACTCCTTAACATAGCTGCGTAAAAATGCGCTTTAGCTTTTCTCCTAGACACAGCTGGAACATCTGCACCAGCCGAGAGGTTTTGGTGATTATTCACCTTTATCCGACGGTGTAATGGTCGTCAATAATACTCCAAAGATCAGAGCTGCAACACCTCCGGACAAACACATGGACTCCCTGGAACACCCGATGTTACAAGTAAGTTCATTTCTGCTAAATAACTTTCATTTCCTACCAGTTCTTTATTGAAGTTACCATGCCAACGAGGTCAACTAGTTCACCTGTCTTTGTCGGACATTGGTGGCTACAACTAGGTACTACTAAGCTACTTTTATCAGAGCCGTATTTTAATGTATTTATTATTTATTTAATTTATATTAAGGTGGGTGTTTTTGGACAGACAAATAATTCAGTTTAAACGTTATATTTTAATATAAAATGCCATTATGTCAGTCGTCCTTGCAAAACTATTCTGTAACAAATATATAAAATATGAAAATATATTCTGATTGTTGAATGATTGATGAACTGACATATAAGCAGTGCTAGTGGCTGTTATAAATTATAATGTTTAATATTTTCAGTCAAAAAAAAATCCATTTGTAAATTAGCAGTCAGATGAATTACAATATGTTTCATCTGAACTCTTTTGGAATTGCTATTTGCTGACAGAAGTGTACTTCCGTAAGCTTACTTTTCACCACTGGTGCAAAAATAATACCCCCAGGTAAAAAAGCTGTTGAATGCTTGATTGTATTTGTTTTTTTTTGTTTGTTTTTTTCTTTCATGTAATAAAGCGCATATGTTCTTCACGTGTGTTATTTCCCTTTTGACAGCTCAAACTGGTCTATTGTAAAGCATCAACTCATGGTACTCGTATGCGTTTTTTTTGTTGTTTTTTTTTGTTTTACTGTAAGTCCATGATTAACATGTCTTCGGGGAAGGGGCTGGAATAAAACCCCATTTTGAAATGCATTTCTGGTTTTCAGTTGCTACTGGCAACACGTCCTGTATGAGCACTTACTTTTCCAGCCCTCCATCTTATCAGCTCGCAAGACCACCCACATAATAACCATCATCTTGTCAGGCTTGTCATAATATTACACTTTGTGTAGCAAAGTGTAGCAATCTAACTAATAGAGAAACTCCTGGTCGATTTGCGTTTACATCTGTTGTCAAAATATATCAGGTTAATTAGGTGAGGGGTAAAATAGCATTTTAAAGCTCAAACGAGTGTGACAAATCGACTGGATTCCTCTGTAATAGCCTTATCAGTAAAAAATCCCAACAAATGTTATCATTCCTCCACCATGTCTCAGCAAGGAAATGTGTCTATGCAATGATAAAGACTCTCACATTGGAATTAGAGATGAATCAGGGGTCAGATAATTGCCCCCTAAATGCATTTTTTGCACATGTGAGTTTTGTTCATTAACTCTTAGAACTGTGCTGCTGAAGAGATTTCTTGGTAGCTTAATATGTGCGTACAGTCTTGCCAGATTGCTTCAAGGTTAAAAAGACGTCAACATCTTTAACAGTTTCGCTTTGTCCTTTTTGGCCCGACAGCCTCAGGGCAAAGGAGCTCGGAGAAAAAGTCGATTCAAAGGTTCAGACGGCAGCACCTCCTCCGACACCACGACCAACAGCCTTGTTCGTCAGGTAAGGAAGGCAGTTCTAATTCAGTCGAAACTTACACATGGCACCCTGCCTGGGGATGACACCTCGTTTTTGAGAGGGTACGAAGAAGATGTAGCTGATCGTCACACAAGAATGTCATAGCCGCAATTCCTTCACTTTGGAATGTGACACTTGCGCGTGTGTGTGTGTGTGAGTTTTTGTAAATATTCAAGCATAAATTCAAACTGGCATAAGAGCTCAACCTCAGTCATCATCATCCATCATGGATAAGATGTGCATTGCCGTGAAAGCCCTCTGTAAACACTTCTGGGTACAGTATGTTATAAGTAGACGCTGCATCCTCAGGGCTTTGAGTGCAGCAGCAACGATGTGGCCTGGTATAAAGCAGACACTGCGAGGAAGACTCTCAACAAGTCTGGTCTTTGTTGAACAGACCTGCGAAGGGACAGGACGGGCCGGGTTAAGGATGTGCACTCCTGCCTAAATGTTTCTGCCTTTTTTGGAGGAGGCGTAGATCGCCTTAACTTCGGCCGAGTGACGGGAAGTTGGAAGAGATCAGAGCGAAAAGGCACCTCCTGATCTGTTGTTGTCTTATGGCCACGGAGGTTTTTTTTGAATGAGCTGCTGCAGTTCATTTGGAGCTGCTTAGTGAGAAATTGTCTTAGTTTCCCACCACCCTTGGGATGTCATGCCCATTCCCACAGCCTCGTCCCCGAATGAGGAGTTCCCCTACAGTCACCGCTCGGTTGGAAGGTGATCGTCAATCTGAAGCGCAGACAACGCAGAAGAATTGGGATGTGGAGAGCCGAGGAGTGATGTGTTTAAGGGTCACTGAGGACCTTGTATGCCTAGACGAAATATCCTCTTTTAGATACTTGCTGCAAGACGGCCCCAGAAATAGCAGACCTTCCAGTAACTTCTCCTCTGTTTGGATAGTAATGTAAATACTGTTATTCAGTTGTGTTATCATAACAGCAGTTTTCATCTGACCTAATTTTCCTCTCGCTCGTGCTCAGTCATTCTCTGATTATTTTCACTTTCATAGAAGATTGAGGGTGGAGTATTTCAAATGCCAAACTAACAAAAGAATGAAGCTGCTCAGTATTCATCAATCTGTCTTGTATCCTGTCTCCATTGCAAGTTTAAACACAAGATGTTGTATATTTTCTTTCGCTCAGCCTCGTGGCTGACCTGTTGTTTTTGTGCCTCATAGCGCTTTCATTCTTGTAGTGGGCGTCTTAAACAACTCATCGGGGTCACCGATCGATCTAATGCGGCTCCCAGCGCCAAGACAGACTTCCAGTAACAGCATGTGAACGGCTCCCGCGTATCAAAATTACTCGAGCTCCTACAGTTAGAGAGGGCAGAGGCCAGACAGAGAGTAGGTTTGCGAGAGAGAGGATGGGACACATTCCCTGTGGTCGTGGCCTGATGCCCGGGGGGAGTATGGAGGAGGCTGGGAAGGATGGCGCTCCAGGCCAGGCCAGACCGCTCAGCCGTGGGAGTAGTGAGGTCAGCGTCCAGCCCGAGCTCAGCGCTCCATTGAGAAGAAAGAAGGGCAGAGCTGTCACAGATTTACAAGCAGACCTCAGCCTCGTCAGGTGGACGGTTTATTTTTATTTATGTGGAGGTGGTCTGGTTCTGTAAGCAAACAAATCATCGGCAGCGCTCATCTGTTTCTGTGCATACCGAGGGGTTGGAGATTATATTAAACAGTGCAGCGATAAGGATCGCATACTTCTTGGCTTGAGCACCCTGCATGGATTTCCTTTTATAGTCCAGACATTTATGTCAACACGTTTCCCATATAGAAAACAGATGGTTCAGAATCGTTTGATGAAAACTGTCCTCCTCATGCTTAGTTATTGTTTTATTTATTTGATTGACTTTCAATTGAAAAAAGTATGAACCCATTTGTCAGTAAGGTAAAACAGCATCAGCTTAAGAGAAGAGAAAAAAAAATAAGTGTTAAAACAACAAGTTGTTCAGGGCTATTTCTTCCCACTGAGCAGTTTTCAGACAACAAACCAAAACTGTCAAACATCGCCAACCCGCACACACCTCCCACCACTTAAATGGCAATTTAACATCTCTATATTGATTTTTTTTGTGGTGATCATAAAAATTAGATGCTATAAAAACTAAATATGTTGCTTTTGATGTGCTAGTTTCTTACCTTTGGACAAAACCAATAAACAGTTTCCTAACAATCAGCGACCTACCAGTGTCGGGCTGTTAATGGGTGTCGGTGGCCCTCGTTTTGGCAGCGTGTCCCACACCGTTGGCACTCAACAGACCCCTGTCGGTGGCTTTTATAGCAATTCAGTTTATTAAATTTGTGACAGAGTTCATGGGTCAAAGAAATCACCCTTGTTGGCTGTTAATCTTACGGAACCAGAAGAAACTAAACTGAGAAGAAGATTGCTCTTGCTTTTTAATTTTCATCTCGCAAATATATCTGCAAAATATCTTCAAATATTTTTACTTGAATGAATAAACTGTAGATCAACCTGTTGGCGTGATTTGTGATAGGCTTGCTCTCTACCATGTATTTTTGGGTGAATTCGGAATACTGCCACCTAGTGAAGACTTATTTTATTTCACCCAAAACGTATGTGGTAGCTTCTCATCACTGGTCGCAAAAATCTTTGGTTGATCAGCATTTTTATATATTTTTTAAAATTTCCTTTTAAATTTCTTTAAATACACATTAACATGAATCCAACATATTTTAGTAAAGAGATAAGGGATAGCTTAATATTGAATGCAAAATAATAAAAATAATGTATATTTAAAATAGCATTAGACTGAGTTTAATATAGAACAATATAGTAGCTAGGGGCTCCCTACTTAGATCCCTGCGGTAGCCCTTTCTATTTTAAAGGCTGACTCAGAGAAATTTGTATAGATGAATGTTTATCCATGTACCTCTGGGTAATAGACATCAACATGCAGTAGTGTTCATGAAAGCCTGAGAGGTATGATAAACTCTTCAACAGCAGGAACAGACATTGGTGCGGTATCTTCTCTTGTTTTTTTGTCTTACCATACTCACAAAGTCAAAACCGTCTAAAGGTGACAGACATGAGTGATCGTCCCTCTGTAGACTGGCACTGTGTTCAGAGTATCTGCTTTTGCTTAAAGCACCCTGGGAAACGATCCAGTTCCCCTGTGACCCTGAATAATAATAAACTTTCTTTATATAGCGCGTCTCTAAAAACAGAGTTAACAAAGTACTTTACAGAGAGTGAGAAACAAAGCGCAGAACAAACAACAGGATTAAACACAAGTGGATGGATGGCTTAAAAGCAAATCTGTAAAAGTTTTTCTAAGTAGTGAATTGAAAAAGACACTGACTTAATAAGGATAATTTCTTCTGTCAGGTTATTTCAAGACACGGAACCTCTTGTGATGAACCCCTTGTCACTTTCTTTTTTTTCTTTCATGAACAACCGAGAAGCTGTCAGATGAACTCATGCTGCCCTCTGGCAGATTAGATGTACGGTATTTACCCCAGGTAGGGACGGTTTTAGACATGTTCACCAACATGTGTGAAACCCATCAGCTACAGGCTAACGAGGTGGGAACAGTGACTGTCTGTGAAGACAGGGGAAGCGAACCCTCTGTGGTTTTCTGAAGAGTCTGGCCGTCGCCATCCTGGTGGACACCTAATTCAAAAAAAGAGACGGAGAAGAAGTGGGCAGGTAGCTCACAACTTTTACGACTTGTACCTATGCTCCTAAATAGGTATAAGTTTAAGCATTGATATTATCTGAACGTCTGAGTTATATAAGAAGCTGCCATGAATGGAAAATTGTCTCCAGAGATCAAATGAGAAGACGAAATGAAGGGAAGAGAAGAAACGGATAAAGCTTACACACACGATACAGAAAAACATGACGTAGTACTTATATGCAATGAACGACACTTGGAAGATTGACAATTGACGAGTTACTCTTACGAGAACGAACAAGAGCAAAGAGACTATGTTGACAGGCACCTTATATAATAGGTGGATAAGTTTGCGACTTTTTAGACGATGGCCTACATCATAGTATATTTTGAATCAATAAATCAGATTTTAAAAAGTAATCCTAATGTCTGTCCTAATGAAGGAACATTGTTAGTCAGGGACAAAAAGCAGGGATGGATTCAATATACAGTATAGAGTAAAAAAAAAAAAAAGATTTAATGTACAGTATTTCACTTTAATTTCACTTTGAAGCTTCTTCCCACACTCATTACATTTATGTAAATGGTTGCGTCAAGCTTCCCACTTCCCCTCCGTGTTGCCCACCTCCTTCTGTGTATTTAAGCCCTTTCTCTGCGTGATTGTTACCCAGTGCAGTAACTTTTTCATGGTACACTGCTGCAGTTTGATCCTTTCTTTTCCGTCTGTACATTCAGGCTGTAGAAACGGATTCGGTGATGAAAGGCCATCTCAGCGCATGTGAGGAAAGGAAGCCCCTTCCCCTTCTCTCTTTAATGGCCACCATTTTTCCCTGTCATCATCCCCTCCATAAGTTTTCCCACTTAGCGGAGAAAAGGGATGACGTGGAAAGCCTGTTGCGGCTCTGATTCTTATCGAGCCTGGCGACCCGTATCTTTTCACATAATGGACGTTATGCTTTGTGGTGATGTGGAGCTGCTGGCGCTGGAAAACTTGGTGGAGTAACATTAACCCCGCAGATCTTTTCTGAGCTGAAAATGTCAGTTTTTTCCCAAACGTGTCCCATATGTAATCTCTGACATCAGACTCCAGCTGTGTGGTCCAGGCTAAAATACTGTACTTCTGTGAAAATGTGGAGTGGCACCACACTGCTATCTAGTGGCAAAAGGTATTATTGTGAGAATTTAACTTAAAGTAGCTGAGAAACTGAGCAAATCGTGTGGTTAAATCTGCACCCACCTGCCACTCACATTAGGTGCACGAGTGAAAACAAATGCTTAGTAACGCTCCAGCGCTAAATTGTAGCAGCATTGCAAGTTATGCTATTGAACATTTCACCTTTTTTGACACTGTTTCAACATAAAGTGACGAGTATAACAGTCATAAAGGTGGATTCGCAGGACAGTTACATTTGTTTTCACTAGTGTACCTGATGAACCGGCAAGTGAGCGTATATGTGGTTTCACAGCGATTCTTAAGCCTCATAAGGGGAAGAGCTGACGTGAATCCAAGTTACTCAGCCTCCCCACTGCTACAGCCAAGGCTAAATTAATTTAGCCATATGTTGATGTTGATGCACCTACCCTCCACAGAGCAAGGTCACCACTTTCTGCTGGTATCACTCATCAGAGTTTCATATGCGTCGTGGATGCAGCATGTTACAGAGGGAGGTGAGAAGTGAATACTCTGTGCTGGTTACCGGCAGTGACTGGAGCTCGTACACAAACGCTGCCGAGGATTTTACAACGTTGTTCTTCAGTTATTTTGTTTTTAAATATGGTTGTAGAGGTTATTTCTTCCCCTGATAATCACTATTGTGGCTGAGAAAAAATGTCTGACTAAATCCACATGCAGATGTCCATAATATGAAGCGTTATTTGTTTGAAACATGAATGAGGGTTTCACATTACCTGTGTTTATCTCCCGTCACAGCCACTAGATGGTGTTGACTAAAACAAAAATTCATTATGAAAAGACACATAATCATAATTGGCTCATACGATGGTTTTGAGCAGTGATTATTTTCGGTATTTGTTCCTTCGCCAGGTCTTTTCTTGATTAATGCTCTAATTGTGAGTAAAATCTTCAAATTCACAATTAGATACAGTCCAAAATCTAATTATATTAAGTTTGCAGTCACATAAAACAGAGGATGCCTCACAGTTGAGATGCTGTGCAGAAGTGTTCCCTCTCTTTTCCTTCTCTGTTTTGTTTTAATCATAAGATTAAGGTTAATTTGATTACCAGTTATTAAGCGTAACGTACTCTCAGGTGTAGCTTGGAGGGAATCACTTAATGAACCGAAATTAAACGGGCAGGATTTTATTGTGCGGACGTGTTCCTCTGCTGTGTTACTCCTGCTATCAGCCGCTGAGTGATGGTTACTTCTCAAAGGGGGGACAGCGTCTGACACATTAACTGATAGATAGGGTTCCTCTCCCACTTTAAGGGGCACAGCTCCCTGTTTATAATGATGGCTTTTCATCACGCCAGGCACATGTCAGCTAGTGAAATATTGACAGTAAACTAAAGGAAGCATCAATGCCGATAAAAAAAAGAAAAAAGAAAAAAAACGTTGCCAGGTTTATGTTGGACTGAGTGTTTGTTGTCAGGAGATATTTTATAGACACCGATACGGTCACTGATGTGCACAAAGCCTCACTGCAGGCTGCACGCTGTCCATATGGGGTCTAAATTTAAACCGAGAGTTATAAATATTTCAAGATTTTGCATGACATAGCTTTTTTTGTTTTCACTGTGCAATAAGTGCATGTGTGGAAAAAAAGAGGCTTCTTTCAAATTGTCTTTACTCTAAGCTGTGACTTTATATTTATTTATTGCACTGATGTAAAAGTGGCACCAGTCTTCTCATCACATGATTCATTTAAGTAGATTCTGCATTTTTTTCCAAAATTAAAAAACTATATATTTAATAACTATATTAAATATATAAGATCCAACACTTTCATATTATAATATCCGTAGATATCACTTTTTACACTACTTAAGAAGATCAAACATTCTGGGTTAAAGAACGAAATGTGATACAGTAATACCAGATATTATATGTTATTTTGCTATTAAAGGCAGTCGTCAGCAATGTGTATTACTTCTGGTTTGTGCAGATAGAAAACAGAGCTCGTCTTTGTGGACCCAGCAGATATCTGACAGCGGAAAATCGTGTTGTGTTTTTCTCCTGAGCAACAACAATCTATGGCACCTTAAAATAACAACGCTGATAGTGACAGATGGCGTCTTCAGCGTCGAAATCAGCTCCACACGGGACGGAGAACATTGTGAGGCATGAGGTTGCGTGAGGCTACGAGACAGTGACCGAAGGAGGGAAAGTACCTAAGATTAGGTTCCCTTTGCAAACAATGCATATTGTTATTTTTCTGAATCTTGTCAGTAATTCTTAGTCACTATTCTAAGTTTGTAGCTCAACAAATGTGCCTTCTCATTCTTGGTTATGGTCCTCAACCCGGCACTTAGTTTGAGAATCAGGAAGCGTTGCAGCACACAACTCACCTTCTTACTCAAGAAAAGGATGAAGTTTAGGGCGTGTGTCTTCGACAGGGGGTCTGCGGATGTACTGTGGGGGGACTCGCAAAATCTTTGGTTGATTAGTCATTTTTTATATATATATATTTTTCATTCCCCCCCACAAATTTATGTTTCTTTAAATACACATTAACATGAATCCAATATATTTTAGTAAAGGGATAAGGGATAACTTTATGTTGAATACAAAATGCAAACTAATAATGTGTATTTATAAATAGCAGTTTAGTTTAATATTGAACACATATAGTAGGTAGGGGGTCTCTACTTAATCTCTCTATCAAATTTGAGGGTCCTTGGCCTGAAAAACGTTGAAGACCCCTGACATAGTATATTTTGAATAACAGGTTCAGCTCAAAATTTCTCTCAGATGGTTCGTATTTACTGTTGATGTGAACTCAGTTGCCACTGGTTTCATGCTGAGTCTCAAATACCACTTGATAACCAAGCACACAGCTTGAGGTCATTATCTTATCTTATCATTTGTCATTGTTATCGATTGTAATGATAATAATAACATGCATTTTCATAAAGAAAGCATATCTGTCTGCTTCCATGCTGACAAGAGTATTAAAAATAATTAATTAAAAATATGTGTGTTTAGAGCGGATGAAAATGTGCAATCAATTTGCTATTTGTGTGAACATGGACATTCACGCTATTAATTGTGATTTAATATTGTAATAAATTAATAACCTTTCATTCGACATATGCGGACGTCTGGCACTTGTGATTAGCTCCACGCGCGTTGCCTGATGAGATGCAAAATCCCGCTGTCTAAACGCTACCTCTGCTTCGCCCGTAAACCCCGGAGCATGAAGAGAAAATTATGGCTGACGCAGCAGTTACTATGCAGCAGCGGAGCCGCGTGTCATTCTAGGCTCAATCACCTGAACGCTGTGGGGAAGGGACGGGAGTGGGGAGGAGGTATGTGACGAGGAGAAGGAGGGAGGGGGGGGGGGGGAGCAACAATCACAGCAGCCCTCGGCACTTTGGCATGTCTGAACTGTGCGGGAGACTTCTCTCTGCACCACAGGCGGAGTTGCGCTGCTGCTACACCGCTCTCCGCAAGAGACACACACACACACACACAAACACGCTGTTTCTGTAACATGAAAGCACAGTGTAGCCTCTTCAGCAACCGGTCGCTGTCTCAGCATCTGTCCTAATCACTCACACAGGGAAAGTGGGAAGGGTATCGCAATGCAAATGAGGACTGACTCATGAAAGAGGAAAGTTAAAGAGAGGACAGGCAATAACAACTGAGGAAGATAAGGAGCCGGGGTGAAGGCGGAGAGCACAGAGGCAATGTCCTCCATTACAAAGCAAGGGACAGCGGTCAGTAAAGGACACTCAGAACTCCACCTCCTCCCCGTGCTGAGAAAGAACTTGTGTGTGTGGTGATGAGTGCGTCTAAATCCACAAGCAGCTGAACCAGCGTGCCAGCCTGCAACTCTACGTCTCTGCCTCGGCTCAGCAGCACTGCAGAGGATTTGGCAGCGCGGAGGATCTGCCGGAGCGTGTACAGATTTCGGGGTGGGGTGAATAGTTGGGACGCGCACCTCGTTGTCTGTCGGCCGGTGGACACTGGACACTCTGCTGGAACAGGTCCGGAGATGATGGACAGAGGATGAGGAGGACGCCGGGGGGGTGGGAGTATCGGAGCCCGACTTTTTGAATCCTCTGAGTTTCTGAGTCAGGGGATTATAGGCGTGGGGAAGGGCCAAGGGTCTCGCCCGTCCTCGTCGTCTCCTCTGAGTCTTTTCGGCGGTCCACAACCCTGTGGGCCGAGTGGGGAGGCATGGACCGAGGCTGAGTAGATGCTGCTGCCTGACAGGGAGTCTGTGAGACGGCCGTCTGTTCCTCCCCTCCTTGGTCCCCTTCATGCCGTGCTGTGGGCTGGGCCATCGCCGGAGAGCAGAGCTTCCATATGTGAGTTGATGCTGATTTATAACAAGGGGTTAGAGGACGGACTGCTGTGTGTGCGAGTGAGAGATTAAGATACCCAGCATGTGTAGACTGAAGAGGTTAATGTGTTTTATTAAAATTGCTTCATCGTGGCTTACGCCGCTGGAGATTATTCATGCAAGTGCTTCCATACATGCACAACTTTACTGAAAACGTCAGCGCCGCTTCAAAGCGCCGGGTCTGAAAACAGTCACGGGACGCCTGCCAGCTTCCTCCATCGATGTTGATACTGCCGCTGTAGATCTCTATCCCGAAACAGCCCCGAACGGTCCGCGATTTCAGCTGAAAACGTTGCCCTCACCTGCCCGCGCTCTGCAGAGCTCTGTTCTCGCTGTGCACACACGGCCAGACGCGATGAATCTTTAATTTCACATTATTCCAGGGCGCAGAGCTGAGTTGCTGATGTTTTCCAGCGCTCTGGATTCACATTGCAGGGACGTGCTCAGCTGACAGCTCGACTTCGCTGGTTTATTTTGTGCGCCAGTGCGTGGAATCGGCGGCCACGTATCGTTTTCAGGTTAATCAAATGCAGTGACGGGAAAATGTGGGTGTTTTTCTGTTAACAGGTACGTCTCTGATATGGGATGTATGGTAATACGTGCTTATTGCTCCATGCCGTCCTTTGCAATTTTAATTCTCTCTCTCCACTGTGGCTGGTTTCTGTGCTCCTTTCTTGTCTAGAGCATATTCCTCTCTTCCTGCAGTCTCCATTACAATGCAAAAAAATAAGGGTGTTTTTCTCCCTTCCACACAATCCTCTCTATACTGCAGATGGACATGGGCTTTTCTAATTGAGCTCTACCACTAGGTGGCGACATTACACTCTCAGTCAAACGCGAGCGCATGAACGTACCGTGAACGTACCACACAGACACAAAGTCTCTCGACGTTGAGGCTTAAAAAAGATAAAGTTTTCATGAGGTGAAGAGTTTCGTCTAAAATGAGTCATCTCCATATTCAAGACAGTAGCTCGCTGGTCTTTGGAACTAAATGTTCTGAGGAGAGGACAGCCCGAGGCTGAGTAAAGTGATATCTGAGGACGTAAAAAGCTTTTCACCAGATTGAGGTTATTTGTGTTCGATGCAAAATTTGTAGGCAACCACGAGCAAGGTTTGTGTGTCACGGCAGCTGCAGCTACAACTGAAACAGTCATTTGATTAACAGGCAATTAAGCGGCAACTGTTGTAAGCTTAAAGTATTTATTATATTTGACCGAAAGGTAAATTCCGTCTTCTCAATTCTGAGCTTATTTTGACTTTCCGACATTTATATGTGATAAATAAGAAATTG
Source organism: Mugil cephalus (assembly GCF_022458985.1). Taxonomy (NCBI): domain Eukaryota; kingdom Metazoa; phylum Chordata; class Actinopteri; order Mugiliformes; family Mugilidae; genus Mugil; species Mugil cephalus. The sequence goes on along the minus strand of NC_061787.1, from coordinate 9,190,686 downwards.
ATTAAAAAAAATATACTTAATTAATAACGAAAATATCAATTTTAACATGATGCGTGTTGTGATTTCACAACCACTTCAGAATAAACGATCAGATAAGGTTTCTTTAGAACACGTACCACCTGAATGAGAGCGTGACCTCATGCGGATCGAACCTCGTTATGCTTTAATCAAGTCATTTGTGAAGTAAAACATTTCACGATTTATCACTATCACTGGTATTAATGAGGATCACCTGAAGGGGCCAGGAAAAAAAAAAATGAAAGGGAGGGTAATTGAGGATACTGTGAGCAGCCTCTGAAAAGAACCCAGAGCATGTGAACCCGTAATGACGTATTCTGTCTAGAAATTTGGACTTTGGACGAATCCAGCGTCTGAACTTAATATTCCAGATATTACAGTGAAGACAGAAAATGCTAGCGGTGCTGTGCAGGCTTTGGGTTTGGTTACACAATCTGGTTTTGTGTGACGCACGCAGCGGTAGGCTGGATCAACATTTACTGTACAACTGAGTAAGCTTTAATTTAACTGATGAGTGGATTAGTGTAAGACCAGCTGTTGAAACACCACACCGGAGCGTCTAAGCCCCGTGCGCGAGGTGTTTGGATGAAAACAAACCCCCTCGGTGTGGCGGAGTATCGCCGGCAACATGTGTTTATGTTTAATGACTGCGCACAAAGTGCACGTTTTGTAATTAATGCGAGAACCGCTGAAATCTGGGGTTTTTGGCAGAGGGCAGTCCGGTGCTGAACTTGAGAGGACCCCGGCTGCCGTGACACGCCGCTCTTTCTATGACACTCCTCCCACATGTTTCCAATATGGAGCACCAAACCGCCGTTTTACGTCTGAAATGGGGCGGAACACAGTTCAGCTCTGGATGGAATGTGGAGAACGGAGGCCCGGCCGGATGGGACTCCGTCTGACAGACTGAGTAGCCAGTCCCAGACACTCCTCACGGAAACTCGGCTAATTGAAGACAGCAGGACCTACTCCGTTCCCCCTTTTGTTTCCTATGCCTTCCTGCCTGGCACAACACAGCAGCGGTAGCCAGTACAATCTGGGGCTGTTAAGTAACACCGGAGAGCGTTCGTGTTAAAGTTGATAAATCTTTTCAGGTTTGTGTGGCAAAGAGTGGGAGATACCTGTTTGCTTTCACGTTCACCAACAAATGGTAAAATGCTTATGTTTAGAATATATAAGGTTTATTATGTTCATTTTAAAGTCTGTGATCTTAATCCCATGGGAATCGTCAATGTTTGTAATTTAAAAGGTAAAATTGATGCAGGCGTTGACTTTCTATATTTGTCTAAACCTTCTCCATGTCCTTTAATAACACTAGTCTAGTGCAGTGGCGGCGTTTCTAGCATGAAAGGGCTGGAGTCCCCCTCCCCAACACAGCCGCCCCACCCCCCTCCCCAGATACACATTTATGGATGGGCAGATGTAAGGTGGGACTCTGACACATTATTATTATGTAGTTTCAGTTTCATCTTTTGATGCACTATGGTTTGTACCCAGTAACATTAAAACAACAACAACAAAATATGTTTTTCTGTTTCTTTTTTTTTTTCCTTTTATTTCCACCTCAATCACTAGCTTGGTTTAACCAAATGGAGCCAAATATTGCGACTGCAATCGGTTTAGAAGCCCTAACTGAATGAAAATGCCCCATATAAACACCTCGTTCACAATAAACAGGCCCAAACTGCATGAAATTTCATTCGGTTTTACAGGGGTAGAATATTCCTTTTCCCAAACCGATTGAAAGTCATGGATCAGGATGAAGTCAGGCTCCGTTCTGTCTGCGCATGCTCCGTCTCGACGTAAATGTGCAGTGACGTTCGAGTGACGTTTCCTCAACTGGTCTGCAGCTCCAATGGTGGAGAGTTTGTTTTTAATAACAACTCTGAAAGAAGTAGACGTTATCGCACGCTTAGACGGCAGGAAAAATAGAAATGTTGAACTGTTTAAAAGGGTCCATTAAAAATGGGATAAGCTGAAGCGTGGAACCAATTCAGAGCCGCTGGAAAACCTTGTAGACTAGCTACTATAAGGCTCAACAACACAATGGCAAAAGTGGATATGACCCCGCAAACTTTCCGAATCAAGCTGTTGATTTAATAATAAAAGCGTAAAGACTAAACTCTCCGTGCGTCTGTCCATCCAGGGCGCCCCAAATGACGCAGGAGTTGGACCCTGGCCGGGGTGCAAACTTTTCTTCTTCTTTTTTTTTTTTCCTTGTGCCGTTAGTGCCGCCCCCTAAAAAATGCCCGCATGCCAAGAACCGCCTCTGCCTCCGTGATTTGGGTGTGAGGTTTTGCTTTTTCATTTTTGCTCTACATTCTTTTGCCTCCTTTTCACCCGAGACTTATGAAAGTTGTGTTGGCGATTACAAAAACAGTCTGGCCGGCGGTTTGGTACACATGTAGGTGGATGTTGCTAAGTGATAGGTGAAAACTTTGACCTGCCGGAGGCACATAGTAACCGCTTACATATACAAGTTTAATTTTTCCCAGAAGCTGTTGCGTTTGTGTGTGTCTAGTGGTGAGCTAAAGCTCCCATGACAAAAGCATGACCTGGAATTCCCAGTTTTCCAGGCGCTGGGATGCACGCCCAGGGAGGAGAATGAAGCCAGCGCGGAGTAGACTGGAGCAGGGTTTCCTTGGCATCAATTGCGCATTCTTTCATTTTCCAGAGAATATAGAAATGTCCGGAAACTGAACGGCTAATTGACCACAGAGGCCCTCAGGAATGTCTCAGATTTAGGTGGACTTTTACTGGTTTTACATAATCTATCACTCTGATACTGGGCTGGAAAGTGTGATATATATCTGTGGAAGCCTATATGTAAAGTATAGCTCCGCTCCAGCCTGGAAACACTGACTCTATGAGCACTGAGCCTGGTTCTGGGTTTTAAAACTCTCCGTGGTCTGGAAACAGTGAAGTCATGGGGGGAAAGATGCAGCTCACAAACTGCAAATTATACAGCATTATGCGAAGGTGATGAGGAAATTCAATCTAATTTCCACGTTGAATCATATTTGTTTGTGTCAATAAAGTCACGACAACTGTACAACATAACTGCAACATCCTTGGTTCAACTTTAGCGGGAGATTTAAGTTTCAAAGATTATGTATGTAAAGTTTCTCCCAACAATACAGTCTGGACTGTATCCTGTTTTACTTAAATATTCCTCCATGTTTTTCCATAACATTTTGGAAAATGTAGTGATGTACTCCCACTATAGTAAACGTCAGTTACCGTGTGAATTTATAAGCGGCTGCATGAGACATATATGAAGTAATTCGCTCCGTCTTGTTAATTTCGCCAAGTCTCTCGCCCCAACACGTCATGTTGGTCGGTTCACTGCTATCGGTGGAAAGCAGCTGCCTGGGGGGCTTGAATGGCGTCATCAATTTTTGTGAGGCTTGCGATTTCTGGCACGGTGCGTTCAGTAATTCCATTTATTAGCTCTGTTACGTTATGCTAAAACACACGCCTTTAAAAAAGACGTGTCCAAGATCTGAGCTGCTGGTGGAGCTGCAGCATTTATTTGTTTATTTTAAGGTTTCAGTCCCGCTTAAATTAGTTTCTCATCTTTATTTTTTCACTATGTCTCGTGCCGTCGTTTCCTCTTAGCAGGAACGCGCACGTGTATCGTGAAGTCTGTACAAAAACCGTCAATCGCGTTGACATTAGCGTGATGGAGGAGCTGTGGGCTCGGCTCACATCCGTTAAATTGACACCTCAGACGAGCGGGGCGCCCAGACCAAAGCGAGCATCGGTTAAAACTGGAGCAGATGTTCTCTGAGGCCAATTAACAGCAGAGAGATGCAGACAACCTTGTGCACCAGAGGAGGGCTGCTGGCCCATATGGATACTAGAGACAATTAATTAGAGCGGCAGACGTTAAAAATGGATCAAGAGCTGTGTAAAGTCTTTCTTTAAAGCCTGAAACTCCTGGAACCGTAACATGAGTTTTAATTATATGTTTGTTGCTCGGTGGTTAGCGCTCGGGATTTTAATGAGCTGGCACCTGGGGTCTTCCTAACAAATACATACACTCATTGAATTCAGTGGGAGGATGTGTCCAAACTTTTGACTGGTAGTGTGTACATTTATCAACTCATGCTGCAACTACAAATGTTTGCTTCGGAGATCAGAGCTACAAACATTAGTTGATTAACTGATAAAACGAAGACAATGGCGACCGGGAGGAGGACGCCCTGTTTGACACCAGCCGAGGAAAGAAAAGGAGCTGGCTTCATATTTTCAGCTAGAGAATGGAGAATGAATTTTAGGCCTATTTAAAGCGATGATCGCACCCTAATGCACATACTTTTACTACTTTAATCACTTATTTTTATTCAATTTAGTCAAGTTTGAGTGTTGCCTTAAAGTGATCTGTTCACATTATTTATTTGTTTGTTCCAGCTGTGAGTTTCCACTAAGTGCAGCCACTCAGATCGGCTTTTACAACCCTCATTGATTTCTTTGCGAGTAATCTGGATCAGCCTGGATCGTCCGACAGAAGAGATGGTGTAAGAAAGAGACAAAAGCGAGCGAGGCTGTGGACAGGAGAAGGTCAGCCGTGCAGCATTTAGGGAGTAAATTGTTGTAAGAGAGAGTTGATTTAATTCAGGGTCACGGAGCAGTGGCTGAAGAGAGAAGAGAGAGTCGCAGAGCCTTTCTTACGGTCGGTCTCTTAGCAAAGAGGTGCCATGACGACGGGTACCACCCGGGCGAGAAGACATTGCCCCAGAGAGATGGAGGGAAAGAGGGAAGAGTGTAGAAGAGGAAAAGTGGCTTTAAGTCGGTGGAGATAATACACTTTACGTTTCACTCCCTGTTTTTTTTTTTACTCTGCGATAAGTTGACGTGCCCGTGACCTGCCAGCTACCGGAGTGCTCCGCGCTCTCCTCCAGAGTCTCAATATGTTCATCCTAATACTTCTATAAGCTCACCCTCGGGAGCTTGCCACAAAGATCTGCTCCGCGATTGGGTGCACGCTACGGCTCAGCAGGGCGGGGTTAAACCTGCTGGGATGTTTCATATTCATAGTCGGCGTGAATACATAATCAGTCTATCAGGTCACCGCGTGCCGTCGGGTGGAAGAGCCTCTTGAGTTTGCTGGAGTTTTCCGGATCTTTTTCGCCCTAAAAAAAACTTGGCCGTCGCTCCTTCGCTGCGTGTGGCGCGGTGTGATCCCCCTGACAGATGCTGGATTCAGTCAGAGCAGCCGTTTCGGGCTCGCAGATTTGCCGGGCAGATGACGACCTATGGCTCAGCGCGGCGTGCCCCCGGCCATCACCCCTGATCCCACTCAGAGCTGCCCACGCAACAGGCTGTGGGGCTGAAATCTGCTGAGGAGGAGGGCTCCTCTCGCCACGTTACCGGCTCGCACTCGTTGCCATGATCAAACAACCCAAGAATAAAAATGTCTCATGGGTAAGTGAGGTGTGTTGGTGCAGTTCTCTCTACTCTTCAGCTACTCTTTCATTTGTGTTTTGGCTGTTCTGTGGTTTCGTCAAAACAGCGGTGAAATTCTGCAAAATCACTATGGATAAGTCTTCTGGTTTAGCAGATTATGTAAAGACTATTAACGTGTATTTTTTATTGATTTTTGAGGCTTAGAGATTTAGGTATTATATAACAACAAGCTACTACATGCCCACTTTATGAAATCTAGTACAGAAGGTACCGTAAAGCAGCATTTTCTGTTCTGGTGTCCCAGGTTTTTTAACGTGTGTGACTTTGATATCCGATTCTTTGCCAGCGTAGATGGATCAGGGGAGATTAGAGTGAGAGTGGCTTTGCGAGGATGAAATCAGCTACTTGGGAGAATGGGGGTGGGGCGTGGAGGAGAGAGGATGGGATGGAGTTACGCTTTACTACTGAATCTGCACATTTTCCCTTTCGGACTCTGCTGTCGTGTGACCTCCTGACGCTCAGTTTAACATCCATTCATGCAGTCTATAAATTATAAAGGTGCTATACATCAAGGGGAAGTGACACAGTCATTGGTGTTACTAACCTTGGGCTGAATTGTCGACCACGTATATACCGTATGTTGTGCTCTCCTAAACAAACATTCATGTTTGTGAATACTTTATGCTCTTTTTTTTGTCCGGTGTGTTGTCCATGTGCACGTGTGCATAAATAGAGATGTACTTATGTGTTTTCCTCCGGAGGGAAACGCTGCTCCACTTTCCCGCGACCCATCCATATGGCGCGTATGCCACGCTGCTGCTCTCTGCCGCCCCAGCTCCCTGTCCTCACACTGAACCTGGCCTGCACAGACAGAGCTGGAGAGTTTAGTAAAGTGCTGGTGAAATAATGTCACCTTGGTGTCTCTCACTGTGAAATAGGATTAGAACATGCTGGGGCATGTGAGCAGATGAAATGAGATGATATGATATGATGAGATGATATGATATGAGATGATATGATGAGGTCAAGAGGAGATGAGATAATGAGATGAGAGATGAGATAAGTTGATGAGAAGAGATGATGAGATGATAAGATCAGATGAGAGATGATGAGATGAGATGATGAGAAGAGATGAAATGAGAGAAGATGATAAGATGAGATGAGAGATAATGAGTTGACATGAGATGCGAAGAGATGAGATGAGATTAAATGAAATGAAATGAAATGAGATGAAATTAGATGACATTAGATGAAATGAGATGACATGATGTAATAAGATGAGATGATGTGATGATGTGATGTTATTCTACCACTATTATATTTATTTTCCTGGTAGTCAGTCAAAGACCAGAGGTTTATTTAAAATAAAAATGTTTTAGTCCGTCAGGTCAGTTCAGTCCAGCAAATTTTAAAGCTTTCTGTGTTTGATAGAATAAAACCCCAAACACATACAAGCAAATTCACTTGGCGTGCATCATTTTTTTAGCTGAGAGTTGTGTATTTCCCTCCTCAAATGTGTCTGTCAGTCTGGGTTCACTAGAAACTCTAGGTCTGCTATCGGCGTGGTGAATTAGGTGTTAGGGAGCAAACTCACGGATAATGTTTCTTTGCATTAAACCCAACTTTGTGCTTGCGTCATATGTCAGTCGACTGTATCAGATGCTCCCGTTGGTCCTCGCCTCAAAAGGTTGAGATTAATTAATCTCGGTAGCAGGTTTTGTCAACTCTACAACTCACAACGCTGAATTTCATTAACAGTCCATGCTGTCTTGTGTGTATGCCCTTCAAGACATTGTGTTCATGAAGTTTAACTTTGCTAAGCTCATCCAGTGTCCCCAATCAAATTAGGTTTATCCTCCTGGGATCACGATTGTTTGTTCACAATGTTTCATGGAAGTTTGTTAGATATAAATGTTTCTTGCATTTAAGGCGGTCAATCATCAAAACCTCATGGAGAATCCTTTGGGAACCATAAATATTTATGGAAATATGCATCACATGGATTTCCAGCCAATTAGTTTTAGAACACAATGTTTTCATGGATTGTGCGTCGGGATTTATTTCTACCTGATTGCGGCTTTAGATGAAAAGTCAACAAAAACCCTAAACAATCATCTTGTAGAACTTATATATACATACCAAATTACTTGGCAGTCCTGAGAAGGAAAAGATGTCAAGATAAATTATCGGGATTGCTACAATAGCTACAATATATTTTTTTATACATGAAACATATAGTACTTCTCTCATTGTCACTTCTGATATAATTGTCAACTTTACTTATTGACCCCTCCATGGCCTGCGTCACAATGGTGGCTGGAGGCAAAACAGAGAGAAGCTTGAGGCAAAACGCTGTCACTTTCAACCATGAAAAGGTTCTTGCTGTAATTTTTGGTGCCAAAACCGAAAAATCATAAACTTAAAGTTTTATCACATATCGGCCACTGCCAGTCGTAGACAACTTTGGTTTGGCATTGGCGATTAAAAGAAAGGATTGGAGTGAGACAATCAACAATGTGCACAGATAAGATTAATATGTAATGCATCTTCAGTTTCAGCTGGAAAATGAGGTTAGACTAAATCGTGACTGAAATAACGTTAAGTTAATGATTATTTGGGGGATTCTTGTTACATGTTAATGCTAATGCTAACAACGAGCTAATGCAATGTTAGTTGTATGTCTCAGGGGTGTCCAAGCAGAAGTTGCATTTACTACGTTACCCTCCACAGTGGTTCCACTGACTTCTTGTAATGTCTTTGTTGAGGAGGCTTCACTTCATATGTGGAGACACATGGACACTTGCTTCACAGGTCAAATCATCCATCCAGTGAGTGAGAGTGTAGAGGTTGTGAATATATATATTTTATTTTATTTATTTGATTAGGACAGTGCACATTAATCAATATATCAGCATAAGCATTAAGATGAATATGCTGGAGTTAGCACAGATGCTAAATTTCATCTGTTGTCCTAAGGCAGGTATCATAAAAAACATACAGACAATACACCATGACACATGGATGTGACATGTAAAAATCTTACACACAAAAAAAGCCCTAATTGACATCAATGTTAAAAGTCCGTACACAAAATGGAAAATAGCCCCATTACTCACAGTCAACTTTTTAAAATAACACTCACGGTCTCTGGGATTAAGTGTATTAGTATATTCTCTAAAATATGCGTTTTCCATTTTTCCATTTGTGCCAAAACTGTCCATTGAAATATGCTTTTAGAGCCTTTAGTGTTTGAGATATTTTGCATCCAGTTAAGCCCCGCCCTTCAAAAAACATCACATTGTTTTCAAACCGTGAACGGGTCTGTGAGGCTGTTTATGGATGTGCATGAGAAATTGCATCATGAGTAAACTTTGGCTGATGAGAGTAGCTTTGGATTTTAGCCCTAATCTGGCTGGTTATTGTTGGTCTGGACCTGCATGTTCCCTGCAACCAGAAGGAGAAACGCCACCTGAAATGAAAAGAGCTTTTTGTTTGTTTCTTTTTTTTTTTTTAATGCTTACCAAACCTAGTGCAAACATTTTTTTTTTCCTGCAGACATTGTAGACTTAACGGTGCACTGATCCCAGGTATTGGCTTGTCTCTCCTATAAGCTTAATGACTTTGAGGGCCCGCATTCATAATCAGAGGAGTGGGCAGTGCCAGGCGGATTAGGACTCCAGATGGTGCTGTTACCGCCTGTCTGTCTGTCTGTCTGTCTGTCTGGCAATGGCTGTACAGCTGCAGGAGGTCACATGTTTTACTACAGCGGTCAGCTGTGCCTCTGCAGCCGAGCCACTCAGCATCACAGACTCGTCAGTGACACTGAGGCTGACTATCGTTTCTAACTATTGATAGTTTTTCTGGAGCTTTAAGGTTCGTGTATGTGCTGTGTGTGTGTGTGTGTGTGTGTGTGTGTGTTTCGGCGTTGTGTAGTGGCACACAACTGAGTGGACCATGCAACAGATGTCACAGTATCAAATTGAAGCTTAGCGCGCAGCCAGCTAAAGAAAAACACTTCAGCGCTAACCATGACACCGCAGAGCTTAAACACTTGACTGTGTTTGTGTGTCCACTCATGCCTGTGTCAGTGTGTGTGTGTGTGTGTGTGTGTGTGTGTGAGATCTGCCTTAGCGAGACTCTTCAGCGGGCTTCACTCCACATGAGGCATGACACTTGCCGTTGGATGAGCTCTCGAGGATGACCACATCTCGTTGCCTCTGCTTTACATTTCACCTCAGCTGTGACACCGGTCGTGTTTCAGAGCGGCAGTCGGTATTATCCCTTTTTGACTGAGGGAGAGAGGTTGGCTTTTTTCATGCCAGGCGTCAGCTGCTTGCACCCCTGGGTCATGGTACTCTGAACAAAAACCTGGGGATTTGCATAATTCATTACAGTCGCTGTGGAGCGGAGAGGCGACACAGGTGTCCCGGGCGTTGTGGGAGAACGAGCATGTCTAAGAAGCCAAAGGTAAAAAAAAAAAAAAAAAAACTAAAAAAAAAACAATATACAACCTGTCCTTGCTTTCTGAGTCAGCAGCTTACTTCAGCCAAAGCTTGTACTATTAGTTGTTGCGCTGGATTGTTTTGCGAAAGCTTTACCATCGGTCGTAGTGCTTTTTCTCTGTGTTCGTGAAGTCTTTGTGCGGTTTTGTTTGTGATAACATCCAGCGCGTCTGTGTGGTCTGTTGAAATGGGCCTATACTGCTGTCATTGCACTTTGTATACTATAAATTAAGTTGTTTTTTTTTTTAATCATGGATTGTTGTGGGACCGTGTCTGCCTTTTAATCCTGCAGACGGGAACTGATGCTCACCAGGCTCGTCCGTAGGTGAAAGACAAACTGCAGGGTCATCTTTCTCTTTCCGTGTGCGGATAATTTAAACAATGAACTAGTCGGTTTATGCAGCTAAATCCCACATTTGAAAACTGATTCAGATAATGTAGGGCAGAGTGATTTAATCTTTGTCATTTCATGTATCGTGCGGCGCCGTCTCCAAAGCTTCTGACTTATGATTCCTCCCGTCAAAGTAATGTCTGCTTCAAAAAAAGATTATTAGTTTTTCTTGTGTTATTATATCATATACATTTGTTTAAGGGAGTTGGACTATGTTGATAATTGATTAAATTTTTTTAAAGCCTAAATTCCTTGTGAATTTTCTGCTTTTATCTCATTGTGTGAGCTTGGCTTTTAGACACACACTGTACAACACTCTGAGGACCTGGAAAATATTCCTCACTGTTTTCTGCATTACATCGTACCTACATCATAGGTTAAATAGACTAAAATAAAACAGTGTTAAAATTGAATCGTTAGTTGCTGCCCTGTTCTGGGTGCACGAGTCCTCGCCAACAATCGTGTTTTTCGTTTACTTTGCCTTTTGAAGTTACTATCAGCTGAGAAACAGTGAAACAAGGTGGCTTGGAGGGAAATGTGTCCATGTGTTTTCAAACGAGTGCGTGACATCAAGAAAATGTGAACTCAGTCATAAAACCACTGGTCCACAGGGATCAAAAACTCTACACTGTAAAACCTAACACACAAATTTAATTGGATCTTCTTGTTCCTACTAACCAAAGATAAATATATAACATATATATTGTATCATAATTTTCTTTTTTATTTTAATTAAAAGTAAAAGGAAATAGTTATTCAGGTTGAAGCATCAACATACAAATGTCACATAATTTATAAGAAATACTAAAAAAAAAAAAACTAAATAAGTAAATATTTTTTCTAATATATTTTGCATGTTGTGGGAGTATTTTAACATTAATTGCACAAAACTTGCTTGTATTACGTCCCCTTGCAACCACTCTGTCTGAGATAATTTGCAGATTATCCTTTAGTGCTCGTCTGACTTTTTAATCCAGGACCATATCCACGTAATGGAAGACGCATCTGCCTTTTGTTTTAACCTCCTACTCCCCTTTTGTCGTGTGTTTCCTCGGGCGCTCTCATTTTCAGGCGAATCTCCTTCCTTTCTTCTTCTAGCAGACTAGTCACAGTTCACAGCATCTCTGCAGGGCACAAAGAACAACTTTGCTCATCTTCTAACCACGTTTCATGTCATTCCTTCTGTTCTAAATCCTGTATTGGTTGAAAGGCCGAAGCAGATTTAAATCTCCTTACTGAGAGAAGCAATCATCACAAAGTGAGTCGGGGGATCAAGTGGACACAAGCAATCACCCCTGGTCGCTGTTATTGTACGCTGTGTGGATTTTTGCCTCCCTAACCATACAGATGCATAGGCTGGGACGGCAGTAGCTTTTTGAACCACTTAGAGCTCTGTGCATGAGTCGTGTTTGAGTAAACGATGCTTTATGTCATTTTCTTTTGATTTCAGAAAAAAGAAATTCAGGCGAACCCAACAGCTTCTTATTTTTTAACCGTGTGCCAACTTTGATTACTTTTGCGATAGAACTTGATGCACACAAATGTGCCTATGCTAGTGTTAAAACATGCAGAAACGGATGAGGACGGACTGAATGTCTTGTGTGAGAGAAAACTCAATGCATCACAAGCATGATTTATAATGGAACTCTTGTATTTTTGCTCCAGTGACTCCTTATTTTTAGAATTTAAAAGCACAAGAAACATAATTTCAAATCTGCGCTGACAACAAAATGGAAAATTGTTTTTCAGGAGAAATATTTAAAACAAGATTTTTTTTTAAAAGAAAAATACAAGACAGGCATAATAAAGTAGTGCTTGACACTTGCTAGAAGGAACAAGATGTGCTTCCAATATGAAAGAAAATCTGGAGTCTAGACACTGGTGGCGCTTTGAGGATGCAGCAAATTTATAAGAGCGTAACTTCTGATCTGAGGGCTTTTGGTGGAGGTGAACAGAAAAAAACAGAGAGACAGTAAAATAAATGATTGAGACCAAAATAGTTTTTTGAACCAGGCTGTAAACATGTTTAATAATCCTGTAAACTTGGGCTTTTTAACATGGGGGTCTATGGGGATTTGCTCCCTTTTGGAACCAGCCTCAAGTGGCCACTCGATGAACTGCAGTTTTTTACACTTGTGCATGGGCTTCAACGCTCAGACCTGGAGGCTGCCATCTGATAAGAGCTCATTGGCCTCAGAGACAAATGTTAATGTGCAGCTCTGTGTCACTAATATGATGATACTTAAGGTCATCGCAAAAAAAAAAAAAAAAAAAGGCTTCACAAACAGTACCCACTGGTGATCAATTTATCATTATTTTTAATCGGGTACATTTTCGAGAACAGATGACCCTACGCTATGTGTGCACACATGTTTATATGTTCGACTTGTAATGTCTCTTTGTCCATCGTGTTGAGTGCATACACAGCTGCAGTATTTTGCATAAACGCTGGAGCGCGTTACACCCTGCCTGTGTGTTCCTGACCTGTGTATCGGTCACAACGGTCCCACTTTGCTGGCTGAAGAGTTTTTTTTTCCTATGACTCCATGTGGAACAGCCGATGCGTTGATGTGTTCAGCGAGCGTGAAGTGACTCAGTTAGCGCCACACACTGCACTGCAGCCGCCGAAACCTCGCGCGCGGCCGTACATGTCAGCGCTTCAGAAGTCATAAGTGTTCGCTTCTCTTAGCCGTCCAGAAACTCTGAGCTCATGATCTTCATTCCCCTCGGCATGCTTGACAGGCTTCCCTTGTCTCCACACACTAAGCGCATCTTTGGATGGGTAAGCTTGACTTTTAGTTGGCTTCGCTTTGCTTCTTCTGGGATTATATTTGAGCCGAGAAATGTATTTTAAGAACAGACGAGGTGCCTCGTTTGTATAATGTGTGCGTAGGTTCATTGAGGGCTATTCTCAGGTTGTGTACACATGCTAGTGGGATGCCCTTAGGTGAGACGGGGAAACAGCAGCCAAACTCTGGAGGCAACAGGAAACACAACAGCTGTGGCTTCTACCTCTTTTTCTCTCTGTCTCATCCTCTACCTCCATCTAGTTTTTCCTCATTCTTCTCTTCTCCTCCACGTGTCTCTGCCTCTTTCCCTCTCTCCTTTCCTTTCTCTCATTTTCTGTAATTAGAGATGGTCCCAGGACTCAAGTGGCTTGGCATGTGCTGTAGCTAGGTTACCTCAGTCAGATGCTGGCTGCCGGCCCTGGGGGTTTCATTAGATGTGAATCACAGTCACATCGGACCCAGCATGCCTTCTCCAGTCTTATCTGGGTAATTTACATCAAGATCAGTACAATCCATCTTTAGATTTTATGGAGTGTTGCTCTTTTTTTAAGTTCTGTTGGGTACCTGGTTAATGGTATTTCAGTGCCCTGACATTTTTTTTTTTTTTACAAATACAAAATATGTTTTCATCAAAACCTTAGAGAGTCTCTTTCTGCACTCAAGGGCGTGTAGTAATTTTGCAAAGAATGAAATGCTTTCCCTCCCTCCCCATGCTCCTTTCTCTTATCTGCTAACCAGAGCACCCTGGGCTTCCCAGGATGGCAGCAGCCCCTCCGGCTCTGTAACCGTGTCGGAGCAAACTGGACTCTGGACGCTTTAAAGGAACAGACTGACAATTCGGGAAATACGTTTTCTCAAATGCTCAAGTGTTAGATTCGAAAATCGATTCTACTTTTGTTGCTTCAGCACATTTAATATAAAACAGCAGCAGTCAGCTCGGCGTAAAGAAATGTGTCTAAATTTTCTCTGCTTGTATTGAAGAAACATTACGTAACCTCTTTATTAGAGAAGCTGGAGGTTTTTTTTCTGAACTAGCTGCTCCTTGTATCCATTATTTGTGCTCTACTTACTTTTTCTGGCTGCAACTTCATATTTACCATTAGGCATGGAAGGAGTACGACTTTTCAGATCATCCCCAACGAAAACGAAAGAAAGACAATAATGAAACTATTCATTCTGTTGAAATAAAACACGTTTTAACAACTTACGTTCAAGAATAATTAGGAATGAGATGTTGGCGCGGGGCATTTAGAGAAATTTTAGCCACAGATTCAGTCATATACGTGCACAGAAAGTTTCACGCTTTAATTTAAACTTCTAACAAACATCTAAGACAGACTAAATTGTTTGTCTTGGATATTTCTGGTCACAGGGGGTTACAGGATCATCTGAACTCAGTGCCTCACTTGTTTTTCACGCTCTCCTTAAAGTAGGGTAAATAAGATCACATAGGGTGATGGACTACTGGGGGGTATTTTTCCAGGCATCGTGAAAGATTTATGCAGCAGCACTTGAAGACCTCTTGGAAAGTTTAATTTGTGTAATAGCATTCTTGGCAAGGAAAAAAGCCTTTTGGAGGGGCCCTTTTGACATTTCCTCAGTGATCTAATTGTAATGTATTTTAGGGCATTAGTGGTATTTTTAAGATTACTAAACATCATTTGTATGGACTCTTACAATAGCACATTTGACAGAAAAGAGAACTGTGTTGATATCGCTGGATACTGTGTCTGTTGCTGGCCGTATGCCGCGGTCAAAATCAATCCATAGTCGCCAGTATCTCCTTTTTTGCGCTGCGTCATGATGTCTCCAGTGTTATGATAGTCGTATTGATGTAATGCAGATTAAGTCCCGAGCTGAGGTGTTTTATCACTGCTGTTTGGCATTACTGAGAGGTTTTTGTTTCGGGCTGTTTACTACTAACGGTGGGTGGTGGTCACTGCGAAGCCACACTAGCCTGAAACCGAATGACACCTGTGTCCACTCCTGATTTGGCAGTGGACTGGACTGGTGCCTCGAGAGCAGGTTCCCTCACAAAGAGTGTGATCCCTGCAACGCTTTCTAAAGCCGGACAGTGTACACGGAGCTGCCCGCTGACTGTAAATGACTCTTTGGGGTCTTTCCCTTGAGATTGAAAATGGGATTTAGGATCAGCAGGCAGGTTAAATATGACTGCACTCTAGGGAGAGGTCATTGAAAATAATTAAATGTAGTGACCCCATTTCTTTATATATCGTGATATTTTTTCTTCCGATACAATATTGATTTTGAATGTGTTAATATCAATTTTAAAAGAAAAAGAAATTTGTCATGTTTTGAGCCGACCATGAATGACTTACGCACCTCCACCACCACTTTTTCCATACTCCCATTTAAGTGCAATAAATTGGAAATGGATCATTTGGATTAATATTGTTTTTTGACTCAATTTGTCCAATGAATTATCACTGTCATCTGATGTACATATACATATATACACATATATACAATGTGTATTTTAAGCTGCATCTAAAATTCGTAGAATATTGCAATTTCATAATATCGTTATAATGTATCGTATCGTGACTCAAGTATCGTGATACGTATCGTATCCTGAAGTCCTTGCCAATACCCAGCCCTAATATACAACATCCACAAAGTATATATAAATGTCTGGTTTTATATACTGTATAGCAGATAGACAGTATTAAGCATCAATTAAATAATATAATATATACTTTGCATATCCTAAGGTTTTTCCACCCATCATCTCTTCATGTTGCTGAATTTCATTATGGTCTCTTGTCACGTGGCTGCTGGCTCTTTCTTTCTGTTTGCTACTTTACAGCTTCTCAGCTGTGAGACCAAAACAGACAAATGTCTGCTGTGTGCATGAAAGACACTTAAGGGAATTTTGAAATACAGTGAGTTGGTCCTGCCAAATAAAAGCTGGAAATTTTAGAACAATAGATTTTTTTCTTATTCTGATGCATACAACGACAAATCAGTCATAAATTCCTTGAATATGCTGTTATTTAAATAACACGTTAGTGTCTTCATGCAGTACAGGGTCTTTAATATCTACTTAATAAAAGGAAACAGCTGGCAGCAGCTCTTTTCTTCAGAGTGAAACACACTGGGATGTTATATCGATTCCCCCTTGTGGTCCAATTACTGTATGGTGGTTTTGTAAGCTGTCCTTGTTGGCCTTTGTGTGCTTGTCAGAGTGAATGCCTGCTGACGTCATTATGTGCATGTATACCGATCGATAAGCCAAATGCAAGGCCGGCACTCATTTCCCAGCTCTGGCAGAACTGGAAGACATTGATCTGTCAAATCCCATTTAGAGAGCTCATTTGGAGGGAGTTGATAATTGCTTTTAGCAGTGAAGAATGTCATTATATGGTATTATATTCATATCATTGTGAAATAAAGCTACAAATCTGGGCTATAACTTTGTTAGAAGGAGCTACAGATGATCATTGATCTATCATAAAATCACTAATCTCTTTGATTGTACAAAATGTGTCCCGATCCTTATTATTTTAATCTCACTACATGTTTTATCGCTTTAACTTTCTCTCAGTGTGTGGCAGACTTCACGTACAATAGTCATTTTTAGTGCGTATTTAGAGACACCACATCACACTTCCTGATCAGATGTCATCACACTCAGCATGTTGAGTTTTTTTTGCTCCGGGGCTGAACTTAATTGGAGTCTGCTTTTCACCTTCATTTACCTTGACCTCGTGCATCCACAGCGGGGCTCGGATTAAGCCACAAACTGTGGCAGACTGCGTGAGGAGGCATCTGTTCTGTCCCACATTCATTCTGTTGCAAAACAGCAACTCTGATTTAGGGAGTAATTGATACTGTGCTGGTACAGTGTTGCATTTAATCATTTGATTCGATTTGCTGAGAAAAAGCCTTGACGTTCTCTACGCTAAGCTCTTGCGAATTGTTGTGTGAATGTAAATTTGGATTTCAGATAATCAGGAAATAGCTGAATCAAGAGTAGAGCATGGGTGTCACTTAAAGCTCTGTGGTCCGTGTACTCGTGTGCCAGATATGAACACAACTTTCAGTTTGGTTGAGCATCACGGCTACACACAGAAAACACTGTCTTATTAATCTATATGTTGAGCCACACTGCTGCTGTCAGACAAGATGTCCTCTGGAGTCTATTCTACATTAACTAAACAGGCAGTTATGTGATTACAGAGTAGGTCGTATCAGTCTGTTGGTATGTGTTCTCACTTGAAATGCTATAGGGAGTGAATGCAGACGGGCTGAGGCCAACCCTCCCTAATACTAATCGGGCCCAGCTTTTGAAAAATCAGTTCATTCAGTTTCTTGACGTCGGTGGGTAAGAACAATACCTATGTGTCATTAGTTCAGTTCAGTTGAAATACTATGTTTGCCCAAGTTTGCCCAAGGAAACCCAGGAAGTGCGTACCTTCCTTCCCTTCACAAGCCACCACGAAGGGCGACAGCAGGAGGCGAGGGTTGGGTTCTGTTTGGGGATCCACCACAAGCTTGGGTTAGAGGCCTGAGGCAGGAAGAGCCACCTTCCTGCGGCCATCACGACCCGCCAGGAAAGTCTACAGTAGGAACAAGAACAAACTTGACACAACAAGACCCAGAGATTCAGTTCAGTTATATTTATATAGTTTCAATAATACAAATTGTTACGAGATGCTTTAGAAGAACCGTCCTGAAACCTCCAGATCAAGCCTGAAGAAACCTTGAGCAGAACCTGCCTAAGACCGGCCGGGTAGAACTAAGAACAGCAGGAGAAATAAAATAAACATAAAGTTATCAAAGATACATACATCTGACTAAAGAAAACACGTAAAATCAAAAGGTAATAATAATACGATAACATGGTACTGGATAGACGTAGCACAACAGAGGAGCTGGGGAGGAGGTGGGTTGCTGAAAGGCTGATTAAGCAGAAAAAGAGGCCAAAGTGGGGCGTATGTACATAGGGCGCGCTGAAAACTGTTGTCCAATAGGAGGCTTTGAGGAGGTCAGCTGATTGAAGCAGCATTGCTGCTACCATTAATTTAGGCTTGAAGACAGAACTAATGCCATGCTCAGTTTTGTTAAATATGAAGCTGGAGACAGCAGCTTGTTAGCTCAGCTGGAAAAAAAAAACTATTAAAACGCAACATGTCATTTGTTGTATTCGGTTTTTGCACAGATTAAATCCATGAAATACAGCACTGTCAGATTTTGAGCCGTTGACACAACACTAGCCTTGTTCCCATGTTTCCAATGTTGCTGACTGTAGCTTCAAATTTAGCATGTACACCAGACAGCAATTTTAAAACTTTAACGTTTCATTGTGTTATACATAAGGGAAATTAAACCTACTTTACAGTATATAACACATGTCCTATAAACAGATTCAATATAAATAGCATGTAAAATACTTGATGATTTTGCATTAGACAACAAAGTCCCTCTCCAAACGAGTGCAACAGGATTTTAAACCATTGTCGTGGTGAGATGACGATCTCGCAGTTTGTCACGTGCAGAACACACACCCTGGATGATAATCCTCAGAAGGGGGTTAACCCTGATCAAACACAATATAATCTAGGATTTAGGCTGGGCTGCCCAGAAAACATTTTCTCCCCACTGAGAAAAAAAAAAAAAAAAAAAAAAAAAAAAAAATACACAAATCTGGGTTTTACCAGAGTGTCAAATAAAGCTCAGAGCTTGTATGACCTTATAGGTTGGACATAAAATTGCACAACTGCTTATTCCATCCTCATCTGCCCCACTGAGTAAGAAGGTTTTGAGTGTTTTTTCCAGTGACTTAGCCGCATTCCTCTGCTGCTGCTCCTGTTTTATAACAGGACATTTTGCATTCGTTATGGTTTCATTTTGTTAACCCATGACGAAGCTTTTAACTCATGTTTTGACTCATGTTTTACCACAGTTAGATTATTCAACATCTACGCGAGCTCTGACGTAACGGCAGCGTGATTACAAAGCTCACTTCACAGCTCCAGTGTCTCTGATGTCAGGTCATAAAGAGATGGATCTGCTGCGAGTTTCTTTCAAGTAACCACTACAGTTTTACAGTTTCTTGATGCATACCAGCTGCAATCTGTCACTGGATTACTTGACCGACTTTTTATGTCGCTATAATTTTATAGATGTAAGAGTTTTGAAGTGTGCTACGTACTATTGTTCCTACAGAGAGACTCGCTTTCGACCTACTTTTTGCGCGTAAAGTTTTGTGCGATCAAATGACCGAACGGAAAATTTCAATGGCTTTCGTCTCGTCGATGATGAAAGCAAATATGGCA
This sequence comes from Mugil cephalus, assembly GCF_022458985.1. Taxonomy (NCBI): domain Eukaryota; kingdom Metazoa; phylum Chordata; class Actinopteri; order Mugiliformes; family Mugilidae; genus Mugil; species Mugil cephalus. Next base: position 9,171,278 of record NC_061787.1, on the reverse strand, counting down.
TTTTGTCGATGTAGTGAAGATAATTGCTTCCTGACGTTTCGGTCCCAGCAACATGTGTTGAGACTGTACAATGAGTTCAGATCCTTTAACCTCCCTCTCTGCCGAGTGCAACCTCTTGAAGGCAAAGTGGAACACATGTAAGCTTCCCAGATCACACACTCGCACACAGACATAAAAAGCTTCTGCAGCTGCTTTTGGTGCTTTCTGGAATTTTCAGGCCGTCCCCGTTGGCCGGAGTTCTTACTTCCTAACTAGCTGTGTGTGTGTGTGTGTGTGTGTGTGACGGAGAGTGTGTGTGGGAGGGGAGTGGGGCAGAGGGGCTTGTTTTTGGGGCTGGAGGACGTTCGCGGTGCTCTGAAGGAGTGCTCTCCCAGCGTGGGAAAGCCGCTTGTCTTTTCTCTGCCTCTCAGGGACGAAAGTAGGCCAAAAGACGGGCTGAGAGGAGCTAACTTTCTCCTCTGGCTCCAACTTTCTCTGTGCGGGCGACAGAGGCAAAGCGGCTCCCCTCTGCAGCTGGAACGAGGGGATTTGTAGCAGCGAAGCAGTAGGAGTTTGTGTACTTGAAGAGAAGATGGGCAGCAGCTGAGGAGAGTTTCTCCCAGCCAGGCTGAACAGTCAATAGGGCAGAAATGTATCACTCTGGCAGTGAGGAATCAGATCTGGTGAGTTTGTATAAACATTTTTTTCTGCAACTCGGACTGTGTCCTCTGAAACTTTTCTGAGCCCGTGTGTCCTTTAAACAATGAGGCAAGACTTGAACTGAAGGCGAATGGAGGTTATTAGTGCAGGATTTAAAAGGGGCAAAAATCATTCAATTCCCGTGTCTCCACCTTGTCGCTTTTAGTTAGCGGGGCTCTTCCTCAAGATGCACACGCTAACTCCGTTGCAGCGTGCTGTTTTCAGACAAAGAGGCTCATATGAGAGTGACTTTGCGAGCACCACCGCACGACCGCTGCTAGCTTAAAGTGGGAAGCCGAGACGGTGGGTAACAAATAGAGAGAGGGAAAGAACGTCAACAGCCAGGGTGAGTTATGTTTTTATGTACAGAGACCGGTAGAGAGCACAGTATTTTAGAGTTAGCTTAAAGTTCCCTCTCAGTAGTTTACTTTAGTGTGGAATTTAGGCATAATGACAGTAAATCTGTGGATGTTGTGTTCACAAATGTTTCTAGTCAGTATTTCCCCTTGTGTGCTTGTGTTGGCCTGTGTGAATAATACATTGTTGTTGCTGTGCTTTCCCAGTGACAGTAATCAATGATCATCAGCCACCACATACTACTGAAAACCCATCGGACTTAAAAAGACAGTTTGATAAACATTGTCCCCATACACCCTAATAATAACCCTCCTAAAACCATTTGGAAAATGCAGACTTTTCAAAAAATAAAAATAAAAAGTTTTAGGACACGTAGAAGACATCTGGCATGTGTTCACTTTGAATATTTCTTCTCTTTTAAATCGAAACAAGATCATACAGAATATATATAACATCACTAAGATTCAGTTTTAAATGCATTTAAAGGGAAAACAGAAGGGGTGGGGTTAACCTCAAACCAGCCCGGTGTAAACTGACTATGTAAGTGGTCAAGACTAATTAAAGTAATTTAATCATGTATGATTCAGTGCTGGTGTCGCATGTCTAAGTTCAAGTGTTTCTTAGAAGCCGGTTTTTGTTTGTGTTGCTCACTTGCTCCTCTAACTATTCCTGGTTGCTCTTCACATATCTCTCGGAAACCCAGTTATTCACACACGCACACACAGAAGCACTTGTTTGATTATATAAGGACCGTGTTCATGTGACTGACTGAACCCGCTGGTCTCTGCAGCTGCATCCACTTGACTTGGCTCAAGCAGCACATACTGTATCTTCTCAGACCGTGTGTTTAAGTGGTGTCGCAGTGTGAATATCAGTCTGTCACTGAGGGCTGTGAATAGGTGGCTTAACATGGCTGATTATCAAGCGCTGCTCAGGGGATAAAACGCAGGTCAGACATGTGAACTGGATGAAAACGACCAAGTGCAACACTATGTTCAGCATGTGTGGTGAACTGTTTAATAATGAGCGGTGTCAAACTCAATTGAGGGCCGGATAAAATTAAGAACTGACTCCAAATCATGGGCCGACCAGAATAGACATGTGGCATGTTTGCCAGCTCAGGAAAGTTGATAGAATCCATGCAGTCAGTTTGTTATTTTTCAAGACATTGTGAGATTAAAATCCGCAGTTTGTTTTCCTAACGCCGCCTGTATGTTGTATGAATCGGCTGTTATCGACCTGAATTGACGCCAGAATAAAACGAGGCCAATGTTGTAGGGCTAACCACGGGGCTAAATTAGCATGCCAAGGTCGTGTTAAATATGCTGCTGTTGCCACGGACACTTTCGTGTGTCTTTATGGTAGTATGTATATTAACCAACTGATGTTTAACTATAGTGGTGTTGTCATTTATATTTTAGTAAGTTTTCTGTTTGCTACTATGAAGCAGTAGGCTAACCGATTAGCTGTCTGCTAACTTGTACAGCATTATATCTTTGCTTAACAATACATATCTTAGTATTTTGCACTCTGATGCTTGTAGCTTGAGCTTTTATGGTTCATATGTGGTTTAATTTATGTTTTCAGGCGGTTGAATGCACGTCTGTGTGCGTTCACACCATAGGTGACATAAGCTACTACTTTGTCAGCCTTGCCAGATACATTGACACCACTGTCGAACTGGATTTGAATGTATATGTATATATTAAACACAACAATGGGCGACACGTACACATATGAATGGTTGACAATGGTGACAATGACAATGGTTGACTGTGTCAAAAAAGCTGAAACCAGCTCAGCTTTCATGTTGCAAGGTACAGACGTGCCAAACTGACATCAAAGAACTAGCCGCAACGTAGCCTCGTGTCATGTCATGTTGTGCGCATCGCAAAGACTACAGCCGACGTCCAGCTTGTAGATATGTTATGTGTCTGTATGAATGAAAATAACTCTTCATACTGGCATGTGGCAGTAGCCTGTATTTGTCATAAAAAGGTGAAACTGGAGTAGCTACTATTAGCTCGGAGGCTAGAAAGCTCTAAAGAGCTTTATAACCACCGTTAAGAGCTGGAGTCTCCGTAATCGTCCTGATCAGTTGGTCTACAGTTCATTTATTCTAGCTGATCATGTTGCTGTGAAAACGTGTGGATTTGAATGTTCAGACTGGATGAAGATGTGAAATAAGAGGAGTCATTTGCCGTTTTGGTTACCTTCATCAGTTTTTCTCTCTTTGCACTGGTTCATTAAGCTGAACAGCCGATAAGAGAGACTCTTCTCATCGACTTGTTTCACTGCCATTTCAACGTGGTGAATTGTTTTAAATGTCATTAAGAGGGGTCCAATTTGTGACAGCGTCTCCAGAGACTAGGGTCACAGGCTTTCACTAGGACCCTTGACGACCCTTAAGCTAAATAAGCCATCATAGCATCAGTGTGGATACTTTTCAGATTTACTGAAGAAAAAATAAACACCAGCGCTCTACTTATGAGCTCTGGCGCTTTCAACCATATCTCCCAATCCTCGGTCATTAGCATATATGCATTTTTATGTAGAGAGAGGATCTGTACTGCAGCAACGAATATAAATTGCCTGTGTGGGCTTTCTTTCCCCAGATACACTTAGAGGAACGTTTCTGTTTTACTTATCACAGAAATATTAGGGAAATACCCTTTTGGCAAAGAGACCAGTTTTTCATAAATCACACATTTTTTCCAAAAATTGGCCCAGAGAATACAATTTATGCGTGTAGGAATAAAAATAAATGAGGCTGAAATCGTTTTACTCGTGCACGGTCCCAGCTGTAGGAATGGTTTGTTTTGCCCCACTGAAGATGGTTAGCAGCTCGTTCTGCTCTCTGAGCCAGTTCTCATCAATCATCCGCAGCCCGCTTCATACACCAAGAAACTGCCAGAATATTGATGACGCAAGCAAGAAATAGCAGCACAGAGCAGCCCCCATCTTCCCTACTGTATTCCCTCGGTCCGTCATCATCCTATTATGGTCCTGTGTTTCCTGAGAGGAACCTAAAGCAGTTAGATCTCGCTGTGAGGGCATTCACTGTTAATGACAGGAGTGTGTCTCAGGGGGCTTTTGCTGCTGGTTGCAGGTAATATTTACTGGAGGAGAAGGATTAGCACATCATTTAGCGGTGTAGTAGTGGATCGTTCACCCGGCATTTGTCTTTCTGTAGTGTTGCAGGGTTTGTTGTTTTGTTTTTTTTTTGAATGACTGTCCTTGAGATGCAGTCACATGGAAGCAGAACTGAAGCAAACATCCAGATCATAAATGTTCAATTGTTGCACATAGTGCAGAATGGCACCTAAAAATGATGAATGGGTTCATGTTTTATTAATAACTTAAGGTTATAATAATATCTTGTACCAGAATGCCAATATGTGTGAACTTAATCCTATTTTAGGCTCACTCTTATTAGAAATATTTCAATGACATTTGGTTTTGACACTCTTCACATTTGGAGAGTGGAATTACTGGCATTGGTCGTCTTCCAGCAGGTCAAGATTTTACAGTCAAATAACTGCAAACTTAATAATAAATTATCTCCAGTAGCATGCTAAGCGCAGAAAACTGACATTAAAAAGAACTACCACTAACAAATCAGCACTGTGAAGTCTCAGATTCTCTGTGTCTGGACCTAAAAGTTGCACTTGAACACACCACAAAGACTACAGCCAACAGCCAGCTGGCATCTACTTTATATGCCTGCGTGATAGGAAATTATTTTACTGGGAAACCAGAAGAGCTACCATTAGAGTCTCCTACATCATGCTGATCGCTTCGTTTACAATTTATTTCTTCTAGATGTTCATGTTGTTGTGAAATCATGTGATTATTATTTGAATGTTCAGATGAGATTAAGATGTAAAATTCAACTTTGCTGTTTCGTTTACAGTCATTCCTTCCGTTTCTGTCTTCATGCAACGGTTTGATAAACTCACAGATCCTCTGCAACGACAGCGACACCAACCAACAAGCTGCCGACCGTCGTGGTTGGTCGTGTCATAACCTTTATGCTAAATGGTTGCTCATTGTCATTGTGAGCATGTTAGCATTTATATATGGAAATAGACTATTCTATATGTAAAAAAAATCAATATCTAGGCCACAAAATAGTAGAGTTGTGGCTCTTTTGTGGTTTCAAGCCCTCATGACACGTGGCCTTTTACTACGTTTCTAGGTAGACTTAGTCATGTGACTGACAGCCAGTGCGTCCGTCACCTCTATGGGACGATGCACTTATCTAATGCACTGGCACATGGAATGCTGGGTAAACACTTTTTTTCATAGGCCCGTCGGTGTCACCTTCACATCCACGCGGCCAATACGTCTTTTGCCACGCCAGAGAGATCATTACTCCTCCCCCCCTTTCCATCTCTCCCCTCATTTCTGTCGTGCACACTTTCCTTTTCTTCCGCAGACGCACTGACAATCTGTTTCTCTTTACCTTTCTTGCCCAGTTAGTACTCAGTCCTCTGCTTGCGTTGAGTATTAGTAATCATTTCTTGTAGCCATCACGCAACTCTCACACTTGGCTGTCATGTCTACTCCCATTGTCTCCGTCTGACGCTGTTTGTGGAACGATGATTTAATTGACTTTGTGTTGCGCTGAGTGAAGTGGCAGTGATGGACAGATGGCTGGGAAAAGAGGCTTTGGTTCCAGCCAAGAATGAGTCATGCCAAGCTTGAAACAGCAAGCACGCTCACTCAGCCCATTGTCAGCCCGCTGCAGTCAGCTACAGTCCGTCAGCCAGAGCTGTAGATGGCTTGGCACGAGCATTAACGTTCATTCTTCAATCATGATGCGGTACGTGAGGGATGCTGTGGAGTCCGACCACACTGCCTCATTAATTTTAGAAATTTGACTGCTTGTTAGTTTTTCCGAATTTTAAAATGAACGCTTGCTGAATATTAAAGCTTAGGTTGGTGTTACTTGCGGGTGAAGTTAACAGACTGTACAATAAACTGTTGGTTATTCATGACATAGTTGTTCTTTGAATCCTTTTCTCAGTTTTAGTCCCTTTACTGGCAGGCTTTATGGCTTTCACTTAGCTTTTTAAGACTAACAAACTTTGCTGACTCATAAATGCCGATAAGTGCTACTAAACATACATTTCTACACCATTACGTTAGTAAGTTAGCTGCAGGCTACATCAGTCCCACAGTTCTCTGCTGTATTATGTAGGGTTTGGTCAATCCAGGCCATAGAAAGTCATTATTTCCAGTTGCTCTTTGTACTAGTGGAAAATGCACTGCTTCATCATATCAAAACATTTACATATTCCACATATCAAAAAGGCCAAAGCCAGAGAGCAACTGAGAGGTAAGAAATGGGAAATGGTGAAATGAAGTGCAAACGGGACATTTTGGGAAGCTACAAGGACGAGGTACAAGTCAGAGAGTGAAGATCCTGACTATATCACCCAGTTACAGCAGTCACATATAGGGATTTCGTAGCAGTGGCTTAAAATGGGAGGTTTTAGATGGTGCAACGGCTTCGTCATTGAGGTGATCCTGTCAGATGTAGATATGGGTAGAATCAGCTGACTCAGCATCCTCTTTCACTGTGGCTATTACCACTGGGATTTGTATGTTCCAGTGTAATGATCACTGTGCCATTGCTGCATCTATTTCATTGGTGGTCTTGAAGCTAGGGCGCCACGTGATCATTGCCCATTAGATTTCCTCTATCATCTCTTTACTGCTTTTCTACTCTACCCTCCAAGTTGCCAGTAAACAAAGATGCATATTAGACTTTTAGCCCCAAAGCACGTTGCTTGCTGTTTATGTATCCAAGTGAATTGTATTTCCTAAATATATAACTCCAGCTGACCTTCTTTTACCTCAGTTTTTGGATATATGGTAACCTGGATTACAGAGAATCTTCACAGGTGTCTTGATGTTCCCAAGAATAAAGTTATTGTAGTAATAATAAAAAGAACGTTTGCCTTTAGGAGAACTGCTCTGTTGGGCAGTACTTGTGATAAATAGTAATATTGTTTAGCTGGTGGATATTTTCCATTCCATCCAAGTATTTGATCGTAAACAACATTTAGCCGAATTTTGACCGGATGGCAGCGCAAGATGAAATGTGAATGCATCACCCAAGTCAGTGAAATTCATCCCGTTAGAAAAAAAAACTACGACAAATTGACCTAATTTTGGCCCCAGATAAAATGCCAGGATGTAACCTGACACAGTTCACTGTGTGTACCAAGTTTTGTCCCGGTCCATCCATCAGTTGGACATTTCTTTCCAACATGCTGTACAGGAAAGCATTGTGCTGAGAACCAACATGCTACAAGTGTGGTTGTGTGATTTACTGATCATGCTGGGGAGAAAATATTGGCAGGAAGAGCCTCTTTTAAACAGAAGATGCTCCAGGTTTCCGAGAACCAATCTTGAGCTGAGATGTGTTTCACCAGAACACAGAGTTCCTGACACTTTTAGCGCGGCTGTGATATTTAGTCTGCTTGCTGAGCCCAAAAGCTTATCCCTCCTCGTGGATCAAAACAGCATCATACTGCTGTTAGATTATTATTAGTGACCTGTGTGTGGGAGACACAGTGCTGTCAGTATCAGCACGGCGGCAGGTCTAAAGGTCGGCCATGTCAGGCGGCCTGAGGCTCGTTCTGTCCGTGCAAGTTTTTGTCAAAGTTGTCGTCAGAGTGCCGCCTTCACAGCTCCACCAGCCACATTCAGAGCATCTGTGCCCTGCCCTTAGAGCTCCGGCGGCTAGTGTCCACGCACCGTATCTAAACATATGTGACCAACGCACAATTTCCCGACACTATAGGACTATGTCTTAGTCTACTGTTTGTTTTTTTCCTGAACTGCTGTTGGAGCAGTGGTGAGTTAAGTATTTGATCATCGTTAGCGTCTGACTATCCAGTAGCCTCCTCAATAATTAGATCACGTTATAATTTTCTCTTTATCTCTTTATCTATATTCAAAACATAATCTACCTCAGGTAATCGCCTTCCTCATTAGGCTAATTGGTCTTAATGAGCTGAAATTACATTGTTCTCTCTGAGCCCTTTCCTTCACGTCAGTCCTTGCATGTATTTTGCTGAAAAGACCTGGAGCAGATGGAGCCCCGTCAGGTGATTGGCTCTGATAAGAACCAGTGATTATCATGTCGTCCTTTGATCTACAGTTAGTGGTCCTTGGGGAGCTCATGTTTCAACCTCCGGGCCCTTCGATTGACCCCCGACCCCTCTGACCTCACACAACATCTATAGGAAGAGAATCGCGTTTGCAGTTCAAATAAAGAATCATTCTTAATTAATCCTCTGCAGAGTTAAACTAAAATTTTAATTAACGATGCAATTACTCTCGATTGAGCTGTGTGGCTTCGCTCACATATGAATCAGCTCTGGCTTTCACCTCAGCTTCAGACTCCAAATTCAAGAGGAGATGTAACGATATTATCAGACTTGCTTTGTCTCTCACATGCATATAGAACAAATGTCTTACTGATGATTTAACTGATTATTTCTCTTGCCTTTCTGTCTTTCCCTTCTATAAAATGTCAGCGCCGTGTTTACCAATTTGTAAACAGCTTCAGATCTAGTTTAAATATTTTACTTGGGAGTTTTCACGTGTGCTGTGGACCGAAACGATAAGCTGGCTGGCTAATCTAACAGCCTAGAGACAGGAAGTCTAATTATACGTTTAAGTCACTGATTAAGCAAAAAACAATGTGAAAAATCTATCTGACCCTTTTCTGTCTCCAGCGCATTGTTGAGAGGTTTGAGGACACAATTTTGCATTTAAGATAACAGGTCAATATAAAAGAAGAGCATCCTTGTGTGTCTATTTGAGCAGCAGCTTTAAGCGCGTCTCGTCTTTGATAGTAATGTTGTTTAGTAGACGCCAACTGTTTCATTGCATTCATTTCCTGAATTAAAACTGAAAACAGAGACGTTTGCTTTTTGCATTTTACATTTTTGAGAACTAATGCAAGAGGATACTGCAGAACTTAATGCAATATACTGGAGAATACTGGAAGTCTGCAGACATAATGATGATAAATCATTGTCATTAGACATGCTTGATGTGCGCAAGGATTTTAGCGCATTGTTTGTAAAGCATATAGCACACGCGTTGCCCGGCGCTGACGGCTGCACATGCAACGAGCAGATGGATTGACTGCAAGGGGTAACTGAGGAGAAAAAAAAAAAAATGAGGGGAGTGACGGAGGAGGAGGAGAAGGAGGGGTGGGTAGAGACAGAGATAGAGAGGCAGAATCACTGAAGTAGCACATGAGAGCTTGTGGTAGGGAGTGAACAGGACAAACACTGACAGGCTCCGCCACAGAGAGCGAGAAAGGGGGAGAGCTCGCAGCACCTTAAAGGCGCCACCAGCGGCTTCATTAGCATTTGAAGGAGAGTTGGTCACACATTGCAGCCACGCCGGGACTCATGTAGACAAACCGCTGTTACCCATCGCCTGTGGAGCGGCGCAGGGCATCCTACAGCAGAGGAGGACAACAAGGCTGGAGCCCAAGCTTGGAGAAGAGGATGAGAAGCATCACTGCCACCTGACTCATACCGGGAGTCAGCCTCAGCACCTGCAGCGGCAGACTGAGCGCTCTGGCTATCAAGGAGACCGGGGCAGACGGGGAGAGAGCTGCTGAGATTATGCGCGGGGCAGAGAGCTCCTGTGGATTCCCCATCTTTGGCAACAGCAGCAGCAGCAGGGGGAGCAGGAGCCGTGGCTCTACGCAAAGCAGCCGAGCTAGCTGGAGCTGCAGCACAACAAGGAGCTCTGACTCTAAAGCTATTCATTTATCCAGAGATGAAGGTAGCATTTGCAGCCAAGGTGTAACAGGGACCACATGCGGATGTAGCCACAGCGTTGAATGTACCTGTAGCCACAGCAGCGAAGGTAGTTGCAGCGCCGGTGCAAAGGTGTCCACGGCGGTGCAGTTAAAGTGTAGTAGTTGTTGTAGTAGTAGCAGGGGGGGCAGTGGCTCAGGACACTGAATGACCAGTGTGGCTGATGAAGGCCACCTGGATCCGCTTGCTGAAACGAGCCAAAGGAGGTCGCGTCAAGAGCTCGGATGCCTGCGTAAGGGGATTTTTAATTTTTTTTTTTGTGTGTGTGTGTGTTTACAACATGAAAGTTTTTATTAATGCATGCACTGATGTCTTGTGCATTAAGTCCGTGTTTCTCCAGCGCATCCATCATCAGCGAGTGTGGTTGGTGTCAGTGTGGCACGGCTGTGTGTTGCGTGATGATGATTAGAAGTCGGGCGTCGTTATCAGTTATGGCTGTCAGACTCTGGGCAGAGCTCCATATCACCTCCCTCTGACCCACTGGGACGGCGTCCTCGATCGCGCTCCATCTTCAACTATTACCAGATGCAATAATCATGGCAGGACAGGTGTCTTCACCTGCTCTTTCAAGGCCAAATGGAAGAGTAGATGAAGCAAAGATAGAGCTTGACGTGCAATCAGTAGTCAATTTAATTGATGTTGTCATGGATATTAAGATTAAGCAGATTTTGAAAAATCTCAAAGACATAACAGTGTTTTAGATTTTTGTTTATGTTTTGAAAAGCCTTTGGGAGGTTGAATATAATCACGCAATGACAGCAAATGCTGCTCATGGATAGTTAATGAGCTGGCTTTCAAATGAGTTATTCATCTCAGGTACAAAGTGGGGAGGATGAGAGACACGGGGACGAGTGATGAGCAGCAGGGCTTTGTTTAAGATGGAGGACATAAATATGGATAACCTTGTATTATCTGCAGGACATGTGTCGTCTCCGTACATAAGTCAGGAAGCGTAAGTGGAGAGGTGGGAGCGGTTTGATCCTCCTTTGTACCTATGTGATGGCTGGGCAATTCTAATCAGGCACAGAGGGAGGGAGGCTATTTTTAACTCAGACAGCAAAGTGCAATGGTGCAGTGGGATGAATGAAAGCGTTTGTGTGCGTGTGTGTGTGTGTGTGTGTTATAGTAGAGCGCAGGTATAAGATGAGACTCAGTCAAAAACCCTGTTTCTATTCATTTATTGTGATCACTGGCTTTATTAAATGATTTTCAACATCCTCATTAAATCATTTCTTTGAAAGATTTTAATTGTTGTTTAGGTCACAAAGCCAAAATCCAGCAATTGATTAACTACATATTTGATCAACATTTAAATTCAATTCAATTAAGCAGATATTTAGGTAGCCAACTAGCTTGTGGGCTAGCCAAAGCTAGCTGTGGCTAAAACAAAATTGACTTTACTCCACTCAAATATAGTCTTTATTTTTAATAACACCTCAGAAGTTTAGATGTTGCAGAAAAAAGAATAAAACAACAAGAGTTCAAGCTACTCAACGAGAATAAAACAGTAATGCAAACTATTATGCTAACTAGCATATCCTAGCCGAGTGGTGGTAAACACCATGTTTAGCTAATTTTAAATCACATATTTAAATGTATTATACTGTAAATCAATCTGTTCTATTGGTTTCAGTGTGATTATTAATAAACAGTAGATGTATATCCTGATAGAGGTTGAAGAGCACATTTTGTAAATCTGTACTACTTCCCTTCAAGTTTTTGTAGTTGCTGCGACGAGTGGTTTAAAGGTCAACACAACACATTATACTATATGGCAGTTGCACGAAAGCATTAACTTCAGCAATTATTGATGATACGCGTTTATTTTTGACAGCACATCTGACGTGAATGTGCATGTAATGGTGTGCACCGGTGCACTGTGCTCAACAGCGTGTGCTAGGTACAAACCCTGGTATGTGTGAGCGTTCGTGTTTATGAGTGGATCTGTCACAACCACATATCACGCAGAGCCGTACCAGGACCTGGTGTTCCTCAACATCTTCCCCAGTGTTTGTCACGGAAGGATCACAACAAATCTGCAGGCGAGCAGCTGAGAGAAGGGCTCAGGACAGACAAAGAGCTGCTGGTGATATGATTGTGTGGGAGACAGTTTGTGTCCTTTGGCATCCGTGTCCATGGTTTACTATAGGTTCAGCCAGCACATGTTATTTCTTCGTGTTGTGATAGGGAACAGAATTACATGTACGAGCCTTTTGTGTTTATTATTTAATGAAATAAATTAGATTCCTGTGATGATCAGAGTTTAACACCTCAATCTGTGTGGGGGTGTTTGCACATTTGTGCGTTGCGCAACCTCCGAAGTTTAACATTTCTCAGAAGAGCGAGGGCAACGAAATTAAACTTTTCTCCGAATATCTTTGTGATGCCGTTAAGGACCACCGCTTCTCAGCTCATAACACCTGTTGTTTTTAAAGTGTGAATCCGAATGGATGGGGTTGAGCGCTGCGCGTCGCTGAAATGCTGCTTTTTCCGTGTCGTTGCAGGGTTCGGCCGACTCCTACACCAGCCGTCCATCAGACTCCGATGTGTCCCTGGAGGAGGATAAGGAGGCAGTGCGCAGAGAGGCAGAGCGACAGGCTCAGGCACAGCTTGACAAGGCCAAGGTTGGTATCTTAAACTTGGTCAAAAGTCACCCATGCTAACCTCTAAAGCAGGGGTCTTCAATGTTTTTTAAGGCTGGTATATGTATGAATAATTGACAGATTCAAGTATTAACATTAAACATTGCTAAATGTACTATAGCACTGTTAGCTTCCCTTATGCTAACATTGCAGCGCGCTTCTGGATTTCACCTGGGGACTGAACAGGATCTCGGCCGATTGCAGGGAACCTGACGGAGTCAGGGTGTAATATGCAGCCTCATGATTGGCTCAGCAGTGATATGGGCGGGGCCTACTGTGTACAGGAGGCTTTGATTGACAGGTCCAGTGTGACGCTGTTTGTGAAACGGTTGAGACAGCTCCTGTATCGCTAAATGAGTGAAGTGCTGACTGAAACATAACGTCTTCTGCCTCCATTGATCCCTTTACTAAAATATCATGGATTCATGTTAATGTGTATTTAAAGAAGCTGATATACGCCCCAAAGAAAATACACAATTTAAGTATTGTGTAAAATAACTTTGCAGGTGTTTTATAAAATACATTCTTTAAGTTTAGCTTGGTAGAGTTAGACACATATTTGGTGTGATGGTTAAGGGTAACGCATTACGCCGGCGAATGTCCCTACAGTTATAGTGATACAAATGTTTGTTGTACAGAGGAAAAACTGGTTTATTATGCTTGAATGAATGATGGTAGGCATCACTCAAATTGTAGCATAAACTTTACACGGGTCTGTTTGTTGTTGGAAAGCTGAGTCTGCTTCCTAGTTGGTTTCTTTTCTTAGCCCCTGATGTTTTTCCTTCTTTCAGAATGACATGCAGCTTAGCTAACTCATTCTCAGTCTAGTTGAGGGGGGGGGGACACTAGTCACATTCAAAGTCGACGCTGCTTATCTTTAAGCACATATTTCTCATGTCGGCCCCATCAAGGTGACCTACTCTCCTCCTCGTCGCCGCTAAAGCGATAACAGTTATTGACGCGGTGTTCAACTAATCATTGGGTCATTGTTTTCAGACAGAGCTTCTAGATGAACTTGAGGACTGTAAGGGGACATTAGAGCTGATTTCAGCTGGTTTCTCACGTGAGGAAAAGGGCCTGGTCGGGGGCTGCTGATGTGAGAGGTTAGGGGCCTCTGAGGGCTCAGCGTCACTGTTTATCAGAGCCAAGCCTCGACTGCTCTGCTCCGCTCTGGGCCACAATTAGCAGTATATAAACAAACACACACATGACAGAGCAGGCTTGCCTTTGCGCGACAGGAATTGCAATCAGAGCTCGCTTCCACACAATCACTCAAATCGCTGGCACCGTTAAGATTTATGCCTTTGATCTGTGAAATAATTCTGCTATCTTCAGCGCACATTCTGTTCTCTTCCTGCTTTGCCGCTCATTGGATAGCTAGCAGTGTTTTATCCTTGCATATTAATTCAAGCAAGTGTCAGAAAAATTGATTTATTGCCTTTTGCAGGGTGTTTAGTGTCTATAACAGGTAGTTCGCACATTAGCCATAAGCCTTGAGCTTTAGGCTATCCATCCATTACAGCAGACATTTTTCCTCTTGCGCTGTGTCTCAGCCTCGCTGGCAAAGACAGATCATTCCAGCAGATCTATGTTGTTATTTTCCAGAGTCACCCTCTCTGGCTCACTAATTAAAAAGATAAGTTGGCTTTATAGATAACCTGGCGTAGATTACCCCTGCTGGCATTTTACATGACAGATGACTAGTAGAAAATAGCCCCTCCGTGGTCTGGCCACCGGAGAGAGAGCAGGCCGGGGTCAGAGGAAGTGCAGACTCTCTGACTGTGAGCCTTTATGGGCAGTAATTCACAACCACTTCCCTTTAGTGAGATTTATTCTTTTTGGTGGAGTTGGACAACGCGTTCTTCATAAAATCATTTCTCAAGTTATTCTCCCATTCTTCTCGCCTCTGCTGCGACTTTTTCAGCGCCCGTCGTCTCATTGTTTCAGTTTCACAGTTTGGATTCACCTTCTGCTTTCATGACGTCCTCTATTATAGCAGGAGCTTTTTTTTTTTTTTTTTCACTGTTCCTGTCGCTGTTTACAATCTGCTCGGCATCAGACAGCAAACAACACGAGTTAAGGGGCTAGCTGGTGAGAACAAAGTGGAGCATTTAACAGATAAAGGCACATATGGATTGGGCGGAGAACAAAACTGAGCTAAAAGCAGAAAGAAAAGCTGTCAGATGTTTTGACAGTGGCCGACGGCTAATCAGTATTCCCAGTATTTTTGGTAATAGGTGTCGTTTCTACATTTTCACAGCTTCGGTAACGTGAAGAGTCAATTAAAATCTACAGTGGCTTGAGGTTTAAGTAGTGGAGTACTCAGAAAGCTTTGAATAACTATTTGACTTTTGGAGCTAGTGAACACACACTACAAGTCAAATAATTTAATCTCACTACAATTATACACTGCAGGCAAAATGGCACGCAATAACTGGCAGCTGCAGTGGCTCAGTCCAGTAAAATATACTCAAGCAACCTCGGATAATTATAGAAATATTTTCCCACACTAAATTAATGAAGGCTGTGGTTCCCTTCATGCCGTATAATAAAACATTACGCAGGCTCTCTGTACTGCCTGAGGTCAGTGCACAGAGGGGGGGAATTCGTTTCAGATCGATCCACAGCATTCAAGGTGAAACAATGTGGGAATCCTGATTTATAGCGAGAGGTTCTTCCTGCGCCGCTAATGGAAAGTCTGTGGCAAGTCACCAGCAGCAAGGGCAGGTGTTCAGTCGGCCAACATAAGCACAGAGAGAACTGGGAGGTCTTCTCCGATGAAATATGCATGGAACGGTGTAGGAGGAACATAGTGGGCTCTTAATTGGCTGTTTGTCCACAGCACCATAGCTTCTCATTGGTTTTGACTTACTCTTCCTTTACACTGCACCCGTCTCCACTCCTTTGCCTTGCCTCGTCCTCTATTTTGGCCATCTCCTCTCCTTCTCCTTCTCCTTTCCTCGTCCTTTCCTTTCTCCCCCCCTCCTCCCTTACATCTTACCCAGCCTCCAACCCTCCGCCTCCGTCCTTCTCCCTCACTCGCTGCAGTCAATATGGCATCCATAATGAAGGCCCGCGTTACGTAAGGAGAAGCAGAGCAGCATGGGCTCGTCCGGGAGATGAAGAGGTACCATACAGCAAGTGTAAAAGGTGCCATTATGTACAGATCTTGTAGTCACCTGTGGTACACGGTGGCCTGTCAGGACGTGCGTGTGCGCGCGATTGCCTACATCTGTAAAACGTCATTAGGCGGATAGAAAGCCTCATCTAGACAGCGGACCATGATGGATGAAGGCAAGCCGACCGGCTGGGAGACGAAAAGAGGCGGCAGTCGGTGACACAATTGAGACAGCGTATATACATGTATACTAATGGACCTCTAACCATCATAGAGCCATGTGACTCAGTTCACTTAAAACACCAAGGACTCTGTGTCCTCTACAGGCCCAACACACACTAGATTGGATGATCTCCTCAATGTTGCACACACACACACCAGCTTACAACCTCCACTCCATCGAATATTTACATCGCTGTCGGCACGAGGAAAATGATTCCAGGAGGATTTCTCTAATGTATTATTTACGTAATCCCTCGTTGTTCGCCGCCGTCACTTCACACCTGTTGTGTTTCAACGAGGCATTACTGGACAGAGAAAAGCACGATAAAGGCCGTTGCCACCTGTAAAGCCCCTCTTGAAGCCTGCTGATGAATTACACTTCTCAGATTTGCGTGTGTAAAATAATTTTAAATGAATGGAAAAGTGCTCGTCTGTAAAAACCATTTAATCTGATATTGAGACTTTGAACTGGCGACGTTTAAGGCAAAAGAAACAAGTTATTAACATAATGTTTTACTATCCATGCTTCCACTTTCTGTTTACCTTTGGGTTTTTTTTGTCTACCGAACACTACATTCACCAGCTAGTCGCTAACTGTGTCATTCAGTTGTTTGTTCTGAGCAGAAGGTTTTGTCACTAAATCCCCAGAACCAAATACACGGTAACATATTACCAGCGTTTCACCACATTTTACTGTAATTTGCCACAATAAATGGCTGTATTTTTACAAGATTTTACTGTAACATTCACAACATAACAATGCAAGTCACAGTAAATTACTAGAAGTTTACAGTAATTGATCACAGTAATTTTACAGTAAATTACTGCAGAATTACTGTGTCAGTAATGGAATTGTTACGCAGGAATTTACTGTAAATTTACAGTGAAAAAATATAACAGTATAACAGACAAAACAGGTAAGTAGTAGGGGTAGAGAGGTGGTGGTGGGGGTGGTGGAGACCAAAATAGAGTCAAAAGAGATGTTTCGGTCTCTCTTAATGATTTATTAGTAGTGTTGCCTCAAAGCCAGCCCCCGAGCTCCCCCGCCCCCACAACATTTTAGTAGGGGGAATTTTTGTGTCGGTCTTGCCATGTGAAGATCTGCCAAGTCAACATAGTGATATCCTCTAAGCAACGCTGGTTTTGACTGTGTTTACAGCAAGTGGTTGCCATTGGAGAATCAAGATATTTTTATTGTAAAAAAAATATTGATTTGAGTCATGAAAGCATTTTCCGAGAAGCATACGTCACCAAACTTGATGCTCTGATTGGTTGACTAATATGGGCCATCATGAAATATAAATATCGTATTATCAGACTCATATTCTGATAAACATTGATTCTGGCTGTGTCAGACCAGAAGTATTAGATAACACCTCCACTGTAATAATTTAAAATAAGTTCATAAGTTCAAGTTTTTTGGTTTGCTCAGAGAAAATCAGTTTGTTGAACTACTGCAACAGGAGAGATTTAAATGCACTTTGAAAGCATTGATCAGAATAAAGTCCATCGTTACAGCAGGAACGCTCTCATCTAGTTGAATTGCACACACTTTCACTCATCTCGCGCTCTCTTTCATCTGCAGGTAAATATTAAGTGTGTCAGTCTATGCTGGGAGATTATTACTCTAAGCTACATCCCTGTGCATTCATTTTGGCTTTTCTGCAGACTTTCAGCGGCGCTCTTCACTCTGTCAAAGGCAGAGCGAATGTGTAATCTGTTTGGGGGCATGACCGTGTTGCCAACTGTTGCGGTCACTGTCGCCAGACTGCTGCTCCAAGATTATGTCCAAAAGCATTTTATGTAATTCTTAAAGGGATGTGTGTCTTAAGTGGATATTGTAGCCTGGCAACACAAACCCAGAAAGTAGTTTAAAGTTGATCTCCGAGCATACTGTTACATTTTTATCGTGACGTGACCATATTAAGCCTGTGTGTGTGTTCTGCACCATGTCTGATCCAGGCCGAGGGCTTAGAAAGACAGTGGGAGACCCATCGCACCCTCCCTCACTCCCTGGTTACATCAGTCCCATCAGGTCGCAGGTCCAGGACCAAAACCACTAGACTCCTGAACAGTCTTTAACAAGGGGTCCGTGTCCCCTAGGGCGTGCACGGAGGCTCTGCAGGGGGGTCGCAGAGACAGTTTTTATATATTTTAATAGCATTCACCATCCACGGCAACAGCCATTTCTTGCCTGTATTTATTATTATTGTATCACTGTATATTTCTATATTTTTATTTTTCTAAATTGTATGTATTGTTTTTCTTTTTTCTTGCTAAGTTAACTTTTATTTAAATGTTACATGGCGCCACCAGGTAAAATTCCTGTGCACATTGCACATTTGTCCAATAAAGGGATTCTGATTAAATGTTATCCTGATTAGTTTGTGTAGAAATGTCACCGTAACCAGAGGAAAACTGCTCACGGATGGTTGAAAAATATCAGCGTCCAAGAAAGAGAATGCTACTTCACACAGTACGTGGACGGTTAGCAGCCTTATCGCAGCCTGCGGAGGTGCAGGGAACGTTTCATTAGCTTTATGCATTATTATCTCAGTGACTGATTGTCCATCCTAAATTAGAAGGGCAGCAGTAATTGTGTAGGAAGGTCAGTATTGATTCTGCCGCTGTAAAGATTGTCAGATTGATTTATGAACCATTTACACAAGTGCTGTTTGTACTACTCGTAAGTGCTAGAGTCTTGTTCTGCTAACGGTGTTCAAGCAGTGATTGCTACGGACGCTAACATGTTGCATCAAATTGTAACAGGTAAGCGTTTCAGCGTGTTGCAGAGAGGTTGCCAGATCACTTGTGGATAGAAGAATAAACTAAGTCGGGATGAGTCAGAGCCTGCTTCTTGCATCTCACTCCCAGGGTTATTTTTGCACCACGTACAAAGACGAGAATCACAGCTGAACATTTTAGGAGCTGGTCTCTCTCGTTGAGGCATAGTGAAGTTTTCATGCTTTGCTTTTATTTATTTATTTATTTTTTCTTGAGAGTCATCGATCTCTTTTCCTCATTCTGACATTTTCACTTATCTTCCTATTGTTCCCTCTTGGTAGACCAAGCCAGTTGCATTTGCTGTCCGCACAAATGTCAACTACAGCCCGAGTCACGATGACGATGTCCCCGTGCCCGGCATGGCCGTCTCCTTTGAGGCTAAAGACTTCCTCCATGTCAAAGAGGTGAGCAGCTAACTCTCCTTTTAGGGGCTAGTAGCTAAAATAGCGACGATGAAGAGCAAGCATGCTCAAGTTAACCGTCTTCAACTGTATTGCGCAGAAATTCAACAATGACTGGTGGATAGGACGCCTGGTGAAAGAAGGCTGTGAAATCGGTTTCATCCCCAGTCCAGTGAAGCTTGAAAACACTCGAATCCTCCAGGAGCAGAGAGCCAAACAGGGAAAGTTCCACTCCAGGTGAAAACCTTAGCTGTGGCTTTGGATCGATCGTCTAAAGTCAATCTTGATTCCTTTTGTTAGATTTTGTTGATCTCACATGACCCAAAAAAAAATAAAAAATGCCTTGTTTCAGTAAACTGGGAGCAAACTCATCGTCTAGTTTAGGTGAAGTGGTTCCTAACTCACGGAAATCTACTCCTCCTTCGTCTGGTGAGTAGCTTCAACTTTTAAAACTTTGCACTTAATACCTTCTTTGGTCATTTAACATTTAACCCCTGAAATCAAGGTGGAGGTAAGATTTAATCATTGTTTTTGACATTTCTAGACAGGATTTTAACTGTACATATTTACTTGTTTCATTTAGTCTCTGTGTAGTAACTACAGTCTGTGTAAAATGTACCACATTACCTGTGCTCTCCTGTGATTATCTCTGTGTGACGATACTCTTGTCTGTCTGTGTGGGTAGCCATTGACATAGACGCCACAGGCTTAGACCCTGAGGACAATGAGCTTCCAGTCAACCTGCGCTCCTCTAAAGCCAGTCCAAACACTGTCATGTCACCCCTAGCAAAAGAAAAACGAATGCCCTTCTTTAAGAAGGTAAACCCAGGACTTCCCCACCCTCTATTCTTCTCTGTCCGTCCGCACGGCTCCGACTCGAATGCCTGTGGCTGCTCTGCCTCACTCAGCGTCCGTACTATTTGTCTACACCGTTGTCCGTGTCCTTCGCCCGCTACCAGCATGCATGCCTGTTCTTAACCTCTTTCTCTTTCCTCTTCCATCTCACCGCAGCTAAGCAGAAGCAGAAGTCGGTAAGTCTTGGTATGCAGTGCGATCCCTGTGGTCTGAACTGAACATACTCTGCATCATCTCTGTACTCACCTCTTGCCCTACTCACCGATCCTGCAAACTCCTGTGTTGTGACTGTTTACATGGTTTTGAAACTAACGTTTTTTGTTGTTGTTGTTTTGTTTTGTTTTTTACCAACGCTGGGTATATACTCTCATTTACTTGTTATGTGGAGTAGAGAATTTGGTGTCAATCCAATACAAAGTAAATACTGGGCTAGTATCGCAGATACCGATATATATAAATATCATGATCATTGAATAACTTCATAATTTTCCCTTTAGTTAGTAGATTATGATTATGATAAAGTACAGGACAAATATTAAACCTGTTTTTCTTATATAAAACAATTTAACAGTATAAATTTTGAAATAATTCCCCACTACACAAAAAAAGTCATTAGTGCAAAATAAGTAAACAAAAGCAACAATGCAATAATAGAGGGAAGTGAGTTTGCATCCCATGTAGTTGTCTTCTCTTCCCAGTACTGACGCATTTCAATAACGGCATCAGTGCCAGTTGTGCGATGCTTCTGTGATGCCACGATTTGTCATTTACTGGACGAGAAACTGTCACAAAAGCATCGATTTCATCAAGGTGGTATCCATCGGATACCGATACTGGCCTTGGTATCGATACAATCGGTATTTAGATCGATGCGCCCAGCCCTAGTGCGGAGATTTAGCTGTGGATATCTAAGTCACATGGTTCATTAAAAGAAGCTGGAGTAAGAGGAGTTTAGTATAAAAACTGGAAGGAGGGGAACAGCCCGTCTGTCTCTGTCCAAAGATAACAAAATACAAAGAGCCAAGAATGAATTCAGCACATAACCCCCATAAATCTGCAGCTCGTCATCTTTTAGACTTTTCTTTGGAGGGAGCCTGGCTAGCCGTTTCCAACCTCGTTGCTAGGCTAGGCTAACAGGCTGACAGGCTCCTTCCTGCTTTGTATTGAGCAGACATTGAGAATTGTATCAGTCTTCTCATCTAAGACGTAGCAGTAAAAGCAAATTGTACCTCTTAATATGTCAAACTATTCCTTTAAGCCTGCACGTGACTGTAAATCAACTATGTTTTATCAGTGTAATGCAGCTTGTTGAATCTGTTATTACTCATCTCAACATTCAAATGAATATTTTTCCAAGATTCAAAATTAGTTTAAATATTGCAAATTTATACAAAATCCTGTTTCCCATGATTACGCCGGCCACGTAATCCAGGGTTTAACTATCAAGAGTATTTGAGCGGAACCGCATTGTTCATTAATACCCTCATGTTAGTCAGCAGCAGCGTGCATCAGTTCCCACAACGTCCCAGGAGACGCTCAGTGACGACAGCAAGACATTAGGCAGAAAAGAAAATGTCTGTGAGTTGAGAGATGAGTAAGAGCGGGTAATAGACTGTAACAAAAAATCAAAATAAATCTGCGGAAGCACTGAGCGTTAAGATAACACAAAGGCTCAAGCGCTGGGACAAATAAGGGGTGATTGAGAAAATGACTCAACGGCCTTTTTAAGGAGCAGAATGTAAAAGTAAACCCTCTTTTTTCTGTTTCCCAGCTGTCTGCCATCCAACTCAGCTTCAGCATAGATCACGCACTGATTAAAAAAAGAAAGAAAGAGAGAAAGTACTTTCGTTTTCCCCCAGTGTGCTGACTTATCCACACATCCTTCAAACACCAGATGCCGGGGACGCGCAGCTGCATCAGGTTCACTGCCTCGTTGTCAAATTCACATAGAAACACACCGACAGTTTAAATACGCAGATGGCACAAAATACAACCAGCGAAGCAACAAAGAGATTATACAAATTTGAGTACCCAGTGGCCGAGTTTGAATATATTTTTAATTATTTTAAATAGGTCTTTCACGTTTTTGACATAATTATCTCAATTACAAAATTGCTTCTAATGATTATTTGTGTTTTATTTGAAATAAGCACAAAATCTTTCACGTAAAAATACAGTTCTTCTTTAGTTCAGCTGCGCATCGTGTGATATCTCCTGTTTAAGTTGTGTAAGTTGTAGGGCTGGGCGATATGACCAAAAATGTATATCACAGTATTTTTCAAAATTCTGACGATATCGCAGAATAATACGGTATTTTTTTTTCATGCATAATAACCTGTTCACGACATTTTCTACTTTGATCCAGTCGATTGACTAACGATGGACTATTTTACTGTGATAATGAGTAAATATTGTAGAATAATCCTAGCATAGCCCCGTGTTAGCTCTGTCTGCTGATGTGTAATTGTGGACATTTACACCTTGGAGATAAAAAAAAAAAGAATTAAATGGGACAATTACAGGTTCATTTATTTTGACATATTTATTTCTATTTCAACATATTTAAACTGCTGTGTCTATAATGTCAATAGTGGCACGACCGGCTACCATAATAATTCTAGTCTGCGTGCAAAGTGTTTTTCTCATTCATAAAAAGCTAAAATTGGGGACACTTTTGGGGACAGCTTTAGCCGGGGGACAGGTCATTCAAAACGGGGGCTGACCCCAGAAATTGGAGACATCTGAGCACTCTAAAACAACAAAAAAAACTAAAGAAACCAACACAGCACCATTTCTTGTTGGCAAAAGTCCTCTCGCATTCTGCCACCTTATTTTTCGGAAATTTCCATCTCTACCACAACCTCGTAGTGATGCAGTCGCACCATAATGTTTAGAAACGTTACACTGAAAATGGTCCAGACTGAAACAGTGTCTCGTGACGCAGCGTTCTGAACGCTGTGTAATCAAATACACCGGTATATTAAAAATTCATAACAAAAAAATACCAGTATTTGGTATAATTAGCCTCCAGATTAATAAATAAAAAAATAAACAGTAAATGTACTTGTATTAAACTATGATTTAAGGTTAATATGGAAAAAAACTTCCCACCCACATCTATCTGTCCTGATACTGAGTACAGATCGATACCATCACTCAAAGCTGAAACCATCAATCACTGTGTTGCTAAAAACAAGTGCTTTAATATAATCACACAAATGTGTTGGGGAAGTTAAGTTACGACCTAAAGTTGACCCATTCAGTATTTTGCAGACTAGTGCAATAAATCTAAGCAGGCGAGTTTTTCCGACCTTTCTAATTCTCCTAATTCTTTTCGTTTGTAGCTTCTGTTGATCTTCTGTGGCTTCCTTCTCCTCGTTGACTAATGTTCCTTCTGATTTGGTTTCCTTTTGACTCTGTGACATCAGAACCATGAGACGAGAGACTTTATCCGTCATAAAATACTGAAAACTGCTTCGAAACATCAACACCCCGATGACAATAATATTCATGAAGCATACTGCCAAAACCCCTCTAAACCAAAGTGTTTGTGTTTAGTCGGGGCCAGATGAGACGTCGCGTCTCATGGTTCACAATGTTCCAGCGCTTTTAAACCGTCTAGTTCTGTGTTGTTCCAACCCCTCAAGTGATTTGTGATGCCGAGTGTTTACTTTGTCCCCATAAACGTGTAACTGTTTCTCTTCTCGTCCTCTTCTATAAAGACGGAACACATTCCTCCGTACGACGTTGTGCCTTCCATGCGGCCTGTGGTTCTGGTTGGACCGTCACTGAAGGGCTACGAGGTGCGTTTCGAGCACAACAGCTGGATGTTTTTCTTTGTAATCAAAAAATAAATAAATAATAATGATTTAACTGCCTCGAATTTCTTGTCGACAGGTGACAGACATGATGCAAAAAGCACTGTTTGACTTTTTGAAACACAGATTTGAGGGAAGGTAAGTTCCCCGTGACCTTTTAAAAGCACAAGCTCTCGTCCCGCTTCCTTCCTCATTCCTCCCCTCTCCGAGTCTATAGGCTGGTATTTATCTGTCCCCCGGGGTTAGTGCAGGGAGTGTGTAACAAGCTTGTTTGGCCTGGAGATGTGTGCTGCTGCTTTAAATAGGCCCTCTCCATGTCCTTAATAGGCCATAGTGGGTCCGAGAGCAGAGCCGGATACTCCTTACTCACAGTCCATCCTCCCATCCAGAGCAGAGGGGACGTGGAGTTGCACAGCATTAGGTTAATTTTATTTAAATCAAATTTACACAGAGGATAAACATCTTAAAAC
Organism: Mugil cephalus; assembly: GCF_022458985.1. Lineage (NCBI taxonomy): Eukaryota > Metazoa > Chordata > Actinopteri > Mugiliformes > Mugilidae > Mugil > Mugil cephalus. The sequence goes on along the minus strand of NC_061787.1, from coordinate 9,147,075 downwards.
ACTGTGTAACGTTCTCGGATACACAGCTCACTTCCCTCACAACACGACTTTTATCTCTTGTTGGTTTTACACAGAATCCAGATGTTTAGATTAAGATTATTTATCGACTACTTTGCTTCTCTAAAATATTTTGTTAACCTCAGTAGAATGATGGTGTCTCAGTGAAAAATAATGTCGGAGGAATTAGTGGCATGAACTCAATTTGGGCTTTTTCGTGTTCAGTCCTTTATACGGTTTGTGTAAATTGAGCTGCTGCTGGAAAAAAAGGTGGAAGCAGCGATTTAACTTGAAAGGATTTATAGAATATTTGAGTTTTTTTTTAAATATAGGTTCAATTTGGATCGAAAAAAGAAAAAACCTTTCTGTCTTTACTGAAGCAGAAATGAAGGGAAATCTTATTTTAGGGACAGATTAAATGTTGAGTGAGTACAGGCAGTCTTTCCAAAAAAAATAAAAATAAAAAAAGAAGAAAGAAATAGAGGAAAAACTGCAGCATATAAACTGTTTGTCTGTACGTCTCCTATTATCCTATTGATCGGTCGTTCCTCTCTTGTGTCAGGATATCAATCACTCGTGTCACAGCTGACATCTCTCTTGCCAAACGCTCGGTCCTGAACAACCCCAGCAAGCACGCCATCATCGAACGCTCCAACACACGCTCGAACTTGGGTAAGTTAGTTAGAAGTCTCCACAACGCCCTGGGAACATCTGGTGTTTTGATTCATAATGTTTTCAAGGAGACCAGCTTACGTGGAAAAGGAAGGAAACGATTAAAGAAAGTCTTGACAATGGTAACGATAACTCCTGACGGCCCTGAGTGGCCTTGGCCCGTTTCTTTTTGTTAGGAATGAAAGATAGAGCATAAGCACATGATAACAAGTTCAAGAACGACTCTGATTCGACTGGGCTTGATTGGGCTTTAGATGTGATTAGAAGGAAACAGATCCTCGAGTCAAACGGAGGTGACGAGGCCAATCTGTGCCACGTATCGCTATAATCATTAGTCAGCAGCTGCAGCGGACGCCGACGCGCATAATGTAAGCAAAACATTTATTATACGTCCTTTTATATTATCACTGAGATCCACCGCGCTCGCCGTCTCAGAAAAGAGCTCTGCAGGATTCTGTAAGAATACATTAAGGCCGAGACATATTTATAGCTCCATACGTGGCTCTATTTAGTCGTAAAACTGACAAAAATATCCACATTAATAAGTCATCTCGTGCTCTGTAGTGTCTGAAAAACCAAGAGATCAAGATGTTTTAGGAAATAAATCTGTATGTCTTCAGGAAATGTCCTGGCATATTTTAGGAATACACCAGACTGAGTTCTTAAGCTTTAATATTTTTTAATATTTTCTCTTGTGACTGGCAGTCATGCTGCTTTGGTTGTGGTCTTTGATGGTCATTAGCGATGTCCGATGCCACCGATTTCCTTTCCGATACGATACTGAGTAAAATTCCAGGCTGGTATTGGCGAGTAATGTGTAAATACACCTTAATGTGTCTGGTAAACATAAAAAAAAAAAAAAACATAGTGTATTTCAAATCATAGCTTCATAAAGAATACAAGACATTAAAAGTAATTTTGTTTATTTTAAACTCTGAAGTTTATTGAGGCAGTGGCTTCATTTACTATATAGACGAGTCAATACAACAACAGAAAAACCAAACAGAGGACACAATCATACAAAATATGTCAAAATTGTAATAAATTATTAACTGTTAAGAGCGACTTTAAAATGAAAACTTGCATCTTAGTTCTGACCCTGTGTTCTCCTTCTGACCTCCTCATCATAAATGCCTCATATTCTGTGTTGTGTTTTAACCTGAGGTGTTTCACAAGGTTTGATGTGTTGCCACAACTCAATAGTTTAGTTACTTTCCACTGTGTTATCATTATCATACATTATCTCGAATGACTGAAGTATCGACAGTATCGATGTTTTGATTTGAGAAGGGCATAAAGAACTGTTATCAAAAGTATCGATATTTCAGTATCAATCCTCACTAATAGGATCTAATAGGATGAATAAGATGTTTCGTGTCGACTGTAGCAGCTGGAGTTGTGATTTTCAAGTCAGTATTTGTCAGAGGTAACAACCATGTGTCTCGTGACTCCTCGCAGAGTTTTTTTTAGTCTTCGTGCCTTGTCCCTAAAGTCACGACGGCTTGAATATTTAATAAAGCAGAACCAAATGAGCTGAGAACTAAATCAGTGCTGCAGCAGTACAGTTTTTTTTTTTTTTTACAGCCAGATGATTGATTGACTCATAACGGAAGAACATGGAGCTGATTGAGCGCCTGAACACCGTGCAGTCATAAAAATACGGATTTAATTACATTTAATAATTCTCTTTTAGCCGTGCATGAGGTGTTATAAGGACGGAATCGTGATGAGAGTTTTCAGCGAATCCTGGGTGTTGTGCGACTAAACTATCATCGTCACAAAGCCATCTGTTACCCCTGCACAGTCTGCACGCGACACAACTACACTAACTTCACCAACTGTGTAGATCACCGCTTGGCCCTGTCACCTCGGCACATACCTGCACTGAAACACCTGTGCTTCTCCCTCCAGCCGAAGTCCAGAGTGAAATCGAGCGGATTTTCGAACTGGCCCGGACGTTACAGCTGGTGGTTCTAGACGCCGACACAATCAACCACCCGTCACAGCTGGGGAAGACGTCCCTCGCCCCCATCATCGTCTACGTCAAGATCACCTCTCCTAAGGTGAGATGAACAAAGGAGAGACAAACGTCTTGTATATACGTGTGATGTGGTGCGAAATAAGGGCAGCGATGTTCCCTCCGCTCCCATAAACGCATTAGTCATCTCCACTGGTTTATATTTGTGTCTGGCTTGTCGTTGTGTCTTGTCCTTTGCTTGTATTGTCTTCCTGTAACTGAACTGCTCCCCGGCTGTAACTTTAAATCCGGCGTGTCAGACGTGACTGCTCGTTTGAGAGCGAGAGAAATGCGTGAGAGGGCTGATTCATCCCTCTGACCTTCAACAAGTGTCAAAAAAAAAAAAAAGAGAAAGGCCGCATGATTCAGTGATCAATAAAAAGCACAGGCGGTTTAGGTAACGCAGAGAATGTGAGAAAGCATCTACAGGAGCATGTGAGACAAGCTTTAAATCAAAGTGTGAGCAGAGTGATTCACACCCGCGAGGGGAAAAAATAGTTTTTATCACCTGTCCTCTCAATTACACTCCACTGCCACTTTGTATTCAGCTAACCTTAAAGGGATAATGACAGTGTTTTCATTTACTTTACATATATATAGTGAAAATAATTTGAGGGTGTTCACATCCGGACTGAACGAAAGCTTTAGAAATCATTATCTGCTGTTATATTTAGCCCCGTAAAGGTTTGTTTTGTTTATGAAGCATTAGTTTTGAACACATGAGCTCACTCCAAATGGGATCGACTTCAGCTCCTTAACCCAATTAACTGATGAAGATATAAACAGAAACAAACAAACAGAAATCATACCGGCACCATTTGTTCCTGTCGGCTTGGTCCGTCATGATAAATTGCTGGTGGAACGAGTCCACGAGAGAGATCTGTCTGATCAACTTAGCAAACCAGTACACAAAGAGGGGAACAGATTAAGTAAAAAGTTAACAAAACAACAACGTTTAAAGGGCACATGTGGGTTTTTCTCTTTTTACGTTGGAATATTTCCCATTTAATAACCCGTAGACGACAGTATGATGTAGAAGAGGCCATGGTGGACTGATGCTCTTCCTAGCCTCCCAGCTAATAGCAGCTTTTGAGTTCTCTTTTTGAATGATGAATACAGACATCTGCCACCTGCTGGTATGAAAAGTTATTCACTGTAACGCAGAACGTGCGTCCTAGTCGGCTGTTGATTGTAGTTTTTGTGATGTGTTCAAGTGCAAATTCTGGTTCAGTATTCTTTTGTTGTTGGTAGATGCTTGAAGTTGCTTTGGTGTGTCTGTATTTTGAGGGATCAGGAGCCAAAACTACTACTGGTTTAATCTTTAAAAGTCTCATCATATCCTTTTTTAATGTGAAATCTTAATGTGAAAAGTAACTTCTATTTATCGCTGTCTGATAAATGCAGATAAATGACAGATGAACTTCCCTCTGAAGTTCAGAAACATAAAGTAGCATCAAGTACAGACCTCAAAATTCTACAACGTAAGAACCGTTGCGATGTGTTACTAACGTATTAGGCTAACGTTCAGGGTCTTGACTACTGCCCACGCAAAGTCTTAATTTAGGTCCGTTAAAAGCAGCCGTGACCTTGTTGCGTTCTGTCTTCATTTGCCTCCAGGTGCTGCAGCGGCTCATCAAGTCCAGAGGCAAGTCTCAGGCCAAACACCTCAATGTCCAGATGGTGGCCGCCGATAAGCTGGCTCAGTGCCCTCCTGTAAGTCTCCACCGTGGGCCCAAATAACTGCTGCCTTGAATCCAGCGTTTGAATTTTTGTCCTTTTTGGCTATGGATTTGAGCATATCTGAAGTCTTTCTTTTTTCTTTTTTTTTTTGAAAGCTGCCAGTTCTATTTCTGTTCTTCCGTAATCTGCTTAGTTATTATTTTAGAAAATGAAGCAAACACCCTGGGCTTGTGAAAGTGCACGCCTAATTTAATTCAAATAGCATTTGATATCTTTAGGGAATTACTGGTTCTGATTTTTTTTTTTTTTCTGTGGGCTATTTCATGCATAGCTCTGACATTTTGTAAATATAAAAATGAATTCTTTACGGATCATTTGAAGTGTTTGTTGGTCCTAGAGTCTTTGTTGTCCTTGTTGTTGTGAAAATGTTTTGTTTTTACTTTTGTCTCGTCTCCGTTTCATTTCCTTTAACTCGGACTGGACCCTCTCCCCCTTTCTCAGGAGATGTTTGACATCATCCTCGACGAGAACCAGCTGGAGGATGCATGTGAGCATATGGCCGATTACCTGGAGGCCTACTGGAAAAGCACTCACCCAACCAGCAGCAACCCTCCCAACCCACTGCTAACGAAGCTGCCCACAGCCGCCCTGCCCTCCAGCCCGACCCCGGTCTCCGGTGTGCAGGTACATGTGCTGAGCAGACTCTGGACCAACAGAGCTTATGAGGAAGGATGTCGTGGAGGTTAGAAAGGCAGAATTCAGAGGACCAGTTTAGATTAAGCACATTGACCTCATTTTCTATGTGGGTTATGTTTTTAAATAATCCTTCGATTTTAGATCCATATTAGACAGATCTGTATACAATATATGTAAATATTTGAATCACAGGATATCTGCAGCAATCTAATTTATGTCACATATATGGTGGCCCTGAAGGTCAAAACACAACATTTCAGAAAACACAACAGTGTTTCAGATAACACAATGACATTACAGAAAACACAACGACATTTCACAGAACAACATTGTAGAAAACACAGCGTTTCAGAAAACACAACAATGTTTCAGAAAACACAACAATATTTCAGAAAACACAACGACATTTCAGAAAACACTATTGCATTTAAAAAAAAACATTTCAGAAAACACAACATTTCAGAAAACACAACAATATTTCAGAAAACAAACCGACATTTCAGAAAACACTATGACATTTCAAAAAAACACAACCACATTTCACAAAACAACATTACAGAAAACACAACATTTCAGAAAACACAACAATGTTTCAGAAAACACAACAATATTTCAGAAAACACAACGACATTTCAGAAAACACACAGATATTTCAGAAAACACACAGATATTTCAGAAAACTTGACATTTCAGAAAACACAACAATATTTCAGAAAACAAACCGACATTTCAGAAAACACTATGACATTTCAAAAAAACACAACCACATTTCACAAAACACAACATTTCAGAAAACACGACAACATTGTAGAAAACACAGCATTTCAGAAAACACGACAACATTACAGAAAACACAACATTACAGAAAACACGACATTACAGGAAACACAACTGCATTTCACAAAACACAAAAATTGTTTCAGAAAACACGACGACATTTCAGAAAACACAACAATTCACAAAACAACGAAATTTCACAAAACGACGACATTACAGAAAACACGACATCAGATAATGGATATGGAAATGTTGTTGTGTTTTCTGTAATGTCGTTGTGTTTTGCCCTTCAGGGCCACCGTACATATAAATCCAAAGACAGATATCAAATTATACAAATGAAAATTGAAATCATAATGAAAAGGGAAGGGGCGTCTGCTAACAATGTACATTTCAGCTTTGTTGCTGGTGGTCATTTGTACCTCAGAGATGTGCCAACATTTAATAAGACACAATAATTCCTTAACATCAAATGCGTCAGAAGGTGTAAGAGCAGCAACTAGAAATGACTTTGAATCCATTTATGATGTGAACGTGGAGAATAAGATGTAATTAACACGTGGATGAGGTTAAGGGATAATAAAGGTGTTGTCTTTTTAAGATGTCAGCCTTCTGTAACCTGTCTTTTGGGCTAAAATTGCCATTTTAGTCAACCGAGTGACTGATTCAATGACTACCGACATCTTTACTGGTCACTGGAGTGGTGTGTAGATGCTGTGTAACCCCTTATCTCTACCCTCTCTCCATCCATTGCCATCACATTGTAAGGCTGAGAATGAGGAAAACGCTGATATTGATGAGGAGCAGGAGTGAGCTTGACATGTATTTGATGGTGTGGTAAGTGTGGTGAGGCCGTGTGATGAAGGTTAAAAACTGAGGACTTGCTTCTTGAATTCTTACTCTAGAGCCGCCAGTGGATTTGACAAGCAAGTGTGTGTAGTTCCAGTGTGACACTTTGGTGTTTTTTAAGTGTTCAGTATGCAGCGGAAAGACCAGTGTGTGTGTGTTTGCAGTGAAGTTTCGTTGTTTCTCGGTTGTTTTACTGACTGATGTGTGTCACTAACCTCAGGGCAACAGTACAGAGCAGAGAGGAGATAAAGCGCTAGCGGAGAGGAAGGGCTCCAAAGAGGATTACCAGCACCATCACCACCACCACCACCACCACCACCAGAGCCTGGACCAGGGAGACGCCGACGCGGAGGCTGAGGGGGACGGCGATGAGGAGGAGAGGCCCCTTAGGACAGAGTCCTCCAGGAGAGCCCAGCACATCCACCACCGGTCGTCTTCAACTAGGACTGAGCAACACAACCACCATCACCACCACCACCACAGCAGCAATAGAGCCAGGGGCCTCTCCCGCCAGGAGACTTTGGACTCTGAGACCCCCGAGAGCCGGGAAAGCAGAGAGAGCAGAGAGAGCCGAGAAAGCAGAGAAAGCAGGGACTCGGCTTATATCGAGCCGCGCACTCAGCTCCTCCACCAAGAGGAGGAGGAGGAGGAGGAGGAGGAGGAAGAGGAGGAGGAGGAGGAGGACGAGGAAGAGGATCTAGGGGAGGGGCACCCCCAGCAGCAACAGCGCTACGAGCCACTGCCCCACAGGGACCACAACCACCACCACCACCACCACCACCACCGCAGCGGAGCGGACGAGGGCGGCCACGGCACGGGACACCACCGCTCAAAAGAGCGCGAACAGGACCATAACGAACGGAACAAGCAGCGCTCCCACCACCACCACCGGCCGGCGCGAGACCACCACCACCACTACTACGACCGGGACAGGGAGAGGGACCGGGAGGGGGAGGTGGCTCCCAAAAAGAGGGGTGAGGCGGGGGAATGGGCCAGAGACTCGTACATCCACCAGTGACAGACCCCGACCCCTCCCGAAGCTCATCCGTTCTCCCATCGTGCTGCTATGCCCTGAAACCACAGCGTCCTATTTATGTACACTTGTTTGTAAAATGCTGTTGCATCTTTTTCAACGGCAGGATTTTTGATTACATAGATACAAATATAAATATATATAAAGTATATGTATGTGTGTATCTATGCATAGACGTCGTTTATGTGTGGATATGCATGAATATTCTCAGATATGCATATTTTAAACCTGTGTTTGATAAAGCATGACACAAAAGCAGAATTATTTTCTGTACTGAGCTGTGCTTTCTGTGATTAGCATTATTATTTTTATTGTTTCTATAATTATTATTAATATTATTAATTTTTAATTGCTTGCTACCACTTGAATGATTTGTTCCTTCAGACTACTGCGAGGGTTGACTGCAGACCAACCAACATAGTTTGATGCTGTATTTGCAGAATAGTTTGCCAGTTTGGGAAATAACGCCCGCAGCTAACGCGGCCTAAAACAACGGCACTGCATTCAGTCATAAACGTTATAATGTTCAGATTCTGTTGTTTTAGATTTACGATCATTTTGGAGGGTGTAGTTTGTGGTTCTGATGAACTGTACTACGTTAATAATGTGTTTCTTTTGCTTCACCCGACCTATTTATAACATTATGGGTAAGCTAAGAAACAGAAGCACTTTTTGTTATAAATAATAGGTCAACAGCAGCTCATACTACAACCTCGACAATGACCAAAACCTCAAAGAAACAAACGCTACAATCTTAATGATTCAATGCAGGACTGGTGTATTAGACTGGTTTAGTTTTAGGGAGGTGTGCCTAACAAACAGTTCAGATGGGATGATCAATACCACTCCTGTACCTATGAAGTAAATAGCTAGCAGCAGGTTAGCTTAGCTTTGCACAAAGACTGGAAATAAAGGGAGAAGCAGCTGATTTTATTGTGTCTAGATAAAAAAAAAACAAAGACAAAACATCTACTGACGTCTAAAAACTAAAAAGCCACTAAAAAATAAAATAGGTTCTGTTGTTTCTTGGTGCTTTAGCTAACTCCAGCTAGCTGGCTGCTAGCTATTGCTTCATATCTAACTCTCGACAAGAGACCAAGCTATTCACTTATTTCCCAAAGTGCCAAACTGCTCCTTTCATTTTATGTCCATCATTTACTGCTTAGTTCCTGTTTTACTCTGCGTCCATGGTTTTAGACGTTTGGTTTTAACATATTTCTGCCTCCGTCGAGGCGCACCTTAGTCTTGCCTTACAAGACAAACGAGTTCTACAGTAACTTCCTCTCTTACATGCAGTACTGTTCTTTGTATGGGTCCAGAAACATTTTATAACATTGGTACATCTTTTATTCTGCACTTTTACTGATTCACGTTGGTTTCAAGTGAAGGCAATTTGATATGACGCCGCAACTCGGCTGTAAGTCTACTACCAAAACTCCATTAAGGTTCATCTTTCATCGAGTCTCACCCCTTTTCTAATGAATGTTGTTTAACTCCCACTTCTCAGTACACAGAATGTTCATTTTAGGATTTTTTTTTTTGTTCCGTATGTTCTCTCTCTCACACACACACACACACACAAAAAAGTAATTAAAAGACGCATTTGAGAAACAAATAATTCCACATGTTTACCAGAAAACCATAGATCTCTTTGTCTGACCGATGCACAAAATCTGTTCAATGCAAAGTGATGGAGTTTTGGATGATTTTAGAGCCTCAACCTGCTCACAAATCAATAGTATTGGAAAAATCTAAATTGATCTTAGGTCGGAGTCCATGTGCTCTCTCTCTGTTTACACCAACCCCCCCTCTCATTCTTTGCCTAATAATTTTAACTATAGAACCTACTCCATTTCTATGCTACGTTGGTAGCACTGCAGATTTTGTAATGGTGTACATGTGTATGTACATTATGCGTAGATATGAAGAATAAAGTTGGCAACAAAGGACGGGCGCAGCGGGAAGATTCTGATGTGTGCTTTGTACTCGGGGCCCAGACAGAGGAGCGAAGCGGCGTCTATAAATAGTCATCTGAAACTCCGCTGAAAAATTGAGGTAGACTCACCGGCCTGCCTCCTGAGTCGTCATGACAACGTCGACATGAATGACAATACTGAGGGGATGCATCTAAAAGAGGAAGCTGCTTGTACGCGCGCAGCTGCCTTGAAAAACAGACAAACAAGCAGGGGACGATTTGATCTCCGAGTTTTTAACGCGGCAGCGAGTTAAGCAGCTGTTTATTTATTTATTTATTTATGCATTTATTTTTATCAGCCGTCCGCCCACACATACAGTAAAATACACAGATCACAGGGAGGTGAAGTGCGTAGCGGACAGATGTGCGCCGTGCTGCTGAAGGGTTCATGGTATTCCCAGGAAGAGGGATTGGGCTGAGGTCATTGTGAAGGTCCTCATAATGTCGCGCGACAGGAGCGCGGGCCAGATGTTTGTGCTCTGCAGTCATAAATATTTAAATTACCGAGCAGAGTGCAGATTAAGTGGACAGCCACACTTCAAAATGCACAGAGGAAATCAGTGGCGACACCGTGAACATTTAAGAAATGCTTTAAAAAAACATGTAATTTATCAGTGTGTTTGGTAACAGATCAACTCCTCTGGAACTCTGTAATTATTTTATGGAAACTATCAAAATATTAAAGATAAGGCGATAAGGCCACTGATTAATAATAAATAAATTGTTGCAGCCGTCGTTAACTAAAAATATAGCAGATCGGGGTTTAATGTGCAGACATATCTCCGTAGAATCGCTTAATTAATTTGCTGCGGGTGGACGCTCTGTTTCAGACAGACACCAGCGTCACGTCTCTCTCACTAATTAGACGTCCCAGAAGTCTCCAGCTCTTCCAAAGACACTAAATTGTTAATACCTCCCATGACCTCTTTCCGCTACTTCCTGATCTCCCACATCCAGCGAATCCACTGTCACCATGGCAGCTGTGTCGTCACTGTTGTTATGGAGACACTAGCACTGCTGCATTTGCCAATGCTCTCCCAGCCTCCATCCCCACGTGCCCCCTTCCTCCCTCTCCCTCTCCATCTCCTGCCCCTCTGTGTTTATAAAGCTTATCCCTATATGGCCCGCAGTTTTAGAGAGCAGCTGTTAAGAGGCAGATGCTGTAAACAGCGCAGCGAGTCCTTTGTCAACACCGGCCCATCAAAGCACACAGAGTGTCGTAACATAAACACTATTGTTCCCGTCTTGCAGTCTCTTCTGAGGGCGGCGCGATGCAAGAAAACCCTCCGGGTCAGGTTTTCAGGAACTTGGCAATAAAAAAGCCGATGGTGTCCCCGTCGGCCCTGCGGGGGAGAGGTGCGGCGGCCTCCGTCTGGTCCCAGCTCAGCTCAGGACTGAACCTCTGGAGGAGGCCACGCTGCTCAGGTGACAGGCCGGCTCCCGGCATGCCCTCTGCTCCGATGTGAGGCTCCTGAGGAAAGAACGAGAGTGTTGACTCTGTGATGCTTCTTTGTGTCGCTGTAAGTGTTTAAACCATCTCTAGCTGACGTTTTACCTGTGGCTGGAGTTTGAGGCAGGGGAAGGTTTCCAGAGCCCAGGCGACCTGCTCCTCGTTCTCAGCCAGAGTCACCGTGCAGGTGCTGTACACTAAAACCCCGCCTTCCTTCAACAAGCGCACCGCCTGCAGAAGCAACAGTTTTTATTAAAGCAGCTATGAGGTTTTTTTTTTTTTTTTTCGTTTTATAGTCATATTACACAATGTGAACATCTGAAAGGGTTTTTTAGCTCGATGTTTTGTTCATCCGGCTTACCACTTTAATGTTTTTAGTTCAGTCTAGCTGTTGTCTAGAGGCCAAGCTTTAAAACCCAGCGTTCAACCTCAATCTCTAATAATAATGAAAAAAAAAAAAAGCTCACAGACGCAACCATGCAATGCATTTCAAGAGACTACACTATGAACTATAAGATATATGAAAACAAACAGTAAATATTTATCCTTTTAGCTATTTTTATTTCAAATGAGGAAAAAGTTAATCTGAAAACATTTTAAAAAAAAAAGAATAAAAGTCTTAATTTTTGTCGCTTGTCAGCTGTGGAATGGGCTCATTGTTGCCTCTTGTGTTCTCTGAGGGAATATGTCTGCAGCTCTACAGCCTCCGAGAGGCAGTATTGAGCTTGCTTGGCGTAAAAGGCACCGGAAATAGACTAGAAAACGTGGACTGGCTGTTAAAAAGAAGCTGCCATGAATCTATCAAGCAGAGCAAACTCTTGCAGCTTTTGAGTCAGAGTCTGTGCAGTATGTGGTTGGAGCCACCATAGCTAATAAAATTAAACTTGTTCAAAAAATTGACACTTCAAAAGGCATCAGCATCATATTAACTAAAATGATACAAACAATCCTTGAAAAAAAATAAAGTATCTGACATGTATTTTAGTGTTTTAGTTTGGCGTTAGTCCCACCCACTAACATGGAGGAGGTGGAGCTTATGACCTATACAGCAGCCAGTCATCAGCCATCTTAGTACGCACTCTACAATGACATTTAACTTCATAACAAAATAAAATGAGGACTTATTTATAGGTTAAGGTGTCCCATGAACAGTTTATTTGCAATACCGCTAGTGTCCACTGGCAAGTGGTGGCAGCATTTAGCAGCTAAAGAGCCAACTATCTATTTCTGGGAGTTATTTGAGGCTAAAATCAGAGATAAAAGAAAGGGCATGTCGAAACTGGACTACGGATTAGTCCTAATTCTGTCTCCAAAACAAGTTCACTATATAAAAGTTGATGGCGTGTCTATGTTGTATGTGAAACAAATCACAGGTTTGAGTGACACCCCATAGAGAGGCTGTCAGCACGTGAAGTATACGCGCGCATACGTCGCACAAACAGTCGTCTGTCTTCAGCCCCGCGAGCTGAATAACCTTGGGGAAACGCCTTGGTGGACACTGATGGAGACGACTTGTCAGAGGGTTGAATGATGTCCCCTGCATCACCGTCCATCTGGTCGCCATACTTAAGGACCGAAAAAGTCTAACTCTAACCGAAAGCACCCTGTAGAAATATTTCTCAGACTGACTCTTTTCTCTAAAATGCAAAATAAAATAAATAACAGTCACAACAAATGATATTTGCCATAAATCTAGTGAGAATTTTTCTTCAGAGCTGTATCTGTGCTACATCATATAAAATAATCATTTTTTTTAAATCAGTTTGTTAATCACAGTTTTGAATTAACTTGCCAGAAAAACACAGAATAACAGAAAAACTAAAAATTATTTTGGGGAGAATTCTCAGTTTAAGACGTCGAGTTAAGCTGCAGCGTAACATATGTCTAATGCTGCCACCTACTGGCCAACAACCGCTATTAAAAGACACAGAGGATGTGAAAACTGGTTTATCAGTGTATGTATGTGGGGGGAAAAAACCTACAGCGTGAAACAACTTGCGCTGCAGCGGCTGGTAGGAGCAGATCTCTTTGAGGCCCCAGGTACAGGCCATGATGGGTCTCTGCCCGAGGCCGCTGCACGGAGCGTCCAGGAGAACCCGGTCGAAGCTCTCGGGAGGGAAGGGAGGACCTGGAGTACGTGAAGAGAAGCGCAGCTGCTGGGTATTTACCATATATATGAGGCAGAAAGATGCAGTAACTCTGTGTTGTACCTTCAGTTTCCTTTGCTGGGTCACTGCTCACAGCCTGAGTGCTGTTAAAGCAATAAGCTTTGATGCTTTTCAACTGCAACGCTTGTGCATTTTGACGAATGCGGTCGATCTTATTTCGGACTTTTTCCAAGGCCACAACTTCTCCCTGAGTAAAGTGAAGAGACACGGCAAGTCACTGACGATGCATAAAAGCAGCTGTTGTACAAGTGAATAATTCAAAACCTTTACTTCCTGAATTCATCTTATTCCTTAAAAGGCTTCTATTTTACATTTTAAATTTACTCATATTGAAAGAAAAATAAACAAATGCCAGCACTAAAATGATGAAAATAGGCTGAACAAAAATATTACAACTACTCCGAGACTTGATTTCAGACTAAAAAAACAGCTCCTGCTTCATTCCGTTGAAATATTTTCTTATATATGATGGAGATTTAAAGGAAAAGCTTGAACATTAACTGCGATGACGTGTAGCGAAGACAAGTATTCACCTGATCCTTCATGAGTGCAGCGATGTGGCAGGTCTTCCCTCCAGGCGCAGCACACATATCCAGGATTCGCTCTCCGGGACGAGGCCCGAGAACATGTCCCACGACCACAGAGGGGAGGTTCTGCTCATTAAATCAGTTTAGGGAGTGATGATGATGGAGAAGACTCACAGACGGTAACAAGAGGCTGCAGCTCTATGTAACAATGTCTCAACTACTAAATGAATCTGTGGGAATACCTGCAGGAAGACCAGGCTGGGAAGAACGCCATCAAAGGAAGGACTCTGATAAAGTGGCTCCACCATCCGAACACCAACACCTCTGAAAGAAAGCACACAGTCACCATCACTGTTTGACTCCAGTCTTTAAACTTGTGATGAACCAGCCTGGAGCAACGAAACGCACCTGGGAGATTCACCTGCGCCGAAGATGCGAGAGCGGTCCATTTCTGCGACTCCATTTCCCACGAACACCTTGTTCCCCTGGAAGCTTATGGCTGCTCGGGTGCACTTTTCCTCCAAGTCGGAGAAGACGGACACAACATCGCCCGCCCTCATGTCTGTGAAACGCAGAGCGTTCGTGGCAGATAATGGAAAAAAGTAAAGCTGATGTGTGCGATGTAACGATCTTGGCTCCACTGATGCTGCACTTACACTTGGGGCTAGCGAGGATCCCTGGGGCGAAGACGTGAGCTCCTCTCAGGACGGCGCTGCCACACTGGGCTCCCACCACCACCTCAGAGCTGAGCTGCTTTACAGGCCTGACAACGCACAGACACATTCAAAACCCCTCTCTTCGTTTTTGATTCTATGTTGACAAGTATCGTCTTGTTTCTGCACAATTATGTTCAAAACTCTTTTTTTACTTTTGGAAAACTTTGGAAACTCCAATGAGCAGATTCAGATTTGCCTGACGTTGTTCCAGCATTCCTCACATACCTCGGCCCGACGACAGGAAGGAGCAGCACATCTGTAATTTGCGGGTGAGGAAGAATCTGAACTTCATCTGCGGACGAGCTGCTCATCTGCTGCTTCGACGACAAACGGCGTAGGAGTGATTATGAGTTGCACATGAACTTTCTCAGTCCCTGTCTTTCACTCTGCTGCGACACTAACCTTCTTCAGCTCCTCTTCCAGCTTCTGCCTGATCTCCTCCAGAGGAGCGAGGTGAGTGCTGGCTCGCACACAAGTGTACGAAGGAGGGTGAGACAGACATGTGAGCAGCTTCTGGAAACGACGCTCTGCCTGCTGATGATGCACGGCTGCCAACACCTGAACGCATCACAACCAGGATGAAGACGGAGAGGACAATGAGTCTCGTGCACTCTCTACAGATTCTCTCTTTCAATTTAGCGATCAAGTGTGGAAATGGAAGAAAAAAAGGCCGATCGTAAAGTTCAAATTAAAAAAACAAACACAAACATACATAATTCGACCTTCCAGGTGGCTTTTTTGTGTGGTGATAACGTTTGTTTATATGCTGATATGAATATTTTGGTTTCTATAAGTCTCCAGAAAAAACCTGGAAGAACCTAACAAAATTTCTTACCTCGTTGTTTAAGAAGATACTTTTTAGGTATTCGGTCACTTCAGGCTTTAGAGAGATGCTTGGGAATACAGACATTTCTTCTGTTTTCAGCAGGACGTCAGTCTGTGCAAAGAAAAGCAGAGATTTAGGATTTGGTGAACATCTGCCACTGATCACCGACGGCTTTTTATAATAACCTTAATATTACTTTCTCCAGTCAACTCAAACTGGATAATTTAGACTCGAGCAGACACAAAGACAAGCAGAAACAGATCGAGTCACCTGAAGCTTCTAGTTTTTCTACTAATTACACTGTGTAATTGTTTGTCCTTGTACATCTTGTTGAGTTTCATGTATTTTAAAGGACCAAACGGTGACTGAAACCGGATGCAATAGCATAGAAATAATTACGGTTTATTCAATTTGAATGAAGATAAACAGCAGATTGACTGATCATCAGTGGTCCTCTTTTCATATTCGCCTACTGTCGATACTATTTTAAGTGCAGTTTTCCAACATAAAACACCGCTTGTGTTAGGCTGCTTTATATAAACTAACATTAATAATCTAACCAGTCTGTTCTTTTCAACACGTCCGCTCCTGACATTCATACCTAATTAATGGGCCTTGGGTTAATTTTCTAATCTTGGAGTAATTTTAGAGTAACATTCATTTGATTTCTCTTCATTTACTCACGATCTGCTGAAAGTGGGACCGGTTGTTTTGGCACGCTCGCGCTCACCATGCTACTACTTCCGCATGCGTCACTAGCCTGGTCACATGACACTCGTTAGGTTTAACTTTTTTTTTATTATTATTAAATTAATAATTTGCTTCAAGTACGTGCAATTGCGACGCATTTTGTGTATATGAACTGAGCACATGGTAATTAAAAATAAAATAAATTAAAACTTTTTCTCATTATAATAATAATAACCAAATACAATAATTGCCTAAGTCAGGAGCCACATTCAGTCCAATTAGATCTCAAGAGGACCAGTAACACAACTGATAAATAAAGACGATGACAATTTTTTTTCCATAGAAGTACAAGTAAATTAAAGGTTTGCATTTCATTCAGTGAAAAAAAAAATCGTAAGACAAATATATACAATTTGGGCATAATGCTGTTTAGTTCTGTGCCTTAATGTATGTATTCTGACCACTTCTCTCACTAAAACAGTGGATAAATTAGGAATAGCAGTTAAATCTGTCCAATTAAAGTCTTCAGTGTAATTTTTGCACTTTGCAAATTCATGCAGTGGGCCAGATTAGACCCTCTGGCAGGCCGCTTTTGGCGCACTGCCCTTGTGTTTTTCACTTGTGGCCTAAGTAATTTTTTTGACAAAATCAATAAAAATACCAATGTGCTTGCTAATATTTTTTTTATTTATATTAGATTAGATTAGATTAGATTAGATTAGATTAGATTATAATAAATAATATATATATAATATTATAATATTCTAAACTTTCGACTCATCAAAGTAACCATTTTGGCTGATTTAACATGTGACTTGTGACATTCTTTCTTTCTAAAATGGAAATCAAATAGTTTTCAGAGAGTTCTTCACAGTTTTGTTGCAGAAGTTCCCAGAAATGTGTAGCACTTGTAGGGTACTTTGCTTTCCACTTCTGTCCAGTTCATCACAAACCAGCTCCACGGGGTTAAAGTCTAGAGAGTGCACCATCCACTCCATGTTTTCAAGCTTCCCGTCTTGTTTTTATCCTGGGGTAGTTCTGGCATAGCTTGGATTTAAGTTTTGGGTCATTGTCTTGCTGTGGGATGAAGCCCTGACCAACTATATAAGAGTTTTCTAAAACTTTTGAAGTGTTTAAACCAATGTCTAAATGATGTATAACAATACATTGAAGACCACTTTAAAGCAGAAATAAAACTAATATAAAAACAGATTAAAAAAATAAAAACATAAAAGCCTAACGAAGACGCGTTGACGTCATCACGTAGCCGGAAGGTAACTGAACAGTCAGCTAACGGGGCAGAGGGAGCGGAGCCGTTATTATCAGCGGAGTCAAGACATCCTTGTTTGCACGATTTTTCGGGGGACTTAGCGCCGAGTCTCCGCCAAGTCACCGCGTCACCGTTTCCATCCTCCCATTAGCTTCGTTTTAGATGTTGCCGGGGCGCATGGAGTCCGCGCTGAAAGGGTTGGCGAGGTGTTTTGCGGACAAGAGATCATCCAGCTAATGTTAGCTAGCCGCAGCCAGCCACGGACTGCACGGTGCGGACGAGAGAGTGGGGAAGCTCGGTACCTGGCGGACGGACGGACGGACGGACATTGGTATCAACCTAAACAATGGGCCTCATATTTGCCAAACTGTGGAGCTTCTTTTGTAACCAAGGTGGGTAGACGTTGTCACTGGGGTTAATGTGAGCTCTTAGCACGTTAGCATGAAGTGAGCATCAATAACAGATGGAGGGGGGAGAATCATTTCGCTGCTCGTCTCTTTGACTTCAGCTGTCTTGCCTTTGTTTGTCGCTTGCTTCGTAACAACCGTCTAAACGACACTTAATTACGGAGAGCTCTGCTGTAGTGGGTCTGTTTATCGACCAGCGTGATCACCTTAAGGCACCGTGAGCCGACAGGAGCGCATTCATCAAGTTGTCAATCAGCTTTAGCTTTATCAGCTTTGGCTCGTTTTTTCTAGGACGCATTGCATAACTTTTCCTTAACTTTCTGAGCAGCTGTTTACTGTAAACATCGTCGAGTGTTTTGTTCCACATGACTACCGTGCTCCCAAGTGTCTACCAAAAACACAGGAGCAACAACAACACCTCTAAAACACGTGTTACTCCCTTATTTGTGTGCCCATAAAAGTGGAAGGTGCAGTTTAAATGTGCCATGGAAGAGTAGTTTTCTCATGCAGTCACTTGCGAGTTCATTAGGTGCACTTGTGAAAAGGTCTGCATCAAATCCTCCTTCGTGACTCATTTGTGACCCTGCGATCATTTTGGATTTGGATGTAGGTTGTGGTGCTGTTAAACTGTATTGAAATGAACCCGAAAAGCGTTTCTGTTATTCAACCCAACCCACTGACCAAAATAGGGTCGTAAAAGTAATAGAAACACAATGACACAGCTCAATACGTTTCAGTAGTCCCAACAAACCACAGCCTTCAACATGAAAACACAGTGAACAGATCTCAGTTTTTGTATTTTAAACAAATGCAGAAAAAAAGTTAAATTAATGTATGTGACTATTATTTATAGTAATGATCTTAATTTCCTTGTAGACTGCAGTGGTTACAATTTGCCATCAGGAGAAGGATTAAACTCAGTCTCTTTGCTCATCTTCCCTTGACCTGCATCTTTTTTGCTGCGTGGCACTAGAAATACGCCTACTCCTGTTCCTTTATTCTGAATTACACCGCTCCCAGTGTAAAGTTTCACCTACTTAAGGAGATTACAGAGGAGTGAAGGGTCTGGACGCGGAGAAGCTCACGAAAGAATGAAACTGATCACACTAGAACGACTGTGAATTTGTCATTCTGCTTCAAATGTTATGTTATTTTTACTGACTGAAAATCAGTGTGAGAAATAGGAGATTAGTGTATTTACCGTCCACACAACCTTGGGGCTTGTTTGTGCAAGCAAACTTTTCTGAACTTGTTCATGGAAGTGTTTTTTTTTTGCGAGTGGTTAAATTCTGGATTTATCATGAATACTGCTGTCATTATCATCACAGGATCGCTCCTTTTTAAGGAAGCAATTCACATGCGACATCCTCTCGCTGTCGGTGTAGTTTATTGCGGCCGTCAGAACAGCGAAGCCCTCTGACCAGACTTCCTTCCTCCCCGGCAGCCAGAGGCCACAGAGGGACAGAAAAGTCAAATCCCTCGCCTGGGATATTTTTTAGCGTGTACATGTGGGCTCTGATACTGTCTGTGGTGTTTGCCTGCTTCACAGCTGCCTCGTTGTTTTTCTTGCTGGTTTTATGAATAGCTGAAAGTCGCTGGACTATGTTCAGGAGGTCAGGAAGAGTTGAGGAACGGAGGAAGTTTATGATCTTTCTGTGCTGCTATGAATCCATTGTATAGAGCCACTTTGTTGAGCCTCTTCGTGCTTCTCACCTGTTGATCCTAAAAATCTTAGCATTTACGGACTGTGTTTGTTTTGCAGAGCACAAGGTGATCATCGTGGGACTAGACAATGCAGGGAAAACCACTATCCTCTACCAATTGTGAGTGATTTTATTGTAAAATTTCTTCGACATTTGAACTTATTTAATCATTTAATCTCACTTAATGTTTCCGTTTTATAAAGTCTGATGAACGAGGTGGTCCACACGTCGCCCACCATCGGAAGCAACGTGGAAGAAATTGTGGTAAAGAACACGCACTTCCTGATGTGGGACATAGGAGGACAGGAGTCCCTCCGGTCCTCCTGGAACACCTACTACTCCAACACAGAGGTACGAAACACATCTCCACTGCTCTCTAGCAGAGAAACGTTATCCGGCAGAGGTTTTTCTGGCAGGGCGCGGCAGCTGGTGTGTTTGTCGAGAGCACAGACGGCGGCAGAGTCCGCCCCAGTCAGAGGTCACCTCCTTCACAAAGAGGTCTGTCTGAAAAGCAAAGCCAGGGTCAGCGGGAACAGGGCTCTGCAGCAAAGAGAAGAACAAGAGGGGCAGATGCGCAGGCAGGGAGATGTTAAAGAACACTCTGCAAAACAACACAAATGTAACACAATCCCCGCACATGTCACGGATAGTAAGCAAAGGTTTAACGTTCATCTGGACACGCTGCACATTCAGAACCTGATTCTTCCTCTATTGTTACCTGCAGATAGAGTATTTTTTTTAACTGATTACTTGTTTCTGTCATTTTGACAATGGATAAACATATAGATTAGAAGCATTTTTATTTCTTATGCGTTAATAAACCAACTGTTGATTTCTGGAAGGATTTACTTCCTTCTATAAATACATTTTCACCTCTACTGGTATTGTAAGGGGACATTTTGATGAGACATTTTTGACATTTTCTAGGGCCGTGAGCTTTAGTCAGTCAGTTAATCAAATGATGTCTTTTAAGCAAGTAAAGTTTTAGCTGCAAACTTTATTTGATTGTTGTTTGAATAAATCACGTGATCTAATTTGATCAGGTATCTCCATTGATTAATTGTTATAGTTGCATCTTCTACTTATACCGTTACCAGGACGCTGCCTTTCATATGATAAATGAGATATTTTTTGGCACTAATGGAAACAAATGCACTCTAATATTGCAGTCCTGCTCTAAAACTTACCTTATTTGGTCTAAAGTAGGACAGTCAGTCCAGTTTAACAGCAGCATGAATTCCATTCTCTAAAATGATCACACAGTTGAACTACGCTGCATTATCACACTATTTCAACATGAACCGTATGTTACACAGTCAAGAAAAGTGGATTTAGAGCCGGACTTTTAAAATGGAATATATTTGTTTTCACTAATGAACTGGCAAGCTCATGAAAACAGTCACACAAAATTAAAACCTTTGTCCTTTTGAAATCAATAATCAGTTACAGTTGTTGCTACATTGTTGCTGGGGCAGTGTTTGCTTTGAAGAATGTTTTCCTAGTATATTTTATAGAAATGATTTGCAAGTTAAACTACTCCAACACATTTGCATCATAAAAATGGGAACTTTATGTTTCTGATCTGGAGGTCGTTGTTTTTGTTCCCAGCCGCTGCTCTCGGTCTGATCACGTTCACGTCGGCCCATTCAGAAACGGCGTCGTCTTCCTCTTGAGTCGTTGCTTTGGTTTTAACGGTTCTCCGTCTGTCTCTCCTCCGTCACATCTCCTCAGAATGAGCGTGGCTTTACCCTTTTATCTGCAGCGACCCTCTTTCTCATTTAAAAGAGCCCATTAACATAGCAGTCACCACGGCCCATTGTGAAAAACCTCGGCCCGGAAATGACCACCGGCTGTGTGTTGCATTTCATTGCTGTAAACGTCTTTTGTTAAAGAGTGTGATTTCTGCCTCCCGCTCTGCAGTTCATCATTCTGGTGGTGGACAGCACAGACAGAGAGAGGCTGGCCATCTCTAAAGAGGAGCTCTACAGGATGCTGGCTCATGAGGTAAAACTCCTAAGGCCTCCCAGTACGACTGTAAGGAAACAGAACGGAGCCTGTGTTTGTAATAAACATTGATTTTCCATCATGGTTAGCCCCTTTCCACTGGGTCACATTGTTTAGAGCTTGTGGTTCAAAAGGTGCCAGAGAGCAGGGTAATGGTTTCATTGTTCTCTACTCTCTCCCTCAGGACCTGAGGAAAGCAGCTGTGTTGATATTTGCCAATAAGCAGGATATGAAGGACTGCATGTCTGCAGCAGAGATCTCTAAATACCTCACGCTGAGCTCCATCAAAGACCACCCCTGGCACATACAGTCCTGCTGTGCACTTACAGGAGAGGGGTAAGACGTTCGACCATTAAAATGCACTGAAACAGATCAACGTGGTTCGCGCAGTTTTAATTCGTTGAAGGATCAGATGATGCGATGCCAGCACGGTCCCACTGGAGATACACATGTTTCCAATTGATCTTCTGAAGTCCTCCATGTTCAGAAGAAGAAAAATAACAATGCTTACAGATGTTTCCTCTCCATTAGCTTCTCTACTTACTAGTGCCAACTTGAATTGTTTTACAATATAATGTTGTGTAAAGGTTATATGAGGCATGAAATCTTGTTTCACTGCTCTTTGCATCAAATTATGAAGCTTCCGAAGACTTCGCCATAAGTTTAGTGTTTGACAGAGTTGTTGTCAACAAAATAATTTTCCTTAAATGCGTCCTGAATTTACTTACAGTAGCACATCTGTTTTAAATATGTCGGCTTTTCAAACATGTTTCAAACCGGGTGAAGAAGATCTGCCATTAGTTCAGCAAACCAGCAGGTGTCACTGCACCACAGGCTTCAGGGGACCTCACCTTTCCATCACCACTAGATCGTATTTAAAATATATGATCCTGAAAAAGTCTTAAATCATTTGATTAGTAATAAAAAATAATAAAATGTGACTGGAAATGTCACACACTAATAAACTGAGATGGTTGGGAAAGCAGGAAACTCTTTAGTATTGTTTTAGGACACATTGTCCCTCCTGGTGTCCCTCGTGAACCACACACAGACGTACACACCCTCCATGATGTCACACATAGGTGTCCTGCAGGGGGTTGTCTGCGGCTGTCTTAGCACTGGGCGTTTAAAAATAAAAACAAAAAGTTTAAATTAGCGTCAGAGACCGAAACTCTTTGTTGGTGGTGAGACTGTAAACGTGTTTATTTCTTCTGTAAAGGTTTAATAGGAGGAGCTTTTCAACCTTAGAGGCTGCTGCTTTATTTCCCATCATACTTTGCCTGATATGATTGTGTAAAAATCTTTTCTACATGGTATTTATATTTTGTTATTATCTTCCCTAGTTTATGCCAAGGCCTTGAGTGGATGACCTCCAGAGCTGGACTCAGATAGCCCCTTCCTCTGCCACCAACGGCCTGACTACCTGCACCACCAAACCCCACCCTCCTCCCTCCTGAGGTGGCTCGACAGCTTTGTCCCTACCGGCCTGTTGTTACTTTTTATTTTTTTAAACGACGAACTTGGACGACACAGGGCGGCAGCATCGACCCACGTCCACAGAAATAATTGTCACAACGGAGCTGGTGCTTCTCCTGATCAGTGGGAACCAGAAATAATTAAGGAACGGCTTTTACAATAGAGGATAGAGGATTACGTCAAAGGTGATTGGATTTTCATCTGTTACACTACACTACTACACTACATATCGTCATCATCATCATCATCATGCCATAAACATGTTATTTCCTGCCTCTGTTTACGTTTGTTCAGGTAAAATTGTGACAAAGGGATTACAAGTAGTATTGTAAAAGCAGTTTTTTAATTAGAGGGTTGACACCAGGTTTTTGTTACACTACACAATTAATGTTCTCATGATTTTATTTTCCAGCCGTTGACACCTGTTACATATGATTTCAGTTCCATAAGCTACACACTTAACACGACTGGTGCCGAATTAAAATGTGGTAAAGTACGAAATGCTATTTTTAATAACTGTGAGCCTGTACTTGTATTTTATTGAGCCAAATGAGTGTTGGCATGCTGACTTCCCCTTCATCTAACCCTGTACGACATTATTTCAAGTACAAAGCTCAGTTTTAATAACAGTATTTTAAATGTAAACACTATGTTTTCTAATTGATGCATTATGACTTATTTAATTTTGCTTCGTAGATTCGCTTTGTAGTGTAACATTGGTGCAAGTTAGGCCTGTTTTTTTTATTAACAGATGGTTAAAGATCCTTATATTTGTTTTTGGCAGCCATATTGGTGGCACGTTTCTCTTTTTGTACTTTTTAAACAAAGGGATCAGAATAACAAACCATCCAGGAGGTGCCACACATCTATGGGAAGTTGTTACTCATCAGCCACTCACACTTAGAGGTGGTTTATTAGCATAAAGGTGATATTTTATTGGCTCTCTTATATGATACTCGGCCTTAACTGAGCTGTTGTGGGTGGGGGACGGCATGCGTTGAATTGAATTATGATTTTTACCCTCATTTCCATTTTTTTTAACCCTAGTATAAAGATCCCTTGCTTACAGATCTATGCACGCGTCACTTTGAAACCTCGCATTCATTTTACGAGGTCTATAGTGGCCAAGGAGGAGGAGGAGGAGGGAGGTGCATGAGTTTCATGGGAGTCTGAGCGGCAGCGTAAAAAAGCCGGCGTCCATCTTGGCCGTGCCTCTGGGTCTCAGCGGGGCAAGGTCCTTTTAAACAAACAGGAAGTCGGCCAAGAAAGCGCGGAGCCGCCGGACTCTTTCGCAGCATTAAAAGGGTTTACAGCTTTTACCTTGAGAACTGATCGTATACTGTGTGGTGGCGTCCAGTCTGCGTCATGTACTGTACTTCAGTTTTGTTTTCAATAAAGGTTTGTTTTGAACTTTTGGGGCCTGAAAAGCGGATTTTCTGTTTCAAGAACCAAACTGCTCTGATCCAAACACCAGTTTATTCACATCTGTAATATATTGGTCAATCAAACGAAGCACAGAGCGGCCGATAAAAGACAAAACTCCAATTTTTAAATGAACGGAAAGAGGAGCTTCTGAGTTTCTAAAAAGACGTTTTTCATCTAAATTGTACTATACATTCACTTTTCAATTAAGCCTTTGCACTGAGGTAATGAGCAAAGAAAAACACTGGCAAGACACATTCAGGGACAATGTTCATGGACATTGATGGGGGGGAGAAAAAAAAATACTGGATTTAGACGACACAATGAAATAAGTCTGATGAAAGCTGATATGTTTTCTAAGCTGCAATCCAGATGCAAGGACGAACGTTCCTCAGCCACCCGGTCCCGTTCGTCGACTACAGGACATCTCTTCAATCGGTGTCAGTAATAAATGTCTTTAGACGTCAAAGAAATGCTCTCACAGTAACGTCACTGTCACACATTTAAAAAAATAACACAAAAGGAGCAAACGATCAGGAACAGATGAGCTCTCGGCTGATCCGTCAGTCTTTTTTTTTTCTTTTTTTTAATGTACCCAGCCCCGTCCCGCGTGGGGAATATTATAAACTGATGCTGGTGTTGTCTGGGCTCCTCTTTGTGACATCATTTGCAAGAAACCAAACTCCCTCATCGAAGTGTCCGTGAAGCGGTCTCTTTGGAAACGTGGAGAAGCCCGTACGTGTGCTGTTTGGAGCTCGGGGTCTTTTGAAAGTCATGAGAATGAAGGTTTGGGCGTCGCCGCGGGGAGGAGTCTTCATAAAATGTCCAGCTCCGCACGGCACGATGGTTTTAATCGCCAACAGACGTCAGACATGCATTAGGCTAACGTGTGAAAATGACTTTGGACGAGGCAGCAAAATCCCACAAAAAGACAAAAAAAAATAAAAAGGGAAGATGGAGCAAAGAATGGGAGGAGGAAAAGCCTAGCTGCTCTTTGGCCGTGGCGTGTCCAGCGTTTACACACACAGAGCTCTGGGGCACCTGGGAAAAGAAAATCAGTCCGTGAGTAAAATCACACACAAAACTGTGCATATAAATACCAAAAAAACCTTGGATCTAACTAAGGAAACGGGTACGAGCCTCCTATTGGATATTTACTGCATGGGTGGTTTCATGTTATTTAACCTCAACTGATGCAATGAGTAGTTTATCATATATTTCAAGATGACAATGCCAGGATTTATGGAGCATGGATTAGCCTTCACTGAGTCTAGACCTTAACCCCTTTGAGAATCTTTGGGACTTGCTGGAGAAAGTCCAGACTCTGCCATCATCAATACAAGATGTTGGTGAAACAACACTGCAACACTGGTTAGAAATAAATCCAGTCAAACTGCAGAAGCTTCTTAATGAAACATGCTATAATCAAAGCTAACGGCGGTCCAGTGGAATATTAGAGAATTGGACCTTTTTCTGTCCTTTTTACATTAAAGCAAGGAATTCAGTCTAACCTGTCTTCAGTGAAACCATCCATTTCCTCTTCATCATCCAGCTCCATGTCAAGCTCGTTGTCGAGGCAACCACGGCCATAGCCACTCAAAACACTGCAGACATCGAGCGGTCGGGTGTTATGATACTTTTAGATCAATGAGCAGCACATTTTTAACGCTGCGTATATAACAAATTGTAAACTAGTCGATTCTGACCTGACGGAGCGACACGTGAAGAACACAATCCTCTTCAGCTTCTTGTTGTAGAAGAAGTAGTTGAAGGACCAAAGGCTCCCCTCTTCTCCAAAAGGGTCGGAGTCCAGGTCGGGGTTGTAGCTACGGACAGAAGTTTTAAATTAAGACTTCTACGTGACAGTACAAGCAATGTCCCACTGAGTAAATCAGCTCATCAACCTACCTGTAAATGTCACAGCCCTGCAGGTTGATCTCCTGGTCGATGGCGTTCCACAGCTCCGGCCCCAGAGAGTTGAAGTCTTCTCCCACGGTCGAGAACAAGCTGCTGTTCACTGCGTTCGCCACCTGCAGAGAAACCGGTCAAATTATTGCTCGTCTCTTCCAAATCGGTGACCAGACTCCGCAGTGGAGGGACACACTGACCCAGTTGAGGCTGGGTTCTCGGCTGAACTCGTGGGCCCGCGCCGCGCTGAAGTCGTAGTCGGGCCTGAAGGACTCGTTGAGCGTGGTGATGAGGTAGAAAAGAGTCTTCCTGCAACACTTGTCACTCAGAGGGTTCTCTCCGTCCTCGCTGCTCTTCCCCAGCCTGCACGGGACGAGCAAGGGTTAACAAAAACAGCCCAGCGTGTTTATTCCAGACCTGCGCTGGGAGTCGGTACTCACTGGGAAGGGCTGGTGGCGCTGGCCGACTGAGGGGGAGAAAGTGCCTCCAGGACGTGCGGCTCCCCCTCCTGGCAGAACTGCTTAAACATGTGTTTATCATCTCCTGCCATCTTACAGGAGTAGCTCTCGATCCTGTGGGGGGGGGGGTTAACGTGTAAACACAATTATGAGAGAATCCATCCGAGTACAAATGCTGGCTAAACCCTTTAAAATGACTCCAATAATCTGCGAGGCTTTAAACAAACCATTACATAAGCAATCAGAGCCACAACATGGAATGCTAATTTTTTTCTGTTCAAACAACACGAATATTACAGCTGCAGGAAACAATTACTTCAACAAGTATGATTATGTGACAAACATTTCCCCAGCCGACTGGTTCGTTTCTCATGAAAAAAAACACAAACAAAGTGCAAAACTTTGTTTGGCAGCACACGTCTTTCCACTGGAGGCTCCGTCCGTTTCAACACCCGATGAGTCTGACATTTCCTTGCGTGCCCCTTCATGTTTCTGGGTCAGACGCCACTGACACCGTCATCCTAGCGGAGCAGGCCGGTTGTTGCGCCGTTGTTTATGTCCCCCCCCTAACAGCCAGAGAGGTTACACAAGAGCAAACGTTGTGTAACCCGGGATGGGCTAAACGCGGAGACCCTGGCTGACCGTGGCGGGTTAATTTTAGGGGCACCAGAGGACGCCTCGGTGGAAATAGCTGCTGCTGCTGCTCCGGTATTTCACACGCAACACAGCTGAGCTGCCGACAAAACACCGTGGGGAACCGGATCGCTGCAGGGACACTGGAGCCAAGATCACGATTATATTTACACCGGTACTTAACTCTAATTTTACATATTTGTTTTTCTACGTTGAGCTATTTATAATGCTATTACTATGTGGTTTTTAAAGCCAAACAAATGATCTAGTTTTAAGCACATTATTAGCGCCATATCAATAAATACATATTTTTAACACGCGTGCAGGAAATAACAAAGGTCTGGTACGTGAGTTCTCAGATGCAGTCCTGCCTCTCTAATCCACTAAGCAGCTATCGCACAGTGTCACTATGTGCCCGTATATCTACACACAGTACGAGCCAACAACACTTCACAGCAGCCTCCAAAATAACCACAGAGCGCTGCGAGAGAACACTGTGATCTGCGTCACTCTGGGTCACAACCAGCACAGAAACTCGGTTTCACCTCGCACTCTCCAAACTCTGCCCTCAGACCGGGCTGCATAGCTCCACAACCCACCGCCCTTTTACGCAACAACACTGTCACCGTATCTGCAGGCCGCACTAAAAGCTTTACATAACCTTAAGCACACTAACACTCAACAGTGTGTTCGGACAAAAAAAAAAAAAAAAAAAAAAACTGGTCTCGTCGGTTATCTATTAACTTTAAGCACAGACTCTGAAAGTAGGCCTCCCGAGGGGAAATATGTTATCATGTCATTGCATAACACGCAGGTGGGTGTCTGGTCTACTAGCCCGTTTATGAGCAGCGTCGGCGATCTCTGAACCAGCAGAGCCTCTCGTGCCCCCTTGTCCTTTCATGACATCATATTAAGCTGGCGGTGTCCACTAAAGGTCTGTGGACAAAGCTTCACAGCTGGCATCTGGAGCCATGACAGACTCAATCATTAGTATCCAGTTTAAAAATGCGTTGTAATAAAAACTGAAACCACCACCGACAATAAACAATGACAGATTTGGGGGAACATTTTTAATAGCGGTCATAACTAATGGTAACTAATCTCTTTTTGTTGCGCGACTGCACCAACGGTTACGCAAGAGCCGATTAGACAGTCAATCAACGTGACCAGGACATATTGTGGGTTTATATTGCTTAAGAAATGTGGCCACAAGCGGCACATATCAGCTCCAAATGTGATCGGATCGCAAGTGTGTCCTCAGAGGTTCGTTTGCACTTAGATTTAAAACTCACCACTTGCAATCTGATCACTCAAGAGTCAGGAAACATGTCAAAAATCTGGTTTAAACATGTCCTGCGATTGCGAAGTGCAGCAGATCTGCACAACACAACACACACAAAAATCTTCCTATGATACGCTACGAACATGACTGTTAATTCCTGTTTAAAGAAAAGGATAATAAACACGGAGAGAGATGAGATTCTTACCTGCCAAGGATGCGAGACTCCCCTGTTTCCACACACAGCCTGGAGCTGAGGGCTTCAAAGCTGGAGTTTTCCAACAGTTTCATTGCTGTCTGCAAAAACAACAACAACAAAAAACATTAAAAATACATTCAGGTAAGAGTCAAGACCATATTTGGTAACTTCATCACATCTGGAGTCTTCATGGTACCTAATATGACAATGTGTATGATGACAAGGGCCTGAATCAGCTCTCATGTTCTTAATACGTGTTTATAACCATATATATTATGGCTTTCCACAAAATTTCAAGTTTTCTGTCGTCCTACAACACTCTAGGGTTGAAATCTGTATCTCCAAGTATTTCAATGAGTGCCCCTAATAAAGGGTTAAAATATCTCCATCCTAAGAAAACAGCGTGTAAATTAACATTTAAACACATTAGCTCAGGATATGCGTTACTACAACCTTATAACGTCAGTAAAAAACATAACAAAACCAGCAGACCGAGGACACTTTTGACACCAAAACATGACAAACCCCCTCCGACAGAAACCGCCGCCCCTCCCCCACCTTCCTCAAACCAAGTTGATAAATCGTCTTCCTGGTTCAGGCGTTATCCACTCACCGAGTTATATTTTCAGGCAGAAATCAGCGGCTTCAGTAGTTTCTCGGTGGGCAGTGTCTTTAGACCCCCAGTCTCTTTCTCTAGAGATTATATTCACCAGACACTAGCGAGCTTTGTTGTTGAGCTAGTTAGCAGCTAGCCGAGTTAGCCTTTTAGCTTCTTGACAAGTTGACGCTCCCGTTGTCTCCTCACAAGCCAGCTATTAGTTCGAGCTTAAGCATCTTACAAAAGCACTCGGTCGAGGGTGGCTTATTCTGAGGCCTTTTAAATTTATAGAAAAGCTGCTCTTCCCGATTAAATGCGATGAGATTAAATCCAGAGACTGTTGGCGTCCGTCGGAGTCTGTCTGCAGCGGCATCCCTTTCGACCTGATTTCACAAAAGCGATCTGTATTAGCTGGATCAAGTCGCCGTTTTCTAAGCGACTCGATCAGGAAAGCAGCGACGAGCTACCCGGACTATCGGTATATAATAATGGTTTAAGGTCGGCCCAAATCGTCGATCACAACAACGTCAAATATAGCAACGGGTCTAATTCTCATAAAAACAACGGAATCTACTGTACGATAAAGCCCAGCCCCTTTTTATTTATATAGCCCTCAGCTGGGGGCTCCGCCCACTGCTGTCTATCCTCTCTCCTGATTGGTCGCTTTTATAACGTCAATCTAGATGTAACTAATGTGATTGGTTAAAACCTCTCAGCAGCCTTCTGTAATCAGACACCTCAACTGCTTAAAAATTTAATTATTTTTGTGTATTTGAGATATCTATATATACAACTCGCTGACCGTCATCTAAACCATAATTATAAATACATATATTCCCTTTTTTATTTTATTTTTAGAAAAAAGTATTAGTTTTATATTACTTGTTATTAATTAATTGATCCAGTGTTATGATTAATCCACATTTCTCCAGATTTTCATTTGTCCAGTTTGCTTGTAATTGTATCAAAAGCAAATGAAAGTACACATATTAGCCATAATGTGTAACAATAGTATTTATGCAGTGGATAAAACACTAAAAACTGTATCAGATTGGCCCAGTGGCCTAATGGATAAGGCATCAGCCTCCGGAGCTGGGGATTGTGGGTTCAAGTCCCACCTGGGTCGTTCAATTATTATGAACCAGCAATAGTTCTTGGATTTATAGTGATGGTAACATAATATGTGGCTCAGGATGCTCTGTGAAATGTGTGTCTTTAGATTGTTCCATTGACCATGCAGCACAAATACTTAAAAAGACATAATTTTATTGACATACAAATACGAAATGCATATGCAGAACCTGGAATTGATTGGTCAAGACTGTGCAATATAGTGAGAAACATCCTCCAGGCCTGTGCACTCATTGTCCAGGTACTCTAGGATCACATTACCCCCGTTATACAGGGGAGTCTCAGGGTGAGACAACAGAGAGAGTAGGGTGTCATCCATCTGGAAAGCCCCACCTGTCTGAGGATGACAGAGTCGCAGCTTCTGTAAAGGGAGAGGACAAACTGTTACATATATATATTTGAACTTAAGCTTTATTTATGATGGAGGGAAATATGTAATTTATTGAAGAAACAAAAATTTAACTCCTACAAGATTTTTAGGAGGAAGCAACTTGACAGACTTTTACACGTTACTGTCGACAAACTAGATGCAGTAAATACAAAAAGAGGAAGCAGTCACTGTAACATTATTTGGTACCCATACTCAAGTCACCACATCTCCCCAGAGCACAAACATCGCAAGGCAGAACTGATGAACCCAACTTCCTGTCAGCAGAAGTTCTTTTTGATGTTGCACATTGTGGGTGGCAAAGTGTTTGCAAACAGGAGACTTCTACTGTCACTCGGTTGGTTGGGCTCTACAGTACGACTCTACTGTCGACAGCCCTATTTTTTTTTTACTTATTTTAATTAAGTTAAACAGTAATTAAAGAAATAAGGACGTACAGTAAGAGGTGGGGGAGCAGATGAACATAAATATGTTGTAAATATGCTAATGGTGTTTATGTGTCTGTTACCTTAGCTGTCAGAACATTATTGTTGTTCTTGATGCTGGCGAGAGAGGCAGCATAATCCACCACTTTCCCCACAGTCCACTTGGAGCAGAAGAACATGGGCTGGCTGGAGTCTTTAGAGTCTTTAGGAAGATACACCTGAAAATATGTCCTCTCCGTCTGGAAAGCCCAAAAACAACAAATGGTCGGACAAAATCATGTAAGGTCCGTAAAACGTGACGTGCTACATGTCATTACAACAAGATAACAAGTTTAAAATAAAAGCCATGGCAGCTGGGGGGGGGGGGGGGGTTACCTGTGGGAGTCCTTTGTCTCCTGCAGCATGCAACTTGAGTTTCATGAGTGCTACCTTAGCTGCAGTCGCACTGTTCTTTGCTCCTCTGCGCCCTTTACTTTTGGATCCATCCTTGGACTCTGAGCAGTCACAAGAGACAAGTACAAACATAATCCACATGTAAGTAGGTTAAACAGGTGTAAAATACGAAAGGACCGAAACATGTTGTTGGATACTGATCCCATGTGGTCGAACAAGGAATGACAGAGGACACTCTATCAATATACAAACTACTGCACTGACCTACAATCTTCTGCACCAGCTCTTTGGTGGCAGCCATTCGAGGCTTTTGGACCTCCAGCTTCTCACACTTGTGATCATCTTGATGACGATGGCTGTAAGGCAAAAAAAGACGAAATGCAGTTTATCCGTTCCAGTGATGAAATCATAACATACCAAACAACCACAGCACAGTTCAACAAAGATGATGAATAAAAAGAGGAAAAGAAGGTAAACCTACGCTAAACAGAAGTGTTTTTCACACTGCGGACATATCACTGGTAACAATTCTTTTCCTTTGCAGTCTTCAAATGAGCATGGATAACTAGTACTGTCGCCCACGGGCCGGGATTCCCTTTTTTCCAGCTCCTAAAAAGTAAACAGTAATGAACACAACCACTGAGAATAAAAGAACAAAGGAATATATCAGTACTTTTTTTAATATTATCAAAAGAAGACATTAAGCACGTGTTGGCCTACCTCTGGACACGAGTGGGCCTCTCTGGTTCTGTGCTCAAGACTGTAAGAGACAAAAGAAAAAATGTGTCCTTATAAACGACACGTAAATTTACATAATTAGTATATCTGGACTGTCCTGAGTTAAGGAACACACTACATTTGCTTACAGTGCACACAGTACTTTTCTGGAGTATTTCAGAACACGTGATGCAGCTAAAGTTTATTTTATTATCAGTTAATTGGAAAAATACTTTCTAAATGAAAAAAAAAATAAATGAAAACATTGAAATTCCTCCTTCTCATTGAACACCTCATGGCAAAAATGTTTAATTTAATCTAGTCTTTCACAAAAGACATTAAAAAATAGTTAATCCTCAAAAAGGGCATTTAAAAAATGCTTGTCCAGATGTGCAGGCCTGACTGAGAACGATCCACACAGATATTGTGTACTTCATTGACATAACTCTGTAGAAAGTAGAGGATTTTTTTGTATTTTTTCCTTTCTTTTTTGTCCAAAAAAAGATGTTTTATTTTCTATTCATTAAAGCTTGATTGTTTATAGGCACTGCGTACGGTAGTAATGCGACATCAGTCAGTAATATTAGTCATGCTCAGATATCAATCGGACACTAGTACCTTGCAGATGAAGCTTTAATTTAATATTTAAAAAATAAGTAAATAAAAAGATAAAACTTTACAATGTAACTTGCATATTGCGTTAGTTTGGTGAAGGGTCTGGACATGTTTACTAACTGTGTTTCTTACCAGAAAACACCACTGCAAGAATCACAAACAAATGGAAGAAAATCTGTAAGAAAAATGGCAGAATACGAAATTATTCAGCAACAACCTGCACACCTCAATGTTTTTTTACTTGTCTAGACTCTTTAGTAAGATCCACAATGACAGATCAACTTCTGAGAAGCACTCATAATAACAACAACAACATATCATAGTAACTCAGTGCTGATGACACATGGAGCTAATATGTTATTTAATTTAAATCACTTTATTTTATCTATCTTAACTCATACTGACGACCTAGTTTATATGTTATCTACGTTAGAAGCCGTCCAGGTTTCATGTAAGTTAATGATAAGGCTAGTAAAAAACAAAGTCTTTGTAGGTAATGATTAGCTTGCTGGCTAACCGGAGCTAACACCTACCAGCTAGCTAGTCATGCTAAAAACACCATCTGCGAGTTTGGGGAAAAACGCTGAATAATGTCATTCGTTTATATCTTTACTCATTATAAGTCTGGTGAAATTCCTACGTACCTTTCAGATTGCAGGAATCAATCTGACAATGTTTCCCAATGTTTAATTCAGCCATTAGCATTAGCTAGCCGTGAGTCTGCGGTCATGACAACACGAACTTTGACCCGAGGATGAAGTCACGTGACTCGGATTTATTTTTATTTTTATATATATATTTTTAAACCTTCTTTGTCTGCATTAAACGGGTTGCACGGGTTGTAATGTTTTTCCAACTTTGCGTATTAAGCTAACACATCTATGTTTGTTTATTTTGATTCATTATTTTTTTAACTTATTCATCAGCTGCAAGTTTACACGTTGTTACGTTTTACCAACACGGCTATTTTAACAAATATGGACAGAAACGGCAAGCTTAAACGCTGCTCTAAACAATGAAATAACTGAGAAACTTTATTCGTTTATTATCGTATTTTCACAGGCACAAAAAGAGGCCGGGGAGGGCGTCAGGTATCCCGACGTCACGCGCAGGTAAAGGCGAGAGGAAAGGTGTGGTGAAAAGGTGCGTTCACTGGCTGGTTTGAATTGAAAGTACGAAGCCGTCGAGCTGGAAAATCTACTCTCAACATAACACCCACCTTTAGTTGGACGGTTGTCTCCGGACCTTGTCGGAGTACCTGTGTGTTGTAGTTTTTTTTTTTGTTTCCATATTCTACAAACTGCTTAAAAATGAGTAAAATCTCGAAAATTTTCAAGGGAAGCTCGAGTAGCGGCTCGAGCTCTTCGAGCTCGTCAAAGTCCAAACACCACCGGTCGAAGGGAGGCCCTTCACCCCAAGAGGCCATCCACAGACTTCGGGAAACGGAGGAAATGCTGACGAAGAAGCAGGAGTATCTGGAGAAAAGGATAGAGCAAGAACTCGCGCTGGCCAAGAAACATGGCACAAAAAATAAAAGGGGTATGCTTCTTTTTTTTTTTATTTGTCTGAGACATACATGCACCTGTTACTTCCGAGGCAAATGGCACTGATACGGTTTCCCTGTTATCTGGTGCAGTGGAACTTAAGTGAAAGTCATTAAAAGTATTTAAAATTTTACTAAATACATTTTATAAATACATGTATATTTTTATATGTTTACTGCTCAGTACCTTGTCATGTAAATAACACATACGAGTAGCTCATGCCTTGAAGTAAAAAGGACACTTGCACGTAAATTTAAAAACACTGAATATTCTTCTTCTGGAAGAGAAATAAGCATTTTTTCCTGTTGCACTCTGAACTTACCCTTTTTTTATGAATAACAAAGCGTTTTCCTTTCCTGGTTTCAATCCTCAACCACTTTCAAATGTACCAAATTTCAGGCTAACATGTACAATTACTGTTATAATTATAAATACTGTTAGACCTGCATTTCCATCATACAGACCTAACTTTGGATTAACAAGCACCTTGTCTACAAATTGTAGACACACTGAAGGATCTGCAGAAAAGGATTTGAGGCCCTTAGCTAGAAGGTTAATCACCTGTAGTCATTTTAGTAGTTTTTAAGGTTCCTTCCAGAGACCAACAACAGAGAGTCTGGTTTGTAACAAAAGGGGGTAGCATTTCATTAAACTAGAAAGTCTCGCTCCCCATGCACAGAAGCCACGGTGGTGCCCAGTCTGAGGTGTTTTCTTGGCTGCATTGCTTGTTGGACCAGACCATGAAAGGGAGGAACTGTTTATCTGATGTTTGTACACGCCCAGCGCTTGTCGTCCAGAGGAAAGAAAAGGTGCCGTAATCGGAAAGAGTCGCACACAAGTAACTCGTGCCACCGTTTCTGTATCAGCTGCCCTGCAGGCCTTGAAGAAGAAGAAGCGCTTGGAGCAGCAGCTGACCCAGATCGACGGCACGCTGTCCACCATCGAGTTTCAGAGAGAAGCTCTGGAGAACTCGCACACCAACACGGAGGTTCTGAAGAACATGGGCTATGCTGCCAAGGCTATGAAGAAGGTCCACGAGAACATGTAAGAAGCAGTTTGAATCCCATCGTATTGGATCGTCAAAATGATGAACGAAGAATTAAAAAAAAAAAAAAGACTATGGTTTTTGTAGTCTTAAATCCATTTCATCGTTCCTCTCTCCCTCTCTCTCTCAGGGACGTTAACAAGATAGATGATCTGATGCATGATATCACAGAGCAGCAGGAAGTGGCCCAGGAGATCAGTGAAGCCATCTCAATGCCATTCGGAGAGACGTTTGATGAGGTTGATCATTTATATATATTTCAATTTTTGTGACATTACTTTCTTTCTTTTTTTTTTTTTTTTTTCCTGCCACAGATTTTGAAATATGTTTGGCACTTCCTGCGTGTCACCTGCTAATCTCTCTCGTGTTTTCTGTTTTTGTTAGGATGAGCTGCTGGCAGAGCTGGAGGAGCTGGAGCGGGAGGAGCTCGAGGACAGCATGAAGAGTATGGGCGGACTACCGAGCGTTCCCAGCTCCAAACTGCCTTCGTCTCGGCCCGCTCACCGCACAAGTAAGTCAATAAACGCTGCATGGGCCTAGAACGTTCAAGGGCACATTACTTTTTCAGGTTTCAGCAAAATACATGCACGTTTTTATTCTAAATATGAAAAACTGTTTGCTGTTACCAAGAAAAAATACCAGACTTAAAATCAATTAAAAAAAAAAAAAAAAAAAAAAATGTAGTCATTGTGAAAGATATGTATATTGACAAATCACATACTCGGATATTTACTTCTTGTTTTTTTTTTTAATAAAGTAAAAGAGAAAGTAAAAGAGAAATCCTGATGTGGCAATTTATATTTTTTAAGTAAAGAAAAGTGTCGTGGTTGATCTTAACGCAACATATTTTAAGATAAATTATCAATTCATGAGTAAAATAATAAAAATGAATGAATAATGTCTGTACATAATATGCATATATGCATAATAACATTTTCTGTCTCTGTCTTATAGCAACCAAGAAACGGGCTGAAGAAGAAGACGACATGCGTATGCTGGCATCGTGGGCAACTTAAATGCATTAAGATACAAAACACGCTCAGAGGAATTAACGCAAGTTTTTGTATAATTTTGTTGAAGGTTTTTTAGGGGAAATGAAGTCTGTACATTATCATTTTGTTAAATAAGTGTTTTGCTTATCAGCCTATGTCACTTTGCTGGTTATGTTTATCAATAAATTATAAGTGAAGGAATCAAGAAATTGTTTTTTAGATTCATATGACCTTGTGCCTTTTGATTTCCTTATTTTTAGACGAATCATTCTTTATTTCTGGTCTGTACAGAACGCAGTGCTTTTCACAGGGCCAAATGAAATGTAACATGGATACGACTGATCTCATAGGGCAGAATGGTATTTTATGCAGGTGTAAATATTTTCAAATTTTGCATTAATGTTGTTAATATATTGCTTTACTCCTGTACATCAATAAAACAGTCCTACGTGTTGTTTCACACTATTGGTCTACTGCTTTTCCTATGATATATTATCATCTCAGAGCTTTTTGTGCTTCATATTGTTGTAGTAACATGCTCTTTGCAGGTTTTAGGCTGTCACTTTCGTCTTCCTATATTTACGTGGACAATATAAATATACTTTATATTAATACAGCTGTAGTGTGCTGGCACATTAAGTGTTTAGTAATAACTGAAAGATACATATATGTTACAATGGTTAGTCGTTTCCCTTATAAGTTTATTTGTATATGTTTGTCCTGAGCTGAGCCATAAATGAAAGTTATTAGAAAAAGGCTGCAGTCAGAAATAAGTATTCAGATCCAGAAAACTTTACTTTTTCCAAACAGTCCATAGAGGATGTAAACATGAGTGTACGAGTAAAGTGACTGAAGTGCAAACGTAAACAGGAATTACAGTGATTACACGTTAATGAAGAGTTTGTATGGGTAATATATATATATATATATATATATATATATATATAATAAAATAAGGTGCTTGCAGGAAAATTACTTGAAATATTATTCATTATTCGTTTTATCCTGCCTAACTACTGAACTTATACAATACTGTGCAGCACAGGTGGCAAACCTACGGCCCGCGGGCCAAAAGGAGTCCGACCGAGGGTCTAATCTGGCCCACAAGATTAATTTGTGCAAAAATTACATTGAAGACATTAACTCCAATAAGAGTAACTGCTATTCTGAGTTGTGGACACAACACAACACTGAGATATAGACTTATACAGAAACTGTGCTTCTTTTTCTTAAGAAATTTCCAGTTGCTCACTACATGCTTTGCAATTGTGAAGTTCATTAAATGTAGATACTTTCATAATGTTTTGTTTTTTTTTCCACTTAAACAAAGGGAAATATTTGTCATTATTTATAGATTAATAGACTGTTGTGTTACTTCTCCGGCCCCCTTGAGGTCAAACTGGCCTGAAAGGTGCCCCTGAACTAAAACGAGTTTTACACCCCTGTTGTAAAATTTTCTGGTCTGTTTTCAGTTTAGTTCATGTTTGTCAAACAAGCCGCCCTCCAGAGCGTCTACTCCATTTTTTGAAAAGTGCAAAATTTACATCGAGGACAAAACTGCAATTTTTCCAATAAAAGTACCTGGTATTCAGAGAGTTCACACAGATTTTAGTAAGAGCTGACATAACACAACACTACATAACATAACACAACACTGAGGCTCAGAAATATACAAAAATTTCACTTATTTTTCTTTCAAAAAATGTCCAGTTGTTAACTGTATGTAAACATTTTCATAACATACTTGTATTTCTTTGCACTAAAATAAAGGGAAACATTTGGAGTTATTTATAGGTTAATATGCTATTGTGTTACTGGTCTGGCCCCTTGAGATCAAACTGGCCTGCATGTTATGTGTCCCCTGAACCAAAACGAATTTGACCCCTGCTTTAGTTTCTTGTTCTACGCTCCCGTCCAGCTGGAGGCGGTAATGCGCCTCCGAGTCGCCTTGACAACCGCCATTAAAACAAACCACGAAGAAGAAGCTCCTGACAAGGGACCGGTTTGTCCGGAAACTTTTGACATCATCAGTAGGAAGTCCAGCGGAGAACAAGCCTCCCAAAGACAAATACGATTTAACATAAGAACACAATCCGGAATAAAACAGAGTATGGACGCAGATAAACCAATTCAGACCACAGGTGAGTCCCTGTGTTCACTAACTACTTTAAACTATCGTTACTTAACCCGGGCTAATAAAATTAGCATAAAGTTAGCAGAGAGTTTCCAGGCGAAACATCCGAACAGGATTCTGACACGTTTCACACGTAGACAAATAAAAGACTAAGAATAGATATTAAAATTTGTTTTACACTGTCATAAACTATTGGTTAATACGTAACGTAAGCCGGAAGTAATGGAAAAGTAATCGGGAAGCGTAGTTTTCCCGCAGTATTACTTTCAGTATATGTAATTTCGGAAATTATTTTTTTTCTCCTTTTGAAATCATTTCTGTTTAAATTTTCAACACTTAATGGTCAATAACCTGCTTAAGAATCAAATTAAGTAAATATTTTGAAATATATCACCATCAATGAAATTTGAAACTATATTTGAAGACACAAAACATTAAAACATAAAAAAAAACACAACAGGGAAGCATTAATTGTGTTATGAAAGGTGTCTAGCTTAAATGTTTTATTCCATACCGCCTACTAACGCTGACCTTAATCCAGATGCTCCTGGACCAGAAGGGGAGACCAAAAAGGCAGAAGCTGCAGCCAAAGTAGTCAACCACCTGCCCGAGGTTCGCCTGGTGGTGGTGGGCTGGAGGTGGCCGGGGAAGAGCCTGACAGGCAACACCATCATCGGCCGGGAGGAGTTTCGCCTGGAGCGAGCGGCTGAGTTCTGTGTCAAGAGGGAGACGGAGGTCGAGGGGCGGCAGGTGATCGTGGTGGACACTCCAGGCTGGTTCTCCGCCCAGGACACGCCACCTTCCTACAAACAGGAGATCGTCAGAGGGGCCTCGCTGTGCCCTCCGGGCCCACACGCCTTCCTGCTGGTCATTCCCGTCGGCATGTTCTCCGAGCTGGACCGCTCTCGCATCGAGGAGCACGTGAGCCTGTTCGGGGAGAGGGTGTGGAGGCACACGATCGTGGTGTTCACCTGGGCGGAGGTGCTTCGGACCATTTCCATCGAGAGGTACATTCGCAGGGAGGGCAAGGAGCTGCAGTGGGTGCTGGAGAAATGTCACCGAAGGTACTTTGTTATTAACAACTGCATATTTGGGGAGCATCCCCAAGTGGGACGCTTAATGGAGAAGGTGGAGAAGATGGTGGCGGACGAGGGCGGGCACTACAATCCGGAGGAGGTGGAACCGGAGAAGAAACCCCTGGACGAGAACCAAAATCCAGCCAGAGATGTGCGGGAGCTGGGAGCCCGGCCCAAACAAGGCTCTGGTGTGGGTTTATCAAAAGCCATGGAGGTGGAGCCGCTTTCCAGTGAGTGATGTGTTTATCTTGGCTCACATACGGAAGTGTCATAAATTTCTTAAAGGGTTCATTTGCTTTTATTTACATTTATATATTAATAGGCCTCAGTTGATGACCTGTACAGAGCAGCTGAAACATCCACTTTCAGATTGTTGTTTTGATTTTCTGACAAGAAATTCTTTGAAAATTTTGGTTCAGTCTCATTTTTGTAGTTGGTAAACAAGCAAAAAGCTCTAAGACCCCACTGAACACAACCTAGCCGGCAGCAAACAGCACACAGAGAGAGTCAGTAACTAGCAGGTGAATGTAGGTCAGCGTTTAGCAGCTAGGAGTCGACGTTAGTAAACCACAAGTAAGTAGCCACAAATACGACTATTAAATTAAAATGTAATGATATATCAAATATATTATTGGTTTAACTTGTCTGTGGCTTCTTTTTGCAAAAGATAATACAACTAGAATTTATTCAAAATGTCCCGTTTCTTTACAAAACACATCACAGTAAACCTGCTGTTTGCTTATTTACAAATCCAACAATTAGTCATTTCTCCTTGTGAGTTTGTCCACCTGGTGGATGAAAGTCCAGCGTTTACTGCCCGTTCAGGTTTGCGTTTGTCTTCACTACATTCGTAAAGAAATGTCTGGCTTTGAGGCTTTGAGGCTTTGTGCGTACAGTGTTGCTGCTGGACACCGAGGGTGCGGGCTGCGAAAACACGAGAGCCGAGACAAACTGCAGATAAATTCGATACTCCGCTCACATTGAACACAGCCACTGCTGTTTTCTGCGGCTTCAAGGAAGTTAAAATGCTACGTCATGAGGCCTTTAAAGCAGAGGCACTTGCTCCACCGCATAACTTGCTTCCTGGTATGCACATGACTTTGGTGTCAGGAGTGATTGCACACTATGAATCTCAAAATCTTTGAATTTCCAATATTATTTCCTCTTTTTTGACTCTAAAACAACCCAAGAAAAACAAGCCTAGATACAAGCTTCATTAAAGGCTATATTTCTGTCTCTGTATATCATGGTACTGCTTGAGAATGAATGAGAAATTAATACTGCACTGCTTGTTTTGTTTCTAGATTAAAACGACAATCTTGACTGACGGAGCCTCTCACCTACGACTAACGGAGCCTCTTCCTACTGTTCAGGTGACGAAGCTGCTTATGTGACAGAAAAAGATTATTTTATTTTTTTTTTTTTTTAAATACTGTAACGTCACTGAATGTACAAACCAGTGTGACTTATTTTATTTATTATTTTAATCAGACATGTTATTGTGTGTGCGCATTCATTATGTCGCACACCTCGCTGTGCTATAGGAGGCATTTAAAAAAACAAACAAAAAAAAAACCAACACACTCCTATTTTCATCCAAAGATTTACTGTCCCTTTTTAAGATATTTGGAAAACGTTTCTAAGAGCATCCCGAGGGTTGTGTGATGGAAAGACTGTTATTTAAAACACACATGTTACACATAGAAATTAGCCGTTGTCATTCTTTAAACTGGTGTGTACACTCTTTGGCTGAACTGCACTACTAAAATGTTATTCTAATAATCTGTGGAGGGAACTGCTTTTCGAATGATTCCCTTATTCCTTGTGACCAAACTGTAAATGCTTTTATCTGCAGTGTTTGTTACAGTTGTGTGTGTGTGTACAGTCGAACAGTCTGTCGTGCTTTTCCATGAAGCAGTAGTTTCGTTTCTTTTAAACAGATGTTTATGTTACTCTGTGGCAGAGGGACATATTTGAGGGAAAGGATCAATCTATTAATCAATATCCAGATAATTATCTAGTTGGATTAAATCACAAATATTCACAAACTGTTATAATTCATCTTTTTTTTATTTCTTTTTATATTTTTTAATCACCTTTTCTTAAAATTAAATATCTTTGTTGACAATTTGAGGGATTTCAATCGTGTTTTATTTCTATTTTTAATTTAAATATCTTTTTTTTTTTATGAACCAAATTACTTTTCTCAAATGTCACCATTTGTATGTAGCATGTGTCTTCTCACACACAGACACAAAGTTGTGTTTCAGGTAATCAGAGAATAAAAAAAGGATATTAGTTAGCATAAAAACGAGAGCACACTTTCTACCTTTAGATTTGATAACTTTCCTCAAGTTTTTAATTTGGCGCTGTGATGTTTTCAGTCTGTTTCTCCAGGGTGAGCGTTAGGTTGGCCTCTCACGAAGGGCGTCTGACATTTAAATTCAGGAAAAGCTGTAAAATTGGTACACAAGGACCTCGGTGCAGAGCTGTTTTCTTTTAAGAGCCGCCCACTGAACTGATGCTACCTTTAAATGGGAAATGTGGTTATGTCATGGGAAGCTCGTGTACACAAAACACTTGTTGTTAAAGGTTAACATCAGCAGTAAGTCATGACAGCAACACTGCGAAAAGTTCTGTTATGTACATTTTAATAACAGTATAAATCTCCATTCACTTCCATCATTTCCAAAAACGTCACCACTCGTGAACTTTTATCCCTCTGGGAATATCCAGGTAAACACAAACCATTTCAAGGCAGCATCAGTGCCTTTTTCATAGGGTTGATGCTTAAAGTGCCTTTTTTTTTTTTTTTTTTTTTGCAAAAAAAAGAAGAAAAAAAAAAGAATTACACTTGAAAATGAAATTTGCCTTGTTGATTTTTTTGTGACCACTAGTTGTGCTGTAGAGAAAACTGTTTTTAATCCAAATGCACTTGAAATATTTCACTGACTAATGCACAACTCGCACAACGTTATGAGTTCGCAGGCTGATAATAAATCATAGGAGTGCCTTAATTAGCCCCCTAGATGTTATAAGTGATG
Organism: Mugil cephalus; assembly: GCF_022458985.1. Taxonomy (NCBI): domain Eukaryota; kingdom Metazoa; phylum Chordata; class Actinopteri; order Mugiliformes; family Mugilidae; genus Mugil; species Mugil cephalus. The sequence continues at coordinate 9,104,141 of NC_061787.1, read as the reverse complement.
AGGATGTGTTTTAAACTTCAAGGATACAAATGTTGACAAGTAATAACTTTAAATGTGACAGAGAAAATCTGCCAAGGGCTCCTCTACAGGCGGCTGGGACTCATTTAGCACCTTTTTAAGGCAATGGTGGCTCTTGCTAGTAGCGTGGGATAAATAGAGAACAGTCAGCTGCTCTGGACAGACGCTTGATTCTTCCATGAGCAGTAAATGCTTTTCATAGGATCACTCCTCTTTGTGCCCTGTACCGACCTCTAGCTGAATCAGGGGGTTCAAATATACACAAACAAAAGTCACATACTGTTTTTGATCATAGCCATGTGACCCAGTCGGGTCAGTCCAGTCCTACCTCTGTTAGGATTTCTGTGTTTATGGGGCCATTAGCTGTTGGAGGCGTCGAAAGGTTGTTTTGAACATGTCCGTCTGCCACGTCCTTACACACTGCTATGTTATATTCGAGTTAATCAGAGTGTAAATGAGGTGTTTTTTAGTAGACTTGTTAAGTTGTAAATCTGCGCCTTTAAGTTCCTTTGTGAATGTTCCCATGAGTTCTCTCCATTAAATCTGCATGTTTCCCAAGGCCCAGAGAGACGTGGAGTAAGACAAGCGAGTAAAAGCAATATGCTGTAGGAGCTGCCGACTGTTTTGCATGTTTTATTTTTGTATATCAAACCTGGCGCTGTACACTCCCGATATGCACTGTCAAACCCAGCCCAGTCTGGGACAACACTGACATGTTTGCTGGTATGTGAAACTGAAAGGAGAGATCGGAAACAAACCCTTTGTAAACAGGAAGAGTCATTATTACAAACACTGCTACAGATGTGGGTCGTACTTGGCTCAATGTCGCTTATGTAAAAGGAAAGACAAGACGTATAGGGCTACTGTATAAATACAGGCCAGAAACAGCTCTGAGGCATGCGGCCTAATATAACTCACCCCTGTAGCTGTGTTCCATAATGCATATACCCTGTTTTTCTCATTCCTGTGATGCCTTTCTCAGTCCAGCATGTGAATCAAGTGACTCACGACACAAAACCAAGGGAGAGCCACCTCCCTGGGCTTTGTGATGTGGCCTTTGTATCTTACTAGCCCATAATATTTGCATCTTCTGCCTTGATTAAAATGAAATGGCGTTATTCTATTTAGAGCTGCACTGTCTTTGTCTGTCTGTCAGGTCCAAATAAATGTCTATATTTTGATCTACTGTAAGTCTGCTGTCAGTTTTTTGAAATTATGTGACGAATGAAGACTCGTTTTCTGGAGAATTACATTCGTTAACTACGCAAACACGATCCACGACCTTCGTGATGACGTTGTATTCTATCTTTCCGGGTTTAAAATTTTAATTATTCTTACAGGTTAACTTTTAAATGTTAAATATTAAACCTTTTTTCACACAAGACAAATAAAAGCAGCAAATCTTCACAACTACAAAGATTTAACTGGAGAGTATTTGCTCGCAAAATTAATAATTAATCAAATAATTTCACATTTATTCACACTTTGTGATCACAAAGTGTTATTTTAGGGAGGTTTTTCTCATTTGTTTCCTTCTTGTTCACTGGTTGTATTCTCAGTTTAACCACCAGATGGGAGTAAAGCATCAACTCAGAAACAGCAGAGTGATTCACAGCACTGTCATGACCTTGTCTACAACAGATTCATTAACTTGATTGTGGGGAATGTAACAGCTGACCGTCCAGCTATTAACCCCCACTTATTATTGTTACAGGTCAAATATTCTTCTGTTTATGCAGCGCACTTCATTAATTCCTTAATCTCTCTTTGATTTAAAGCACAAGTTCTATTGCCAGACATAATTATTTTAATCATTTTCTTCCTTTGCCTGCTGAACCAGTCTCATTTTGAAAGCTCTGCCTACTTGCTCCTTCCTCATTTTTTTGCTTTTTCTGCTTGCTAAGCTCGGCTCCCGTCTCCCTTCTGCGATCTTGTTTACTCAGCTTCCTCCCAGTAGTACACCATCTACTCCTCAGTCTGCAGAGAAGCACATCCCCACTCTGACCCAAGGATTTCACACAAACAGCATTTTTCACTGTCATATTCTCGTTGGGGCCGAAAGAGGATTTAGAGAAGACTACTGTGGTTATGAAGCAGAGGTAGGTGTGGGAAGGTTTCACAGTCGAAACACTTCCTACAAATTAAAGTTTGGGCAGATTTTTTAAATTAGTTACGGTGCCGTTTAAGCTTCAAGCCTTAAAATTCAGTTTTCACAGCTGCTCAGTGATTCTTTGCTGTAAAAATATGTCATTAACATCATGATGTGTACGTTGGAGAAACGTTTGGAAAACTCAGACCTTTCAGAAGCACAGTGCGAGCCTAAAAGCTTATTTTTTATTTACATTGTTTAATTTGATGATTGATTTTTGCACTTCCTAGTTATGGCCTGATATTGATCCTATGCTTTGGAGACATAAAATAGCTGATTGGCTCTCTAACAATTTACAGTCTTGGCATGCTTTCGTGCATTAATTACAGTGGCATTTGACCTCTAATCACACAAATTTTAAAGGTGACCAGTGTTGCTTTGCTCTAAAAATATGGGGTTAATATCACACCACAATTCATATGAATATAGACCCGTTCATGGCCTATATCATTGTGACGTCACGTCATTAGCTGGAGGCAAACATAGGGAAGCTTGAGGCGAACACGTCACTTTTAACCATAAAAATGTGTCTTACTGTATTTTTAGCTGCTAACACACACAAACACACACACAAAAAAAGAAAAAAAATCAAAAACATTTACTTGAAGTTTTATCACGTACCAGCCACTACCAGTCGTAGACAACTTTGGTTTGTCTTTGGCCACTAACGGAAAGGATTGGAGTGAGACAATCAACAATGGGCACATTTCATATCAGATAAAATTAATATGTAATGCATCTTCAGTTTCAGTCTGGATAACGTTATGGGTTAGAATAAATCGTGACTGAAATTAAGTTAAGTTAATCATTATTTAAGGGGATTATTGTTACATGCTAATGCTAACCGCGAGCTAACACAGTTGCATGTGAGTTGCTTGTTTGTGTGTCCAAGCAGAAGTTGCATTTACTACGCAACCCTCCACAGTGTTTCCACTTACTTCTTGTAATATCTTTGTAGGAGAGGCTTCACTTCATAAAGACGGACCAGACTTCATCTCCTCTGTGTCCTTTGGTCAATTCGTCCATCCAGTGAGCAAGTGTAGCGGTCAGTGAATATAGTCAGAGTCAACTTTTTAAAATAACACTCACGGTCTCGGAGAGTGAGTGTTATTCTTATATTCTCTAAAATATGTGTGTTTCCTCGTCCATTCTGACAAAACAGCCCATTGTTATATGCTAACTGCGTTTACAGGCTATTGCGTTTGAGATGTTTTACATCCAGTTAAGCCCCGCCCCCAAAGAAAACGTCACATTGTTTACAAACCGTGAAGCGGGTCTATATTGAAAAAACACAATAAAATGAATGTTACAACAGTGAAGAAGAAAAGCTATAGTATAAAGTATTTAAAACTCAAGTTTAGAAGTTAAAAAACATGATTTCAATCCTCTGTTAAATATGCTAACACAATATGTGTTGATCTGATGGTAGTCACGTACGTTTTAATGATTTACACAGAGGCACCATTCACAAATCTGCACAAGTGTGATAATTTTTTACGACATTGTTTATTATTTCAAATGTAATCAAAACAACAGTAGTTACAGAAATTACAGACAGCTATGATACTGTGATTTTTTTTTACTGTGTGCTATGAAGCGTCATGATAAGATTAAACAAGGTCACACTGGAGGAAAAAAAAAATCTTAACGCTGAGCTCCTGCACTTTGACGTTGACTTAACATCGTTTAACTCAACTCAACAGAGAATAAAGAACAGCACAAAGCGGTATCTCAACAACGCCACTGCTGCTTTCATCGTCTCGCATTACACATTAATTAAAGTGGGAGTGAAATCGTTTAGTCCAGTGAAGCGCATGTCGCTGACAGACAACCTCCTGTGTCTACGATCTCATCTCAACAAGCACATGTAGAAATTTCTCCACGGGGATCCGTCTGTCAGTATTAAAAAATATATGTCCGTAGTCATGGAGAAGCCACTGGACCATTTTTTTTTCTCCTGCATTTTAAACACGGTTGTGCAAAGAGTTAATTAAAGAGGCTTTTAAAGGGGTTTGTACTCTGAGATGGTTTCAGCGCATTTATAGATATTTGTATGTGTGACGGATTAAAACAGCAGAGTGAGTCCTTAATTCGGCGATTCATGCATATGTGCATCTTTGGGGTGAGGAGTATTATTCATAAGATGAAAAGTTAGCTCCCGCCCCCTAGTAACTGTTGCTATGCGTGTCAAGTTTCCGACTAGATCTTCACGTCAGCAGGTTGCAACGATACAAATTTACCACCAAAAATTAAAAGCAAATAAACAACAATGCCTATGTACTAACAGCGTGAAATATGAAAGCGGGCTACTTACAATTTTTCCCGCCTAAAATGTTGCTAGTCGATTTTATTAGCTAAGCCTTGCTAGCTAAGTATAAGGCTGATGTTAGATAACTGAACTTGTTCAAAAGGCTTTTTTTTGTTTGATGTATATGTGATGGATGCGTACACACAATATATTGAAAACCCGAGGCTAAAGCCTTCAAGGAGAAGATGAGAACAGTCACTAGCCTATTAGCTCTGTTTAGCTAGCTAAGTATAGGGCCAGTGTTAAATAAGTGAACTGACTTAAAACACTGCCTGTGGATGACTTGACTTTCCAGCTGAGTTAAATGCTAAAAGACGGAGGCTAAAGCTGTCAGAGAGATGATAAGAACTGTACCTTGCTGTTTTCTAATTAGCTCTGCCTAGCTAGCTAGACAGTAAAAAGCTAACATTAGTTGAATTAATTCTGATTGACAATTAAATGTTTCCAGCAGAACTAAATGCAGTATGTGTACATGTACATGTTGCGATAAAAGAGGCTAACGCTGTCCTATAAATGCAAATAAAAAATGACAACAAGAGAAAATGCTTCGGGATGAAGGATGATCGATTTGCAAATGTGCGTTGAATGTTAGGATATATTCTGGTAATGGAGACAAAATAAAATTACAGCTACATTTTTACTATGTGGTTACTGATAGATTGCCATCTTAGTTTCCAGAGACATAGCTTGGCGATACAATTTAATTTAATTTTTTTTATCATTCAGTTGGTTGAATTTCTTTCCATTGATTTTGTCTTTGGGTACTATATTCATGTTTTTAGACAACATTTCTGAGGCACTGACTTTTTAATTACCATACTGTTTAATTGGCTGCTGTTGACTATTAAGCTAGCTAATAATTTAATATAATCTGGTGACTGCAGTTAGTTAGCCAAATACGCTAACAACTGCAGCTTCCTTCAGACTCCGCCCTCCTAAATTTTTTAAATGTATCCCAAACTGGTTAGCTGTGCCTATGGTTGCTAAGCTACAATTGGAGAGATGCTAATCGCCGGAGGGGGTTATCTTGGCTAGTTTTAATGGAGATTAAAATGGCTCCAAAATACCACTATAGTAAACCAGTATTTAGCAATGAGGGGAGGCTGAGGTAAAATATCTGAAAATATGTCTCACTCAAATTGATTAGTCTTTGGTCTCAATGTGATGGCGATAAAGTGGAAATAAAAAATAATCCAGATGATTGTTATTTTTCCGCATGTTCATAACAGAACTGAACGGTATTTAATGGTGTAATATTGCACGATTTCTTTAACAGTAGAATTCCTGGATTGCGGATGTTTAGTGTCTCTAAAATAAGTCTATAATCATTGGTGTAAAACGTCTGGAAATATCGAACAGCAGAAATGAGTGTTTGAATCGCGTATTGGTCTGTGACAGCAACGCCTGAAACAGTATTCACATTTAAGTAAAAAAGTAGAGAAAAAAAGGCCACTCATAAAAAATAAAAGTTCTTCAGTACCATCACTGCTCTACTACAAATGTTTGCCTGGAGTTACCTGAATCTGCAAATGTTTTGGCCTTGGTATGAGTGTTATTTTCCAACACTGATGACTGTTGAACGTGGACGCAGATCTGGTTATGCTCAGCAACGTGACAAGAAAAGGAAACTACGCTGTAAAATCAATAAAAAAAAATAAAAAAAACCCAATCAGACCAGTGTGTTTTCTGGCTCCCACAAACTGTATCCTGACACCTCTGAATAAAATCAATAAGAACCCACTGTGCAGAGCCAGCTCAAACATGTGCACCCATAAACCAGGTGGGCATCCAACCACTACTGTAAACTGCTCTTCTGCATTCACGCACACAAATCACTTACACTTCAGAAAATATATTCACACTCACAAGCGCCTGTCTTGTAATCTTGCATTAGTACCACATGTCAAATGGAAAAGAAAAAGAAATGTGCTTGAAATAAATTGTGCAAACTCTAGTCAGGGACAAAAATGGCACGGCCGTAATGAAACCAATGCAAAAATATAACATAATAAAGAGAAGGATAGAGCGTGCCCATCACCCTTTCAACTAGAAAAAAATAAAAATAATAATAATAAAAATAAAAAAAAACACTGAGGAACGGCTCTCAGTGAACAAAAAAACATCTTGCGCTTCATTTTCAGAAAATGAAATCAGCCAAACGTCCGAAAACAACCGAATGTTCAGAGCATCACTCCAGAGATGTGATCGATTACAGGGACAGGAGTTCAGCTCACGTCATGTCACCCCTCTGTGCAGAGAGTGGGCTGTGGAAAAGTCAATGAAGCCTGCTATGGTATTGAAAAGCAATACCGACGGTCTGTACAGATAAATGTGCCAAAACCTGTGAAAACGTCAAAAAATGAAAGAAAAAGGAAATCAACTCAAAACCTGATGGATATACAAAGGCCTATACTGTATAACCACCACCGACAGTAAAGTGGAAATCTCTGTTCACATATTGTTTTCTGAAAATATATATTGTATAATTCAACCTGCTCCCCCTCTAGGCTGTCAGGCTGTACAGTCCCTCCATGGCAACATGATAGCAGCCGTACACACTCTTAACCAATGCCGACGGAGGAGATGACGTCAATCCTGTCCCCGGCTGATCAGTCCCTCGCCAACAGGAGCTGAACAACAGGTTTGTCTGGGATCAGTTTTCAGGGTTATCTCGCGTCCTCATGTCACCGTCTCCCGTTTCCCAGTCTAATCAAGCTCGCAACGAGCCGATGCCACAGTCTTAACAAGTCTTTGTGTACACTGAGCTCCTCCACCGAAAAAAGCAGATCCTGGAGAGGCTCCCGGGTTGAGAAGTCCCCGTGGAGCGGGAAGGAGGAGGGCCGGCACAGAAAAGGGGGGAGGCCGAGGGGGGATGCGGACGCCCCCTCCTCCCTCAGCACTGCTCGGACTCGATGAAGCCCTCCTTCTCCTGGCCCACCGGCTCCACCTCGGCGTAGGCTGGGTGACCCGACCCCCGGCGGAACTTCATGGCCGGCCACCTGCTCGGGCGTCTCTGCAATATCGGCCAAGAAGTCTCAATGTCATCAACGTTAAACCAGTTACTATAAAATGCAATAGTTATCCACAACTTGACAAATTACGTGACAAATTAATATTCTGCAAACACAATATAGAACATTTGTCTTCAACAGGGGTCCAGGTGCTGCATGGGGGTCGCAAAATTTTTGGTTGATTAGACATTTTTATGTTTTTTTTATTATTATTTTTTTATTTTCCCACAAATTTAAATTCCTTTAATTTAGTAAAGGGATAAGGGATAGCTCAATATTAAGTGCAAAAAGACAATATTAATGTGTATTTATACATAGGCCGACTTGAATGGGGTCCTTGGCCTGAAAACCTTTGAACACCCCTGATATAGAGATGATATAGTAGATTAACTAATAATAGATTTAATATGTGTATATAGAAAAGACCCAAAAGATAATTAGACCACATTGATGAGCCATACTGTTGCACTGAATGAATGAATTCACTACCACTGAGAAAAGTCCCTAAAATCATCCTATATTAACTTCCATGGTTTTTACTTTAAAAAAGAAATGAATTTGTGTGACTGGTCTGGGTGATTGGTGCCATAAATGTTCTCTAAAGCTGGGATTCTGGATATTTTTTTGAGGCCTGAGAGGTTAAACCATACAGTACATCACTTTTTATTTATTTATATTTTAATGAAGTGCAAAAAGCTTCATTTTTGCACTTTTCAAGGCCTTGAAATTCGTCTGTAACTCTTAAGGAACCAGATTAGTATAAATCGACGGTTAGAAATAGTCCAGTTTCAGTGATATTTACTAGAGGCTACTATCGTGAATGAAAAAAGCCACAAAAGGAAGTTTGAGTGAGTGTAAATGACGAAGGTTGAATTTTAATTTATATATAAATGTATTTATAATGTGTTATACATCATTCATTTATTCACTGATTGAAGTTTCATCGTCTCCACCTGGTAAATCTTATTTAGGAGAGGAAATAAATGAGCTGCATGTGTTTTAATTCATCTGTTCTGACCTCTCTTCTTTCTTACACTGGAATGCCTGAGAAAAAAAATATCTCCATGAAATTAAATGGTTTGTACACATTCCTGACTTAATAGCAGAGTCTGGAAAATCGTAGCTGTCTGCATAGTTTGTGAAATTAGTCTGAGAAAACTTATGAATGTTCGACTGGTTTTGCTGAGGGTTTTTCCCCCAGCACAAGAGTAGAATAAAGGATTAATGGTTTAGTTTTCTAAAGGTTCAAAATGTCTAAAATGCAGCGCAAACATATAATACAGAATTAATCCAGAAGCTCGTGGTCTGGTTTAATGAATGGAACAAATTCTTTTCAGTCCTCTATTGTTCAGATTTTTCTTTTTAAATATAAACTCAATTTCCTCGTTAAAAAGAAGAAGTGGTTGTGTCGCCGCTCACCTCGATGAGGAAGAGGCTGGCTGCGGATGTCGGGTGATGGTAGACGTAGACGGTGATCAGCACGCCGGCTATCATGATGAGCATCACCAGCAGGATGCCCAGGATCAGACCGGTGTGAAGAGGATGTGAGCCTGGCGCCCTGTCCACAGCACTGTCTGCTGGCATCGCTACAAAAACAAATAAATAAATAAATAAAAAAGTTTTATACTGCCAGCAGATATTCCTAAGGAGACCTAGACTCCACTTAGAAACCACTTTGTTTTAGATACATCATGACCTGTATAATCTTTAGAGACAAAACACAAAAGCGTGTGACAGTCTTTTACACTGAGATATAAAGACTATTTCTATGGCTTTAGTGTGTCATAGCTACTGGTTTAATTATTGTTTTGCTTCAAATGCTGTAAACGCTTTTTATGGAGTATTTTCTTCACTGTTACTGCACTTTCATCGGTGACCAGCAGGGGGCACTCATCGTCCATGAATACAAATACACCTTCACTCTTTAGATGTCACCACGTTTAAAAAAAATAATTTAAAAAAAAAAAGGCATTTTTCATATCAGTCACATTTAACTGCAAATCTAATTTGGCCGCGTACGTTTGAAAATGGCCCATTTCCACTGTATCTAAATGTGTTTCTGATTATTTAAATATAATTTATTTCACCGAGTTCAAGGATCAGGATTAAAATCGAGCCTTTAGCAATGACTTCTGTTTAGGTATTCCTAAGCAGCTCTCCTCTCCTGCGCCAAGGTTAGCGGCGTACAGTCCTGACAGCAGGTCTACATAGTCTGATAAAGTCCCATTGTAGCCCCCACATGTGTCACTGTGAACTGGACAGGCCGTACGTGGCGGCTACATAATAAGTCTGTCCTTCAGCAAGCCTTGGAAGTCAACACTTCGTCTCATCAGATTCATATTTGAATCTCAATGTCGACTCAGTAGGTGCTTTCAGAGTTACGATGATAACGACTCCAGAATAAGAACAGAGGAACCAGGTACAAAGACGAACGGCGTCTCCGTGTCCCAGGTGAGAGACAATGATCACAACGAAAGTGATCATGAAACCAGTAGAGCGAGGACTCTGCATCCGTCCTGTAGCTGATCTCCACTCACATAGCTGTCTTCTCCCCAGGCTCCACCCTGGCTTTAATTAGCGGCTGTAGCCACCACTGAGCTTGTCAGCCAACCAGCCTCTCCCCTGGCTCCCTGCCTCCCCGCCTCATTGATTTCCAGCACAGAGAATAACTGGGCGGTAATCAAACCCTTCCAGTGAGTGTGGGCAGTCCCTGTGAACGTATGCACACCATGGCTGGAATAGAAAATACAATTTATTGGATAATGTGCTGTGCTTTAAGCAGAACAACTTCAAATAATCTGACTGAACCAACAGTTTTGATTTTGTTTTAAATAACACAAGAGTCAGTTTCTTTCACAGACGGCCAGGAGTCGTATCTTTAGACAGAGATAGGTGGAGATAACGACATTATCACATTTTTCCTTTTGTGCTTCTAATGAGCAGACTCTGAGTGTTTGTCAGTTTTCCAAACGATGCGACAGGCTGTTAGTCTGGGGTGTTGGAGGTTAGCAGGGGGCACGTGGCTGAGGGGAGATGTGGGGACGCTGAGACATCAACCAGCGGGATGCGAGCAGAGACGGCTCGGTCTAAAAAACCCCCGGAGCAGCTCGGCGCCCTGATACTGACAGTTTCCTCTGGACTAAACCAATGAGAGAGCAGAGATAAAGGTCTCAGAAGATCACATACACTGGGACGTAGGAGGTTGTTCATTTATATTTTATCACAGTGTGGCAGTAACGACTTAACAAGAATGACAAAATTGTAACGTGATGACAGACGACAGTCACGTTGCTTGGCTTGGTAGCCGGCTAGCATTAGCTAATAATAGCACGGCATGAAAAATAAAGATGAAGATGACACAAAATGATCACTTAAGTCATAATTTCGAGAGGTCAGATTAAAACACCTACGTTCTTGGGGTAAATCCCCAACCTTGCCCTCTGATCGCTACACTGGGGAGTCCTGACCCCTACACAAAAGGACGTTATAGCTTTCACATCGTTACTAGCAAGAAGTTCCTTATTGTTACATTTGAAGTCAAAGACATGATGTTTTTTGTTTTGTTTTGTTTGTTTGTTTTTTTTACCTCCTGAGACCCTGCATCCTCATATGTGGACATTAAGTTTTTGGTTATTAGCTTAGCAGCTGATTCTCATTCAGACCTGTTGTCCTCATAACCAATTAGCAAGTACTCATTTGAGGACGCTGGGATTTCATTCTTTGCAATTCTGTCTTTGCACAGCAATGTCCGATATTAAAATAAGCAGTTTTACATTTGGTTACACATTGTTGATTTTTTTTGTAACATACAGTGAAATAATCCCTGTGTCCACATATGAGGACATATTTTTTTAATATACTTCTTACATCCTAGTGATCCTAAATACCTTGGAGAAATTCAAAATGCATACCAAACAGAGCAGATATGCACGTATGTTCAAAAAACAAAAGGAAAAGGTAAATTGTATTTCTAGGATTTGAAGTATTGTCTTGTATTTTCCAATAAAAATGTTTGGACAAAAAAAAAAAAAAAAGAGTCTGGCTACGACAGGCTTTTTATTTAGAGTAAATTTCCTATTTCTTCAGACAAACCTGTGCTGGTTAAGTAATGCTGAATAATCATCACTGTAGAACAATGCAGTCACACGGAGACAGAGACGTGGCCTCGTCACACTGAATTCATTCATTCCTCATTAGCTCGGCCCTCGTGACAGCTTGAACCTGAGGACACTGACTGGGCGCTAATGGACAGCGGCGCTCTTAGACAGCGATAAAATCCATTAGAGCTTTTCAGAAAGAGGACAAATGAGACCAGTGGAAACCTGGCCAAGCTGCTCTTCTTCAGACAGATGAATACAAATGTTCACACTTGGCTAATGGGTTTCAGGGAAACCAACAATACAAAGTGAGCAGACCTATGATTCAACACCTTTGTGAGCGTGAGCTGAGGAGCCAGTGGTGCTGGGAAGCACTTTCACCTTGAATCCCATTATTCCCAGGAATGTGCCGGTGGAGGGTTAGACGCATGGAAGAAATGCACAGAGATATGATCAGAGGCGCCAACGCAAGAGCGCCAGAGTGATGGGGAGACGTGCAGCGTTCGTGTAATGAAAGTGTGATGGAAGCCGCGGATATACAATTCCTCCCGAGCAGGAAATGAAACATTTGCGAGGCTATCTCCTGAAAATGATAGAGCTGAAAGTCAAAGTTTGGATGTTTTGGATACATTAGCAGCTAAAGAAAACCGAAATTACTCTGGAGCATTATCAAATCAAATCAAATCAATAATAATCAATGTTAAAGACACTGTCTCAGTGTCACACTGCGCTGGTGCATTAGCATTATCCACGCAACCCTTGAGGTTTTTCCCCCTAAAAGTCTTTTTTTATTTTGTTGCAATGGCTGGAATGAATTTAGCTCAGATTTAAAACTGAAAGGGCCCCATGCTTTTATTTTGCAGCAGGAAACAATTTAATTAAAATCAGGAAAATCAGTTTTAGTAGCTGGAAACCGTCATGTTTAGAAAATACTGTGGTTTGGCTAGTTTAAGACAGTCAATGATGGAGATAATAAGAACATAAACTAATAATGAAATCTTTATAACATTTGGGATATGTGCTCCCTGTAGATCACATTCAATTTTTTCATCTGACTATTTTATAATGGTCTTTAATCTCATGACACATCAGCCGATGATTATTCGTTGGCTAATGTTGGGTTGAACCAATCAGATACTGTCTCTTGAGCCACTGATTCTCAACCGGTGAATCATACGACATTTATAGAAATAGGATTATTTTACCCAAATGTGACCTTTATCTTCTTAAACTACAGAGGGATTTTGTTCTCTAATTACATCTGATTCACAAGTGTAATTTACCGTATTTTATTAAGAGATCTCGCTCCCGGGTTGCATTGTTACTACATAGTTACTTCATGACACAGTTAATGCAAACTCAACATAATCTGCATCCCTACTTTTTCAGTGTTCATAGACTATTCATTTCTTAATAATGCTCTTACTATGGAACATTATGTTCAGGTATTGACTGTATAAACTACAGACAAACTCATTGTGACATCACTGGATTCTGAACCTCAAAAATGAAGCATGAAGTAGGCGGGAACCACGGTCGCCATGTTGGATGAGCTTTACTCCACCCACACGTGACCATTCCAAATATGGACGTGGGCGGTTGTGTCGGACGTTAAGATCCGCCCACCCAACTCTCTGCTACCTGTTAGCTCACGCTATCTCCTGTCACTCAAAGCAGGACTGTCCTTAATTATGCAGAATTTTAAAACTTAATAAAAAATAAACGAATGAGTTAGAAAAAAGAATTCAACCCTTGTACAGTTGTCATGAATAGTGAAATAAACCACTGAGACCAAAACTGTTTTTTTGAACCAGGCTGTAAACTTGGGCTTTTTAACAATAGGAGTCTATGGGGATTTGCTCCCTTTTGCAGCCACCCTCAAGTGGCCACTCGATGAACTGCAGTTTTTTACACTTCCACATGGGCTTCAAGGTTAGCGCTTCAAATTAAGCTAAGCTAAGCTAACTTCCACACAGGTGGTGAACGTTATTTGCCACTGCCAGATGAGGGCTGTGGTCTTTAGCAACCTTCACCTTTTTTGTCCATAGTCAGATGACACTTTGGTGAGTCTGCACCTTGAATTAATCTAATTTGAAAACAAACGGGCAACTCCATCTGCAGAAGAAAATCATGTGATCATCGTGGTGAGTTCGTTTCCCAAATCAAAACAAAGAATCTTCTGACTTGGTTCATGTTAACGCATCACGTATAATTTGTAAAAAGGGCTTTTCATGAGAGTACGTGTTGCTTAGATGCAACTATAGTCCAACTTTTAGTCATGCAGCCTCTAACCGCTGTTGCTTTCCCTCACTCCAGTCCAGAAATATAACCCACGGAGGACAGTTAAGTATTATAGTCAGCTGCTGGATAAAGTTTATCGGCTGACTGAGCCACTGCTCTGCCAAAAAGATAAAAAAAAAAAGCAATCAGGGACCAGTACATCAGTAGTAAAATCAAACCAGGAAGCAGAGCAACACAAACAACGTGGAAGTGGCAGGACCTACCCTGGTTGTCTCTGAGATGCAGAGCGATCTTAGTATCATCTGTGAGGAGACAAAGGGAGAAAAGAACCGTGAGCGTCAGACATAACAATCAATATTTCTCTTTGTAGTTTGTTTTCGAGGCTGTGACAATACAAACGACCCCCCCCCCCCCACTGAAAGGTCCCAGAAGAGATCAAGCTCCTTTCATTAGCGAACCCTCTTTCTTTACTACACTTAAAATCTTATTAAAAATGAATGCCTCCAATATATTGGCTCAGCATCCATAATTCAACACATAAAAGCAGTCTGGGGTTAACTATACATGTGAAATATGGAAATGTAGCGTGACCCACTTCTTCTTGAAGGGTAGCTGGCATTTACACACATCATAAGCTTCATATTATGCAAATTTTGGCAGACACACAGCACCACTATTTTCCACTGAATGATTGATTTCAAAGGGATTTGGTATGTGAGTTTCAAAAAAGGAGCGAATCAATCATTAAAAATCACATCGCTCGGTAATCGGCAAAGTTTTGTACGAGAGCGAGGGACGTAAATATGGATTATTACCTCTGCTCCGATGCAAATATATACGTCTAGGTAACTGCTTATGTGCTAGAAGATGCCAGATGTCATGTAATATGTTCCATTTTATTCTCATTATTCTCATATATGTGTATGGACGTTGGGTTACACGGAAAAAACTAAAGTCAAGACAATGTTTTAACCATGAATCAGATGATAAATATTGAATACAGTTAAATTAAACCTGAACTGATTTTTCCTTTAGGCATAGACTTTTGAGACGGTCCCTATCTTTGTCTTATACCTTTGTACTCGATAGGAGAAAGATCACGTAACTGTGAATCTGGTCAGAAATGTTTAAGATACAGAAAAGAAGAAAAATATTCTTTCATTGGCACTCCCACACATAAATTACAATGTTGGCTTAAAAACAGATCACTGTAAAGATCAATTTGCATAAAGGTGAATGGCTTTAAAAAAAAAAAAGTCTGATTCCTTTTCACACTTCAGGAAAAACTATTCAGTTTAACTTTGTATCTACACACTACAGGATATAATTTAGTATCGTTTGGGAGATCAGGGATGTAATGTCACGACGACATGGCTGTAAACATAATGGAGACTGTTAATTTACTAATCTAATCAGCAACGACATCCAGTAGGTGGCAGTAATGCATCTTCAAGGTGGTTTGCCAATCAAACAAAAAGAAGAATTTGAAAGAAAATGTTTTGGGAGACAAGACAAGGTGTAGAACAGAAGCAGAAGGTTTTATTTTTTTGTGTTTACTGGTGATGTGCAGATCGATACTGAAATGTCGATACTTCCGATACCAGGTCTTTATGCTCTAAAATCGATTCTCAAAAATCAAAATATCGATACTTTTGATACTTTCAATTCGAGGTAATGTAGTAAAACAGTGGAAAGTAAATAAACTAGTGAGTTGTGGCGACAAAACAAACCTTGTGAAACACTTCAGTTTAAACCACAACATAGAATATGAGGCATTTATGATGAGGACAGAAGAGGAGAGAACAGTGTCAGAATTAAGACACAAGTTTTCATTTTATAGTAGTTCTTAATATTTAGACAATGATTCATTTTAATGGTCTTAGTATTTTACCTATTTTAATGTTGTTGTATGATTGGCGTCCTCTGTTGTTGTATTAGCTAAATGAGGCCTCTAAATACCTCAATATACTTCTGAGTTTAAAATAAATAAATAAACTACTCTGATGCCTTGTATTCTTTATAAAGCTATGATTTGAAATACACTACTTTTTTTTTGTCTTATCAGACACATTAGGGATGTATTTGCACAAAGTATCGGTATCGGATCGGTATCGCCGATGCCAGCCCAAATTTTACTTGGTATCGGAATTGGAAAGAAAATTGACGGTATATCGAGCATCACTGGTGTTTACTGATGATTGACACAACCTTAAGCTTGTCCGTATCCATGTAGACGCTCACTGACCGGTGTTAAACTACCAATATCGTCATAATTCAGTTTTTAAATTCAAAATAGCAAATATGCTTGATATGAACTCTGTAAGAGGTTCAGGAGGTTTAAAAGTGGATCTGGAAACCTTCTCATAACAAAATAATCTAATCTGGGCTGTACCGAGAAAGGTCCAGAACATAAGTAGGTATCTGTCACACTTGAGCTTATTTTACAGGTGACATAGAGTAAAACCTATAAATCAGGCGTATTAAGAACTTAAGACTGGGAGCTGAGATACTTCCTCCCACCCGCTACGTCTCGTCCAGCTGTAGGACACCTGCACATACTCCAGCCTCACCTTTGACCCTTTCAGCTGAAGAGACCTGCCACAAAATCCGCTATAACAAAAACAAATACCGCAGCGAAACCTCTTGACCTCCTGGTCGCTGACACACACAGACCAAACATTTTACTCCTCAGATCTTCTCTCCTCCTCCTCCTTCTTCTTCTTCTTCCCCTCAACCCCGCCCCCGTTTGATCTGCAGGACTACTCGTCGTGTTTTTTGCCTCACAGCTGTACAGTTTTCGCGCTCCTCCCTGCATCACAGAGCGCCGGCCAGCCCCCCGCCCCACCCAACCCCACCCCGACGGATGGTCCATTTAAACTCAACCCCTGCAACATGATTAATATGGGTTCTATGGAGGAAAGGTCTGTCTCTGTCTGATCTACTGGGAGCGGGAGTAAATGCCATTTTGTGAAAATGAAATAATGGAAAGCTCAGACCTGAATGTATAAAACCTTAAAAAAAAAAAAAAACAACTCAACAATAGAGGGAAAACAACATATGTAGACTGTAGACGCCAGCAGCACAACAAAAGAGCGTGTCTCTGGCTCTATAGACGAAAACAATCTAATTTTCTAGGCCACTTTTAATGATTTGGTTGCTGGACGGAAAAGCTCAATCAAATGAAACCCAAGACGTTAAGTAATGAAGCTGATCAGGCATAACATTATGACCACCTTCCATGTCTCCCCAGTTTGTGATCTAGAGAATTTGGAGCTCGGGTCAACACCTCGTGCTGTTTTTGTTTTGAGTTTTTGAGTTGTCGTCAAGGAGCCATCGCTATGGGGTGGGGGTGACTGATCTGGTGTAGGTGGGTGCTACATGTCTAAGTGACATCCACATGAACACCAGGTCCAAGTTTCCCACCAGAACATTGTGTTGTCACAAGATGGTCGATGTTATTCACCTCGTTTATTCGCTTCAACTACAATATGATTGGCTCAGTTTCTTAGTAGTATTTCACACCAACGACTAGACATCACACGAATATAAATACCTTTATGTGTACATCCACTTCAGATGTACACACAACACTATTTGGGTTTTGAGCACTAAAATCAGTTTATTTATTTATTTTTTTAATATTATACCTTAAGCAGAGACTTTAAGGGCGCTGGGCGTCAGTGAGTATTAACACCAACATTACTCACTAACATTAGCACATAAACAAGCAATAGGATACAAATACATGCGACATATATTTGTAATTCCTTTTCAATGTTCCTCATATTTGGCCGCGTAGAAGCCAGATACTCAATAAAATACACATCTCAATCTGTATTACGTCCTCCAGACGCTCACTTCCTCCATATGTAGTACATGGAGGGACGGAGCACATTCATTCATCACAGGGATGAGAGTGGATGTCTGAAATGATTGGTTCTCCATCAGCTCGCTGCGCATCCCAGATATTACAAACAAATAACGCAGGTGGGAAAGGAAGGAGGACGCTGACTAAAGTGCGACATATGCTTTTAGTGTTGTTTATATGCACAACGCTTCATGTGATGACAAATATAATGACGTGACGCTCGAGGAGCCGAGCGGACCCCTTCTTATCATTTAGATTTAAAACAACCACATACGGAGCTGGTTAATATAAATGGCCTGTTTACTGAAATACATCGCTCCACGGTCACATAAAGGGAAATGAGCTGAAAAGTGGCTCGACAAAGTCAACTCATAACTCTGGCTTCCCCGGTGGCGGTGGTGGAAGTAAACAAACTTCAGGGGACACCTTGGCCGTTTCGCCGTCATCAGCTTAAGAACTGCGTGTGCTGCGTTCAGAGAGGATTTGCATTAGATATCTCTGAGATTATGCTGCGGAACGGCTCGGGTCAGTCTCCTGCTGCAATGTCAAAGGAGCACGACCTCGCTGACCTTTGCTGTTTTCACACAACTTCACTGAAGAGAAACACACGATTAGATGAAATGTTACATCCGTTTTATATATAGTGAGATTATTCACTATTTTGCATATTCTGTGTCATTTTAACACTTTGTCTTGTATGCTTCATCTATACTTATATTTTTATCATTTTTTAAAGTCAGTGCTGGTGTTGTTTCATGTTTTTCATCTTTCTTCTTTCTTTCATTCATCCAAGGTTAGATAAGTCTCTACTGCCTTAACCCTAAGGTTTTTTTTATTTTAAATGCACACATTTGAAATAAAAAAAAGATATATATATTTTTTAAAATTAATATTTCGTGCACAATTATGATAATAATGTATGTTTATACATAGAACTAGGCCCAGTTTAATATAGAACACATATAATAGGTAGGGGGTTCCTACTTCATCTCTCCATCAGTTTGGGGGTCCTGACTTTAAAGACCCCTGTTCTAAGCCCATTACTTGTGTGCAGGATTTCAGTATTTTTAGGTTATTTGACATCCAAATTGCAAAGTTTTTGAACTTTAACGAATATAACCACATATGTTTAATAATGCAAACTTATTTGACTTGGACAATTAACGTAAAGCACGTGTCGTTACCATGACACTGGGCCACACCACGTACTTTTGTGAAATCGGGGAATGATTGAAAAGCAACACAAACACAGTGGAAATCGAGCAGAAACAAACCTTGAAACGTTTCAGTCATTTCATGGACAACAGAGAAGGTCCACAGCACATAATAATAAAAAAATCAACCTATTGTTTCTAAGTAGGTTACTCTGTTTCCATAGTAACCTCAGCTAGCAGTTCTTGCAGGTACATGTGTGTTCAAACTTCATTAGAGCTGCCTTGTGATTGTTGGTTAAGATTTTAGAAAACATTTAGATTTTCTGCGAGCTAGCTGATAACCTTAGACCACTGCTGACGTTAGTGTTATTAAATCAGAAAATCTATGAGAAAAATGTAGTAGCTTTACTTTAGATAGACCTAGCTACGGATATTTACTCTTTGATACTAGCACTAGCTACGCGGTCCTGGAATTGGCATGCAATGGCTTTATTTGGTATAATACGTATGAATAAATATCATTTAGTGGTAATTTCCAGTGGAATTCAGTTGGTCACAAACATCTTTAGAGTCAGCTCATAATTTTCACTCACTCAAAAAGTGATTTTTTTTTTTTTATCTCAAGAAGACTGTGCCTCCACTGGACAAGTCTCCATTATTATTTTCTTTTAAGGAGCTATATGAGACATTTTATAGTAAAAAATAAAAGATAAGTACTCCAATTTACCGTGTATTGTTTTACTTCAATTTAAATATACCCAGTGTTAGTGATGGTGTTTTAGTTGTTAAGCTAGCTGCCTGAGGCTAACGAGCTGCTAATGAAATATTCAGTAAATGCTTATGCACTGCTGGGTTTCTGTTCTTGTGTATATTATGCACATTTATAGTTTTGAGTTTTAATCTATATTGCCACTTTCTGTTGATTTTCTTATTGTAAAGTTTATTCTTATAAATTCTTCTTATTTTAAGTCAGCATTTGCTTTGATGTTCCTTTTATAAGATCTTTGCCTGTTAACTTGGCTGTATATAGCTACCTTTAAGGTAACTATACACAGCCAAGTTAATGATATTTCTTGGAGAACATTGACTGCCTAGTTGGTTCGTCTATTTGACGAAAATGTAATTTCTTTTTTAACTCCACAGTCAAAGGACCCAAGTAGATCAAGGCCTCAGATATGAAACATAACCTTGAAAGTGAGACGGTAGCTATAGGTAATAAAAAGAAAGCCTGAATATCTGGATCAGATTGAGCCAATTTCATTACACTCTAAAAGTCTCTTTCCACTCACTGTAACAAAAGCCAGCTCTTGCCCTAATTTCCTATTAAGCGATTGGCCTTCAAAAATGAAATTGGCCTTCGCAGTGAAGTAATGAAATTGAATGCCTCCTAAGTAACCTGATAAATAATTAAAAAAGAAGAACAGCAGGATGGGGTCCGTCAGAAAAGGACATTTTCAGGAATATAAGACAGATAGGGAGCCCGCTGAGCTGAATGAACGACTAGTGAGATTTGTCCTAATTCAGTCTTTTAAAAAGTTGGTGCAAACACAGCTGCTGTGCTTTAGTCCACTGTGTGCCATATGGAATACATTTTTTTTTCTAGCATAAGTGGAGGGCGACAGTGCAAATTTATGCGCGCTCTCAACCAGAGAAAAGTCTTATGCATGTTGTAAAATAGAAAACACATCAATACCAATAAAGAACTGCTCCAGCAAATACACTTCATTTAACATCTTGCCAGAACAGAGTATCCATCACTACTTGAAGCTCTTTTCTAGTTTACCTTCGGTGGGGATGCTGGTGGGAGGGTGGGAGGTGGACAGGGCGTCCCCGCCTGCAGTGGTCTCTTTGCTTCTGGATGTTGTTTTGGCGACAATGCTGGTGGTGAAGGGGTAACTATACGTAGTGTCGACGATGTCACACATCTTGTCCTTGGTCTAAAAAAAAAAAAAAGATGACAAGTGCTTTATGAGGCTTGTTTGTGCAGTCGCAAAAGAAGAAATGTGTATGCGCGAGGAAATAAGAGGGTTGTCCCTGCGTACTGCAGCAACGATTATTCATCATCTGGGCACCACCATACACACCATTAGCATTAGCATTAGCTAGTAAGCCTCACTGGCTTCCTAGTATTGATGCGTGATAACCGTCGGACACAGATAATTATCGATCCAATACTGGAAAAAATTATGTCACGTTAAAAGTGTTTTCCGATAAAACTACAATAAACCAAGATTGCTCTGATTCCGATCATCGTTTGCAATAAATGTTAAGCAGAAGTTCAGAGAGGAGGGAAACGGAGCGTCATAAGTCACAAGTTTAATCATCGCTACGACGGCGTATGGAAGGAATACACCTGAATCTAATCGGTTAATGCTACCAAACGACCAACAGCCAGCAAAGAAGGCATCCGGGTCTGGTCTTGTGTCTATCAACAAGGCATCTGAAAAGATCTAAAGCCATGCACAGAAAAATTGCTGAATCTATGGCATTTGACAATTAGCCATTCTCTGTATCTGAAGACCTGGGGTTTTAACAAATAATTAATCACTTGGAGCTGTGTTATAAAGTTCCAAGCTGCCACTACTTTGCAGACACATGTTCATGGTTTGATCGACAACGACGCACAACAAGTTTTACCACAGACATTTGGACGTCTGACGTTAGCCCAGTGTGAATGCTAAGTGTGACAGCGCACTAAGAATACTACAACATGCAAAAGACTGCTTTCACAAGAGTTTACCAGGTTGTGTTTCAAGTGAATTCATGTTTACACACTACATCCTAGCCTATCCAATCAGTGTCAGTATCGGTTTGGACAAGCAGCAAGTTATCGCATTGGTGGACAAAAAACAGTTATCGTGCATCCCTACTTCCTAGTGCATGATTTATCTTGAACGCTCACCTCATCTGGGCAGCTGTTGTCCACCCAGTCCTGGCGATGGCGATCAAAGCCGCTGGAGCATCTGAGAGCAGAGGGAAGGAACAGTCATCAGTCAAGTAAATAAAGTGGTGCAGGACTCATAGTCTACTGCCATGCTAGTCATCTGTATGTTTGTATTGAAGCACAATGAGAAAATTTAATTAAGAGTCAGATTTAACAAAAGGCGACGGCGGTGGCACTAGAAAATAATTCAGAGGGCGGCAACCTGGACTGAATCATGAATATCGGAACAGAAATCTGATGTGTAAAGGGGCACAATTCAGCAAGTTGTTGGCAGGAAAAAGTGGTGGATACCAAGGTAAACTAATCTCAACTTTGAGGCAATTTAATGAAGTGATGCAGGGACGCAGGTGTCATTTTTGAATTGTGAGGGACCAAGCTGTGAGCAAATTTTGTGTAATTTGGGCTTTAACTAGTGCTTTTGTGGTTTGTAGCTATGGGTTTGGTTTGACTGACCTTGCCTGGTATACACAACTAGTTGATATAATCAACTAATATATAGTTAATATTCAGGCTCA
Organism: Mugil cephalus; assembly: GCF_022458985.1. Classification (NCBI taxonomy): domain Eukaryota; kingdom Metazoa; phylum Chordata; class Actinopteri; order Mugiliformes; family Mugilidae; genus Mugil; species Mugil cephalus. The sequence goes on along the minus strand of NC_061787.1, from coordinate 9,081,836 downwards.
TATACTAATATCAGGCTCTTTAATATCTCAAGCCTTTTAAAAAGCTTGTCCCAAGCCACAAAGAACTTCATACAAATGTTTTCCAAGCGGGGGTGCTCTCCTTACTGGGACGAGTACACTGATGCTTATTTGTGAAAATAGGTCAAGTGCTCCGTTAACAATTTAGTGGTTTAATTTGAAATGCGCTGAATAATACTTCAAGGTTTTCTCCTCTGAATCAAGCTGCGAAACAAGCATCCGCACCTCCCACCGTCTGCCACCCTCTGAGGTCTGGATTCAAAGAGCTTAAGGAGGGAGCGGCTTTGTACAGTATGAAGATGTGGGATGTGTGAGGGGGAAGTTCAATGGGTCATGGGGCCTTGGGGTAACTCTATCACGGTCCAAGGCTTCTTAATAACCTTGAAAGGCGGCGGCTACTAATTCACTCCGCTGTAAAACGGATCAAAATTAGAACTCGCCCACCAGTTATTTCGACATTATTCTTGTTTCCTCTCTGGGAGGAAAAGTTAATATGCAAAGCAGTAAACCCCACTCACGCTGCGATCTGTTTAAAAAAAGATGACTGACCAAGTCTAAATGCTGTGGTTACAGCGATAGGAGTCCAGTAGCGTCTCAGACGTCCCCCAGCAGGTTCCCTTCCTCCACTGAACATATTGTTATGGTAATGGATTTATTTGAAGGAGCCCGTTTTCATCTTTCAACCTCTCTTATCATCTCGCTCCTTTTATCCCACCTCCCAAGAAAAAAAAAATCAGTCCATCTGTTCAATCAAGCGAGATAGATTCCTCCACTGAAAAAATCCCCCATTTTTTCCCCAACCAGCCCCCACCTCAGCCCAGAGAGCAGGCAGCGAAGGAAACACAATGAGACTCAGTATCACTGAGCAGGTCCAGTCTAACCTGGTCTCTATAGGCAGCTCCCGTTTTTGTTTCCTCTCAGTAGCATCCATCTCAGCTCGTTGCAATATAACGCAGTCAGCCACGGTGGTTTTAATTAGGAATGGGCCGAGGGGCTTCATTTGAATATAAATGAGACCATGAGGGAGAATTTTATTTATTTTTTTTTTTCAGGTTTCCAACAGTCACAGCAAGACAGATAGATTATATTAGCCGGCTTCAGTTTCTCACTCATTGTTTTTTGGAAACCACAAATAACTCAGCTTACTTTATTCTAGTATTTAACTTATAATTAACTGAATCAAACTATTCGCCGTGTTTTAGTAAACACCAGCCAGCGTGTTTCCAGTTTTTACTTACCTCTCTGTGCTGCAGATTTAATAATTACCCTGGATACATTCACAGACGATAATGCATTGGGGAATTTTATCGTATTGATCAGCCTCACGGTTTATTGTTCTCCCTCCTGCTGCCAAATCAAAGTTACTGCTGCTGCTGCTTCACATTAAAAGCGCTTTAATAGGTTTCCAGCTTTGCTGCATGCTGCTGTTGTGTGGATCCGTGTGGAAATGTATTAAGAATATGTGGGTTTGTTTGACTGCAAAGACACATCCTGCCATACAACTACCAGAAGAGCTAAAAAACCAAATCTCCCTCTTATCACGTCCGTTTGTCTGTAAACTTGACTAAAACTTTTCTTCTGCATTTTTTCTGTACTGACCAAGATTGTCATGGTTTGTTTTGCTTTGTCTTTTTTTAATCCATACCCTTGACAGTATCATGAAACAGAAGACACTTGATGACTTTGATTGTTACGTATATCCTCATATAGCCTCTGTCTTCCTTCATGTTAATTCAATTACTTCATTTAACAATGTCAGATGCTGTAAACCCATTTTGGATCTATTTTTTTATTTCAGTTAAAAAAGCGAAAATAAAATACTAAAAAAATATTATTTATTTCAACATACAAAATCTCTAGCATTTTTATTTTTTTTTGTATATCTTGCTCTATAGTTCAATATTTGGCCTAGCAATGCAGAAAAAAAGTCATTTTGTAGGTAATAATAATGACATACTAGAGGTTTTAATTTATTTGAATACTATTTCTAAAACTTTCTAAAGACTCATATACTAAATTTATACAAATCTGATTTTAATGTCTCAGCTCAAATGTGTTTGGTCAGAGCGCTGGAGCTGACCAATCAGAGCAGATGAGGCTTTTTTTTTCATGGCCTGTATCACTGTGACATCACGACATTAGCTGGAGGCAAAACAGAGGGAAGCTTGAGGCGAACGCTGCACTGTCAACTGTGAAAATTTCATCTTACTGTATTTTCTGGAGCCAAAACCGAAAAAAAAAACAAAAACTTTAAGTCTTATTGCATACAAGAAAGGATTGGAGTGAGACGATCATCAACAACACTCGTGTTTGCAGCGCACACTTGATATCAAGTAAGATTAATATGTAATGCATCTTCAGTTTTAATCTGGATAACGTTATGGGTTAGAATAAATTGTGAGTGAAATTACGTTATTTTGATCATTATTTGGGTGATTCTTGTTACATGTCTATACTAGCGCTAACTGCTAGGCTAGCTTACTCAGCGTTAGTTGCATGTTTCAGGGGTGTCCAAGCAGAAGTTGTATTTACTACGTTACCCTCCACAGTGGCTCCACTTACTTCTTATATCTTTGTTGAAGAGGCTTCACTTGATAAAGACCAGAAACTGTTCATCCAGTGTGTGAGAGTGTAGGGGTCGCTGAATATACTCCCATCAGTCAGAGTTTACATTTTTTAAAATAACACTCATGGTCTTGAGTAGTGAGTCTATAAGTTTATTCTCTAAAATATGTGTCTATTCGTGCCAAAACAGTCCATTGAAATATGCTAATCGCATTTACAAGCCAGCATGTTTGAGATGTTTTGCCTCCAGCTAAGCCCCGCCCCCCCAAAAAACTCACATTGTTTGTAAAGTGTGAATAGGTCCATATAGAAACAAAAATTATGAACCAAATAATCTCAGTTAGTTTTTTCATGCAAACCGTTTATATTTAACAATATGCATTCAGTTTTAATCATATTCATTTCACACTGTGCCATGAATATCTCCTGTTATACTAGATTTCTTACTTAATCCTGTTCAAATACAGAAAATAACCTGATTATTCATATCTCTATATGACTGTAGTATTAAGCAGGTTGTTACTCATCCGTGTGGGAGAATCTCTGAGGCTCCGTTATTAATGTGAGATGAATTAATTTAAGAGGTTGTTAAACCATGTTTTGAAGCTTGATGATTCGTGGAGCCACCAACCAGCAGTAGGCTGAGCTCAGTATTAGATGTTTAGTGCAGCGTGAGCAGTATATTAGCTGTAGGAGTTGCACAACAAGTTCTTTAAGCTGAGGACTTGACGTTTAGCTGAAACTCAGCCATGATCAGCTACTACAAATACGCTGTTCACAGACTGCTATACAACAATTTTCTTTCAGACTAAAGTCCATTAAAATTTTATATTTGGCCTCCTTAACAGCCATTTGGGATGCACACCAGCTGTGTTTTGTAGGTAAACAAGCTCCTAAACTACCTCCAAACGTGCCAACAGTCAGACGCTCTGAAGGTTGTCCCTCTGCGGATCCACTGTCGTCCTTTGTTAACGTGCTTCAGGAGCAGCTTAACACGTCAGCCACACTTTAATCCGCACCGATTTAAACTGCAACTGTAGCATGAAAGAGGTGCTGCGCTCTCACCTTCTCAGCACTTGAGAGAAGTTCATTAGGGTTATTCTCTTAAAATGTCAGCACCTTTCATTAACCCCGGAGCCAGAGGAGCCGTCATGGTTTTTAATTAGTGCCTGTTTAAAGCATGTTTGCCTTTTTTTTTCAAAGGAAGCAGCCGAAGGATACAAAGGGCAGAGTGAGGCTGAAAACTAAACACCGTCAGAAACCTAATTAAAATGCAACTTAATGAGATCACTGCTACAGGCATACAGTGGTGTCCATAAATTGCTGAATGGAAAAGCACTTTTTTATGTCGCTAAACTGTAAATTAGTATGTCTCTGTCAAAGGCAAAGCAGAGGGGGGAGTCAGACCCAAATCCCTTGTAAGTCCTAAATACCAAATCCCAGCGGACTGAGCAGACTGCATTTCTCCAGTCAAACACTTTACTCAGAATAAATCATGAGTTCAAAATAAAAGAGTGCCAGATGAATATTTCATGCATACGGAAAGCATGCAGCAACATACAGTGGGGGAAATAAGTATTTGATCCCCTGCTGAATTTGTAAGTTTGCCCACTTCCATAGAAATGATCAGACTCTGGTTTTTATGGTTGTTTACTGGTTATGGGTATAGACAGAATATCAATCGAAAATGCATAAAAAACACACAATCTAAAAGTTATAAATTGTTATGTATTTTATTAAGGGAAATAAGTATTTGATCCCCAACAATTCACTTAGAATTCAGGCTCCTACAGATTGGCTGGTGCGCATGTGGCACACAGCTGTGCTCAGTCAACTAATTACCAATACTCCTGATCTTAACTCGTCATGTATATAAAGCACACCTGCTCTAAGAATCAGTTTCTTACATTCCAACTTCTACAGCACCATGGGCAAGACCAAAGAGCTGTCAAAAGATGTCAGGGACAAGATTGTAGACCTGCACAAGGCTGGTATAGGTTACAAAACCATCAGCAAAAGGCTTGGTGAGAAGGTGACAACTATTGGTGCCATTATTCGCAAGTGGAAGACCCATAAAAGGACCATCAACTGTCCTCGGTCTGGAGATCCCCGCAAAATCTCGCCTCATGGAGTGAGGATGATGATGAGAAAGGTGAGGGAGCAGCCTAAAACAACACGGCAGGAGCTTGTTAATGATCTGGAAGCAGTTGGGACCTCCGTCACCAAGAAAACAGTTGGCAACACACTGCGCCGTTATGGATTGAACTCTTGCAGTGCCCGCAAGGTCCCCCTGCATAAGAAGGCACATGTACAGGCCCGCCTTAAGTTTGCCAGTGAACATCTAAATGACTCAGAGAAGGCTTGGGAGAAAGTGCTGTGGTCTGACGAAACCAAAGTTGAGCTATTTGGCATTAACTCGACCCGCCGTGTTTGGAGGATGAAAAAACGTGAGTATGACCCAAAGAACACCATACCCACGGTTAAGCATGGAGGTGGAAACATCATGTTTTGGGGCTGTTTTTCAGCAAAGGGTACAGGGTAACTTCACCGCATTACGGGGCAGCCATGTACTGTAACATCTTGGACAAAAACCTTCTTTCCTCAGCAAGAACACTGAAGATGCCTCGTGGGTGGGTTTTCCAACATGACAATGACCCAAAACATACTGCCAGGACAACAAAGGAGTGGCTCAAGAAGAAGCATATTAAGGTCATGGAGTGGCCTAGTCAGTCTCCAGACCTTAACCCAATCGAAAACCTGTGGAGGGAGCTGAAGCTCCAAGTTTCCAAGAGGCAGCCAAGAAACTTGAAGGATTTAGAGACTGTCTATAAAGATGAATGGGCCAAAATCCCTCCTGCGCTGTGTGCAAACCTGGTGACCAACTACAAGAAACGTCTCATCGCTGTGCTTGCCAACAAAGGTTTCTCTACAAAGTACTGACTTGTGTTGTGCTTGGGGATCAAATACTTATTTCCCTTAATAAAATACATAACAATTTATAACTTTTAGATTGTGTGTTTTTTATGCATTTTCGACTGATATTCTGTCTATACCCATAACCAGTAAACAACCATAAAAAACAGAGTCTGATCATTTCTATGGAAGTGGGCAAACTTACAAATTCAGCAGGGGATCAAATACTTATTTCCCCCACTGTACAGTAGCGATAATGGCTTCTGGGTTAGACCGACAAAACCATGGCAACAACCTCAAAAAAAAAAAAAAACGTTTTCAACAGATTCATCGGGACAGCGGACATCTATTGACAACAAAGCTGAAACTTTTTTGAAACTTGTATGAATGCCAAACTCTACGTTCCATCCATAATTTATTCCTCTACCGTGTCTTTTATGTAACTTTTCTCTTAGACAAAATAAAACCCACCGCATCTCACATTTCACAAGTCGGGAGAGGAATGCTTACACTTCTTTAGCAGCTCAAATATTTACCTTTGTTTGAAGTGCAGGGAGACGGGAAGGGTGAGATAAAATGTGGAGAAGGGGTTGAAAGAATAGGTGTGAGCGGAATGAATGTCAGGGCGAGTATAAACAGTACCACTACTTTTTCTGTGCTGAAGAAAACTCTTGTGGTGGTAATAATGATTCATTTAGTTCAAGAATTCATTGGATGGAAAAAGGTGACCAAGACAAATCGAGTAGGATTTGTTTTGCCATGACTCGCGCTGATTCTGGCTTTTTCTTACAATTGCAAACTTACAGGCAATTTAGACTTATACATTAAGTTGATGCAGAGTGTAGACCCTGACACAGAGTCTGTATAGACCCTAACGCCGTAGCTGATGTGCATCTCCCCAGAAATGTAACTATGGCCACGGCCAGAGCTGTGATTGGTCCACTTGGTAGTAACGTGTTTCTGCTTTAGTATTTCCAGCTCCTTCTCCATCTCCACACTTTCCGAACTGATAAAGAATCAGTAAGATCAACTGAGGAGGTTTGGAGATGCAGAGATGTATGATTCGAAAGTTTAAGTCGACAAAAATTAACCCAACTGGCAAATAAGACACAGCGCAGACTAGTGTCTGGGTGTCATTGTTACAGAGCGAGCCAGACTTATGAGCGCACAAGTATGAATGTCTCACACTTTGTCTAGGTCCCGTAGTACTTTAAAAGGGCCTTTAATGTGCCTGCAGGAAACTTGTCACATTGTTACCCAACGTGGGAAATGGATTAAGGATTAAGTGAAGTGGTTATTAGGTGTACTTCGCCCCCCTGATTCCTGGTCCCTGACTGGGTTAGTTGCCATGATTGAGCTCATTACACGAGGTGTTTTTGTTCTGATTGAGCTATTGTTCTTTTTACATGTTTTCATGCACGCGAAAAAAAAAACAAATTATTGCCTTAATCCGACTTTAACCAGACAACTGACGTGCATGTAAACACGTTAAAATCGGAATTTCAGATGATTAAAACACCCAGATAATGCGATCGGAATTCGATATTCCCCAGAATGTATACGCCTTAATCGGACTTTAACAAGACAACGCATGTGCGCATGCTCCACAGCCACCATGACCCCAGAACAAAAACATCGACAGAAAGCCAGTCACAGAAGAAGAAGGTAAACAGAGTCGGTAGAAGAACCACCATCATATCTGCACCATAAGTAGCGCGCATGAGATTAAAAAAGCTGAACTATTATCCATCTTGTTGTTTGAAATTCTGGTCTGCTGTATTAGACTCCAGTTGTTTACTGTTGACGTAATAGGACAGCCAGAAAGGGAGCCATGTTAACCCACTGAAAAGACACATATCACCACCTAGTGTGGAGGCGGAGGACATGTTCCTGCCACTTATTTGATTTTCCACATTCCACATGAAAGTTGAATTTTGAGCATAAACGCACTGACTGTAAAGACACCTGACGTGGCATGATATTAAATAAAAGGTTGAATAGTTGTCTCCATACAGAGTTTATGGGGACTTGGAGTGTGTGAAGATGTGCAGGGAGAGAATGAGCAAAGATGAAGTCCAACCTGTTGAGTCGATGACACCAGCTGCAGTTGAAGTTGATCTGTGAGGAGATGCAGGCGCCACAGCTGGTGAACTGGAGACAAGCTGCGGAGGAGGGAAGGTCAAAACAGGTCAAACAATTTACACATTCAATAGCCTATTAGGCACACAGCCAAGGAAAAGGTCTGCATGCTACAGAATGATGAGGAATCCATTCTGAAGTATCTACTGACTGAGCCAAAAGCTTTTACAATAAATTCTTCTTACTAGGTAAAGGCATCATTTCCACGGCTGTAGAATTGGTGATCTTCGTCTTCGTTAGCTCCACGCGGTGGTACTCGTAGATAGTCCTCCGCCTTACATCTATATTTTGGAAGAAGGACGAGACAGAGTGAGAGCGCGTCACAAATCTTCCACCGCCTGATAGAAACTGGGACGTGTGGTCCCTGCAGAAAGTGGAAAGAGCGCGAGGCAGAATCGGGTCATAAGGGATGCTACCACAGCACTTTATTTCTCCCCTCGCTTTTGTTCCCAAAGTGTCAGACCAAGACTTGGCAATGGACGGTAGCAATTTCCTTTGGGAGCTGATATCAATCTGACCCTGTTGAAACGCTGCCTCTCCAGTCATCTGTAATGGCAAGTCATCAGCCGGGGTAAGATAGAGCGATTGATTAGATACATCATTGACTCTCATTGCATTCTGGCCCCTATAACTCACATGAAGCAGTGTAGAATGGCAAGCTTGCTGCCATGCATCCTCACTACCAGATAAAAAGCACAAAAAACTGAGATAAAATACGCCTTTTCTACAACAACTTTCTCTGCGATCTGATAATAACGACTCCCGGCTGTTAAATTAGTGATTATCTTAAACTCTTATTGGATTTTTATGTGACTTTCCGGGCATCTCTTCAAGGAATGAAACAGTAATTCCGCATTTGATGTCGCTCGATACATTACACTACTTCATACCACTTGTATTTGGTTGACAAATGAGCTGGAAGATTAAAAATTCAATACCGAAAACGAGAAGCATATATATTAGAGGGAGTCTGGCCCAACTAGGGAATGAACCGTCTGAGCTATCCCGCTGATTGGTTGTGAGCTGGTCACGTGTTTCATGCCATGTTAGATACATCTAACCAATATTCACCCATGGAGAAGTGGCAATAACAGAGAATAAAATTGGATTAAAAGTTAAAATATGCCTCCCCTTTGACGTGCAGCCCCAGGAAAGGGGAAAAAACTCCCTCGTGAACAAAAATGGAGAAAGTTATGGGATGTAAATGTCAATGTCTCTCTTTGACCTTTGTTAAGATTTTATAAAGGAAAAATAAAGTCATACCATGATTAATGTGAACCTTGATCTCAAAAACACGGCTTTACAAATTAATTTGAATTTAAAGTTAACCAAGCCTTATGCTAACTAGTTATCTTGACTAAATGCTTAGAAAAATAGTTGCTCATATATACTGTGAAACCCACATGTGCATGTAATTTATGTTGATGTAGATAGACAAATTTAATTGACACATTACTTTGCCTCGGAGAAAGTAAACACAGCTCCATGACTGATGAAGTGATTGGGCTACAAAGCATTTTACAGGCTCATTTAAGATATTTAAAGTAAGTATACGCTATGATATTTAAGTGAGGGCCTTTTACATAATGACAGACGTTGGCAATAACATTTATAGGCTTATTGATGGTGAAAATAAGACATTTATTTCAACTTAGCACATCTGCTCTATAGTGTTAGACTGTAAAATCTTCCCTCCAATGAATCTAACATGGCGCCCATGATTTGAGTTGGCCCGACTCTCTCGAATATACTATCAAATTACTATTGTAACTAAAACAGAAAGCAGTCCACTGAAAATCTCATATCTGTTGAATGTTTGTACAGAGTTAGCTTAGCTTAGCATAGCATAAAGATGGGAAGCAGGGGAAATATCTGACCTGGGGAGGGTTGAGACTTGAACACAAGCACCTCTAAAGGTGACTCCTGTTAATGTATCTGATCTTGTTTTATTGATGCAAAAACCTAGACAGAAGCAACTTGTAGCTTTGGAGGGTTATGTGATGCTAAGCTAAGCTAAGGATGTAGGTTCATGTTGAGATCCAATGCTGGTATACATCTTCTTCTCCAACTCTTTTCCCTAGATTCCTTTTATTTACAATAACACAAATACAACACTATAAGTTGATCAGAAGACAAAGACAAAAAGAAACTTAATACATTTTTCAGATGAATCCACTTCTGATTTGTATAACACATAAAAGATGAGAAACCCTCTATTTACCCCCCAAACTTCAACCTTTTAAATTCATATTTCCTTTGAAAAACATGGACTAATTTTTCTGTACAATGGTCCTCTTTTCACTTGATTGACTGATAACTGGTTTGGGATTTGCTGACTGCGCTGCTACACTGTTGTTCTCCTCATGTGATTGGACATTGTTTTCCCTGCTTGGTTTGATTACGCGTGGGACGACTGATCAAAGCAGCGAATGTGAGCCAGCTCTGCTCAACCTGAGAATAAGACCACCCTTCCTTTCCCCTCCTCTGCTCCCCCGGTGACTGACTTCCTCTTGCCTCCAGCAAAGGGATTATCGGGTGCCTAATGACACGGTGGGGGCCACAGGAAGGTCAGTTCCCCAGCCTGAGGCAGCTGATGTGTGGGCAAACCGTACGGCCTCGTTGCTCTTTCATTCTCAGGTAAAAGGAAGCTGCAAATCAGATCAATTATAGCCTGGTCTTAGCCACAACGTACAAAAAAAAAAAAAAAAGCTTAATGAGTCTTTAGCTATATTCACTCAGACAACTGTTAACGCGGCGGTTTGCAAAAGGGTACCATCAGTTACTTTCTTCAAACATCCATGCAAATTAAGTCATTAAAAAATTTGCTGCTTATTGCTGATTCATCTACATAAGATGGAAATGTGATGTCAAGACCTTGAGCTAAAAAATAAAGTCCGCATCGTCTCATCAACGTGTGCCGACACAAAATATTACGACGCGTTCATTCGATCTCTTTAACTCCGTGATTAGACTCTATATTTAACTACAATCTTTCTTCTTGGGTTAGGGCTTAGCTGCATTTGTAAATTAGAGGCATATTATTGGGCATTAATTAATGGAAGCCGTACACTGCACATAATTAAAAGCTCCGGCCTTGTGCGTCTTCCTGCTCAGAATCGAGATAATAATTAACCGAGGTGCGGGCAAGAAGATATGAAAGAGAGCGGAGGTGGTTTCAGCTTCATTTTAAGAATAACTCACTGTGACTGATAATGTATAATCTAAGATTAGGAGAGGGTATTATTAAAGCCTGGGACTTCACATGTTCTCGGACTTGTCCTGTTAATTGCACAACCTGGCCGCAGGACACCCACAAATCCTCTCCCTCATCTCTGTCTCTACTGGATGGGCCGTGGACTGATAATGTCTGGAGGCAGAGGGAGAGCTTATAAACTCAGGCGACTCTACGGCGGGTTAAAAATGTCCCTCCGGTTGCCATGGTTTCTATGCACTAATTGGCTGCAGAGACACTTAAAGGAGTGAAACACCTCTTCATAGCACAGCCTGTAGGGCTCTTCCTGTCTGGTTTTTCCGCTCTCAGGATGAAGGCTCGGTCGAGTCCACGGACCAGAAGTTAGAATGTATTTATTAAACTGACCTGACACGGGTGTGAAAGACCTGTCAAAACAGTCTTCATGCATTAGGATGATACCCTTGAAATGAGATCAGGGGTAGATCAGGACAGGACTTCTGCAGCCCACATTTCTACTGTACATGCACAAACAAAGGGAGACTTGAGAGGCCAAACTAACTGCAACCATACGGAGGAAACTATGACGTTTTCATGAAAACTGCTGATTTTTTTCTTTTTCTAAAGGTTAGTAACTAGCCATCCGTCAGTATTGCCCATTAAAAGACCATTCGCTCTCACTCACACTGATATAATGACTGTCATTACAAAACACCTCTGATTGTACATGAGGCCTCCTTTGCTTTCCCACACGAAGATGCAAGATGCAAAGGCTGCCCTTTTCCTTCTGACATGGACACGTCAACCGGTGCACTTTGCAAATATCATCTCCTCCGTTGCGCGGCGAGAAAACAAAGCCGTGTTTGTTCCAGCTGCTGCCAGAGAGTTTGTTGTTGTTTATGCCGACGGAAGGCAGCGCGGTGGCAGCTAAGCCTCTTCTTTGTAGCTTTTTCAAAATCCAAAACAAAACAATCTTGCTTTAATCTTGCTTTGAAGTAGTCTGCAACCATTTAGATATCCAGTAACTAGCATAAGATGCTATGGGAGTTTCGGGCTAACGTGTGTCCCGCTCTTCATTATGTCTGGAGACATGCACGACCCCGGCTGATGTTATATTAACAACGTCTGATTTTTTTTAAAACCCTTTTACGGGATTTTGTTTCAAAATGACGCAGACAAAAGATTTTTCATAGAAACCGTGAATCTAAAGTTTATGTTATGGGCTAGCTATCTGAAGCAGATTGAAAACATGCCTTGGAAATGCTACTTTGTCCAAAATAAAAGTCTCAATGTAGAATCGTGTAGAGTTAAGCAGTAAATCTTGAATAAAAATGCGACATACAAACGAGGGCAAGGTTTTAGTTTAAAAAGGTTTAGTGGATCTGTGATTATTTTAGATGCAGTAGAGGAGCAAAAAGAAGGTCTAACATAAAAAAACAAAAAAAACGAGAACACACACTCCGCAGAGACATCATTCATGTTCAGCGTGAAACCTTCGCCTCAATCTGCTTCCATTCACGATTTCATCAGCCCACAACCAAACACACACTGGTTTCATCATGCTGTGTCAGAGGCGGCTCGGTTTATGAAGTCTAGGACGACTGCTCTCAGGTGCGATACTCAAATCTCTATCTGCTAACAAAAACACATTCGAAAAAAGATGCTATACAAAACTATATATCATTTTTATTGTTTCCTTTCCCTTTTTAACCTATGTTGATAATATCTTGCATTGTATTTCACTTTTAGGATGCCCTTTACCACCTGGTCGAGGAATGCAGCTAGAAATTAGCTTCATTGATTATTTACTGACACTTTCTTTGTACAGTTGATTAATAGGGACCGTCCGCGTCACACTAAACTAATAAAGTAAAGTTAAAGACATTTAAGCACAGAAATGCAAAGTCAGACTTACACCAGCTACATAATACATAGAACACAAACACGGCACACAAAAGATATAAAATTTGAGAAATAAATGCTGTCCAAGTTTCTCACACACACAATTACAACACGGTTTAAATTACTGAATAAATCCCGTTTGACAACTCATTATTGCGGCAGTCCTCGAGTCAGAGCCCACGAGAGAGAGAGAAAGAGACTCCAGATAAAAAAAAAAAAAAAAAAAAGAGTCTCCCCCTTTGCTCGCATTTGCTTTTAATTTAATGGGCCTGAATTGCAGGAATTCAAAGTAGAGGCAGATCTGGAGCTGAGCCGACTGCCCTCTGAGGGAGGTGGGGCAGGCCCCGGAGAAGGAGGTGGTGACGGCTGGAGCTAAACCACAGCAAAGTATGTCTGAACCCGGAGCTATGGCACCGTTTAAAGGGTAAATGGAAATGGATTTTTCAATCCATTTGTGTTAAACCACACCCGCCTTGGTTACAGTTGCTACGCTCCTCCTCAAGCTTCCCGTTCTAGAATATCGCTCGCCATGGCAACAATGTGAGATCAGAAGGATGTGATATGATCGCTACAAACACGATGCTACGCCAAAGCTGCACGTCCCAATTAGCGTCCTCAGCTTGTGATTGGTCCGCTGTCCACCACGAGGGCTCCTAGTCCCAACTTCACTGAGTGTGACATGAGCAGGACGTGACAAAAGGTAAGAGCTCTTTGACTGGCGGTCAGCAGACTAGTCTGGAAGATTAGCAACGCAGATAGCAAATAAGATAGTTAGCTGGGTGTGCTAACGTCCGCTTTCCACAATCTTGCTGTTTTAGTACGAACAAAGACGCAACCCTGCAATCGCTTTAAGCCCCATGTATATAGAGATTTCGAGTCTAGTTCACATGTGGATTAATTCTGACTTTCTGTGTGTGAAAGTTAGAAAGTTTGTGCCAGAAATGTGTGTTTCAGACTCACTGGGTATTTGCTGGATCTTGTGGACCACAACAAAAGCGTCGGACAGGCCCACCTTCACCGGGTGATTGACGGAGCTGATCTGCGACACCTCAACAGGGATCTGTAATAGAAAAAAAAGATGAAATCAATTACCGTCAGGGACGTCCACAAACAGGACAGCCTGACAGCGCCGCAGGAATCTGCCGAGGCAACTTCGAGTTAGCATATGGTTATCTTCGGAGCATAGCATAAACATCTCGAGCACAGATGGGAGAGAAATGAGCAACAGCTCTGAGAGGACGGACTTATCTCCGAGGCAAAAGCTTCAGATGTACTAAACAAACCTCTCAAGCCAATGTGAAAGTTCAGATGATGTGTAACGATCAGGCTGACCATAATAAATGAATAATACAAGTGTAATGAAACCCTTAAGTGGAGAACAAACAGCAGCCTTCAGATCAGTGTGAAAATAACAAATTACATAAGGAGCCTCGGCCATAAAAGAAGCCGTCCCGCTGTTATACCCACAGCAATTACCATAGATCATTACTTTGTTTTTTTTTTTTATTATTACTATTTTTATTTTCACACTCCAACAGTAGTCTCTGTTGGATGATATTTTTCATTACCCTCTATTTCTTTCTGTTCAAGCAAGAAGTTGTTTTTTAATACATTTTTGCGGTATGTGGGATTAACAGACACCTTTGGGACACGCGGTGACCCAAAACATCATTATGTGACGACTAAATCAAGCAGAAGGAAAAACTGAGACTACATTAGGTGGTATTTTCTCATTATTTTTATGATACTTTTATGATTTTATGACGCTGTTTTGGGTCTAAAACCTATAAAAATGACAAAGACGATTTAAGAAGTGTTAAGAGTTACAGACAAAGAGGGAAACAAACACAGTTTTTGGAGAGGTGTACAGTAAGTCACATTTTCTTTAGTACTGTACATGCTGTGTGTAGATTTATTGAGGTTAAATGTATAGTAGACGCCAATCCAACGTCAATCCAACAATCAAAGAACTACTGGAAACGAAGGTCCAGTGTGACTTCACCTCACGTCGCCTCCAGCTTATAAATTCTGCGATTCTTTCAGGCCATTTTTTTTGCAATTATGAAGAATTACAGTTATAAGTTTTAATGCTAATCCAAAATTTGTTTTGCGAACTCAATGCCCCCTGATGGAAAGCTGCCAACCGTCAACATGGTGGTCTTTAAATGCCTGAGACCCCCCGTCCTCATATGGGGACATTAAGTTTTAGGCTTTATTGCAGCTTATTTTACTTTACTCATTGTCCTCATTAGTGGACGCCATCTTTAGTCTTTAGCTATCTAGTGGTAGCATATGTCAATACACTAGTCATGATAGCAGATTCATTCTACAGACGATTACAGGACAAAAGTGGATGAGGTAGAAAACATGATTGAATTTTATGGTTGAAACTTATTAACTTTTCTAGTTTGATATGACGCGCAAATGTAACAAATTTTATCAACAGCAACGAGCTACAACGTCGCTAATTAGCAAGTACTCGGTTGAGGACGTTGGGACTTCATTGTTCAGTCTTTGCTCAGCCATGTTCAGCCATTAAAATAATCTATTTTATATTTTGTCACACATTGGGTGATATAAATAATGAACTAATCCCAGTGTCCACATATGAGGACAGTTTTTTTGTCAAAAACTATTACTGTCTGTGCAAAGATGATGCTTACTTACTAATCCCAAATACTGTGTAGAAATTAAAAACGCAGACCAGCTAAAAGCTTGGGTCGCAGGAGGTTAAATGCCTGGAAACACTTTTTTTTCCAGGGATACTTTTGTTAAAGTACAGTATGAGATTTTATGGTGATAACCATAAGTGCTTTATAAGACCTAAAAGACATTAACAGAACATCTAATATAAATACAAGGTGATTCAGAAGAACATAAACTCATATAAAATGAAACTGACAGTTAAAAACCAGTATTTTATACCTAGGACAGTAAAAAGTAATAAAACGGTTTCTGATAAGCAGTGAAAATACAATTAAATGTCGTTTCTCCACTTTTAGTTCGGACTCTGCTTCAGAAACCAACACAGCACGACGTCTGGCAGTCTGGATTTATTTGAGTTCTAAGTGTGACACAACAATAGAAACCTCACACATTTATCAAGACTAATAAACAATGTCAGTGGTAACACAGAAAACTGTTTGGATAAATGGGTCCTGACCTCTTTGTACGCAAACACGATCCTGCCAGTGTTGTGCAACGTGGCCTGGAAGGTGAAGCTGCCCAGGTTGTAGTTGTCCTGTAGGTGGACGTGGTCCCACTGCACCACCAGAGCCGTACCTTAAAAGACAAAGCACCACATTCCTTAACACATGCAGGACTTCCACAGAATAAGCGACTGTCTGTATATAGCTTGTGATTCATCTAGCGTGAAATAAACTTCTGACTCAGCAAAGACTGTGAATAAGAGGCATCAGTTTAACAGTGATGTTTGTGCAGTGACATATTTTAGATTATTTCCTGAAAGAGATTTTATTTCTCCTTGGGGATGTGATGTGACCGACAGCGAAACACTTCACTGGAAAAGGATGAAACAACATCAAAACTGAAGCTTGTGACAAAGGGAAATCAAGGCGTGGCCGTTTCCACGATGGATCGTGTAGCTCGGGCAATTTTCACAAGACTGAAAATGTTTCACTCACCGAGCAGGAATGTATCATATGGCAGAGCTGTAAAATGACTTTTTCTTGTAGGTAGGGATTGAATGTCTCCGACTACACTGGCTCAAGAGAAGTCACTGACAGAGCTTCAACGGGAGCGAAACAATAACTGGAAAGTTAAGATTCAAACAACTCTCCCAAAGCAATGTTTGAGTTACACAAATAAATCAAGATCTGGGCTTTTTTTATTCCCTGCAACCTGATCATATAAAACTCCTGTGTCTAGAGCTGAAACACTTAGATTGATTCTGAGTTTCCATTTTTGCCTTGTGTCTGCTGTGTTTCATCTCATATAGACATAGGAGTGTGTAGAGGTGGTTCAGATCCATAAGTATCAGGGTCTACAGCTGAGATTGGACGGCTAACATAGACTCAGTATACAAAAAGGTCAGAGTCGACTCTATTTTCTCAGGAGGCTGTTTAAAATCTGCTGGAAGCTTCTGGACATGTTTTACCAGACTATCGTTGTCAGTGTCCTCTTCTACGCTGTGGTGTTCTGGGGAGACAGCACTAAGAAGAAGATGGCTGTCTCTGACATTGGTAGGAAGAACCCTGAAGAAACTCAGGTCCATCATGACCCTTTACACGACAGAAGCTCGTTCAATAGATTATTTAGTATTTTGTCTATAGTATAATTTGGTAAAAGATTGAAAAGTGTTCTTTTATTCCATTTATTTTGAGTGAGTGAGTGAATGACATCCATAAAGTAGGATCTAATAGTCCATTTACTTACAACAGAAGACGTAAAGGTTCAATATAAAAATTAATTCATTTACGCTCAAGAAATTACATCCTAACTAAACACAATGAGATTTCAGACACTTCCGCCTGTCATTTTAAATTAAAAACCAGGACATTGAATAAATAGGCCTTTACCAGATAAACTCCTTCCACAGAATTTAGATTATCCTCTATCCTGAGACCCTGCGTCCTCATATGGGGACATGGTTTGTGGCACCTTATTCTGCTTCATTTAAACTCGGTACTAGTTGATGTAAAAACATGATATTGGGCATTTCAGCGGATTCATTCTACAGCATTTCACGGGACAAAAGTGGACAAGGTACAAAACCTCAGCAAATTTTACAGTAAACACTTGTTTATTCATGTTAACTAACTTTTCTAGTGTAATATGAACTGTAACAAATTCTATCAATTCTATCAATAGTATCAAGCTATAACGTTGCTAATTAGCAAGCACTCGACTGAGGACGTTGGGACTTCATTGTTTGTATTTCTGTCTTTGCACAATGTTCAGACATGAAAATTAACAGTTTTATATTTTGCGACATATTGGCAACTTAATTATTATAATGAGTGAAATAGTCCCTTTGTCCACATATGAGGACATTTTCTTTTCTAAAAACTACTTCCTGTTCATAGATGCTGCTTAGATATTACAGTTCTTAGGTCCTACTAATCCCAAATAAAGAAAAATGGAAAAATTAGAAATGCTTTATAAACAAAAGCTCAGGTCTTGGGAGGTTATGTAACTAAAATATTTGAGAGAAACAGAACGATGTAAACTGACTTAGAGACAACCTTTAACTTACATTATAATAATATAATAATAAAATTACATACCAATAATGGTAAGAAAACTACAACACCAAAAAGATATCTTGGTCAAATGCATCATGGCTGAAGTTTATTAGGTAATTTGCTGGTAATTATTCAGTCGTTAAGCAAAGGATCGTTTGTCTACTCAGAAAACAGTCGATACTTAACCTGAAAAGACAATCAATAGAGATTCAATCAGCAGATCAAGTAATAACTATTAGTCCAAACTCTAACTGCATCTTAATGTGAAGACACCGCTGTAGCTACCCAGGTCTGATCCTGGGTCAGTTTTTTGTGTGTACATGTTGCCAGGGATCATAAAAACCTCTGTATAATTTAAGGAATCTGTGACACAAAAAAAATATTGTGCAGCTTTCTGTAACTTAATTCTTAAACTTTAAATCACAATTCACCACAGAGTCGTCGTAAGGTGACGCCATCATTTTGGGGAAGCACTAAATTAGCTCATGACCATCCAGACAGCAGCTACCTTTAACACCGTCTTGATTTACTGTGGGCTTCGGAGTACGTATTGATGTGAAAGCCATACCCCCTCAGAGTAAGTCATTTGGCTGTCCTCCAGGGCAATAAAGTTTTGTTAACACAACCAATCAATTTTTCCGTCACACACCCAGAGAGCTTCCATCCAAAGTAACTACAGGAGTTTTCTTTTCTGCTGACTAGTTGTACAGGAAACTCTATAATTATTTACATGTGGTGCGTGGAGGGGCTCTGGTGCTGGATGGGGATGTTTCATGAGGAGCTTTAATAAGTCAGGCTCTGATTTTGTTGAGATTTAATATCATGTGACTAATATTTTCATAACTGCAGGGTTAAAGGCCGATCACAAGGCACACAGAGAAGAGGGGGAATGGGAGGAGGGGGTTGGGCAATGAACTAGAAAGTCAGTACTAAATTGATACTCAGGGCACAGTGGGCTCGCTCAGTCAGCTCAGGTTAAACCTAATATAAGTCTGCTTAAAATGCATGGAGCTCGGGAGGGGAGGCCTCCGCACTATCTGGGACTTCCTGGCTAAAAATACAGAGTGTGTGACGAGGCGTGGAGGGAGTACACACTGGCCTTGTTTCTGTTTTCTCTTACAAGCTGAACATGCGATATGAACTCCAAGCAATCAAAACAAATGCAACTCTATTACACCAGTGAATCCTCTGACCGGCAAAAAGTTTTAAGGATATGTTGAACATGCCTAAAATGTTTTTTTTTTGTGTTGTTGTTGTTGTTGTTTTAATTGTCACTGTCTGTGTTTATCCAATGCTAATTCGCACATGTGGTTCGTATTTTATTTATACAGCCCAGCGTCACTAGTTACAAATATCCCAGAGTGATTTATTGTGTGTATAGACCAGCAATGTAGCAGAGAAGAGTAACACAATTATAAGATGTAAGGATATGGAAAAAGCCACTTCCATTTTCACATTTTTAAATGCCACATATGCAGTGATTGTAATGCACCAGAAACTCCCTGGGAAATTATATATATATAAAAAAGATAATAAATGCTAGAGTATAATTAGAATAATGTCAGCACTTAAGATGTCCTATAATGGCAATAACAGCACTGGCATTTCTAGAAAGCTGTTTGCTCACCTATAATCTACTGATTAGAAGTAGCTATCCTCTATGAACAACATCCATACGCTAATGTTCTCTCAGTCTCACAGCTCGTTTAGCGTTGGGACTGATTAGAGAACAGATAAATTCTCCAAACTTGGTGCCTCAGTCGTGTGTTGACGTAATAATCAGCAGCAACCTGCACGGCTGACTGGTGAAGCCAAAAACTGCAGTTCCACATATGACCACTGGGAGATGGCTCCAAAGGTGAGTCAATGCTCATTGATCTGTTAAATTAAAATTAAAGAGTGTACGGACTGGTGTGGAAGCTGCTTTGGTCTCCGTAGATAATTAGTCAGATCAAGGGTTAACGTTGTATATAAGATGGGTCCTTTTTGCAACTTTTTAAACAAACCTGGAGTCAGGCAGAGCCTGGTGCTCCCAAGGCCTCACTTCAAAACACCTTGTCAGTCCATGTGTGATTCATGTAGTTACAGCTGGATGGAGACTTCATCTTGGCAAGATGAATGCATTTACACCTTTTCAACATCTGGCTAGAATTCAGCTGGATTTCCACCCGCCATAAATCCCTCATGGATACAATCACACCTACTTTCTAGAGACCGGATAGTGGGATGCACCCAATATACCAGGCACAGGAAACAAAAGCACCTACAAGAAACTCTGCCATTATAACTGTAATTTGATTGTTCCGTCCTATGTTTTGCAGGTTTTGACATGTCTTCCAGGAAAATTAGACATTATTTTTCATATATTGTTTGATCAACCTGTTTGAGGAAGAAACCTGGGCTTGTTAAACTGGACCCTTCTAACTATAAGCTAACTCCGATATTTATAAATGAATAATGGTTAATAGGAACTTGTCTCGACAGTTGTGTCAAACAGACAGGAAGCGTGTTTTGCCACGGTCCCACTAGTGACGACAATCAAATTCACAGTCTGTCAGGTGCTCAGACACTTTTAACAGTTTTAGGATAGAACCTGACAGCAGCAAGTCATGACCCATCCTTCTTTATTTAGCAGATTTTAATTAACAAAAAAAAAACAAGTGAAAGTTGTGTTTTTGTGAGTTTCACACCATCACTGTGAAGCTTCACATAACCTCCACAGACGTCTCTGCTGTGAACAATGCCAAAAAAAAACAAACTTGTTTTCTCCTTTTTAATGGAGACACTGACTCCTCCTCAGCCCTACACAACATACAGCCCTTATGCTTTATTGGCAGGACACTGACTGATGGACAGTGTGTTGAGGAGCGGTCGGGCTGAGAATCGATCGGCTGCCAGTTTGGGTAAAGTCTGATGAGCTCCACTGCAGAAGGTCACACACTTGGTCAGTCACTCTGCTTCACAGGGATTAGACAGCGATGACAGACATGATGGATAACAACCATCACACACGGTAGTGGAAAGGTGCAGAGAGTGAGGAAGGGCATCAATTCAGTTTAAAGGGAGGGGGAATTTAGGCAGGCGGTGATAGAGGAACATTTAATAGTGAAGAAAAGAGAGAACGAACAAACCAGCATTAAAGGAACAAACACCTGCTTTTAGCTAAAAAGAGGCTAGGAATTCAACCTTTTTGGGATCCCGAAATCCCTGTCCTGCCCCCGTGCGACCAGTCCTCAGGGAAGATCAAAAATTTGCTTGATTTCAAGCACTAGATTAGTGGTCTAGTGGCAGCTAATGTGGATCCATCCAATAAGCAATAAACAATAAAACCGGGAGTCAGCTCTCTTAATAAAATACGGTAAATTACCGTAAAACAGCTGTAATTATAGCTGTAATAATCCTATTTCTATAAATGTCATATTATCTTTTTTAAAGAATTTTATTTTCACGGCAATTACAATTACACTACGGACAACTAAAAATCAACTGAAAATAACTTTTCTAGATGATCTTGTTGTGAGAATATTTGTGGATTTAATATTCAGATTAGATGAAGATGAAGAGGAGAAAAGTCTTCTGAATTTTAAAATGTTGTTTTGTCTATTTCCGTCTCTGTGTTACAGCCTTTAGTCATAATAAATATGTACAATAAGCCGCCTTCTATGTGAACTTTGCCCAGTAAACAGCCATATTCACACATACTGCATTGTGACATATTTAGTTTCTAATGCTCACATTTATGCAAACATTTTTTTTAAAATACATCATGCTTACTGTTTGGGAATAATATACTAAGATACATCCCCTTTTATCAACTTAAGTGTAGTTTTGTAGGTGTTCACCTCAAACTTTTCTGAAACCGGAGCACGACAGCGTAAATAACACCTACGCATCCCTGCTGTAAACAGACATTAGCGTGCTCACCGTTGTCAAAGTAGATGACAGTCGAGTTCCTGGAGACACTTGGGTCAAAGTTTGCCATCAGGGGAGCGATGTACTGCGTAGCTGTTAGCATCCGATGGACCACGTCACCAGTGTAGATGAACCCTGAGGGCAAAACCAAGAAAAGACACTGCATATTACTCTCCAAAGGACTTGCTTAGACACCTCTCACATTGTTCATCATATTTTTTACCCTTAAGCAACAATCTTCACCATCTCGCTCCTACCTTTCCACAAACCGCAAAGCTGTTACCTGGTGCAGCACCTTTCAGGAAGACAACACGTCTGCCCTCCAGTGCAAAGCTAAAAACCTCCTCATTAACTTCTCACTCTGTCTCTGGCCTCTTGCTGCAGGCAGGTTAAGCTAGCAGTAATGAACATTATCAAAAACAGAAGGGCAAATCAGAGGGGCTTTAGAGGAAGATTTGCTGAGTGAGCACTTTTATAATAAGCACACAGCGCAACTGCCTATTCCTGCACCTCTACCCCTCTGCACCATCAATCAAAGACAGCGACGAAGAGTCCGTGACAACAAAAAGGGGATTTTGTTAACTTTTCCAAATGATCCGTCTCCTCAACGAGTCACAAATAGAGTGCTCCGCAGAGAGCGACGTGCTCCAGCAACGCAAACTGGAGCTGCATCATTTAGCAGCCTGTAAACATGGTTATTAATGGATGCCAGAAAAGAGAGAAAACGCCCATTATTCATCACGAGGGAACGGCCTTTGCATAAAATAATCTGCACCGATGACAACAGAATCCGGGAGTCTTAATTTCCCCTCTGACGAGTTTAACAAAGTCAGCGGTTATTTGAAGATTTATTCAGACTTTTTGTTCTCGCTCTGACTTTGCCTAATATTGCAGAAAATATCCAAAGAGACGTGAAGCTTTGCAACCGTGTTTTAATTAGGGGTGAAGCGATCTTTCAGAGTATCCAGTATTTGGAAAAGAAGTAATAATGTTCTACATAAAATTACTTTGACAACTCTAGACCTTTCAGAACACAGCAATTTGCAGTACATACAAAAGCTGCAGCTTACCTGAACAACTGTTTGAAGAATTTACAGCGATACTCAGTGTTGTGTTTAAATCTTTACCCCAGACTAGAGGTTGAATTTACCACTTTTGCTCTTTTGAAAATTGAGAAAATATGTTTTTCTTCAGGTTGGCTGAAGGTAAAGCAATGTGGTCCGGACATCTACTTTTACCAGGAATGATTTCTAGCTTCTTCTGAGGGATCCACCGGTTTCTTTTTAGTGCACAGAGGAAGGTGCCATGGCAATTTTATCATGGTGTAGGCGCTTGTGGTTCCCTGAGGCTTGAGGTGCTGGTTGGACCTTCCAAGGAAAATGGCGAGAGACTATACTGTTATATTAGGGACTGTACCATCCAACATGTAAGATAGAAATGGTTCTGAGTGCACTGTCATCTCTTGGTGTACTTTTGAGCACCTGTTGGTTGTAGAAATTGTATTTTATGGGCAGGAAATGTCTATTAATGTTGATTATAATAATCTAAAGGTTGTATGTGCTGTTCAATACCGACCCTAACTAATAGTGAAGGTACAGCAAGCAGCCTGGAAACAATGCGAATCAGCTAACCTGGATATGTCTGTTGGTAACGAATTCTGCCTCCCAGCAACTGTGCGACTCTGCTTGAACGTACTGTATTTTGAGATTTGGAATTTAGAAAAAAAAAAAGAAAAAAGAAAAGGAGAAGAGCTGAGAAGTAAAAAAAAAAAAAAAAAGTGAAGCGATCTCTTTGTGTCTGAAGCTCAAGAGAAATACTGTATCGAAAGTATCTGCCTGAGGAGGGTAGGCAGAAGGAAAAGAGGATTCTGGGGGAAAATTTTCATTGAGGGCAGGCTTATAAAACCCCATTTCATGTCACCATATGTCTCTTCATGCGCTGGGAGGGCTGTAAAAACACATCTATCACTTTGGAAACCACAGGCAGAGCATACCATGAAGGAATCAATCTTTCCCAAAGACCTCCCAGCTCGGAATTACTTCGATATCTAGAGGAGGAGGAGGGGGGGAGAGAAGATATGACTTCATTTAAGTCCTGAACTCCACCTGGAAGAGGAGTGAATGAGGAAAAAGATGGAGTCTTGCAGACTTACCGTGGTTACAGTTAGTTTTATCTCTATAAAATGTGCATCGTTTGACACCTAGGTTCTAACTTTTACTGTTTTTACAGCTTTTATACGGTTCTGGTAAAGACTGGATCAGACTATTATAAAATCCAAGCTGCCAGGACAATGAGAGGAAAAAACAAAGAAATAAATAATATCTATTAAATTATGTCTGTGAATAACTATTACTACTACTAAACTGTGTAAATGAGAATACCTGTAGGCCAGAATAATCTTTTCAAACTCCATTTACTGTAGATATTTTTCCCCCGAAAACCCCACAAATATGTGATTAATGACATATAATGAAAAAAATCCTTTTTCGTCTGATTAATTTTAATTTAAAAACGGGAAAAGGAAAAGAACCATTGATCTCCAGCTGTGTCAGAGCAGTTTGGGGAGCAGTTTGACGATAAGAAAAAGATTGAAAATACAGTATTAGGATTTGGTGTGTCATGAATAGTAGATACATGGATATTAGTTCATTAGCAATAGTCTTAAATAGATTTGTTGGGTAATATGCTCATTCTTTTTCTAGTCAAGAATTAAATGTAAAGAGTGATACTGCGTACCAGCAGCTAATTAGAGTTGTCTGTGCCTTTTTTTTGTTGTACAAATTAAACAAACAACACAGAATATAACGTGCTAATTATTGAGCATTAGGTGGTTTTAACTGGATTTAGCTACTAGTTTGGTGCAAATTGCTTACTTGTGCTGATCTCCCACTGCAGAAATACTTCATTACAAGTTTAAAAAAAAAACAATGTTAATCGACTAGAGGTAGGTAGTAAGTCAGAAAAAATGAGTGATCTATGTGAATAAACTGTATAGGGTTGAGTCTGGGAGAAAGAGGACACTTCAGCATGGGGGGGGGGGGGGGGGGACACAAAGAAACGCAACACAAACTTGATGTAAACATGTTTGAGGTAGAACAAAATCCCGGACAATTTTAAGGGGAGACAGAGGACGTCTTATCACCCTAAAACTGTAGATCAGCTGGCATGGTTCACATGGTTTACGATAGCTTGTAGCTCTTCCTAGCTTCCTAGCCTCCCAGCTAATTGTTGCTTTTCTGGCTCCCCCTTTAAAATGGTCGCATATCGTATGTGCCAGCTAGACATAGGCACTGTGATGTGTTCAAGTTCAATGTTTTGGCCCAGACACTGGGAACGTAACTACTCATCCGTGTATGCTAAATATGAAGCTACAACCAGCAACCTTAGCTTAGCAGATAGCCTGGGATACAGTGGGAGTCAGCTATGTTAGCTATGTTAGCTACGTCATTTATGCTTTTGTAGGAATTAAAAAACACAAGACACAACAAGCCACCTTGAAGTGAAGGGTTTTAATCGGAAGCTAACTCGAGGTATCTAATTTTTGCTTCTGCTCTCTCTTAAAACTTTTACTTTCAATTAAAGTTGCACTTGTCGTTAGCATAGTTCAACTTTTTTACAGTCATCGCGATAAAAGTAAAAGTCTAAACCTCACGTATGTCTGCATGTATGTTTTCATATGTAAGTATAATGTGGAATGAAAACAAAAACTCAAGTGAAGTGACTCAAAATTGGACTCGCTCTGTGCACAGAGCCAGGTTGTCTGTTTCCCTCAGATAAAAATCTTGTTCTTTCAGCGAAAAGCAGATAGGAGCGCTTAGCCTTTGTTATGTCATGGTATATGAGTGTAAAGAGGACAGAACATAATGAGGCAGGGTTGTTGAGTCTACCTATATAGATTAAGGGAAACACAAACATGATGGCAGTTTTTTTTTATCAGACTTTCTCCAAACCAGTTAACACACATTCCATCTCATCCCATATTTACCCAACATTCGACCCAAACATGTTCTCCAATCGCCTTTCTCCTGCCTTCACTTTCAACTCCTTAAGAGACAAGAAATCCCCAAACAAAACACACACTTGTCTGGAAACATAAAGCCCAGAGTTGAAGGGCTTTACTTCTGTGTTGCCTCTGCTTCAGAGCTGAAAACACAATCTGACTTTTTTGACAGTCCAAAGGAAATCAGACAGCCACTCAATACACTGAGGGCGCTCGATAGAAGGGCGAGTCATTACTTTTAGTCGTCACTTCTAGCAGAAGGAGATGGGTAGTAGTAGATAGGGGAGAGATGAAGTGTTGTAGAGGAGGCAGGGCGAGTTTACGGAGGTGGAATAGAGTCAGAGATTTCTTTAGTCGTGTTTATGTGTGCTGCCGTCCAAAAGGACTTGGACTGTGTGCGTCCAAGAAAAACACAAGCAGGAATCAGTGGACCCATCAGACTAAATCTTCACTTTATTGGACACTGTGTTTAAACAAGGTCTTTGTTCCTGCGTACTGAGCTGTGTTTAATTTACAGGATATTCTCTGTTTATCACAGCTGGTTTGAGTCAAGCGGAGCTCAGACAGGATGTGTACACACACCCATATTTTAAAGGCCCTTCAACACAACTTACGGTAACAGTTTTTTTTTAATCAAAATAATGTTTTACAGAACACATTGTTATATATTATTCTAATATTGATGAATGAGCAATACAAACATAAGGCCTATTATCTTGTGGCTCCTCAGATGCATCTTGCTTTAAGGCTTAAAGAACTACCAGCAACGATGGCTAAAGGTAACGTCACGTCACGCTATCTGTGTCTGAGCCAATACATTGCACTTGAACACACCACAAAGAGTCAAAGGTCAGCTGGCATAAACCTTTTGTACCCGTGTGAGATACCCGCTGAGCTACAAAAGCTGCTGGAGCTGGACTCTGAATACACTTTAATCATTCCAGACGATCATGTTGTTGTGAAATTATCTGTGGGCTTGAATGTTCAGATGAGATGAAGATGACAAATGAGAATCAAGCGCCTACGATGCAAATGATTCAACGTTTTGGAACCTGCGCTGGACAAACTCCGGAAACACCAGCCCAACACCAACAAATGATGCTTCAGTGTGTTTAAAAACCTCATGTTGCTAACATCGGACCAATGTAATAAATACTAGAGTCTTTCTACCAGTCTGTTGTAGCGAGTGCCCTGTTCTTTGCTGTGGTTTGTTGGGGGAGTAGATCCAGCAAAAAAGACTTAAGTAGGTTCAACAAATTGATCCGGAAGGCTGGACATGTTGATTGGTAGGGAGGTGGAGTTGTTTGTCTCAGTGAGGGACAGGAGGACACTGGATAAACCGCTCTCCATTATGGACAATCCATCCCATCCACTACACCAGGCACTAGAGGGACAGAGGAGCTCATTCTCCACCAGACTGATTCAGCTCCACTCCCACTGTGAACGCTGCAGAACTTCTTTTATACTAAACTCTATCCAGCTATATAACAGCTCGTCTTTTCGTATCAACTAAGCTACTTTGACCAATTAATGTCCCTTGTGGATCATTAA
Organism: Mugil cephalus; assembly: GCF_022458985.1. NCBI lineage: Eukaryota > Metazoa > Chordata > Actinopteri > Mugiliformes > Mugilidae > Mugil > Mugil cephalus. Next base: position 9,054,442 of record NC_061787.1, on the reverse strand, counting down.
AATCTAAGTCTATTCATTATGACACAGGATAAGATGCTACAATCCCTTGTGCCAAAATCTCATTTAGAAGCCCAGTCCGACTAGAAAATCAACCAGCTGGCTAACAGTCAGCTACCAGCTAGCAACCAAACAGAAGACACCTGCTACCTAGCCTAGTCAGCCTGACAGCAGTATGTTTGATTTAACTTTGGCATCAGCGCTTGTGAGCACAAAACATCTGGACAAAACAAATACGGTATGCGATCTGTGATCTGATGAGATTGTTGAGACGTTTCCATAAGTCTACTGCCTCATGCCAATACAAGGCGACAGCTGGCACGGTGTAACGCCACAGCTGGATATCCGTCGATACAGTTGGCAGTGGTCGCTGACAATCACTGTTGTGTTTACACCCCAGTTTTGTCAGTGCACAGCAGATGTAGTGTCCTCGCTATTTAGAAACCCAATGAAAGCTTAAAAAAGAAACACAAGCCAATCAGAAGATATAAGCAAGATAATAGCAATATTAGCATAAGATAAGCTATATACTGTAAATACATAAGAATATTTGAACTTGTGTATTATTCGCATAGCTTAAAGTATATTTTAAACAGCACTAGGCTGAATTTATGATAGGGGGATCCCTACTTAATCTCTCATTAGTTTGGGGGTTCCTTGGCCTGAAAAACGTTGAAGACTCCTGCTGTAGGTGGTGGGCCTGAGGGTCACTGGTTTCCCTTTTCCAAGCAAGACAATGCAGCTTCTTGGTTAATACATCAACGTTTATGATTAGTCTAGAAATAGGGTGAGTAGAGATGCTGTTCCTTCCTGTTGGAAGGGGAAGGTTGAGGTGGTTATAGCATCTGGTGAAGATTGACTCCTGGAGGTTTAAATCTCATTAATTTTCATCTAAACTAAGAGTTTTTGGAGCATTTACATTGAGCTGTAGGTGGAACTGGACCTGAGGTGTTTGATAAGGCCACCGGCCAACCCAACCTTGTTGCACAGATTCCTCCAAGTATTTGAGGATTGTCTGCTTTACTGCTTAGAGAGAAACTAGCCCTGAAAATAAAGAAGTGAATTTAACTGTGACTCTGCTGCTGCTTTGTCACAGTCGGTTAAGGAATTATCTTCTCTTGCAGAGTTTCAGCGTAGGAAGAGAAAAGAAAAATACTTGCTGAAGTGAAAACAGCGACTTGCTGACAGAAATGAAGGCAGGGAGAAACGACGGTACAGTGGTGGTGAGCGAGCGGAGGACGAACTGACTGATAGGGCTGAAATGGAGTAATATGTGGAGGGCGTCTTGGAGACAAAGCCCCTGGGGCCTGTGAGAGTCAGATAGCTCGTTCCTCCTCCTCCGTTTCCCCCTCTCCTCCTCGGCCTCGTCTCTCCATCTCTGTCTTAAAATATGCAAATTCTTCCTATCTCCTCGTGGAGTCTGTGCCGGTCTATTCCTCCTTAACAGCAAACCAGAACGTTTCCAGAGCCAACTCGGCTCTCAGCGATCGAGTTTGGAAACGAGACACAGATAATGATGACGTTAGGAGACACAACAGATTATTTCTTTATTATTCTGGTGGCATTTAAACGCAGCACGCCTCTGAAATAGTTGGGTAAGAACAGGGCTTTGGTGTTTGATGTGATAATAGCTGGTTGGGGTGTTGCGGTTTCGCCGTTAAGACTCAAGTGGAAAATTGCTTTGCACACTCTGGCGAACACGTCTGCCGTGTCACGTGTCTCACCCACACATCTTCTGATACCCCTACCTCCCGATCCGTGCCTATCAGGGCGCGCTGGGCCACTTGGCAGAGCGACTCCTGTTTCCAGTCCAAACCCACTGGTCTTGGTTTCTCCTCCAGTTAAGTCTGGTGCTGGGGTGCAGGGAGTGGTTTATTTTTTTATCCCCCAAGTCTAGCAGACTATCCCGCAGAGGTGAGAGCTGTAAATGGTCGTGTATCAAGCTGACTGCTTGGCTGGCAGAGTGTTGATGGTGGTTTTGCACTGTGGGTTTTTTGCCAGACGATGCTTTTTAACCCTGAATCCTTTGATTTGGATTCCCAGAAGCAACAGCTGATGAAATAACTCATCGCTTGATCATTTTTCTGCATACAGAGGTGGTAATTTAGCACAGCAGCGATGAAGCATTTACAGGTTCACCAAGTATAGACACATATATATATGTACTGTGTGCACACACACAGTTGTTCTCCATTTCACAAATGCATCTGTACTCCAGGCTTCTTTTTATAATATCACCACATTCCCTCCTAAACCCAACAGCAATAAAAACTGTCTGTGTACACTCTAATATCCCGAGCACATACAATATGTCCAGCAATAACACTAGTAACTACCAGTGAGAGAGCCAAAGAACAGTGTTCACTTACCACCAGTCGCCACAGTGATTTCACGCAGGAAATGTCCATAAAAAGGGAAATCGAAGGACAGATTAACTCTCTGTGAGGGGAAGAACAGACAGATGAGTCTAGTCAGGGAGATGAATCATCAAAAAGGGTCTGCTGTTTCATCTAAAATCAAGCCAAGGATTTACATCAGAAGAAAAATGTGGAAAAGAAATATTAGCATTATATTATAATTCCTCCTGTTTCTATATGATGGAGCTGCTGGACACTGAATTTCCTGCGGGATAAAGAATCTATCTAGCTAACACACATCCATTTTGACCAGAGAGGAAAGAGTAGAACAATTTTCAGGAATGACTGAATAAAAATATAGTCATGTTGAGATACTTTCAGCTATTCTACCAATGTTTCTCTTTTTAGCTATGCTAATGTTGTGTTATCAGAGTTTTAGTATATCAGTGGTTTAAGGTCAAATGCTTGTAAAACTTCATGCTAATGTTGTTAACATGTTAAACTTAACATATAACATGGTAAACCTGCTGCTAAACAACTGTATTGTTACTATCTGTGCCTTAAAATGGGGTTGATTTTACAATAAAACGTTGACATGGGTAAAAACGGGAGCATTGTATGTGTTTGTAATGTTGACATTACGCTTTGTAATGTTGTAATACAGCTGTGAGCCTATTGGGATTTTCAATTTTAGTATATATCAGAGGAGAATATTTATTTTTCCAACAGTTTGATCCTTGCATCCCTTTCCACTTCCTACATTAAACTTAACTGGTTGTTAGCATGCTAAACTGTTAGCCACCAGTTGCCTAGCAACAGCGCTCTCGTGACTCACAGTTGATGGCACCCATTGTATGCACGACTTCCCATATTATAACCTCGAGTTTATGAGTTATATTTGAGGGCGTGGGGCGTATAAATGTATATTTAACTATGAGTATACTAATATTAGCACTTATTAGCACACGCTAAGAGAAAGGTCAGTCTTATGGAGGTGCTAGCATAACTGCACCCTCTTAAGCTGCTACCATTAAAGTTTAGAAACACTAGAAAATGTTGAGTCGTCACATTGTTGAGGAAAATGGTTGAAATGAGGAAAGAGTTTCCTGAAGTTATATCTGCAGAGACTTAGCAAAAACAATTTTCCAATTTCTATAATGTTCAGCTTCTAACTTTATACATCCCTTCGTCTTAACTACAGATGCCAAAGTTTTGACTTAATTTTGACTTTATTCATCAGTTTTCTATTCCTGGTAGAAACATATACTTTCACATGCACGAACACATAATAAAGTTATCTTTAAATAAACACAGCGTTCCCGAATAACCACAACAATTACCGCAATCCACGGCCTTATTCAGTAATCGTTATTTTATCCCTGGACTGAACACGCCACAGCCGCTGCCAGAAAAAGTTACGGAGCTCGACAGTCCTCGGTAAACACGCAACAAGCTCCTAGATTATTCAGGGGGGAGTAATCCTGTGGCAAACCATGATGAATCTCACAGATTGTGCAGCCAATCCAGAGCTTAACTTCGCTGCAGTCCTGTGATGTAGCTGACCTCTGTGGTCGTGTTTTTGTTTTATGACCTTATTAGCCAATTTCTTTCAGCGTCTGGGCCAAAGCACTGGCAGGCAGCAAGCTCTTGCAGATTTTTATGCAGGTTCTCAGGACTATAATTGCATCCTATTAAACTGTATTTGCTTAAAACATTAGTCTGCTGACGCGTTGATGCACAGGTCAGTTCAGCACAGATGGGCTTCACTTCTTCTTGCACCATAACTCACGTCTCCTTTTGACTCTGAATTGCCTTGGCTGACTGTTGAATTGGGAAATTCACTTATTGATTTTTCTTTTTTTCTTTTTCTTTTCAGACTAAGCCCAAGTCTGAGAAACTTTACCTCCTATACCATTTGGAAAATAAAAAGCCTCGCCTCTTAGTCAGGGCGTTGTGAGGCTAAAATGAATAGCTTGCCTTAAAGTGCAGGGCCCAATCCATCATTAAGTGACTGAAGACTCGAAGAACAGAATGCACAATGTGGAATCTTACTCTATCTCCTCCGCAGCTATTGTTTACCCTGGGTGCTTTTTTTTGCTGTTCTGTTTTTCTAGTCCGTCTGCTGCTGTCTTATGTGACTTTATCAGTATGCAGCTCACACGGGTCACCTGCTTTATGCTGAGGTGGAGGGAGGGAAGCTTTCCAACTTCACTGCAGAGGAGTTTTTTAAACAGTTTAAATGCTGTTTTCAACCTCATAATTCTAATTGTGTAAACTACAACCACTCACTGGGGGCTTGTGGATTAAAGTTTGCTTTAGCAATACAGCTGAATAGCTGAACACATCCATGCCTCACATGTGGACTTGATCAGTGTGAAAAAAAAAATACAGTAATTTTTTTTTATTTTCTTTTATTTTAATTTTGAACACACGTCAGTGCCAAAACCAGCTGTGTGCACCGGGTAGGGCTGGGTTTCAAAACCCAATTTTCCCATTCGAAACGATTGATTCAAAATATCCGATAACGGTTCGTAAAATGTCTTGGGACTGATTCTTGATGGAAATCTCGCAACGAGTTTGTTTTGAGGGAGATCCCAAAGCAAAAAGAAAAATGCCGGCTAGAGAAGAGCTGCACGAAAGCGAAGCCATATGCAAGATGTGAAACGAGAAGGAAAACATTTTGGAAATTACCACAAGTGTCTGGAACCAATGACAACATTAGTTTTGCGAAAATCCCTTTCATAACTATGTAATATTGTTTCAAAACTCATATATCTCAAACTGAATCGGATACCGAGCGGCACTGGGACCTCGTGGACTGTAATCAAACCAATTAGTAGCCGTGACTGATCAGATTTCTTTTGCAGTGTGTGTGTACACACACACCCAGGCATTCAAATAAAACAAACAGGTCTCAGCAAGTGTTTGCGTTTCCCGCTATATCAGGTAAATTGTCTGATCAGATAAACATTGTCAAGGCAGTGGAGCGTCACATTTAATTCTCGGTTGAAAAGTAGATCTGGTTACTTCCCACTGACCTTCACGGTGCAGAACTAATAGTACGTAAAGATATTTTGCATCTGAGAGACGTGATCTAATGGCTATTTCCATCTTAAAGAGGAAATATGTAAAGATTAAACGATTAAAGGGGCTAACATTAGCTTGTCTAGGCAGTGTTGTTGCTTTATTTTAGTTGTGCAAACCTGTTTCACCAGTGGGCTTTATCAGAAAGGTCAGAGTTTCCAAGATTTGACATGTTTAGTAACAGAAATAGCCAGGCAGTACAATTTTACAACACTGTATGTCCCAACATCCTTATCTTTTTACTACACCCCTGCATTTCCAGTCGTCTGCTACTGATAGCATTTGTGGCTCCTAGTTGCTGACAGTTGCCTAGCAGCGGTTTTCCCACAAATTAACTCTTATAAAAGAGTTTACGCTAAATTACCTCCATATAATTGATGCTTTTTCTGTAGTGAGTCTGACACTGAGAATCCCAATTACTATTCTTTTTTTTTTTGACATCCATAGCAGATGATACCAAACCGAAGTGAAAACTTTTCTCTTTGCTCGCTAGAATAACATTTCAACATGGGGTAGGAGTGTTCAATCCAGGTTCAATATTTAACACACTGAGAATGTCTCTTGCACCTACTAGACTTTTTAAATTGAACGAAATGTGTATTCCAGCCACTTTAATTAACTAAATTTTTGTGTCTTAAAATTAGCCAAGATACACATCCAAAACACGTCTCTCTGAATCTCCTCTCATGCTGTTTGTTGACTCACCGCTGCTTGTCTGTGTGTGTTGGAGAGAATCCCGTGGATCTTCACCTTGTCCTTCTCCAGCTGGTCAATATTTACCCACAAGTCCTTGCTCATTGGATCCGACGGGCTGTATGTTTTGGAGGTGTAGTAGTTGTGATCGGTGTCCTCCTAAACGGCGACAAAAATGCACAATGTGAGTTCACACACTTGATTCAATGGAACCACGTAATACGGCTCGAGGGAGAAAGAGGATATTATTCTGCTTTTATTATTACAGGAGAAATGTAAGAGAAAGAGTTATCCTGCAGCTCGGTGTTATCTCAAAACGTGGGAAAGACTAGAGCCAATTTAATTTGGCTGCAGCAGAAATGTCCTTTAATTCAACTCTTTCCGTCAAATCACGATCAGCAGATGCTCTGGTTTTAATGTCGCCAAACCAAAGCAAATAACCAAGAATCCAATCAACTTCTTCCCAAAGTCAATCCTTTTATAAGAGACACAGTCATGGACTTTAACAAGCCATGTGGGAAGAGGGCTGTCTGATTTTATTGTTTCCCGGGCAGAATTAGGAAGAATGCGCGTGCCGCGTCTTCGCCTCTGGTTCTAATGAGAAACCTCACAGCAGCTTCCTTTATCTTAAACACTGTTAATGTTTTTTTTGGGGTTTTTTTTGTCTGGACAGAGTCAGGGAAGCTGTTTTTGACTGCGATGTGACTAATAGGAACTCACACAGCTCCGTTGATACTTTGATATATCGTTGGTATTACTCAGAGCTACAACGAAGACCACGAGACAAACATTAACTAAAGCACGATCCCTCGCTGTTCGGTTCGTTTCAGATTTAAGGATTCATATTTCCCTCGGAGGGTTATAATCTAATATCTCTGCTCAATATTCAGCCTGTAACATTAGACAAAGGGAGATAATGTTTCAGGTTTAGCAAAGCCTCTGTGGGATTGATGAATATCAGAAATCCAAGCAGAGTTCAGTAAATGTTGGTGGTTTTACTTTTGATTAATTTGTAGCTTTGAACAAACATCGCCAGAAGCCTTTCATCGCAGCTTTAAGAGCAGACGGGGGCAAGGAGGCACTTTCCAGGCAGCCTTATTCAGCAGATTACTTTCAGAAAAGAAAACGGGGCCACTTGTAAAAGGAGCAGGCATAAACGCGGGGCTGTAAAGTTTCCTGCTAATCAGCACAAGATGATTTCGGTCTCGCGGAGAGGGGCCGAGGGAGATACAGGCCTCGGAGGTGAAAGAAGCCAGCTGGCAGTTCTGTGCCTCAGGGGGGGGGAAGGAGAGTGAAGGGGGAGGGCGGGCAGGTTGCCATCGTCCAGCCGGGTGTAGGTGGACACGAAGCTGTGAGGGCTTTTCAAGAGCACAACAAACGGAATACAGGGAGCCCGACCAAAGAAACGGACAAAAATACACACATGCCGAGAGAGCTCGGCTGGAGGTTCGTAGGAGGAAGGTTGTGTTTCTTCAAAACAGTCACAAAATGTGCCAGCAAGCGGAGTGTAATACTGGTTATCTATGTGTGAAAATACAAACATGGTGTGAAATGTGCTACCGCGCTAGCACGGCCCTCACGGGGAAAATAGAACAAAGATCGCACAGCATCTGGGCTCAATTGCATTTTTTTTTTAAAAAAAAAAATACATTTTAAATCAAAATTCGTCCAAACTCTTGCCCCCCCTTTGACCTACCGAGCGCAGAGCAGCCACATTCATTAAACATCGAGGTACCACTCACATGCCTTTTCATGAAAGCTGTCCAGCGGCGGGCTAAGTCATGGGTGACATTTTGACAAGCCTAAGCCTCAAGAATCCCCCTTTTTCACTTGATGGTACGGTGAGTGTGGAGTCACCCACATATGCACCAACTCCAACTGTCAAACACACGCTGGGAAATAATGACAGCCCACATCTTTCATGACGAGAAACCCACTGTGGTTTTAGGCGAAAATTAATCTTTCACTCACAAAATATTCTTTTTACCTTTTTTTTTTTTTGTGGATAAATCTAGTGGGATGAAGACGGAATGAGGCGGGAGACAGGAATCAAACCTGCACCACTGCAGGTGAATATATTTTATGGGATATATTTTCCTGTAAACCTGCTATATCAGGTTTCAGAAAACACCTGTATTGTCGTGTTTAAATACATCTTTTGATGAGCCAGGACACATGTTAAGTTCTGGTTAGGGATCGGGCTGCAAAGCCCCCGCATCCCACCTCTACTGGGAGACACCTTGTTCTCCACTCGGCTCGTCGACACTCGCTGACCAGTCCCTCGTACTTGGAGAGCTTCCTTTCAGCGGCCTCTTCCAGGCGATCCTGCCAAGCTCCAACAGAACCGCTTGTTTGGCGGATTCACAGAAGAGAACAACATCTAGTCTTTGGTCACAGTGCGGTTGGGGAACTTCAATGAGTTACAGTAAAAACATAAACCACTAGGGCTGAGTATCGGTCTCTGTTTGACTCCATTCACTTCAATATCAATTCATTTAGAGATGGTTCACATGTATTTTACTGAATTATGAAAGACATTTACACAAAACTAGATTTTTCCACAATATTTGACTAGTTTCTAGTTTCCCATTTTAGACATGGTTTTGATTTTGTGTAGCTCTCTGTCTTTAACATTTAAAATTTAAATTCAATCAGCTTTCAGGTCCGATGGTGCTCTCAGTGCTGTAACTTCAGTCCTGTTCTGAATCTTCCTCATAAGTGGACTAATCTCTTTGCCAGAGATTAGTCGCACAAATCCCATCTTGCAAGGCTACAGCGAGATTCCTGATGAGACGATGCAGAAAATAACGTGCAATAAGCTCCAATAAGTTTATGAATCATTACTGGATATTTCAAAATAATATCGGGTGGAAAAATTTTTAAAAACGCCTCCTTACAAACCACGCATTTCTTCAACATGGGGTCCGGGACCCCTATGGGGTCCGCAGAGGTATTGCAGGTGGGGGTCGCAAAATCTTTGGTTGATTGGACATTTCTTATACATATTTTTCTTCAATTTTCCGGCACAATTTTAAATTTCTTCAAATGCACATGAACATGTAACGCACAATATATAACTTATATCTTTTACTTTACAACAAGTTGCATACCGACCCTACTGATGCACAGATTTGAAATAAGAAAGCGAATATTTGAACCTGTGTATTATTTGAATAGCTTAATTTTGAATGCAAAAATGATAGTAATAATATATTTATAAACAGCACCAGACCAAGTTTAATGTAGAACACATATAGTAGGTTGGGGTCCCTACTTAATCTCTCCATCTGTTTGGGGTCCTTGACCTGAAAAATGTACTTTTATCTATGCATCTTGACTGGATACCGCCTTGTAAAAGTATGTCAGATATATTTTTAATAAAATACAAAACTCCGTGGAGATTAGTTCCAGTTGATCCACACAGATGCTACGCAAGTGGAGAGGCAAAGCTCAGAGGAGGGTAAAAACACATGTCAGGATAGGAGGACTGAAACTGAAAGCTGGAGTCGTCCCCTTTATAAACTCAAACCACGCATATAAATATAGAAAACAGAAACTGCTGCTGATAATGGACCATTTTGTGTCAAAAACAAAATGCAGAAAACTATCCCAGATTCACTCCCATCTCTGTCTGGGGCATTTACTCAAGCTGCCCACTGCATCAATATTGCATTATACTGAGACCTGAATATCTTGTGCCAGCATATTTCCACTGCTGAACAGCTCCATATAGAAGACGAGAGAATAGAATAGAGGAATGTAGCTCTTTGCCTTTATGAGATTATTCTGGGTTGAAATGAAATAAGATGTTTGAAACGTTGCTGTTTTTTTTTAAACCGTGTTCTTAAGAAGAAGCTGTGGATGTGATTCACTTGGGTTTTTAAGGGAATAAAGAAAAAATCCAGTAAAAACTGTAATCCCCTGGATGCTGTTCGACGAGGGTGTGAAACTTTGGATGAATATTTCAATATTTTGGGATTAAAATGCTTGTCGGCCGACTTTCTTAAGACACAACGCCATCCCGCACAGTTAAAACATCACATAGTCCGTTTGAAAAAGCATTTAAAGGACACCATCGCTCATATGTGGAGCTTTTCTTCAGCTGATAATGCCTGTCATCCATTATTCGCTGCTGCGCTCCGTCTCCTGCCAGTTGCACCAGCTTGACGGTAACAGTGGTGAAGCATTAACATACTGGTCTGTGCTGCACCAGACTATTTCAGATTCCCTTCAACAGAAGAATGGAAACAGAACCAGTGGTCTTCATGAATACAATGGCTGGACTCTGAATGTTTACATGTGGAAAATATTCCAAACCTCAAGAAGACATGATGGCTAGATATATTAAAATCTCAGTTAATCACTAAATTATGTCCATACATTTTCCAAAAATTGTAAAAACACAAACCCAGAGGTGATGTCTTCTGACGCATCATCTTGTAAAACATCAATCCAAAAGACAATGAGACTAAGACCACATATCAAATCACGTCCTTTTTCGTACTTTTTCAGTTTTGATTACATAAGTTTGTTGACATTGACAAATATGTCCACGTAATCTCATCTCAGCCACAAAGCTGAGTGTGAAATGAGGAACACTTCCCGCCTTGTTGTCAACGGTAGCCATCTTGGCTAAGCAGCTGAAGGTCAAGGGGCACAAACCAAGTTCAAAAACGGCTGCAGGAAGGAAGACGCAGCTGTTGTAGTTTAAAAGGAAGTCAAGTTTTACATGTTGATTTACAAATTAGATATGAAAACCCTTTCACAGGTTGGAAACAATGTAACGTTTTTTTGAGGGGAGGGGCTTAACTGGATGCAACACATCTCAAACACTACAGCCTGTAAACGGCGGTTAGCATATTTCAATGGACTGTTTCAGCTGGAATCACCCATTATGCTCCAGCAATTATCTGCTGGGCCAATCAAATAATTTTGGCGTTTACATGGACCATGGACAGAAAACATGAAAGAATGCAATTACTGCAATTATTGAAAAAAACTAATTATTGCCTTAATCCAACTTTAACTGGACAAGTGCATGTAAACATGTTACTCCAACTAAAACTGGAGTTCTCTTTATCTGACTGAGTCACCCAGATAATGCGATCGGATATTGATTTTCACCAGCACATATATGCTTAGCCTGACTTTAATTGGACAATGTGTGTGACCCCAGAACAAAAACATCCAAGAAAGCCGTAGAAGAAGGTAAACTGAGCCAGTAGAAGAACCACCTGAGAGAGAGTCTGCATCTTACCTGCACCATTAACATAGTACTAACCCACTGACAAGACACATAAGGCCACCTGGTGTGGAGGAGGAGGACATGTTCCCATCACTTATTCGATTTTCTCCATTGCATGTAAACTGGGACAAGGATCGCAGTCAGAAAGTCGAATTTCGAGCATAGCTCGATTAAGCTGTGCATGTAAACGCACCGAGTGGCATAGTCACACATGATAAACTGAGTCTGTTTGGCTCAAACTGCTTGTAGGACTATCTACTTACATGCAGAGCTACTGTTTCTCTATATTGATTGAAACATACCCCAAATCCCGTGTCACTCATACTACAACTGAGTCTGGGTACACTAGCCTAGATAATATAATCTATTACATTGTTTGTGTTTTCACTTGTTGCAGCATCGTCCTCTAAATGCTGAGAATATGTGGACAAATTGACAAAGACACTTTCTTGGTTTGCTTGTTTCCTCTGTTGTCTCAGGGTCACTTTACCTTGCACTTAACCTGGCCTCAGCTACAGTGTTGCCATAACATTATTTTTTTGTGAATGTATATTTAGTCTAGAATTTGTGGCCAGTTTTTGGAATTACATATGAATAATGAGATCAGAAAAGGCTTTTACACATGTTGTTTTGGAGCCAAACAGGCTTGGCAGAATTCGCCAGGGCCAAAGAAGGACCTAATTCGGATCCTCTACAGCTCGGGAAAGGGTGGATCAATTTCGAAACTCCTAATAAATATCAGAAGAAAAAATTTTAAAAAAGCGATAACTGAATAAATTCAGTACGCGCTCTGAGGTGAAACCAGGCACCTAATGCATAATTTAAGTGAACTCTCTTCTGTGGTTGGCGAGTACCGCTCATGAATTTAGCTCGCAAACTGTCAGATGTGGCTGTACTTTTACTATATTATTCACAGACTCACAACATCAGCTGTCTTTGTTCATCTGATATGAAATATAAACCGATGTGATGGCGAACCGGGCTGAGGAAAGTCCACGACCTCCCTGCAGGCAGCTAGAAGGGTTCATCTGAAGAGCGTTTCCTACACAGCAACACATTATCCTCTGGGAGAAGATTTGACAAACCGAGTCGCGAAACAAACGCTGAGGACAAATGTAGCACAGGGAATTAGGCAATCAGAATTAGCAAGCTTGCCACCGCATTGTGCGAATCCCTTCACGCAAGAAAGACAAACACACAGCGAATGTAGTGAAGCATGTAACCCCCCCGAAGAGCCTCCTGAGCTGTAAAGTCCCACACATCCAATAACAACTCTCCGCCATAAACCGCACTCTTATTACGACGCATCAAAGTAGCTAAACAAACACAACAACAGCAGCAGGATGGATAAAGCCCCCCGAACACTCGTATATATGCTTTTTACGCTTTCACTGGCAACCTGACACGCCTGGCACCGGTTAAATCATCCGCCCTGACTGTAGTTCAGGGCAGATCAAGAAGATCAAGGCGCGCAAACGACACCGTGATGTGTATGTTTCAGAGGGAACGCGAGGAGTTTGTGTGTCATCCGAGCGGCTGCTGCACGTCGTCCATGTGTGTGTGTGTGGTTTGTTTTACTCTTCCAAGAGATAACACTCAGTCATAAAGATAAGACCTGAAATGGTGCCACCTGACAGCTGCACGTAACTTGATACCTTTTTTGTACTGGAAGAAGAAGAATTATTTCTCAGCTGCTTTTCCTGAGAGAGTTTCTTCCAATTTTTCTCCCATTACAGGGATTTTTATTTATTGTAGTTAGTAAAGCCCCAATGAGGCAGATGTTGAGTTTTATATATTTAAAATTGGCTTGACTTTGGTGTGTTTGGCGTGCAGACATTATGGTTTTGAAATGGTGTGAATGTAAAATGGTTGTAATGCATTTTGTCTCAGTGAACCAGAAGCATCATGCGTGTTGTGGATTAATCTACCAGGACTCAAAGAACAATAAACATTTGAAAACCATGGATTGAAAATTGTAAATAGTGAAAAAACTAAATAAATAAATCAGTAACTTACACTCAGTATTGATGATACTTTAGAAATGTCTAATTGTGGAGATTGTCTCGCCAACTTTATTGTCTCCTAAGCTCTATAAAGTGGTTTAATTTAGATAAAACAACTGCTTCTTTGTGTACTCACAAAAAAAAACAACAACCACACTGCATTAGGAGTGAAATGTAATTAAACGTTTTAGTTTCAACCTGATAGTGTCCTGCAAAATTCCTCTAGGCCATTTTTTTTTTTTTTTGGAAGAACTTAAAATATATATGAGCTCCTGGAAGGAGAAAGGAAAACTTGGAGACAAATAAAAGCCAATCAACAGTCAACCGCCCCAAGTTATTAATGACAGCATCTCTGGACCGGCAGAAACAAGACCCGGCCTCAACTCACTGACGAGTTCGCACAGTTTCCTCTTCCTAGCAGTGACCTGAAGACACCTTTAGCAGAGAAGCTATTTAATCTGGGTTAATGATCCGGAGAGCCAGTACAGTGAGCAACGGGGCGTCAGGCAGTCTGCTGTTAAAGCCACAGTTTTAAACCTGGATGCCTACATGAGGTGGATGTGTTGTTGGAAACCTGCGCCACGGCACCAGTTAACCCAAACACAGACGGAGCAAAGACAAAGACGGAGGTTTCTTAACTTCCGCAGAGCAGACATGTGATTTGCGGGAACGAAAGCAAACAGTGATTTATCTAGTCAGTCAGCATTATTAAATAACTGCCATCTGGGACGATCGGTTTTCTTACCCGCACAGACGACGGCTTTGAGGGAATAGTTTGACAGTTTTGCAGATATGATGATTTGCTCTCCTTGCAAAGAGTTCAACCCTTTCAACATATGAAGCTGTTTGCTCGTCGGCCATCGCTTTCGGAGCTGACAGCTGGTCGCCAGTGGACGTTCCAGGCTCTGGTTGCCTAGGTAACGCTGTTATATCTGGCTGAAACAAGCAGAACGTGATAATGTTGCCAGCGCACGTAGCAACAGCACTGTAGCCACCGTTTAGCTTGCTATCAGCGTGGTGAACTTGGCCGTAGGAACCAAAGCGATGGGCGGCGTTTCCTCGTGGTAACCATTTAGGGAATTATGAATTTGAGTTATAACTTGGAAGCATCAGTAGCATCACCACACGAGACTATGGAGGGACAGCGGAGCTCAATCTCCAACACAGTAGTTCAGTTCATTATATTTTAGTTTCATTTTATTTTTTCATTTTTCTTGTGTTTTTTTTATGTGCAACTCAGCTACCGTGACCAAGCAACTTCTCTTGTGGATGAATAAAGTCTGTCTAAGCCTACATGTCTGGAAAATCTAGCCAGAGCTTTAGTGTAGATGATGAGACTCCAGGCTAGATCCACCTACCCCATCCGCACCTTAACTTTATGCAAAGCAGACAGATATGAGAGTTAATACCAAATATTAAACATATTCCTTTAAAACAACATTTGTGTTAGTGATGCCTTGCTGTTCGTTGTGTGCCTTATTTTATCCTGGGGAAATTTGTTCTTTACATATTCATTCATAAAAAGAGGGGAGTAGAGGGCAGCCATCCGTGCAGTTTCAGGAGTTAGGTGCCTTGTTCAAGGGCAGTTAAGTCATGGATGTAGGGGTATTCAAACCCCTTAGTCTCACGTCCACATGCTCAAAAGGTCTGTGTCTCTGTTCACTTAACAGAGACACAGACACAGGCCTGCAACATAAACTATGTAGCATCCACACAGAGAAATTAATCACCAAACACAAAGTATTTTCTACAGACGAATTGTAATTTAGACTTCAGACGTTTAAAGTTTTGATTCATGTTTTGTTCTCACAGGAAATCCAGCTGAATAGTTACAGCAGGTCGACGGCGAGCAGGTGTGCGCCAGAAAATAACTCCTGGAATGCCATCGCGGAGCCACGATATACGGCCGAAGTGTCAAAGAGCAGATTTTTCTTTCAAGAGGACGCGCTCCCCCTCGTCCATCATCCGCTTTCCTCGTTTAAAGCTCATTCGGCGTGGAGAAGACGCTTTCTTAAATCCATTCGGCTCACGGCGGGGCGGGAGATCTCAGCGCGCCGTCTGCTATTTATGCCTCCTGAATGCGAAAGGCTTTTCTCTCGGCTATAAAGCGCTGGTGGCAGGGGAAGGACCGCGTGCGTTGGGTAATGACAGCGAAGATGACGGGGGATGTTTGCGCCGCGGAACTGCTTTTCCGTTCGGGCAAAAACAAACGAGCCCGAGAGATGGAAAACAACGACGGAGGACGTGTTTGTGTGTCAGTGTGCTGGTATGCAGGCACAAGAGCGTGTGTGTGTGGATGCGGCGTTTGAAGTGGTGTTCACGCTCGAGTCCATGCGTGTTTACAGTTGTGTGTGTGTGTGTGTGTGTGAAGCCTGAAATGCGTGCATGAATGTTTACAGCTGACGATCAAAGCTCCCTCCCTCCTCGCTGTGAACCTGGGATGATTAGAAGCCACAGGAAAACTTAACGAGCTGTCTAAACCCGGGAGGCCGCCATCATTATGACTGAACTTCTCGACGAGGCGCAAAGGCAAGAAGGCGCCATAACAGCGGACGCAGGGCGATGCCTTTCATTTACATAGACGCAAATACAGGTCGACCGTGGCTATTAATCTCCCGCAGAAACAACCCGTCCTCAGTATGCTGTAGGAGGCCGCTTAATTTCCTGTGCCGGTCTCTCCGAGGTCAAATTTAAAAGGCTGCAGCCCCACACAGAAGGTAGATGAACACCTGAGGGCCAAGCTTAATGCGATATAAAATATTAATCCTCCGAGGCCCCTCCTCATCTTCTTTTTCATTACTAAACATCCACTCTTCGGAGGAGATTTATAATTGCTCCAGGGAGGGAAGCGACCATGCAGTATTTTTAGGTACAGCTGAACAGAGGGTGATATTGATTCATTTGCTTCATACAGGTTGGATTTTATTTTTTATTTTTGTTGCAGTGAGGTTTGAGGTTGACAATAAAAATCCCAATTGTTTGGCTTATTTTGCGGTTTTTATTAACATGTGACTTAGTAGACAATGTGGCGTGACTGTGTAGTTTATCTGGTTTACAATAGAGACTTCCAACCCCAAAAGAAGCAAACAAGAAGAATGGAAATCTGAATGTTTATCATTTAAGCACCTGAAAGACCTCAGGACTTAACATAAAAAATAAATGAATGAATGGGATCACACCGTTAACCAGCTGTTCTCTAGATAAACAGAAACACTAAAATTTAATATACTGGATTTTTTTTTTTTTTTTTTTTAGCCAGATGTAACCAGACTTAAATCTTATCCAAATATCAGTCTTGTAACTTTGGGATGAGCAGCGATTACAGAGTAAACTCTGCATGGTTTGTTGTAAACAAATTCCACAGAGCAGAGATAATGGGTATGTCTATGTTGCTGTTGATCACCATGTAAATCCTGCCCAAAATGAACTGATCTGATTGGCCCGGGGTCCAAACAACTCCCAAAACAGCGACTCCACACCAACCTCCAGCCGTAAAGAAACTGTGGGCAGAGTAAGAACTATGGATTTCAGCTTCCTTTCCCACCCTTTAAAGGTCCCAGTGAATGTGGAGATCAGGCCAACGCCTCATGCTGTTTTTAATGTTTTTTTGAGTTGTTCCTAAACTGTCTTTGTGTCTGTGTCAGTCTGCATCCTGCTGGGGATGCCTGCCGCCATCATCACTGCTACGAGGTGGGGGGGCCTGGTCTGGTCTAGGTGGGTGGCACATGTCTAAGTAAAATCCACGTGAATGAACACCAGGTTTAAAAGGTTCCCAGCAGAACACTGGATTGTCAATGTTATTAACTTGTCCTGTCGGTGGTCATAATGTTGTGGCTGATCGGTGTACTTCACTGCTTTTTGCTAACAGATAAGTGTATGTTTCCTTTTTTTTAAAAAAAAAAAAAAAAACTGAAATTAATGAAGTAAACAAACAGCCAGGACATAAAAGAAATTACTGAGCATCTCTAAGAGTGCGAAGTTTAATGACCTTTAAACGTCACTACAACATAAACAAGACGCCTCTAATGAGCAGCTGAACTGTATAAGATCCTGTGATGGAAATACTGGCGACTGTTTATAGCCTCTCTCTTTCCCCCTCAGCTCAGTCCCTATAGTGGTTCTGGAGAGTACCTCTATCTGGGAGCTGTTGTCGGTCTCCTCCGCTGACATCAGGCCCGGGAAGGCGTCGGGCTCCGGTTCTGGGTCCTGGTCCTGCTCCTGGCTGGCCCGGTTACTGTCCATGTTGCGAGGTTTTGGCGGGAGCCATCTCCTCCACCGGTGACTGTACAGCTTCACGTCCACTCCTGCATCCTCGTCCCCCGCCTGCACGTAGGAGTAAGCGACCCCTGAGGAAAGAGGAGAGGCGACGATCAGAACGTGTAACCAGAGACATTGAACTTGCAAAACAAATATCGTTGTTTTACAAATTGCAGGGTTGCGTAGCTAAACTTTCACTAAAGGGGCAGTCAAATGACAGACGGGTGCTGTTTAAGCCATTAGTCTCGTGCCCCTTTCTCATCACTCACTGTCTCTGCGGATCTTTCTCTGTGCTTTAGGGAAAAAATCTCTCAGCCTGAAAAACATGCACATTAGAAGTGACTGAGCAGCCGTCACGCAGACCAGTGGGCCACAGTCACAGCCAATCACCCCCCATCCCCGAGTCTCAACTGAGACACCGGTGACAGGTGAGAAATGGTGCCCACGTAAATACCGACTTGACTAACCAAGAATGAAACGGGCTCCTGGATGTGAGGAGAAATGTGCTGCGTCATTCCATTTAAGTTTCCTCAACTAAAAAGTCCCATTTTTTCTTCTGCGAGGCTGAAGGCAACGAATTACTTTGACAATTTCAATCACACCTTTTCATTTATTCCTTTATTTTTTTCAGTACAAGCATTCAAAGTCACTGGCAATGCAGTTTGTATTTTACAACAATAAACATTCACATCACGTACAGGTGAAAAAGAAAAAACTTGAACAGATGGCAGTAAAGATTTACTTTCGGATTCCGTTGGCGTAACTTGAAGGTTGCCTATGCGGAGTTTCGACCTCCAGCAGCAACATGAAGCAGTTTTTAATGAGTAGTTTGTTGTTTGTCTCGTGCATGCACGCAGTACTCACAGCATTAAACTTCACAACAGGGCATCGCCGACTCTATTTAAAAACTAACTCTGCAGGATAGATTCATGTGGAGAGGTTCTGAAGCTCAGCATGGAGTCTCTGGCAGCCGCCATCTTGGTAGAGCCTGATTCTTGCCCATCTATTGGCTAATTAGTCACGCACCGAACCACCGTGCTCTTAATTGCGTAAAAGTCTGAGCCTGAATTCAATGTAAGCATGTTTTAACATGGAGGTCAATCAGAACGTTGACATGCACGTCAAAAAATGAATTATTGCCTTAATCCAACTATAACTGGACAGTTTAAGCGCATGTAAACGCGTTCTCTTTTAATTTTCTCCATTGCATGTAAACTGAGCACTTTCTGACTTTCTCAGTCAGAAAGTTGAATTTTGGCAATTTAAATATGAAATACCTTGTATCCCACAGTGGGCACATTTACGGTACTGCAGCAGTATAGTTTAGAGTATGCACACAGGAGATAAAAATAAGGAAATGAAATGCCATGGAAAAGTTGCGCGAATGTAAAATAGGTTAATTTGCGGGACGTGCAGTTCTGTACCAACAAAGATTCAGACTATAAACCAGTAAATCATCCCAATTTGCTTGCATGTGTTTCCCCCCCGATGTACACAGAAGATGTGTTTATCTGATGGTCCTGAGACGGACTGCAGACTTGTTTCCCTGCCTCCAGGCTGATGCTCAGCGTTGCCTGGATAAGCTCCTGCACCCTGACGACCTTAACAGGATTAAGCAGCGAGAGACAATTACCAATAAACTTAATTTTCATAGCGCTCGTTCAAAACGCAAAGCCAGCAAAGTGCTCGCGTGCCGCTGCAAACTATGCAAATAGTTCAGGACGAAGGGAGCTCGTCCTCCACGATTACTCTACGTTGGTTCTCTTTTTATGAGACAGAGGCCACTAGGTTTAACTAGCAGACTGTGTTTCCACTCCCCCCCCCCCCCCCTCTCACGCTCACATTTCGCTCTCCTTGCCACCTTCCTCTCTCCGGGCCCCCGACCAGAGGTTCTCCGAAAGGGGAGGAGAGAGGCAAGTGAAGAGGGTTAAGATGCTAATTTGCCCCAAAAGGACGAGGCTGACAGATTTACTTTATAATGAGAGCTGGCAAAGCGGAGAGCGATGGGAGCAATATGCTTGTAGCGGTAGGTGTTGATAAACACTGGAAGACTTTAAGAGGTGGATGCTTTTTGGTCACTAATGCTAAAGAGCAGTGTTCTTGCATATGGAGATTTAAAAAGCGCAGCGTTTATCAGAAATTTAAATATCTCTGTTTCAGCAAAACTTATAAAACTTGTACATACTTTTAACTTGGTTAGGCTGATGTAAAAACAACATAACCTTGAAGAAATTAGGCAAAAACACACTTTCTTCCCCAGTGCATCGTTTCTGACTTGTTGTTCGGTCCCTGCGGTCGTTTTTTTTGGCCAAATATTCACTCACTGTCTCGTTCTCAGCGTTACCTCTAATGTTTCCTGACACTCTCTCTATCCCCGTTGGTCATTAGTCACATTCGAACAAAGTAGCGCCGTCTCCTTCCTGTCAACCGCGGTTATATACGCTAATCCAGGAGGCACACATACTGTTCCACTGGCGCATAAACATCTATTTCCATCCTCTAAAGGATCCTTGTCAGCTCCTCAATATACGGTGGAAAGCTGGCAAACAGTGGATACTTTAAAACACACCATGACCGCGAAATAGGGGCCTCGGATAAATGGCCGCTCCGTTCCCATCATGTTCTTTTGTGAACAGCGGTGATGACTAACCCTTTAAGGGAACACATCCACCTGTAATTCCCCCTCCACCTTAGGGAGGCAGGGATGACGGAATATCTTATTCTCCGGGGCGAAGTCAGGGTCTTTTGTCAAGTTGTTTAGGAGGGCATTGAGGGCAGACCCCTGAGGGACACTTATTTAAAAAAAAAAAAAAAACTAAAAAAAACAGCAGGTCGAGGCGTCTCCTCAGGGTGAGACTGTTCTTCTGCTTTTGTGTGAATGGAAATCTCTTTCCCGTCTGCGTTTCTTTCAGTGCCTGTGAAAACCCCCCCACCCTCGCATACCTTCACCCTGACTCTGCCGAGCGGCCTCGTTGGCCGGACTCACGCCTGTCAACGGCCCTGATTCACCAACACCGAAGGAGACTGTAATTTGGTTCCACCTAAAAACCTTTCGAGGACTTTAAGTCGGCCGTAAAGCCTGGGAATAAAGGTGCTGTCTGCGCCCCTTCTTTCATTCGGCTCCTGCTTGTTTTCCTCCCCCCCCTTTTTTCTCTCACCTGACTCACTGCCGCTGACAGGAAGCCGCCACACATGACCGTCAATGCGTGCTGGAGGTGGCGCGCATTATTCCGGCGGATAGGAGGATAAAAAAGTCACATCCGTCAACGAGTTTTTATCTCCGAGTGTCAGAGCGCTTAATTTAGTGGCCACTAAAAGCTGCTTTATCAGCGCACCAGCAGACTCGGCCAAGCACTCTGCGGGAACTTCATCCAGCGCCGACTCCCCGCGCATGGACTCACCGGGGCCGACAATGGATTAAGTTGATGTGACTATTGCAGAAGCCCCGACTCATTCAATCAGGAGGGACTTTTTAATTTTTTTTCCCCTAAGTGAACAGTAAAGATTTAATTTAATAACATGCACAATAGAAAAATGCGTTTGAGGTCACAGAGAGGGAGAAGGAAAGGCTGTGTTTAGGATAGGAAGCCCCGCCCCCCCAGGTCCAGACTAGTCTGTTGGTAGAGGAGGACAATGATTGAGCACTAGCACCGGATAAAGAGAGGAGGACGATGAGCTCCACCTGGACCCTGGATGTCAAGACTGAAGGTGAACGAGACGGAGGAGGGTTGCGGCAGTTTTGAAACGGAGGAGAAAGCGAGGACGTGATTGGCTGATTGAGATCGTGAGAATATCTGATTGATTAAACCAGAGACTCCCAGAGTCAGCTGATTAAAGGGTCGGGAACGAGCGGGGACTGAGACGGCCTTCCTGATTGAATTCCGCTGTTCAAAGAAAGAAACCGGTCACACAACAAACTCTTGCTTCACATCAAGGGAAAGAAAACGACCGGTTTTCCCTCCGTGTGACTCCAGTCTTGTTCTCTTCATTAGCAATGATTTCTTAGGAATGTTTGACAGGAGAATCGCTCCATCACTATCGCTCGCACTCGCAATTTACGGGAACGCGTTGGGAGCAGCAAAGTAAAAAAGTTCAGGAAAAACTCGACGAAAGAATTGATTTTTAAAGGCCGCCTAACCGGAGCCAAAGTCTTCAGAGTCAGCCAGTCTGAGTCTGAGAGACAGTCCGTGAAATATCTGCCTCCACCCCAAAACAAAAACTTTTTTTTTTTTTTTTTTATTGAACCAGCCCTTTCAAATATTTCATCAGATCACACGTCTGTTATTAATTTCCAGATGAAAACATCTGAGCCTCCGCAAAGAGGTCAGAGAGAACGAGCCTTTTTCAGGAGGGATTTATTGCAGCTGAAATAATAATAACGATAATAAAAAAAAAAATGGGACGTCTCCAAATTGTTTTGTCGGATAAATGTTATCTTTAAATGAGATCTGTGTGGCGAGCCGCGTATTTGTGAACGAGAGCTTGCATCTGCACCTAGAGCCAAAATCCACGGCCAAAGCAGCCAAGGCTGCAAACAAAACTGTAGCTCCTCAAAAAAAAAATAAATAAAAAAAAAAACAATTGTAAAGGGCTTTGATTTCTTTAGAGGTAACCGTCTGCCAAGGTTTCAGCCCACTCACGAACCAAATGATGTTCGGGTTAATCAAAGAGCAGGAGTATGGGAACCAAACATGACGCTAAAATAAAGAGGTTGTGACAGATGAGCTGAGACATTCAGTTTGACTGATGAGCTAATAAAGCAGGTTTAAAAGGAGGTGCCCGCTAGTTTGATCCTATGATGAATAACATGGTTAAACAAGCCTCTCTACCTCTGATAATAGAGGACGGATTATATGCACGTCAGCTTTCATATAAATTATTTCAATACCGACAACTCCGGCGTTTCAAAACATGCCGCCGTCTCCACAGAAACATGCACAACGGTCTGAAATTATTATGCAGAGCAGAGCGAGGCAAAGCGAAGCAAAGCGTGCCTGCCGCATCTTGCATTTTCACACAACCTCCCTCAAAGACGCAGTTTGTCATTAAGCGAACACGTAAAAGTCAAAAGGCTGACAGCGGGAGAAAGTTAAACACAGGTAGACGGGGGAAGGCAGCACCTGCGGACCAGATCCACTTTCAAACGCGGGCCGATCTCGAGATGATGAGGGCGAGACACGAGTTCAGGCATGAAATGGAATCGCGCAGCAGTATGCAGATTTACAAAAGAGCCATTCTTCTTAGAGAAAAAGCTCCCGAAACGAATTTATCGCCGCGACTTTCCCTCTGGTGAGAAGCAGCGAGCGAGCGTCCTGCCTGTCACGGATGCTTTATCTCACCACAAATTTGTTTCGCCAGCAATTAGTCACAACTTTTCAATCTTCCTCAGATTGGAACCACAGATAGAGACGCAAATGACGACAAATGCAGGCTGGATATATCACCTTGCGGATTTTGTCTTTCGAAGAGGAAGGCTCGTTTCAGGATAGACAGATCGTGTGAATTCCGTGCACAGGTGTCAGGACAACAAGGAGGCCAGAGGGAATTAAGATGAGGCGAAATCAGGAGGCAGTCCTGCTTTACATCTTGTGATTTTTAACCTTGACGACCATAAGCGTCTTTTCAAGAGGCTTTGCGGAGAACTGCTAATTTGCCCTCCGAGTGTCTGCTCAAGACAACTAAACACAGAACCCAAGCGGGCTGAGCCACAAAGCGCCCAGAAACATACACGAGCACACAGTATCAAACCCCAAAACATAGGGTTTAAAGTGCCGGAGTCAACCATCGCGGAGTCTGCTGTCACCACCGTGGCTTTCTTCATGTAATTGGTGGTTGTCTTGGCTCCGGCGCTGGTCAGTGCAGGAAGTGTATACAAAAAAAAAAATGCTTTGGCAAAGACACAAACTGACAGGCACGGAGGGCTGCAGGCAGCAAGATTACAAACAGCAGAGTGCTTCTTGAGTCACAAAGGAATTCGGGATTCCAGTCAGGCACAGGGTCTGTCTCATATTTCAGGAGATTGAGTGATAGACTGCAGGACGATGAAGCGCTGCTGTTGGCTCTCATTCCACTTTTCAGCTTTGAGAACGAGCGGGACGGCACAGGCGCCCCGAGGCCTTGAATTACTCCATCATGAGAGAGCCCGGACCTGGCAGGCAATGTATCACTGGACACTGGACCCTCCTGTAACAGATTATTCTTCCTCCCTCCAGTGCAGACCATTACCTCTGTTAATATTACTGTATTCTTACAGGTCAGCGGCTGAAGTCCCCACTGAGAAAAAAAAAAAAAAAAAAAAACCTCAGCAGCTCTCACTCTGCCTAAACCTCCCCATGAAAACACAAAATCAGGCCTCTCACTGATCCCATGGTCCTCTTAGTGCCTGCTTAACAGACCTTAAAATTGGAGACGGTCACATCCAAACAGGTGAATAGAGAGGGATAGGCAGCACAAAAGCCTGCAGTTTCATTCCGACATGCCACATCGCAAACAAAGGAATTCATCCTGTGGGTTTACACACTCTTCGCCCGAGTTTCTGTGGACGGAAAAACACCACACACCTAGCAACTGACACGTACAAAATGGAATAATCACTCTTTCTTTGTTGAGTAACCTTCAAAACGCTCTCGAGCTTCTTCTGAGAGCTCACGTCTCCATCACTTAGATCTCAGAGACTCACATTTCAGGCCACCTCCTCAAACAGGTGCAGGTCTAAATATGAACAACTGCTATGTCAAGTTCAAGTATCTCAGTAGCAACGAGCACAGTTACAAGACCCTGGAATGGAAACAGCTAAATGGGATTCAGACATCTTTAATTCTGTTGTGTAAATGCCACTTCCTCAAATTAAAATCATATCACAGTCATGTGAATGCAAGGCTTTGAGTGACAGGTGGCTGACATTACAGGTTACCAGCCTCCAGCTCTGCTCACGCTCCAACTTTTTCACCATTTTTGACATAACTCAGAGTCACAGAGTCAGAGACTTGGAAGAATGGTGAAGGTCAAAGCCAGCACATCGAGCTTCAAAACATAATCTATGGGTGACGTCCCCGGTGGTTCATCCGTCTTTATGTACAGTTCATGGTGCAATAACAGCAGCCACAGCTCAGGACACCTTCATGTGTTTTATGTCACTGTCAAACCCAGTGTTTTGGGCTTCAAAACAAGCAATCTGTAAAGGCCATCTTGGAAATCTTTATATGCATTTACCATAGTTTTTCCGTAAATAATCAATAACTTGGACCAATTATTCAATCAGAGGACTGGTTAATTTTGTTTAAGTCTTCTGTCCCAAATCATTGTCGGGCAAATGGTTACAGGTTCATTGAAACCAAACGAAAAGTCACTTCTCTTGTTCTTTTCCATGTTGTAATAGTCAGTGGGCAAATATTACCAAAGTGTTGGCTTTCTTTCATATATTACTCGCAGCAAAATGGATTTGTTAGAGTCACAGTATCAGCTGCAGCTTCCAGTGCTAATTTATGGTCTTATATACATATCTATTGATCAGTATTAGCGGCTTAAGCTGATCACATTTACATTTCTGTCACTCTAAAAGCTATCCATCTAAAATATGATAAATAAAGTTCATGTGTGAGAATTATCATGCCTGCTCATAGGCAACAGCCTTTTAGCTGAAGATTGATTCCCTGTAGTGTGAGAAATGACTTGTGTGTGTGTGCGGATGTACTTGTGTCGTCCCGCACTGTGGACTGATTGAGTACCAGCGTGAGTGCTTTAAAAATGTTTTGTCCACTTTTTCACTACGCAGAGGCCTCCAGGCGAGGCCAGATGGGGCCCTTGCACCCGTCTCCATCCTTCTTGCTAATCCATCAGCATCACCGAGCCTCTCACCCCTCCATCCTGCCAAACTTCTCCACACGCCAATGTTCTCAGAGCCGGGTGCTGTGTAAACACACGCAAACAGATCCAACTTCCCATAGTTGGGAGACCGAGGATAATCTTGACGTTATCATTTATTCTTCTAATACGGACTATGGTGATATTCAGTAACTTTTAAAAAGACTCATTGAACCTGGTGACATGATGTGAATACACAACTGAGTGGTGCTCACTTACACTATTACACTATCAACAAGGAAGGGGAGTAAAGGGAAAGCAGACAGTGTGCATGGAAAGGTTGTGGTTTGACAAATATATGCTTTGTGGTGGTAGGTAGCTAGCTAGCTTGCTCGGCTAGGTAACTTGACGCTGGTTTTAGAGCAGCTTTCTTTGAGCTAACTAGCTTGTTGAGATGTCAAACGCCTTAAAGTGATGTGTAGTTCTGACCACCAAATGCCAAAACATAAATTATATATAAGCTCAGAGAAAGATAATTGGGATTAATCAGAGTTAGCTCGCTAAGATTTTAGCCATTAGCAAAATATGCTAGCTACATTAGCCACAGAAGTTAGCCATAAAATTGAGTAAATGATTTCATTAGGACGAATTTTATTATTTTCACACCATTCTTAGGAATATAACAAATAAATTAAGGCATTTTAAAAAAGAAAACATAATACTATAGGCTCACACTGACCAGACTGACCACTCACCGGATTTTTTTTTGATATCACATTCACATCTACAGTAGGTGTCTGGTCCGTGTATCCGTCGGTCATTGGATGTTCCGTTCACGAAAGGATATTAAATTAAATTAAAAAAAAAAAAAAATGAGCTTGATTGATTTTCATTTTAAAATTTAACTGGTCGATTTGCATTTTCTGCTTCTTCAAACAAAAAATATTACCGTTAGAGAACAGAAACAAAAAAGCGCCCGTTTTTATCCCACATTCAACCGGAAGTTGCTGTTTTCAGAGTAAGAGCATGTATGAGGATGGTACTGTGTTTATGGCAAGAACACTCAAAATACATGACTTCTATCTGTGGTTTCCGTGGCCCAGGATAAAATATACGTGATTTTTCACACGGTAAAGCAAGGCTTGTCATCTACAGAAATCTCATAATGTTAACTAGTAGCTAACTATTCCCTGATTATCTGCAGTTATAATTTTTACCTGAAATATGCGCCTTAGTTTTGTCTGCAGTCATGCTGTCTTCGCTGAGACTCTTTTATTTCGAAAAACAACACACTGATCCATGTCCATCAATTTCTGTTATACAGAGCCGTCCTCATACATGCTCTTACTTTGAAAACGACAACTTCCGGTCGCACAATATGAGAAAACAGGCACTTTTTATGTTTGTCTTCTAACTTTTTTATTTTTTGTTTTTAGAAACAGGCTGGTTTTTGAAGCTTTGTTTATCCATTCTCGACCCTGATAAAGAAAAAAATGGCTTGAATTTCAATTTCAATTTTTGAATTTTAAAATGAAAATCAAATAACTGCTCATTTTTAGTTTTTAATGTCCATTTCTGAACCAAAATATACAAGGACCGGGTCCCCAGGGCTCCACATATTGCGATATGCTCGTGTAAACGCTGATATGAATCTTGCCAAGTTGAGATGAATCTTTTACTCCCAATTCAATGTCTCGTCCATCATTACAATTCAACCAACAACACGTACTGTGGTTGTCAAACTGCGCAGTCGGTCAAATTTCCAGCACTAAGGACTCATATACTACTTTGAGATTCCTTATAATCAAACCAATTTGCTGAAGCCATAAATACTTAACATGTGTGAAACAGAACCCCTCTTTAAAAAATATGCGATACACATGTTTTTCCCAAAGATTTGGGTAATTTCCCAGTGAGCAGATGTAAACATACTATAACCGAGATTTTTAATGTTCGCCAAAGATATTCGGAAAAAATAACTTTGGCGAACCGTATTTCCTCCCACCTTCAGCCTCCAGGCACCCACACCCACAAGCCAGCAACAAAAAAACACTGAAAGCGCCAAAAATCCACAGCACCAGCGTCCCACAGAGGCTCACCAACAAATATATATATATTTCCTGACTGCTCCTGCTATATATACAGAGCCTAGGGAGACAAAGAGAACCAGAGGATCATTCCCAGGCCGTGTCATAGAACTGCTGACAATCTGTGAGCCACATCTAAGTCACACTGAGTCTGTAATTGCTTCAGCCTCTTGCCATTCAGCAGTGGAGACCTCAGCCACGCACAGGAAATCAATATTAAATATTGTTTACAACACAGCTTCAGCAGGAGTTTTAGCTGTGCGGAAAACGAGGCCTGCAGAGCAGCATGTAGCACAACAAATGACTCCCTCCAACAATCCCATCTTAAGGGGATTATGTATCCAGAAAAGTGTTTCTCAGGGAGGCGTTTAAAACTCAATCCAATTAAAAATCCGGGTAAATATTTGCAATACACTGATTTCCTATTTACCTACTACTGATTATTACATTAGGAAGAGAAAATACGTAATCTGATTTCTGCTTCATTTATTTTATGACATCTATCTATCTATCTATCTATCTGTCTGTCTGTCTGTCTATCTATCTATCTATCTATCTATCTATCTATCTATCTATCTATCTATCCTTTTGTCAGATTGCATACACCTTTACAAAAATAGTACCTTTCTCTATGATGAACCTATAATTTCTAATTTAATATTTATAATTTATTTTAATGTACATTAAAAACAATGTGTTTTTTGTGTCTTGGCTCTATACAACACAGATTTCCAAATCAACTTATTCCAATTTAACTATTTTCTTTTGTTCATGTACTGTTTTTCATGAGACTCAAGTCATTCAATCTTTCTTGGCGATGACACTCATTGCCTATTTCTGATCTTGTACTACAGGCTTTGCATTTTAGGTTCACACACTAACAGTAGAAGATTGTGTTTCAGCACTGAGACGTTATTCTATGATGATAATAATTGCATTTCAGCAATTTCTAGTTAAATATACAGTTCATCTGTACAGTCTTTAACTGTGATTGTTATTGTACCAAATGGAAGTGATAGCTGAGATAAAAAATCTGTGACTGCAAACAGATGAATAAGCACCTTTTTACATTTCTCTGGTTGTTCCTTGAAGAATTGTGCTCCTCCTTTTTAATAGTTTTTCAAGGATCCTGGCAAAGACATTAATGGCAACGGAAAGAAAGATAGACATCACATTGTTTTGAGGCAAGGTCTCCAGGGTTGAAATAAAACGGCTATAGAGAAAGCAGGTTGTTTAGTTTTATCACTCCTTGTTGGAGACCCTGGACAGATGTGTGTGCAGCTGCAAGCTGTTAACATGTATGAGTGTTTGAGTCAGTGCATCCACACAATGGGAAACAAAGGGTAAGTTATGCACATCCTGGGAGGGAGACTGGCAATGTTGTGTGTCCGGGACTTTATAGTAAGTACAACTCAAAGA
The DNA here is from genome assembly GCF_022458985.1 of Mugil cephalus. Lineage (NCBI taxonomy): Eukaryota > Metazoa > Chordata > Actinopteri > Mugiliformes > Mugilidae > Mugil > Mugil cephalus. The sequence continues at coordinate 9,025,497 of NC_061787.1, read as the reverse complement.
TGTTCGAGACGCACCATCAAACCAGCATTTGAATCCAAGTGTAGCTGTGAAATTAACTTATTTCAGTGCAGCCAAATGAAAGCAATGCAAGTCTGTGCATCAGGTTCAATTTGAATTGAAAATTAGTGAATTTTAAAACAAAATTCATACTGTATTTTTTTTTTATTAGCTTTTATTTATCAGCAACACCCCAACATTGAGAGAGTTTAGTAGATAGTTAGAAGAGAAGCAACGCTACACTAATGTCTTATGTTAAATATCAAACCGGAGGCACTGGCTAGTTAGCCTAGCTTAGCATGAAGAGGACTACAAACAAGCAACGGCAGTTAGCCTCTAGTTAGCTCTGTTTAATCTAATAATTAAAGACATTTAAATCACATTAAATTGTAATCTTCACATAATAAAGGAAATGAAATGTTATGACATATGACTACTCTACCCATAGGCTAGGTAGCTACACATGCTAGTATACTAGCCCTGCCAGTGTTACTAATTCTGCAGCCATGTAACGTTGGAATAATGTAAAGAACTGGCAATCCTCCAATACTTTTTAATTTTGTTAATGTCTAATGTTTTAAATTGTACAAGCAATGTTTACAATTTCTTTCACAAAATGGGAGATGTTGCCAGCAACTTTTTTTATCTAAAGGTCAATTAGCGGTTTCCACGTCCACGTATTTTGAATTTAATCCACAGATGTAGAAACCCTTGAATTGTCTGTAAATACAAATCAGATTGCTTGGATAAGACGCCGTCTAATTGTCTGGACTTCCTGGTCTTTCAGTCCTTTAAAGTCCCAGGTGAGACAAGCCTACATGTTCCTGCTTGCTCCTTTCCCCTGGGGATACGAGACGGTCGCTAATGTCGATAACCTCAGCAGGCTGCTGAGTCGGTCCTTTCAGAGCGCTGCACGCATTTGTGGTAAAAACCCCCTCAGTGTTAATGGAGGGTGAAATTAGCTAATGTGTTTCTGTGTTTGTAGTTTGTACCATCAATCCCTCAAATATGCCTATTGATCTAACCCAAACATAATTCTGACCCCTGTAGAGGACACAGGAGTAATTGTTCACTTCAGCACTGATGGCGCCATTTGTCTTGCAGCTGAGTCTGCCTTTAATAGAAACAGACAGGTCAGTGCCCTCTGTCAAACAGCTAGAAGACAGGCTTTGAATGCAAATAGGAGGCACTTGTTCTGGCGTTTCTTCCAACTTTCCCTCCTGTTTGTCTCTTGCTTTTTTCGTCAGCCTGCCGGGTGCTTGGTTAGCTGCTCCAGAGGAGAAGAGGAGGAGGAGGAGGAGCAGTGGTTGCGGTTTTGGGAAGAGAGATGGATGTTTCTTGGCGGCCTCAACCCGCACTCACAAACCCTCCCAGGGTGAAATCCACGGACAATGCCACACTTCAGGTGTGCGAGACGTTTGCAGAAATCTATATAAATTTAAGGTCCCTACAATAAAATAAAAAGCACTGTGAGTGGGTTGACATTTTATGGGAACGCTGTGCCCGGAACCCACTCTACCTTGGAAGATCTCCCCTATTCGGGGAGTTTCAAGTGTGACAAGTTTCCCTCAACCCCCTACTCTCCACGCCGTGTTTCTGGGCGCGAAGCCATCGGCGCTGGGCCCCGTGTTCTGCCTCTCCGGGGTTCACTGATCAAACTTAGGGGGCCTCCGTCACTGACGGAGCCTTGGCTAGCATCTTCAGCTTCATATGCTTTACCCAAATTAAAGCAAAGTTGCTCAGTTTTCCAAATATGCGTGAGTATTATTAGCAGTATTTGTTCCACCCGAAATCATTTTGTGAAATATATAGAATATTCTAGTTGTTATGTGGGCTTCAAAGCTTTATTTAAATCCACATGTTTGACAACGTACAGGTGTCTTAAATGGTTGAAAAGAGGAAAAAGGCTGAAGACCACTGCTTTAATCCATGTCTTGTATTTCATAAGAAATAAATATATATATATTTGGTTTGGTCCTTGTACTTGGACCAGGTCATGGAATTTGAAAGGTCTGAGTGAACTTGAGGGTGTTTCCACATCTGCACGTTAGTACGTTTCAGGCCAAAGTCTGTTGTGTTTGATAAGCGTGGCTGTTCAGTAAACCAGGGGGCAATTTTCCATGGTTTTCATCAGTTTGGAAAAAGCGGATTCAGGTTTGTTGAGAATATCATTTGGAGGCAGGCTGTACCACAATCAAGAGAGAAGATTCATTGACTCCACGTTCACTTAATCAAACATGGGTGTGAATTACTAACATGTACAGACTTTTTTCCCAGAGTAAAAATATATAAACGTGGAAACTAGCATGGATGATGCTAGTTTGTAGGGAAGAGTTTGACAATTATACGACACTGTTTGTTGAGCCTTAATCAGAAAGCATCCTTACTGAATTTGTAGCTCAGGTTTAATAACATCAATGTTTATTAGCTCAAGAAATCATTACTCTAATTACAGTTTCGATTAGGAGGAAGTAAAAACCAAGGTTGACCAGTTTGGTCTGTGACCAGCGCCACTTTAATGTGTCTGAATGGTCGAAAAAAGAAAAGTCTAGGGCTGAATTCCTTTCCCGTTACACGAATGACACATGAATGAAACACAACAAACTCCATGTGGCGACGACTTAAAAAGATTTAAGTCTTTAAAGATTTAAGTTTTAAACACTTCAGATGTTCGGAAAACAACCGTGCATCACGACTGACGTTTTTTGCAGGTGATGTGTTGTTTGTGCAGGCGGCCACAGTCGCGTGCATGGTGGGTTGTGATGAAGGAGGGAGGGAGGGAGGGAGGGAGGGGCTGCCAGAGCCACTGTGCACGAGGGGGAAAGACCCCGAGGGACTTAACGATGGACTGAGTAAACGTCTGAACCTGAAGCCGTACCTGCAGCAGATCCTATCCTCCGACTTCACACCAGCTGTCTCCGAAGATTCCACCACAGGAGAGATAATGCCAGGGGCTTTACAGGCAGAAAACACAAGCTCCATTACCCTGAGACAGACAGGGAGGGAGTGCAGTAATGTACCTGAGAGAGACGTAGACTACTGATGCCGCTGTTCGTCCTTTTATAAATAACAGAAGTAAGCAGGAGGTGATTGTCAGGAGGCGTCGACGGCTCGTTCAGCGGCGGTTTTTTAGCAACACTCAAAAATACATACGCAGTGTAATCCCGTCCTTGGGAACAGAATAGAAAAATAAGTTGTTTGACAAGGAAAATAATTGCAGCATTAGCGTGCCATTACTGGCTGGCAAGGAGACAATAGATCAACATGACTTTGGTTTGGTTCTGCTCCAAATGTAGCCACGGTATTTGGCAGATAGTTAGATTATACCCATTTCTCTAATTGATTTCCCATCATTCACTGAGTGGGCTTCAAAAGTTGAAATGAAAAATATTGTTCAAAGCATCATGTAGTGTGTGTGTGTGTGTGTGTGTGTGTGCGCGCGAGGGAGGATCCTGGGTGAGTGCGGCTTCTATTCCTCGCACCGGGTTTTTATCAAACACACAATAAATCTGATAAACCCACAGCGGGGCTGTAGACACGCAGAAGCTTGAATTGGTGATTTGTCTCGGATGAGAGCGCTTCTGCATCCCATCCTCTACAGGCCGCTGGAGGACAATGAGGCAAGGGAGGGTTTTGTGTAGACCTGCTCCACACAGCAGCAGCAGCAGCACGTGTGAAACTGCACAATGACACCCGTGACTCTTTAAAGTCTACGAAGGCTGTAGAATCACGCGTTGGACCGCTGCTCCCTGTAATCAATCCGCTGTGTTGTGTTTATGACCCTGTCAGGTGGGGAACTGGGTCACCGCCCAGACACACAAACCTGCAGCAACACGACGCAGACAGCTGCACGTCTGGAGCTTTGGAAAAATGACCTTGACTAACAAGCTTGTCCTCGTGCTGAAATACACGCAGAAAATCTGCTCTTTTTTTCGCGTGACAAGCAGCAAATTAGTTATTTCACGCCAATTATCGTTAACCGAGGCCGATCCATATCCCGTGTCGCGAACCAAACGCACACCTGCGTTAGAGGATTACTGCCGTACTGCGGCACCGCGCACACGGGAAATCATTTCACTCATTCATACGCGTAATGAAATGCAGACAAGCATGCAAACGCGCATTCTCAGACTGTCATGTGTTATTATCATCCCGCCTTTCAAGGTAACCAGCTTACGGACTCAACATATGGAAACCTCGGCGTTAAAAGTGATTTACTGTACGCACTTTCAGCACATTCATGAAAGAGGCTCCGCGTTAAAGAGATGAAGGGAAAACCCCCAAATATCTGGATGTACTTTGTCGTGAGGGTGTTACTCGTGAAGCCAGTTATGAGTAATGCACCAAAGGTTCATTCAAGATCTACCCTGTGCATGAGATTCATAACTATACACTCAATACGTGTTGGGGTTTTTTTCCATAAAAATGACCTGTACCTCGCAGGTAAAATAAATAAATAAATACCATGATTTTAGGTGAGATCTGCAGAAAGACTTTTTGAGAAGCTGTACGAGAAATAATAAGAGCTAAACATTAGCACCTCAGTTGACACCATTATCTAAATGGTTTAATTGGATAATTACACATAACCCACTGTCAAACCACAGCCAAGCTGTTTCTCACTGTTTTCAATCTTTATCCTAGCCAAGATATGCTAACCAGCAGGAGTTTCATATTTGCTCTACACTTGCGGTGAGATAGAAAATACGTTTACAACTCGAAACGTCAAATGTTTTTAAGCCAGCGTTTGCGTTTTTAACCTGTGTCTGTTTAATCTTTATGTGACTCTCTGAACAGGAGAGAATAAATTTGAAAACTTCAGAACTGAGACAGACTGAGCGGAGGACCCAGAAGATCATTTAGCCTCAACCTGATCCGGGAACTGATGCCACACAAACCGATGTAAGAATTTATTTAGTGTTCAGAAAAGGCTGAGGCTATTCAAAGCCCAGGAAAAGTCTGATGTTTTAGGACTAACAAAGCCTTCACATCTGCAGCAGAGCGAGGGAGTACGAGGGGAGTAGTGGAAAAAACAGGCTTGTTCAAAAACAACACATCTGTAAAAAATTCAGCTTTTTTTTTTTTTTAAATAAAAAGCCTCAGATTTTCATGACAGCGGTGGAGGCTGAGGAGCGTGGGCTCTTTTTCGCCTGCAACCATGTGAACGCGTGTGTGTCAACTGTTTCTGTTTATTTGGCTGAGTGTGCAGAGGGAGATGTGGCGGATCAAGGGAAAACGCACGGGAAAACTGTAACAGACTCGACTCCGGCAACAAAAGATAAGAGTCCTCGAGGTTGAACTTTGGCCTCTGAGGGAGCAACGTGAGCTCCGCCGTTCCCGTAACGCAACATTTCGAGTCCACATGCGCTCTCCGGCGACCTTTTAAAAGTTGCAGCCGTGGAACATTAGTTTCACGGAGGAGCCTTGCAGCTGAAGTTTATGAATCTTCAGGATGGCAGAAAGGAAGCCGGTGACGCTCCAGCTGTTCGGCTCCATGAGCTCAGGCCCTGATGCTGTTCCTCCACGGCTCATATTCCCTCTCAAAACTGTCCCTCTACGCGTTTATCGTCCTCTCAAGGCCAGCGCTCTTTTTTCCCCCCCTGTGAGACAGATGTGCATTGCTCTTTTTGCTTCCTTCCCTGCAAATGCCAGACATCGAAACAGCCGACGGGAGGAGGAGGCTCATCAACAGGAAAGTGCTAAATGTGCAGTTAAATTGATTTACTACAATATCTGACCAGTCCCAGAAAATCTCATCATCTCAAAGCTGCCAAATCTCCATGAAAAATGAAGGGAATCCCCCAAAAATTCGAGGAGCAGACTCTCATAAACACACACACCGTTTGACCGGTCAAGTGCAATCAGAGCCGAGGCCGTCAGGTTCTCGTAGTGATGCCACTCCATAAAGAAAGTCGTCCGGACGCGCGGGGTCAAATTATCACCGCCAATGACTCCGCTGTCCACTGCAGCCCCGCCGCCGAGTCGGACAGTCGGGGTGTCAGGCGGTCGGGTGCTTTTCATTACCATCCTGTCAGCGAGCGCTGAGTGAGTGCAGCCTCATATCAGGCCGGATGTGTCGCCTGTCATGTCGCGACCGGGTCCTGTCACGGCAAATCTGTCACGGGACGCAAACGCCGCGGGGGGTTAAGCACAGAAATCCCAGAAGGGATTTTAGCGGAGGTACAACCGGAGGGGATACGGCAATGAACAGACAGCACTGACGCAAGAGACTTCAAATTTGGACAAATAAAAAAAAAAAAATCACGAAGCCTAGAGACAACATGTCAAACCTGCAGTTCCTCTGAACTGCGTGGCGTTTTAGCATCTTTTAGCTCATAGTTTTGACTTCACTGCACACTTTTCTTATGCCTTTGGGACCTGGAAGAATCAAAAAAAAGAAAAAACAACTTTTAACTTTCTGCCCAGCACCAAACCACAAACCGGCACAGCTGAAACACAGCGGACTATTTATTAGACAAATATTTCCCACAAGTGAGCTAAAATAAGAGCTATTTGGAGGACAACAACCCAACTCTAACTGAAAGCTAATGTTTCCCCACATTTGCATGACTGTTTACTGTAAACCTGAAAGAGCACAATAGGTCAGTGTGTTTGCAGCTCCTTAATGTTAACCATCAATTTATCACTTTTGCAGGTTAAAACTGCATCAAAAGACTAAATGCCATCAAATGCTTTGTCAGCGCAAAATAAACCGCATTAAAGCTTTGGTTCTGGCTTTTTAGCCTCCGACACTCTGACTGACTAGTGCAGAACAAACATGAAGTCTTAGAATAAGCTTTTAATTCAAGCGAAGAAGATGAGACATGAAGTTGCGATATTACAGAGTAACATGTGTGAGCACGACTTTAAAAAGATTAAACTTGACATTTGCAGTCAAGTCGTTGCATTTCACTTTGACCTAGTGACCTATCTTTTTAAACGTGAACGGTAACTTGTAGCGGCACTTAGAAAAGGGAGTATTTGTTATCATATTGTCAAGTTTTACTTTTTTATTGTACAGCATATTACATTTCTGAGCTTGAAAAGTCCAAATAAGAGCAGGGAAAGACATGATTGAGGATTTGTTCTCTGAAAATGACCAACGTTATGAAGCTGCACTGACCTTAACAACCCTGAAAGCCTCTCTCTCCGTCAGTGACTTTTCTGTTGTAAGCAAAGATTTATTGCTGAAAGTTCAGAATCTTTTCCCTGCAAATGCCAAGATAAAAAAAAATAGACAACACCAAAACATGCCAGACCACAAGTTGATAAAAAGCAGCCAGCGACACGTCTGGTGTTGCTGCATTTCTTTCCACGCTGACACTCGACGGAGCAACATGTGCTAATCATTTGTCACGTTTTTTGATGAGACACGGTTCATAAAGAGTCCTCCCAACAAATCCTCTTCCTCTTTAAATCAGTTAGTCTCCTTCTCCCGTGGGACTACTTTGCGAGGCCAGACTGAAAGTCTTTACCGAGGCTGTAAAGGTTGAGGAGGCTACGTGCCCATTCAATTGTGTATTTGCCCATCGATTAGAAACCTTTTACCAGTGTCTGTATGTCCATGTTTATATTTGCCTTCGGTCGGGTATTTGTCCGGGCTCTGTTCAGAGCTTTATTTGGCCAAAGGCCGACGCCGCAGTGTTAATGTGTTTGCCTCCCTCTCGGCCAGACGCAGGGATGAATTTAGCCACCGGGGCTGTTGAGTCAAGGAGTCGGGTGGAGGTCTTTTCTTGTCGCGAGGGAAAGGTCAGGGGTCAAGTTGGGGGACGTGCGATCAGAGCGACTGCCTGCTCCGTCTCCCACTGTTCTCCCGCTGTCTGACTCGTCTATATTTAAGCAGTGTTTTTCTTCCTAGCAGTCACAACATGCATGGCGGTGTGGTGGACAGTATCCACTCAAAGCTCTGAACTGAACTCATCCTCAGGCTGTAAGCCCTGATGCAGCAACGCACGGCGACATTACAGACTTCACGGCGGCTCGGGTGCTGTGGCAACAATTTAAATAATGCCCTCTTCAGTTCAACAGTGTCCCTGTTGAGACCTGATATCAAACCGAGCAGCGACCTGCAGGGCTGAAAGATGAAGCCGTGGAGCCGACTCGATCCAGAAATAAACTTTTTAACCGTGCGGTAAAAAAAACAGCTTTAGTCTCTGTGGATATTTTAACCTCCTCACATCCTGTGTCCTCATATGGGGACTTTAGGTTTGTGGTAACTTATTCTGCTTCATTTAGACCCGTTGTCCTCATAAGTGGACGCCTTTATCTGCCATCTAGTGGTGGCAAAGGGTCAATGCACTAGTTGATAGCATGATAGCGGGCACTACAGTGAAATCTTTATTTTGTTTTCATGGTTGAAACTTCTCTATTTATGCTTATTGACTTCTCTAGTTTGATATGACACACACATTTAACACATTCTTAGCTAGTAATTAGCTAATTAGCACCCGTTTGAGGACACTGGGATTGAACATCAGGAGGTTAATGCTTTGATACAAGTGCATGTAGCTGAATTTACATGTATGTTAACCATCTGTTCAGGGTGAGGACGCTGAGTGACAGGTGTGTGCCCTCGTGTTGCTCGCTGTCAACAAAGATCACACATCATCTGACCGCCTAAGCTCCACTCACGCCTCCACCTCTTTTGAACTAGCCAGGAGTTAGGAGGAGTCAGACACTGCCGACTAAGATGGCATCAAGTGTAACTACAGTGTAGACTGCCAGAACTTAAATCACGCCGAAACCGACCCTGTACTCAAGGCTAAAAACGGACTCAATTCAGGGCAGGATTTATGTAGAGAGTTCCTGAAAATTTTTCCCATAAACACTTGAGATGTTATTTACCGGACTGCAACTCAACACCCTGCAGTTTACCTCAAAACCGTCTAAATTGGCTGCTGGCATGATACATTCAGCTTTGTAAAAGCCTTTATTATTTGCTAAACACTTGTCCATTGTGGCCAGTTTAATCGTTGTAATCACAGGTCAAAAGTGCTGATGGTGTGTAGCCGAATTCAACGCAATTTCACAGATATCGGCTACTTGCAACTAACTCACCTTGTAGAAATCTTTCTCGAAAACACAATGAATCGCAATAATCCCATACATTCTCGAATAAAAACATTTTATTGGTGAAAGAATTAGGGGTTTCAAACGTTTCATATACCTTAAAGGCAAGGATTTACTATTATTTAAAATATGGTTAATTTGATCTACTGTCTCATAGGAGACAGACCTTCTTTGACTGTGACAGCACTTTGAAGATACTTAGATTAGGACATTTTGCTTCACATCCTTTTAACTTCAGCACGTTATTGATTTCCAGACTCTTCATCTCTGGCCGGCAGCAGTTGAAGGACATGCTACACAATGAGGTGACGGATGGCGCAGTAGAAGACTGTTAATCAGCTCACATGTACTGTATATATAAATATATATATATAAAAAAATAAACTGGGGCAGGACAAGAAATGGGAGCGGATGGGAGGGGGCAAATGAGAGCTAGATAGCGAGGAGCAGATAGGAACACGGAACAGGAGATGAGGCTCATAAAGCAGCGGCTGCAGTGTTTTCTTGTTCTCCGGGAGGAGACGTGAGCCGTGAGAAGAGGCGGCTTGTTAAAAACACATCCTCAGTCAGCTGATCGGGGTCACTCTGGGCCGCGGTGGGCAGCAGCAGCGGCAGCAGCCGGGCCGATCATTAGAGATCGACTGCTAATCACATGTGACGCGGGAACATTAACAGCAGGAAGCAGGAAATTAGCATCAACTTGACTGAAGGCGGAAAGAGTTTGGGGGCAGCACTCACTGCGTTACAAAATCGGTAGTTCAGTTATTTCTAGTCACATACCTGATATTATGGATTCCACATTTCTGGGTCTTATTTGAGACAAACATTCACTCACGCTCAGCGAGCACGTACTGGTTCTGACCTTTCGGTAAACTCTCCAGTTCATCCTGTTCAGACCTAATTGCTCACAGCGACGATAAATAAGACACAGCATTTCTCCCAGCGTATGATCTCATGATCTGGTCGCCTCCTCTGATGTGAGCTCATTCTCTAAAACCGCCGAAGAAAACACTCCCACAAAACTCCCCGCATGTGGCTCGACATCCGGTAAGACAAAAGGCATCCCAAAACAGGATGTTTTTCCACAAAAAAAAGAAATAAATAAAAAAAAGCGTATGTGTCAGTGCTGGCTTCCTACCACCTTTGAGCTTCTTACTCTTTCAAATGCTTTAGTCATCTTTACTTTGGCCGGCACAATGAAACCCAAGCTTAAAAATACAATGACTAACAAACCGCAAACATTAAGCCACGACCCCTAGGGGTTCTGCAAAGGTACTGCAGGGGAGGGGGCTCATGAGATCTTTGGTTGATTAGACATTTTTTCATACTTTTTTTTTTTAATTTCCCCCCACAAATTCAAATATCTTTAAACCCACATTAAAATTAATCCAACTTATTTTAGTAAAGGGATAAATGGAAGCAGAAGAGATTATCTTTCAGCTGGATATTAGCAATATTAGCAGAAAAGAAGCTATATATAAATATATATAAGAATATGTGAACCTGTGTATTATTTGATTAGCTTAATGTTGAATGCAAAATGATAATAATAATAATGTATATTTACAAATAGCAATAGGCTGAGTTTCATACAGAACACATATAATTTACACACCAGTGTAAATGAGCTTTAGCAGCAGCAAGGAGTTGATATATTACTAAAGGGCTGAGTAATGGGGAGACACCTTGAACAGAAAACCTAAGCCATTCGGAGTTGGTTCAGCCAAAAAGGACATCAAGAGACTTATTCATATTCATATTGCCCGCACTCATTTTCAATTTTGTCTCCTTGTCCATTTCAGGGCATATATTACTGGTTTGGCAGCTCTCTGCAGAGAGGTCATTTCATATTTGACCCCCATCCAATATGGAGGCAGGTTTTTCATCTTACCAAGCCAAAGATAAAGCGAAAGAGAGAATTTAATGCATCAGAGCCGTCAAATTATGTCTCAACAAGTGGCTATTTATGACGTGAATGAATGTGTTTAGATGTAGTTGGGTTGGCAGCAGGCAGGTCCCAGTTGCAATGATGCACAGTGTGTTGGCACCTTGACCAACTCTAGACTGTGTGATACCAGAGGCCTTGAGCTGAACAGGGAGCTGGCCAGACATTTAATCAATAGCTGGACCTCCTGAAGTCGAGGCACATATCAGCTTTTAGATGCTGTGGGACACCAGTGCAATGATAAACTTCTCAGTAACACCACTGGGTTGGACAGCAACACACAAATAAGGATGGATGTTCAAGGAAAAAAAAGACATTTTTTGGTCTATTTTACCTTTATGTGGAAGACCACAAGAGCAAAACACAACATTAAACAAGACATATAAATAATAGAAATAGGACAACATAGCAGAAGATGGAACATCCGCCTGCGCATAAAACAAGCTTGAAGTGTTTGAGTTACCGTAACTCATCAATTCAAAATTCAAAGTGTGGCTGAACACTAGGAAGTTGTGCTTTCTGGGGTGGTGGAAAAAGCTGCCATTACGGTAATTATGACACCGCTGCTGTTGGCTGCAGGTTGGAGAGCGATGCAAGACTGGGGAGCCCCAGGAAGAGAGTTGTCTGGAGGAATTTGTTGGTAAAAACGAAGTTAATTACACCCTAGAGATGTCATGAAGGTCTTCCAGACAAAAGCACCACAGTACACCCAGTTTTCAGCCACACTTTGAATATTTTCAATAGAGCAAACCACTGTGAGTTACGGTAATTCAAATAGAGCGTCTTTTAACGTGTCACCAGCGATACGTTCGGGCTTTAAAGGGTTAAAACAAACGCTCCATTTTGCAAAATTGTGCATCTTGTTTTGTTGCTGTGTTATGGGATGGTGCCATGACTGTGGTTGTGGTTTTGAAACCTGAGACGTTGAAACATTCAAACATTCAAACACAGGTTTGAAACCTTGTAAATTGTCTTCAGAAAATTTATATTTCAACACGATAGAACAGATCTGATTTTTTTTTTCCAGATTTGAATTACGCAAAAACATTGACATGCTCTTAACCCTTAACTTTTTTTCTAAAATGTTGAATTTTCTAAAGTATTTCATTAAAAAAAACTAATATATTTTACAGTAAACAGTTACAGTTGTTACTGCCCAGTGTATATTTTGACATCTCAATGCCTCCGTACGTCCGTGGGTGAATAGAAATCTTTTGTTGTCACTCCACCTGATTGCAAAACAACAACAACAACAACAACAAAACATATTCCCAATTAAACTTCTCACGCTAATTTACTTGTCATCTACTTAGTGAAGTCTGAGGCACAGGAGACAAGTGACTTTAAGTGGGAGTCAATTACCTCTTCATGATGCCGTTAGAGCTCCTTTCTAAAGATCCTGCGTTAAACACACACAAGTTGTTTGTCACTTTGTTGACAGGACGTCGTTATCCGCCTACAGTGAATGTATGGCAGCTTCATAATACACACACTCCTAATGGGATTATGAACAACTAATACTTTTATCACACAGAGCAGCTCAACTTTTTTTTTTTTTTTTGAAGAAACCAACAGGAAAGGAACATGCTTAATATTCCAAAACATGTTCATACCCAGTCGCACATGACTAATACCTGTATTTAATGAGGGAGTCAGACCAAAGCTTGCACAGCAGCCAATTTCGTGCCGTCTAAGCCAAACCCCAGACTTTGATCTATTGCCGTCATTAAACTCACTTGTGTATCGTAACATGTGGACACTTCACTGCACCCGGACCTCCCTTGATATCAGGTTAGGTGTCCTTGCTTGAGCACATAAGAAAAACACGGTAAACTCCAGACCCCTGGATTGAGACCTGGGAGTCTCTAATAACCCCGGCCACAGCATGGGAACACTGTTAACCGTGTCTCCCGCTTTCTCCGACTCAACACAATGCGCAGGCAGCAGTCGCAGCGCTCACACCTTGCAATTCATCCCCACAAAGACTCAAAGAAAACCACTGCTCCTGGCTCGGTCAGCAACGCTCAGCTAGCGAGCTACTGGCACGGAGACAGAAACCTGAAAGCCTGGCACAAACGAAACCATTTACCAGAACCACTTGTTGATGTGTATGGTCTGGCTCACTTTTTGTTTAATCAAGTTCACATTTCTGTGTTAGATCAAGTCAGGACAAGAAAAAAAAAAAAAGTGATAAAGCGGGATCCGATTTGTAGATTTGAGCATTTTCTTGTCGTGTATGTTGTTTGGGAAGTATCTTGTTTGTATATACAGCTTAGGAGCTCTTTGAGCTTAGTTTATGTATGTTGGACAAGGTACCAAGTACAATGAATATACATGGTTCAATCTGTTAGTATGAGTATTGTCTGTGAACGTCTGAGGAACAAAATGTTGGATTCAAGTGCAAGACAGTGTTTTTTTTTCTCTCGGTAAAGTCACCAACAAACGCGAAGCAAGAACTTTTTTTTTTTTTTTTTTTAAAAACGACACAAATGGAAGTGCTGCATCATCATCCATTATAAATGACTGGCCATCTTGTTTACAGATTTAGAATGAGATCAGTGCAAGCGTAGGAGGTCAGGCAGCTGGAGGACAAGCTTGTCCAAGACTGTGCGCTCCAAACAAAAATCTCCCTGACCTCCAGAAACCTCTGCTGGCTTCTTGGAAAGCTTCCTTTATTCATCTATTCCTGGCAGGCCTGATGTCTGAAGGGTTAAGTGATGAGCAACATGGCCGGCAAAAAGCCTTACAGCTGTGTTACGAAAAATGACTGTTAAATCTCGATGGCTCATTCGGGGAGGGAATTTGCAAAACAAGACGCAGAACAATGTTAACCGTTCTCTACCCAGCAAGCACAGACACAGATGACGATGTCCAACTTTAATTCCCTGAAGCCGCGGAGCTGACACATCTGAGTCGGCTTGATTTTCAGTGGCATTCAGTGTTTCAAGACATGATATTATGACGTGCCAAAACACGTCTCAGAGCATTTAGAACAATGATGTGTTAACTAGAGGAATGCATGACAACAGCAAAACCAAGTTTTCACAACCTGAACATTTGTTCTGTCAATACACATTATGGATGCAAGGTGGAAAACAGAAAACAACTTTGATGCCATCATCAAAGTCTGCCTCCTCACACAGAAATACTCCAGTGGCTATAAACCTTTTTCATTTCACCCAAAAATGCTCCGGCTTGTCAGAGTCTCGCACTCTGTGTTGCACTTTGAAAAGCTGCTGCTGCGGGGCATACTTGTTCTTTGTCAGGATGAGTTTGGTTTGGGGAGAGAAACTTCTGGACAGGGGACGTGGAGACACTTTCCAGGCAGAGTAACAAAGGCAGCGCTGTTTGGACCTACAGCAAGGAAAAACACGTCAATGTCTTCAACTGTTCGCCGAGCGCAGTTCACAACATCGCTTGAACGGACTCGAGTGTCTGTCTGTCACGGCGCTGCCATACGTTACACCAGGCGGCTTCGATTTAGAGGAGGGAGGGAGCCACCGACAGCACGTTATAAAAGTGGAATGGATGGCTCCCAGTGTGAACACGTCATTAACATGATAAACAGACCAATAAACACATCAAACTCAGCTTGGGTTGGGAGTCAGCTCAAATTTGATTGCACTCACTAAAAGAAGAAGGTGTTTGCTGACACAGTGAACCTCAGAAAATCAAGAAATCCATCACACGAGTGCAGCCGGTGACAGTCGACCATTAGCTAAAACTCGCCACCACGAAAGGTTGCGACATTAAATTAAAAACAATATTTAAAAGTCATATAATGCTAGAAAACCTAACTTCTTGAGCTCAGACATGCACAAAGGCTTCTAATTTGTACCTGTATCTCTGGAGTGTTGACATATTTTTATAGATTTATAGCTATGCTAACTAAGCTAGCGCTTTCCACAGCTGACGTCTCCTATAAGGAGACTTTAAATGTGTGCTAGGCTACAACATTGTACTAAAATTGAAAATAATGTTAAAGCTAAAAGTTAGCATCATTTCCAATATATTACAACATTCTGGCTAGTTTGTGTTTAAAGTATGACTGCTTTGTTTACACATACTTACTAGCAAAACAGGAGTTGTGGTAGATTTGTGAACTGTTGTTCGGAGAGGAAATGTTAGCACAGGGTCTGGCATCATGGTGCCATTTTTACAGGAAGAGTTTATATCGGTTGAAGAGTCTAAGCTGTCGTAATTTTGCTAACTTTTTCTGCACGAAGGACGAAGGCCATGGATGTTCATTTCACAGTAGTCGGTGAGTTAATTTATTGTAATTTATTTGTTTATCTTCTTAATTAATAGATCTACGGTAAATGTAGACCTTTCCTTCATTACATTTCTTGCTCATTAGCTTGTTAAACTAGATATGGGCAGTTGCCTAGCAGTAGTTTTCTCACGACTCACAGCCCATGTTGCAACTTGGACGGCCAACATTTTGTGTACATGATTTTCCGTGGTGTAATTGCGAGCTGACACGTCACTGAAAGATCTGATTCACCAGGCAGATCTAGAAAGTCCTGGGTAGGGGTTTAGCAACAGTTCAGTTTGAAAAGTCAAAATGGTG
This sequence comes from Mugil cephalus, assembly GCF_022458985.1. NCBI lineage: Eukaryota > Metazoa > Chordata > Actinopteri > Mugiliformes > Mugilidae > Mugil > Mugil cephalus. Next base: position 9,009,916 of record NC_061787.1, on the reverse strand, counting down.
TCAATGGAAAACTGAAGTTTTGGCACCAATACCAAAACAACTCCTAGTCATAACTCAAGAGATGTGACTAAAGCCAGATTTTTTTTAACCGAGTCCGACAAACCTCTTAAATGTTTCCAACAGCCCCTAAAATCTAAATAAACACACCTAAGAGTCTGAGTAGGCCGTCAATGCCAAATTTCAATCAGGACAGAGGATTGCATGCATTTAAAAGATGGAGACTAAAACCAAGAAGGCAACAATACAAACTGCTGCACGAGGACGGACAGAGGAAGACAGATACACAGTGTGAGAAGCAAAGGCATGTAGCAGCATGCCATAAGCCCCATGAGTGACACTTGCTTTTGCAGGACAAAGCCAAGCCGCCGCTCCTGCTGGGTTTAGGATATGAAGCCCGCCGCAGGGTGGTGTGACAGGCTCCTGTGCTGGGTGGACACCTTATCTACTTTCAGCATGTCTGGACTTTGAGAATCACCGCCTCCCCTCTGCTTTATGGGCCTTTGAACGTTCCTCATTCATCAGAGCGGTGCAGGCACTGCTTGCAGAAGCAGCAGGAACCGTACGTGATTTTCACATTTTGCAAAGCTGGTTTATGTTGTGATGCACAACTATCAGTGCGTTTACATGCGCAGCTTAATCGAGCTACGCTCAGTCCTTGTCCCAGTTTACATGCAGCGGAGAAAATCGAATAAATGACAAGAACATGTCCTCCTCCTCCACACTAGGTGGCGATGTGTGTCTTTTCAGCTAGTTAACATCATGTTAATACAGCCCGCTTTCCGGTTGACCTATTACAAAATATAATAAACAAGAATCGTTCATGCAGCAGACCGGCATTTCAAACAATAGTAATTTTTTAAAATCTCGTACGTAATGTGTGCGTTACTTCTGGTGCAGATAAGATGCACACTATCCCTCAGACGGTTCTTCTACCAGCTCTGTTTACCTTCTTCTTCCGCGACCGGCTTTCTTGAATGCTTTTGTTCCAGGGTCACACTCCAACGCAGCAGTTATGCCAAAGAAAACCGAATTCGTAGTCGGAGTAACGTGTTTACATGCACTTAAGTTCTCCAGTTATAGTCTGATTAAGGCAATAATTTGTTCTTTTCACGTATATGTAAAAGTATTTGCATAGAGGCACCTGCTCTGGTGTGTTTGGTTGTAAATGTAGTCATTATATGTCTATTATTTCACTCGGTGAGTTCCATTTGATATAAATAAAGGGAAAATGTCTGAATCAAGCATGAAATCATGACATCTGTGTTTCCCATCATTACTTCTTTGAGTCATTTTAAAGGTCAAAAGGGACCCCTGTTCATATCCAGCTGAAGGAGTCGTTTTATGCTATGAAACACATAAACTTAAGCAGTTAAACCCGAGGCTATTGTCTTTAAATACCAGGGGTTTGCCAGCGTGCGGCCTCAGTGCTCTCTAATATCTGTTGCGGTTCAACGAGTCCCTCAAAAATCCTCGTGAACATCAAATCAGCCAAACTGGAGAAACGTGTGCACCAATGATTCAACGCTCCAGCGGTTCTCAGCATGGTAGCACAGGCAGAAAAGTAGAGGCATTGTCCATGTGAATGGTATTAACATGGGCTGGATTAACTTCAAAGGACAAATGCATCTTAAAAGATTGTCCGCAATGCGAAAGGAGGGCCAATATAAAGTATGTTGCTCAGCATCTGAAGAGAGGCTCTATCATTCAACAGTGAAACAGAAACTGTCTCCACCAACCTTAGACACTCAGGAAGGAACATACTCCTTAAAAATGACTAATACCAAAGTAAATGACCCAACGATCCAACTCATAGTGTGTTCTACTGCCAGAACAAAAAGGGACGGAAAGTGACAAGTGGTCTTGTTGAAGGACGAAGCTCAGTTTGGCTGAGATCCTGGAAGGACGGCCATGTAGGACCATAGAGCCTACAGAGAGAACTGGAGGAAAGTCAACTGTTGTAATAACCTTTTGGACGACAAACACCTGACGACGTAATTTGCCACTGTTAGTTGCAGAACTGTTCAAAACAAAGTTGTTTTAGTGTCATATCTCATACTAGGAGATTTTATTTGCCCTCTGTTAACATCAGCTTGGCCCAAACCAAGACGTCACGTTTTCCCTTTCGCTGCCTTTAGCCGATCAGTCGTCAAGTTTTAAACTTCCAGAAATTTAAACCAAATTTCTGGAAAATGCGAATTAAAGCACAATTTTCATCTGCTTTCGCTTTTTATACCAACATTAGGAGTTGAGTGCATTCAGATAAAGAGTTCTTCCATCTGGTGCCACGTACAGTGGAAGAACCAGAGTCAGACCTCAAACAACAGAAACCCATGTGGAAAATAATACATTTAAAGAAAGCCTCCACCAAAGAGAGCGTTCTGTCTCTTTGGTGGAGAGGCAGTTTGAGTGACATTTAAGCTCCTAGTCCCATGCTCCATGTACATTACAATTTATTCACTGAGCCTCTTTCCATCGGACGCTTTGTTTTTATGGTGAGTTATAAAACGAACATAAAAACAGGAGCAAGAAAATGTTTTTTTTCCAACAGTAGGACTTGTTGGATTCCTGACACACCAGCGCGCTAGCATTGCTTGATGGAAAACTGCCATTGCTGTTTTTTATTTCTTCATTTTTGCCATTTTTTGCTGCAGCAATTTGGAGCTACCATATTTTTCTAGTTAACATTACGTCCTGGTCGTTATACTTTTTTTTATATATATACATATATTCTGCTACTTTATATAAGATCAAATTGCATATGTTATGGGCTGTGGGGATCAATTCTCTCATTTATTTTATGCATAATGTTGGAGTGTAGTTTTTATTCTAGTACAGTAGCCTTCTTATAAACTGTGAAGGTTTGCAAAGTTGGGGAACTGCCCGTTTTTCCAAGCCCCCGCCTTTTCTTCGTTATCCTCAAACTTTCCCCTCCAGGCAAAAGAAAACACGGCTCCTCCCACCTAAATAAAAACCATTTTCCTCGCTCCACTCCTCCGCTGATGATGCCTCACACGGCACAGCATCCCTCCGCAGAGTCAACAGGAGGAGCAGATAACAGCCCGACTGTGGTCTACTGCCGCCGCTCCGCTCATCCGCGGAGAAGGGATGTTTGTCATGAGTGGAAAATGCTCGTCATCCCGTCGGCCCGAAACCGCTGACATTCAGATCAGCGCTGCTTGAACCGTCACCAGCTCCTTCTCCCTGACCTTTTCAAGCCCCGCCTGACAGACGCGATTTTGGATTTTCGCTCGCTCTGATTTAACTAAACAAATCTAGGGGGAGAGAAGAGGAGAAGATGCCCACGGGAGTGATGATGTGATAACTCACAATGATGTGATAACTCAGGCAGAACGCTGCAACAATTGGAAGCGAAAGGAGCTTTTGAACCACATGAAAGACAATCAGAAAAAGCCTTAAGAGGAGCTTAACTGCACTGGCCATCATTAACTAGTGGCCTCTTCGCTCTTTGTTTCGGAGCCCATTGAACTCTGTGTGGTGCTCCGGCCCTCTCGAACCGTCAGGTTGAGATTCTTCCCGGGACTTAAAGGGGGCGGAGAGCTGAGCGTCAAGGGCCAGGCGTGACTAATGCAGGAACCTGGTGCTGCTGTTGCATGCTGGTACGAAGGGGGGGGGGGGGGGGGGGGGGGTGACCCTGCCTCCCCCGCCTCCCCGCCTCCGCCATGTATGGCATGGCCCACTGTTGCCGCATACAGGGCAGCACAATAACCCCAGCCACCACCACCGCCGCCGCCGCTACCCCTCCCTGTCTGTCACCCCCGTCCTCATACCTCCCCGCCCCCGTCATCCATTCACGGCAGCTCCTTTCAGCAGGTCATTCAGAGGGCCAATAAAGAAGCCGGCTCATTCTGCGCGTTCTGAAATGTGCAATGTCAGAAGGAGGCAAGGGACGGGGGACGGGGGGGAGGAACGGCGGGGGTGAGATTCCAAGAAGGCTTACAATCTCCTCACTAAAGGAGACTGAGCCTCACTTTGTGTCCGCAGACAGTTTGCGCTGGGAATCATCTCCTGAGCGTGACAAAAGGGAAGAGGGAGGCGTGGCAGCGTTTGTCATGAAAAGCCATGTTTCCATCCAAACACTTGTCCAAGGGAAATCAGAAAATCCATTCGCAGTTCAGGACACTATTATCGAGTTGGTTAAACAGCTGCTAAGAGGGTGCACGGAAATGAACTCAATGCAAAAGCGCGGAAAAAAAAAACAAATATGATGTGGCGCCCCAGCAAGCACCAACACCTTTTTCACAGTATTTTAGCTTTCGCCTCTTTTGTCGTGCAGAAAAACAGGTGGATGGAAATGTATCGAATGTAGGGCTGGCCAAACATGTATATTACGGTATTTTTCTTTTCATGAATAATCACGTGTTCACAACATTTTCTACTGGTTGAGAGAGGAATTAATGCAGTAGATTGACTAAGGACGGACTATTTTACTGTGATGATGAGTAAATATTGTAGAATAATCCCACACTAGCAGTAAAACAGGTTAGCATGGCCCCGCGTTAGCACTGCCTGCTGATTTGGAAATCCAGAGACATTTACAGCTCGAATAAAAAATAAAATTATTAAGATGAATCAAAGAAACAGGGACAATAACGGGTTCATTTACTTTGACATATTTATTCCTATTTAAACTGCTATGTCTGTAACGTCAACAGTAGCGCGACCGACTACCGTAATACCTGTAGTCTGCGTGCAACACTTTTTTTCTCATTCATAAAAAGCTAAAATTGGGGACATTTTTCGGGGACAGCTTTAGCCGAGGGACAGGTCTTTTTTTGGCACAAGTCTTCTCGTTTTCACACCTTTCCATCTTCACCACAGTGACGCAGTAACCCCATACGTTCAGAACGCTGTGTAATCAAACACACCTGTATATTAAAAACTGGAAAGTATTCTGTATGAACCCGTATACCAGCCAGATCTAATCGAATGTCACAGAGATGGGACACGTTCCCACCTAATCAGTGTAGTAGTAATGAGTGTTTTTGTTTGCAGACACCTGTAGTGTCACACGTGACTCACTCCTGAAGGTCTGCTAGCGGGTTTGTCGGCCACGGAGCTCAGCGAATGCAGGTATTTTCACAAACACGAAACCGGATCCAAAAATCCATGAAACTCTTTTGAGGGCCAGCGTGTTCCTCCGCAGCTCACATTCCTCTGCGCCTCTACGAGCGCGGCCGTGTGCTCGCGTCGACTGCAGAGGCAGCCGCTGGCAGCATGATGGATGAGGAGCGAGCGCGTTGGAGCCGGGGACGTCCACATCGCTGCAGCCTGCGAGCGGCCTTAACCCTCCGTCAACCCTCCGCGAAGTGTGCAAAAGAAACTCCCAGCATCCACAGCGAAAAAAAAAAACGAAATTCCACACGCGACCGCAATCTTAGCACATTAGCAGCCTTCAGCGCAGGCTTTTGAATCAGACCACATCATTACACGAGGCAGGACCCTCTCTCTCACGCTCCTATTCCTCCGTCGCACATGCTCCACAGACTCAAGTGGAACATCTCCTTTACTCCGCATTGAGAAAAGCACCGAACTGAACCCCAAAATCATTCAGAGAGTAACACTGCCGGATCCATCACAGAGCCGCAGAGTGAAAGCTTTAAAAAATGATGCACTAAGCTGACAGGATGTTGTGTAATTTTGCCCAGATGTTCTCCACTGCTCATCTAACTAATAAATGCGAGGAAGGGAAATGAATGCTTCAACCAGACCTCATATGTCAGGCTGCTGCTGGAGCTGGAGCTGGAGCTGGAGCTGCTGAGGCACTTTCAGAGACTCTTAGAGCTCTTTTCTGGTCGTGAATGGCGCATTATGTGTCCCCAACGGACTCACAGAGAAGTGGAGGAGTCCACCTGTGCTCTATTAATACAACCCCCATCCAAGGAAGGACGGGGGCCGCTCCTTCCGGCAGCTTCGAGGTCAGTCTACGACAAGGGAAGCACCTCGGCCAGATGTCTAAAAATACTGTCCTACATACACGGATCAGGCGTAACATTATGACCACCGTACTAAGACTGCGTAGGTCTTCGGAGGGTGTCCTGTGGTGTTTGCTAACAGGATGATGTCAGTGGGAGTCTTTGGGTTCTGTGTGTTGAAGGGAAGGGGCCTCTAGTGCATCCAACAGATACTTAATCAGGAGAATTTGATGCACTTCATGTTTTTTGAGTCGTTCCTAAACCGTTGCTATGGGTCAGCGGGTGCTACATATCTAAGTAGCATCCACACGGATGCCAGGTCCAAAAGTTTTCCCAGCAGACGAGATGTTTCTCTGCTGTGTCAGTCCGACGGCCGTCGAAAGAGAAACATCAATTCCAGGAAAGATATGACTGTGCGGATGTGCGAGACATGACATGACACAAAACGCGGCTGCCGGCGCCTCTCCCCAAACAGAGCCACACCTTCCTGTTGACGCCGTGGTCTGCGCTCACACACCAGAGCGTTTCTTTTAAACCGCTGATCTGATACGTGGTGTAAATCCGCTGCCAGCGATAACAGATCTCGCCTGCTCTCGGGACAGAACTTGAACTTATTCCACCTTCTGTGGGAGGCCAATGTGGGGTGAAGCAGATTTGATGTGAGGAAGACTTTCTTCACGCCGGTGTCTTCATCCTCCAGTTACAATCAACGATGCAGGTGAAATAGGAGAGGAAGCACCTGCCTGCTCTATCACACCTTTCCTGCTACAACAGAGCTGTTTATAGTCTCAGACTGAATCTTATAGGATATTCAGAGGCAATTACTCAAGGTTCCCACATGCTGAGTTGCTGAGACATGAATAGGTAGCAGCAGTTCATGCAAATATGGAAATGCAATTAACTGAACCTTGGAGAAGTTGTGAAAATATGTTAATTAGAAAAAAACAAAGCCTCTGATCTAGATCTAGATCTGGCAGCCTCATTCAGGATAATGATTCCTAAAAATAATAAAAAGAGAAGGAGCCTCGGGGGAGTCTGTCCACTCACACATACATACATACATACATACAGACACACACTCACACGGAGCCTCTGGTGCAGTTTAAACCTGACACACTGAGGATCTCTGCTGCAACAAACAATGCAATCTGTACAACAACAAAGTCACTCCGGTGCAGAAGCAACTCCACCTGTGCGTGCATCATTTTCTTTTTTCTTTGCACGTCGACTTCTGCAAGCCAACTTCGTTAATAAAGACACGGTCGCTCGTTTTTTCTTACCGTCACCGGCCGCGATCTCGCCTCGCACGCTCCCCAAGCACTGGCAAACTAAAACAACTCCAACCAGAAGGTCGAACGTCTTCGCAGCCGCCATATCCAAGTTGTGATTTCTCCTCTATATCCTCCCGTTTGGTTTTTGCAGAGTCCGTCTCTCTCTCTCATGCACCGGCGCCGCCGCTTCCCCCCGACACAACTCTCCTGCCTCTGCTTTTTAAAAGGGAAACCTGCCTGCGCTGCACTGAGCTGTTAGGCTCCTCTTTTTTTTTTTTTTTTTTTTTTTTTTTTTGTTCCAGCGTGTGCCACACCGCTGCGCGCTCCTGTCCAGTAGACGCGCTCCTTCAAAATAAACCAAACGAACGCGAGAAGGGGAAAAAGTTCACGGCGTGGAGGCGCATCTCAATCCCTCACTGTGCTCTCATCCCACCGCGGAGAGGTGCGGAGTGTGTGTGAGAGAGAGGGAGGGAGGGAGGCTAATGCGCTCCTGGAGAAGACAGTGCGCCCCCCCCTCCCTTCATCAACTCCTCAGAGCCAATGACTCCTCTCCTTCTCCTGGATGTGTGCTCAAGAAGCCGAGGAGGCAAAACGCACCGAGCTGGCAGTCACATTCCGCCTCTGGGTGTTTGGGGTGATTTCTGCATCTTGTCTGACAAGCGGTGCTTGAGTGATGTGGAAAAATGTCGGGAGCAGAGATGCGTTTGGAGCTGCTGGTGCTGCAGACGTTTCTATCCCTTTTCAGAGGGGTTTGTTTTTATGAATTCCGCGCCAAAAGGTATTTCAGGTGGTTCAAGTCGAGTTTGATGACAGGTTTTAGGCTTATTTTCAAGGTGCGACCCGTTCAATTCTTATTTTCGTCTTCTAAATATAAAAGATTGGCACACTTCTTCTACTCGTGCCCCATCTCTCACCTTTCACCTACAGTCAGGTGAGTGAACCGCGAGAGCGCCCTCTTCAGGTGCAAGGTAGATCATGATATATTAACCCGTTCAGTTTTCATTGCTGCCCTGTGGGTGAAAGTCAAAAAATGTCTGCAAAATAAATCTTGTTTTTGTCCTAACTGAACAAACTGAATAAAGAGGGATAGAGAGTATTTGGGATGTTCATGATTCCAAATAGATTTACGTCCTACGTTGTGAACTCACCAGAAACAGAAATCCAAATGGGCTCCTTTTGGAAAAAATCTGTCGCGGTCACAGACACAGAGCATTTTAGAATCCATGTTTTACAGCTTTGCTCTCTGAAATCGAAGCCTTGCTCTCAGTCTACACGCAGCTCTCATAAATTTTTGAAATATTATGGAAGTATAGAGCTGTTAAAACCATGTTTTCTGAGCTGTTAGAGAAGCCACAAAGTCTGCGGCAGTCCAAACACTAGATATGGGTCAGTGGATGGATATAAATCATAAAGTAGTCCCTCTCTAACGGAGCCAGGATCCTAAACCTAAGCGCAGCCCTGCATGACCTGACGGTTGTTTGATGGTGGTGATGATTTCTTTGGTTGTGTGTTTTCACTTTTTGTCTGAAGCAGCCAGACATTGAAGGGCAGGAACTTGGACGGCTCTCACAAGAGGGAACATTTCTTTTCCGAGCTCTCGGGACGACTCTCACCATAACTTCTTTCTTCCTCGTTGCAGAGCTGGCGCTCGTTTTGCACAGGAAGGATAACTTGGACCGCATGCTCGCTCCAATTAAGACGCTCGCTGTGGGAATCCAGGGGCTGCACCACGCAGTAATGGAAAAGCTCAGGAAACTCTTGCATGAAGGAGCTCTTTTGTAATTTACTTGGCTGGTATGTGCATTCTGAGCATTTAATGTGTGGCTTTCTTGTGCTAAATGGATTTTTTTTGGGGATTTTTTGGGAGAATTATAACAAAAGGTCATTAAAAGGCCCTGGAGTGGAAACAGATCGATAAGTAGAGATTTCCTCTATGGCGTTGTCAGTGATTAGTCTTTAAGTCTTTAGACGGTTAAGTGGAAGTGAATAAAAGTTGGTGTGAGACAGTAAAGTTTTCACGACAGTCAATTTTTCTCTGGAAACAAACTGTAAAATTGTTTTTAAAAAAAGAAAGAGGTGGTAACATATGAATCAATAAAATATCCAGCTGTTTAGACTCCACAAAGCATTATAGAAAGCACTGACTGCTCTCTAGATCATGGGTCTTCAACAGGGGGTCTGTGACCCCTAGGGGTCCGCGGAGGTACTGCAGACGGTCGCAAAATCTTTGGTTGATTAGACAGTTTTTTATATATATTTTTTAGTTTCCCCCCACAAATTGAAATTTCTTTAAATACACATTAACATGAATCCAACATCTTTTAGTAAAGGGATAAGGGAAAGCTTAATATTGAATGCAAAATGATAATAATAATGTAATGTTAATATAAAACACATATAATAGGTAGGGGGTCCTTACTTAATCTTGGCATCAGTTTGGGGTCCTTGGCCTGAAAACTGTTAAAGACCCCTGCTCTCGAAAGATTTATTAGCCAAGAATTATATAGATAAAGGTGCAAATGTCTCATCTACATGTTTTATTATTATTATTATTATTATTATTTCCCTTGTCACGAAGCTGGATTTGCAATAAAATTTCCAAAGCCATGTGTTTTGGGAATGGCGCACTCAACAACTGAGGGTTGCGATGTGACCTTTGTGAATTCAGGTATATGTCCCAACCCTTCAGTTGCATAAATCCCAATCACCCTCGGTGTGACTCGATCAACACAAGCCTTCACTGCAGCCACGGCGACTCAGAGCAGATACAACAACACACCGCCAGCTCCATTTGCCATTTAAACTATAAGCCGGTCTCAGAGACTCCACACGCTGGTTTGGACCGAACAGCCTCAGTTCTCCACGCTCTAATCACCTTGTTCCACTACTCATGCAGAAAGAAGCCGGCCTAGTCCACTCCGAAAATCACCCAAAGCATCCTCTGTCACTACCGTCTCTGTGAGCCTCTCACTCCGACTCTTTCCAGAGTTGACATAAAGCGGGATCAGATGTTGTGAACTTTTGCTTGGCGGCAGACCACACCACACTCGGCCTCCCCGGGGTCGAACCTTAAAGAGCATCAAAACGTCTGTGACTCAATCAGCGAAATGAAGACGGAGGCTCACAGTGACATCAAAGCCTGGCTGGAGGCATGTGTGCATTTTCCAGCGGGTGCTCGTGCTGAGAGTCGGGTCCCGCTCGTCGAGTTGCAGAACAGCCTGGCCTCTTAATAAACATTGGACCAAGAGGCCATGTGGCAAGTCGGAGAAACTCTGAGGAGAACAAGCTCCGCTCTGTTGGTCTTTCCATTAGAGCATAGCTCATTATTACCTTTTCCGTCTCGCTGTGGTAATAACGAGACTTGACACAACCATTTAGTTTTTGCCTTGAGTGTAAACCTGAAAAAAATTGTTTGTTATTTTGCAGCCGTATTTTAAAGGCTACAAACCAGCGCAACAGGAAACTCACAATAATGGCACAAATCAAAAGGACAGCGTTGCCCGCGGAGTAAACAAACTTGAAAAGACATTATTATTACTTTAAAAGTTCAATAACGCACATCTTTACAGTCTTGTTTGCCTTTCTTCTTCTTTTTTTTATGTGACATCCCTCCATCTGTGCCTGCTGACAGCTTCCTGGACCAGCAGTCGATGAACAGAGCGACCAATCGACCTACAAGTCAATTTTCATTTCCTGCTTGTAAACAGCATTCATGTCATAAATATTAATTAATACTATCGTTCTGATTCATTTTGATTGCTCCCAAATGTAATTTTTAACTGTAACAGTAACAAAATAACTATCTGGAGTCTGATATTTACCTCAGGAAGTGGTGGAGACCAAAACAAGAGGTAAAAGATGATCATCAATCAATGTCCTCCTTGTCAATTAATGTGTTAACAATAACCTTTTGCTAAATAGTTTAGCATATGTTCATAATAGTACAACAATGTTCTATATCACACAGCCAAGTGAACCAAAACTACAAGTGTAACCGTCTAGATTCGTAAATTGAACAGACCAGTGGATCTGAATAGCATGTTGTCAACAACAAGCCTGAATAAAGAATGGATGAGAAATGTAAGAACTGAAAATGGAAGTACTATATAGTGAAAAGTTTATCTAACATTACTCCAGCTCTGAGGAAGTGCTCATCAAAAGCAACCAGTTGTCATATACTGACCCTCTATGATACATCCGTTGCATTGTCCTTCTGCTTATTAATTCTGTGACATGTTGTTTTTCTCACGAGCAACAAACAAAAACTAAACCTAAAAATCTCATTCGCTTTGCAATAATAGATCAAATATTGACTTCTCTGTCTCGCATTAAAAGACTCAATCGAGCATCAGACAATGAGGAAACGCAGCAGAGCCTGCACATCACAACAGGACGTAATCACTCGCGAGAGGTGTATAAAACACGACTCAAAGACACGTCAAGTCACAATGAAGCGTCACAAGACAGGAGGCAGCCGAGGTGCCTTCAAGAGGCAGAGGAGCAGAGTCCTCGGAGACCTGGAGCGGAGGTTGTTTTTGGAAACTCAGTAAGGACTGACAAACACTAAAAACAGACATTTTCCTCTGCGTTCTGCCAGACAGAATGAGAGATCTGAGCTACCTTTCCAGGAAAAGGGGATACGTTTCACCTTGACCTGACTGGGCTGGCTGGGTAACCCCATCTGCAGTGGAGAGAGGAAATTGGACTGACTGCTATGATAGTAAGCCGACAGCTAAGGATGAGGACTTGGAAACGGGTGAACAGTTATGCAAATGACGCAAGAGTCAACCGGAGTCCTTCAGGGCTGTCACGACCAAAACTCTTTTCATTACAGAGGCCTCTCGGAGCAGAGAGGTACACCAACCAAACAGTGACCTTTAAACTGACTCTGCTCTGTGATGAGCGCAACGATGACAACAATAGCTCCGGTGAGGAAAGCTGACTAATGTTGCTTCACAATGCTGGTTGTGAGTCGCAGCTCTCCTGTGTGCTATTCACCGGCACCAATAACGAAACTACCAGAGAGATGTTTGTCTGAAAAACATTCTCAGTCAGCAGGCCATCATGTGAGAGTGTGCAAGCTAGGCAAGGGAAGTGGAAGGTGGTATTGTTTGAGTGTGCATGTGGTTCATGGGAAAAGGTTTTTGTGTGTAGGCCATTGATTGTTGTCGTGTTAGGGCAAATGTCAGTGCGTCAGTGCGGTGAGACAAACAGACGTTGATGGAGAGAGTTCAAAAAGGCTGAGCTGGTGTTTTGGTGATTCAAAGAGGAAGAGGGCACATAAATATTTTTGATGATTTGAATCAAAATGTAATTACAAGTTAAATAAGGTGAACTGGTTAAAGCTTAAGTGAGAATATCTGAGCTGTGCAAGACATTCCAACTTTGTCCCTTTGAATTAATTTTGTTATAAATTAACAATTCATGAAAACTGAATCCTGAATCCAGCCATATCTCAGTTCAGACCAAACACAGCTGTTGTGTTTTAGCTTTGAAGGGAAGAAGAGTGTACCTGAGCAAAAAAAGGCGGGAGCCAGAGTAAGGTTAGGGCACAAACAATAAAAGAGAGGAACCACTCAAAGGCTGAAATTGATCCTGTGGCCCTCCAATAAATCTCTGACCCAGAATCCACCTACAGATTCAGCAAAGCTTCAGTGGTGATGGAGAACAAGACTAAGCAGTAATGACAGTGGAGATTGTGGTCATATAGAGTCTAAAAATTAAAGATTCATGATGTGAACCGATATGAAGGAAAGGTTTGATGTGCTCAGACTGGAACACTACCTGACATTTATTTTAAATAGGAAGAAGGCAGCAGCGGCTTGAGAAGTGTGTGTTGCGTCAACATTTTTGCCAAGTCATTAACATTTAATAAGTCGGCAGCCATGACAGTGTGAGTGTGAGGAGGTCGCCCTCAGTAACGCACTCACATTATGAACCGCTGGGTATTGTATAACCTCTGAGACCCTGCGTCCTCATATGGGGACATGAAGTTTTAGGTTTTTTTGCAGCTTATTCTGCTTCATTTAAACCCACTGTCCTTATTAGTGGATGATCTAGTCTGTCCTCTAGTGGTAGCAAAGATTAAAACTTATTTATTTATGCTTGTTAACTTTTCTAGTTTGATATGACTCACAAATTTTATCAATATTAATGAGCTACAATGTCGCTAATTAGCAAGTACTCGTTTGACAATGTCGGGACTTCATTGTTTCTATCTTCACTCATCCATGTTCAGGTATTAAAATAAACATTTTATCACACATTGGTGACTTCTTTATAATATAACTAATGAAATAATACCAGTGTCCACATATTAGGGCATCATTTTTAAAAAAAAAAAATAGTACTTACTATTCTAAGATGATGCTTAGTTTTTTTGTGTTTTAGGTATTACCAATCCCAAATAGCTTGGAGAAATTGAAAATGCATACTAAATAAGCTCGGGTCTCAGGAGGATAAAATATATATTTCGACTGAGAGTTTGTTCAAAATACAAGTCATTTTGATTGATTGAGTGGCTCAACAAGCCTTCTGTTAAAAAGAAATTGGAAAAAGTCAGAGACTGGACTTTAAGATAAGAATTAAGTTAATGTTAATGAGATAGCTGGTAATTACTGCAGTCTTTCAAGTTTTATATTGTGAAGAAATGAATAATTAAAATAACTGGAGACCCTTGGTGTAATTTGGAGTCAAGTGGCTTCAAAAGACTTTTTATGTGAAACTAATGTTGGCAAGTTGTTTTAAAATACGTGATTCAAATTTAATTTCAAGCTAACGTTTGGAAATAACTGTAATTTAAAGTAAGCAGAGATGTGTTTTTTCCTCTACGTATCGTTAGCTTACGGAGCTAACAACGGTTAGCCGTTAGCTAACACCGTTAGCAAGGCGTTTTAGCTGTAAGACGGCCATACACTGATAAACTTAACAATAGCAAGTTGCTGCATTATACTTTTTTGTTACACAAATGTTGGCAAGTTGTTTTAAAATACTTGATTAAAATTTAATTTCAAGTTAACGTTTGCAAATTACTGTAATTTAAAGTAAGCAGAAATGTGTTTTTTCTTCTACGTAACGTTAGCTTATTGAGCTAGCACCGGTTAGCCGTTTGCTAACAACGGTTAACCGTTAGCTACACCGTTAGCAAGGGGTTTTAGCTGTAACAAGCCATTTTATGTGTTGTATTCTTTCTTGTTTCGTACCATAAATGTTCTATGGTGAAAACTACAATCACAACAATTTGTACTCTTTAAATTTCGCTTTTGTAAGACCAAAACATACAAGATATGTGTTACCTTCAGTGACTGGCAGGTAGCTTCATCTTTAATAAGAGGAATCTAATCACATAACTCTTGCAGGGGAGGGAAATAAACGAGAGGCTCATGACGGACATAAAATGTAACTCAAAGTGTTTACTGTCACATATGAGGAAATTATTTATGACGACACACCTAAAACGAGCCATAACTGGACACCCGTGAAATTTATAACAGACTAGCTTAACTGTGTTTTTTATGATCCACCTGCTAAGTGCCGGTTTGATACAGAGGGAGTTAGGGAGTCAATTCACACCACACCACACCACACACAGCACTTGTAATGGATTTTAATTTGCAAATAAAACAGAGGCAAACTATTTTATCTGCACTTGTGAGGGATTACTAATGAGGTCTGTGTAAAGGTTCTGTGTGTTCAGCATTTCCATTCACGGTACTTGATGTTTTCTGCTTTTGCCAGCACAGTTCTTCAACAATTCTTTAGAAAATTAATGATGTAGCACTTAATTAAAAAAACACTGGCTACACTGGCTGTGTTATGCGTCCAGTGGATTTGTACTAATGCCCCTCTTTAAATAGGTTTAATAGTGAAATTTGACCCGTTTTAATTCATAGTCAATATTTAAATGATTAAATATCAGACACATATCTGTGCAGTAAATACGAGCTACAGCCTGTAGCATGCTCATGTAGAATTACTGCAGATATAACAGATGTTAATTAGTGAGTTAACAGCAGTCACATGTCGCCTCTGGACCGAGCCACTCTAACAATTTTCCAGTCTTTATGCTAAGCTAAGCAGTTGAGCCTGCAGTCGTATATTTACCAGACAAATATGAGAGTGGTATCGATCATCTCATCTATGTAAGTCTCAGCAACAAAGCAGCACAGTGCACAGATCAGAGCCTCTGCAGATGAATCTACACAAGTGTTCCTGGACTCAGATTACTAGTATTTATTGTGAATTTAACAACTGGTAAACATATTGCAAGTTCAATTTTAACACTAAATCGGCCACAAGTAAATTAAAAATGTTGCTATTAACAAGTACAGACATTAAAATACTGCTTTCACCTGAGATGTAATAAGGTCGTAGTGTACACACACAGTTTGATCCAGATCGCATGTCGTGTCGATTCTTAAAAGTCCTTCTTAAAAGTCCATTCGTCTGATGGCTAAATGGTCTAAAAGTACCTGGCTTGACTCCAGGGCTGGTTGGTTCATTACTGCGGGTCATTCCGACTGTTTCCTGTTTCGTACAGTGCTAGCTAGCAAGTCCATCAAGTTTATGCCTCAAAGCTTTTGGCGTTGGCACCATTAGCATTAGGAGGGTAATTGTACATTGGGTTAGAGAAGGACAGCTTGGCATCTTTCCTCCTTGAACTCTGGAAAAGAGACAAAAAGACATCCATCAATTGACAGACACAAAGATAATTAGAGTATACGCCAGCTGGCTGAGTAAAGACACCTTACCTCCCTCTCTTTCCTCCAGGGGTAGACACTGATAGAAAGCCCACGACCATCACTCCTCCGGGGCGTAATGCTGGGAAAACTGCCCTGCCTTTCATCCGTGGAGGGAAGCTGGGGGGAAAAAAAAGCTTTAATGTGTGAGGGCGCATCGAATACACTTGCAATTAAAATCAAATTGACCAGTTACGCAAGTATAATTACACTTCTAACCCCCATAAAACATTCTTCTAAAGGTGTGATAATCACAGACTGTTTCCACCGCGTCTGCAAAACAAGTGCTGAAGTGTCGCTCTGCATTGTGGAGATACATGTTCACACCTACACCTCTCTATTTATAGATGCGTCGTCAGTGAGAGCGAACTCATTGAGACGTGGCGACACGCATGTGAAATACACAGAAATACATTTAAATGCGCAGTGTGTACAAATCATATCAGTGAAACGTAATCAGCTTGTGTTTGTTGGCGTTAAAAGCATTATTTTGCTGAGGAACAGGCACATTATCATGAGCCAACACACACAGCATCGTTAAATCCAGGATAATCTCTATCATCGGAGTCAGGACAGCTGCTCTGCACATCACTCGGACTTTTTAATAATCAATGATGTGCCAAACACGTGCTCAGAAATACATCTCGCACATTCTGACAAACACAAAAGAGCCATTATCGAAAAATGGAATAGCAGTAATTGTGTCATTTACTGTGATTTCCAGCAGAGATCAAAATTGCAGGAAACGACGCACGTATTGTACGCATGTAGTTTCTAAAGCATCTCTTTTATGTTCACACGTTTGATCACATTATACAGTTGTATGTGGTGGTACATAAACGGTAAATATAAACCACTCAAAAGCACAACTGTAAAAAAAAAAAAAAAAAAAGCCACATAAATTGCAAAATCAATAGCACTGAATCAAAAATCTAATTTGGTAGAAAGGCTTGGCGACTTTATGACCTCTGATGTTAAACCAGCTGATTGAATAAATCCGAGCCGCACGGTAGAAAAAATTAGATTTGTACAGCCGAGAAAGTTGATGTTACTCAAATTCTCTGTTGACTGATTGTTTCTGTGCGCTGACCTCTGCTCCCCAGTCACCGTCCGGGTTATCCATCCCCCCGTAGTTCATCGGGTCAGGCTTTCTGCGGAGCCAGCAAACAAACTCATCGTCACCTCCATCACGAACAACATACAGACAGACACGGCTATATGTTACCGAGGCGAGACTCACACTGAGTGGCACTTTTCTTTGTATGCAGCCAGAACACACACAGCGACTCCAGCTACGAGCAGCAGCAGCCCGATGGCGATGCCAACATATACAGCATCTAAACAAGGGGGAGACATTTAATTCTCACTTTAACCGCAGAGACATTAACAGTGTGTACAAGGGAACAGTGATTAAATTCATCTGAGACAGTTTAATAGAGTGAGGAGGTCTATTTCTTTATTACCCAGATTTTGGTCCTCTGGTGTCGGGGACGGGGTGCATGGGGACGGTTTCTCCCTCACCTGGCAACGGTTTCCTGTCCATCCCGGATTGCAGCTGCAAGAAACGCAAAAATGTGAACCACACGTAGTAGGGTAGCACAGTATAAAACCAAGACCAATCAAACTTTTGTTCCATGTGAGCGGCAGAGCTAGAAACTGCAGTTCCTCAAACGGCCACTTGAGGCAAACACCAAAAGTGAGTAAATCTCTGTAGTGCTCAATGTTTAAAAGCTTTACAGAAACAAGTTTTATAGCCTGTTTTAATCACACCAAGGCTTAAAGGTATGCGTAAATAAATGTGTGATTAGAAGGGAGTTGAGTAAACAAACAAGCTATATTGAGTACATATCTGATATACATTTCTTATCGATGAATCCCAGAACACTGCTGTCAACTTGAGTGCCATTATTAAAAAATAAATATTAAAAACACACGGTCTGAAACACTAATCCCTAACAAATGCACTAGTTACTCTAGTTTATGCCTTATGAAAACTACTGATTTAGAAAATTACTGTGCCTTTAAAATAATAACATTTGTTTTTAATAAGAAGTCAATGGACCTGTAGCTGAAGGTCCATAAAGCAGGAAGTGAAGAAGGACCCAGGCAGAATGATATAGTTGTTTTTTTGACCTGTTTCCCCCCAGAAGAAAATAAATACAACAAAATAAATAACTTCCAGCATAATCTCTATAAAATATATACTCTCCCTCTCTGCCTTGATAAACGGTGCAAGATTTATCTGCTGGACGTCCAGCGTGGAAACACAGAATAATTGCAAATAGTTTGGCCCATCTGGTGAGCTGAAAGGAAGTTCCTCTTATTCCAGACAGAGTCCCCGCTCCAAGTCAACATCTGTTGAGAATCAGCTTGATTTTTCGAGCAACATTGACCTTCTAATGCGAAACACACAGCTCTCCGCGAAAGCCAAACTGAGCCATTATCATTCGGAGGGGGGTCGGCGTGCGCATTATGTGACGGTCCAGCCGTGGCAGCGGGCCGGTCCTGGCCCGGTTCCTAGTTCCCCTGGAGGTTCCTGCTCGGCAGATTGGGAGGAACGTGATGCAAAATGCCGAAGCCAGAGGTGCCCACCCAGCGTTGGACTCCGGGTTCTGCTGTTATCAGCGCTGGAACAGCTGCAGGACCTCCACGCCACACCGGGCGGTGAACGACCGTGGCAAAGTCCTGTTACGTAATGAGAGGAAGCGGCGGTGGCGGCACTGCACCGGGGGGACGTTGGACAAGGAAATCAAACGAGAGGAGGCTGACAGAATGAGAGCAGGAGGGAGAAGGAGTGTTTCTGTGACAAAAAGCAGTCAAAAATGATTCCTCCTCGTCGAAGGAAAGGAAACGGTTTTCGGTGATGTATACAGTAGGAATTGCTTCTTTCCCTCTCTGCCAGCTGGGCAGGCTCGTCGCTGTCTGTGCTTGATTGACAGCATCTGGCAGGCTGAGGAATCTGAGACAAACTAAACAGATGTGCGGCGCTGCCCACATGTCATCGGCAGACAGTTTGCTGGTAGCGGTATTGAAAAGTAAAGACCACACCAGCCTGTACCCGGTCTGCAGGTGTATTCACACTAACAAGGCACGTGTTCATATTTAATTGTTATGAAAGTCTGAGTTTCTAGTGCTGTGACGTCCGTTTGGCTTTTAATCCTTCATGCAAATACATTTTATACTTATATACTTGATCGACATAAACACAATGATTTCTAGAGCAGGTACTGTTTGACTTTATAGTCGCTATGTACCTCTAGTGCATGGGTTTACTTTGTCTTAACTAGTGACACCGGAGAAGTTGTGGATAAGGACTGAAAGTCTGTGGAGGCTCTCAGGTCAAAATATGTCAAAAGAAAAAGCTGAAACAAGAGCAATAAGAGTCGTAGATGATCTTGAAGACCACTCAAGCAAGAACTGAAGAAGCTACTTAATGCTTTTAATGCTTTTTTCCCTTATTTTTGCCTCCATTTATTCTATTTTACTTTATTTAGAGAAATAAAACTGATAATTACTTTATCTTGCAAGACCATAAGAAGGTGTTGCATTTGTCTACATTTACAATATTAATATGAGGCACCTCAACTGGAACAGACTGGACAACAAACTGGAAGGAACTTTAAATTAGACTGAGACGGATTTGGGATGTAAACCTTTGAGGGAAAATACTAGCTGCTAAGAACAATCTAAATTCTTGTTTGTTTCTCTTTGTGCATGGGATAAACATCCAAAGACACGTTTTCAGGATGGACAGAAACAAGGAGGTAGAAAAAAACAATGAGCTGATCAAACAAGTGTTCGAAAAGACGAACAAATAATGAAAACGTGGGTCTGTCTCCGTCGTTATTTTCCGCTGAATGACTTCGTTGCAAGTTGGAAAAAACGTTTTCTTCATCCGTCACATTTCACACGGATTCAACCGTCCGCAGCGGCAGAAAATGTTGTGCAGTTAGATTTTATTTCTCACCTGACGCACAACTCACATGAACTGTTTTTGAGAACCGAACCCTTTGACAAGAGAACGGGGAGAGGTAAATCTCTGAGAGGAGTCACCGGAGCATGATGATGTTAGCAGATCCGGCAGCAGCTCTAATTGCATTCTTACTTTTTAGAATGAAATATCTCATTGCAGACATTCCGAGCTGCTGATGCAGACGACTAGATTCATGAGCTCAATATAAAAACCTAACACATTGTCGGTGCATTGTCTGCCTTGAATGTGTTTTTGAGGGGCGAGTGACGTTGGTGTGCCAGCAGTTTAATCTGATGCATGACTTATTTTTGTGGTCTACCCTCTTTAGACGTTTAAATATTGACCTGGAGAATTTATTACGAATTCCCAGGACGCACTACGCTGGAGGATAAATGAAGGCAGAACCACTGTGTTTAATCAGCAGGGGATAAGGAGATTCCCAGATTCCCACATGCTTCGCGGAGCGTGTCTTTTCCAAGGAGAGAAATAAGACTGATGGGATTTCCATGTTTTAAGCCTCACAAAGAGAGATAAAGGAAGGGGAGGGGGGAGGAGCGGGAGAAACGTGCACGGTGCTCATCTTTGCTTGTGTATGTTTGTGAATGCGTCCTTTATCCTGCTCTCTAAATGCATGTTTGTGCCCGTCAGGGTGAAGGTGATCTTACGTGCAAACAGGCCCGCCGGTTTCTATGAGGCAGGAGCCGCGATCCAGACAAAACGTCGGAGGACAATCTGCATATGAAGCAAGGGAGACCAACCGTTAGCACATCACACATGTTGCAGCTCAGAACATGAAGTCGGTGAATTATGTTGTCGGGGAAACAGTTCATTGTTGCGCGTCGTCTATCGCTATGTTGTTATGTCCGTGTGGTTGTGCAGTTGCAGGGGAAGAGTCTTTGAGTTTCCAGCTCTTAATGAAGATCACCATGGCATTTGTATACAACCCATTACATTTTTGATGTCTCCTCGGTCACTGGTCGAGTCTTAGTATAAATGGGGCTTTGTGCAGGTTTCTAGTTGATCCAGTAGAAAAAGAGGAAGTTACTAATGGTTTAGTGGTTGGATCAGACTCTACCAGAGAGAAGTGTGCAAGAGGAAGAATAACAGAAAAGGGAACAATAAAATATGCTGTTATGTAGTTTTATTTCGCTTTTTTTTTTAGCAAAAGTGCTGACAAATTCAATATAAAATGGCCAGAATTGGCCAATAATGAAGTTATCATTGTATATGATAACTTAAATATGATCATACGTCATCTGTACGTCATCTGTCCATTTTAGTCACACGTGTAATCTGTGCGAGAGCAAACAATTATTGTACTGTTGTTGCAATGTGTTTTAAAACAAACTGAACTAAAAACAATAAATGAATTCTCAGTCTGCATCTCCTGGGGTCTGAGCCCCCCCCCCCGTCCTTAAAACCTGGTGACGCCCCTGAGACCAAACCATATGTTCTAGGTTCTTATCGTCGTTCTTTATGACGCTGGCTGCGTGTTTCGGCTTGTTAACCTGCTGCAGAATGAATTTACTGCTGATTGCACGTTTCCAGGATGGCGCTGCACGGCGGACGAGAATCTGTGCATCTAAAACGCATCCAACGGTCGCACGGCGCCGTAGATTAAACCTCCTCACTGTGTCTCTTTTTCTGCTCCTGCCTCTGCAGGGTCTACACGGGAATCTTGAAGTTAATTTCAGTAGCGTTTTAAGACTTTTTCAAGGCCTTCTCAATATTTTTTAATACCTCAGCGTCGGATTACATCAGTGACACCTTTAAATTCACAGTTTTAGGTTTACGATAAAGTCTATAGACCACTATCATACAGCAGAATGCAAATAGGCTGGCAGAATAAACCAAAGGCAAAATTAATACATGCTTATTGCAACATCGATTAAACAAGTAATCGGATAAGAAATACTTTCCCTTTGCAGATGAGGAGCAAAACAAACAGAAGAAATTAAAAACTACCTGCTAAGACCTCATAAAGTCATGATAAGACTCTTTAATACTTTTTAAGACCTCGAGGATGCCCCGCTCTGCTCCATTAGTTGGTTCAGGGTTGTAGGGGTTGCCTGTTCAAAAAAAATCATCGCGTCTCAAACGTAATCACGAAACCCTCAAGTTCAGTTCAGCCCTTGATAAAGTGACTATGGCTTGGCACCGCATGCGGGTTAAATAGGAGGTTTGGGCTGATTCCTGAAGACACAGGAAATCAGAGGTTTTAATGGATTTTGGCAGCTCGCAGTAACCTGTGCGGCGCGCTTTGAAGACTACACAGCCAGACTCGAAAAATAGCCGGAGAGTCGCTGTTTGGCCTGGAAATGGGAAGATGTGAATGGAGCGTTGGCAGCACAAACTGACTGAGAGGATGACATATGTATTAAGAAGCACAGGAATGTGCTGAATTAAAGGCAACGTTGAAATTCTTACATTCAAAACCATTAATTTCACCGTATCTGATGAAATGATCAAAGATTTAAGAAGAAGAAGAGAAATGCAGCAGCAGCCTCGACACTGATGAAAGAGAGGCTGAAGCCATCAGTCTTTAGAGTCGGCGCAACTCGGGAGATGTCTGGAAAATATAAAATGATCGGCGGTTAACGCCAGAAAGGGTAAGGCAGCTAAAAGCACGTTACCAAGGCAGCTGGACTCATCTGAGAGGAAAGGCAGACAATCGGCAATGCCGTCACAGCGCTTCTGAAGTGGGACACAACCAGACGAACTTTCACTTTCACACACCAGTTCTCCCGGCTTACACTGCAGCAGAGCTGGTCGGAAAAAAAAAAGACAGAAAAACCGATGAAAGGGGTGAGCGTTGACCTCACAGATTACAATCAGCATACCGTAAACAGAGGAACTCAATGCTTCTGTTTTCATACTTTGATCCTAATCTCTGCGCTAATCTGTTTGCGTCTTTGCTTTCGCTGCCGCTGCTGTGACTCATGCCGTGTTTAGATGTGTTTGAGGAGATACGGCGCTCGCTGCAAACTCCACAAAGTTCAGCTCGCACTCGCAGAGAAACCGGTTCCCGTTTTAGAAAAGTGACCAGGAACCTGCTGCTTTCAATCAAAAGACGTGGCGACATTGCGTTTATTTGAGGGGGCACATGTTAAAATAACAAATTTCAACCCGGGGGAAGAAGATGAAAACGATTCGCAAAGCACTGAAAACATGCCGCGGATAATCACCATCACATGCTGTCAGCAGTTTTTTAAGGGACTACTTCCTCAGTGGAAAATAGCTCCAGTGGAAGCCGTTCACAGTGAGGTCTGTGGATTATCCGAAAGTAACCATTATGTTTTTGGAAAAAGATGATGGTGTTGAATTTTTCAACTATTCAGCTCGGCCACGGACATGTTTGAGGGGATCCACGAGAGGTTTTCATACTTTGTGTCTGTTGCTGGATCAATGCAGTGAACCTGTCATGGCCCAACTAGGAAAAATATACTTACGGCAGCCGTACTCGTCCTCTCCATCGGGGCAGTCGAAGACTCCGTCGCAGCGCAGTATGGAGGCGACGCACTGATTGTTTGAGCACTGATAGTAGCCGCTGAGACAGAGGCCTTGAGGAGGGAGAGTGCCAGGCACCATGGTCGGACACTGCTCTTCGTCAGAGTGATCGGCGCAGTCCGGCTCTCCGTCGCACTTCCAGCTCCTCGGGATGCACTGGAAGGAGTAGGCACACTGGAACATGTCTGCGCCGCAGGTCAGAGGCTTTGGGGTCACGGGTTCTGAGGGGAAACATCACACGGACACGGTAACACTGAAATCTCAAAGGAGTGTTTTAAGAGCGAAACAACAGGAAGTTATGCCAGTGTTTGTTTGTTTTCTTTAGACTCTTCAGAAAGTTAGCCGAAGCAGCATTTCATGGGTGAAGGGAGAACAGAGGGGAGCAGGTGAGGAAACAACACAATATAAATGTAATTTCCCTCTGGGCCGTCCCTCGGCATCGGCCCAGTCTCCACAGTGTATTTATTTAGAGCCACGAGGCAACAGGCTCCATTAACTCACCGCACTCTCACAGAGTGCCCACATACGGGCCGTTCGTACGGAAACTGTGGAGAAGGTGAATGTCGAGGGGAAAAAACAGGAAACGAGAGAAGGTGGCAACTGGAGGGAAAGAAATGAAAGATGAGGACGGTGCTGGAAAGAAGGGAAAAAATGAAAAATTGAAACGAGGGGGGGACAGCTTTAACGTCTTCACCTCCAACCAAACACTCTGGGGTGTAGGAGATGTCGTCCACCGCGATGTCCGTCCACATGTCTCCGCCCACCTCCGCCTGGAACGTCACTCTGAACGGCGCCGGGTTGGACAGGATGACGCTGGCGTACGTCCACTGGTTGCCGTGGTTCCCGGTGGCTGCCCACATCAATAGACGGGTACCGCTGGGTCCAACTGTGTAGACCTGTTGAATTTGGGTGACAATCACTGTAACCTCGGCATCAGAATTATAATAACCAACAATACTTCTACTGTGTGCAAACTCAAAATAAATCCTCATATTTTGTATTTTATATGTAGTTAATTCGTTTCTAGCAATTGTTTTGCCAACCATCAGACATTAAACAATTATTTGAATGCCTTTCTGCTAAATTCAAGCCCTTTCCAGTCACCACCAGGTAAACATCTCTGTATCCGTCAGCATATTAGAGTTTCACACTTTCCTGTATTTGGCAACACTCCTACACTGGCCCATTAATAGCAATGCCTTTTATGCAAATCAGCAATGAGTGTTTGCCAGAGCTGAAGAGCTGAAGCAACGGTAGCAAAAGAGAGGACAGAGGAGGATGTTGGAGCCAATAACAGGAAAAAAAAAAAAAAAATGTAGTTATGAACGCATCTCTAGTTTGGGATGCTCAAAATAAAATAAATAAATAAATAAAAAAGACTTGAGGGAAAGAGGACAAGAACACAAAGTACTGATCACAAAGAAAAGATTACCAGTGGTGTGGCTTTTCCTTATTGGGGATCAGAAAGATATTAAGCGTAGTGTACATCATACGCATGTGTGTTAGCGGCGTTTGGGTAATTTCAGATGCTACACACTGTGTTTTTAATCAAAAGTGGGAAATAAATTAACATCATCATGCAGAACTACTGGGTTTATTAAAAGGAAACATTATGAGTTCTACATAATAGAGTAGCAACAAAAAAAACTAAAACAAAGGCTATTAAACAGTCATTGGTTTTTGAGTAGCTTTGGTTACTGTTGGTTACAGTAAAACCATCATGTAGTGTGTGAAGGAAGAATATGTCATACTTCTTTTTGTGCAGGGCTGCAATTTGAATCATCTAATCATTTGTCCATATTCCACTTCAAGACGTTTCCGAGGGTCTGTTCTGTGGCTGCGTGCGGAGTGCGCTTCCTGTCTAATTAGCCTTTTGTTTTTTAGCGTTTGTTTGTTGTTTTGAAATTAACCCGGAGAACAAAGCGGCCCAAAAAAAGACATGAAAAGACGGATATGATAATCGGGTGCGTAAGGTGGCAGGCTTTGATGGATTGTTTACTGGCAGGAAGGCTTTTCTAGACGCCCATCGTCCCGTAGGACTGACAGTAAACAGAGTGTGATTGGATCAGTGAAACGGGACAAATATATCTGTCTATACCCATCTATCAAAACCAAATTCGGGCTGACAGTGACGGATCGTCTGATGGCGGGGAAATAACAACTTAATAACGCCTAAAAATAAATAAATAAATAAATCAACAAGTGTAAATTTCTCGACATGTGTCTGAGATCAGGTCACCTTCAGCGTCCCCATCCTCTCCGAGCCGTGCATGAAGAACCAGAAGCGCAGGTGACACAGGCCGATGCTGGCAGGAAACGGCCGCCTGGTCGTCACCCCGGCAACGTCCCCCTCCCTCTGAGTGGCCGAGTGTGCGTACAGGAAGTTCCCCCCGCCACCTTTTTTGGAGAGAACACGTCCGTAGTACGTTTGCGATGAGACGGTGCAGAAAATCCATCCAATTTTAACTTTACTGCAGGAGAGAAATCCAATAACTTTCTTATGATGTTCACAATATACATGAGATTTGTAGAAGAGGGCTGTGGCGAGATGCCGTAGCCTCTAGCCAAATGCTACAAAAAGAAAAAAAAAATCTTCAGCTTGGCTGGTCTCAGAGATGAGAAAGCATCTGTACAAGCCAGAACAAAGTGGGAGTTTTCCACATGAGTTAAGGGGCCTTTAAGCCCACAACCTTAACCATAACACTGGATTCTTCTCCTCTGACTCCGAACGTTAAAAAAAAAAAAATAAAGTCGCTCAGATAAAAGTTGATTCCCGAGAACACATGTTGCTCCATCATTTTAACTGTAACTAAAGGACCTCTGCCAAGTCCCAGCCTGTTGCGGCGGCGATCGATGAGCGTTACGGATGATTACATTTATCGATCCATCCATCCAGAGCCCAATGTCCGGACTCATCTCTCCGATCGATAAACTCCTCTGGCCGATCAGACGCGGCGGCCGACTCAGTAACTCAGTGACAGGCAAACACAAGGAGGAGAAACAGCTATATCTCAGAGCGGGACGGCCGGTTCAATGAGCGCCCACGAAAAAAAACACAACTTTTATTGTCAATGTCTGCGTGTGAGGATGACAGGATGACACACAAACACTCTGACATCAGCTCTGCAGAGAATGGCTCATCATTATCCATTTCCTAAAGTACTGTGAATGACCTATGCTCTAGATCTACAGTCCTAATGTCTAAAATATCAATGTCGCACTATAGAAGAGAGAAAGAAGCAATGTGTGATGTATGACTTGCCCTGTTTTGATTTTTCAAATTACTCCTGCTATTCAAAACTGTAATTACATTTTTTTTTTCTCGCCCACGCTGCTATTATTTGTTTATTGGGGTCATCCTCTCACCGTCAAGAGTCATTTTTCAAGCTTTATTAACCAAGCAGAGGAGGCAGCATCAACCAACAAAAGCCTTTCCAAGCAGCCGAAGTGCAACAGAGTCACTAATGAATGCAAAAGTCACGCGGAAATGAGGGTTTACATTTCCTTTTATAGACGGGGGGTCTGCTGTAACCTTAGCACCGTTAATTTTCAATTAATGTAGACAAATAAAACTTTCATACAGCGTAAACACGTCCAGTGCTGTTAAGCTCTGTCAGACTGCCACTGCTCAGGATCTATTATTAACCCACCTTGAAATGCTTTTCAGAAGATCCTATTTCCCAGCTGTCAAGTCGTAATTACATAAAGCGCCGAAAACATGGGGGGGGGGTGTCAAAAGGACGCTAGAGATGTTTGGTCTTAATTTTGAGAAATTGCTTTTTGACAGTTTCATTAATAATTCACTAAAAAACAAGGAAGCGAACACAAACGGCGAGTTTTGAACATAAACAAGACCTTTTAGTTCAATTTTACAGCTGTGTGGACGCTCCTTCGGTCGTGGAGGAAAGTTCAGAGGTCGGTAAAACCGCATTAACTGGGAAATGTTCTGCGCTTGGTACGGTGCGGTGGTGCTCAGAGCTCTTAAAAGACTTTCTCATTCACCCATTCGCACACTTGTGGCTCAACTCACACTGCCCCCCTTGAGCCAAAGCCGCAGACAGCTCCTGTAAAGCATCAAACTTACTTGGAGGATGTCAGGGTCGATGGTTGGCGGGCAAAACCATTTACTTTTAAAAAAAAAATGCATTTGATTGGTGGTTCAGTGTTTTTTTTTTTTTTTTTTTTGCTTTTTTTCTTCGAGGTTCAGACCTGGACTGTGGTCAGTTTGAGGTCCGGCTCCCGGTGTCTCGGTCTTGTGACTGATCCGCCAGTCAAAGTCATCGTCAAGGTCTTGAGAAAGCTGGCAGCGCTCTTCCCACTGGTCCTCCTCCATGTTGAAAGTACAAGCACCTGGAGAGGCAATCATGTGGTCTGCAAGGGGCGAAAGATGGAAGGAGAGCGTGAAACGTCTAGACCGAAAATTGTCTTTCTGCTGTGCAGTACGGGAGACTCGCTCTCACGGCCAATGCAAACCATTCGGTTTTTCCGTCCGTGTTTTTTTATTTTTTTATTATTATTTTGACTCACCGCAGTCTATTTCATCAGATTCATCAGCACAGTCGGCCTTGCTGTCGCACACCAGGTGGGACTCGATACACTGACCGCAGCGACACACAAAGTCCGTGACTGCAGGGCAGCTAACGACCTCCGCAGCACCTAAAACAAAAAAGGCGAAGCACAGACTCTTATTAACGTCTCGTCTCTTCAGCTTCTAATGCAGATTTACAGAAGGCGCTCTCAAGAACAACTTTATTTTCTATTCCTCTACACCAAAGGGCGCGAGCATCACAGTCGACACTAAACAAAAGCCAACAAAGGCCTGTCATGGAAATGAAAGCCTCCCTCCTCCAGCTCCGCCTTGTTAGACAGAACAGAGAGATCAGGTGGATCAGAGACAGCCTACAGCACAACTACATTACGTGAGTCTGTGTGGCCTGTGCGCACCGTTAAACTTCAAAGGCAGTGACGTTAAGTGATGGCTGAAATGAGGGAAGACTTCATTCCAGGAGGTCAGCGTGGTTAAACCCCTCATAGATTAAACTGAAAATCAACATTATAGTTTAAGGTTGATGGAAGCTGAGTGTCTTTGTCATTCGGTTTCTGGAAATACACTTTGTCTACTTGTCAGTCTTCGCACACGCGCCTCTCCGTCTGTTTTGATCTACGTCTCCACTTCGTCCGCGTCGGTATTTATGCCTGTGTATGGATGTTTACATTTTTTATGTCGGAGCCGGGCCTTGACAGAGACAGGAAACGTCCCACGCGGTGCCCAGCCTCGTGCCGGGTCCTTTTTAATGTCGAACATCTGCCTCGGACATAAACATCAAACGGCGTCTGTCAGCGTCTGTCAGCGCACAGAAAATCAAACCCTCTTCCTTCGATACATATACGAGCTCCGTTTCTCCGAGTTCACCGGAGACAGGGTCAATATTATACCATAAACTACCGGTTAGAAATACCATAAAATAATAATCATATCTAAATGAAGATTATTGGAAGTATAATTTAATAAAATTCCTTCCATAATATGTATTTTCTAAGCCACTGCTATAATTATCCATTCACTGCTTTAAGAAATGTGGCAATAGTAAAAATTTACACCATTTGTTAATATTAGTTTATCCCATACAAACAAAGATTCATGGGTTCAGTGATCTTCAAAGACAAGATTAAGGATGTATGATTTCTAATCCAGAGTTAATATGAGCTGGTACTACTACGGGCTATTTGCATTTTAAATAATTCAACTTCAGATGAAAGTGTACAAAGAGGGTTTTAGTGTTTAGTTTTGTTGGTTGGTTCTGGGTTGAATGTTTTTGTTTCAGGGGTAAGAAAGTGTAGGATTCAGCCAATGTGGCTGCAGCTCTTGTTGAACCAGGAAATCAGTATGGTAGATACAGTATACAACAATAAGTTGTTGGCATTATTCTCTTGGATAGTAGAGTAAATTTGTCTTCTAAAGTAAAAGAAATGTGGGAAAAATCTTTAACACAGCCCTGTATCCACCCCCCACTCACGTAATGAAACCCTACAGCTATTCTAGCAGCTCAGTGCTAAATACTAGTACCAGTATGCTAACAATGACAATGCTAACATGCTGGGGCTTATGGTGCGTCCCATTTGTCCTCAGAGTTGGAATTTTCAACTGGAACTTTCACTCTGCACTAAAAAATGTAATTATTGAAGTTATAACTGGGCATGGCGAGAGCTTTCACGCTTCCATCTAGTTTTCCGACTTCTTTAACTGTAACGTTGATAACCCAGGTGTGACGTCCTGTGTTAGCACGCTAGCATCTGCTGGCTGATGGGATTCTTATCAATTTTTACACTTTTTGAGGTTTGAAGCAGGGGTTGTCATAGCAGCCTCTTAATGTCATTACTGTCTTCATTAATTTTATCTTCTTACGGTAAACTTTCGACTGGACTTTTCAATCCCAGTTTCAAGTCATAAATGTGAAGAGTGTCCGCCATGGTGTTCTTGAAGTATCACGTGAGAAAGGGACGTACAGATGGACAACCTGAGTACGTAATACCTATAGTTTTGTCACTAGTGTGGAGGCATGAGGACTGTGCTCTGCTGTAGGTCACATACTTGGGGCACAGTCTATGTACTCCAGGTCATCCAGGGCAGCTCCTCCGCTCACGTCCCTGGACCGGATCCCTTCAAAGATCACTTCAAAGTTCCTGAGCTTCCTCAGGGGGACCTCTGCTCGGTTCCAGTTGTTCCCTTGATGCCCCGTTTTATTCCAAACCTCCAACAAATCGCTGTCTGTCTGCGGAGAGGAGCAAAGATTTCACATTCAGCTCTGGTTATAACGCGGAGCGTGATTGCAACATCATTTCAAAGTGCCTCAAAGTGGATTCAAAGCTACAGCAGCGATTACTGTCAATATATACTCTTCAAACTTCAAGCATTATTGATTCACATGTCAAGAGCGAAGGGCTTCAACTTAAAATGAGCTGAAATTAGCTTTTGGACAAACTGCAGCTGCGGAGAAACAGCGAATGGCATCTAAGAGGAGTCATTAAAGTCTCATTAGCATAACACTGCAGTAATAAGTTCCCTGCCTTGAGACCTGCAATTCAGACTGAAACCCTGCTCTCCCTGAGGTATGGTAATGGATTTCTCTCATGCCACATATGGAACATATTAAAAGACAGACCGACGTGTATTCCTCTGTAAGTCCACTATGTCTTTTCCCATGGTACGGGCCAGGCACTAAATCAGGACTAATACTGCTCTGAGACAGTTCATGTGACTTTGACAGGGGTTTTTGTGGGGCCCTAAGTCTTTATGAGCCAGCATCTCACCGGCGGTTGTTTAATGTCATGCGAAAAGCATCGTTTCCAAAGACATATCACGTCATAAAAATAAATGCTGTGTCTTGAGACAGCAACGAGCACATGGACGTTTATTACGTTTTAATAATATTTCAGAGGAGACACTGTAAAAAAAATAAAAAAAATAAAAAATGGCATGCAGGAACAGTAACACTGAAGAGAAAACTGAAGGACAATCCAGGTAATTTCCCCAAGAAGGAAAACAGACTGAAACAAAGAAATACATACATACTGTACATTGTATAGTTATAACTAGATAAGCAGCTTTTAGTGCAGTAATTTCTTCGTGGTGTTTGGGACTGAATGTCCTTGGGATGCAAGTTTTCATTCTTTTTTTTTTTTTTTTTCAGAATTTGACATTTAAAAGCATGACACAAAAGACTGATTGACTAACAACAGTCACTTCCTTATATTTTTAGATCTACAAAAGCATGCAAGAAGAATGAAGTGTAAAACCAGCTCATCACCCAGACTGAACTGCTGGCAAGCGGAGGCGATACACTAAAGACTGAAAGAGTCTTTGCACAGATATTATAGAAACATGCACACACACTTTCTACCTCATTTCTCACTTGTGATGATTAAAGTGATAGTTAAAAATCTATTTGAGCTCCAGGTCAATGCAGAGAAGCCGCGGCTGGTTAGCGTTTAATCGTGGAACGTATAGATTTATCTACCCATCGCGATGAAGTTTATGAGTCTAATTTTAAGAATGGTGTAACCCCGCAATAATTCATAACAGCCTCCTCGTCCTCTGGTCTCTGTAAAAAAATAAATGCGAGTCTGTAATGTCACACGCTTTGGGAGTCGGTCTGAAACTTTCTGGAAATTGCAGGCAACTGGGTAAACACCCCCAAAAGCTGTAGGCTTTTCCAAAATAAGACATCAAACCTGCTGCACTTGAAGTTGGGATACGTCGCCAGAGGCCTCGGCTGCAGTGAAAGGAGACCTGGTCTAATGTACTCAAAACCAGAGGACGAGCAATGTCACATTCAACTCGGCAGTTTGAAAGCCTATTAAAATGCACCCTTGGGTGAGGCATGCACAGGCTGTCTCCTCCGCTGTACGCCAGCGGAGCCCTGGCTTGAAATAATCTTGTTACTGTGAGAGTAGCGCGCAGATTAATAGGCAGCGTTACAGCAAGACTTATCCAGATTTATGTCGCGGAGTAAAGGCTCAATCCATAAAAGCAGCCTCAGAGCGACTGACGAGCGCGAGATACCGGCATACACGGCTCACGTTTGATGCCTGGGTGGCATATCAGTGGAGGCATTTATTCGATCAGCGCGAAGCTTCATTTCCTGAGTCGAGGCGGCGCGGCCGCAAATTCGGTTCTCTCAAAGAGCTGTGGATGTACGTTTGCATAATTTCATTTTATTATCCCCCTCCCAGTAAAAGTCAAGAGGCCAAAACAGAACAAAGCTGTAATCACAAGAAAATGCTTGTTTTATTGAAGTTTTCTAATCCCCGGTGTCTCAGCCATACACCGAATGTTCCACTAAGCTGGGATCCAATTTGTATTCATGGCTTTTCCTTTTCACGCTGCTTGTTTTTTTTTTTGTTTTTTTGTTTTTTTTTTCTACTTATCTTCTGCTCGGTTAAAAACACAGAGGGGATATTAGCATATTGTTTTTGTTACTGGACAATGCCTGAAATCCAGAATATGTCCAGATAATTAGCTTTCTCATTCTATAATTCTCTGGGGGAAATATGCTCTGTCGGGCTGACTGGCAGATGTTCAGCCACATGTGAACAAACAACATTCATACAGAAATATATAATTATATAAATGGGAAAATGGCAACAGTGGTAATAAAGGTAGACTGTTCACATTACCTCTGTTCGTAAGGCAACAATAACACAATCCCTGTGTGAAAAGGGATGTTTTTAAAAAGTATTCCTCATTTTCTGAAACATGGAAGAAAATTACATTTACGTCTCTTATGTCTGTTGTTGTAAATGTGTTAACCCGAGGCCTATAATCACTACAACGAGCAGCCTGTTCGCCGCTTTAAACTTTAAAATGGGCGAGCTTTCAGGTGCTGGTAGGCAGATTTAGTTACTTACCCACTGAGCCCAGTTAGCGGTTTCCCTCTGTTCCCATCTCGTGTGCCAAGTTACACTGGCAACCCGCTGACTGTAGCTTTAACTACTTTCAGATTTTTTTTTTTTTAAATCACCAAACATTTCTCAGTTGTGTTTGATTCTAAAGTTTTACTAATTTGATACTGGCGACGTCCCACAGCACTTCATTAGCTAATGTTTGAAAGTCATATATCTACTTTGTGCCATTGTCCAGTGGCCTGCATCTAAAAAGAAAAAAAACGTTTATAACTTCCATATACACTGACTTGCCACTTTATTAGGTACACATGTTCAATCGCTTGTTAACACAAATAGCTAATCGGTCAATCACATGGCTGCAATTCAGTGCATTTAGGCCTGTAGAGGTGATCAAGACAACTTGCTGAAGTTCAAAGTTCAAGCATTAGAATGGGGAAGAAAGGGGATTTAAATGACTTTGAACGTATGGTTGTTGGTGCCAGACGGGCTGATGGTCTGAGTATTTCAGAAACTGCTGATCTACTGGGATTTTTTATGCACAACCATCTCTAGGGTTTACAGAGAATGGTCGAACCTTGAAGAGGTGGGCTACAGCAGCAGAAGACCACATAGGGTAACTCCTGTCAGCTAAGAACAGGAAACTAAAACTACAGTTCACACAGGCAAAACTGGACAATAGAAGATTGGAAAAACGTTGCCTGGTCTGATGAGTCTCGATTTCAGCTTCAACATTCAGATGCAACAACATGAAAGCTTGGATCCATCCTGCCTTGTATCAACGGTTCAGGCTGGTGATGGTGGTGTAATGGTGTGGGAGATATTTTCTTGGCACACTTTGGGCCCCTTAGTACAAACTGAGCATGGTTTAAACACCACAGCCTACCTGAGTATTG
Organism: Mugil cephalus; assembly: GCF_022458985.1. NCBI lineage: Eukaryota > Metazoa > Chordata > Actinopteri > Mugiliformes > Mugilidae > Mugil > Mugil cephalus. The sequence continues at coordinate 8,976,196 of NC_061787.1, read as the reverse complement.
TTGCTGACCATGTCCATCCCTTTATGACCACAGTGGACCATCTTCTGACGGCTACTTCCAGTAGGATAATGCTCCACGTCACAAAGCTCATATCATCTTAAACTGTTTTCTTGAACATGACAGTGAGTTCACTGTACTCCAGTGGCCTCCACAGTCACCAGATCTCAATCCAAGAGATAGAGCATGGATGTGGTGGAACGGGAGATTCGCATCACTGATGTGCAGCCAAACAAATCTACAGCAACTGTGTGATGGTATCATGTCAATATAGACCAAGATCTCTGAGGAATGTTTCCAACACCTCGTTAAACGTATTACATCAAGAATTAAGGCAGTTCTGAAGGCAAAAGGGCGTCCGACTTTTTACTAGCAAGGTGTACTTAATAAAGTGGTAGGTGAGTGTATATATAAATGAAAGCTTGGAGACACATCACTTCTCATGTGTTGATATGGGAGTTGGTTGCTATTTGACAACTGAGATCCCCCATTGTGGTGCTCCTGAACTGTGCGCTGAATAATTCCTCTTAAGAACAGTTCACAGCTCTTTACAAACTTCACAGGGGAAACGCTTGCCAGATAAATATGATCCCCTCCCTCCCTCCCGCTCTCTTTTTTTTTGTCTATAGCTTCATTAACATAACTCCCTTTGTTCTTCAATCAACCTTTAAAGATGGCTCACACCATATTTACACTACGATGCTTGCAGAGAGCGACTCGGCTGTGCAAATGTGTGCGTTTGTTTGCATGTACCAAGCTATAAAATGCTACAGCATAATGTTGTTAATGAAAGCAATAACCGCTAAGTGCTAACGTCTTTGAGCCTTCTAGGTCATACACGTACTTAACGTCATTTATGAGCCGTGATAAGCTAAAGCAACATAAAGCTGGACTCAGACACCGATTCGCCCTCCTCTCCTTCTCGCACACACACTTCACTAAATGTGTTCAATGAGACGGGACGACCCCTGAACTCAACACCCTCCGAGTCCGTGTGTAAATGACTGTTTTTAATGTCGAGAGCTGACCCCGTTTGAAAGGCCAGATTTTACATTTTTCATCCATATGCGAAAGGGCCGTAGATGGATAACGGTCCACGCCCATTCATCATGTCCAGCCCCTCAGAGAGTCACATAATCAATCAATCAGCCTGAGGATTTGATTGAAAAAAAGGGTAAAAACCCACCATGTGAAATCTAAGCAGCCTCCTGTCTGCACCAGGTAACCAGTATCACAGAGCATCTGTATAACAGGGAAATTGGTAATGTGCATGTACATTTATTTATGTTTTATTAGGTTTCTGATATTGCATTTTTTTTTCTGTCTATTTATCCCATGATAAGTTAAAAATTAATTATATTCCCTTATTATTTGCAACACATCTGACTCAGTTCAGTACTAATGACAAATCTTTAACAAAGATTATGAATATGTACATTTGCATCCGAACAAAGGTTAAAACATTTCATAATACAGCTCCACATGCACATTGTAGCCTTTAGCCAACATTATTTAAACATAAATTATGCATATTTCGACCCATAAAGTTGCCCGTGTTCGCGGTAATGTATACAACCAGTTTAACAGCGTGACTCGGTGACAATAAGCCGCACTATATCACGCTTTGGCTGCACAGGATGTGGTTGTTAATAGAAGCAGCATGAGATAACACCGGTGTCATTTTTTCAGCAAGAGTAATGAGATGTAAATTTCGCATGGCGGGGTGCTACTTCGAGCTGCTTGACAAAAGAAACACTTTGAAAATTTACATGGTAACCCGACTGGCCTGTTTTGTAAATGGGATTAAACAATTTTTGCAGCAACACACAAACACACCCAGAGACGCACGAACACTTTCAACTGCTGCACGTACAAGAATACACTGATCAGCCATTATTATTATTATCATTATGTGAAGTATTATGGTCATAATCACTGGTCAAGTAAACAACACTGATTATTTTGTTGTCATGGCTCGTGTCAGTAGGAGAGATATTAGGCATTAGGGAGTTGAAAGAAGGAAAATGGGCGACTTTGAAAAGACAAATTTTGATGGCGAGAGGACTCACACGTCCAAAACTGCTGCTTTTGAGGGGTGTTCCTGGTCATAATCAGGGGCGTCACTAGGTTTTAAGGACACGGGAGGCTTAGGCCCCTTAAAATAGGCCTAGGTGGGGATGGGTCTTGGGAAGCATGGTTGAGATCCAGCTGCAGCTGATGCTGCATTCAAGGCAACTTGGGGAAAAATTAGCTCTGACTTGTCAAACTCATAAAAAATATCTGCTGCAAATATTTTAATGCTCAGCAACCGGTGAAAATATACCAAACTTATTTTTTCTCCTCCAAGTTAACCTGTAACGTGAGCGCTATGATATCGGACATCTGAAATTTCCAAGTTTTCGTGAAGGCATCATCAAGTCACTTGTCCAAAAGATGGAGAGTAAATTTATGAAGGAGGAGAAAGTGTTCTAACTACAAACAAAGGACTTATATAGGAAAATAGTAATAATAATAACTAATATTGAATGTTAGGATGTAAATTTTGCAGTTTAGGGTTAAAATATGTATAAATTGAAACTGAATTAAACGGTTAAATTGCTAATTGAATAATTCCTCAAATTAATTTATTGCTGTACGGGGTGAGGGGTCCCCACCTTTCTTAGATACAAGTAGGGAGGTTACAAGGAACAAAGGAACACCTCCTTGCGGTTGCACTCGGTGGTGTGTTCGCTCTGCGACAATGTTCAGGTGGTGGTACGTGTCAGAGAGACATCCACAAAAATGCCAGAACCCAGATCTCCTCAAAGAACGTTACATTGTAATGGGACCATGAATGATATTCACGTCACACTAGTTGGTGGTTTTACTGTTGTGGCTGATCGGTGAGTATTTTACTGCATATTCCCACGTGGAGCAATAAATCTACTCATGCACAATGCCTACCCCGTAAAACCTTGAGTCACACCTGGGGAAGTCAAATGAAATTGAAAGTACCAGAGGATGGAGGCTCAGTAAATCACAGCAGAATCTAAAAGGCAGGAAGATAGAAACAGAACCCCTAATCCCTGAAAGTCAACCGTGCATACACAAAGTAGATGGCTGAACGCCTAACAAGCTACAGGCCTTGAGAACTGGCAGGGACGAAGTGTGCCCAGATGGTGGGGTTGGGCCGCTCTTGGCTGGGGAGTGACCGTGACCCCCATCATTCTCCTCTACCTCCCCACTCCCTCCCCACAGATGATCAACAGATCAAACATTGGCAAAGATTGACGGCCGCACTGCTCTTTTAACCAAATTAATAGGACAACGAGACAGCTGTGTTAATATGATGTGATTACTACCCACATTAGCATAAATTAATATGATCAAGCTTTATTTTTTGACTGAGCGTAACCACGGCAACCACCCTTGACAGAGGGGGACAGTTCGTCTTTTTGTAGACTATCATGTGCCGGCATAAATCCTTAAGTCTTATCTGAATGAAAACACTCTCCTCAAGGCGGCTTACCTTGATCAGGAGCCGGATGGTTCCTGAGGCCTTACGGGAAATGTAGTACCAGAAGGAGAGCTTGCAGATGGCGCTGGACTCTTTCCAGACGGAGCTCCTAATATGAGCTTTATCACCTTTCAGGCCCACCGGCGTAGCCTCCAGGTAGACAAAATGACCTGAAGGGAGAGAAGAGACGAGTGAGCTGATGAGATGAACTGATCTCTGCCATCTCAGTTACCCGGCAAGGTCACAGCGCGCTGGGGGACACGTCTCCTAATCTCTCACCACCTTTTTTGACACCACTCACGGTTCCTCAGCCGAAGTCGAACTCTTGACGAATGGACGAAAACCTGAGAGAATGGCTCAATGAGCGGAGCAGAGCTGCTCTTTTATGTGTCTGTGCAGCGTGTAATCGATCTCTCACGGAGCTATGTCGGGTATCTGGATCAAGTTAAAAGGATGACAACATATTTATGTCCTCGTAACACGTTTCTGTGGATAATGTTTCATTTTTTGCAAGGCTGTAATGGAACACGGCGAGATTAACGCCTCCTCATTCTTCCACGTGTCAGTCATCTTGTTGTGTCTTGCGCTTGCTCATCTTCACTTTTTTTCTTCCAGTGTTGCTTCCCTTTGAATATCTGTTGTATTTTTTACCCATTTTTACTCTTAACATAATAACCAGGAGAGTAACCACATCAATCAGGATAGAAAATGTTGGGGTTAACTTTGATATGCTGAGAAAGAGCGCCACCATGTTTTGTGCCTATATGCACTGATTTATCACATGGACGCTACACTGTATAAAACAGTCTCAGGCCTGAATCAATCACCTGAATTCTCACCTGTTGTACGTTCGCACGCTGAGAAGCAGCTTATTGATCTCGCCTCTTAAGTGATTAAAGCATGAATTAAACATTGGGGAGAGACGCGAGAGCGGTTACACTTCACTGGGCCAAATGTTTTAAATTGGTGGCGTTTCATTCACTCTGATTATACAAAAGCAAGGACTGCACATGCTCAATTATACAATGATAATTCAAAGACAGTAAGGGATTTTATTTTTAATGAGAAACCGGGAACAAAGTTAAAACAAAGGCTGCGGAGTTAGTTTGAGTTTCACTGAAGGAGTTTCACCACTCATCCAAGTAGCTTCTTTAAATCAGGGGTCTTCAACGTTTTTAAGGCCAAGAATCCACAAACTGAAGGAGAGATTAAGTAGGGACCCCCATATTAAACTTTGTCTAGTGCTATTTATAAATATATTATTATTATAATTTTTGCATTCAAAAATAAGCTTTTCAAATAATACACAAGTTCAAATATTAATTTTCTTATTCAAATCCGTGCAACAGTAGAGTGGGTATGCAACTACCATAAACATAATAAATAAAAAATATATGAGATATATTGTGCCTTACTAAAATATGTTGGATTCATGATAATGTCTATTTAAGAAAATTTAAATTTGTGGGGGGAAATAAAAAAAATAAATATATATATATAAAAAATGTCTAGTCAACCAAAGATTTTGCAACCCCCCCTGCAGTACCTCTGCAGACCCCCTGGGGGTCCCAGACCCCCTGTTGGAGACTTGCGCTTTAAATGACAGATGAGGAGTTTTTATTTTTATTTTAAATCATCTGTGGGTGGTGCTCAGCTGAGAGCTACACGATGAGAGCCCGATAACAAATGAGTATTCACCTGCTAATTGATGATGCTGTTCAGATTCACGATTAGTGGTTCTCTAGGCTCAAGGTGTGAATGGGTGTAAAGCTTTTTGGGGACAAATGTTTAGACTGAAGAATGATGTTGATATTCTGACTCTTATAGGAGGTCAGCATTTGAAAGAGGTCACGTCCAGTCGCCTTGTTTTCGGTTTATCAAGACCTGGTCAACATAAACCTCCACAAAAGTACCAGCAACTCGACAAATTTTAAATCAGTTGAGAAACACAAACCATTCTCATCCATCAGGGTGTGATCAAACGGAGGCCGTATGCTTTGGACGGATCCGGTCCCCAGCGTCCAGTCGAAATTATCAGCCAGGGAGCTCTTCCAGCCGCAGCGGCCGTCCTCAAAGGAGCAGGACGTCCCGCAGTCCTTTTCATCGGTGCCATCGCCACAATCGTCTGTGAAGTCGCAGCCCTGCCCCGGAGTGAAACATCTGCCATTTTCACAAGGCAGGAAGCCGGAGGGACAGGACCCTGAAAGTAAGACACGCACAAAATAAAACTAGGGCGCTGTATGAATGTATATAAACAGGAACAGGTTTGTCTTGAAGGAGGGTGTAGGTCGGCTTTGGCTCTGGGTTGAGAGGGAGGTCAGAGGATACATGAGATGAGATGAGAAGATTGGTGCCAAAAACACGACTGCACTCTAAATATGAAGTAAGCTTAGCTGGTGGTTAGCTTAGCATTCTGATTACCTTAGCATAGCATGATAAAGGTAAACAAGATCTGACAGACGAGGCATTTTCTCAGTTCATCCATGTATAACAGAAAGATTTCAGGAAATCATTGCAGTGATATATATGTATATACATATATATATATATAATGTATTACATCAAATTAAATGTTTTTTTTTCTCAAAATTCTGACGTTTTCTCAGAATTCTGAGTTTAATTTCAGAATTCTGACTTTTTTTTTTACATAATTCCGATTTTTTTCCACGTAATTTTGGCTTTTTTTCCTCAGAATTCTCACTTAATCGCAGAATTCTGACTTTTTTCTCAGAATTCTGACGTTTCTTTCAGAATTCTGACTTTTTTCTCAGAATTCTGACGTTTCTTTCAGAATTCTGACTTTTTTTCTCTGAATTCTGACATTTTTTTCTCAGAATTCAGAGATTAAAGACAGAACTAAAGAAAAAATCGTTTGCTGTAACTCCATTTTTTTTTCAATGGCCCTAATCCTCTTGTCTCTTAAACAACGTTAATTTGAGGCTTAAGGTTTTACTTAAAACTTTTGTGTTATGCTAACAGGCTTCATGTTTAAGTGAAGAAAGCTTGTGTGGATTTCATGAAATGTCAAACTATCCCTTAAAGAATGGGACAGTGAAATAAAAAGTCAATATACCGATAACCCTGGTGGCAAAACAGCTAGTGCGCTTCACTAGATTAATCAGCAACACAAGAGCGAGTATTAACTTCAGAAGTCAACTCAAAAGAGGGGGGACCATGAGCTTGCAGCATCAGGGTCTCTTTAAGAGGCTTAGAAAGACAAAGGAGCACGGAGCAGTAAGTCCAAATCACTGTATCATTGGGTGGCGCTGCTGTAGGGGGCAGGAATCTGCTTCTTTTGGAGCCAGGCATTCCTGTGGGGTAAGTGCTTGGCCGTCGGGGAGTGCTAGAAAGGGAGATGAGGCGTGAGGAAGAGGGGTGGTCCCTGTAATCAAAGGAGAGAAAGGGGTATAAGTCCTTCCTAATCCTTTGTTCCTCTTCAGATGCACAGCACCAGAAGCAATGTGCCACAACAAAGGAACATAGGAAGCCAGGAAGCCACAGATCCTGTCCACGGAGCCAGGCGGCTCTGCAGCACATGGAAGCTCGACGTGGATTCATCTGGAATAAAACGTCATTTCTGAAATTCCTCTCTACACCTGTCACTCCAACATCAAGGCTTGCACAGCTGTGTGCAATGTGACATTGTCACCAGTGACCCACAGTCCTCAAATACACTTCGTGGGTCGTGGGACACCCTGAGTGGCATACTGCCCCCTGGTGCAAGAACGCAGCTCGAGATCATGACTTAAAGATCAATTACACAGTTTTACTTCTGGTATTTAAAATTAAAATTATTTACATTTCGTTGCATTTAATTTATCAGTAACATTTTTCAATATAATTTTATATACAGAAGTGCTTCAGTTGGTGCTCAGTTGAAACATAATAAAGCCACCGCTGAGTGAGAGGGTGTTAATGTGTCTTACAGCTTTCTTTAGACTTGATCGGACATTTACACAAAAAACCTCTTCAAACAATATGAGGAGAAAGACTTAAATATGCAGTTTACACTAATACTCTTTATATAAGAGTGTTAATCCAGCGGTCTCATAAGAGAGATATTTCTGCTGCATATTTTAAGATACTGGACATTTTGTGACAGGTTTTGGTTATTATTTTCTGACAGTTTGTGACCATATAAATATATTTTTTGATTGCTAAAAGCATGAATCTTTTGTTGCCGCCCTTATTTAGGAAATGTCGCTTTTGAGTCAAGCTTGGCTGTTTAGATTTTTCCTTCTCAAATCGATGATGACGTAGCGGCGGCAAAAAACGCAGTGCGTTTAGCGGCAACTGGAAAGTCTGTTTACATTGCACACCGCTGCTCTTGTGTTGTCTTTTTAGCGGGTTAGCATTAACATTAGCATTAGCATCAGTTTGGAGACCCCTGTCCTGGGAACACAGGAGCTAATGAATGCAGCCAAATGACCAGTGCTGTTCAAAGAAAACCTGTTTGTCAACTATCTAAGAGAGACGTAAATAAGACAATTTATTTGGTTTAAATGAATTTGTCCTTTATTAGATTAACACACTAAAAACATTATCTTCAAACACACTTCACCCTTGCCACCCTAGAAAAAAAAGGTCACTCCAAGCTAAGTTTAATACTTGAGGCGACTGCGTATTTAAATATGACGTTTTTAAAGATAGTTTAACAATGTTTCTTAACTTCTTATCAGTATCAAATTAATTTTGCCAATAAACACGTTAACTGTCCACCCGGTGCGCTACTAATTTTGTGCGCTACTAAAATTCTTAACTTGCCAGCACCAGTGCTAACGTGAGCGCACAGCCCTGAAATGAGAAGCATAATCAGGAGTTAGATTTTTCTGTGCAAATATAAGTCAGCTTTTGCTAATCTACCGATTTCCTGCATCCTCTTGTTAGAAACATGGCAGCTGCTCTTAAGGAGAAAGGACATGGATGAGTGGTTTGACTAATGGATTTGCTAACATCCTCCATCAGACGTATTCTCTTGTATTGATCGATGGCGTTACACATATACACACACACACGCACACAACATACTGTATGGAGCATATACATGCATTCATACATAGAAATCTCTGAATATTTTAAGCATGTGATGACAGCCCCTTTTATGAGATTTACATTATCTGAATGGATTGTCCTTCAGTTACATTCCCCTGGATAAAAGCTCCTCCGCAGACACAAAGCGTGCGTGCAGCCATGGCGTTCTGCTTTATCGTGTACTGTGATGGGATTATTTAGATCGAAGCTGTAGAAGAAAAAGCTCCCGTGGGGCTGCAGTACATAATTACAGTTCCTGCTGTCTCTAGGCTCGTCGTGTTACTGTAGGTCCTCTGTAGCCACCAGCTGCTAAGACGCAGACGGAATAGGTGCGTCCCTGCTGACTCTTTAATGGCAGGATGAACTTCACTTCCCTTCACTTCACTTCACTGGCACGGCCGCGCTGTTACTCCCCGACTTAACCTTCAAGATTTACTCCCACTTCTACTTCCATTTTCTTAATGTGCTCCTTCTTTACTTGATCAGAAAATGGTTCTGGCTTGTTTTAAAATAGAAAAATAACATCTTAAGCCCATTTCGGTCCTTACTATATTTTTTTATGCCTACTCTATAAATTGAATGTCCTTGGCCAGCTCCTAGGATTAATCTGTAAATCAATAGCTCATGCATAAACATATAAATATACTGTATATACACACACTGCACGTGCAGTCAATTAGTTTGAGCTTCAAGCTTCAAGTGTAGAGGAGCTAAAACCTAAAATATATCAAGGTGCTAAACTGCACTCGAATGACAAGTATTTTGTCACAGTTTTACTTATTTACTTTTATAAAATCCCAGCGTCTGAGTTTTTGTGGACATGCACTTTAAGAATCGAGACTCTGCTTCAGAAGTCGCCAACGCTGTTATTTTCGTCGAGGCAGAAACAAGCGCTTGATCGTTCTTCTGAATTTCTCCAAAGTCACGACAGGCCCCAGAGATGACAAATCGTTGCACAGGCATTCAGTGTTTTTAAAAGGATTACCTTCAGCGTAATGATCTGCATTAGATCATAGCGAGACCCCCACTACATCTAGTCCCTGATTAATGCTCCCTCTTTGCCGAACTCGTGCTGTTCACTGCTAACACTAACCAGGACAAATGCAAAGAGACAGTGAAGGAGAAGAGAGAGCTGTGAGCAAAGTCCTACACATCACACTCCAGCTGAAGAGGAGAAGTGGTGAAAATGACAGTTTCATCCCTTTCAACTCAAAGACAATCCAGAAAGTCCCTCGTCTCCCAGATATCCAACACAACAGAAAGCCCTTACATTTAATAGGCCAATTATAGTGACAGCGACGATGGCAATAAATCATTACTTGTTGTTTTCTCTTCCCTCTTGAGGGGTTTCCCTTATAAGTGATGCAGAGGAACTTCTAGTGGCTGAATAGCTCCCAAGGCTGAGATTATAGGTTCACTTTAGTCGATGCAAACTACTCTTCATATAAAGATTGAAAACAAGGAGATTTTGAAAAAATTTCAAACATTCAACATAAATAAACAAAAGATGTGAAATAAATTTTCGGTGAAAGCCGATGCATATTTACCGCTGTGACTTCTGGAACAGCTTCATTTTCATTCATAAATACGACATCAATTTCTAAAACGGGCAATTTTCACCTTCTGAATGCGAGCGATGCTGTAACATCCCAGCAGCAATTCATCTGTGATTGCCCATAACAGCAAACTCTCGTGGTGAAAGTCATCAAAACTGCTCAGAAAGCTCATTCTTAGCAGAGTAATACCTTTTCTCAATTCATAAAATAATTTGATGTGACAAGTGGGGCTCCGCAGCTAAGTTCTTCTCACACAGACAATCGTTTATAAGCGCTGCGATAAAATTCCTATATATGAAAACAGAGCTTAAAGGAAACAGGAGCATAGCTATTTACTACGGAGGACTACAGTGCCAGCACTCTCCCTGCTGAAGGGACATTAAAAGGCCATTATTAAGGTTTCACAAGTCATTAGGACTATGTGCCAGCTACACCCTGGCCTTCACCTGGGTATCCAGTCTTTCTGAGGAAATTTGCTGCCATTTCCTCACAGCTACAAACAAGCTTTTTACTATAATTGTTGTTTGGCAGAGACAATGCCTTGTTGGGCATCTTGGTCCAGTCCAGCTATTAATGTGCATCATTATGATCTGATCCGGAGCGGCCGCCTTAAAATATGAACACACTTAAGGAGACGCTGAGGACACATTTCAGATCCCTTCACTCAGATCACATTTAAAGTGGTCTGAGCCACACTGTCTTAGCAGAATGAACATATGCCATAAAAACAACCTGCATCATATCACTTATATACCAAACTATTTGCACTTACTGCTTATTGCACTTCTGGATTCTGGACTTCTAGATGCCAAGCTGCATTTATTTGCTCTGTACATGCGTAACGACAATAAAGTTGTCGTTTTCTGTTCGTGACCACCGACAGCCTTTTAAAATATCCTGTCCTTGCTGTTAATAAACTAAATAATAACGATCTAAGCAAGAATTAACAAACTAAATTAGTGGATATGAATCAGCTCTGTGCAAACAGCCCAGCGGTGACATGGTGACATGACTTAACATGTGTGTTTTCAGTGAGTTTGGCTCCATCCAGATCTTACATCAACAACCCTGACGAGCATAAAGTAAAGGTGTGAACAACCCCAGAGGACACGTGAGAGATCTGTTTTCTGACAACATTTGTAGGTAAGCCCGTGAACGCAACACGTCCCGAGTCACAGTAAAGACCTCCTACACTCAACAGTGGTGCTCTTGTGTCAGCGGAGATTTGCATCCTTGTTTTACAGCTCGTTATGTTCCACAATTTGTATCATGTCCCCACATAGCGACACTGATTTACGAACAGTGCTGATTGTGGTTCTGAAACAAACCTGGTTGCACTGAAGCTACCAAAGGTCACCACTGGTTGGGTTAGGATGACACATCCAGGGTAACACTGGATTTTATAGGCTTTTATTATCACCATTGTTCACAACAGACTCAAACTTGTCATAATTATTATGCACGAAAACAGCAACAACTATTAGCACACACGCTCTTTACTTTTATGCTTTCTGAACATCTCCAACCAATTTTGAACTGAAGTCGTGCATGTACTGACCAACAGACGGATGCTGCCTCCCTCGCCAAGCCCAAAGACGCCAAGAAAAGAGCAAAACAAACTGTTTACCTGGAGGAGGCGTAGGAGTGTTGTCCGGTAAGCTATCTGACGTAACGAGCAGACACCCCGGAGAGAAGGTGATATCGTCCAAGCAGATGTCGCCTTTTGAACTCCGGCCCACCTTGCCCTCGAACATGACCTGGAAGTCTCTGGAGCCGCTCAGCGGGATTTCCTTCATCTGCCAGTAGTTGCCCTGATCTCCCGTCAGGTTCAGGAGGAGATGGAGATGTCCCTCGCTTTTACTGAACACAGCGAGCGTCCCCACGCCGTCTCCAGACATGTGATAGTAGAAATTCATCTGGGAAAAAGAAGGGGAACGAAGCACACCTCTCATTTGCTTATCAGTTGCAAACACAATTACAAAGGTATAATTAACATTTATATGATTATTTCTAAGTAATGTGTTCTGGGTCTGCTGAGAAATGTTCTTGCTTGTTACGCTGATACCACTCATTTTAACAAGTTTCCTATTTCCACAACGGAATAGGTAAAGAAACAAATGGCGAACGAAGGTAATGAAGTTTTAGTCCACTCAGTCAGTTACGAGATCAGTGAGCTTTTCCCACGAGTCTCTTCTTCTCTTTATTAAGGTATGGAGAGAAAAAGTCTTTCTCCATCATGCAGCGCTGAGGCAGTGATACGTTTTATCGCTTCCATTCCAAACCGAGGCACGTTCATGAGCAACGGCAGCACAGCAGCCTTCTCCCCCTCTCCCTCCCTCCTCCCTCCCTCTTCAGGCATCCGTTCAGTTTAATTAGGGCCTTTGTGCTGACTACATGATTGATTGACAGGTCAGCGGTGGGATAAGACTGACATGACACGCGGAGCAAACAGTCAATCAAAAAGTCATTCCTGGGCGAGCGTCGGTCTGACAGCTGGGTGGATGGACAAACTCGCACACTGCCAAGTACACAAGCGCACACTCGCGCCCTAATTGCTCGTTTAGCTACGTCACATTTTTTTTTAGCTGTAAATGAAAGTACAACAAATTTAACACGTCCTTTCTTTCTTGAAGCTCAAAGGCTATTGGAACAGTTTGACTGATTAACCGGTGTGCACGTCCCTTTCTGAGAGGTAGATCACTCTTATGGCAGCAAACACAGACATGTTGCAATATCCTTAGATTTAACAGCCCCGTGCATAAAATTTTATCTTTACACTTGTGTATGGATTAAGCAAACACTGAATTAATTAGCTGGCAGATTTTATCGACTTCAGGCGGAGCCAGGCTAGCTGTTTCCACCTCCATCTGTTCTTTATGTTGAGATAAGTTAAAATAAGCTAAGCTAACTGTCCTGGTTTCACCTCCCATCTCTCAGCAAGATGTATCCTAACATTATGAATGGTCAAAATCACTAGTCAAGTGAATAACAGATTGTCTGTTTATTATGGCAGCTGTCTTTAATTATTTAGCTCCATCTCTTTTCCTTTTAATACTATTTTAATAATGTTATTTCCTTTTAACAATACTTTCCTACTTTCCTTTTAACAATTGTCCGCTTTAGCCGGGGGTTGGCATGGCAACTGGTGGTCACCATTAAGCCACGTCCTCTTTCTATAGCGTCAAATAACTAACTAAAACCAAAAAACTGACACTTGAACATGCATCAGCATTATATTAACTACCTACAATTACTGAATCCATTCATGAAAAAAAAAAAATATTTGACATGTATTTTAGTGTTTTAGTTCACCCAAACACTAAAATAAAGGATGTGGAGCTTATGACCTATACTGCAGCCTCCTGCCACCAGGGGGCGCTCTACTTGATTTGGCTTCACTTTTGAGGAGCAGTTTATGCATTTAGCTCCATCTCTTTTCCTTTTAATACTATTTTAATAATGTTATTTGGTAATACTTGCTTATTCTAATATTTTAAATAGTCCGGTACTGTTAACTGTGGACTATTTATTTAGGTTGAACATATTCTTTGGTCAAACAGTTGCTCCCTAAAGCGTAGGTCTTCAACAGGGGACCACGACTCCTAGGGGATCCGCAAAATGTTTATAAAAAAAAAATATTTATAAATAGCACTAGGCCGAGTTTAATATAGAACACATATAGTAGGTAGGGGGTCCCTACTTAATCTCTGTCTTGACCTGACCTTGCATTGTGAGCTCCTGCTGCTCAGTAGGGGTCCTGTTACACGGGCGGTGTCGCCAAATGCCTGAGGGAAAGAGCTCTCCAGGTACAGGTAGTGACCAGAGGGATCTCTCAGGGTGTGGTCAGTGGACGGCCCCGTTCCAAGTGTCGGAGTGCTGCCGGCTTTGATCAGCCAATCGAAATCATCCTCTCGGCACTGTCGCCAGGAACAGAGGTCAAACTCAAAACTGCAGCGTCCGCTATAACCCTCTGAAAGACAGCAATAAAGAAAGAAATCAATCCACGCTTCACAGTTATCTGGGAATGAATCTCGCGCCAGGAGTCGGCGGTCAGACATTAGGAGAGGCCTCACTGCAGATGTAAGGGTTCTCGTCCGAGTTGTCCCCGCAGTGGTTGATGAAGTCACACAGGTTGTCCAGGGGGATGCAGTAGCCGTTCGCACAGGCGTACTGCTCAGGTGTGCACGGCTGGTCTGAGGGAAGAGGAGGGGCGCAATCCAGGAAACTGACGTCGTCTATCACCACGTCACCCATGTAGCTGATCCCCCGTTTGGCTCTGAACACCACCTGAGAAAGGACAACAAACCTGGAGTCATCCTTCTGTCCTGACTGTCTAATGAACATAAACAAACTATAGAGCTGATCCAAAAATGACTCAAGTGTTGATGAAGAGTTCAGAGGAAGAGAGGAAAAGGGCATTTGCAGTCTCTCACATAGGTTTGATGTGAAAAGGGCCATCGTCGCTGGTCTGACAAAGGTTAATGTGCATCAATGCGAATGTGCAAAGGCCGTGGCACCTGGTCAGATGTAAGACTTTTACTGCAATTACGAGAGCTGACACTGGGTTTCTGCGTGTTTATGTGTGTGGTAACGATGACCCGGGATATTGATGCCCCGACCACACTTCCTCCCTCCAGATTCACACACGTTTGTGTTTCATTAAATACTGCTCTCTGCTCTACCTCCACCAGACACAAGGAAATGTTGGATTATACACTGTACTTTTCTTTTAACAACTGTCCACTTTAGGGGGCGGTTGGCATGGCAACTGGTGGTCACCTTTATGCCACGTCCTCTTTCTATAGCGTCAAATAACTAACTAAAACCAAAAAATTGACACTTGAACTTGCATCAGCATTATATTAAGTATATCTACAATTACTGAATCCATTCATGAAAAATAAATATTTGACATGTATTTTAGTGCTTTAGTTCACCCAACCGCTAAAATAAAGGGTGTGGAGCTTATGACCTATACTGCAGCCTCCAGCCACCAGGGGGCGCTCTACTTGATATAGCTTCATTTTTGAGGAGCAGTTTATACTGTCTATGGTGTACGCCAAGAGCCGATCATTCAGTGAATATGATATGGGGATAACAATGGAGTAAGAGATCATAACAGTGGCTCTTTACTCTGACATATAAAACCCATTTTGAACCCCAGTTCAATTTGTTTGCTTTAAGCATTAAAGCAGATCTGTCTGTTTACTCAGCCTTTCCAGTTTTTTTTTTTGTGCATAAAGATTTATTTAAAGCCAATAAAAGCCGATCAGATACGGTAAATCTCTTCCAATGTGACTGTGTTTTTAGTAAGAAATCTCTGTACTGTTGCTCCATTTCTGGTAGACACTAGGAAGGAAGAGTCAATAAGAAGGCACATTGTCCAAAAGATGCTTTAGCTGCACTGAATGAAGATTGAGGATTTTATTTATAAACTACAGTAAGTAACTTAATTCCAGTAAGGGGGAGATCTCTTAAGAGCCAGCCAGTGAACAGTGATTTTGGTTTGTGCAGGTGTTTGAGAGGAAAAAAATTATAATAATTCTTAAGATAACGCAAACATTTTAGAGGGAAGCATTTCATTTATAAGACCAGGTCCATATAAAGGTCTATGTAAAGACATATATAGTGTATGTAATTTAGTGATTCACTGAATAAATGTCCATACTAGAAGGCAGTGCAGTACACTCAACGGAAGAACACAACAGACATTTGATGCTGTATTTTTAGTTCCACATCTCTTCCATTTACTTCCACATCTACATCGTTGGCCTTCTCTCAGCCAATTAACTCCCAGTCCTCATGCATTTAATCTGGTTATATAAGGTACTTGAAAAAGTACACACCTGGAAATTATTCAGCAACCCCAAAAACACTTCGCCTCGTCTCCACTTGTTGCCTTGGTTACCAATCTGAGCCCAAACCTCGTGAGTGACGTTGTCGTACTTCAGTAGCACCTGCATACAATATAGAAAGCAACAGATGTCAGCGTGGCTCCGGCTCAGTTCTGGAGAACACAGCTCTGTTCTGTTCTTCTGCTCTTCTTACCTGCAGCGATCCCACGGTGAATCCGCCCATGTGGTACCAGAAGATCAGGGTGCACTGTGGCCCGGTGGAGGAGATGACAGGCGTTTGGAGGTCGGTGAATTGACCGTAGCCGCCATTTGAACTGTCCGCACACATGTACCAACCCTCAGCACTGTTACTATCAGAGGAATGAGGAAACACAGGACAGAGAAATCAGAGGTTCAGGAATAATTGTAGCAATATTTTCATATCATCTCGCCTTATTGGAGGCTGTTTATTTAATCATGCTCTGGTCTATGGATAGGAGCTTATTCAAAGTTGGGCTGCATTTTCAAACCTCTTGACCACATTTGTTTTCATGTCTTACAATTGTACAAATACATACATTATTTACATTTTCATTATTTTCATGCAAGCACTGCCACTTTAACATGGAGGATTGTCCCCCACCAGCGTTGACTTGTATTATTTTAGCTTAATTGGTGTGTTTCGGTTGTGGCATGTCTCCTGATCTTGTACAACAAACATATTCTCCCCACTTCAATCCCACTCAGGTCAAGTGCTGTGCTGAAACTCCAGAGGATGTAACACCAAGTCCTATCTAATAAATTGAACTTTGACACTTTATAGAACAAAACACTGGTTAAAATAGAAAACAAACAGCAGGACAGTCAAAGCTAAATATATGATATATGATTATTGATATTCATTCATCTCTGTTCTCCAACCTAAAGCCCAGCATGCCAATAACTAAGCCACACGAGCAGCCGGAGTAAGATAAGTAGGGCTGTAATCGCCTTCACTGGTCTCATCTGCGTCGTCAGCCGGAGCTTATATCTGCTCCAACCCTTACTGCTTCACTTTATTAAATTCCCATAAGAGGTGCGGCTCTGCTTGGCTTAAATAAGACACTGCTACCCATCTTCATTTCACTCGTTCCTTATCGATTGACTCAACTGCTGTAGGAGTGAGGGAAAGGGTTTCGGGCAGATCTGGAAGGTGGTGGTGAAAGAAGATATGTGTCTGCAATTGTGGCTGAGGGAAGAAATGACATAACCGTAGTGGTCAAAGTGCGCTGTCATTGTCTGTTATGGCTGTGCCCGTCACTAAAACATAGATAAGGGCAGTTAGGTGATTGTGCATCTGGGCCAAACGCACATTAGAGGGTATCCACGTGACGTCACAGCAAGCTGAAGTCTCCATGGTTACGGCCACCGTGTCAAGAAGTGGCAGTTAAGCATGGACATTAGCTTAATCATAGGCTTTAATAGCGTCTAAATTGTAAAATTAATTTCATAAAAAGGTGAAGAGATGTTGTGCGATTGTACCAACCGATCTGAAAAGCAGCCAGAGATATATTTTTTACAGCTTAAGTCATACCTTAAGTAGCTTCTTAAGTTTCGTTCTGGAGGGCTGTCCGATACGTTTGTCTATGTTGTTGCTTTGCTGTAGTTACAACTGACAGTAACTATTTCACTTCCAACAATAAATAACAATAAAACAATAAACGGAATATTTGCGATCACTCCTCGTTATCCCCTTCACGTCCGGTCGGCCGCTACATGGCTAACGTTACTTTTCAGTAAAGCTATTAGCGTTAGCATCTTTTATTTAGCTACATTTATCATAAATGAACTAAAACTAACTTAAACTAATTGAAATTGAGGTAAATCCACTCTTCCAAATCCATACTAGTTCGTATAGATCATCGTCAAGTCCAGTTGTCTTTAATTTGATTTGATAATCCACATTTTCCCCGGTTTTGTTGTATTTACTGCCACAGTTCACCTTTTTTTTTTTTTTTTTTGCCACTCAGGGGGCGTGGCCTCAAGCGGCAGTGACGTCAATGCAACCCTCCTTAACAGCAGCAATGCACTTAAAAAGGGGATTTTTTTTTTAAAAGTTGCTTTCTTCAAATGGACTTCGCAATCATGTGGTTAAGAAAGAGAAAGTTGTGTACACAAAATGTTTGGCAGTGTTAATATTAATAAATTGTAACAGCACCTCTGCTGGGCAACTTTTGGCATCTATGATGCCAAAAGTGTGTGAAATAGGAAAGAAAGGAAAAAAAATCAACATTTCTATCTGACATCTTATAAAATCATAAGGAAAATGGTACAATTACAATATATTCACTTCTGAAAATGTCAGCAGCACATAGGGACCAATTAATTTGTCCTCTTTCTGAGATTATTCTAATCCTCTGAGGCAGTGAAGATATTTAAAGAACACATTGTTCATTATGTGATAATGGTAAATTAAAATTTGAGCAGATTGTTTAAGTTACTTTTGCTGAATCTGCATAAATTATAAACTGGATTGATTGTGACGATGACGTGATGCTTACAGGGTGTGGTCGTTGACGGGACGATGGTACTGCTCTCCGAGATGAATGGTTTCCCCTTGATCAGGCGCCCAACAAAATGAATGGGCTGAGATCACAGAGGGGTTGAGAGTCATCCAGCCACAAGTGTCCCCTTCTTCAAAATCGCACCTTTCCTTCACTGTGGGCAAATAAAAGGAGAATGTGACAAAACTGCAAAGAACTGAGAAACACCTCAGAGACTGATGATGATCTATGAATGCTGTACCGCAGTTGTCTTCATCTGATCCATCAGAGCAATCGTGTCTGAAGTCGCACACTTGACCCAAGGGAACACACTCCTTATGTGCCCCACACGCAAACTCTCCTTCTGGGCAGATGTGAGGCTGAATTGTGGGTGCTGCGGTGGTCACTACAGGTGTGGTGGTGTTTGCTGTTGGGAGCTCTCCTAGAACAATGTGCAGCAGAAGAAGAAAAAAAAACACTAATTCACGAAGGAAACAGCATTGCCTTAAAGAGTTTCACGTTGTGATCATTTACCTTCATATGGGTCACAGTCCAAGAAAGAAAGGTCATCGATGGCAATGTCTCCATTAAGATCGTCTCCAACTGTACCTTCAACTAAAATCTGATGGGGAAAAATAAACACACAAATTCAGGGTAATGTGAAGTGAAGTAATGTTTCAGTCACGCATTTAAAAGTGAGGTCAATACTAATATATCACTACGTCACAAAGTTTATTTCTCTAAATTTGTTGAATCTCCTTAAAATTATACTCACATTATATTTTGATATCAAGTGACCAATGTGAAAACATATTTACAATACATACTAACATAGTTACTAATGATAAATATGAGTGTACTGAATGGGCCTTTGTGGCAGCATATGCAGCCACAAGTCTTTTAAGTACAAAACATCACCAAAAATGGTCACCAGTTTCTAAGCTGCTTTTTGATTTAAAGTGTTTTCCTTCTTGCTCAGTTACTCTACTAATCTGACCAGCGCACAGCCGCTGCCAAATAATGGACAAGCAAGGAAAAGCTTGTGTAATGTCTCTCTGAAGCAGCATGTGAGTGGTTCAAGGTGCAGGGTTTTTCAAACCCATTCCTTCCAATAAACAACCATTTCCACTCGCTGCCTACGCAAACAGGACGTCCTGGAGATAATTCAGCAGCTGTGATACTCAGCTGTTACTGTTTGTTCTCTATTTTTTTAAGTTGAAAGTCTCTTGGGACGACTGACCGTCCTGATGTCACATCATTCCATTTTGTCATTTTGCGGCCGTGTGCCAAGTCTGCATATGAGCAAGAGGATTAAATTAAATTCATAGATGCATTTTTTTTCCCCCCACCTCGACCCTTTCTGCAGTCAATTAATTTGACAAACACGGCTCCTGTTTTTAATGCGTGTGATGGAGGGAAAGTCTTTAGCTGCCTTGTCAAGTCTTTCTTACTCATGAGTGATGACAACACAGCGTCCATCTTTTCAGTGATCGATGCTGAGCAGGAAAGTGTTCTCTCTTAAAAGCAGAGTCCTTGCTCCGTAGAGTTTTGATTGTTGCCAGCTGGGGGGAACTGTGTTTAGATGGAGCTCATGTCTGCATGTCTGCCCTTGATTACACATAAATGGCACAATGGCATGTTATAGTGTTTAAACTGAAATTTAACCTGCGTGCAACATAAATAAATATCCATCGACATCTATAACACTTAGATACATTGTCATATGTGCACCTTATTTAGATTTTTTAAATGTAATTTACAATGTAGGCTACTTCTACTCTACTTTATTCGCCTTAAAGGTAGTTATATTTTATTACAGACTAAAACACACAGTGTGGCCCCAGTTTAACCAGCTAAAGTTATCAGAATCCTTCTTCATTCATAAACTTTGTGTTAAATTCTGATACTATGACACTGTGGAGGACCAGTGAATTTCTTCTCTGATTGTCTGCGTGATTATTCAGTGGATACTGACGTATTTTTTCTCTATATTGGTTGGAACACACAGCATAATGAAATCTAAATTGCACGTTAAGAGACTCATACAAGCTACAGCAGCTACTTTCGGGTAAGAGATCTGAATATTTCCTCCAGCACTGCTGCGTTTCCACTCCCTCTAGAAATGCACAAAACCTAAATATCGCAATAAAAAACTGGTAATGGAAACAGCTGTATTTCGAAAAAAAAAACTCTCAAATAGCACTAAAACTTTTTTTTTATGCTCTCGTGAGGTGGTTTTTCAGATTTATCGATATAAAAGTGTATCACAAAATAGTGATAGTGAGGATCGATACTGAAATATCGATACTTCTGATACCAGGTGTTTATGCTCTAAAATCGATTCTCAAATCAAAATATCGATACTGTTGATACTTCAGTTATTAGATGGAATAGAAAGATATTAACATTTTTGCGCATTTCAAAGTAGTTAGTAATTATGACTTCAATCTCAATTAAAATCCAATGAAAACCCAACAATTCAGCACCAATATCAGAATCATTTCACTTCAAATCTGGGGATGTAAACCCTGAGTAAACTGAGTCAGAAGCAGAAGACTAACTTATTTCACTCCAGTTACCTGAAAAGGCCGAGCACTGTTGAGGTAGAGGGTCTTCCTGTGCCACAGGTTTCCTTGGTCTCCGTATCGAACCCACAGCATGTGACCGCGGCCCACGGCAGTGGTCCTCATGTACACAGCCAGGCGGAATATGTGCGATCCGAACATGTGGTAATGGAAGCGGAAGACGCAGTAGTGGCGGGACTTGGACGGATCCTTGTCACGCAGGTGGGTGGGTTGGAAGAGCCGGCTCAGCAGCACGGCCGTGTCCTTGAACTCCTGCGGCTCCGAGGACTCGATGTAGAGGTAGTGGCCGTGTCTGGTGCCCAGCGTGTGGTCCTTCCAGGGGCCCGTGTTAAAGGACGGAGTCGGGCCCTGGATGCGCGTCCAGTCGAACACGTCTCCTCCGCTCTGCTCCTGCTTCCAGCTGCACAGGCCGTGTTCAAAGTTACACTGGAGCTCTGGAGCTGTCAGACACCAAGGAATGAATGTCAGTGAAAAGTAAAGCTTCATTTGACCAATGTAGGAACAGCTAGGTAAAATATATAAGAAGAACTTTATCTACAGAACTTTTGCTTTTGTATTTGCATTTTCTAATACTTTACACTTACACACCACTCTACAGTTATTATAATGAAAAGTTACTTTCCTGAAAATATGACAAAAATGACTGCTCACTTCAAGATTGTCTCATGTTAGCAGGAAGTAGCTTTGTAGCCTTGAGAAAATATGGAAAGCGGCACCACAGAGTTCTCCCTTCTTCCTCAATCCAGATATTCCTTTCTAAACGTCTAGTCTTCAGTCCCAGTCGACACCACATGACACCACTTTTCATGCAAAAAGGCTCTATACAACTCTTTATACATTTAAAGCCCTGCAAACTACATTTGATCCCACTCATACCCAATCAATCAATTCCCCACCATTCAGATTTAAAACTTTGGACTGGAGTCAGCTTGAATCCTGGGTTCTATTAAAGCAAACTGTCTGGAAATCTGAACTTTTACTCTTTATTTTAAGCCTATTCCACTGACACTGCTTCTTTTTGCCATCATTCAGAGACACTCACAACACCCCTCCTCGTCCGACCCGTCCCCGCAGTCGTCCACAAGGTCACAGAGCTGCAGGTGCTCCACGCACGCCTTCGTGTGGACGCAGTGGAAGTGCGTGTGCGTGGGACACTGCGCCACCGCTGGGGGCATCGAGCAGTTCTTGAAGGTGACATCGTCCAAAGCGGAGAAGCCGTCGAACACGCCCAGGCTGATCTTAGCCAGGCTGATCTGGAAGGGCTGAGTGATGCGCCCGAGCTGCACGGTGACCTTGATCCAGCGGGTTCCTTGATCATACAGCGCTCTCCATATGACAGTGTTGTTGTGATCTCCATTGATCCGGAGGTTCATGTCGGCGGCGCCCACAGATATGCCCGAGTTATAATGCCTGAGGGGGGAAAGAGAAAGATGGAACATTGGGTTTCAGTGCCCTTTTTGAAATAATTTTCTCACTTCAGACGCTATATATCTTCATACGCCTCACGTGTGAATATGCTTCCTGGACATAATTCATCAGGGCTTTAACTTACTCTGAATAAAAAAAATACATTTATAAACCTCATGCACATTTCTGCCTCCCGTCACCGAGCAGAGAAATATAATCTGTCACCTGACATGAACTTTCAGGGCGAATAAAACTGCCAGAACATGACATATTCAGATGCATATCCTTTCATTGTTTGCCGCTGTGAAATAAGGGAAATGCTATGAGAGCAGAGGTGCGGAGGATGACATGATGGAAACTTAACGAGACAGCAGTGTGGGTGAGTCTACAGATGGAATAATTCAAGTTCTAATAATGAATCATGCAGCCTTTCCAAAAGACATCAGAGTTTATAAAGGGGGCAGGGCGTGCTGGGGCTCTCACCAGAAAGTCATGGTGCAGCCAGAGGCAGACTGCTTGAACCAGGGTCCTCGGAGAACGGCTGTCGGATAAAGGCTGCTGCTGTTCTTAAATATAAACATAAACTGACCTGCGGAGAGAGTGAGACGGCAATTATGCATTGAAACCATATTCAGCATCCATTTCACTCCTGCAAACAGCGCGTTCCAGCAGACGGTCAGTGAGTCACCTTTAAAAACAGTTGAAACGGTTATGAAAGCAGACAGCCGAGACATTTATTTGCTAAACATCTTCATCTTCCCACAACGTTTTTATTGCCAGACGCACTGTTTTTTTCTCTACCTTTCCCTCCGAGACCTTTGTGCGTTTAGTCTAGTCTATAATAATCACGCGCTAGAAACTAAATCGTACATCCTGTTCACTGAAGTCACTGCGTCGACAGCCTCTTGGCACTTTTCGCTTGCAGCCGGACAACAAATGTACGAGGTGAAGCTCGGTGCAGCTGTTTTCATTTCCTGACAACATAAAGACACATAACCACTTAATCAAGACAACTCAGTGAAACGGCCTAAAAACATACAAAGGTATTTAAGGTTTTTCTAGTTCAAGTAAAATTTAGTTTAATTAACTTTCTGTAACTGCTCGTCCTCTGGAGGGTAATTTACACTCACACCTGTTGCTAATTGAGAATCACCAATTAACCTAATGAGAATTTGTTTGGACGACTGGAGGAAGCCGTAGAGAAAACACTGTGAGGCATCAGTGCTAACCCCCACCCCACTGTGCCGCCCTGAAGTTTAATTTAAATATCACACAATATATATATATATATATATGATCCATTAACATAATTTCTTTCAGCATTCCTCGAGAAAATGATTTTGATTTAGCATTTAGCATAATTCATGATGTAAACGAAACACTAGCTCTGCTTTGCTCGGCCTCTATGTACTTTTAATATATACATATATGTCCAAATCAGAATAATAAAGTAATTAGAAAATTAAATTTATGTCAGTATGACATTTGAGGGCAGTTTTATTGCACCAACTTCCAGTTTTAACAAACTGAGGAGACTTTTATCACTACTATGCTAAGCTACTAGTGCTACTGCTAGGCTAGAGTTTAGCTAGCTAGCTAGATATTTATTCCTTGTCATGACTTTATTTACCTACTGTAGTTCTAGTGATGTGTTTTGCCAGTGTGTGGTACTGTTCATTAAATCTCTTCCAGAAAAGAAAAAAAAAATGACACCTGTTCTGCAGCAGAGTATGAAGCTACTGGAGATGTCAAATAAGCGCAGCTTGAACACCGCCACGTGCTTGCACGCTGCCGCAGACTAGATAAGACTTTGAATGGCTGCAGTCATATCGTTACATCTTCAAACAGATGCTCCCATCAGGACGTGTGTAATTTCACGAAGCCTCGCTTTTGTATCTGCACAGCCTCCAAAAACAAAACCTAACAGAGCATCTTTTCACAGCGTGTTCGCACAACGTACACAACAAAAACAACAGATGGTGCCTGCGCGGAGTCAGCCTGCAAAAAGACTTCTTGTTAAAATCATGCCTTGAAGTGTCAAGTCTGTTCTGGAGGGTAGATGTGGAGAAAATAATGAACACGCAGCAACATGTTGTGGTACTTGGAGCTGGGAGAAACTATTGTACTGCCTTGTTTATTACAATGAATGGCGGTAAAATGCTTAATGTGGATTTATTTCCAGTGAAATGGCTGAGAAAGCATTTCTCCATGAATGTCTTACCTCTGAAAAAGCGCAGACAGCAGCTTATTATCTGCAGACTTACCGTGATTTAATCAGTAGACAATTTTTATCTTTTTCCAGTTATTTCTGACCAAACTCCCTGGACACAGTGTAATCCCCTTATCGGCTCATCGCACTTGTATTCTTATTTTCACTGACTGCTCGTGTCACATAGCCACACCGCTATTGTGAATTCATGATGAGTTTGCTTCTGTACCTTCAGTGCTGTTAGTGGAGTGGTCCAGTGGTGGCGGGCGGCCGTAATACTCTGGAGGCACCTCGGCGGATGAGCCCCTGACCCAGTCAAAGCCGTCGCCGAGGGTGAGCTCGTACCAGCCACAAGCACCAGCTTCAAAGTCGCACTCGGAGGCTGAATGAACAGAGACGGGAAATCATTTGAAGGCTCATTAGCATCTGATCTTCTCTGATCTTCTCCGATCTCCAGATTAGCTACTAATGGGTTGCCTCTTCTAATTAAAAAGGTGAAGAATGAATTATAAATCCCAACGTGGGTGAAGATCATCGTGGGATAAATGAAAGGATAATCTTGTTTTATCTTATCTTATCTTATCGTCTGAGAGAGACCGGCTAATAAAGTTGCCAAGTGTGAGGAGCTGCCAGTTCATGGTTAAATCACCTGTCAAAATTATTTACGAAATAAGATCAGATTATTCGATGAGGAAAAGCCAACGGACGGTATAACCCTATGTGCATAAAACAATAAAAATGCACTTGAGCACAAAAAAAAAAAAAAAATCCAGTCAAAGCTGAAGATTGCAGCGCTAAGAAAGCAGACAATAAAATCCGCGGTTTAAATCAATTTGCTTGTGGATTCTCGGCCAATTTTGTGTTCATTTTGAAAATATTGCCCCAGTGCAGAGACAGAGAGGAATAAAAGCCTCATTCCTTTTTAGAAAATTTTTTGGTTGAGTCACAGATGCAGCACCAGCACAGCTCAGATCTGAATAAAACTCTCTGATTAATGACTGTGTCATAAAGTGTCTGGAACATTTTAGAAAAGAGGTTAACAACTGCCCTCAAGGTGCAATTCATCCAACTTTTTGCTAACAGTTGGCTAATAACCATAGGTCTTCAACAGGGGGTCCGCACCCTCATTCAGCGATACAGGAGCTGTCTTAACACGGCACCATTTCACACAAAGCGTCACACCAGACCTGTCAATCTAAGCCTCCTGTACACAGTAGCCAATCACAAGGCCACATATAAACCGCTAACTCTGTCAGGTTCCTCGCAATCGGCCAAGAGCCTATTCAGTTCCCAGGTGAAATCACAGAAGAGAAGCTAACAGTGCAGCCAGCTCCCATCAGCCAGTTACTGAGGCCAAAATGGACCACTCACTTTGTCACTTGAACAAAAAATAAAAATAAGCTGGAAGACTACAACTGTATTTGTCTCATATAACGTTGACATCCTGTGGTGTTTAACTAGGTGGACAAATGCAAACCAAAAAAGAAATCTAGAAATCTATAACTGGATAACAAAAAGTGAGTTATACAAAAATGGGGGAAATTAGCCCTACAGACAAACTATTTCTGTACTGGGCTGTAAACACGAGTCAGCCTCAAATGAATGAAAATTTTTGGCACTTCCATGTTGGCTTGGTTTCTTAGCCCTGGACGTCAATGCTTGGTTTAGGCAGGATGTCAAAATGACAGACCAAGCATGAAAGCTGACACAATTACAATTTTACGCAACTTAAACCCAACAGGCTGTTACATTATCTTCTCTCACTTCACAGTTCTGTACTTCAACAAGGACAGCTTCAACAAATAAAACAAAAATGAAATAATACTGTGATTGTTAAATTACCTGGAGGCAGACTGTGTTTTTTTTTTTATTATTATTAAATAAAAACAATGATATCACGTAAGGACAAAAAGGTTCTTACGGCAGCTGGCTTCGTCCTCTCCATGTGGACAATGTGGGGTGAAGTCGCACACTTTGCTCTCCTCAACGCACTCCCCATTTCCACAGGCAAACCACGAGGGAGGGCAGGCAGGTGGAGGGGAAACACTGCTCTCTGCAATAGCAATTAAAAATCTAACATTAGTACAATCATTTTGATTGAACTGCTCTATTCACTCTATTCAAGAGGCACTTTCAATTTTTGGAACAAGAAAGAGCAACCGCAGTGATCTGGTAGATGAGGAGCTGCACACGTCCAAATTCTCAGTGAGGTAAACAACAGCTTTCATACACACTTTCTGCAGCATAAAATCAGATAATGTCACTTACAGAAAGATGGAAATAGGCCAGTTATTTCCTAACTAAGTTTGTTCCTCTGTCCTCTGAATACTGTGACACTATACTGTAACCAAATTTTTGGTATTTTACAATTGCAAAATCTTTGGTTGATTAGACATTTTTTATATATGTATATTTTTAATTTTCCCCCACAAATTAAAACTTCTTCAAATACACATTAACATGAATCCAACATATTTTAGTAAAGGGATAAGGGATAGCTTAATATTGAATGCACAATGATAGCATTAGGTCAAGTTTAACATAGAACATATAATAGGTAGGGGGTCCCTACTTAATCTCTGTATCCGTTTGGGGGCATTAGGACGCTGCATTAAATCAAAATCTTTCCATTCATCCATTTCACCTTCATCAAAACCAGTGTCCATCCTTCCAGATTCCTGCTTCACCACCACCACTGGCTAAACTCCATCGGAGGATATTCACGTATAGATTAGCTCATTGTATAACTACTCTTGTGTCAAATAAATAACTTAATTAGCTTTCTCTCACACACAAAGGTTACAGTAATCAATGTGGAAATATGTGGCGGATGTTGCCAAGTATAAAGGCAATGAAGAAGTGTCTCCAGCTACACTAAGCGGCTCTGTAAGGCCGTGCATTCACTGATTAGCACTGAGCACTAAGCAAAGGCCGATGACAAACTGAGGCAAGTATTGGTCATAAAACTAAGTACCTTTCCTCTGACAATGCCATGAGATTGAAAAGTAAGGAAAAAGTATTGTTGTCGATGTCCAACCTGAATGGGCTGAGATTAAATTCAGTGGCTTTCCATCAAATAGTTGTTGAGTGATTTAAGTCATAGACAGTTTGCCTCTACAAGTACTGCCTTTTAAGATAAATTCTTATTGGCATCTGATCTATATGAACTGGGGAACTTTGGTCTCAGTCAGTGGCATTTGTTCTGAGATTAAAGAGGCCTTAGAAAAGTGAAAGCCACAGGCTGTAGTCTAAACAAAACAATCAATAAAATAATCTTATTTAATATATATTTAATGGGCAGAGAGCAGGGAGATCATCCTGCTTTGGATAAAGAATAGTGGCTGTGAGGACGACGAGCTTGTGACTGTATGAAACCATAAATCATCCCTTGTTAGATTTCTATCCAAATGGACGGCGCTTTATCGAACACTCCCAGCCAAGATGTTGAGCCGTGTCATATTCATCACTGAGCTGGCAGCATAATGTAGGAGACACAAGTAAGACCGTCCCTCCATATTCAGCTCAAAGAAACGTTCGGTAAGCACTATTTTAATGATTCACTTGCTCCAGCTATGAATCTCGCCCCTTTCATCAGTATTCAAAACAAGTTTGTGGCGGTCTGTTTATGTGTGGCAATATTTCAAAACCGTCTACGTGTGAACTCGTCCCGTCTGTGTGGCGAGATGTTATTAATGGTAGCAGTACCAGACGCAGTCACGCAGCCGGGGCCGAGGGATAAGTCATCGACGGCCAGGAACTCGGAGGCTTCGCTGTCAGCTGAAAGTTCCCCTCGAATCACCACCTTGAAGAGAAGAGACGTCCCTCAGTCACCGCTTTTTATTTACGCCATCATGCTGCTCGTGTGCAGTGGTGCATGCACATCTCTGCATCTAGTATGTTCCTTATGTAAGACTGATATTAGACCTAATGGACAACCAGTGTTACAAAGACAATAAAATAATCATAAAAAAAAACAAAAAATAAGACTTTTTGATGACTCGTATGATTTCTTTTATGTTTATCTTAATGGCAGAGATATGCTAACATTAGTTCTAAACACAAAGCTAAAGGCTAATATGAGTGTCCTTTGCTTCGCAGTGATGTGAATATTTGATTTGATCGTGGAACTGGATGACAATTTAAAATTATGATATTTAATACTGTAGGAAACATAAGAATATGTATAAAATAGTAATGTACGTAAACAGGAAATCTCAAGAAATCAACCGAGCCATGTCAGGCATGTCAGGATGTCCCCTAACAGACAATACTAAAAAAACATCAATTTTCTTATCAACGTGTTATCATAATACTATCTTGGATGCAGAGGTCAAAGTCCACAACTTTATTGACACGAGTGCAGTTTTACACCCCCGTCATGTATGACTGATTTAAACAAATGGTAGATCTTGGCAAGATAGTTGATGTGAAAACAGACTTCAAATTCAGGTGGGAAGTCTTTTAAAGCCAAACCTGGACATTGAGGTCAAGACAGTACAGAATATGTACCAAAAAAAAGTCTTTATTTGACACAGAGAATAACCTCAACATGCTCGTTGAGCAAACAGACTCGCAGTGGTAAGTAATAACCCAATTAACTCAACTGCCTTTGAAACAGGACCTGGATTAATGGAGGGGAATGTGAAAGAAAGCAGAGAGAAGACCTCCTTTTACTCCGATCAGCCACGTAAAGAAACTGCTGTGGTCAGGTGACAGATGGCGAAGGCGGAGAGGAGGAAAAGGTGACACATTGTCATTGTCAAAAGATATTGGAAGGACACAAGCAGCAGGCTTTCGTAGGACTCCAGATGGGCCCTGAAGGGTCCGGTTGGGTCAGCGCCCTCTGACTGCACATAAATGCCTCCTGTGGTGCAGCTCAGTTCTGCTGAGATGACTTTATTAGTTTCCAGGAACCTTGTAATGCAGCTACATCTGACACCGTATACAATAGACTGTATATAAATATGGACAACGTCTCGCCACGTCCTTGCATTGGCCAAACTGACGCTATTTTTTCCCAGGGATACGTTCAGCGCCACCTTGTGACTGAGTCTGGTCAGTGTTGTCCGAGACTGGACTCACTAATACTACGCTCTGCTCTACCTCCACCAGCTACAAGGAAATATTGTTGGCTTATACACTGTATTTATGTTTAATTAACTCAACTCTCTCGTCCCACATAACCGCTTCATGGAGCGGTTGGCATGGCAACTGGTAGTCGTCATTACATCACATCCTGTTTCCATCGCGTCAAATCACTAACTAAAACAAAACTCACCCAAAATATTGACACTGGAATATTATTATAACTACACAGAACAACGGAAATCATTCTTGAACATTGTGTAATTTATTATTTTAGTTCAGCCCAAGTCCCACCCACTTACATAGAGGAGGTGGAGCTTATGACCTGTACTGCAGCCAGACACCAGGGGGAGCTCTACTTGCTTTGGCTGCACTTTTGAATAGCTGTTCCGCGGTCCATCGTTTTCCTACTAAAAAAACGCTGCATACCCTAAGAACCCCCAAAATCTCATCTCATCTTCTACTACAAGTTATCCTCACTAGGGTCAAACAAATCTTAAAAACTATGGCACATTAACGTACAACACAATAATGCTGAAAAGTAAGCAGTTCATCAGTCTTTGTTTACACCTGAGGCTAATCATTTGTTCCTGATAAAGTTCAATGTCCACGGCTAAATAACCAGACACAGAGAAAAGCCACAGATTTATAATCTGAAGACAAAGCTGGAGTGACGCAGGATTTGGAAGATGACAATATCGCGTGACAATCCATCTTGTCAAGCTTCACACCTAAGTCCAGACAATTCAGTGTTCTTTGAGGAACGTCTGGCAGCTACAGACTTGACAATAATCATTCATACGAGTGACTTTTAAGCGACGCTAGAACTGTTTACCAATGTGCTAATGTGTCTAATGTGCGACTGGATTGTTCATCAAGTGTCTTCGGTGGCTTCACAGTATTATCTAATTATTTGACACCATTAGTGAGAGGGCTCTCAGGCCACTATGTACACTTACTACTTCACTGTATATTTTCCTAACAAGGAATAAACTCTTGTCAAAGTCATGTTTAATCTAATCCGGTCTGACTGCTGGGCTTAATGGGGACAAGGAATCATCAGGGTCTATAATAAAAAGGCAGTAGGTTGAGGGTTAGTGGGGAAAAAGAGCTCGTTCATAAGATAATTTTGTTTTTTAAGGAAAAATCCCGGCTCCACCGGTTTTCTCACCAAAAACAAAACAGTTGGACAGATGGGCCATAAAACCAAAACAGTGAGCTGAAAGACATTGGAGTTATAAAATAATAATGACCTGTTACTCATATATAAGTTACAGGTCATTATTACGTCACAGAATGTGGCTATTGACTGAAAATGAAACAAGAAGCTGCTGACCAGCACCAATACCTTACTGCTACAATAGTAAACAGCAGTATTAATGTGTAGTTAAGCGTATGGATGTTACTGACCTGAAAGCTGTGATTGCTGGACAACTGAACCACCGTCTTGAGCCATGTGTCCTCCTGCTGGTGTGTGGAGCGTTTCCACACCTCTGTGCTCGGACCTGTCGGATGAACCCGAACCAGGACCTGAAGATCTCCATGTGTTGTCCCAACATAATGGTAGAAACTCATCTGATGAATAACATCGTATTAGTTGATGTCACATGGCTTTGCCTTATTTTATGCTAAAACAATCAGATACCTGGCATGTCTCACTGGGCTGGAGGACGGGACTGTTCAGGTCGGCTGTGGTTTTGCTTCCTCTGACGGGTGAGAGGGACAGAAAATGCACTGTGGGAGAGAGGATAGGGAAGACATGGATAAAACAATCATAACGCTTGTAGTTTCCACGTGGAAACGTCTGTTGGTCCAACCTGACGTCTTGTTTGTGTGGTCGTGTTTGAGTCCTGCGACCTCGGTGGATCTGGTCCATGTGGAGAGCGTCTCTGAGCTTTGGATCAGGTCACAGAAACTCTCCTCAAAGTCACACCTGTGATATGTAGAACCTGCAACGTGAAACATTGACACAACACAGTGTTTATTTCTGTTTGAGATACATTTTACCATTATCCAACATTATCGTGTGCATTTGGTTTTAGCTGTGGATGCATAAGGAAGCAGAATTAACTCTGATGCAACAAACATATACAACATATTTTTATTAATTTGTACCCATGTGTAAAGAAAATAAAAACAGCTCTACCAGAATATTAGGCTTACTAGGCTTACACTGTAGCATCCAATTTTTATAGCTATACATTGTATTTTAGGATGTTATTTTATATGTTTCAGTCTGTCCTGTGTGATGCACAGTTATAAAAAGTGTTAATCTTATTAACCCTTTGACTTCCACACTAAGAAATATGATTAATCACGATTAACTATCACTAATTTTTAAACTATATTGTGCACTGCAAACTGAGTATTTTGACGTATCGTTATTAAAATGTTCACACGATTGTACAGATTGATAGAATATAAACACTGAAGCTATATGATGTATATTTTCATCTGTTCAAAAGTGCTATAACTCAAAAAATATAAAAGCCGCAGCTTAGATATTTGCATATACAAGGTGTTCACACATGGGCAAATTTGTGCAAATTGAATGACTAGCAATGGTTGGAAAATGGGTACAAAATGAGAAATTAAGCATTTTATTGTCTACTAATACTATTGGACAAAAGGTCAACGGTGTGGTTACAATGCCAAGGGTTAATAACCTTGGATTGTATGAAATATTCATGTGCATTGTCTCCTCTGAATCCTTTGCATGGACTAAATTTGCACTCAAACATTACATATATTTAACTCTTCTATTTAAATTTTTTATTGTATTTATTACTTTATTCTTTTCCTGACTTTTATCCTGAGATTAAAAAAACAACAACAACAACAACAAAAAACATATTGTATGCTGGCCTACACTGGAAATACCGAACTATTGACTATTCAGCTTCAGAAAACAAGGAACAGGGATAAACATTCTGCTCTTAAGATTTCTGGGAACTTCAAAAGCAACAATCATGTCAGAAAAATAGTTGCTGTTGGGGCTGTTTGGAGGATAAATAAACATTTGTTTGAAGCAAAACAGCTTTTTTTTTTTTTTTTTTACTGTAAAGATGAGTAAAACAGTAAACCAAGGACGACTGCAGTATTAAGAAAAACAAATACACATGATTAATTAATGAGCATTTTTAACAAAGGTATTATTTGCATGAAGTCAAGTGACAAGTGGTAAATCATTTACAACACACCATTATGCAGATATAAAACTATAATTCAATCCCACACATACAATAGCAGCTTCAAACTATATATGAAAAAGGTCTTTTCGTACCAGATTAACACTGATAAATACACAATATTGTATAATTGGTGAATGACATTAGAAATAAATATAAACTGAAGAAATTACACAATAAGAAAAATTGTCATAACAAGTTTCTGATTGTTATGACAGGCCTCTGTTATCCAGGCCCCATGTGGTACACACCGCTGTAGGCTTAAGGCTTTTGAGTAATGGCAGATCATGGATATGTTGGACATGGGTTTGTCCTTCTCTTCTCACAGTTTAGAGACACTTCAGTATTAATGTTACAAGTTAAAAGTTTCATTTGCATATTTACAAAAATTAATGACTGCAGCCGTGTATAATTTATGACTTTCTGTTTAAATCTTGCCCAGCTTCTGTAAACCAGTGTGCTTCTTTATAAACTCTTCTTTATTATCGGTTTTAAGTTTTCAATCCATACTCACAGTTCCTTTCGTCGCTGCCATCTCCACAGTCGTCGGTGAAGTCGCACACGCAGCTCTCAGTCACACAAACCCCGTTAGCGCAACTAAACTCCTGCGTTGAACAGGTGCCGGCGGACGCTGGGTTATAAACCACAGCGAAGGCCAACAGCAGCCACACCGAGTCCAGCAGTAAAGCCATCGGCAGGTTATTGTTTGTCCTTCTAGTCAATCACCGTTTCTTCACCTTCCAAGTTTCAGCATTTTGTCGTCGAGACATAAGGAATAATTCCAGTCTGTGAGCAGCTTTCTCAGATCGGTCCTATGTTCGAGTATACAAGGCCAGTTGTAAAAAGCAATAAATGGCTTTTATGGCTGTTACCCAAGCTCACTCTGCTTGTTCATGCGTCCGAGACACACAGAGTCATGTTATTACAATAAGAGGGAACATGTTTGTCAAAAGGCAACAGATTGATGTTTAAAAATATATTGAAATTAACATTAAAAACTGGTTCTTTCTGAAGATTATATTACTGTACCTTCATGTGTACAGCTCATCAATGAACATGTTGTATAAAATTTATAGTTAGTGTCATAAAACATTTATTAAATATAAAAAAAATTGACGTGAATGTGCCTAATTTTCCAAAGAATATGTAAGAATTTGGGATTACGCACAGATGTGTTTAAATTAGGCTAAAATCTAAATTTTGCATCAATTTTGCAAACACAATACAATGAGATGCAAGTGAACAACATGAAATCAACATGCTAGCATCTGTACAATGACAATATTTTAACTTTAAAAATGTAAATGCACCAAGCTGTGCTAGCGTTATTGCTCATGGCAAAAATACCAACATGGCCGAATGTAAACACTTCTCCTATTTGCATGAAAAGCACCTAATACTGGTAGACACTGAGAATCCTTCAGAGGACTAGCCGTCCTCAACAAGATAGGACACATTAGCTCCAACTAATTAAAGGCTGATAGATTGAACACATGGCAAAGGGAGAGAAGAAGATGAGATGAGGATTATATGAACTGCTATGAGAGGGTCATTAACTGTGCCCAACAGGGCTCAGCTCCACTTTAGAGCGAGGTATAATTTCATTTCACAGCAATCAATAAACACCAAGCCTTAAAACAGAAAGCAACAAGCCTGTACAAGAGCTAGTGTGGTTCAAATGAAATTAACCTTGAGAGAAAAGGCGAGCTTGATGGCTCCTCTGGGGATGAGGAACCAACGAAACAAGGGAAAGATCACGTCTGGATTGACCCCTATTGGCAGTGAGCGTGTACACCATGCAGGGACATGTAGTATAAAGGCCAAAGGTTTGAACTGTGCCCTGTTTAGCTGCTGCGTCTAAAGCTAAACAGCAATAAGCCATTCTGAATGGGCAGCGTCAGCTTGTGGCGACACAGACAATCAGCGTATTCTGGTTGTAATGTGAGGTAGGGCGAGTGCGGAATAACAACATGGACATGGTGTCATCAATATCATTTCACAAAGAGCAGCAATAAAGTGCTCAAGGATGGAAGCTCATTACATAACATAAAACCGTACAGGATTAGTAGTTTAATCCTAAAGGGAAATTCACTGCATGAAAACAAATGACAAAACTGGTCAAATCATAACAGCACTGCAGACGCTGTATTTATTCTAATTAGCGTCTTAAGTGTTAATGTTAGTATGTTAACAGGCTCACAAACACAAAGCTAATGTGCACGTGTTTAATAGGTCACTGTTTTTGTAAAGTCTTTGCTCACAATAACAAATGTTACATTCCTAAACATTTATTATGTTCACCCTCTGCTAACTTTTGCTAGTAGTAGCTGATTAAAGTGTTGTGAGTATAGTTTTGAAAGTAAGGAGAGATCTAAAGTGACCTTTAACAAACACCATAATTCGATGTGCTAACTAGATCAGGCATCTTTGTTCATGTTTAGCAACAGTATCAGGCCTAAAGATTTTCTGGTGTCCCACCACATTCGCTAATGCACACTTTTTCGGTCTTTGTCTTAGGTTATCTGATAAACAGACACACAGCTGCATAGCTTAACACTGCCAGTGAACAATAACATTTTTAAAAACGTGTGATTTTCTTTCATTGTAGGCTAGCTTGACTTTCGCCACCTAGGCTACATAAAAACTGACCCAAATTCACTTTTTTTTCCAGGCCTAAAAGGTAACTTAGTCTAGGTCCTGGCTGCCCGATTTAGCGCCCACTTGGCTCGCAACCAATTATATTTAATTATTTTTTTTTTTACATATAATTTTCCCACCGTCAGCGCTCGGAGTGGAAGTGCAACAATATTCAATGAGAGCGACTCATTGAATATTGGTGCACTTCCACTCCTCACCAGAGAATACCATTGTAATACATTGATGGTAGGGTGGCGCTGTTGAGCTTCTGTCAGCTCAAATCCTGTGAGGTGAAGAAGACCAGCAGCGAGTGAGAGGATGCAGATGGAGCGTGTTATTCATTGACTGTATACTAGACAGTGGTACATAAAAAATAAAAAGTTGGAAAACGATTATCTTTTTACCGATGTTGATTCCACCACAGTGCATATTGTATGATTGAAGTCAGTTGTGTGATTAACGGAGGCATGTTTTATCCTGTTTATTGCACTAAGTACAGCACTGATTTCATTTTGGGCCCAATTTTTGTCCCATTTTACTTCACTAAAGGTCTTTGTATTTGAAGATATATATAGAAGATGTATAAAGTATTCAAATATTTCTTCAAATATTTCAGAGTGCTTCAATAATTTTTCTTATTTAAAGCAGACAGATAGATGTTCAGTCATTACTGAACATATGAGAAGCACAATACACAGTCATTCATTTTTCAAAATTAATATGTGATAGTGTTTGTTTTGCACATGCATGCTGTATATACCAATATTTAACTTAACGTACTGCAAAATTAACATTTTAGCCCATGAACCTCTCCCTGGATGCATTTTTGGCCCTCAACTGGGAAGAATTTGGGCACCACTGGTCTAGGTCTATTACACAGCTGCATTGGCATAACATAGGCAATAGACAAGGCAATGGACTGCACACCCTTTTCACTGGCTGGATCTCTATCACCAGCTTTTTAGCCAATTCACCAGCTTGAAACAATTTTTTAGCCTTTTCTACCTTCCTGTTTCCCAGATAATAGTAGCTCTTCTGATTTCCCGAAGTCTTCGTGCAGTGTATTTAAGTGCATTGGCTCAGACACAGGGGACATGAGGTGAAGTCAAAGTCAGCCTTTGTTGCTGACAGTTTATTGATGCAGTCTTAAGAATGGACATTAAAGTTGATACATCATTTTAATTTTTAAGGGAAATTAACCAATTCACCCCAAAAAAGGTCATGTAGGCCAGTGCCCAGTTTAGACTGATAGTTCCCGAGATACTGCAAACAACACACGTCTACCGTGTTGCTAAAGAACAACAGACGGGACGAATCCAGTCGCTCACATTTATCCTCAACTACAAGATCTCATGTCGTGTTTTGTCATTTTAAGGGATGCCTCAGTTTGGATTGCAGTTGTGATCAGTTTTGAAGCACATGCTTGGTTGGAGAAGAAGGTTACGAAAACGTAGCATTAATTTTCATGAGTTCTTGCCTCCACAGCTCAGCTCACCTCGTTAACTTATCATGCATTTGCTTCCTTTTCTGTTTTCCAGCTTATGAATTCTCAGGAACTCTCATTTCACCTTTATGTGAAATAGAGGTCGAAGCAAACCAAGGCCAATTTATTGCTGAGGCTATCGGGGGTGGTGGGGTGCGACTATTTATCAAAGATGTGAACTAATCTGTTTCTCACACACATTGTCTCGTACATATTAAAACAAAGATTCAATCCTGTTCCTGTTTGTTAGCAAACTGATTGTTTTTGACCTCTGAATTTTTCATTTGAGTTATAGTGAGGGAACGTTACCTTCAGAGAAGTGTAACAGAATCCATTACCCCTCCTCTCCCCCCCACACACAAAAAAAAACTTCTAAGGTGTTGTGCTGAATAGACACACAGATTATATAAAGCAATTCCGTTGTATCATTTTTAAAGCAGAGCTGAAATAAAAAGCACAGACACGCACACAAAAAAAATAGGGAAACAATCAATAAAATCTCTGAGAATTTCAATGAGGTACGAACTTAACACTGGCAGACATATTTCCATTCAGCAGAGGCATGAACTGTTCTATGTGACTGTTTTTAAAAGAAGCCTTCCTCCACAAGAGAGAAAAAGACACCAAACTTGTTGTGTCTGATCATTTATCCTCATAATCGTTATTCATTTCCTACACCGGTGCATTCAGACACTTGGTTAATTAGGACACATCGACAACGAGGAACATTTGCATTGCATTTTGAACGCAGCCAATCTGCTTTCACAGTCTGTGGCGATGTGCGTCACCTGCTAATGTTCTTCCAACCTGAATGGAGTGATTCATTTCTGAGTGATCGTTAACAGCTGGAGTTTAATCTTAACGGTGCTCCTGCAGGAGACGCTTTACTAAGCACCTCCAATCAACACAGTTTGAGGAGGAACGTCCTGCAGAGCTCTGTGACACGACGGCCTCAAAGTGTTGACAAATGAGGTTAATAGGAGCGACACAAGCTAGAAACCCAGATTGCATTAAACACCTGAGTCTTGTGCAACCTATTTTCCAGTTCCTTTTTTTTTTTTTTTTTTTTTTTTGCCACAATGCCGCCAAGTGTCAGAATGTAAGAGGCACTTTGCCAAAACACAGAGAAAACTTTCTTACAAGGCAAATGAGAGGAAGTCTGTTAACGGTTTTATGGCTGCAATGTCAAAAGTCTTAACTACCTGCTCGTGACCAAACAGTTTTTTATAGTTGTAGTTTACATCAAGCACTGGTTGGTTGAGGCAATCTGCTGCTACGCTGGTGTCAGCAGTCTGGGTGGTTAAAAAAAAATATTCATCTAATATTTTGGTGGTTAAATGTGCATTTTGTCACTATTTTATTAGCTTTTGCGCTGCATACGTCAGTGTAAACTTGGTGCACCAACACGCTGCTCTTAATCACCCAGTTAGGTAAACCTGAAGTTTGTTTTGCGTACATTTGCCTTAAAATACGTAAACTCCAAGCAAAAATATTCAAAGTCAAATTGTGAATGCGAGGTTAGTCGGTTAGACAGTAGCCTAAATGTCGTGACTTAATCACAAATCCACTAACTGAATATTTAGTTAGCTTGCTAGCTTTAGTTAGTAAGCTAGCAAGTAAGTTAGTAAGCTAGCAAGAGATTGCTTCAATGCAGCTAGGTCTATCTATCTATCTATCTATCTATGTCTGTACAGTAATTCATAATGAGCTTGTTGTCAATGAGCAGCCCCAGATGATGAGTCTGTAAATAAAACATATTTAGTAAGCAAGCGTATCCTCCTGTTTTCTCTCTCTGTGCTCAACAACCCTCAAAGTAAATCACCTGAATAATTACAGCTTGATTAATGACTAAGAGAGAGAGAGAAGGTACATTAGAGAGGAGGTTATGTTTCATAAAATGAAGATAATATCTGACCTGTATTAACCACCCTGCTATAAATTCAGCTTTCTGGACGAAATATTAAAATATTACTTTCGCAGTAGTTTGTTCTGCTTTAGTCTGAACAGCCTGACGTTAAGGATGATAAATGAAAGGAACGCGACACCTCAAACCTTTTTGATATTCAAGTGCAGCAGTTTAGATATTAGAGGGAGAACTGACATAAACCTTGACCACAGCTGCCATGTATGTGTGCGAATAATGAATAATGACATCAGGGCATGTTGTATATTCATAGGGCGTTTTCTAGTGACTGGGAGATTGAGAGGTTGTGATTACACATGTCAAGACACACACAAGGCATTTGGCATTTGTCCAGGTGACAACTGCTACATGATTAAATGTGATAGATATATAAAATAATAATCATTGTCTTAATAAGACAAAATATGGAAAAGTATATACATATGAGTCAATGAAACAACTGAACGGCTTGTCAATCATTGAGGCTCTTTGTCAGGTAAAAATCCAACCAATGAGAGACTACTCATGGTTCACATAGGCACAGATGTTGTAAACATATTCCGAGGTGTGACACCGCACAGGTAAGATGCATTGGTCAATAAAAAAAAAAGAAAAAAAAAACACACATTAAATCCAGTACACTTTAATGGGCGGTGTTCCTCAGGGATCAATTCTGGGTCCACTTTTCTTCTCTTTACATGGTCATACTTGAAAATATGATCTATTTTTAGATTTTTATTATTGATGGTGATATAATTTTAGTTTGTTTCTTCATTAACTTTGGTAATACTACTCAAGTGTTAACTTATTTCACTTACAGATTTACAGGTGACGTGAAATGAGGGCGATGAGTTGAGGAATACTACACAACAAATGCTCCAAGTCAGACTGGATGTGGGACTGTAACCAATCAGTTTAAGTGGCTGCATGACATTTAAAGTCAAGTTTAGAGAACTTGGAATATTCTTTACTGCATAGTTTATTAAAAGAGTGAGGTAATGGATTTTAAAGTGCATCTTTTTTTATTGCTTCCGGCATGCACTAAAAACAGAAGAATAACAGGACTGTTTTCCATCGAGTGTGTAATTTGACATTTAAAGATGTATAACAGAAAATCTGTCATTGTTTTCATTATCTATTTATTTATTTTTATTTATTTAATGAACATATATTTTTAAATATGCATTAGTGAATAGGATGCATTATTTTGTTTGGAAAAGAAAGGTTAAGCACTCTCTTTCCACTACCATTAGCACGGCTGCTTCTGGGAACGAACTGGAAATGTCTGGCATTTTTCCCAGACTGCAAGTGAAATATTACACACAAATCAAATCTGAAAACAAAGGGAACATTGGTGGGAATTTTGGATCTGGTAGAGAAAATGAATTTCAAGAAGTAGGCAGCCAGCTCTGCATTTTGATGTTAATGTTTTAAATGCAATCGTGTTAAAGTAAGGATAACACCTGGTTTTATCCACAGATAGGAACATCCTATACAGGTCATATATGTGATGGAAGTGTGGGGGGTTGGGTAGGTCACGGTTCAACGCGCAAGAATCCTTATAAAATGCAAATGAAAGTGTCAAACATATAGGCAGGCAAGTTCAAACTGACACTTATGTGACAGGGGAGGCCTCACGAGAGCAGCGGCTGCGAATCACGTCTCGGAAATTTAATTTTTCAATTAATCAGCAGGTCGGGTATATGGTAATTGTCTCAGTGTGGAGTGAACGCCTGCATTAATAAGAACATATAACTGTGAATCTGACTGACTGGTGGGAATTAGAAAGATATTGTATTCCTACAAGTGCAGCAGGATTTTTTTTTCTTTGTTGGAGATAAAAAGCATAGTGTTTGTTCTAAAGTAAAACTATGTAAAAAAAAAAAAAAAAAAGTTTTCTCCCATTCTACCTTCACTGCCAACTGTCTGTCGAGCATATTGTGTTTATTTCACCAATACTATCACAGCATCTCTATTTATGTTTGATTGTGACAGATCCCACCCCCCTGTGGAGGGAAACACAATTTCCAAAACCAAGTTAACACGAAGCCCACCTACAAGTCTAAGTGTGAAAAATAACAAGACACATAACAGATTTCAGGTAACATGGAATAAACTGAACAGAATAATCAATAGAGGTGCATATTCAAGTAAATGTGAGCAGTGGGTGAGGGTGCCTGGTCTGAAAATCTTACCGCAGAACATTATAATCTGATGATGGAAGTTGTATCCATCGTTTTTTATCAGGACTAATGAGACAAACTCAGATCTCTGCCATTATCTCAAAACATCGCAGCGGTAAATTAAATAAAAGCATGTTTATTTTTGTTTGCGTGTAACTTAAGAGGTGTGGGCACCGGTGCCACTTTTGAAACGGGCCCTTCAGGCCTCTCCAAACACAGCAAAGTGATTACAATCGCAAACAAAGCATCAATTAGAGACGAGAAATGCATTAAAAGCCTGGGTGAGCAGCAGAATGTGAGCTCACTGCATGCCATGAATCCACTTGCTGACACGGTGTCATTCATCTTCATCATCATCATAATCAGACTTAACAATGCAAAACAAAAACACCGCCCGAGGTTAGGATGATTAAGGGCGAAACGTGGCTGTTTCACAGTCTGAACCAGCTGCTGCTTGGAATATTTAATTGACGGAGGTGGTTAAGAGCTAACGAGGCAGAAAGAGGGGACAGTTAAGTCAAACTTGATAACAGAAACTTGCAAAATAAGAGCCGGTGATTAATGTGTTGAAGTGACTTAAAAACTGTGCAGAACTTAAGCGTCGTAACATGTGCTTTAAAAATTTGTCTTTATATATTTTGATGAAGAATAAGAAAGTCAGTAGTGTAGCTATTCTTTGAGGATGTATGTATATTTACTGATAACAAGCTGAGAGCTTGCAGACTTAACTTGTATGATCTCTTAGCGCCATCTAGTGGTTCTTCACCTCACGCTTGGTTCGAGTCAGTGAGCACAATGTTTTCATATTTCGTGTCTGCTCCTCTGCTTCTCAGTCCTGTGTCATGTCCTGTCCCTGAGATATGTGTGTTTTAGTGTTATCGCCTATTTCATCGGGCTGTATTATATTACATGCAGATTGTGGATGGGAGTCGCAGCTCTTTAATGCATCACCCTGCCCAGTGCCACATATATCCAGAATAATACTGAATAGAACATTTTGAGTAGCATTGTTTGTGCTCATTGTTTATATGCTAATGTTTCCATCTCAGTTTGTTTTCCAGGTAATCAGTGAGATAAGAAGAGGCCATGCAATGATATGACAAGAAAAGATGACGAGTGCAATAAACTAAACAGATCTTGCATGATACACAATCGAAGTGGAGAAATTGTAATATGTATTTCATCCCTGTCCCTGCAGAGTTGTACACTTTTTTGGATGCCTCTACTGGCAGAGGAGTTAATACACTTGGACTAGGGGACATACAAGACAGCGAGACACTGATGCTTATTATTAAAATTGTAAATACTGGAAAATTATATTAAATAGAACCTGACAATATTTTAAATATAATTAATTTAAATTGTTTAAACAACTCCAATATTTACTCATGCCGCAAATTTTAATGCATTTATAAATATATTTGTTATCATTGTTGCAGCAGTTTTTAAAAATAATATTACAAATATACCTTTTCTGAATTTTACATTGAGAAAATATCAAGAGTAGCTCAACAGTTTTCCATATTGAGACCTCAGGATTTTAAATGGATGAAATTAAATTGTGCTATGTCTGTTTCTTGTCACAGTTTGTCTCAATAAAAAATAAATAACCTCAGATTCACCCTGGCCTGACACAAATGCATCAAGCTGATGAGTCCATTTACTGATTTCTATGTTTCTTTTTTTCCTTTTGTACCACTGGATACATGACATTTACACGTAATACCGTGCACTGTATGTTGTCATGACGTTGTATTGCTTTTTATTCTTCAGTATAATATGTAGAAAATATTCTTCCACCCATGTTTATGCATGAAAACCGGAGACGTCCCTGCAGGCTGCAGGGTCCACCTGCTTTCAGTCATCGCAAAGTCTATCCATGCTTAATCCTGATGAAGTGTTGCGGACTAAACTCGGTGGCTCTGACAGCGCTTGGTCAACATCTTCGATGATCCTGAGTACAGCTAAAGCATATGGTCATATTGTTTTTAAGAAGAAGCCAAAAACATTTCCTGGTAGGTACTCTCCTTAAATGGGCTTCTGGTTTTGAGCTGTGTAGAATAGAAGTGTACAGCTGGTAGACTCAGAGTCATGCCTGTACTGTACCAACAGACTGAAGCACAACTTTTTCCCCCGTTTCAAATGTCATCTGAAATACTGCAGCTGAAAATCTGACCATTCCAGTTCATTTTGACAATAATATGGGTCATCAACAGCAGCACCAAATAAGAAACAACGTAATGACAAAAGAAAAAAAGAATAAAAGCTAAAACAGAACCCTAGTGTGACAGACTTCATACTTTTTTTTGTGACACTTAGTTTGGAAACCTCTGAATGGATATTCATCAATGCTACACACTTTCCATTTGTGATCAATTTAAGCGATTTAAAACAATAATCTCTTCAATCAAACTTAAATAGTGGAGATGCTTTTTTCAAATTTATATTGGATGTGAAATTTTTTCTTAATAAAATATAAAGATTGACAGTGGTACATAATTTATTTTCTTTTAATAAGTAATAGAGTTCTTCGGGTGAAAGTCCGATCTATGCTCCAGCTTCTGCAGCCGTGACGTCTCTCCTGTGCGTGCTACGTCACTGGCATGCGTCAGCCTAGAATGTAAACACTCCTCCTGCTGCAGGAGCAGCAGCACAAGCAGAGTTAGCTTCTATTTCACCTGCCAGGACCCTTCAGTCATCGCATTTATCACTGCCAATAATAATCCCTATAGATATCATATTAGGTTATAAACTCTTTTTCGGGACTTTACGAGACCGAGTCGAATTGCTGCGGTAAATCTAAAAGGATTAGCTGGTTGAGCTAGGTAGCTTTCAGATGTGTTGACTCTGCTTCACGCTGCTTTTAAAGCCTTAAGTTTGTCCTTCTCGGTGCCGAAATGCAGCTCTCCCTGGTGAGTCTGTGCGCCAGAGAGGTGGTGAGTGACCACAGCTCGTCCCCCGGCTGGGTGAGGTGGGTGCCCAGGGAGCTGT
Organism: Mugil cephalus; assembly: GCF_022458985.1. Taxonomy (NCBI): domain Eukaryota; kingdom Metazoa; phylum Chordata; class Actinopteri; order Mugiliformes; family Mugilidae; genus Mugil; species Mugil cephalus. The sequence goes on along the minus strand of NC_061787.1, from coordinate 8,932,089 downwards.
ACAGACCGCTGCTGGAGGCCGCCTTCCACAGCTGCAGACCTCTGGCCGTGAGTGAGCTAGTGCAGCGGTGGCCTGAGCGCACACTGCGCGTCGGAGGCAGGAGGAAACAGGGGCAAACTGCGCCAAATCGACTCTGCATCCAGGCCCTGTTACTAGCAGTCGTTAGAGGACTCTCGGACCACAGGTGGGATTACAAGTCGTGATCATGATCTGTACAGTGATATCAGTGTTTATATATGAGAGTAACATTTAAGACTTTCTTATCTAGGTGTGCGCTGCAAATGCTGGACCTTTGTGGACTGCAAGGAGATGAAGGAGGAATGGGAGACCCGATGGGAGGCTGGTCCCTGACTGTAGCCCTCTGTACTGTGGTGGTTCAAGCCAGAGCTGGAGCACAGAGGGGCCAGAGGAAAGAAGGAGAGCGGGAGAGAAAGCGGTTCTCAGCTCTGGAAAGAGAGAGGGATATAAAAAGAGAAAGGGGCCAGAGGAAGAGGGGAAGTGAACTCGGCGGCGATGAGACAAGCTCCGAGAGTGAGAGGGTCATGAGTGAAGAGGAGCTGATTAAAGGAGTCCGGAGGAGGATGGAGATGGAGAGGAAAAGAGAGGCAGCATTGACGGGTCCAGGGGGGAGTAAAAGAGAGAGTGAAGAAAAAGAGTTTGATGGTGAAGTGCTGATGCACGTGAGAGCTGATCTTTTCGTCAACGCCCGCTCTTGGGAGCGTGTTCGCGTAGCTCTCAGCGCATCAGGACCCATCAAGCTTCAGTGCCGATATCTGCGTGTGGAGGAGTTTTCAGTGTCCAGTATCAGGACTCTGCTCGGGCTGCTGCCGCGCAGGGGTCTCCTGGGCGTGGACGTCCGCTACAGCAGCCTCGGCGTCGCTGGCTTGGCCGAACTGCTGCCTCTGCTCTCCACCTTCCCCGCCCTGAACTCCCTTCGTCTGCACTACTGTAACCTGGACTTTCGTAGAGACCACCTCGGTCAAGAAGAGGCGTTAAGGGATCTGTCACAGGGCCTGGCTCACCTGCAGGAGCTGCGACGCCTCAGCCTCACTGCACTGCGACTGCCCGGTCAGTTGCGTGTGCTGCTCAGGTACGTTTCAGCTCAAACTCTGAAGCTACACTTTCCACTAAGTAAATGTCAAGTTTTCTCCAAAACCCTGTTATGAAGAAACTAATAAATGTCCAACCTTAGATTTAGAGAACAAAGCACCAAAATGTCAGTCACTGTACAAGCTTATAAAGTGAAGAATTCTTTGTCTCACGCGACTGTAAACTGAACATCTTTGAGTTTAGTCTTTAAAATGACAATAATAACTTTTGTTTCAGCTCGCTGCCTCAGCCTCTGGAGGTTCTGGAGCTTCCCTACTTGAGCCTGAGTCCATCCGACCTCAGCTATCTGTCCAGCAGCCACCACGCTCCCACGCTGCAGCAGCTGGATCTGAGCGAAAACCGCGTGGATGAACACACCCTCCCCTCGATTCGCCGCCTCCTCACCCAGGCCTCCAGCAGCCTGCAGCACCTCTCTTTAAGCGGCTGCGGGTTGACTGATGGCCTGCTGGGTCTCTTGCTGCCCTCGCTCGGGGGCTGCTGCGCCCTCAAGAGCTTGGCCTTGGCCCTTAACCCGCTCTCCATGGCTGGCCTCGTGGACCTGGTGAAGATGGCTGTGAGAATGCCCTCCTTGCGACAGCTGCTGTACCCCAACCCCCTGGAGGACTACCAGCCCGGCCTTCCCGACCTGCCCTCCAGCGCCCAGCTCTTAGACTGGCCCCTGGATGAAGCCACAGACATCAACGCAACCGGCAGTCAACTCAACGGGCTGCTGATGGAGGGTGGGCGCTCTGACCTCTTCCTGACCTGCGACCTGCTCAATTATGATAAAGACTTGGTGGACTAGAGCAGAGTTCAGGGCTTTTTAGTTCACTCACTCCAGAGTCATGTGCATATGTACCTGACAATCAAACTCTGTTCTTGTCAAGTATGTTTATTGTCTCATTTTCTCAGCATCTGTCGTGTTAACAGTTATTTTTATTTATGCTTTTGATGCCCAGTAATCAGCATTAAGGTTAGATGCTTAGATGAGAGAGGTGGCATTGAGGAGGTTACCTGTGCCACTAAATTAACCAGTCCGCACTGCTGGAAGCATGAATGTGATGTAAAAGGTAACAAATCATAACAACTTAAATGTTGGTCTGATGCTGTTCTACACATGAGCTTTCTTCCTCTTAAGATTTGGTGGTAAAACACAAATAGAATGAGGGGATAATTGAATATCTGCTGATACACATTCAATCAGAAGGTGCTGCACTACCACTGCCATACAAAGATAAACATCAAACAATCAAAACTACAAGTATCCTTTAACGGGAACTGAATGTAGCTACAAAATATTTAGTTTTATTTGAGCGATGTACCTATCGTGTTTTTGTAAAATGATGTTTTGTTATGTATGTTTCACTCCACCAGCATCAGGAAATGACAATACCAAATCAGCCTTATTATCTACCACAGCAATGTATTTATATACTGTAAGTCACAGAATAAACAGTCACTCAACAACGTTCTAAGAGCCCTCTAGTTTCCAAATAAGGTTTCTCTGCAGGGCTCATCGAGTGTTAATGGGATAGTTACAGGCTATTTTTAAAAGAGGAAGCATCATCTGTAGTACTCTACCAAGGATTCCTGGTGAATGAAGTAGCGTCGAGTTGAGGCCTTCAGCCAGTCCTCGTCTGAGCAGGTGTGGAACGGGAAGAGGGTAACCCGAGGTAACGGCAAGGTGATGAAACTGGGAAAGTGCATCAGGAAAGGACGGTTTCGAATGGGAGGCAGGATTATACCTGAGTAACAAAAATGATGTTGGAGGTTATTTTACAGAAATGAGATGGTCTAAAGGAGATGGGCTAAAATACGGAGACACCTCACCTGGTGGCCTGCGTATCCTGGCCATGCTGTAGGTCTCTCCTAAACGAAGGATTGGTTGGGAACTACTACAAAAATAAAAAATATTTCAGCAGACGACATAACAACAAAACCACTTCACTACTATATGTGCTTGACTTTTACACACCAGTCATAGAGAGGTAAAAGCACGGTGTTTTTGCGGCCTGTGGGTGCAGCACATCGAGCTTTTCTGTGCTCTTCTTTTTGGACAAAGCAGAAGTGATTGAGCACGTCCACCGCGCTGACGACTGAGGGTTTCCACTTCTCTGTGCTCAAGAGGTACAGATGCCTGTTATGTTCCTGGCAGCGTGGAAATGAAAGGGGAGGGAAAGCAGTCGGTCAACAGCACTTGGACAAGCTCTAATCGATTACTATTTGCAGGCATTCAGGTCACAGTAAAGGACAGAAGAGCAGCGGAGAGCTGTTCTGTTCTTTTGTCACACTCAAAAAAACACTAATGGATGGTGATAGTGAACAACAAATGCATGTCACTCTTTTCCAGATGCAACAGACAAGAAGAGATATACAAGTTAAACTGAAACACGTCTCTGTTACTTTGAATTTGGAGATCCACAACTCCAACCAACAAGCTGCTCTGTCGTGGAGGCTCTTCCACATGTCAGACTGGTCCTTCACCTCCGTGTCCCAGCTCTCCAGCTCAGGCCACAGCCACTGCTCCGCTTCATCCACACCTAAACCTTTCAGGACGCGCAGTACGACTTCCCTGTTCACAAAACCACAGCATGCAATACAGAACGCAAAATTTAACAGGAACGTTCAGACGTTCACGTTTCATGACTGTTGCTAAAACCCACCGAAGGCCTGTTTTTTTGTAGGCGAGAAGAATCAGCAGCGTCTTCACAAGATCGAAGCCGGCCGGTTTCAGACGCAACAAGAGATTCAAGATTTCAGTGAGGACAGTCCGTTCAACGGGTGACTGAAACAAACGACAAACAAACACAGAATTGATCCCAACGTCGAAATGAAATCGCCACTTAAAACTGCACGGGGACTTTTTGGATCCTACAGTACCATCTGAGCTTTTGCAAATTTGTGCACAGAGTCAATGAGGCTTTGGTAAAGCTGGTCTGTACACTGCAGGATCCCCTGGTTGTACAGCGCCTGCATCGCGACGATGATCTTGATCTTGGACGGGACGCTGCAGGTTTGCAGAAAGCTCAGCAGCTTCAAGAAGAAGTCTTGCGGAGACAGGGTGCTTGGGATACTCTGCGAACACACATGACACACCTCAAGACCTAAACCTGAGCAGCCTCCATCGACACCACTGGGTTGTGTCGCATTGGATTGTGTTACCGTTTTGTCAGGATACACGTCTCTAAACCATTCCATCTCTGCAAACTGTTTGAGGAACGCTGGCACTTCAGGAGAGGGTTCTCGTGGTGGAGGTGGTGTTGGGGTTCTGACACGAGGACGTGGAGGTTGAGGTTGAGGAGGAGGAGGAGGAGAGGGAGTTTTGGGTTTGGGTTCCTCGACTGGAGAGAGGATTCGTGGAGGCTACAGGAACAAACAAATGTCAGCTACTACTACACTGACATGTATGAAATGAAGACAGTAGTTGCTCTCACTGCACCTCTTTTTCCTTCTTCACTACGACGGGTTTCTTCGGTATGACTTTCTTAACAGGCTGTGGCTTCACGTCCTCGAGCATCGGAGGAGCCTTCTTCTCCTGCAATAGCATAGTCAGACACATTTAGTGTTAACAGACATCTCTGTGCAACAATAACCACAGTCTGCAACATTTAAATATGAAATCTACTGAAACCGTAAATACACACTGCTTCTATGAGCCACTCAAATGTATTTAAAACAAGAACACAAGTGCTTATCATGCTTATAGTTTGTTTACCTTCTTTTTCTTCACTTTCACGGGGACAGTCTCAATCTTAGGTTCAGGTTGAGGTGAGACGGGCTTTTTTAACTTGGGAGGGACTGGAGGCCTGAAGTCCTTCGGTTCAGTATATGAAAATATGAATTTATTCGGCTGAAAGGTGTAATCCAAATCCACCTGTAAACAGAGCATTAGACCATTGAGAATATAAAAACATGCAGAATTATCCATGATTTTCTGGTCAAATAATCTTGTAGATGTTTTTCAAATGGTTTCAAATGAGAATCTTACAAAACATTCAAACCACTATAATGTAGTTCTGTTTCTAGCTTCCTGTTTTAGCTTTCAAGTTTTACGAAGGAAACATTTAATTTGCATACATTCTGGTGTTAATAATCTACTCTGTCTCGAGATGAGGCTTTTTCTACACTAAGCACCACTTTACCTTATACCTCTAAATCTCATGACATCACAATCAGGTCAAACTGTCAAGTGCTTTCAATTTTTTTTTATTGTGCAAGCTGCTTAAATCTTTATTGTTCACGCAAAATTAAGCCGTTCCTGACTGAAATGGGTCTAAAACAGGAAGTAACCTTAACACTGGGCGGCAGGCGGTATACTATTTCCATGTAGCGGCCGAAGGCCTCTTTCTTGGTTTGCTTTGTACTGGGAGGCTTCCCTTTTTTGCATTTCACTGTGCCTTGCAGGAGTGCTTCTAGGTCCATGTTTGATGTCCGTACACTCTCCTGAGACAAGACAGATGAAAAGGATTCATGAATAAAATCATAGCACAACTGACATACATTATCTCAGATTCTACTACGTGACGTGCACCTTTGGTTGTTGCATATATTCAGTTAATATCTGATTACTCCAGATTGCTTGGGATAACTTCTCCTCACTTTTGGACACGGTGGGAGTCCTGTTTGCACAAATAGTGGTGATAGTTCACAAGTTCAATGTTTGCATTGCTTCTAATATGTGATAATTGTGCAACTTACTTTCTTTGGTCGTATGCGTCTTTATCCTCAATAGGCAAGTCAGTAAAAGGCTCAGTGTAAGAAATGTCAGGAAGCTGTAAAGAAAGGAGATAAGAATTTTCGACTTCAGCAAAAATAAATAAATAAATGAAACCCCGTTATAGCCACATGCAGATGTCTTACGGTTTCTCTGTAGCTGCGTGGCAGGAATTTTTCACAGCTCATCCTGTAAAGGTCCCCTTTGATCCCCAGGAACAGTTCTCCTCCAGACCCACTCCACACCAAACACTCAGGCACTGCATTCAAGTGAAGCTTCCTGGAGAAGCCACAAATAAATCAGCAGTATGATGATGTACTGTACTGAAATATACTGAGGAAATATACTGTGGAACAACAATCAGGGGCAAATAATGAGCCCTAACCTGATGATGTGATTCTCCTCATTCCAGATACACGCTGTCTTATCTAGACTGCTGGAGACAAACACCTTCAAATCAGGCAACACACACAGCCCTGCAAACAAAACAAAAAAACAACAACAACAAAAACATGAGTAAACACAATAATATTGAAACTATCGACAGAATAGAATTCATTAGGCTCCTGTGACCTGTGAAGGGCTCTGAATGTCCCACCCTGGGCTCGTAATCTGTTTCTCTCTGTCTCTCGTTGAGCAAGTTAAAGTGCTTCAGGCTGTAGGAGCCGCTGTTGGGCTCTTGAAAGGTCAGGGCCAACTGAGGCCCCAGTGCTCCCAGGTAGACTTGAGGCTGGCCACAGTTCAAGCTCAGCTGCTGGGTGAGACAATCGTTGACAAAGGGGTTTACTCTCCACACCACCACTGTCAGGTCCTCTCCTGAATGATTGGAGCAAAGTCAATAAGTCCCCACTGCCAAGTACGCAAAAAGCTAAAAATGCTACATGCTAAATACCTGTGGAGAGGAGGTAGCTGTCCTCAGGGTAAACTTGCAGTGTGGTGACTTTTTGACCGTTGTGCGCTGGCACCCTGCACAAAACCTTCCCATTGTTTATTTTCAGAGCACTCACACAGCCTCCGCTTTGGCCAAGGATAATCAAAAACCTGTTCCAAACACAGACGTACAATTACATTTGCACAAATAAAGATAATTTGGCAACACTGTATGTGCTTTGCAATGCTCACTTATTCTTGGTGTCATCACGTAAAGCCTTGCTCCTGCGTCTGCAGCCTCTGTTCTCCTGTAAGTCTCTCCACTCCTCTAGAGCTTTCTCTGCGTCCACCACATAAACGTAGAGGACCAGGCAGCAGGCTGGACCAGGGGTCGCCAGATTCTCAGCTTTACTTTGAATCAAGTGGTCCTTCTCCTGCCAGGGACCCTGTCCTCTGCCTTCCCATTCTTGCATTAAAGTGATTGGATTAGTGAGCGTGTTGGCTTGCAGCACTGTACCTGCCTCAGTCAAGGCCAACAGAATCTCTTTGTGCAGGCAGTAGTCGGCACACAAGATCCTGTCCTTTGCCTTGAATGAAGTCAGCAACGCTCCAGTTCCTGCAGCCACAAGAGTGACATCGTTGTCCCCAGTAACACAGAGGACTCGTGTAGGGTAAGGAGCAGGGAAGTGTGAAACGTGGATTCGTCTCAATAAGGTGTCTTCGCTGCCTCTTAATTTGCAGTGGAGGGTATACAACGTTCTGATGGCCCAGAAATCCACCCCTTGGTGTGAGAAGGAGAAAAAGATATCTTCTTTTCTAGTGCCTCCCATGTACAGTGGAGGATTTTTCTGCTCTGTCTGGACACACTCATGCACGTCGCACTCTTCCACATTCCAGCAGCGGATTGTGCAGTCCAAAGAGGAAGATATCAGCACGTTTAATTTGGAGCTGTAGTACAAGGAATTCACCACATCTAAATCCAAAGGAAATAATACAAATCAGAATTTTTTTTAAAGTCGCAGAAATAAAAATACGGTTCGGTGATAATTTTACCCTTGTGCCCGGAAAAAGCAACACGTGGCACCCAGTCTGGACCCCATACTCTGATGAAGAGATCTTGGGAAGCAATGATCAAACAGTCCAGTTGGAAGCAGTAAACCACTGCAGTGATGTCGCTGTAAAAAAATAATAAATGTTTAAGCCTACAAATTCATATTCATAGTCCAAATGCCCCCAGCTACGACGTGCCCGCATACACACCAGGAGCAGAGGTTCTTTTTGTGCTCCAAAACCCTCCCGCCATCTAGGTCGACCACCGTCACCACCGGCCCACTCACAGCAAAGCCCCTGTGAGGCCTGTCAGATCGTGGAGGGGCCAGTGTCATGTGAGTGAAAACACACTCTTGCAGCCCGTCCTGTATCTTCACCTTACACCTCATGAGCATCACCGACCACACGCACACATTCCCCACACCTGCAGTCACCAGCTCCGTGGAGTGCTCTGCAGCCTGACACACGCGTATGTCCAGGGCGTCGCGACCAACGTCCAGCGGGCACAGCTCACTGTCCAGAAGTGTGAAGACGGGCCCGGGGCCCCAGCCTACCACACAGCCAGACATCTTTGTGGCAGTCAAGCCCATGTAAGGTATGCAGGTTAAGAGCGTCTGCTTGTGGCCATCGGCTCTGTAAAGGCAGGCGGTGTTGTCCGCGTGGAGGCTAATCAATGCTGCAGCTGCTTCAGAATACATTATGAAACGCACGGGGCTGTCAGAGGAGAAATGCTGCAGGCGACTGAGGCCGTGGGTGAACAAGTTGCACGTGTTCTCGGACAGAGGTACCTAGAGAAATGGAAAGAAGGCACATATGGTGTGAAAGGCAACTTGACAGTGCTCGTAGCAGGTCAGCAGCATATTAGTCTACCTTGCGTGGGGGTGGCTTCACATCCTGTTTGTATAAATCCTGCTTTTCAGCGGTTCTTCCAGTGCCTTGAGACAGCAGCCTCAGATTCAGACTGGGAAAGAGCACTGTAGTCGTTGTGCTCTTCTCTCCCGGTGCAACCATCTTCACAACGTCCTACACAGGACTCAAAATAAAAATCTTCCTTTGCTAGCCGGTGGCAGCCTCTGGTGAGTGGAACACTGACAAAAAAAAAAAAAAAAAGATGCACAGGATTTCCTGAATGACTTCAAAAAATATTTTGAAATTTGACATCAAACAAATTCACAAATAATGTTACTGGTTAATAAATGTTGGCCTGTTGTACCCATCCATCTTCAACTAAGGAACATTTTCTACTATAACAAACCTTAATATAATAATTAATATACTGAAAAAAAGGTAATCAGACAGATTTAGCCAAACATGTGGACCATTTTTTTTTTCCTATTTTCTTTTACCCATTTTTATATATGAAACAAAAATCTGTGCTGAACCCCAATGAATGCATGTTGGAGAAAATCAGAGCTATTCTGTTTGGTAACACAGTCAGAGATAGAATAAAAACCTAAATAAGAAGTTAAACAAAAACGAATCACTATTTTGCTACTCAATATCTTCTCATTTTCACAAGCTAGCGTTAGCAACATCAGTAAAGACTTCCACGTATAAAGTCTAAAACCTAAGCAAACCATGTTTAACTACGTGTTTAAGTTCTAGTACCACTTAGTTATGTATCCCGCGTACAGAAGTAAGTCTGTTATCTTTCCAGTGTTAAGCTAGTTTAGGTAAAAGCATAATAAAATAAGCTACCAAAAAGTGCTAAAAGTTTATTTACCCATGACCTGTGGGAGCCCAGTGTTTGTTGCTTGGCGACGGGTTGCTCGGTTACACCCGTGACTTCAGGTCGCAAACTTCAAACTAGAAAAAAAGTTTCTAAGAAAATATTAATTTCCACGGAAGCGTCATCTTGTGTCACGTTAGGCCTATAACTTAGTATACGCAGTTAATATCTATAACGTGATAAATTACTACACGTTTTAACAGGATACTGATCCGTTTTTTTTGTTTGTTTTTTTTTGTGTGTGTGTTTTTTCTGGCGTGGCAACAATGTGCTTCCGTAGTTTTATAATTAAAATAGATACATGAATATATAAACATTTAAATATATATTCCACTCAAATTTTACATACTGGGTTTATTTATTTATTTACAATTTTACGACTATTAAGCCAATGAGTGCATACTGTATTTAAATATTATTTATTCACCAGAATTGAATTCATAATTACGTGGAGAATCTATATCCAGTTAAACCCACGTGTCTCCAAATAAGCTGATATTTGTTAAACAAAATTTATCTAAACTAGATGAAAACTATTTAAAAGGTAGATTTTCATTTTGGTAAATAAAGTTCGGAGACTATATACTGTTATTAAAGGACAGGAAATGACCAGTTCATTAAATAACACAAGTGTGGGAATACTCTCTAGTTTAATGTACAAAATTAAACTTGTTAACACCATACAAATATTCAATATAGTCAAAAGTATAAATATTTACATCAACAAACTTACGTACATATGTCTCTTATAAACTGATCCCTGTGTGGATCTTTGGTATCTAGTGACATTCTTCTGATAACTATGTTAGCTTTCAGCCATCAACTTAAGGTATACAAAGTGACAAAAACATATTTATGTAACGATGTGTATATTCTCTCTCAGAGTTTATATATGCAGTAACTGTTTTGAAGTAACACAAACATGGACGGGTCATCATCAGCGTAAATGCAGTCATACGAGATGTGGTGTGTCAAAAAGCTTCCGTCGTCATACTCTCCAACTTCTCCTCTTCTGCATGGCTGCACACGGTGAAGTTTCTTGTGAAATAGTGCATTTCTATTTTTTCTGACTGATGCGCCAGTGCTATTCCTGAGTATGTGTTTTGTTGTCCTGAGTCTCCAAACACGGCCATAGCTGTCACCCTGAAAACAGAAAGCACTGGTCTTGTATTAACATATATTAACATATTACATTCGTTACTTGTGTGTGTTTCTGTCATTACCTATCGGCATCCATCCTCTCAGTCACCACCGGCTGGGTGTCGTCTTTCAGCAGGTCCCATATGTGGAGGTTAGAGGCAGCATCGAGCACACAGAAGACTGTCGGCCTGGTTTGCGTCCACTGTAGTGAGATCACAGCTTCTCCAGCCGTACCATCCTTCCACTCTGCCACAGGCTGCTCATGGCTGACTGCATGCAGCCTGATGGTGCCATTCCCACAGCCAACCTGGAACAAGGGCAAACAAATTTAAACTATTAACTATGATCAATGGATTTAACATATATGGTTCCTTGCCCTTAAGTGGTAAAAAAAAATGTAAACATTTGTATTTAGACCTTTAGAACATAAGAGCTGATTCAGGCACTTGTCAACATATATATTATAACATTAGGACACTTCTTCATGGACCCATAGATATGAATACAATTGATCTAACAGACCATTTTAGACCCTAATTTGACCTGACCCTCTTCTCTGATTGGCTGAGTGAAAACCACATGCTTCGAAACCTCACTGATGCACATGTACGCAATTACAGATGTGTGCCTAAGTTACCAAATATGGTTCCTCGTCCCATAAAGGATTAAACACATTTTCTAAATAGCTTAAGACAATAAAGTATAGTATTGTTTGCTTAGCATAAAGACAGGAAAAAAGGGTAAATGGCTCCTGCTTCACATCAGGCAACCACGATGATGAGTGGCATCAATCACATAAATCAAATTTCATATCAAAAAGCAGCACTCTCACCAAAAACAGGTGTTGTCTGAATGGAGAAAAGTGGATGGAGCTGACATCCACAGGTCGAAGTCCAACCTCCTGAAACCTGTAAAACTTCGGCGGAGCCTTTAAACCGTGACTCGTTCCGTGGTTGACCAGACCCTACGGAGAAAAGATATTTGTATACAACGATAAAATGAAACACAAAGTCTTAATTTAATTAAACACAGGACTTATTTGAAGTGATATTACTTGCGCTCACCATATTGGTGCCGATAAAGAAATGATTGGAGTCAGTTGGAAGGAATTTTAAAAGCAGCGTCTGTAACGGCTCCCGTTTCACGGCATCTCGTGGTGATACCCTAAGAGAGGGAAATAAGAGGAAAAAAATGCCCCGAGGTTATGACATTTCCAGCCAAAGATTAACACATTCTCATAGAGCATACAGCTCCTGATATGCTCCCCCCAAACGTCGAGGCGACACGAACAACAAACACGATCTTATGGCAATGAAATAGCAGCTGTGTTCAAATGGGCAAAGACATTGTGGGGTATTTTGAGCCCGGTGGATGGCAGTGACGGATGATCAGCACAAGCTACTTATCAGTCTCACCTCTCAGCAGTGAGGAGGGAAGAGCTGTGGAGCAGCTTTACTTTGCCCCCAGGCCGGAGCCCTGCAAGAGTGGAAAAAAAAGAGAGGAGGAAGGCAGTCGCACACGTGTGAGAAAGATGAGTATGTCAATGGAAAAAAAAGAGGGAGCGCTTTGAAATGTCAGTGCCTCACCTAAATCTGTTGCAGACCCTGCCTCGTTGCCTTTGGGGAGCTCTACCACCACCTAGAGGACATAGAGAAGAAAGCATGCAAGTCCATCAATACCTATAAAGGGTGGTGTAATAAAGAGCCATAGAAACATAGAAAGAATAGCAAAATATGCATGCTTATTATTTTTATCTAATCATGCAGAAAGCATTAAAACTACAGTTTTAATTTCGGGACTAAATGTCAGAATCAGTGTAAATAAATTAGAGTTTTTTTTAGACTTTATTAAAAATATGCAGAATTACCACTATCATGAGATAAAGTCAAAAACGTGATCATTTTCAGGAAAGTCTGCATATTTTCTATAATTTCTCAACAAATCAACAGATGTTTATTAGTGGACGAAAGAGATAAAGATGTCTTTGAGGAGAGAAAGTCAAACCGAATCTAAAAATATGTCATGTCAGTGTGCTCAGACTTCCCTAAGTTATGGCTCCACCGTGAGGGCGCTAATGTTACGAAGTATCTTAATTTACTCCCATGTGTCTCAGCAACCCCCTGTATTTGAACGCATCTCATAAAAAAAACAACAACAACAACAAAAAAACAAATATGTAGGATCTACTTTGATGTGAAACCTACCCAGAAATTCAAAACCCCGCTCTCATCCAGAGACGCCAGCTGGAACGACAAACCTGATGACTCTGGATTGAGAAGCAGAATGACATTTAATTAAACATAAACTACGGCGTGAGTGTCAAATGCAGCACATGATACATAATATCAACATGTTAGCCCATGCCATACCTTCCTCAGATGCCAGCAGTGGGACCTCTGACCTCAGGCCCTCTGCTGCAGTGGAGGGCACGACTTCCACAGACGTGACAGGTGAGAAATGGCCTGAGCCGACCATCACTGCGTCTGTGATGACAAGGTGACAAAAGGGAAGATATCAGTGCGCACTGAATCAGCACCGCTGTTACGTAAAGAGACCCATATCTGAACTTTGAGTAAGGCAAAGGACAGACGAAGGGCCGGAGTAAGTGGAATATGTTACATTTTATACTGTCAAAATAAAATAAAGGCAATAAATGCTTTGTAAAAAGGGAGAATAGGAAACACAGAAACAAGTGGAAAGAAAGGGACGACAAAAGTAAATGCATTTATAATGTGGCACGAGTCAAGTTTTCTACCGTACCAGTGGAGAAAGTAGGATGTCTGAAGATCCACTCATCCTCTCCTATCTTTAGACGGAAATGGTTACTGGCGCGCTCCCTCAGGTCCCACAGCACCACAGAGCCGACCGAAGTGCCTGCAAACACCAGCACCGCCTTTCCAGGGCTGAAACAGCAACACTGCACCTAGAACAAGTAACATCACAAGGGGTCAATATATAATCACAGGAGTTTAACACAGTTGATAGGTATCATAGCTGATCACATTTTGGCTGTTTTCAGGCCTAAAATCAACATGGCCGCATATAACCAATCACCACATGTTTACGGAAAGATTCTTCTAAATATTATATATATAATTGAATAAATTGCCATTGAAAGTTATTTATAAATATATTGTATTGACACTGTTGACATGTGATAAATCCAGACTTGACTCACCCACTACTTTATATTAAATAACTAAGAAAGAGGATAAAGTGCATGCATAGGAGCAGGTCATGTGATTGAGTGTAATGTGTTTGTAATGGGTAAACAATCAAAACAAAATTTGGATAAGCTCATTTTAGTGATATCTAGTCATTAATAAATGATTGTTTCCATAATAATATATAAGAGGTGACGTGCTTCTCTAAGACCACAATAAGACCAAAATATCAGTGCCTTTTTCAGTTCTGGTAAAGGAATTATTAACCAAAGTATTTTCCATGTACTGTGAACAGTTTTCATCGGGTTCAGGTTCAGAGACAAAAATGAATAATTTAATCCTAAAAACACAGTTATTTATGCAGGTACACAATTCATTTCTCTCCAAGGCCAACACAGCCTCACTGGCTTAAATCTTAATGCATATTTCATTATTTGCATCCAACAGCAATATATGCAGGATGAACAAGGTCGATGTGAACCTCTACTTTAACAGCTGTTTTTATACTGCGATGTGGACGTGAATGCAAATGGTTGTTTGTCTCTCCGTGTTAACCCTGGATGGATGGATAATGGAAAAAAGTTGCCTGAAGCCTTTACACAATCCCAGTTATTTTAATTTTATGTATTAGAGTCTACCGCACAAATCAAAACGAAAGGCAGGAAACGTCACCTCAGATTCATAGACCAGGATCCTCTGAGGTTGGGACGGCTCCCAGATGTTCCAGATGCAGATGATGGTGCAGCTGTCAAGGCGCACGGAGCTGGGCTCAGTCGTGGGCGTGTGGACTGACAGCATGGTGTGACGCTGGACCTGAGAGAAGTGCAGCAGACTCACCTGACGACCTGCAAAAACAAAGAAAAAAAATGTCCCATTTGTGTCACATCACATGCACTGGACAGCTGCTACAGCCTTGGAGCTACAAAATGAGTTTGTTTGTGTCGTGGTACCTATAAGAAAAGGCAACTTAGTGTTGAGCTGTAAACTTCCATCGCTGAAAGACAGCGTGTCCGTCTGAGTCTTCAGATTCTTCAGGGATTTTCTCTCGGCTTGATCCTCTTCCAGCAGGACCACCATCACCTTGATTGTGGTCACAAAATAAAACTCAGCATCACAAAAAAGCCACAATATATTCGCAAAACAAACATACGAGCGTTTAAAAACCTGCGAGGCCGAGTGTAGAAATGATATGAGGCGCTGTGAATCAAAGTTAATTTCGCTCGTGGTTTTATCTTCCTGGGAGACGTTTGGATCTGTGAACGAATGGGAAAGACGATTTATAAACTCGGCGCGTACACATTAAGTTGGCCAGAGAATCGTTTTTGTCTTTTCTCACCCCCACACGCTCCAGTGTGCTCGGGTGGATGCTGCGTCCACTTCTCACATAGCTCTATTTCCTCTGTCTGGACGTCCCGCTCCACATTGTCCTCATTACACTGGACGTAAGCCTGAGGAAGAAGACACATGCTGCAATATATCTTTTTATAATTTTTTTGTTTGGTATGAAGACAGGAACAGAAAATATCACTGACTTGTTTGGTGTTTGCGGTTCCAAAGTTTCTGATGTACATGTCGTATTCATTGACGGGAGGCAGATCCAGAAGCGAGTGAGTCACGGAGAAGTCCAGGTCAATCAAACGAAGAAGATCCGCGCTTCTCTTCCTGTGGTGAGGCAACACGGCGAGATAACAACAACTAAACATTAATTTGCACAAAATCATAAAAAGTGAGTGTCCACAGGTAAGCAGCTTTAGTATAATTTGGTTTATAGGAATATGATCTTCTACGAACTTCTGTTTTGTGGCAACTTTCTTGCTGACTTCACGCTGCTTTGCCGCCACAAAGTTGATAAACTTTCCACGTTGAGAGGAGGTTCTACTCTGGTTCTTTTCAGAGTCTGTGAACAGAGCAGTGATTTTCCATTACGAGCACCATACTTACGCACAAAATACCCAGGTATTAAACGCAACACACAGAGTTAGATATAACAAGACTATACCTTTAGACCCTTTAGGCCTGTCTTCTTCCTCTCTGCTCGTGCTTTGTCCGGACTGAGCCGTTCCAGCTCTCTGGTTCTCTTCATCCATGGCTCTCTGAATCGCCTCGATCTCCTTTCTCCGCTGGGCTGTGAGCTCCTCCCTCTTCTCTCCCGCCTCCTGGTGCGCCGTCTCCCTCTCGTCCTCGCCTTCGCTTTCGCTAACATCCTCAAAATCCTCTTCGTAATCCTTTCGAAACAGAGAAACCCCGCCGGTTACTTGCCCCATAAGGTTTGTTTGACGCAAAACAAGAGAAGCAAGCGAGACGGGCACAAACTCCACATCTTTAAAGAAAAATAAATAAATAAATGGATGCATTCGCGAGACTACTCACCAGTTTCTTAGAACGCAAATCGATTAGAGCATGCGTGAAAATATAAGCAAAAAATAAAGATGGAAAGATGAGAAATGTGAAAACCAACAGAATTGGATACCACACCATGTGCCCCATATCCTGATTGCATGCCGAATTTTTACCTCAAAGTCATCTTCATATTCCTGTTCAGCCAAATCTTCATCATTAGCAACCTGAAGATGTAATTAAATAGTGATGTAAGAGAAAAAACAAAGACTTCTTGTAAGTGTGCGGAGAATCCTTGAAAATAGACAAAAAAACTGCCTGACTCAAAAAACAACAGAACACCAACTTCAGCAATTAGTAAAAAAGCTTATAACGGTTTAAACAGCTGCAACACAAGCGTAGCTGAGATAGTAAATGGAGGCTGCCATGATGCGTTCTTCTTTGTGTTGAGTCACATTAATAGAATAATGGAAAAAGAAGAAATGCAACCACCAAACTCATAAAAGAGTCCCCACAAAGGCAGGTGTGAGTTTTCTAAATTGAAAGCGATCGGCTGCGTAACCAAATCGGACATCTTAAAGTGTCCTTTGTGTCTCCCCCATCTTTCAAATCAGCTGTCCACCACTCAGAAACCACTCTGACTTCCTGGATTGTAAATGTGGGAGAAGAAAGGGATGAACTCCATGACAGGCTTTATAGTAACAGATAAGGAGTGTGGTGTTATGGAGGCAATTTATGGGCCTACTAACCTCGTTTTCCACCATATTACTCTCAGGTCCATGACCTTTCTTGGAAGTGGTTCTGTCTCTATGATTTCTTTCTGCGTCTTCTTCATCTCTGTGTCTTCTCTCTTTGTGTTTTCTTTCCGCATCTTCTTCATCTTTGTCTCTTCTCTCTTTGTGTTTTCTTTCTGCGTCTTCTTCATCTCTGCGTCGTCTCTCTTTGTGCTTCCTCTCCGCGTCTTCTTCGTCTCTGTGTCGTCTCTCTTTGTGTTTCCTCTCCGCCTCGTCTTCGTCCCTGTGCCTTCTGTCTTTGCTGTCTTTATCTGTTCGCTCTCTGTCTCCCAGATGATGCCTGATTTCTTCACCTGTCCCTCTCAAGTCCCAGCGCTCCCTGGATTCGCTGTCATGTTTCCGTTTCTCGTCCTGAGGAGCAGGAAGATTCACAAAACACACACAATGTGACCATAAAGTTTTGACACGACTACCATAACCCACGAAGCTTATGTTGCGGCGTGTGCTTACATGATGTCCCCTCTCTTTGTGTCTCCTTTCTCTCTCTTCTCTGTGTTTCTGCCGTTCTTCTTTATACTCTAAAATTAGAAAGACGGAAACATTGACAACATAGAGAGACTCTAATCTTAGAAACGTGCCAAAATATCTTCATCTTCACCTCTGTCCTCCTTCCGCTCTGAATGCTTTCTGTCTCCACGTCTCTCGTGAATTTCTTCAAGAGTCACGTTTTCGTTGTCATTCTTGTGTTGCTGTCTCTCTCGATGTCGATCTCTCTGCTCTCTGTGCTGCTTTTCTATCTCCTGTCTCCTTTCCTCTCCGCTTTCCTCATGTCTCTTTCTTTCCCTCTCGCTCCTGTGCTCTCTGTACCGTTCCTCTCTCCTTCTTTCCTTGTCTCTGTATTCCCTCCTTTTGTCCCTGTCGTCCTCGTTGTGCCTCTCTCTGTCTCTTATCCTCTCTTTCTCCTTATCCCTGTGTTTTTCCTTGTCCCTCTCCCTATCACGCCTTTCCTCCCTATCTTGGGTCTTGTTTTCCCTGTGATCATCTAGCAGTCTGTCCCTTTCTCTTCTCTTCTCCCTGTCCCTTTCCTTGTCACCTCTCCTGTCTTGGGAACCCTCTTTCCTCCGCTCGGCATATTTGTCTTTTTTGTCGTCATCTCTTCTCTCTTTTTCCCTGAGCTTCTCCCGCTCTCGCCTGGACTCCTTCTCTGAGTCTCTGAGACGTCTCTCTACGGATTCTCCACCTCTGTGCCTTCTCTCATTGTCGTCTCGCCTCCGGACATAGCCATCACCACGTTCTTCCTCCTAAAAAAAGATGAAATAAAACAATATATATTCTATAATTAAAATACCACCTTTTGCAGTGCTTTCAACCTCTCAATAACTTACTTTGATATGTCTTCTCAGGTCAGCAGGTCTCCATGTGTCTTCCTTGGTTATTTTCTAAACAAAAATATTAGTTATGTTCATTGAATTACCATATTCACGTTACTGTGACATCCAATCGAAACCATGCAAATTAGCAAGATAACATTTACTTAGATAAGGTTTTGATAGTTACTCTAACGAACGCGATGCGCTCCACTTAAAAAAAGGCATTTCCCATCGTTGGCTGCCAGTGAACACGGAGATTCAACACTTACCTTTTCACTGTGCATGTTCTCATCCGTTTTTACGTTCTTTTAGTTTTTCCAGTAGCCGAAAAGTAGCTCATATTTTGGTAACGACGCCGCCATGACGGTAAATGTATAACGCGCAGGCGCAGTAGTTCGAAACCAAGGAGATCGCGTCACTTTGACTTGACAACAGACTTGTTAATCGACAGCCGAGCAGTCGACGGGATCAACAGCCAGTTGCCATGGCAGCGGTCCAATTCGTCATGTATAAAATGACAAAATTGTCTTAATTTTGAAGTGAAATTAAATTGATGATATTAACTATGTATTTTATACGTGTGGGGATTCGTTTTGGTGTTTTTCTTTATAGAAACACCTCTTTAAGCGAGGTTTCTGTTCTATTTTGACGGTTGTTGTATTTGCTAACAAGCCAGGAAGATAGTATTATTCGCCGTTTTGTGGTTCTTTCGTTTATATTTTGTGACTATACAGTATTTCATGTTTATGTTGCCCAGAGTGCTGCAGTTGACACGCTGTAGTTACCGCTCGTGAACACCAGATGTCGGTGTTTGTTCTTTTAAGCTAACGTCACCGGGAGCGCACGTTGCTGGTTCCCTGTGCGTCTTTTGGAAACGATCATTCCCACCCAGGGTGCAATCACTGGACTGCACTAGCTCAGCAGACCGTTCTCTAATCAACGCAATGCTTCCCCGAGCTGTCCTTCGACATGGAAACTAAAGCGGTCGATGCCAACGATTGCTCCGAGTGCGATGGGCTGCCGGCGTGCAGGTGAACCGACGTGAGAACCGGGGCTCCGCGTAGGATAGGAAGCGCTCTCTCCGCCGCTCGGGAGCGGTGTCACTCGACCCTCAGTCCGCATTTAGACACTTCGGAGACGCGGGGACATGTCGAGAGACAGCATGACAGCTGTGCGAGGAGCCCATTCACCCAGTGCGAGCCCCGCATCGCCCAAAGAGAATGGACACGCAGCGCCGAGCCCCGCACAGCCCGCAGCCAACTTTCGCCGGCCCTCGGTGGGGAACGCGCCCCAGGACCACCTGCTCCCCGCCACCAGCGAGCTGACCCACACATGGATCCACTTCGCTAAGACATTTGTCCTGATTTTTCCCATTTACGCCCTGGGCTATTTTGAGTTCAGCTTCAGCTGGCTGTTGATTGGACTAGTTATCTTTTTCTGGTGGAGAAGAAACACGGGAGGGAAATACAGCCGGCTGAGTCAAGCGCTGGCTTTCTTCGAGCAAGAGGAGAGAAGTGCCAAACAGGGTCTGACCACCTCAGATTTGCCGCCATGGGTGAGTCACATTGTGAAATACCGTGTTACACTCAATGCCTATAGTCGATTATCCAGCCCGAGCCCTTTTCTTCGAACAGGGCGTGTGATATATTTATGAACAATGTTTTTGAGTTTCCAGGGAAAACAATCAGGTGACAGGAATCAGGAGGAGCAGAGTTGAGCAATAAAGCTGTGATGGGTCAGCTGTCCCCTCAGCAGTGACATTAGACATGAGATCCAGTCTAAATACAGCAGGGTACAATGGTAAACCAGACACCACGCCGGGAAGGAAACATGCCCACAGGGTCTCTGTTATTTTGGGACACAGACTGTCTATCTCTCCTGGAGTAGTTCTGTCTATTTCTGCAACATTTTATCTTGGAAAACATAGTGTGGTAGCAGAAGGATCCTCCGCTTTACCTTGCCGGGGTCAACAGTTTAAATCCTGTGCACCAGCAGCTTTAGTGTATAAGTCAGCGAGATAGCATTTAAGCAGATAATAACACGGTAACAGATATTTGACTGCAGGTACTTCCTGAGGAAAGTATTTAGAGAAAGAGATGATCATTTTGTTGTTATATGATTTAACTTTTAATTACCGTGTTTGAAAGAAATTGGGAAAACATCATGTTGTCAACTGTGGATTAGAGCAGCATGGGAAACATGAAAGTAAACGACTTTGCTAATGAATGCACTTAATTTCCCTAATGAAGCTTAAACTTAACTGTGTCCTCTAGACAGATAACATTCATTAGTACTGAGCATTTTTCTCTAAACCTTTTTAGGACTTCAGGGGCTCTCGCAGGTCCAGTTATGGAAACAGTGTTCATTTAATTAAGAAGACGCATCCCAAACAGAGTCTCGAGCCTCAGCTGCTCAACTAATCAACCTGCAAAACGAAGACCGTCTGTATCAGACTCGGAGACGGTTTTGCGAGGGTCACAGTTCTGAGTTAAAAGCTGCTGACACATGGCTGAGGATGCACTGAAGCTGTTAAATGGGGGGAGGAGCAGTCAGATGGAGTAAGGCGACAACGTCTCAGTTAAAGCCAAGAGGCATTATTAAAGTGTGACCTCAGCTCCCCCAGTCTTTAAGCATGCGGTTTACATGGCGTCATCATCATCATATTGCACCTTCTGGGGCTTCAAAGTGACTGAGCAGCATGCCCCAAGTCCACCGGCTGAGCTCAGATCAATGCTGAGCTGTCATCAGAAGTGAGGGTTATAGCTTTTAAGTCTTGGTTTTTCTCCGAGGCACTGAGAACTGAGTCTTTATAATGAGTCTCTTTAGTGGAGCTTCTTCGCTGCCAAACATCAATTGGCGAGTCAATTCGTATTCCAGTTAATACCCTGAGCTGTATTCATCCAGGGTGACTCAGGTTGCGGAGATTAAAACACTTCAGTGTTCGTTATGTTTCTGTTTTCGTTTCAGCTCGGCTCACTGAAATGGTCCAAAGAATAGAAACATGTCTCTGTACAACACAATTCAGTTCAATAATGCTACAAAGCAGATGAAGAATGAAAACACAGTTTAAATTAACACCTATCTCCGTTATTTTAAATAAATGCAGACTACCACAACCTTTATGAAGCTAAGATTTATTGAAAGACTGTTATATGAGAATCTATACGCTTTCACTTGTATACCTAATGAACTGGCAGACGAGTGTATGTACATGGGCCACAGGCATGAATTCAATGTGTGAATAAAATACATCAGTGCATCAAAGGGCTACAGAAGTCTGAAGGACACTTTTTATTCAGTTATAAATAAATAAACAAAAACTCTCACGTCGTAACAGTACATTGCATACACAGCACAGATAATTACCAGTAATAAACGTGCTTGAGTTTTCCTTTGACCAACTTGTCATGATTAATTTGTGCATTTGTGCATTTTCTTTTAAATCTCACATAACAGCAACAAAAGAAAGAGACTCACATGCTGCTTTACAAACTGGACGTTTGATGTTTGAAGTCAGATCGTCCGCACAGTTAAGCATTTCTGAAAGCGTGTGAGCTCAGCTTTGCTCAAGTATGTGATGGTCTAGACTTTTAAGGATATAAATGCGGCCTGTCATTAATATTTTAAAGTCTTATCAGCTCCGGGAGGCGTTTTCTTTCACGTCGTGACCTCCTCGAGGACTCAGTGAGCAGATGACAGGCGTTTTGAGTCAGGAGGGACAACCCTCTCTGACTCAAAACGCAAGCAGACTTTTAATTACACTCTCAAGAGACGTAACCTCGCGACCTTTCGGCATCACACCAGCACAAATAGAACGCACTGAATAATTCAGTTTCTTCACCCTGGTCAGTGCTGGACATTTTATTTTCAGTCAGCACTTAAAATCATTACCTCACCTGCATTTCACGAATCAGGTCAGTGTGTCAGGTGAAAACCTGTCGTTTTACTCCACAGCTAAACTGATATTGGACCTGTCTTATTAGCCTGAACTTTCTGCTCCCTGTCATCCCGCTCTGGTCACAGCTTCACCCACACTTTGGCATAAGTGCTGGATGAGCACATTTACCAGCATGAGAAATAGTCCTGTGTCTAGGAGCTGTCGCATCACATATTAGATCTCGCCAGAGCTCCGGCTAGTTGCATCACTTCATCCTTTCCGTTGAGATGAGGGAATAGACCCTGTATTTACTGAGGCACTGCTGCACAACTTTGTGCACAATATTGACTTTATCCCGGGCATTTCCTTCGCCTCATGTTAAATCAATGCATCATTGACTCCAGTCCTTCAGGAGGGTTAGTCAAACAGCAGCTCAGTTGCAGAAATGTAGTGTGATGGTCTGGAAGTCTGAGAACAATGAAAACAGACATAGTTGGTGTTCAGTAAAAAAAAAAAAAAAAGTTCAGATACATCTGGATATTTAAATTAGGGAAACAACTGATTGTGAGATTTGCATCGACGCCAGTTAGTCAGTTTTCTTGAAGAGTGCCTTGAATCTTCTCTTCCTCTTTATCCTTCATCTTCTGTCTTTTTTTAAGCACCTAATCCATAAGAGCCTCTGCAGTAAATGTTCCCATGCTTCAAAAACAAATAGAGAGCGAATGATGATTGAACGATTCTTGTATGAATGGAGTCGTTCAACTAAAAGGTTGGTGTAGAAGCACAAAAACAATCTGTCAGCTTTAATCTATCTATCTATCTATCTATCTATCTATCTATCTATCTATCTATCTATCTATCAGACTTGTTGTATAACCGCTCTCAAATTGTCTCCTGTGTTTTCTTCATCGTAGGTGCACTTCCCAGATGTGGAGCGAGTGGAGTGGCTAAACAAGGTAAAGAATTCAGCGGCTGTCTCTTGACATTTTTTGCCTGAGCGGAGCCCTCCTTTTTGCATTGCGAAAAATGAATGGGATGTCTGTGGCTCTCCCTCCCCACCCTCCCGTGTCTTCCCACTGGGACAGCGAACGCCGCCTCACTGCAGCACGTTCCACTTTAACATGCAGCCCTTTTACTGCATTAACCCTTGTGCATCCCCATAGCAACACCCGGGATGTACGTTTTTGAGTCCCTCTTCAGTATACATTAGGATGATCTAGCCGGAGGTATAAATATTTCATGGGCTGGTGCCCCTGCTTGATGTGCACGAGTCTGACAAGACTTTACTTAAGTGTGACAAGATTTTGAATATTTTAAAGTAATTTGTCATTTTCAGTGTACCAAGCACAGAATACAACCACCAAAAAGTCTACTAGTGCATACATGATTTTTTTTAAAATTATTATTATTTTTATTTAATTAACTTTATTGAAAAAGGTTGGACATACAAACAACTGTACATAGAACAGGAGGCAGGTGCTCCAATATACATGTATCATCAAAAATAAATAAATAAGTAAAGTAAGGTTGTTATTAGTAATGCCGGTAAACTTAAAGAAGTAGGAAGGATAATAGATAAATGAAAAGATAGAATGACAGGAAAGGTGAAAAAAAGGAAACGTACATTACTCTTCTTTGAAAAATCTCTCGTATATATCTATGGATGTGGTGCTTTTTTTAGTGTCAATTAGTGTAAGGGATTTCATGTGCTCTTTAAACTCATGCAAGAAACTTTTAAAGTTGGGTGGAGATTTGCAGTATTTGCATTTATGTTTGTGACATTTTTCTAGTGCATGCATGAACGTAGAGGGTATGCACTGACGTCACTGCCGCCTGGGCCACGCCCCCTTTATTTAATGTATCGGTAAATACCGTGAGACCGGGAAAAATGTGGACTATCAGATCAAATTAAGGACAATTGGACTCGACAATGATCCATACGAACTGGTATGGATTTGGAAAAGTGTTTTAATCTCCGTTTCAGTTAGTTTTAGGTCATTTCAGTTATGATAAGTGTAACTAAATAAAAGATGCTAACGCTAAGAGCTTTACTGAGAAGTAACGTTAGCCATATAATACTGTAGCCTGAGCCCGGACGTTAAAAGGATGACACGGAGTGTAAACAAGTATTAGTGATAAATAGTTATCTGACACAAACAGCTCTTCACATTTTTTTTAATTCATTTTACAACTTAGGTACTATGGAAGCTAACGCTGCTAATCTCCATGCTCAACTGTCACTTTTTGCCACTCGGTGACCGTAACCATGGAGACTTCGCTGGCTGTGACGTCACGTGCATACCCTCTCCGTGGCCTTTTAGAATAAGCGTATAATCGACCAATTCCTGCTACAGTTCCTGCTTCAATTTCTCTTCCTTTGTGCCCCCCAGACGGTGAAACAGATGTGGCCGTACATCTGCCAGTTTGTGGAAAAATTGTTCCACGAAATGATCGAGCCGGCGGTGAAGGAGTCCAACGCCCACCTCAGCACCTTCTGCTTCAGCAAGATCGACATGGGCGACAAAGTGAGCGTCTGCCGCGCACACTGGCCCATGTGTTATTTCAGATGTGACAAAACGGGCTAGTAGGAGCAGGTGCAGTGGTCAGCAGCGGCCTCGAACATACATGCTCGTCGCCTGCACATGTTCTGCTTTCGTAAATAGTTTCCATGCGGGGTCGGGAAGGGGGTCGACCTTGGGCTTTAGCCACGTGGTGGTGGGGGGGGGGGGGGGGGGGGGGGGCTGGGAGGGATGGAGGTGTCGGTGTAGTGTGGCCGTAATAGTTCTCTCCGTTACGTTGCAGCCACTGAGGATCAACGGGGTCAAGGTCTACTCAGAAAATGTGGATAAGCGTCAAATCATTATGGACCTGCAGATCAGGTGAGCCAACATTGAGTTTTTGAGATGTCACTGACTTTAAGTTTCGGACCTCTGTTAGAAGTGCAACACAAAATTAGTTGAAAATGTGATATTTTGACCTCTTTCCTTGTTGCTATAAGCAACTTGCATCCAGAATGAAAAAGGGCTCTATAATGAGAAAATGCCCTAATATTAATACACTGTCTAAAAGGGGGCAAAAAAAGATGCACAACACATATTTTCGATATCTGTAAAGGCCTGGAAACTCTTCTTCTGTTTAGAAAAATGTTAAAATGTCAGGAAACCCATAAAGAGGATTTCTAACAAGCCACACTTGTTTTTACGCCACTCAGCTTTGTTGGCAACACTGAGATCGACGTGGACATTAAACGCTTCTACTGCAGAGCCGGCATCAGAAGCATCCAGGTGAGGAGGATGTTGCATTTACATTTGATTTGTTTCACGTCTTCGCAGCAGTTCTTGGCGAGACTTGCACGGCGGCTGTCAGAAAATGAGCATGAAGCTCTGGATTTACTGTAATTCGACACCGTGACTCGTAAAGCTCTGTCCTGTAGGCTCTAATTTTAGGGACTTTTCCAGTCGAGGACAAACAACAGTTCTGAAGGTATTTGGCCAGCAGCTTTCTCTTTCCTTATAGTTAAGCGTTTTAATTATACAGTAACCTGTATTAATGTCTCTGTAGAGAAAGCTCTCTGGGATTTATTTTCATCATGCAGAAGTCAGGATTCAGTGGTGGAGGAATGTATCCGTACATGCTGATGAGGCTCTAATAATGAAGGGCACTGCCACACTAAGGCTGTGAATATGTGCCGCATTTGTAAACAGCTGTTATGAAAGGATCTTTTCGGTTTGAGGGTTCACAAGTTGCATGAGTCTAAATGTTGCCTTCCAGCAGTCACTCTCACCCACACACTCACACATCATTCACATATCAAATTTGCCCGATTCCATTGAGGTGAAATGGTTCCACAACGGTTCCTGTCTCTTGCCGTCTGTCGCTGTTTACAGAGTCACATTCAGTTTCATTTACTCAAAAACATCTAATCCACGACCATCTCAGTTCTCACCATCATCAGCCATCAAAGATCAGCTGGGACCTCAGGCTGATCTCTGTTTGGGGTTTTGTCTCGTTGGCTGCGTACATGCTTTACGTCCCCTTTCATGGGCTTCTGAAATGAGACCACTCCAACACTGCTTAACTTCACATTTTAACCCTACATCTAATAATAGATAAAACTTTCCCCTAGGGGAAACTTAGAGAGAATCCAGACAATAACAAAGCACCAGAAAGTCTTGCCTTTACTTTAAGTAATACCATTTTACTCAGATACATTACGGGACACATTGCATTGGTCTCCAATGGGGGGAGGACCAAATACTTTGAAGAAGCGGATTTTCTAGATAAAGAAATATGAAGAGAGACATAGAAAATCAGTCATAATATAAAAGAAAACACTGTCGGAGCAAAATCCCCAAATATAAATGACATGACATACACACAGACTTTAGTGTTTATTATAACATGTTATATGTGGACCGATGCCATGATTTATTCAGTGTGTCTAATGAACAGAATTTTAAAACAAATAGACTGCAAGGCAGTAAAAGGAATCGCAAGTGTCTGTGTGTTGTTCTTCTGTGTCCTTGGGACTTTGTTTATTGCCGCTGATGAGCAGAAAAGCAGCAGGGAAAAAAAAACAACCAGAAAACAATCCTGCTTCTTCCTTGGAGACAGAGTTCTGTCCCTGCAAGACATTTGTTGCTCACTGGCTGCATTACGTAACCCAGGCAGACCTATCTCCCCAGCTCATTATCAACTACTAATACATTAGTCCCTGTGTCTCGTTGCGGTGGTTTACATTACACAGAGCAGGTGCTTTTAACTCAGTAGTAACCTTTAGATTAGTGATGGCTTTGTGAGGAGTGTTGTTAAACACTGTTGCCATTTGTTCTACATTTAATACCTGTAGCTATGACGGAGGTCCCTTATTCCCAACAGCTACTGTGCATTAAAACGCTCTAAATAAGTCACATGCATCAATGTTTCATTTTTATACAATAGAGCCCGTTTAAAATATGTTTAGTTATATATTATGTTTTCCGATAATCATTTACTGGTGTATTTTACCTAAAACTTCAAGCCATTATTATTCAAGACAGTTTTATCAATACTACTATAAACATATATTAGTCAAGCTAGAAACAAGCATAACTAGCTTCATTAGGGTGCGCAGTATATCCCTGCTTAAAGTCCCTATGAAATAAAAAAATATATCTTTGTTTATATACCTCCTAGACATGAGTATCTAGTCCAACAGTGGTTAAAAACCCATTTTGACGGTTGGTATTCTTCATGGTATTTTAGAGTTTGTCAATTCCCAGAAAACATTGTCAAGAATTTGATGTGAACTTCCATTTAATTACTTTTACGTCCCTCCTTCCTCTTGGCCGTTCCTTTGCCAACAGCACTGCCAACTTTGATTCACAGCATGATCAAATATCAGTGGTTCATCTTCAGGTCATTGTGGCTTCGGAGTTTGTCATTTCATTGGCTGCATAAAAATGCTGATGACTCATCTTGCATTTTGGGGCGTGTACAAATTTTTCATCCAATGAAAAGCTTTCTCAGATTTTTATGCCGGCCCCTCTCCTTCGACGGCAGCACCACCTGCTTCGACCTGGTGCTCGAACGCATGTGGCTGGTAGTAGCTCAGGCAGCGTTTCCCACATTCATTTTGGTGCTGCCTTATTCCAAGTTCCATTTGCAAACTAGCTGATTGAATCGCACAGATGACAGACTTATCAGTTTTCTAGTGTTGAGTTTCAGAAAATACTGTCTGAGCCTGACCTTTCCTTGGCCACAGAAATAATGTGAAGTCTGAAATTGAAAGCAATTTAGCATTTAATATGAAGAACTGTATGCTAACATAGTTTATTGATATCAGTTTCCAGAGCTTCATTGGTTTCACTGTTGCTTTATTGGTATCAGGTTCTTTTCACAGTTTCAGGCGCAGTCCTACTTGGACAAGATTTTATGGCGGTCGTCAAAATAGAAACGTAGCCTCTAAACTAACGCGTTGGTGCTAGGATTTAAACATCCTCTGTTCTCTGAGCAGCTGTGTGGTGTCCGCGTGACACATCCAAAGCTCTTCCAACACCATAATCCTTGTAATTGTCTTAATATGTAATAGATAGACTAGCTTGTGATGGAGGGCAGTTGTGAAGTCAGGGAGTGATCAAGTTTCCAACCTGTCATGTGTTACCGCATCTAAAAAATGTCAAGGGCCAGCAGGGTGCGACTTTGCTTTAGGTGTCTGTTTGCGTAAGTGTGTTGCTCTTGTGTTTCCATAGATCCACGGTGTGCTGAGAGTGGTGATGGAGCCCCTGCTGGGCGACATGCCGCTTGTTGGAGCCCTGTCCCTTTTCTTCCTCAAGAAGCCCGTAAGTGCAAATGCTAATAATACAACAGAAGCTATAATGACACTGCAGCCAGAGTAAATGTGATATGTCGAGACCTGCACTGCATCCGGAAAGTATTCGCAGTGCTTCATTTTTTCTACACTTTAATTGAAGTCCGCCTGTAGTAAATTCAGTTGATTAGATATGATTTGAAAAGGCACACATGTGTCTATATAAGGCCCCACAATTGAGAGTGCATGTCAGAGCACAAACCAAGCGTGGAGTTAGTTGTCTTGAGGCACAAATCTGTGGAAGGGTACAGAAAGATTTCTGCTGCTTTAAAGATGTCAACGAGCACAGTGGTCTCCATCATCCGTGCATGGAAGAAGTTCGTAACTGCCCAGACTTTTCCTTATCTAGCCGGCCGTCTAAACTAAGCGATCTGGGGAGAAGGGCGCTAGTCAGGGCGGTGACCAAGAGCCTGATGACCTGATGAGAGTGTCCAGACAGACGCCACTCCTTAGTAAAAGGCACATGGCAGCCTGCCTGGATTTGGCCAAAAGGCACCTAAAGGAAGGACACTTAGACCATGAGAAACAAAAATCTCTGGTCTGATGAGACGAAGATTGAACTCTTTGTTGTGAATACCAGATGTCATGTTTGGAGGAAACCAGACGCTGCTCATCCCTACAGTTAAGCATGGTGGCAGCAGCATCATGCTACGGGGACGTCAGGGTAGAGGGAAAGATGAATACAGCATTACAGCTTCCTCTTGACCTCAGACTGGGACAAGGACCCTAAGCACACAGCCAAGATATCAAAGGAGTAACTTCAGGACAACTGTGAATGTCCCTGAGTGGCCAAACCAGAGCCCAGACTTGGATTCGATTGAATGTCTCCGGAGAGATCCGAAAATGGCTGTGCATCGACACTTCCCATCTGATCCGAAGGAGCCAAATATAGGTGCGCCAATCTTGTGGTATCATATTCAAAAAGACTTGAGGCTGTAATTGCTACCAATGTTGCATCAACAAAATATTGAACAAAGGTAACATAACTGTAACATAACAAAATGTGGAAAAAGTTAAGTGCTGTGAATACGTTCCCATGTGGATTTACTTGCATTTGTAGGGTGAAATAAAAAGCATCCAGTATCTGGGACCTGACCACACTACAACACATTCGGTTCTCTGACTATTAGTGCTCTGGACTGTTTGTGTTCTTTCTGTTCTTTAGCTACATTTTGCCAAGGTCTCCACCATTGTTCGGGTGTCTTGAACATCTTTTATACCCTACACTGGTTATCAGTCTATTTTATAGTCACATTGAATTTTGCATCTAACTCTACTGCTTCTTGGTTTTCTGCTTTATAAATCTACATAGCCTGTTAGACAGAAATACCAGACATAAAGTGGAGTTTAAACGGATAATTTTAGCCAGCTTCTTGCATTTTAGAGCCCTAATGTCCAGTTAAATGTGAATATATTTTCCTTAGCTGCCATTGCTATTGACCGTCGTGCAAAGAGTAAACAATCTTCATCACTTTGATTTCAGATTGTCAGCTGCTTGCACAGCCTATAAATTCCATCAATCTCCCCGTCTCAATCTCCCCTCTGCAGAGCAGAAAAAACGTTTGACCGATTTATACCAAATGGGAGGACCCGGTGGAACTATAGCAGAGCTTTAAATAGTCGCAGATCAAGCCAGACCTACTTTGGCAGATTTCTTTACCCCGGGCGCTCAGCTAAAGCTCAAGGTGGAGATATTACTGTAGGAGGCTGAAGGAAGAAGCAGCTCTAGCCTGTAAATCTTGGTCTCACGTGTAAACACACAGAATCTTTATCATCGCATTATTCTTCCAGCCTGTAGATGAGGAACATCACATTAATTTACAGGGAGAAAGACCCGATTAATTACTAAAGCAATTTCCTACTGGTAAAAAAAAACAAAAACGAAGAAAAATCCATTCCACAGACTTCTTTTCCCTGAACCATACAAGGCTGGAAACAGAGCGCCAAATAAAACAGTGATATTTCCAGACCATAAGAGGTCTTGGCTATGTCTGGACTGTATGATCGCTCTAGTGCGACTCAGTGCAGCGTAAATAAAGTGATGCCACACATTCTGCAGTGAGATCTCCAGAGAGATTTTACCGCTTCACTAGAGTGAACAAACAGTTTCATAATTTATATAGTCGCGGATGTGCCTGAGTCCTGCAGTCAAGGATATCTAATATGTCTGCAACGTGACTATTATCATTAATTGTATATGTTATTTAATGGATTTAGATTTAGAGGGATTCAGTTTATTTCTAAATGTACGATATCAGCTAATCCTAAAATAACGACAAAAATTGTGTTTAAAAGACCAAAAATAATAATCTAAATAATTTACTCTTTTGGAACTGACTAATGTTTAGTTAATTAGTTAATTAGTGGATGGTTGCTCGGTTTTCATTGCCTTTTATGCTTTATATACCGATTTTCTGGACAGGAAACACAATTTGCAAATCTTGAACTGAACTTAGAGGAAGCAGCAGTTAGCTTAGCTTAGCATAACGTCTGGAAACTTACTCCAGGAAGTAGCTTTGTTTTCTGCATTGGAGTTAAGCAGTCCAGGTAAAATGCAAATGAGCCAACAGCAAAAACAAAACAACAACAAAAAACAAAACAAAACAGCAAGAGCAGCACACTTTTTTTTACACTTTTTTTTATCTCATAATTCTGCAATAGCTTGAAGACATTAAACTAATGAATCACAGAATCCAGGAAATCCCCACATTTTTTTGCCAACTGGTTTTCTTCAGCACGCCCTCGCTACTCACGTACAGCAGCAGTAGTCTTTTGACCACTCCTTGCTCCTTGCATGTAATAAACAGGCAGTGCTGTGTCCTTACACACTACCCCCCCCCCACAACATAATTCACAGTCCTGCAGTCCCACTCTCTTCCCTGCAGTGCCTGGTGCACCTGCTGCAGCGTAAGCAGCTCGGGCAGGAAAGTAGGGTGGGAAAGGCTCATTAAGAAAACACAACTCCCTCCGCTCTGAGGCGGGAGCAGATTAAAGCCCACCGAGAGACAGGATCTGCAGCGCGGGTCTCAGATGATGCAATCCACACTGGCCCTTTTGATTCCTTTCAACTTGTCGTTTCTTATCCAAATTTGACCGGCCGCTAAGATTTTCTGAGAAAGCGAACGCACTGAAACTTGCACCGTCCCCGATCTCATTATCCCGAAAGCTAATGAGACCCCAGATAGCTTCTGCTGCTTTTATAAATATTTCAGTAACCGTTTCCATTCCAGGATCTGTGTTTTCTCTGCTCTTTTAAAGTGCAGCTAATTGTGCAAACAATAGTTTAACACATACTGTAGAACGTGATAAGCTAAGCTAAATGGAAAATATTCCTAAAGTCGTGAAGTACAAAGTTAGAGAAGTTCATTACGTTAATATGCAGGGAATACTCTTTTTCCCTAATATAGTCTGTGACATTGTAAATTATTTTCAAAACAGACCAACAGAACCCACAGAACATTTGATTTATAGACTGTATGTGAGGCTGGAGCGTGTGGGGCTCTCTTTGATCCTGCCGTTATTATTAAGTGAATTTCTTGGCCAGAATACAAGAGGCTAAGTGGTAAATGTAGTACAGGGGCCAAAAACACTAAAGTTAAGTGGATCCATTTTCTGCTCTTGCAGTCTTACATACTGTATGGGCGTACTCACCTGTTCTCTGTTCTTTCAGCTTGTCGACATAAACTGGACCGGACTCAGCAATATACTGGACATTCCTGGGCTCAAGTAAGTCGCTTCAGATTAGATTTGTGCGTGGGGGGAATATTTGAAATGAAACCTGGGGTTTCGGAGAAGGTAATACAAGAAGTATGTAGTAGAGTTTCAGGAAACTTGACATGTGACATTTCGCATCATTTTCATCTGAGTTTTTGCGGTGTGCCCTGTACCGACTGCACTGGTCGGACCCGTGTCGCAGTGTTTTCAGCCAAAACTTGAATCGCTGGTAAACAAGTCAGAGAGAACACTCTGTGTGACTGTTGATTGAAGAGTAACAAATCAACAAAGTCCAGAGGGCACACACCGTGCTTGTTGGTGAATTGAACATTCAAATAGAAACAGAAACAGAAATGTCAGTCATCTAGAATGAAGTGTAAACCAACTGATCAGCATGATTCAGGAGACTCCAACTCTATACAAACGGCTTGTAGCTCTTTTCCTAGACTCCCAATGTATATTTTTATTTTTGCAGACAGATACAGACTACTGCCACCAGCTGGCATGAAGAGCTCTTTTCTTTTACGCAGGCGTTGAACCTAGATGCCGACTGGCCGTTTGTTGTAGCATTTGCATGGGCTACTTTTTGTCCACAGTCTGTTTTCATTGCCAGTAATTGTTTGATGTGGGTTGTTGGTATCTTTACTTACTTAATTCAGTAGTTTTTATATGGATTAATGGAAGGGCAGACTAACTTTTAAGTTCACTTATTGATTTTTATGGCTTTAAAACAAATAATAATAATACACGCATTACTACATATCAAAATTCATTGGGTGTATTTTCATTTGTCCAGTGTCTGTTGTATCTTGTTCTGATACATAGATACAGATACATAAAGCTTTACTAATCCCCGAAGGGCAATTTAGTTTCTACAGCCCACACAACAATTATACATAGCAGGAGTAGCATGATGTGACCTGGGTTTAAGCAAAACTACAGTTTGTCTCTATTGGTTTGGGTCATTTCATGAAACAGAAATTCAGTTCTTAAAATAACATGGACAAACCTCCAAACCACTTGGCAATTGTTCACAAAAGAGTTGAATTTCTCATTCATATCATCAAATTGCAAATGTCTCAGTACATCTTTGCAAATGATTAAGTGCAGGTAGCCTACATTTAGCACAACAAATGAATAGAGTTGTTGTTAGTCAGCTGTTAGTCTAAAGTGATTGTTGATTCCATAATACCATGAATACCATATATTAACTTCTTGGAACATTTGATAAAGTGATAAATTGACAGTCAGGTGAAACTAGAACTTGACTACCAAAATCAGAGCCCTGCTTTATGTGTGTGAATGAAAATTGATGTCAAAACTACCGTAAAATACTATTTTAATTTTTCCAGTTTTATGTACAATTTGTATGTTTGAACATGTTGACAGTGTTTACACAATGCCAAAGGGACAATGCATTTTTGGGGCCCCTGACTATTTATATGAGCATGAGTGAACAGTTTTGGGAAAGATATCAGCTTTTGCAGGTGAACGATGGCGTTGTGCTGAACCACCCACGTTCAGAGTGTTGAGAACGTCCGGTCTGTTTCAAGAAATGAGCCAAAGCAATTGAGATGGATATTTTGCATTTTGGGGTATTTGATTATTTAAATGAGAAAGGAATTCAGTTTTGAAGCATGAGCGAACAGTTTGGGGAGAGATATGAGCTTTTGGAAGTGAGCTACGGCTTTGTGCTGAAGAGTGTTTTGCCAAATGATCCTTGAATTTTGAGAATGTAATTTTTGCTTCAAGGAATGAGCCAAACCAATGAAGAAAAACTGTAATATTAAGCAGAAAGCGGAGGACATAGTAATAAAGGAGAATACCTTTTTTTTTAAAGAGAGGATAAAATCAGAGAAAAATAAAAATCTGATTAAAAAATCTGATAG
This sequence comes from Mugil cephalus, assembly GCF_022458985.1. NCBI lineage: Eukaryota > Metazoa > Chordata > Actinopteri > Mugiliformes > Mugilidae > Mugil > Mugil cephalus. The sequence goes on along the minus strand of NC_061787.1, from coordinate 8,898,063 downwards.
AGCACCCCAGAATAAAAACTAATATGTGCTTATTACCAACACATCTTAATAATTAAAAAATAAATAATTAAATAAGAAAGTGCCATTTCTGGTACTGTTTGATTGTGAGATCAGATTTTTCTTTTTCTGTTGCGCTGAGTTCAGTTATGATTATGAGTATTTCTTTATGTTTGTAACCCCCAGTGTCTTTGCTGTACATGTTATCATCCGTAGCAAAATAATGTTTAATAATCGAACTGGGCTTAAACAAGTTTATGAATCGTTTACTCATTCCCGCTTATTTCATCTGGCTTTGACTATTGACTGTCTTCTCCCCTCGGGTCATTGTGGGCTGAGTAGAGAGTAAATGAGAGGCAATTAGGAGTATTCAGCTACCCAACACAATTACTTGCTGCTGTCTTAAGTAATTCATACATTACTCACAGCCTGAATGAAGCGGGACATGCATCAAGGCAGCTTCTTGTTACAAGATCCTGCTGCTGTGGACAGACATGTTGACTCAGCGGACACTCTCCTCAGCCCTTCTGTTAAGTGCTCTTTGGGGATGAAATGGATCCATGGAGCGTCTGGGTTGGGGTTGATGTTTTGGACGGAGGGGTGGGGCGGGGAAAGCGCAGGAAACGAGGGGTAAGTTGGCGTAACCAAGGCCACGATGGTGAAATCATAGCTGCAGCTACACAGTTTTTTAAATGCCGAGACAGGCAAGCAGAATCAGCTGCCTACTCTAAGGCTCGCCCAGCTTCATAAACCCTCTCCTTATTATTGTGTAACATGTTTACTTATATATTGCAATATGTACTTCTTGATCTGAATCAAAACAGCCTGAAACTATGTTAGCTGCTCTGTTAGACTGTACAATCCCTCTGCTCCAGGATGTGGAAAAGGCCAAGTTACACTTTCCAAATCTACTAGTGATCATCTTACTTTTGGCATTTAGTTGGAAACGGTGCTAAAAGTACCGCAGAGGCCCATAACAATGTCATAAGATTAATGGTGAGAAGTTTCATGCCCTGAATTTGCCAGATTAACTGGCAGGTTATCTCTAAATTCACAACTATGCATCCTTCAAGTGACTTCATTTCATCACGAAGTCCTCTTAGTGCCAAAAAGTCGGGTATAATTCAAACAAAACGTCCTCCAGTGGGGTTCATGAGTATCTGAGGGTTTCCATGGCACGTCATCAGTGCATCATAAATCCAGAAGTCGCCATGTTGGAGGCGCTCGGCAAAGTAAACAAAGCACATGGACAGAAGTAGATCGTGGAAAATGGTGAATTGTCACCGTGATTTTGGCTGTACCAATCGGGCAGACCACCAGACTGCCAAAAGTCATTACAAATCAGAGAGAAGAATGCGAAAAATCACAGTAAAAGAGGCGCTTGCGGTTAGCGAAGCTAAACCAGGATCTACCAGACACAAGTCTGGGCAAGATCTGAACAATTAGTTTGACCCATTTCTTCCCAGATAATTGAAATGTTAACTCTTAACTAAATTTTTAGTGTAATAATAATAATATAATTTATATCAAGCTGACACATGTGGCATTATTGAGTTATATCTGATCCTGACTACTCTTAATAGTCTGCTACAGTAGCAACACCATTCTTAAGAGCTAAAATCTGCTGTATTTCTCATTGTATTCCAGGTAAAAAGTCAGACCTTTGTCCAAAGGGTGACCCAGATTGGGTGAAATCTGTTAGAATGACAGGTCAGCAAAGATCACCCAAGCTTGATTATTACATTATTATCAGTACACTAGAGAATTTGTTCAGCTGCTGCCAGCCTTTCAATTGCCTCTAGATCCTGGTTTAACTTTGTTAACCACAAGCGCCTACTTTCCTCTGATAACGTTTGTCATTTTTCTCCCTGATGTGTAATAACTTTTGGCAGTCTATAAAATTTCAAATGTTTTTCATGGTCTGCCCGATTGGTACAGTCGAACACATTCAGCGTTTTCCACGATCTGCTTCAGTCCGTGTGCTTTGTTTACGTGCCGAGCGCCTCCAACATGGCAACTTCTGGATTGATGACGCGCCGTGAAAACCCTCTATACTGCTAAATGTCCTAGGGATTATTCACATACACGCCCCTCTTCTGTAGAAATCAATTCATTCAGTCATCCTCACGGTGATATTTTGCCAGATAAGTGAAAATCTGTACATATCTAATAACTGTACAAGTGGAAAAGCCAAGGGATTAAACTAAATTCATTAGTATTGGACTTCTAGGGGCCGCGAGTGCCAATAAAACATTTCATCACAATCCATCTTTTGTATTTTTCACCGCAAATGTTTCCTCAGTAACAAGCAGCACCTGAAAGTCAGCCTGCGCTTCAGCAGCGGCAATTAACCTTAGCTACGGATGGGCCTAGTAAAGTTTTATAGCTGTACAGCACTTTGTGTTATGGATTGTCAAGAACAGCTGCTTCTTGTCATCACTGCTCAACAAAGTTAATGCTTTAATGTCTATACTATATGTACAAACATGGCAAGATACACCGATCAGGCATAACATTATGACCACCTTCCTAATATTGCTCCTCCAAAACAGTTGTGACTCATTAGAGAATGGATGTGGACCTTCTGAGGGGGTCCTGTGGCAACAAGATGTTGTTAGTGGGTGGCCTTTGAAGGGAGGAGTCTCTGTGGATCATCCCACGGATACTTGATCAGTTTGGGAGGCCAGGTCAACACCTTGTGCTGTTTTTCATGTTTTTTAAGTTGTTTTATTTGTGTGTGTCATGCGGCATCTTGCTGGGGATGGCTGCTGCCATTAAAGAGTGCTCACTGCTATAGGGTGGGGGTGTCTGGTCAGTTCTAGGTGGGTGGTACACGTCTAAGCAACATCCACATGAAGGCCAGGTTTTAAAGTTTCCCAGCAGAACATTGAATTATAACAACATGTTATTTTCTTCTCCTGTCAGTGGTTTTAATGTTGTGGCTGATTGGTTTGAATCACTATACAGTCTCCCCCTTATTAGTTTGCGCACACACACAAGCTGGTACGCTGCACGGAGGTGTTCTGGTGTTTATATGCCAGGGGAGCCACAAGAATGCCACAATAACTGCTGATGCAGCAGGAGTCCCTTTACACCCTGAGCTCTCTGCTGGAGAAACGCTCCAGGACTGATCTGTCTCCCACCAGAGGATCGTAATGTCTCTGCCTGCTACTTCTTAGGAAAATAGGCTGGGGATTGATCAAATTAATGTTTCTTCCCGGCAACACAAATGCAGGCAGCTCAGTTGACTGTACTTCATCTGTCTGCGATGCTTCAGTGTTACGTTTATGTTTTTGAAGGCATTGTTATTAGTTTTTTTGGTCAGAAATTACCAATTCTTTTAGGAATTTCCAATACACAAGATAATGCATACTATACATAGCAAGGCTGTAATTAATATGAAATAAAGGCCACATCCTTAAGCATTAGAGCAGATTCCCAACCTTGACTGTTTTGATATTTTGCTCTGAAATGTCAAATAGCCGCTGGTCAGCTATCATTTGCTTACATCTGTGTGGTCTGACATTTAGCAGCTAGCTCTCCTTACTCGTTAGCATTTCAGCGTTTTGCTTGATCAATACATAGTGGTTAGAAAAAGCCCAGTGCATTGTGTGGACGTTGCAGTCACAGCCTTAATAATGGGCCTGTGTTTGGATTTAGTCCGTGTTTGACCAATCTGCTGTCAGGTCTACGGTGAGGAGGAAATTAGTGGGCGTTGTTAAGTGGTATTGAGCCAAGTAATGATGGAAATTACAATGCGCACTGCCTTGGAAAACCAGAGGGAGTGTTAAACAACAGCTATGTAGACAACCTAGATACACAGGAAAGTATGTCTGATCATTTGCTTTGCTTAGCAACATCAGTTTATTTATTTTTTTACATTTAATATTTATTTAATCGTGATTAGATTTAGATATTGATTTATTTATGTGGCAGAACAAACTAAATTACTATTAGCTATTATAAGCAACACAATTTATTTTTCAATTACGGGAAAACGGAGCAAAGCTTTTAGGTTTAAGTGTCACCAGCTAGCCCCATTAGCCAGTGTGTGAAAAAGAGCAACGGTTTGCTTTTCTTCCCTTGTTTCCATTTTAGAGTCAGATTTAGAGTCAGCTTTGTTCAGATACACCATGTAGGTGACTGTGTTTCTTATTCTTGACTTTGTTACTCAAGTAATCGCTGCCTTAAGTGGATCTTTAGGTAGTTAAGGCAGCACCTCTGGTGCACAAGAACATTACGTGTTGAGGAAAATGAAAACATAAACAACACACGTTTGTAAAATTTATAACACCAATTACACACGTAACAGCTTACTGTAAATTTCTGCGCCGGTGGACAGTTAGAAAGCATTGGTGGAGCTGTACGTCGGGTGCTGTCCATTAGGAAATATCCACTATTTCAGGCTGGATATTTATACCGAGTTTGTCGCACTGTGTTTCCCGCAGCCCATTTTGTAGATTTTTAATGAGCGTGATTGGAGTCCTGGAATCACCCCAGAGTCAGTTCGGGGCTCGCTTCCAGTCTGGCAACGTCTTTCATTAGGTTGGCCACAGTATGACATGTGGACACTCGCTCTGTAATAAGAGCCGTTTGTCTTCGAGGGACAAGCAGAGCAATAACAAAGCGTGATGTAAATTCCATCTTTTTCTAGCCTTGATTGCAATTTTCCAGCTGTGCCCTGGCAGCGTGATGAATACAGGAAAGCTAGATGGTAATGTCATTCGGTGGCCTCACTGTCTCTGCTATTGTCGTGCAGCGAAGGATCATTCGTGGCTCAGACAGACATTCAGGTGTTTGCTGGCTAGCAGCGGCAGCGACATGCTTGAACACCCTCCAATTTTCCTACCATCTCAGATGTAAAGCAGAAATGTAGTGTACTAAGCTGAGATTAAATGGGAATATTTATAACTCAAGGGCACCCTTACTGTCTTCTCAATTATTAATTGCTTCATTCTGTTTTTCTTCCTTTCTCCCTCCTGTCCTTACAGCGGCTTCTCTGACAGCCTGATACAAGACATTATCTACAGTTATTTGGTTTTACCCAACCGTGTAACGATCCCTCTGGTGGGGGACGTGGAGCTGGCCAAGCTACGCTTCCCAATGCCAAAGGTACTAATGCAGTTTTCAAATGCAGCCACTATAGCACGGGCTTGTTTTTAATATGCCGATGGGTTAGTTCTTACGCAGACTTCTTCATCTGGGAGTTTGTGGTTACTAGATCAAAGCTCTCCATAGTCTCAAATCTTATGGGATGATGTTGTCAGATGTATTCTTTGAAGTCTTTTGATATAAAATGAAGTGTCTCTCAGCACTGAAACAGTGCGCAGCAAAAAAGCATGTCAAGGCTGTGTCGCTAGGCCTCGTACCCATGGCAACCAGATAGGAGTTCTCCGTGCAGTTCATTGCAAACACTGCCCTCATTATGGGTACACTGTTTTATTGGGTTTAAGTTATTCTATCAAATAAACAAACGTTTCTTCCAATTTGAACATTTTTTGCAGACACAAATTATAAATGAATTAATCGGTAAAATAATTTACCTTAATGCTGACTGTTAAGTTGATGTTTATGATATTGATGCTTTATCAACAGTGGGAAACTTGTTATGCCATTAAAGAAATGTATTGAAACATTTCAATAAATCAAATTACCATATTTATATCTTCAGATCTAGACCATTGGTCTTCAACAGTGGGTCCGCGACCCCTAGGGGTCAGTGAAGGTACTGCAGGGGGTTCGCAAAACTTTTAGTTGATCGGACATTTTTTATACGTTTTTTTTTTCCTTTTTTAATTTTCCCCTAGAATTTTCTGGCACGGCCGCCCTACTGTTGCATGTTTGAAATAAAAAAATAACATTTGTGTATTACTTGAACAGGTTAATATTGAATGCAAAATGATTCTAATAATAATGTATATTTATAAATAGAACTAGGCCAAGTGTATCATAGAACACATATAGCAGGTGTGTCCCTACTTAATCTCTCTCTCTCTCTAGTTTTAGTAAAAGTTTTACAGTCCAGGAAGTATATGTAAATTCCTTAAAGGCACTGCACTACTTAGTACTACTCAACCACAGTAATAAAGCACAGTTCTCTCTTACATTTCCCATATAAAACCCAGTACTGTAGGTTACATCGCATCTTATCGGCTTCGTTATGTCCTCAAAGTGTCAGAGGCTGCTATTTCAGTACTGTCCTCCTTACCGCTGCGCTTTGAATGTCTCCACAGGGGGTCCTGAGGATCCACTTCCTGGAGGCTCAGGACCTGGAGGGGAAAGATAAATTTTTGGGAGGGCTCATCAAGGGCAAGTCTGACCCCTACGGCATCCTGCAGGTCGGCAACCAGCTGTTCCACAGCAAGACGATTAAGGAGAGCCTTCACCCCAAGTGGAACGAAGTTTACGAGGTGACGAGTCTGAGAGTGGAGGGCGACGTTCCGCTTGTTGTTAACATCAGCTGTGTTTTCCCTCTTGCATCAACAAGTATTATATATATTGACTGGTCGTGCCGCTTTGAACAAGCGTCAACATGCTCTTGTGTTCACCAGGCGCTGGTTTACGAGCACTCGGGGCAACATCTTGAGATCGAGCTGTTTGATGAAGATCCAGATAAAGATGATTTTCTAGGAAGGTGAGTGTCTCTCACTTCCCTTTAACCTGTTGTGTTCTTTTTTTTTTTTTTTTCACAAAGCAAGGTCTGTTGCACCCAAGCAATGTGACTGATAGGTATGGTGTGTGTAGTCAAGACTGTGGTTCGTCTAGTATGAGTCTATCTTTGCTTTGCTATTAATGAAACAGTCACTGGCTCAAGGGCAAATTTGATTGATTTCGCTCCAAGGCCGAACCACTACACTGCTATTAGCACAAAGAATCAGTCAATATTTGCCCCCCCCGTTCAGATTAATTGGTGTGATTCTGGTGACTGTTTGACGTCCCGGTCTCAGTAATTATTTGTCGTTATTTTCAGCCTGATGATTGATATGACCGAGCTGCACAAAGAGCAGAAGGTTGATGAGGTAAGACGCTTCCTCTGCCATTCTTATCCATTAAATCCGTTAAATTAGACTGCGTTCATAGGTCTTATAGTAACAGGTTGACATTTTGTGAGATATGCTGCTCATTTGCTTTCGTGTCAGGAGCGAATGAGTTGTTGCTGCCGTTCTCGTGTCTGTCTGCTCGCTTTGACGCCGACGGGCTTAGCTTTGCAAAAAAAAACTAGAAACAAAGGGAAACAGCTGGCATGGCTCCATGCAGGGGTGACAAATTCAACCTACCAGCAGCTCCCAAAGCTCACTGATTTATACGTTATATATCTTGTGTCAGCAACAATGAAACCGTATTAGACTTAGCAACCTTATTGTAACACTCAAGGAAATTACTCTGTATTTTTTTAATTCGATTTAATTTAAATTAAAGAGATAAAAGTTAAGAGATAAGGTTTTATTTGTCACATTGTAATGTATTGCAATGTATTTTAGTAGCCAGTAGTAAAAATCAAAAAAGTGTTAATACCACATAGCTATATAACAGATATAATGTGTGATATCATTTATTAACTAAGCTTTATAGCAAGATGTGTTTATGCTAACTCAGCAAACCAGCTTAAAACCTCCACACGGTCTAAAGTTACATTTGTGCCTGTGCGTCGTCCCTGCACCAGAAATACGTGATACCTGATAGGTCTGAAATGCATTTCTTCGTCCTCATCTCTCATTCACCAAACATTCACCTCCATTCGATCTTGTACAAACTCAAAACTCAAATGCAGGGATTTCATTAAAAGTAAAAGCTGCGCAGTTTTTTTTTTGTTTTTTTTTAGCTCCAACTCAATGATCCACTCATCTCCAGACTCTTTAGTTTGTACTGCTCAGCTTTACATTAAACAAACCTAATTTCATGTCAAAGTTTAACAGATGTTTTCTCTCTGTGACTTACGAAAACTTAACTTCAAAGTTTTGTGACACTGTTGCAGTGGTTTGATTTGGAAGAAGCTCCGACTGGAAAACTCCACTTGAAGCTGGAGTGGCTGTCTCTGCTCTCCACTCCTGAGAAACTGGACCAGGTAAGACCACGGACAACAAACCTCCTCGCTTGAACGAAACATCGGTTTCTGTTCGTTCGCCACGAATAATGGAATCACATGTTTCTCTGTCGTGGCCCTTGTTTCTTGTGCTTCTCGTACAACCAGGTGCTGCGAAGTGTGCGCGCAGACAGAAGCCTGGCCAACGACGGGCTGTCGTCAGCGCTGCTGGTCGTCTATCTGGACTCAGCCAAGAACCTCCCGGTAAGAGGTGATGAGTTTGCCGTTGTTCCGATGGGCTGAAATATAACAGTAGGGTCACGCAGGCTTCTTCTCCACCCAGAACACACACTGCATTGATCAACTCTGAACCAGTTTAATAAGGTGTTGTTTAAGGAAGGATTATTGGTCGGTGTTTGGGAACACTTCACGTTCCACTTACTGTATCTCAGTGTTTATTCTTCGTGCTTTGAGTGGCTTCACCAGTTTGCATTCCATGTTTCCAGATTTCATTTTCATGCTCTACAAGAGAATTTAGGTCAACAAAGTTCAGTCAGTTTTTTTTGAGTGTGTGCCAGTTTCCAAAAACGAAATTAGAACAGTGAAACTTGCTCATTTTTTCCCTCTTCATTCTCTTCCCTCTTCACCCACAAGAGCGTCTTCACGGGCAGCTTAGGCTGTGGGAACTTGAGCGAAAGGAAAGCGTCCGGCCTAGTCTTTTGCGAGAGCAATACCTCCGAGTATAGAACGATATGTGTGAGTCCGGCGGTACTTCTGCATCTTCGTAGCGTTAGCGTTAGCGGTGTGCAGTGATTTGAGCTGAGCAATAACAGTAAAGCATGTGTTAGCTGCACGATTTTATTGCTGGATCTAATGAAAACGTCCGATAACCATTAACGGGAAGCAGACATTAGGAAGCAGACCAGTTAGTCTGTAGATACATATTCTGCTAAATTTGGAGCTTAGTTCGAGGATGAAGTAGAAAATCCCTGCAGCTGCTTATTATCCGTCAGTATTAGTGAACTGTTGAGTGTGGCTGTTTAGGTCTGGAAAGTCGGCAGCTTGTTAAAAAGTCACACAGTGTCTTAAACTAGATCCTCCGTGTCTTCCCTGTAGGGAATACCCTCATTATTCTCATCTGTGTTTTCATTGTTAGCACACACCAATGTCAGCACCCAACAACATCACCCCCCACCCACACACACACACACACACACAAACGACTCCTTTTTATTTATTTGTCATCCACACGCTTCATGTTTCAGTACAAATTTCCCTCATAGTCTTGTTGTCTCGTGCTTCCTTACCATAACGAGTCCTTCCCTTCCTACTAACTGTGGGTGTGATTTTCTCCCCCAAAACTCCTTGTGGCTTAAAGAGCAACCTGTCAGACTTCACCTATGACGGGTTGAAGCAAGTCTCAGTCTTTAAGGCCCTGAAGGTAATGTGGGATGAACGGCCTGCATGCACGGATCACACCTTGTCGTCTCACCTGTGCCGGCCCTTACGTGCACCGTCCGTGATCGTGATGTGTCTCCGGCGGAGAGTCGTGCATGAAAGTGGATGATCGCATTGAGTGTTTGTGTGCCTTGATTGATCTGTACGCTCCGTTCTCCTCCTGAGCAATACGCCGCTGTCGTGTTTCCCGACTAACGGCCGTGCATGCGGAAGTGTGGTGTGAGCATTTCTACAGTGGGGAGAAAGCTTTGCAGCCAATTTCGTGCTCACGGCGTAACGACTGTCAGGTGGATGCTACGTGTACCCGTTCGCAGTGTGAGGGAAGTGAGTAGGCTTTTCAACTTGCAGAACAGCCCGGTTTGGTCGGTACCATGTGGGCTACAGGGTATGCTAATCAAGATCACAGCGGAATCAACTATCAGGAATTAAGGATAAGAACTATGCGCACGTCAAACCAGAATTTCCACATTTCTTGTCATGCTGGAGTGTAAACACACTGGCACAGTGTAAATTCTAAGTAATGCATGATAGTGCAAGGAAAAATCAACTGATTGCTGCGGCCATGTTTTTAGTAGGAGTCAGGCAAACTGGTGACAAAGCTGTGCATGGTACAGGTGTTCATAACAAAGATTGGCTCGAGTTTACACGTGTTTGGAAATCAGCTGGTGTCTAGTTGCAGTTTGCATGAGTCGCTTAATATTTCCAGGAAGCTCCAGGCCTCCTTCACACGGCGGCACTCCCTCTGTGCCACTCGCGTCTGACATTCAGCGAAGCTCACTGCCGCGTTGTGTGTCGCTTTTATTCGGCGTAAAAGGGCCGAAAAGGAGTGCATATGCCACAAATGTTTGCCCCCTAGTAGCTGGTCTTTGTCATCCTCACTGCAGCGCTGGATGCCAGCAGGGTGACAGATTGCGTCTCTGCCTTTTATGTCCTCGTAAATGAATTCCAACCTGCTGTGACTCAGGCGGCGTTCAGTGAGTTGGGCCACAGTTTTCAGTTTTGTTCCCGTTCACAACTTGGAAATGAAACTTGTTCTGCGATCAGATTTGAGAGTCAGACTGGTTCATCAGATCTCTTGATTTGGCATGAGTTCAGACCAGCGTGAGTTTCAGTGTCATTATCAATCAGACGTGAGACCAGATATGAGAGTCTTCCTAATCAAGCTTAACAAAGGCAGTAAAACTTATTGTATTCATCGCTTCTTTTGACAGTAAGATGACCACCATGCCCCAAATATGAAAAAATGGCAGCAAATGCCAACAACTCTCAACACATCCACTTATAGGTGCTATCTTCACACGTGTGCATAAGACAGACAAGTGTGTGGCAACACCTCTGGGAAACATTTTCACTCCTTAGTGGCTAAGAAGCTTCCTGTTGGTCACAAGAAAACCTCACGCTCAGACTATTGATTCAGATAAGGAAACAAAACTGAAACACCTGAAGGAGTGCAACAGAGAGGAGGTTCCTCTTACTGAACAAACATGTACAAAAAAGTGTTTTGGGCTAACGCCAGCGTAATATACAGTAGAAATACATTGTGGGTTTATCAGTCTGCCAGCGCAATGTGAACCTTAATTCTCATGCTGGTGGGTAATAGATGTTATCCTCAAGAGAAATGACGGGATAACGAGGAAGTTAAGGCTGCTCCTCCCCTATCGTAGTCCCTGGGTTGTAGATATAGGGGTCATTATTATTTTTCTGTAGGGGATACTGAATAATTCTTAGCTGCCCGAAGCCCAGCATGCTAAATTTAGCTTGCAGAGGAGACAAAGCTTGACAGTCTCCCTGGTAGCCTCTCTGCCTGCAGCCCTGCTTGTCAAAGCGTATGCTAATGTTTTCCTCCTCGTCTGAACTAAAGAGTCGGCCTGAACGTGTTGTCCGAACAGGCAGCTAACACCTCTCTGTCTCTGACTCCATGATAGTGTGCCAAGAAGAGTAGCAGCGAACCGAGCCCTTATGTTCAGTTCACAGTTGGACATAAAACACACGAGAGCAAGGTGAGTCGTAACACAGTAAGTGATTATGTGCTTGTAAGATGTGTAGACTTGGTTCATGTCATGTGTTAATCTGCACTCGGACAATGTCTGAACTGAAGCTTATGCGAAGATTAAATGAGGAACCACCAAATTCAGACTAACCAGGTTCTAATTATGTATTAATAATGTATTATTTGAATAGCTTAATACTGAATGCAAAATGATAAGGATGTATATTTCTAAATAGCACTAGGCTGAGTTTAATATAGGACACATATAGTAGGTGGGGGGTCCCTACTTTATCTCTTATCAGTTTTGAGTCCTTGGTCTGAAAAACGTTGAAGACCCCTGGTCTAAACTAAGATGAAGAGGTTTGATTTGTTGGATCACCTTTGCACAAATGTTACATGAGAACGTCTTACACCGGCACTTTTGATTTGAAATGAAAACAATGAAGCCATCAGGCTTCTCTGACCCTTGACTTCAGTTTGACGGCGTTAACGTCCTCATCAGATGACTCATGTAGAAATGTCGACTCTTTACAGCGTGTGAGACATGGAAGTAATCCTGCAATTTAAAGTCATCCCAGGTTCGGTTTTCTGGCTGATTAGACCTCTGCTCTGATTGAAGCTATTGTGGATATGTTGGTAATTACAGGACTCATCAAGCTTCATATTCAGTTGCACAGTGAGGCGGGGCACTGGTCAAATTTCTCTTTGTGAGGTTCTCAGTATCTTTCGGTGTTAATCCGAAGGAATGCAAAAACCTGTTCTCATTGTTGTTGTTGTAGGTGAAGCGTATGGCACCATAGTTACTGATTTCATTAAAATTCCATTCCCTCATAAAAAAACTGAATTTCTAGCTCAGCGATTAAGCAGTTTGAGTCTCTCTTCTGACATTTTTATATACTATGCATGCGCTTACATCCAGCTCAGATCACAAGTAGCATTAAAACGTGTCTCCATGTGAGTTTAGATCTGATAAACAGGTGGCGGTGCGACATCACAAACAGATGCTGTCTCCTATGGATTCCTACCTGCCGTTGTTTCTGAACCTTGAACAGAGTTGTTTGTTGTGCGTGCACCCCGTCATGGGAGCGTGATACAAATTCTTGGACGTTATGAGCGACGCAGCCTCTGTCACTCACTGAAATCACGCACATTCATTTTATTGTTTCGTCCCGTTCTGGTGTTAGATGACTCCCTTGGCCACCAGTGAAGTCAATAGTTTGGCCATTAAATGCTCCTCACTTTGTTGACAGTGTAAGATCAGCGTCCTGTTGGAGTGTCTGTACAAAATAAGTTATGGGGTTAGGAAGTATAGCTCAAAATCAAGAGCTTTTTCTGCACAAAAATAAATAAATAAATAAATAAGTTTGTTATGTGTATGCATTACAATGAGTTGATAACTGGTCTGAAAGAAAATGAAGAAAGTACTTTTGCATGAAGTTTCAACAGATATTTCTGCCTTAACCTCCTGAGACCATTTGTTTGGAATGTATCTTTAATTTCTTTAAGATAAAATTAAGATCTTCAGGTATTTGGGATTAGTAGGACCTAAGATGTATAAAAAACATGCATAACCTTTGAACTGGAAGTAGGTTTCGAAAAAAAAATGGTAAACACAGGGACTATTTCACTGTAAATTATCAATGTGTACCAAAATATAAAACGTTTTTTTTTTTTTAATACAAAATCAGAATTAGAAACGGTGAAATCCCAACGTCCTCAAACGTACGTCAAATTCGCACGTCATGTCAAACTATAAAAGTTAATAAGCATAAATAAACAAGTGTATTGACCCTTTGCTACCAGTACATGGCAGACAAAGGTGTATCCTTATGAGGACAACAGGTCTAAATGAAGCAGAATAAGAAGATGCCACAAACCTAAAGCTTAATGTCCCCTATGAGGACACTGGGTCTCAGGAGCTTAATTTAACATGGACGTGTATCCAGTTAACACTACTTAAAATTTATTCTGACTCCAACAATGATGATAAGTCATTGTCCTAAAAAGCAGATGTGACCACTGAGGTAGTTTACCACCACCAGGATAATGTATCGACTTTAAGTATCTATGATAAAGTGCTACATAAAACCTATACATTATTAGTTTTTTAACACAACTAAAACTTAAATAACTTAAATAAGCCTGTAGACTAAAGTACTAAAGTCATTTACTTGGCCTAACCAGAAAAGTCTTGTGGCATGTGCTCAATACTAGTTGAAATAAAAAATATCCATGCAAATTGTTACATAAAATGTTTACGTTGAGCCCGCACATCATTTTTTAGAGTGTATGAAATGCTCCTTAAATCCCCGTTACTCGGTTTGAATGTAAACCTCATATTCCCATAAAGCTGAAACTCTTTAACCTTATTGTTCCATCAAAATGATCCAGTTTGCTGGATTATTACATCAGGTCGTAGCTCAGCAGAGCTCATTAGGGGTTTAATTGAATTAAATAGATGGATCTGATAATATACAATAAAAACAGAAAAATACAGATGACAAATGAAATTATTGCCCTGAATACTGACAAACTCGCAGATATCTGTTAGACAGTGGTATTTTATATTAGTTAATAATGATGTATGTGATGTGTTCAGGCTCTGTAATCAAGCAATCAATCAATCATGCGCCCACAGTACCACAACCACACGACAAGGCAAACCAATTGATAACCGATCACATCAACTTCTAGACCCTGTAACGTTATCAGAACGTATATGCTTTTCTTGAGTAAACAGTTTTGTGTCCACCATTTTTGGTGTCTCACTAGAGAGATGTTTTGACATGGCACATTTTTCTAGGTGAACTGTGTTTTTAATGAACTGCACCAACCTATTTTCCTGTTAAGATCCGGTACAAGACAAAGGAGCCTCTTTGGGAAGACTGTTTCACATTCCTCGTTCACAACCCCAGGAGGCAGGAGCTGGAGGTGGAGGTAACGCTTCTATCAAAATGTTACTGATAGCATCTTTTTTTATTTATTTATTTTTTTAAATGATGAAAGTGGTGAAAGTGGCTGAGCTGTCGTTGTTTTCTGCGCAGATAAAAGATGACAAACAGAAATGCACCCTGGGTAACCTGACGGTGCCTTTGAGCGACCTGCTGGTGGAGGAGGACATGACGCTGACTCAGTGCTTCCCTGTCAAGAACTCGGGGCCCAGCTCCATCATCAAACTTAAGATGGCCCTGAGGGTAAAACCCGACTTTATCACTTCTATCTCATTCTGTGAGCATTAGTGATGGATTGGTTGTTTGTTTCAGGCTCATGACTCCAGAGCAATTTAAAAAAATCTGCTGATTCCACCTGAATGGCCTTTCAGGAGGTTGTTTATTAAGAGATGCAATATATTTGAATTATTGATGTAGCTAATTTAGTTAAGAACTCAACTTAACATTACTAATTAATATCTTGTTCTCAGCTTAATTCTAATTGGACCCAAACTGATGCCAAGCTTTGTGTTTAGACTGCGCTCATTTGTTTCAGGAAGTACAAAGAAGCAAAAGTTGAGCCCACAGCTATTGATTTCTTGAATGTTAATTAGTTCGGCTCACATTAGCTTATTATAAGTTGGCTGAAAGCCTCGTCCCTGCAGGATTTTGACAATTTGTTTATACCAAATAGGTTGTGAAGGGATACACAGTACATTGCTTGTGTTCTATCTATATCAGTTTAAGCCTCCTATTAACTTTGGGATCAATTTGACCCCAGTCAGAACTTAACATTTCCAAATATATGATTTACATATATATATTTTTTCTTTTTACCTCATATTTTCCTAATTTAATTGGGACGCTGACACAGATACATGTTACTATTCTTGATAATAGTTGTGATGATAGTTAATGTTGTCGATAACATGTATATGTACTTAAATATGATACAAGTACACATGTTACAAGTAACGGGGATTAATTCTGGATGTATCTGTGGGGGGTGGGGTGTGGGATTTAATTGGTGGAGGTTTAATTGGTGGAGTCAAATTTCACAACCAAGGAAGAAAATTGTTTGCAAATTTGAAGGTAGTGGGTTAAAGGAGACAGAGTTTGTAGCCAAGCGATAACTTCTGGGATCAAACTAATTTAGAGAACACAGACGCGCCCTGAAGCTGCAGTTCCTTAAATGGCCTCTTGAGGCTGACTCACAAAGAGAATCAATCCGCAACTGCAAAAGCAAAAGCATTATTATTTGAAGTCCATGGGATATTTCTTGGATACATGTTCATTAAAAGTAAAAAAAAAAAAGGAATAAAAAAAATGTTTTTATGTTCATTATGATCACATCTTTACAAAATCCATAGTTATTTATTATTGAAACAATCACTTATTAATACAAAATGACTGGATATCACTAAAATGTCAACTAAATAACCATCCAAATTTAATAACAACCACCTTCTAATTATCTAAACTATAATAAAATGAGCTTATTCAAAATTAGTTTTGACTGTGCTCTTTTTGTTGAGTTGAGATAATCATGACAGATGTTTATCTTTTGGCAATATGTCAAATTTTCTATGGAAAATAACAAATTGTATCTGTGCTGAAATCACTTTCTGCTAAGTTACACATTACAAAGACATGACGTTACACCACCACCGTTCTCAAGGAAGTGTGTTAAATCCAAATCACGTGACCTGTGGTTCCTCCTCTTTATTAGTCATTTAATATAAAGTAGAGTGTAGGTCAAGTGTGGATTTATCACATGTCAACAGCGTTACTACAGTATATTTATAAATAACTTCCAATTTCAATTTACTCAGTTGTATATATAATATTTAGAAGAATCTTTCTGTAATAATGCCGTGTGGTGATTTGTTATAGGCGGTCGTGTTGATTATAGGCCTGAAAACAGACAAATGTTAAACTCATGGTAGTTATCCACTACACATATGTGAAAGGATTGGTCTGGATTTTGTCTCTCATACTTGTTGTTTGCATTTTGAAGCTGTATGTTTTGACTTTAGCTAAGCTAGTTAACTGCAGACACTATTTGAAAGTTATGTTAATGAAGATAAATCCACAGTTTTGTCTGTGTTAGTTTTAGCCATTGTTGGTATTAATGCTTCTACATAGTGTATCAGATCGGAGGGGTTAACCTTCATTGTGCTGTAACGTCCACTTCGAACATAATCTGACGTGTGATTATCTACCTGCTCTGCCGTTACACTACTAAAAGTAATATTTCTTTCAATTACTGCCCGGAGACACAGGATACTGTAAACAAGTAAATTGCATTGCCCTTTGGTGGCACTGAGACTATAAGTGCATTATCTGGAATGGAGTCAGTGCTGATCAAATAAAAAAATAAAAAATAAGGATGCCAGCAAAATATTGACATGATCTGAAAGACTTTATCTGCGATGGAACATAGCAAACATATCGAGATTCATAACAGATAAAAGGAAATTAATTTAAAGACTTTGAGGCATTTTTCTGCCAATTGTTATAAGACAGATAACACCACCAAGAAAGATAAGCTGTTAAAATTGTTGGAGAGGTTTGGTTCTTGCTCATACTGCATCAGGACATGATTCTCCTTCCTGTGTCTCCGTAGATCCTGTCGTTGGAGAAGCAGGTGTCCTCGGACCAGCCTTCATCCGTCCGGGTGAGGAAGTCCAGCGTGCCCCAGCCGCCCCCGGCCGCCTCCGTCTCCCTGAGACCGTCCGTCTCAGACTCCCCGCTGCCCGCGCCCACGCACCCCCCGCAGCCCATGGACGCCTCCACCTTCACCCTCCAGCAGCGGGACGGCGAGCCGTACTCGGCCAGCCCTCTGCGCAGCGCCTCCACCCTCAGCATCTCCATGTCCAGCTCCCAGAAGCACCTGCCTCACAAGGAGTCCACGCCCAGCCTGGCCTCGGACATCTCGCTGCCCTTCGCCACCCTGGAGCTCCAGCACAGACTCCGTCAGCTGCAGAAGTAAATCCAACCTCAATTTCCTGCCTCTGCTCATACGTCGCTCCTCATTTCCAGCTCGTGCTTGCCTCATTTCTGGGATGTTATTGTTTTTTTTTTTTTTTCAATTTAGTCATTTAAATTCTGCAGCTGTCTCTGTTAGTATCTTTGTTTTGAATATTCATCTTTATAAATATTCGATCAGCCTACCTGTCAAGGGATCCATCCGTCCTCGTGCATGTGCACATGTGTGATGTGTAAAGCGTCTGACTGACTGTGGTGTGTGTTTTTACAGCGGCTCGGCCCCCGGCCAGTACCCCCTGGGCGAGGTCCAGCTGACCGTGCGACACAGCTCTCAGAGGAACAAGCTCATCGTGGTGGTGCACGCCTGCCGGTGAGAACCGAACTGACAGGATGCGCTGAATTTACATGTGTTTTCATACGAGAAGTGAGAGAAGATTTGAATTTGAACTGAAGGACTTTTGAAGGGCTGCACAACAACAGGCGCCCGACGACGTGTGAGTGAAACCGTTTTGTCCCGTGTGTGTCCTCAGTAACCTGATAGCCTTCACCAAGGACGGCTCCGACCCCTTCATACGCCTCTATCTGCTGCCCGACAAGAGTCGGACGGGGAGGAGGAAGACGAGCACGATGAAGAGGACCCTTAACCCTGTTTATGATCAAACGTGGGTTTTTACACGCGACCTTTTAATGTTTCACCCTTTAATTTATAGTTTTATCATTGGATTGATTTGACATCTGAGTGTTTGAAGCTCCTTTATTTGCCACTTTTGATGTTCAGACATTAAGATCATGAGCCGCAATTGCAAAATCTTTGTTTGATTAGACGTTTTTTATATATATATATTTTTTTTAATTTTCCTAAACAAATTTAAATTTCTTGGCCACTCTCCTGTTGCACATGTTTCAAATAAAAAAAAATATTAATATGTATTATTTGAATAGCTTAATATTGAATGCAAAATGATAATAATAATGTGTATTTATAAATAGCACTAGGCCGAGTTTAATATAGAACACATATAGTAGGTAAGGGGTCACTACTTAATCTCTCATCAGATTAGAAGGTTTCTCTTTGTTCTTTGACCCATATTTTCACAAATCAGTTAAAAACTAATGTCTCATGGATAAAAAAAAATCACTAATTCCAGCTCTGCTTCATCTCTTCCCCTCTTTCTTGGACACTGGTTCCTGTTTCTCCACTAGAAATATCAAATCAATGCATTCAAGTCCAATACATAAATTCGGCTTATTCATGTAGTTTGGAGTTATCACGCTGGCACTAGTATAGTTGGCAGTTCATTAGCAGCCTTCTTCAGACTAGTTTAGCCCCTAGAGGAAAACTTTTTTTTTTACAGTCAATTTACTACCACTACCCTGAATGTTAAAATCCACCAGAATGTGAAACAGGGAATCCAAAAAGACCAATTTTAATTTTAACGTTTATTCCCTGTGTGCAGGTTTGAGTTCAGTGTATCTATGGTGGAGCTCCACAGGAGAACTCTGGATGTAGCGGTGAAGAACGGAGGGAGCATCCTGTCCAAACACAAAGGGCTTCTGGGAAAGGTAGCTGGCAGTTTTTATTATGTTGTTCTCCGTAAACCTTAAAAAACTTAATTTCTTTTTCTTTCTCTTTCCAGGTGCTGGTAGATTTAGGTGGGGATGACATATCAAAGGGATGCACACAATGGTAAATTATTCTCATGTGATATTGAGTAATTTCAGATAAAAATGTATTAATTTTAAAATTTGTAATTTTATCATTTTGTCTCGCAGGTATGATCTTAGTGAAGATGGTTTGTCATCTTCAGCCACAAGAAGTATTGAAGATCCCCATCTCACATAATGAAACCACCTCTCTGTTGTAAAATAATGATCTTGTTAAATTAAGGGAACATCTTTCTGTTATATAAGCATACGTTTTTGTTTTTTTATTATTACAGTTTCAGCATGTAATAAGTTTGGTTTTGAAAACATTTCCTGTAATTATTTCATGATCACGATCTGAGGATATTGTAACTTATTGTAATGAAACACACTGACTGCCTTGCCTCTGTTTTCAGTGTTGTATGTAAATGATCAAATTGATAGTAGATAGTTTGAAGAATTTGCAGAAGCTCTACTCCCTTAAATGACTTTTATGTTGAGATCTGTCCAAGCTCTTATCGATTCATGTCATGTTTGTTAAAATGTTACAAATTCAGTTTGAAAGGAGACTCTTACCAAAGGAACAGATACAAACACAAACGTAGCAGTCTTGATTTTCTTTTGTTGTTGTTTTTCATGCAGTGTTATTTGATTTTTATCGTTATTTATGCTTGATTACAAACAAGGAATGCACATATGCAAAGAATAAAATTACTGCTCTGCATATTTTAAGGAGATTTGTGCACTATAAGTCGCTCTGATCAGACCCGTGGGCATTTTAGGGCTATGAACAAGTGCTGGGTAATATGAAGATACTTGAATAAGGGTTTTTCAAACCGAATGTGAGTCGAACAAAGTGAAAAGTATGAACTGTTTTTGCATTTAATGAGCAGGGCTGTCAGGATCTGTAAGGATTATGCATTATTTATGTCATGCTTGTATATGTTTTACTTTTAAATACATTTCTTGTAATCTATCCTGTGCCTTAAAAACTCACTAAGTAATTGTATTGCCTTCTTAATGTTATCATTTTGAATGATATGATGCCTCATTTGATGAATAAATGGTTTCTCTTGTGCAAATTCAGCGTTTGTATCTAATTGAAATAATTACATTAACCGTAAAATATATTTATTGCGTGGGCCCTGCAGCATGAATTCTGTTGAGATGTGGAGTCCGATCGATAATTTTCTACAGAATAAATAAAACCACGTGTCCAATTAAAACGCCATTGCAAAGATTTGTTGATCCAACCAGTGACTGTGTGGATCCAACGCGTTTGTGGTCACAACACAGTTAATTTGTTGTAGTTTGTCGCCATCATGTGGCAGAGTGAGAGAACGACAATTCTGCGTCAACGTTCAAACAGACGTGTGACGTCACTACGTACGGAAGCGACTTAAATTTGCGCGGGTTTGCTGTTGTTATGGTTAGCTGTCATACCGTTGTTGTGGACCCACAAAACCTTCAATAATAAAGGTAAAAGGCGGAGATTAATGTCCCTATGTTATGTTTTAATGATTATAAATCGCAATACTGCCTATATTAATAGATAGAGTGGGATTAATGTTTGTAAATAACACATTTAAGGCTGCCATATTTGTTTTGATCTTGTTACAGAAGCATTTACGCTAAGCTAAAGGCATCTCTAACTTTTGTTTCTCCGTTACAGGATTATTGTGTTGTTTTTATCGCGTAGGAAACTGAAATCATGTCCAAACGGGAGGCGTTTTTAGAGTCCGCCTCTAAAGAAAATGCGGAGGATTTCCTTCGCTTCATTGAGCTTCACGTAAGTCGCTAACTTTATGTGCGTTAATGCTCA
The DNA here is from genome assembly GCF_022458985.1 of Mugil cephalus. Classification (NCBI taxonomy): domain Eukaryota; kingdom Metazoa; phylum Chordata; class Actinopteri; order Mugiliformes; family Mugilidae; genus Mugil; species Mugil cephalus. Next base: position 8,877,211 of record NC_061787.1, on the reverse strand, counting down.
CGATGTTATGAACGCTGATTGTCTTTAGACCCATCTCACGGATGAGCTGAATTTATAAACTGCATTTTCCATACTATAAAACATAATACCCTAATGCTGCAGTACTATAGTATTTTGTTTAAATTGGTGTTAGTATTTTAAACTTAAGTAGAGCCTCAAGTATTGGGAAATAAAGTTAATATTTCTTAGACTTAGACAGACTTCAATTATCCACGAGAGAAATTACTTTGTCACAGTAGCTTCATTGAACATAAAAGTAAACATCTGGTACTTTCTGAAAATAATATAGTTACTTCATAATATAGTTAGTTGGTTAGGTAGCTTTATAAAGTATACAGCCCCAAATCTTAACATAACTTCATGGTTCTTTACTATAGAAAGTGATAGAAATATGACAATCCCCCCTTGAGCAGTGCTCGAAGATGCGTGAAGAAATACACCTGAGACAGATCCAAACTCGGGGATCTGTTTGCTTTGACTAGGTAGGATGAGAGGAGAGTGGAGATAAAGAGGAAAAAACTGGCTATAGTGAACACTAAATGTGTTGTTGGTGCCTTCGACATGAAACTCTAGAGTCGGAGAAACGTGGACAAAGGTTGAAAAAAGTGACGAAGGAGAGTAAAAAAAATACAAACCTGTGAGAAAGGGGAGACTCAGTTAAGGACATGCGGTTGTGTCATACAAATGCAAACTTATTTATGTGATAAACTGCATTAGGTTGTCTGCATTAAGGAATTAGTTGGCAAATGATAAGCTTTATCAAAATAGAAAGTTGTAATCCAAAACTAAGACACAGTGTCTGCCTCCTTCTGCATTTCACAAGGGGCCAGTACATCCAGATTGTTTGTTTAAAAAACAAAAAGACAAACAGGTAACTAGACCTGTTGGGTTTTTTGAGAAGATGTTTCACCGCTCATCCTGGTAGCTTCTTCAGACAGATGAATGGGAAAAAAAACCCTCAACAAGTAAAGTAAAACCCAGGAGGCAGACACTATTACTTATTTTGGATTAAAACTTTCTGTTCCGATAAAGATTATCAAAAGCTCTACAAGCCTAGTTGTCTTTCTCAAATGCTTTTTGGATATACCATGACCTGGATGACCGAGAACCTTCACAGACAAGGAGCCAGTAAAGAAAAATACTTCTGCTGGTACTTGGATCAGCTCCAGCTGTAGAAGAACAAATGTTTCATGCACTAGATTTTTCTGCATTCCTAGAAACTTTTTATGTGGGAATTAAAAGTCTTATTCTGGTTAAGAATGACCCTATAGTGAAACTAGAGGCCGAGACAAAGCCATCCAAACTAGTAACTATATGATAGCACAATAAGGGTAACATCAGTTTTGTGTTTTGTGCTGAGCAGAAGGACAAAACTGAGCCCTTTGATGTGGAGGAGGTGGTGCAGGAGATGCCCAGAGACCAGAGGGAGACTCTGTGGGGGAGGCTGGGGTCGCTTCTTCAAGACGTCCTACTGGAGTCACCTCCTGAGCGCTGGGAGGAAAACAGGGTGGAGGACATGCAGGAGGAGCCAGCGGCAGCCGACCCCGTGAGTTCAACAGTCAGGTTATGTACAACTGTAGCGTAAACTCAGCACCACTTGTAACTCAAGCTTCTATACTGCTGTATTAAATTGTAATGCTAGTCCCACTGTTTTAACATTATCCTGTTATTTATTTGCATCAATCGTCAACCGTATTGTGAATACTAATTTTATACTAATGTTTTCTTCAGAAACATGTCATGGCTGTTGTGGACGGTGTAACTCTAGTGGCTACAGTGTCTCTAAAGATTTTACAAGAGGGTGACACCTACCGTGCCCTTCTGGAGGTTACACACAGACTTCATGGTGAGTGTTTTAGGTCCATACTCAGATCCCCATTGTGATGTAAACAACAACAACAGAAATGAAAAGTGACTGTCGCATTAATCATCCCGTGGGTAAACCTGCCCTGAAAGAGCCACAGAAAGACTGATGTTCATAGGTAGAGCTAAAACCAGTTGTCAATGGATTATAAGCCATTCTCAAACAGCTTTCTCTTCCCTAGTGCTGCGCTTCATAAAATTATAACCTGAATATCCCGTCGTTCCTTCAGATGTCCTGGTTTCACTGCCAGTGTCAGAGGCCCCTCTGCAGCTCCACATCCACACGCTCTGTGAGGCCTGGTGGAAGAAGGGGCTGCAGGAGAAGGAAACGTTTGGTCGAACTGCCTTCCACATCTCTTTGCAGAAGAGCTTCATTTCCAAGAAGCCAGTCAGTATATCCCCTTGGTTATGACTCAGTATATGTCCTCTCATGGCTGCCAAGGCCTGTATGTCTCACTAGTGTCTGTTCATAACAAGAGATTTGGGAATCTACCTCCTCATCTTTGTGTTTCTTGTCAGAGCGCTGAGATCCAAAGAGTGTGGAGCCTCCACGGCGTGCTCTCTACTCTGGACTACACCTCAGAAGACAACAAGCAGATAATTGACTTGTTGCTTCAGTGCTTCCACCGTCCTATTTACATCAGAAATGATGACGTGAGTTGCGTGACACTCAGCCGATGCGTGTACATCGCCGCGATTCACTGTCTGCCTTTATTGTGCGACTCTTGCTGTGGGCCTGAAGGTGTGTCTGTTGTCACAGGGAAAGCGATTCCTGGTGTTTCTTTTTAGCTGGAACGTCGACTTCATCTGGGTCATTCACGGCACCATCAAAAACCAGCTGGAGTTTTATAACAAGTAAGAATCCGAATGTACTGTTACTGTCAGTTTTCTCATTGTGTCATCTACAACTAACGTGCTTTATTCAGGACCATGGCTACTCATATTGCGGAGATCTACTTCAGAGCCTGGAAGAAGGCAAGTGGAGAGTCCCTGGAGAAGATCGAGAGCTCGTGCATTCAGGATCTGATGCAGAGTGCGATCCTGCTCAACAGAGCGTCTCCTCTTCATGCCAAAATCCGACAGGTAAACTAATCTCTAGCTTCTTTATTTATTTATTTTTTTTATATTACTCTCTCTGATTACTCTCTGATCTCGTTGTCCTGTGCAGATCATGAGCTATTTCCACTCCAGGAAGGGCTGCCAGAGCGTGGACAAGATGTTGTATAATCTCTACAAGCCCATTCTCTGGAAAGCTCTCAGCGTATGTGTTCATAAGTACTGCATTCGCCCGGTCATTCATTACTCTTCTAGTCTAATGTGCTTCTGATTGATTGATTTGTTTTAGGTTCCCAACTTTGAGGTGCGTGCAAATGCTGCTTTGCTTTTCACTGAGGCCTTCCCAGTCCACGACCCGGACCAGAGCACGGAGAACATAGACGAGAACATTCAGAAGCAGCTGGACGCAGTGATGGTGAGTACTTTTGCTGTGAGGAAACTGAACGCATGTATCGTTTGGTAATTTAGTAAACTCACAGGGGTTTAGGAAAAGGTGCCAAAATTACAACCGCCTGTCACTTTTCTGTCGTCCTCAGGGTCTCCTCGATGACCCTCACCCCACCGTGCGCTGCAACGCTACCCTGGGCGTCTGTAAGATCCTGGCGAAGTGCTGGGAGCTCCTCCCTCCTACCATCATCACAGACTTCCTCAAGAAGCTGGTGACGGAGCTGGCTGTGGACACCAGCTCCCCTGATGTCCGCTGCTCAGTCTTCAAGGTGGAATGATGTGTCTTCTTCCTGTCCCTGATGTTGTATTGTCTTGGAACCTTTTTGTAATAACGCTGTGGAGCTAATCTACGTTGAATCAAGTTATATACAGAATAACAGTGACGAGGCATTCTCGTACTAGATATTACAGTCGCTTCAGACAGAGTAGGCATGACTCTGCGTTGTGTGGCTTTGTCTCCAGTGTCTTACTATTGTCCTGGACAACGCTCTCAGCCACCCAGTGCTGGAAAAACTCCTGCCCACCGTCAAGTACAGCCTTCACGACAACTCTGAGAAAGTCCGTGCAGCCTTCCTCGACATGCTCATCAAGGTCAAAGCAGTTCGTGCTGCTAAGGTACCGCTTTATTTTTACTCGTTTTCTGATTTTGCAGTGTCCAATTTTTTTAATTTTATTTGTTTAGTTTTTAATTGAAGGACAATTTTGAAGCTATTTACTGTTTTTTAAGCGAATGATTAGTGTGTTACTTATTCAGTGCCCTGCCACGTTACTGAGCCTTCTAACATGCATGTGTGAAGCACTTTGCGATGCAATTTGTACGAAAAGCGCTGATTTGATTTGACGAACCAGTTTTTATTTCTCCTCATTTACTGATCTGATCAGTTCTGGGACGTGTGCAACATGGACCACTTGTTGACCCGCCTGGCCATCGACTCGCATTCGGTCTCCAAGCGCATCGTCGACCTGCTCTTCAAGTCCTTCTTCCCGGTCAACGAGTCGGAGAAGGAGTGGTGCTGCCGGTGCATCACCCTCATCCAGATGAACCCCATGGCTGCCAGGAAGTTCTACCAGTACGCACACAACCATACAGCACCCACTAACATAAGTAAGTGACAAACCGAGTTTGGATTTATGGTATTTTAAGTGTTTTAAGATGTGACGTGTAGAAACTGTGTCTTTTCTTTCAGTAAAGCTGATGTTGGCTATTCGCCGTGTTCTGAACAGCTGCCTCCAGGTCGACTGTGACCAGAGTGACATCAATGACGGCAACAAGGAGAACAGCATGGTAAGACAGGAAATGCATAAAGCTTTTAAAGTTGCTATTAGGTGAGAGTGAAATTACTTCAGCTACGCAAGAAAACCTTATTTAGTTTGCTCTGTGATATACTCAGGTTTTTAATTTAGCTGTCAGTCTAAGAGAGTAGACTGTATCTTAGTCTACATCAAGGAATTAAGTTCTATATTAAACTCTGCCTAGTGCTATTTATAGATATACATTATTATTATCATTTTACATTCAATATTAAGCTATTCCTTTACTAAAATATGTCAGATTAAACAAATAAAATAAAAAACCATGGAAAACCTAAATGAATTTTGATTTTTAACAGGCTGAATCGGTTACACTGGGTAAAGACATGGCCGTTGTGTCGGGGCTGCTGGAGGTGCTGGTCATCCTGTGGAAGAGTGTGAGGAAGGCCCTGAATCAAAACAAAGAGGCCCAGAAGTACACGCTCGCCAAGTTTGGGAACGTCATAGCCAAGTACTTCCAGGCGTTTGAGGTACGTCACCTGCAGCGTGTTGGATGTTTTTCCATTTTATTTGACAATCGTAAATGATTCTTGATTTATTTATTTTTTATTGTTTTCAGGATGATCGAGCCGTGGTTCCTCTTATAGAGCTGGCCACATTCATGCCTCCCGCTGCCGTTCCAACATTCAGGTGAGTAGTAGTTTGTCCCCTCGTCTCTCTCGTCCTGTTGAGACTTGCAACTCAGATCTTTTATTAGACCACAAGTTGAAGCACGATGTAATAAAGATGTTCCATTTACCATTTAAGTGCAGCTTGAGTCTTAACCTTTCTACTATTTATTTTCCTCCTACATGTTCCCTTGTAGCAGGTCAAGTCCAATACTGGTAGCTGTTTGTGTGGAGGTTTTTGTACAGGACAGCGTAGCTACATAGTCACCTGCAAAGATCTGATTTCACACAGTTTGAACAAAGGTTCTGTTCAGTTGTTCGTCTTTATCTTGTCTTACTGGTCTCTGTTTTTTTGTCTAGCTGTGGAGTCCTGTCCAGACTGAGGAGGATGGACTCAGGAGCTGTTCCAGCACAATACTGCCAACTGCTAGACTGCATCTGCAGCTGGGGCCAGGCTGCCGACATCCTCGAACTTATCACGGACTGGCTCAGCGAGTCCCTGCCCAAGCAAGGGGTCAGTTCAGTCGGTTCAACACCAGATAGCTTTGATTTATTATTACAAGGTTTAATTCAAACATGTGTTACTATCTATAAAAAAGTTTCTTCCTCTTAACTTCAGGACAAAGCGACCGGCGGTCGAAAAGTCCGCATTCACGAGACCATGGACGCCAAACCAGACCTGGCGCTGACTTATCTGGAGTATCTTCTCAGCCACGCTTGGACGCGAGAGAAAGTCCTGGCTCTCGGTCAGAACCCACTGAAGCTGCTTCACACGGTTCTAGGAAACTGGAGGGTATTTTAAATAATTCAATATCACGTTTTAACTGAGAGTCATTCTTTCAGAAAGCGGCCTCCTGTTAATCTGTGCACGTTTTGTCTCGACAGTCGGTGCTGTACACGCGCCTCAGCTCCGCCACAGAGGATCCTAAATGTCCCAGTGTGGAGACGGCGCTGAAAGCCTTCATGTTCCACAACCGTCTCGGGGCACATCTGCAACACAACGTGAGTCTACGTTTAGACTGCGTGACTTTTTATCCTGTTTTTACACATATTTATCGAGTGTGTTACTCTGTTTAATATAAATCAGACCTCAGCAGTGGACTAAATAATTCTTTGAGTCAATTAGAGAATTAAAACAATCTGGCAGCGTTTTTCAGCAAAAGCAGAACAATTGTTGCACGTTTACAAGTTCCAACGTCTTCTAGCTTCCAGGATCTGGTTCTTCTTTTTACTTGTAAACAGATACTTTGCAGTTTCAGGTAAAACAAAACATTCAGACATTTCATAGAGCAAATAATTCATCTAAAATCATAGAAAAGCTGCAAATTAAACCAAAGAATCCTTGTCCTAGAGTCGGTGCTGTGGCAGAAAATAGAGTTAACAATCTCTCACTTTAAACATGTGACTCATACAGATGAGCTGATGACATCTTTTTATCTCTTTCACAGTTTCCAGAAGGTCGATACTACCTGATCTCCCTGGAGCAGGTGGCAGCGTGGATCTCTGACCGTGTGCTCCCCTTCCTGGCGAAATGTACCAGTGATGACAGCGAGGATTCGGAGAAATCGCAGCCTCTGGCCGCACAGATAACTGAGGTGAAACCTGCAGTTTCTTTCAACTTTGTAAAGCCGCCGTACATGACGCGAGCTCTGGTTCTCAGCAGAAACTTTAGACTAGAATAGACTGGTTGAATTTATTCAAACGTACCAGAGTTCTACATCTTTTGAAGATGAATTCATTCCTACAGTTCCACATATTTCCCTTTAGCAAAGTCAAGATAAGAGGGACACGCTTCTCTACTGCGGCGCTGACGTGTGATTTAGTCTCACGCGATGGGGACACGTCCATAAGAGAATCTGTTTCAGATGTTCATGAAAGTGGCCTTTGACCGTAAAGCAATACATACATATTAACTGGCAGTGTGTTTAAAGCTTCCTGAAATCAAACATAATTGTGCAGCTGCAGTGAGCTGAGGTCTTGGGTCTTTCTGTGATGGATGTGGATGGTATGGACGGATGGTTGTGTGCATTTTTATCCCCTAAAAACAAGAATTGCACTCAAATTTTTTTTCTCCCGACAAATTAAATCAAATCTCCTTGTTCATAAATTGCCGCTTCGGATTTTTATCGGGGCTCATTTTTCAGCCCAGCGCGTAGCCCGCGCCGACACCGTAGACGAAGACAGTTGTTATCCAGAACATTAGGTTTTGTGGAGCCTCCTTTGCCTCCCGCTCCCGGGACCTTCAGTTCTGCTCAGTTTAATTTGGACTCGTCGTATATTGTTCTGCTCCGGTCCTCAGACGCGCTTGTACGCGGCGTCTCCCGCTCGCGTCACCATGCTGAAATGGGTTTATTTCTCATTTGTGCCATTATTCTCACTCTGTCACCGCATGGCTGCAATAATCAGATGCTGAATGGAAGCCTGCGTGAATCTGAGTGCTCCTGGTGGGGGATTGCGAGCTGCTTCTGCAGGCCACCAGACGCCAGTAGAAAATAATTTTACTCTAAAATATTGATCCCTTAAGACTGGCCTCAATCTCGTATCTGTTGAAACGTTTTCCTTCACGGTGGTGGTGATGGCTTTTTTTACCAGAGCTTCCTGTCAGCGTCCCGAGACGTTTTGCTCGTGGGTTTGGGCGACGAGACGTTCAAGGGTCAAGTCCTCCACCTGTGCTCGCTCATTCTCGTCTCAGGTGAGTGTGTCAAGATGTCGAAAAAGCGACCCTGATTTTTTTACAGGAGCTTTACTTCACTCAGAATACCATCGTGCTGTTTCGCCTTTCCAGACGCTTCACAAACTGTGGTTTTTCTTTGTGGTTTCAGGGACAGGCTACTCTTATATCCCTGCCGTGCTGCCGATTTTGAAGGAGGCTGTTAACAGCTACGCACCTGAGGACAACAACCAGGCTGAAGAGAATGAGGAGGATGCGACCACTGTCATTCTGGCTGTGGTCGCCAACATTTTCCAGAAGATTATAGAGCTCTTGGCTCAACGTCTTAGGAAAGAACCAGAGGAAGGAAAACTGGTACATTTTTTCATTTATTGTTTATATACAAAAATTTGTTTTACCTGAGGACGTATTGTGATTCACATATTGCACCTTACGAGTTTGTTTCATGTGGTGCATTCGCACTGGATAAACAAACTCTGTGTTTTACTCAAATTTACGCTTCGTTGTTTTGGCTCTGCTACTTCCCATCTCACTTCACTGCATGTCGGAGACAGTTTTAATTACTTTGCAAATTATAATGGATGATAAAAATGTATTTTAGGTATTTAAATCAGCTCCACCTCTGCCACTGAACACATTAATGATTAATTTAATGGTTTCATTTGTCTAACATCTGTCCAGTCTTTGAATTATAGCACATCCTTTATAATTCTTAAGTGACAAGAGGCAGAAAAAAGCCCCAAATCAAACAAAAGTCCAAACAACAACTGTCTTAACTCGCCTCTAAATCACAAAGATGTCGATTCGCACTGTATTAGTTTCATCAGAGAACCGCTGTGTTTCGATAATTATGTTTGGTAATTTGGGGTGTAATTTTTATTTTATAAATCACGGACATGGACGATTCGCACGGGTTTAAGATCACAGACGACCTCCGTCATTATTACAAATTACCGAAGCTTCCCTGGTAAAAAAAAAAAACTAATCCCGTGCGAATAGGGCTTTAATATATAACACAGCTGTAATTTCCCTGGTTTTGTTGAAAGTGAACACGTCTTCAGTTGCTCGTAACAGTTTTCCACCATGCAACTTTTTTTGTGCTGTGACTCAGCTGTGTCAGTCAGCCGTTCCTGCTCTGGCAGACTTCCTTCAAGTCGCACAAACCTGGGACAGAGCACCTCTCAGCGGCGTCTTCTCTACTCTGTTCGCTGTCATCATCGTGGAGAAGACACATTTGTTACATAAGGTGAGGCGGCAGATGAAGAGACAGCATTTTTTTTTTTCTTCAGATATCCTGCATATTGTAGTGCTTATCTAGGACCTCTAAGTTGAGTTGTTTCATCAGCCGCTGGTCTCGTATCTTTAAAGATAACCCACCCAGAGGAGGTGATCACCCCAAAGACAGTAGAGGACATGCCTCCTTTGTCCAGCATCCTGCTGTCCGTCATCCTCAAATCGCCTTCTGTTACCAGGTAAACACTGTTCCCTGTTCTCTAACGGTGCAGACTCGCCAAACCAAACAAAGAAGTACTGCAACGAAGGCTGACTGTGACAGGCTTTTTGTTCAGTTTCATCACTTCCATTTCTCCTCCTGTTCGCCGGTTATGTAACAGAACATAACAGCCAGAGACGTCTCTCTCACAGATTTGTTCCGACTGGACCCAACACAAAATTAGGGCACGCTCACCTACGGCCCCCCGGCCGTCAGATAGATGCATCGCAGCCTTAACCTGAAACCAAAATCCTGTGATGACGTATATTTTATAAGAGCTGAGCCAATGATTATTTGACGTTCGGTTCTTTTAGATCTTTTCTGGCAGAAGTCGGCTCCTCTTTGGAGTCGGAGGCCATCAGCAGTCTCACTGAACTGGCAGCCATTCTTCACGTCCTGGCGGTCATCAAGAACTGTGGGTTTTCAAATATATATAAATATCACCTTCACATCCTGAAGATTTTAGAGCAAATATTTCAGTTTTTTTCTGTTGATGATAAAGATGCATCGGATCTTTTTTTTTTTTTTTAGCGGGACAGTCTAAAGCAAGCTTGAAGAATGCAGCTGTGTCCGTCCAACAGCAGCTTCACAAACACACAGTCGGTTCTGCAGACAGCAGAGATTTACAGAGGTCGGTATTTAGATAATCTGTGCATAGATGAATAATTCTCGTTCTGTTGTGACTAACCTTATAATCCTTCTCCACCACAGGGTTATTTATCAGTCGTCCGTGACGACTTTGAGCGACATCCTGCGAGTCTGAGTTTCCATAAAAAGAGAATGATCCAACTTTCATATGACGAATACCAGTCAGGCATAACATTATGACCGGCTGCCTAATACTGTCCAGGTGCTTCCAAAACAGTTCTCAGCCTCATCAGGGAATGGACACGGGCCTTGTTACTTTAATGTCGTGGCTGATCGGTGTAACTTCAGAAAACATTTTCATATATTTTGAGATATTCATATATTTTTTTCACGTTTTTGTCTTTATATATCTGTTGGTCTGTCACTAATAAGAATAAAACAAACAATATCAATCCACTAAAACTTAATGTTTGTTTCCTCCTTTTGGTATTTTCTTGAAAAGTTATAATACAGTCCAAAAAAAAAAAAAACTACCGCACCATCTCTTCCTATTCATTTATAAAGGGAAATAGTGTCTATTTTCAGAACGTACACACTGTCCTTTTGAAATATTTGTATTTTTCCTCCATATCATTGTCATGATGTTACCATTCTTACTTTAAATACCTGCTTTTAATGTCTTTTTAAAACGTGGTTATATTTCAATATTGTATTTTTCCTCCATAACGTGTCGCATTGAGACTTTACATTAATTTTACCTGAAGTAATGTTTCCCGTGGAGTTTGACGCTGTCAGATGAAGCTACATTCATTTTACAAATATTTATTCATACACATTTTAAGTTTGACATGTTGACACTTTGAGAGGATGAGATTGCTGCACATCATCCTGTTTATATTTCTGCTTCATTTCACGGATAAATTGTGTGCGTTTTATTCCATAACGTGTTTCATTGTGACTGTTTATTTTGCATTGACGGATGATTTATTTAGAGATAAAGATTTTACCCACGAAACTTGATCAGCTTCATTTATAGTAGGTAGTATTGCAGTAGGTGTTAACTGTGCTTCAAAACCATGAAGTGCTGTTTGCATCAATGTTAAATACGATATACTAGTACTACTTTTAATATATCTAGTAGAGTTTGCCGGTGATATATTTCTATACTTATGAACATAGTTTGGTCTTAATAAGGTAAAACAATAATAATAAAGTGGTTATATTTCAGAACTGGTTTTCATAATATGCATTCTCTTCGACATATAGAGCTGATGTGATAACAGTTAAAGAAGCGGCTAAAACAAAGGCAACATCTTTGGCTTTTCTGGAAGCTGTTGTGTTGCTTCTTGTTCTTTAATGACTTGTGGGTGGTTCAGGTTTTTATTAGGAACATCTGTGGGTGGTGCACAGCTGTTATTCCAACAACCAGAGTCTGTTAGCACGCGGACAATAGCCATGTAACCTTCCTCTTTTTGTTCTACTACAGCCTCAAATATCTTTGCGTTTCTCTTCTTTTTCACAAACTCAAATGCTGTCACCCTACATTTCGAGGAACCTCAGACAAGTTCAGCTGCCTTCGTTTGCTGAGACACATGAGAAGAGAACATAAAACATACAAAATATCTTTCTGATATGGTTTTCTATGTGACCAATTACTCTGTATATTTTTACAGAACATTTAATACAAATAGATTTATCCTGAGGGAAATCAGGTGTCCAGTATCTACATCACATCTATCTATCTAAAAACATAATTATCTATCAAATGTGAGCTTTTAAGACTTTGGCACTGGTATGATAGGTTAGATTACTGCTAAAACCTACTGAAATCCCTTTCAAAACCTCAAGTACACTACTGCAGATGAATATTGTACATTCTAATATATCAGTCCTGCACTAAATCATCCTTTATCGCAGCTATAAACGTCCAGTTTACGCTGAAACGGTGTCAGAATCTAATTAACTGTTGTTTGGCTTATAGCACACTGACTTATTATCAGAATAATAGAAACAGGCCAATACACAGCCCCCCGACATGAACCTCGGGTGCCTAATGAGCTGGAGAGTGAGTGTAAAGCGTGTAAACCGTGCAGCGGTGCTCCATTCATCTCAGTCATTGTGAATCTCTTGGCTGGTGCGTCGCCTTCACTGCTTCCTGCCTCCTCCGTCCACTCCTCCTCCCTGTCTGTCAAATGAAGAGTGCTTTGAAACTGATTTCAAAGCACTCAAGGGTTTAGGATGCAAAATGCATTTCTGATCTGCTGCTGTTACGTTATGAGCCGCCCAGGGCCTTTTAGATCATTCGGGTCAGTTCTGCTTTCTGTCAGAGTTAAAACTAAACATGGAGAAGCAGCTTTTAGGTTGTTTTTATGCACCACATACCTGGAACAAACTGCCAGAAATATCAGCTCTTTTAAATCTTAAAATCTCTTATTAAATCTATTTTATTTAGTTTTATCTATTCTGCTTTTACATATTGTCTTATGATCTTTTATTTTATTTTGATCCATAATATTTTGCCTTGTGTTGCTTTCTTTCTTTTAATATAATTTTAATGCCATTCTGTCTCGTTTTTAATGTAAAGCACTTTGAGTTGCGCCTGAATCGCGCTATATAAATAAACTTGCCTTGCCTTGCCCTCCATCCTCCCCTCCGTCTCTGTTGCATGCTGCGCGCATCATCCTCACCAAGTGTGAGTGTGTTTGACGTCAGAAACTTAGGAGGGGCTCCTCCGCGAAGCTGGATGCTGTTTGTGGTGCTGAAACAACGCCTGTATTGTGTTGCCATTTAGCGAATCCCGCTTTAATTTGCCTGCTCCTTCTTCCTCCCTTCCTTCCTTCCTCCCTTCCTTCCTCCGACATGCATCTTCTCTAACGCCGTCCGAGCAGCCCGAGGTCGTCGTGCAGCATGACGTTTTAGCGATGGATTAAGTGAATGAGCCAGGAGCGCTATGGATTCACGGTGGTGTCCCATCCTCTTCGCTGCATTGGCTGTCAGCCTCTGCTCCTCACCTGCGCCCGGCGACAGGAAATTTGGTAAGCAATGCTCATTTAGTTTATTACATTTCTATCTGTAGTCCTTTTTTTTTTTTTTTTCTAAATCCTTCCAGACTCTGTCCTTCCTTCCTTGTCCGTCTCCCCTTGGCTGCACCAAACATCCACTCTCTTTGCAAAAGTTCCTCTTCGCACTCATTTTATTTCCAAATCAGCATCTTCTTATGTTTGTGCATCTGACTGAAATCTGAAAAAAAAAATAATTGCATAATCTCATAAGTGTTATTTAATCAAACTGCTGGAAGCCGCCCCCCACCACACCACTACAGTCACGCTGACCATGTTTTACTCCCCAACTAGATTATAAAAACAGATTTAATATGCTATGGCTCCTCAGGAAATCATCCGTGCAGCTAATATTCAGGCTGTATTTCCAGTCCCCTGGATTCAGGGTGTCTGAAATCTGAGCAGCCGATGTGATAATTGTGCCCTGTTATTAAAATAGTTGCAAATATGAAGGTTTTATTTTAGTAGCGCGTGTGCTGACAGGTCACACATCCGATTTACACTTCTCATCACACTTAACTGGCCCAGGATCATCAGTCAGAACACATGACAGCATAAACTTTACCATGAGGCAAATATAGGTCTTCCGGCTGGCAGCTTTGGACTGTGATGATTCATACAGACACCGAGCCGCATCATATTCTGCATATTTAGAGCAGCAGGTTGTCCGTCCAGTCTCCCTCGTGCAGGTTAGAGTTTTGCTCCATGCACCTTTTAAAAATACTTATGATTTAATTTTTTTCTGTTATTGAATTCTCAGTTTGTGTGCATGTGTGTGTGGAATACGTGTCCATTGTCAGAGAGACTGTGGATCAGAGTTAGAGATGCTTTTGATGTTTTTAATTAGTCCCACTGCGGCCTATATTGTGTCACTGGAAAGCGTGTGCGGTGGCAAACTGTATATATACAGTATAAAAAATAAACACAGAGTGCACGTATAGCCTGCTGTGTAATGTTTGTGTGGGAGAGAAACAGGAAGAACTAGCTTTGTGTGTGGGTGTGTATGGTCTACATGTCTGAGTGCACATGAAAGCCAGATGGAGAGAAGTGAGGCTTCAGCTGCACGCTAGGATTATGCAGATAATGGCTGTAATATTTATACTGTGAATATTGTGTCGGCCTTTTTGTTGTGTCTGAAAGATATTCAACGACCACCCAAACTTAATTTAACAAAATTTGGCTTTTCAGTGCAGACAGGAGAGATAAACGATACACAAGAAGGGCCCAAAAGCAGCTGAAGATTTTGTATTAGCCAGAACGCGGCCACTAGCATGCTAGCTGATGCTAACTTAGACTTATAGATAATTATGGCAAACCTTAGCTACTACATTTGCTATTTCCCCAGCTGTTATTAAGTTTCCAGCTTTGTTTCAAAATAAGTGAGGTATTTCAACTTCTTTTTCAACATAGCTAAAATAGACTGTAGCTAAACTTACTAAACTAGCATTGGAGATAGAAGTAGTTAGTCTTAGCAAATAGTACATTTGCTAACGCTAGCTGTAATGTGGAATTTTAAACTTGTGCTAATGAAAGGTAGAGAGGCAGATAAGTAAAGAACAAAAAATCACTTTGGTACATGATTATTTCATATAAGAGATTTTAGCTAAATTCATTAATGCTAACAGCCAGCTAAACTTGCTAATGGCAGCTGGTAAACAGTAGCTGAACTTATGATTGTATTAGACTCTACCTGCCTGTAAATTACATATTTAAACCTATGAAATGTTGAATTTATATATTATCTATATAATGTAATAAGACACTTAAATAATGCTTTAATAAATGCTAGTATAGAAAGACAACTAGGACAGAAAGATGCATGAACACATAAAGTAGTTTGGGCTCTTATAGATTTATGGTATTTATGGTCTCTGCTTCACTGCCAGTAGGGTTTTCTGCATTCAAAGATCTCTTTAGGCCACATCTGGCGTATCGTGCACATTAAATGGACGACAGTGACATCCAAAACTACTTATAAGCCTCAGCGTCATCTGCTGTGATGCTCTGGCGTTTCATGGAAAAGGAGAGGTCATGGATGGATCTAATACATTTCAGTTGAGGTGACGCACAAAACAACCTTGTGTCCAGTCCCTGGAAACTGCACGTAATTCACAAGCTTGTGAACTATTCAAACTCCAAACACTGTTACACATTATTTATGTCACAAAGTACACCATGACACGCAGTTTTATGTTTGATTGATGACAGAAGAAAAATGTGGATTTTAATTAGTGTTTGGCAACTATTCCTCTAAGCTGTATTTCAGTAGTGCAGGAAGGTTAATGCCTTGTTTACCCAAAGTTAGAAAAAGCTTCATTTGCATAATGAACTTATTGACTACTGAAGAGAGTGAAGCCAATGAAAAATTGGCAGAAATTGATTTTGTTGCGCATTAACGCTGTAGTGCCTTGCAATTGGTATTTCGGTCAGGTTTGCTGTTAAAACTCTGTCCAGCATCTCAGTTTTGTTTGCAGTTGTTTGGTAATGCACTGAATCCCAAAAACAACAACTACAGAAAATCTCATGGTATGTTGACTGAAGAGGCAGCCATTCTCCACCTGCAAGGGCTTCACATTAGTCTGTGAAGACAGGTTATAGCTTTTGGGATTTAATAAAAGCAAAGTTGGTGTTTGCTAATTACAATGCACATAAATCTATAAGGAGTTTAACACGGAAACGCAGGTTAATCACTTCCCACTGATTACAGGCTTTAAGGGATTCTGCATCAGCTTACCGACTTCATAGAAACAACTCCATTTCACACTGAAATTAAGAAGTGTTACAGTGTGTATTGATGGTAGAGATATGTGGCATTGTCGCTTATCTCCAGCATGTGCATGTAGACATTGTGCTGCAAGGCTGCGCTGCTGGGTCTTTTCATTATGGCTGGCTATCAGCAGCCATCGCCTAATGTACCCAGACAAGTTAGATTTGATTCATTGGCTGCTGAGCTCTATCTATTTTGCCACGGGCCTCTGTCATCCAATAGACATCAGGACTGAGTGGTGATATCAAATATCCTACTGAGGTTATAAATCATCTGAGGGGATTGAAATGTGAAGAGATACGAGGAGATATATTTTACTACACTGCGGATTATGTCCATGGTTTATATCCAGGTGAGTTAGGCGCATTGCCTCACCGTTATGTTTTCGGCCTATATGTGATATAGGTTGTGTTATCTTATGATTTCCTGTATTGCCAGGACATTTGCCGGTTCTCTCGGGGCACTATTTATTTCAGTTTGGCTTATCCTAGGTGCAGGCATACTGTAGTTCACAGATAACAGTGTCACCTGCTTGAGTATTATAGATAATTTTAGCAAACTAAACCAAAACAACTCGTGTATGTAGTCAATGACAAATCAGGATCTTAAAATTGTCTTGTACAGTGACTCTCTTTAATCAACACTGTTTCTCAATACCCACACACACACACACATGTTGATGGTCCAGTATCTTGCCGTTAGATCTAAACAAATAAGTTAGAGGCCCCTGTGTAGAATGTAGTGCCATCTAGTGGTGAGTTTTCAGTTTACTGACTGCAGGTGTCGCACTCCACCCCACGTTTTTAAAGCATCTTGGAAAAACTGTAAATCCAGTGAAATATCAGGAATCGGATGCATCTTTAGTTTTAGTGGCAGTCACGTCAATGTAAAAACAAAAAAATGAAAGCTAGCAAGAAGTTGCCAAATACTGCAGTACCTAGCGAGTCAAACATCCATATTTAAAAGGTCCAATATAAAATAATACTGAAAGCTGGGTAAGAACCATTATTATATATGTAAAAAAATAATAATAATCAAAGTTGTTAAAATTGCAAAGCAAAAGGAGTCATTCATTTTTTTAAAAAAACAGGTGTTAGCCATTAGCCACTAGCTAAAAGCTCAAACAAATACAACAACCAGAACAATAGATGACAACAGAATCAACATGCAGGCTATAAGGCAGAGACAACTAACGATGTATATTTGGTTACAGAAGATGAGATGTTCAATACCTGTACCATAAAAATGGTTTGAGTCTCTGTGGCTTATTTCTTTATTCATAACAACTGTCCTGAGGTTTATTTTTTATATGACTCATTCATTTCAATTGATTTTAACATAAAACTAATGCATAATTAATGACATGGCCACAGTGAGGCCGTCTCCAGAGCCAGGGCTCGATTCTTATGGGCTACTGTAGATTTGATCCCCATGTAAACGTCAAGGGCTCATTGTAAGCAGGTGGTCATTTCATTTCAAAGTTACATTTCATTCCTGCTCACGTATGCTACACACAGGTCCTTTAGGTAATCGACATGGTTTTCACAGTCTTTGTTGAGACGTCAAAGCCATTCATTCGGTCCATTTTGACGTCACATGAAAACGCTTTCAGCACCAACACAAGCAACAGAATAAGACAGACAGATAAGAACTAATAGGGCCGCCAAACTAGTATAAATCCACTGTGATGTCTCTCACACTCTCAGTAAAGGTCGCGTTTTTCTTTTCTCTCCGGACGTCTGAGTCATCTTGACTGAGGGTCAGCTTGAAAGCAGCGAGCCTCGGCCTTCAGTTCAGGCTTTATTGACACTTCGGACGAGAAGCCTCTCTAGAATTCACTAAGGCCTTCATCTAATAAATGGGACGCCACTGGATGAGGTTTTATTGTGCATGCCGTGCATGCGCTCTCTGCACAGCCTGTTTTTCAAAATTAAAAATCTCAACAGCTGCAGCATTCAATATGAGTGTAATTGATCGAACATTAAGGTTTTTTTTTTTTT
This sequence comes from Mugil cephalus, assembly GCF_022458985.1. NCBI lineage: Eukaryota > Metazoa > Chordata > Actinopteri > Mugiliformes > Mugilidae > Mugil > Mugil cephalus. The sequence continues at coordinate 8,859,349 of NC_061787.1, read as the reverse complement.
TTTTGCAATCATCTGTTGTTGAATGTAATATAAGCCTATTGATTCTTACTAATGAACAGCATACAGTTATAAACGGCCTCTCCTCCGCCGCATTGAACCAACACGCAGCTGCTGAAGTTTTAGTGGCTCGTGATGGGGTGGATTGCCGACTGATAAGCTTTTCCAGCGTGGCTGGTTTTTGAGATTGCCGGCTAAAACTGGATTTCTTTTTCGTTTCATTCCAAAGTTGCTGCCTTGAAAGCTTAGGTGCAGATTTTGAGGCAAAAACAACACAAAGCAAGGCTTTGTAGTCACGGCCTGGGCTCCTGCCACGGCTGGTGTGATAGCAGGCGAAGTGCGATGCGTCTTTGTAATTCAACAGATGCTCAGAGGAGTGCGTCGGGAGCGGCTGCCTGATTCGGCGTCCCGAGAAATGTCGCGCGGATCTTGAGAGGAAGGAAGTCAAAACTGTGTCAAGTAGATGTGTCAAGGCGATCCGTCTTGTTAGTCTCTTCGCCGTTTCAGGTCAAGGTGAACCTAGAAGATATTCTGGGTCAAGGAGGCTGGGGGAGGAGTGCCACCAGAGGGGCAATGAAGGTTAAATTACATTTTTCAGGGGAACACTGCTCTTATTTCACACCCGACAAATCAATTCAAATTTCAGTGGAGGCTCCTTATTCCTCTGAGACGTGTCGGGTGCCAGAATACGATGCATTTGCGCTGTTGTGTTAACAGTTTTCCTACACTTGCACACACAACGGTGCAAAGAATAGGCTCCTTATTGCAATTTCCCACCTCTACATACGCCTGAGCTCCGCCGCCTCGTGACACGGAGAGCACGAAAAACATCCTCGGGGCTTAAAAAAAGGAGGACTGGATGCCTCTGTTGTGTCTTCAAGGTCCAAATTAAATGGTGTTGGTAAAGGGGTCAGCGTGAGGGTCACCTCTGTGCAGCCTGACCAGGATTTATAATGAGGACAATAACGCGGTAATGAGGATTCAGAAAGCTGCTCAAGAATGAGTCTATACTATCTCAGCTGTGATTAAAGCCCATTTCGTCTTCGGGTGATGCTGATTAATACTCCAGACCATTTCTCAGTGCAGCAGGGGAATAAAATGACTGTCAGGTGGAGGCGGGGCAGTGGAGAGACGCTGAAAATCTAATACATTTTTCTATTTTTACGACTAATTCGTGACCACTTTCGTCTGGGTAGTACGTCAGTGACGTCTCTCTGCCATATTTGGCGCAGATGCGCTAACTTCGTTTGCAGCTATAGAAACCCTGCCAAATTTGATCTTTTCCCCACGCCGGGAGGAAGCTCATAATGTCTTGTTTAAACGGCACACTGAACTATTTAGGGCGGCCAAACTCAAACCTACGTGAACAGCTCTCAAGAGATTAAACTGGCATCTTTCGTCTTTTACTTGTCTCGGTTTAACGTCGCTTCCATTTGTCTGCTGTTGTGGTTTGCGTTCTCTTTTCCAAAGCACTGTCTAATCTGCATAGTGGAGCATTTCTCAGCGAGACTGAAGAGGAGCAAAAACAGGACCTATAGTCATTACAGGACCAGAAGCACAAATCCAAATGAATGCCATTATTTTTCTTTAATGCAAAATGTAATATGCTAGTAGTGTCTAGCCTCAAGCAAACGTATCTGCCCAACTGACATTTAAATGGGTTTGTGTGAATTTATTTATTATTTTTAAATATCCACATGTGCGTCTCAGTCGCAAATCTGAGAGCGGTGATGAGAAGCGTTCCGGTCAGGTAGAAGCACGGAGACAGTTTTACATCCTAAAATGGGATCTGAGATCTGATCTCATTTGCTGCTGAAGGTTCTTCATTCCACAGGTGGCGAAGCTAAGAGGTTTCATCTGGAAGCAAACAAGCACCGAAATGACCTGCCCCCGACATCATCGCCTTTGCATTTGCATCTCAATTAGCTTCTGCGTTTTGAGGCGCTCGTGACGTTCATCTTGAGGACTACAAAAATTTCCCCCCTGGGTCAGGTGCCGTCACGAGAAAGGCAGCACTTTAGCAGTTTGGCAGTTTTCACTGCATGGTTCTGCACTTCAACGCCCGATCGCACCTCAGAAGAAGAGGGGAGAAAATCAAAACGTCTGAATTGCTCGGCGCAGGTCAGCGAAAAAGGTCAAACTGGCCTATTTCTGGGTCCTCCGTTGCCGCGGCAACGCTGCCATCTTTAATTCATGGCCGTTGTCTGGTCTGTCGCCTGGAGCTGGCAGCTGAGTGACTGAGAGCGACCTGCCTGCCTGGGATTTCTGGGGAAGGGGGGACTATGTTTGGTTACACTCCTGTGGATGTCAGGTGGTTTCACGTCAGGTCCTCTCTTCAGTCAAAGTGACCTGAAAGCCCCCTCGACTCCCTGTGATAAGCTGCTACTAATTATTCATATTAAGTACTTTTAGATGTATTCTCTGATGCATTACACTTAGCCCTAAAGGCAAAGTTCTTGTTCTGTTACTCTTTCTGTAATTTTCTTTTCTCGCCCATATGGTTTCCCCCTTTTATTTTCTTCATTATTTTTGTTTAATATTCGACAGAAAGGCAATAAAAGATGTCTTTACTACAGCTAAGAGCCACATACCTACCAGCACTAATGGGCACGGTGCTGAAATACAACAAACATACACTGAAAATATTTAGACAGAGCCAAGCTAGTTGCTACCAGCTATCACGCTAAGCTAAGGTAAACTTCATTTGTTTATGGACAAACACAAAAGTATGCACACAACCATAAACACAATCCTAAAACAGAAGCAGACGTCTATTTTTAAAGTGTCAAATTTAGCCATTCACAGCCCCACAAACCCCCAGAATAGCTTCCTTAATGAAATGCTAGCGCACAAAATGTCACAGCCTCATTCAAACAGCTGTTCTGGCCGTGTCCTGTTGTGTTCAGGTGAAACGTCCTCGGGGGTGGGGGTGGGGGGGGGGAGAACGCGCGCATGCTAGCCGAAGCTCGGCGGCTGAAATGTGACGTGCAGCTTTTGACAAGAACAGACCTTCTGGAGCCGAGCAGAGCTGGGAGCCATCTTTAATTTTAGCAGGAGAGCGCCTTAATGACACAAGCTGTTTAAATCTGCGGACACGGTGTCAAGCTGATGCTAATTTGCTCGCAGGTTATGTTCTTCCACCGCGCTCCCGTTTCAATCCACTCCCACTTTTTATTGCGGTCGCCGCCCGCCAAACGGTTGCTCTCAAATAGCTTTTTTGGCTGACAGTACAGGTGTGTGATTTAAAAAAAAAAACGAGTCAGGTGTCCTTGGTTGCAGCCTGTATTAATAATAAAAGATGCGTTAGAGAGTGAATGAAATATGTCCTTAACTGCAGCAGCCTCTGGGAGCGGCTGTCGTCGCTGCCAGACTCCCAGCATCCTCTTTGGCCCTTCGGACCTCACAGATGGTATCCCGGCACAGGCCAACCACCTGTGAGGGAAAGTGAACGATCAGCCCCTTGACTCCTTGTCCGGCCTTGGATTTTGCCTCGCCGCGTTTAATGTTCTGGGTGAGGTCAGCCAATCACAGTAGAAGGCTTGAGGCGGCGTGAAGCTCAGATCCCTCAGACGTTAATCCTCTCTCTCAGATTTGTCACGAATGGCTTTGGTAATTCACAGGTGGAGATTAATTGAGAGATTAATACGGTCATATTATTTCCTAATGAGGAACTCTTAGTCATTCTTAACGAAATGCTTCTTTAAATGACCTTAAAAGAGCTTTTCCCTCCTCTCTTATTTCACGCCCTTGAAGAGGGGGGGAGTGGAGGCACCCGTGCGGTTATTTAACTGACACGCTGTGAGATTTTAGCTGAAGGTTAATAGTTTTTTTTTCTTTTTAAGGCGTATCTGTGCGTGTGCTGCTCCTTACTTATACACAGAGTGCGCTTGCTGCCCTTAATAGCCGTTAACTATAATAAAGCAGACATGTGGCCTCATAGAAAAGTGTTTCTCCGCTGCGTGGAGGGGCCTCGGAGAGATCTGGGCCACAGGTAATTGATCCTGCACGCATCTGTGGAAGTGTTATTTTATGCATGTTGAATGCTGTATGCAAACAGACTGTCTGCTGTCTCCCGTCTCGCTCCGTCTCCTGAGGATACAGGCCCGCTAACTACCAGTGCGGGTTGTTAAAAAGCGGTGAACTGATTCGATGCATCCTCTGACCTCCTGGATTCTCTCCTGCTCCCACAGTTTTTGGTGAATTAGGTCACACAGCGTCTATTTGGAGAGAGGGAGCCTTGTGCACATTTAGAGTGCTCGTGGTTAGCTCTGGTCTAGCGCTGCTGCTATCATCACTTATAATCTCATAATCACTCCTGTGGCTTATTGATTCTTGAGGGATGAAATCTCAGGACGCGGTCTAAAAATAATTAAAAAAACTTCCTGTCATTAGTGCTCAAGGTGATTGGTGGATTGGTTGAAATATATACAATTTACAATCGTTTATTAATGAAAGTAAAACATAGGTCTTCAACAGGCATCCCATGACCCCTAGAGGGTCCGGGGTGGTATAGCAGGGGGGTCGCAAAAACTTTGGTTGATTACACTTTTTTTTTTTTTTTTTTTTTATTTAAAGAAAGCCTATTCAGTCCCCAGGTGAAATCCCATTTATGTTTATGTCAGGTATGCCTATGTTTATGGCAGTTGCATGGTCGTCCTAATGTTGCAGGTTTGAAATAAAAAAGAAAAATGAATATTTGAACCTGTGCAATGTTGAGAAAAATAGTGAAAATACAAACCGGGTCTATCATCTGTTCTCATGGCGAATGGGAGGTTTTTTGGCAGGATAGATAAACTGTGTACACAGGTTGTGCACCATGCGACTTCCTGGACCACGGTGCGTTTGTGCGTTCGCCTTCAGGACTCTATGGAGCCCTGGAGTTTACGTCCCTCCCTTTAGAGGACAAGGCAACAGTGTGTGACAATATCCACGCCACTGTTGACATGCAACAGCCCAATGTAATGTATCAGCAATATAACTGATTAACAGAGAGGAAAGTGGGAGACAGTAATAAGTTAAAACCGCTTAATTATAATAATAAACTAACAGAATCAATGACTTGACATCAGTTGAATTCTGAATGTACACGACGCAGAAATGACTCATGAAACAGAAGGAAGGAGAAAAAAATAAATAAATCAATGTTTTCGCATCAGTTGCCTTTGCTCCAGTCAGAAATCAACCAAAAAGCTCACTCCAATCATCTCTGTAGATCCTCAAATCCCCCCTGAACCTGTGCTTATTTGACAGTTTTCCCACTGATGAGCTGCTGTGATTGATCTGTGATGAGGTTGACATGGCAACAGAGCCCCGGGTACTCAATACCGAGTTTAGTGCTTTTTTTTTTTTTTTTTTTGTGATTTGTGAAATTATCTTGTACGTCTAGAATAAAATGAGGCTATTCTTCGTCAGGATGCTTCATTAAGATATAGCCTGGACACTATTTAAAAAAAAAAAAAAAAAGCTACAATGAGTCGTTTTTTTTCCCCCTCTCTGCCTGGGGTAATCAGCAGCATCCACTGTGATTGTATTTTAATTAAAAGGCGCCATTTTAATCATCTCTGGCACGGTGTTGGAGAAAGCGGATGCGCCGTTATCAATCCCGTGTCCCTGTCTATCACGCTCACACACACATGCACACAGTGTCTGACTAACCATGCTTGGCTGGATGCATCATTAGTCGAAAGTCGTAATTAATATTGAGAGCTGACAAGGCCGCCCAGAGAAGCCAATGAATTAAGTGGGGAAGTGATGAGGAGGTAAAGTTGAATGGACTGACACTAATTGCAGAATGCTGAGACGCGCGGTCAAGAGGGATGGCGTGATTCTTCCGGCTCCGTGTGACTGCTTTATATAAGTTTGTTCCTCTATTATTGTATTCACCTTCAAGGTAAGTCTTGGTAAGTTAGCAGGAGACAAGGCTGCCTCTAACCACAAAGACGTGAGTCCAAGACATAATTCTCCGTGTATTACATTATATTAGGTCATAATTGGCTGTGTGGCTTGTTTTATCCAAACCACTTCATAATCCCGATACAGTAAATCATTATTTTAAGTACTGTTTCACAGAGAAGCTACAAAAAAAGTCTTAAACCAGTTAATTCCACCTGGAAACAACCTTAGTTACTCATTTATATTCTGTTATCTATCAGTATTTCAGTTCTAATTGACATTTGTTCCTGGAAAAATCAAAATATGAGTTGGATAAATATGTGTAACCCCACTCTCCATTCTAATCCTTTGGCCCTAATAAAGTTGATATGGCCGCCATTGGTAGCCTTATAGTTGTCTAACTTCCAGATGATACAAAGCATCATTTATATTAATTAAAAGTTCTGTCCTCCTGCCGAGTCTAAGCCGAATAATGTTCACTGCTCTTTTACCTCCGCTTTTGGTCTCCTCCTCCTCCTCCTGATGGAAATAACTCGCCCTTTGTTTCGTCAGATATTCCACTTTGTTCAGTATCTGGTAGAAAGCCGTGTCTGCTTTTTGGTGTTGGACATGGAATGTGCAGTGGGTGTTGAGAGATGCTTTTTTTTTGCACTAAAAACAGCCGTCTTTTGTGGCTGGAAACAACACTCACCAAAGCAGCGAGAGTGAGTCATCACAGCAAAGTTTCGGGCTTAAAAAAAAAAACAAAGATAGACCTACAGAACTGAAGGCAGCGGCAGAATTTAGAGCACCTTCGCTTGCTTTATAATGTGAACTGAACTGCCTCCTGTTGGATAATCACCGCACGGGTGATAATCTTTTCAGCTGGCAACGAGTTATTTAACCTCTACTGATGCAATGAGTGGCTTCTCGTTTCTTAATATGGAAAGACGCATCCCATTGGAAAAGATGTTAGTCTGTTTGAAGAGGGTCAAGTCATTGTCATGAATTAAGAAGAGAAAACTTAAGGAGAAGCTGAAACTACTAAAATTGGGCTAAGAATAATCCAATGCATTATAGAAAACTGGAAGGATAGTGGAGAACCATCGTCTTTAAGGAAGAAATGTGGTCGGGTTGATTGACTGATTATGATCGGCATTCACTTAAACGTTTGATGAAATCAAATTGAAGAAAAACAACAGGAGGTCTATGTTTAATAGTGAAAGTAAGACCATTTCTTGACATAAAATGTGAGCTAACTCAAGGGATCGGGACTGAACTGGTGTGTAGCCTTGAGAAAACCGCTTATCGGTGAGGCTAACCTGGAAAAAAGGCTTCAGTTTGCTAGGGAGCATAGAGATTGGGCATATTCCAAGATGACAATGGCAGGACTGTGGTTCACACATGGATTGGCCACCACAGAGTCCAGACCTGAACCCCACTGAGAACCTTTGGGATGTGATGGAGAAGACTCTTCACTATCTATACAAGATCTTGGTAAAAAATGAATGAAGGTATAATCATAGCTAAAGGCCATCCAACCGAATATTAGGGAAAATTAGAGTGTTTGACCTTTGGTGACTTTTATTTTGCCAGACAGTGTATTTTGTATGTTTTGTGCATTGGAAATGAACTAGGCAACTGTTATTTTTCTTCGTCAAGGACAAAATACTAAAATCCAGGTGCTAGGGTTTTTTTTTTAAGCCATAATCTGCCCATTAATATGAAGCATAATCGGGCATATAGCAGAATTATATCAGGTACAATGAGTTCGAAAAGCCGTTTATGGTGTCTCCTGTGATATTCTGCCTTTTTGGTTTTGTTTTAGAGAGCCGAGAGACTACGCGGCCCTGAGATGACGCCTCTCTTTACATCATTAAATTGCCATTTGGCTGAATTATCGAAGCCATTACCTCCAAAAGGCGTAATTTCATGAAATGTGGCCTCTCCTTTCTAAACAAAATGGCTGCACATTGTGTCTCTATAATCAAGCACCCACGCAGATTAGCTTTAAGAGAACAGGGTAATGACGCCGATGTCAGATCAGAGGAATTGGAACTCGAGGAAACTTGGAACAAGTGACGTCTGAAAAGTTCCCTCTCTGCTCCTGATTGTCTGGCGTCTGTGCGCCAATTGATTAACAGACTTCCCGCACCTATCTCTTCTCATTATTAAAGAAGCCTGACAGAGGCCCTTTCTCCTACTCAGCCTGTTCTTCATTCACGGTCACGAGCTGCACGCTGCTGTCCATCGAGGCCACCGGGCCAAGAGGTGCATCCAATTCCGTCACTCCGCCTGACGAGCAGAGGGAGGGAAATAACAAAGATAAAGGACTTAAAGAAAGAGTGCTGCGGCTTGGCCTAGTTGTTTGCAGATTCTCTTTGTGTTGCCAACGTCATAAACCCACTAGCGTCGAGAGCTCACTGAACAAACCGAAATCTTTTCCTGGATTGAAGGTCATTATTTTTTATATTATTATAGCTCATTTTGACCCTGAATGCCTGCCGTCTACATAACACTTTAACCCAACAGACTACTATTTTTTTTCCCTTCTCTATTCTTCTCTTTTCCTGGAAACGTGTAAATGTGGAGGATCACCTGTGCGGAACAATCAGTCCTCCTCTGTTCGCCGCAACTCCCACGTGTGAGATACGAACACAGGGAACAGCTACTCATAATGCTCCTGCCATCTGTTCATTTATTAGCCTGGAACACCCATTCTTAGTCCAGACGTTAAAGTTCATTAATATTCATGCAACATTCATATGTGGAAACCGTTACCCACGGAGTTGGGGTATTAGCGTCAGAGACGGGGCAGGAGAAGTCACACTAATTGATGATTGATGGCTCTGCCATTAGCAGCGAGGCTCGCGGCCAGAGTTAAAGTAGTACTAAGCTGTACTTTTGTGGAGCTTTTCTTTCTTTTTTCTTTTCTTTTTTTCTCCAACCTGGTTGACATCGCTGTTGAGCTGATTATTTTCTCTCCCTTTCACCTCCAGGTTGCCTGTTTGAAGACGAGCTGTGCGCCCCGTATGAGTTCTGCGTCAATGGTAAGTTCTGCTTGGAGACCAATACTTGCTTCCACCGCCTTATTATATTCAGGGTGTCTACGGACCCTTAAAGAGTCTTTAAATATTAATTCATCCTAAATTAAGGTTTTAATTACACTTATGGAGGACTATAAAGCCCTCAAATCAATCTTTCAAAGGACTTGAATGTGCTACCGCCGAGAGAAGGAAAGAATAAAAGGTGAACTGTAGTCAAGATGGTGGACCTCTGCGAAGACAGCTGCTGCATTTCCAATGCACAAAACCTAAATATCACATGAAAAAAAACGGTAATAGAAACACCTACATTTGGAAAAAACATTTTCACGCTCATCATATTTCAGACTCATCAGTGTAAAAGTTTATCGCAAAAGTGCAGTGGAAACAGCTTTTCCGCATTTCCCCGCCACCGGAGATGACGCAGGGGGTCACGTGACCAGTTCATTGGACGTACATCTTCCTCAGAGTGAAGAATTTATGAGAATTGCGGGATATCGCAAAACACATTCCAATGGAAGCAGTTGTATGAAATTTCAGAAATAAACTGTGATGAAAACGCAGCTAATAGCGACTCCACTGTCGACAACATCATCTATAATCACCTAACAGTGTTTGAAGTCTGTCTTCAGGAAAAAACAAAACAAAACAACAAATAAATGAGGAGATATAGAGTAGATGCATACTTTGGTGTCTTTGAAGCTTTAGTGTATGCGGCTGTATGTTTAGAATTTTCTGTCAGGCTGTTACATTGCCCTCTTCAAAGGCACCGGAGTCCATTGACAGAAATCCTCATTTTACCTTGTGGAAGAAAGGAATTACTGCCCTCGTTTTCTTTAGGAAAATCTCAGCACCACTAAGGCTTGAACCTTTTTGGACATAAACATTAGCTCTTTAGCTCAGTTGTCATTTAATTGGCTAATTGTTGAAGCTTAACAGTTTATAATACAGCAAATGTTCACTAAAAATATAATTTAATATACAAATAAATATTAATCTATAGTTACTTAAAATCATAAAGGTATAGGTAAGCATTTTAGGGAAATGTTTTATTGCCCAGTGTTAGGGCAGGAAATAAATACCACTAATAGCGGTCTGTCTGCGACTAGCAGCTGGTTAGCTCAGCTTAGCATAAAGGATGGAAGCAGGTGCAAACAACTAATCTTGCTTTGCAAGATTTGCATGCAGCGAACTGTGCACACAGTAACTCATTGTAAAACCATATTTTAATACCATAAAAATAGATGAACAAAATGTAGGTTCAGGTCAGAAACCGTTAAATAAATGGGTCTAAACACACAGTCTCTGTCTCATCTCGTTCATCTCACTAACTACAAGGGTCACGATCAATATGAGCGGGATGTTTCCCCCTCTGAATGCCAAGGTTTTCCCCCAAACCACAAACGATCACGACCTCACCTACGAGCCATCTTGTCACCTGGAGATGGATGTGTCTGTCTCTGCGGTTGCCGTGACAACGCCTGAACACCTGACAAAAGGAGGGGAGGGGGGGGGATGTCGCGGTGGCCTGTGATTTTGAATAGGGACTGATAGAGCGCCGATATCGAGGATCATCTCCGTGACAGAGACACGGCGAAAGGTTAATGTATTCTCCCATAGCAGAAGATTTCAACGCAGCAGCAGCAGCAGATCAGGATATATGTGTAGAGAGCATCTACCTGTGTGTGTTTGCTTTGGTTCTCACGGGCGTAATGATTAAAAAGCCTGCGTATGGATGTTTGTTTCTTTGTGAGCTAACTCACACACCGACAGACACTAGACTTACATGCAAAACATAATGTAGCCTCTAGGAGAGAGACGACAGAGAGCTACGAGTTTGAAGTAACATTAGATTAAGTGCATTGTTTGTTACACGGTTTACAGCTTTTTTGTCACGCTGGACTCAGTTGTGTCGATACAAAAACAATATGTAATAGTTAATTAGTGCATTATCTTCTCTTCATTTGCATGGAATTTTGCAAGTTCTTATGAAAATAAGAGAAAATACACAAAATGATGCCAAACAAATATGAAACTGGTATGATATGAGGGGTATGATGTGGTAAATGTTAACTGTAGGACACTGTGGGATGTCAGTCTTTTCAATATTTGAAAAGTGAAGATACCAATTTATGTTTTAGTCAAGTGATGATGTTTGTCTTCTTCATTATTGATTCATCAGCCAATTATTTTCCACTTTTATCATAAAGTTCCGATGTTTGCTATCCACAGAATGCTAATTATGATAAACGATATCACAAGGGATAGCTTAATGCAAAATGATCATAATAATGTATATTTATAAATAACACTAGGCCGAGTTTATATAGCAGGTAGGAGGTCCCTACTTAATCTGAAAAACGTTGAAGACCCCTGCTCTAAGGTAAAACTACAGGTATGTTTCTAAGAAAATAAAGTTTCCATGAAGGAACATTTCAGCCTTTTAGGAAATATGTCCAGAGTGAGATCATAGAGGGAATAACCAATCACATTAATGTGAAGCTGAAGAATGTAATCAGGTGCAAACAACTAGCCGTGCACTGTTCAGGCAAGAAAATATTCCTCCCATACCGTAAAAAAACTCCTTGTAACACACACAGTTTGTCATTTTTATACTTAGTTTTAGTATTTTGGAATTAACGAATAATGAGTCCCAGAATAACAAAGAGAAATTGCTGTGAGGGCGAATATTTAATAGTGGGTAGTTCTTGGATTTGCAGTGAGTTAGAGAACCAAACCTGGAGACGTTGTCCCTTATTTCCATATTAACCCAATTTCAGAGGAAACGTGCAAGGATAAGACAGTGCAGGAGAGAAGTATATATATAAAAATAAACTTTAATTACACAGTCTGCATTGGTACATGGGGGAGTCTAATAAATGGAAATTGCTGACACCTCAACTGGAAAATACCCAGCAGAAGACAATAGGGTCGTAGATGGTATGGATGCAATTGACTAGCAAACAAAATTATAATGTGGAAGATTTGTCTGTTCTTCTTTAACTTTTCTCTTTCAGCTGAAACGAAACTACACATTCACTAAGGACATACAGGCAAACAAAAAGACTAATGTTGGATTCGTGTTGCGCCGAATACACAAATAATGAGGCATTATTTAGTTTCCCAACCCTCTACGCACAACCTACAGTCTGTCTGCTGAACTCCTGATGAGCAGCAGCCCTTGCACACACAGATGATGAGTGGGAGTAACTAGGTCTGCCACTTCAACGCTTCCCCAGGTCCCTGAAGGAGTAACCTGGTTTATTCTGGGCTGGGCCAAGCGCTCTCTTCGTCACCCGCGCTGTTGCCATGCAGGGTGGCTGAGGGCAGGGATGGGCTGAAAGAAACGGGGCTCCCCTCTGCGTCATTTTCCATTCCTATAAAACCTACATTATTATTTAAACAACGCTGAATGAGATTAGAGTCTTTTTTAGGCAACTGAAAAAGGACGATTTATACAGTTCTCCTCAAATTGATTGAAATCATTAGATTTTTAAAACACAGAAAATGCTTGAACAAGTATTCATCCTTCTAGTTCATCTTTTACATTCAGTTTGTTAGGCTACTTCTTTTTGGTCTCTTATTTTAGGGTTTAGCACTCACAATTTGAAGTTGTATTTTGAATCAACAGCAGATATTTGTTACCTGTAAGTACAATAGTTAATAGCGACTAATTTATAGCTGAAGTTAGCTAACGGTTTAAACTTCTCCAACTTGTAAATATTTCTGTATTTATATTTTTTCCTCACAATAAGTTAAAAAACTAATAATAATACTAATTACAACAATAATAGGTTAGGCTAGGTACAAAGACGTAAATCCAAACAATTAATTCCAATGTTAGGTCTGTTATTTTGGGTTATATATCTATTTTTTATTTTTATTTTATTTAAAATCACCCTTTGAAGACTATAAACAATCGAATAAATACAAATCCTAAACTAAATACAGACACTGCGACTGAAAAATTAAGCTAATGCCGAACACTGCAGTTCCTCAGTTGACCACTTGAGGGTGGATCCAAAAACGAGTCATTCTTCATTTTCCTCCATATTATGAGGTCAAATTTTACAGCGTGGTACAAAATGGCTCTACAGCTAATTAAGTCCTTCACGATATCTGTGCGGGGATCAATTTTTTACATAATGTGCCTGTTTTAAGTGTAAAAAGGATTAAACGTACCGACTTTGAGTGACCGATGAGGGGCCTCATGAGATGGTCAGAGCCATTCAGAAAATCCTTGGGGTGACCTCATGGAGGGTTTGATCGCCTTTTCATGTAGTATAATTTAGTGAACACTTTCTAGAGCATTACTTTATGAAACAGTGAGTGAAGTGCGTTATAAATGTACCTGTATCTGGGATGACCTTCAAGTAAAAGTAGGGTCTATGCAAAGTTGTGAATGGCAAGGACATACAAAAAGTTACATGTTAGAAGAGGGACTGAAGATACCGCATCTGGGTTAAATTAAATTTTGAAGAGAATAAAATATAGGGTGAGATAGCATCTGATTAGATTAAGAGTATTTCCAGTATGTACTGTGAATGTTATTATGGCGTTTATTAAATACATCAATTATCATCCTCTTTGTATCATTCAATTGTCTGCTGCTGTCGTGGCTTATTTGTTCTTCACATCTTAACTCCGGGGGGATACTTTCTAGAGGTTCCTCCAAAAAGGCATGAGATTACCTGGAAAAACACTTTAATTTGATGCAACTCTCCAGAGTCTGTGGCTTACTTGTGCGATAAGCTAAGCTAAAGTACAGCGGATAAGTGCTACATGTTTCCCCCGAGGCGCTGGTTGGCTCCTATTAAACACTTAACCAGCACTGTTTTATCGACTGGCGGTTATCTTGCCTCCACTTGGGACAATATTGTCTGAAACGCGTGCACTGTACTTTATATTTAAACCATTTAGGTGACACCTCTAACGATCAGAGCTTGCGACGAGTGCAACTGCAGCATAAACACTTGGAGTAATCACATCTAAATATCAAATAGCAATGTGCATGTGGAGGACGGGGGCGTGGGGGCGTGGGGGCGTGTGGGGGGGGGTGGTGCACCAAAGCTGAGGGGGCAAAATCACAAATAATCAAACATGAAGTAAGGAGTATTCAGGATCAAAGACGCTCCAAAGGGTTTAACAAAAGACACGTGCTCTTTAGGGGAAGGAAACAGATATGTTAATAGAAATGTAAATGTATTAATAGCTGATTTCTACTTTGATGTAGCTCTGAGAGCCTACTTTATCTTTATTCATTCCTGTATTTACATGTGCATTGCAGCGCGTGCATAAATATAATTATCATTTCAAAGCCACGACTGTCACACAAAAAAAAAAAAAAAAAAAAAAAACAAGCCCAGAGTAACCTGTAAACACTTCATTAATCATGTCCTGATCACTTTAGCTTTTGTTAGCGTACCTTTCTCTGTTAGCCGGCTGCATCTGGCCCGTCTCGCTGCATTGATTCGAGCCTATTCATTTTCATGACAAGAGTTGCTCTGCTATTACACCTGTTCCAATACGTCTTAATTTGTCTCCTGGGTCCGTGCGCCTCTCCTCCGACGTACGGTCTTTTACAAATGCTTTGCTGACTGTCAGCTTCACTGTTTGCTCCTGTTATCCCCGAGCATTAGCTTCCACAGTTTAAATAGCTTTAGCAAGAGCTGGGTGCCGCTCTGTCTGTCACTGTGGGAGGAGAGACGGTGTCTGGATTTAGAGAGCTTCACCTTTTCTTTTTTCTTTTCCTTTTTTGCCTGAAAATCTTTTTTAATTCCTGTCAACATGCTGCTTATCCAGGCGTAGCTTCTCCTTAGCGAGAATTGCACTGATTTATAGGACTGTGCCCTCAAGGGTTGATTAATTGATTGTAGCTGTGCTCTGCTTTATGTTTTATGGATTACAGTACATTGATCATGGTTTACTTGCGTTGCTGTTGAGCATTAGTCTCGTCTTACAAATGGATCTTAATATTTCCTTCTGCCGGACTTGTAAATATAAATCTCCTGCTGTACTGCTGACATATTTTTTGGAAAACAGCATTTCAGCGTGTTATTTTCAGCTGTGGATAACCCACCATGCTCCCGTCACATGCTGCGTTCTTCCAGGCCTTGAATTAAAATGTTGTTTTTACCTGTCAAAAAAGGGGGAGAAAACATCTATTTTCCTGAAATCTGTCAGCTACAATAAATCATCGCTGCTTGTTTTGATACTCCCAGTATTGTGAAAATACGGTGACAGAGCAGTGCTTTGTGATTCATTGTGCGAGCGTCTCCGAGAGGCTCGGCGTCACCTCGACGAATCAATCAACTGTTTGCCAGGCAAGGATTTCTTTGTCGTAAAATACCTCTGACTTCTTCTGTATGTAATGCGCTTGAATCAATGCGTGTCTGTGTGTCTGGTTGCTATCAGGAATGTCCCTGACAACGGAGGAGGAACGTAACATGTGCCGTCTCCATGGGAACCTGCGAGGGATGCAGAGCATCAAACATTTAACAGTTTCCCGTCGCTTGTTATGTCACCAGTCTCCCTTTATTTCTTACATAATGTGTGTTGTTAGTGTGTAAGCGGGAGAAGTAAACCATGAAAGGAGTCCCCGTTCAAAGTGAGGCCTTATTTTCTTGTGACATGTCGGCGAGGATGATACCATTAGGTCGGTGCAGAGGATAACGAGACAGCTGACGTCTTCTGATGCGCTCACGCCTGTGATGATCTGTATGTCTGTAGGTGGGAAGTTTTCCTCTGCGTCTGTCTGAGATCTCAAAATAACTCCTGAGTGTCGCACTGTAGTCTATGCTAATTCACGTCCTCTCACAGGCTTTTTCCTGTACAGAGCTGTCATTTAACGGGTCACAGGCAGAGAGGGGGTGGGGGAGTGGGGGGCAAGGAAAACACCCGCATCTCATTTAGAATAAGAATTCAATTTAGAGCCTCGTCAGGCATCACATTATTATCTTTGTAATTAGCTCCCACTGCATTTTACAGCGTAATTAACTTTTATTTTAAGCGGAAGGTGAAAAATTAGGCTCAGAAATGTTCCGCTCTCTAACGCAAAGATGAGATGTGACACACTCGTCTCAGAAACTTACAATGGACTCGATAAATCTTCATCTGTTTCATAAGCTCAGGGACAAAAAAAAAGAAAGGCGTTAGACTGCAGAGTGTAATGGACATCAATTTTTATGTATTCCACATGCCAATGAGCATCAGCCGCACTATCGACGTTTGCCGTCATTGTCCAACATCACGGGGCTAATTAATGTGAAGCTCTGGCGCGTGACCGTTTGTTGATTCGCATCATAAGCCCCCCTCCTCTAATCAACGTGGCATCCCGCGCGCGTACTCTCACATTCTCGACTGCACACGTAACACGCAGAGGAAGCAGCCCGCGCTGTATCTGCAGGACTCATCTCCAGAAATCGTCCCCGGGCTGGACTCCCATTTAGTGAGTTTAGCCCGACAGGATACACGGGGTTTATCTTCCCAGCTGGGAGAAGGTGACGGCGCAGGTCATTTATATTCCAGGCGTTACATCTGCACGCTGCTTTTTGACCCCCGAGCCCCAGCATCCTTCAGAGGTCTAGACCAGCCATTGAATTATGGGGGCTGATAGAGGCTCTGTGGCGTGGGTTGCCTAGCAACCTGTCTTGACTGAGACGGGGAGGCCTGCTGATAGGGAGATTACCAGGGTCCCTGATAAAGTCCTTCCTGCCATGAACGGCTGCTTATCGTAGTGCTGTCAGAGGAAAAATGGCAGCTATTAGCTCCCCCCAAAAAACAGGATAGCAGAGGTACAAAACTCTGCAGGTGCCTCACACCATTACGGCTTTTCATCCAGGCATGTCGACATCATTTCACAACACAGCCGCCACAAAAGTATCAAAGAGAGTCAGTTTTGTTTTTTTATGTGTGTTTCAAACTTTGGTCTAAAAATATGCATCGCTCGTGAAACTGTGTCTTTTTTTTTTCCGTCATAGATGGACTGTTTGGAAGGTGCCAGGAGCTGGCCGGTGCAGACCTGCTCACATACGATATTTCTTCCTCGGCTTTGCAACGCCTCAGGATCCTCCTACAGAAACTGGCTCACAGAGGTACGAACCGCCCGAGTCCCGAGTTTCTATTTTTTTTAATTTTTTTTGGTCTGTTCGTCATCAGTTATGCACAGCAAATGCTTCTCAATTGTTTCGAAGCAAGCCAAAAAAGCCAAGCTGTCTCTTTGGCTGGCGCCGCGCACCACCGCCGAGCTAGAACAGGTCATTTGACTCATATTGGGACATTGTTTTGCCATCATCGCCTAACTCCAGCAGCCAATCTAATTGGCTTGTGTGCTGCAGGGACATTTATAGCTAATTTTGTGCATGAGTAACTGTGAGGTGTGCAGTGTAATCACATCGAACGGCGTCTCCCACTCCGTCAATGGCAGCCGCTGGCGCGCTCGCTACAACAGGCCACATCTCCGGGCGGTTCTGGTGCATTTATAAGAAGACGTCTTCATAGCAGAAGTAACTACAGAGCTCATTACGATAAAGTAGGAATCCAAGAATTATTATTTCCCGTTTCCCGGCCACGCTCAGCCTCCTTTGGCTAACACATATTTTAAGTGTCTCATCAGCTCATCTCATCAGGTCTGTGTTTCAAACGTGGCAGATTTGATATTCATGCCTCGTACTGGTTGTGGAGTTCTCTCTGCCTCTTGCTGGTGGTTGTTACAGTCCGAACAACAAATGTCTGCTGCACTCATAAGATGCCACCAATGAAGGAAAAAAAATAGATTCTATTTGTGCTGGAAAATATAAAGCAAAAAAAAAAAAAAAAATCATAATAATTTACCAGGATGTTTCCTGGAATTAAATTCACAAATAATTGCCAATAATCACACATGGAAACCCAGAGTTCAGTTGGTACATTTCTACTTAATTACATTCAATTAATTGCTTGAGCGTGTGTCACCTGAGCGTGTCCATAATTCAATAATCCGTGCAGAGCAATATATTGACATTTTGTTTTTACTCCCCACACGTTTGGCAGCCTGTAACTGCAGCCCGGAGCCACCAGGGGGCAGTAGGCACCTTTAACTCGCGCACCATGACTGCAGACATCAGCCCCTCCAAACCTAATTGGCTTTGCAGGCCACTCCGAGCTTAATATCTTTTAACAGGCGTGAACCAGTGTTGAAAATCATTAGGAGTAAGCCAGAGGAAAGCCGGAAAAAAAAAGGAGGAAAAAAATGTAAAATGTCAGCGATGAATATTAAACCAGGCGAGACCGCGCATTTATTCTAATTACTGCTCAGAAGTAAACAAATGTGAATGAGGAGTGTGAGAAGAGATGCGGTGTGTGAATCCCCCTTCCCACCGCCCCTTATTTTGAGGAGTGTTTAGTTTTCTGACCTTGCATTTTGAAACGTCTACAGACATGACATCATCTCTCTGAAACATGTTCCCCCCTTTCCTGCCTGCGTAGAATCACATCCACAGAAACAGAGCATTATCCTCGGATGAGTCCACAATCCACCGTTAATGCTCCGTGGCACAGTATTCTTATCAGCGCAACAGCTATTGAAGTGTCATCTTTTAAACGCGGGAGACCCTTTTCATTTTTTTTGAGCCCAGATGGGGTTATAGAGTCCGTCGTACTGTAACCTAAATTGAAGAGATGAAAGGGAGAAAAAAAAAATGGGGGAGTGGTGGAGGGGGGACGTCAATGAAATCGATTTACAATCCTCTTTATCTTGCATCAGAGCAGGTAGAAATCACACAATCTAGGCTCACTGCACAACACCAATGTCATTCAGATCAATGGGAATTGACCCTCGTACAAAAGGGCTCGGGTTGTCTGGATGTGTCCCCCCCCCCCCCCCCCCCCACCCCCACCCTCCCATTGGCGCGGCACATTGTCTGGTGTTACATTTTCACCACAATACCTTCTGAATGCAAGGCGCCGTCATTCAACTGCAAATGACTTTTATATCACACGGCACCCGAAGCCGAGCAACTTTAGTATTCGCCGCGTGCAGTGCATCCGCAGTGTGTCTACACGTTTGACACGCGGGCCGCTGCTGTCATATTGCTCTGGAATCATTACGGTGTATTTGCACGGCCCGGGATTGTATGAATGTACTCGCACGCGGGAGGTAATTCAGCAGCTGCAGTGATTCCAGTGCAATGTACAATATATTAAAATGATGGAGTGTTTAAATGGTAGCTTTCCAAAACCCCTCCCTCGTGTTTGGATTCTCCGCGTTGGAGCAGTTCTCTGGATTTAAAAAGAGTTAGGTCATTTCAGGAGACGCTCGCCACGCTGAGCTCGAGGCCCCGCTCCTCTTCGGGAATCCTGCGGATGATGTTGATTTGATAGCCTTCATCTAAAATTCCTTTATAGGCGACAAAATTTAAAATGCAGCAAAGCTGGATGGCGTCTATCATGGGGCTCTGAGATTCATCACAAACTTTGGATCTCTTTATTTTTATTTATTTATTTATTTTATTTAACCTTTATTTTAGCAGGTTAGTCCCATTGAGGCCAATGATCTCATTTTCAAGGGAGACCTGGCCAAAATAGCAGCAGAACACAACAACACATTAAAAGTAACGTTAATCCAGTAGAAATGATAACATTAAAATAGCTACAGACAATAACAAGCACCAACCGATGTGTTTATCACTGAAGTAATGAAAACCTTAAAATCAGACAGTTGGATAAGGTGCCCAAGATTCAGGTGTTTTTGAAGGCTGTTACAGGTAACAGGAGCTGAGCACTTTGAGGACCTTTTAGACCAAAGAACAAATATAAGAAGGCTTTATAGATGAACAGGTACCAATGACTGAGCCTTCGCGTATTCAGTGAAGGCCAGCCACTGCACAGTTTGTGACAAATCTCAGAGTGCTGTGATACGCAGTGTTATAGTCGAAAAAGGAACTAGCCCGCTCTATTTACATGCCACCTTAAGGAGTGGTATGTTTTCATTTTTAAATCCATCCATCTTCTCTTATGAGCTTCAAATATGAAAAATACAGTCTCCGTTCTAAGGACATAACGTGATTCGCGTTCCCTAATGTACGAACTGAATTGGGAAATATGGCTTTTAGGTTTTCTGCTCCTGCTGCATGAAACTGCACCTGCAGTCTAACCTCAAAACCTCATAGGTAAAAGTCCAGTTTACCTTTGTGTAAATGTTTTACCTGAGCATTTCTATGTTATCTAAGGCTCTGATTCAACGTGTTTATGTTAATCCTTGTTGAAAGTGTGTAGCTGCCACGATTGGCCAAGTCGCCGTTGTAAAAGAGATCTTGGGTCTCATTGGGACAAACATGGTTAAATAAAGAATACAGTGAGTCAGACTGAAACATTAAACTGAGTCTGGCATTAGTTCATATCAGGCTTTAACCTCCTGAGACCCCGCGTCCTCATATGGGGACATTATGTTTTAAGTGTGTGGCAGCCTCTTATTATGCTTCATTTAGACCTGTTGTCCTCAGGACAGAGAAAGGGTCAATACACTTGTTTATTTATGCTTATTAACTTTTCTAGTTTTATATGACATGAAAATTTAACAAATTCACAAGTACTCGTTTGAGGACATTGGGATTTCGTAGTTTCCGGTTCTGCTTTTGCATTAAAATGCATTATATTTTGGTTCACACTGGTGATTTAAATTATAATATACATAAATAATCCCTGTGTCCCCCTAATAGTTTTCAAAAACTACTTCCACTTCAAACATGATGCTTGTTTTTTATACTTTTTAGGTCCCACTAATCTCAAATACCTATAGATCTTATCTTAAAGAAATTAAAGATGCATTCCAAACAAATGTTTGGGTCTCGGGAGGTGAAAGGAGAAGCCCACAGTTGTTCATACAAGTGTGTAATCTAGGAGCCAGTAACAAACACAAAATGATGGGGCTTAAGCAGTAGATCCTAAGAAAGAACTAAGAAAGTTTTGCGATATATATATATTTTTTTTGTTCCTGGTCAGTGTGTTGTTGTTGCCAAGCTCCACACACTTCACATCAGAGGGAGTCACGTCAGGATGTAACAGTTGACGGACCACGTTAAACTACGGTAACCTGCAGCAGATTGACCTCGTGGCCCTGTTTACAGCAGCAGATACTCTCATAGTCCAGACAAGTCAAGTAAGATGATGCATTGTGACATTTGCATTGGCTCCATTGACAGGAGTTGTCCGTCAGGGAGAATCAGTGACCATAAACTGACATCATGTCCCTCCAGTGCTTTTTGAAACAACATATTACTTATGGTCCTTCATGTCTCCTTTGACAGACAGGCAACGAAACCTATTCTGTTTTTTTTTGTGCCCTACTCGGTCTGTTCCCTCAGAAGTTTGCTAGATAGTACTGGAAAGAACAGATCGCACACTAACAGGCCGTGGAAAAAAAATAAAACAACTTGTGATGAGGAAAACAAGGCGGCTTTATTAAACCATTCAGCGTGACTACTCTCGTCTGTGAAGGCTAATTTCTGCTGCAGATTTTGAAGCTGAACTAAATTATTCTTAAAGCACAAGCTGTGAAGCCAGAATAGTATTTTTTTTATTATACAATACCGGTCAAAAAGTTTTAGAGCACTCCAATATGTCCTTTCTTTCTTTCTTTCTTTCTTTCTTTCTTTCTTTCTTTCTTTCTTTCTTCTTTGAAATGTGTGAAGTTTAATGTTTCATTTTACTCTGAAATTAAATCATAGAACAAATAAACAACAGAAGTAAAAAAATAAAAAAGATGAATATATAACCTAAAATCTATCTGTCCGTCTTTGGCTGATTTAACATGTGAACACACTTTTGACATTCTTTCTTTCTAAAATGGAAATCAAACTTCTTTCAGAGAGTTCTTCCCAATTTTGTTGCAGAAGTTCCCAGAAATGTGTGGCACTTGTTGGGCGGTAATATAATCACAAACCAGCTCCATGGGGGTTAAGGTAGTTCTGGTGTAGACTAAAGTTTTGGGTCATTATCTGGCTGTCGGATGAAATCCTGACCAACTATACCAGAGGATACTGTGCGCTTTTGTAAAACTTTTGACTGGTAGTGTATATACATGTGTAGCAAGTGTAAGTTTCCAAAGAGATCAAATGGTTGCTGAGCTGGTGAAACAGTATCATCTTTTAAAATTCTCCTCACCTCAGTTTTGTCTGAAATGTATATA
Source organism: Mugil cephalus (assembly GCF_022458985.1). NCBI lineage: Eukaryota > Metazoa > Chordata > Actinopteri > Mugiliformes > Mugilidae > Mugil > Mugil cephalus. Next base: position 8,837,272 of record NC_061787.1, on the reverse strand, counting down.
ACAGTAAACTCACTGAAACTGACTCTATACCACAAACGGGGCTAATCAGTATATCCATATTTCGCCGCCAGCCTCTCCGTTGGCTCTGTTGCTTTAATTCATGTGTCAAATTTGGAGTGACACGTTGCGTTTTGTCTAATTAGGTAGAACCCGCTCCTAAATTATTCACACTCTTTTCCATTAATGCCTTTAAAATCAGTCGGTGGACAGAAGTAAAGGAAAGGGGAAAATCTGCATTTCAAAACCGGCAGATGAAACAACAAGACGTGTAGACAGGATCCCATCTAATAGGCTTTGAATATTTAGGAGGCCCCCTCTCTGCCTCGCTCTTCCCTGTCACATAGAAAACAGACAGGAGGCCAACCGAAATATCTTGCTTGTTTGAAAGCTGTTGCGCTAATGGCGAGGCGTTAATTAACCAAGGCATTTGCCTGAGACGGGATGCTATCCTTAACAGGGGAAAAAAAGAAAAACAGAAAAAAAAGAAAAAGAAAAGCGGCAGCACTTGATGACGGAGCCTGCTCTTTTCCCGGACTTACAGATGAATTTGCATGACATTTAGCTCCTCAGTGCCAGGATAATCAGCTGAGAGGTTGATTGAGAGGAATCCAATCGTAAAGGGCCCTGACACTTTTCCTCCTGACTTTTTCCTTTTCACCAAATGGCTCATTTTGATCCTGTAATTTGCGCCGGTATACCTTCCCCCTCAAGTGTGCCCCGTCGTGGACACACAAAAACACATGGTATGTATGGAAATGAGTGCATCCCCCCGGAGACGGAGGGGATAGAGGTGTCACAGTCAATGAAGCCGGCCTCATCTTGTTTGCGGCGCCATCACAGTTTACTCTGAACCCATTTAACCAGCTGCAGTAAACCGCAGGTACCATATGGATCCTTTAGGGCTGGAGCCAGACCTGATTTCCCCATCGCCGCTGATGATAGCGTAAATGATCATCACCACAGTAATATATAGCAAGCATGCGCCACTGCGGGTAAGCCACGGGTAGTTAACTGTCATTGTTGTACGGATGGATGGCTGAGCTGCGTTCCAGAACAGTGACAACATACGCTGCTTTGTGCTCCATTCAGCGCTGCCAAGAATGACTGGAGGCATCTGTAGCTGCTCTGCATATCTCAGATCCTCATCTGGTGCTTATGAATATCTATGAGAGTATCCAGCGTATAAGGGTTAGGAACCAGGCTAATGAAGACATTCTGTAGTGATGATAGTTTCGCATTTTTTTCCACCCAGGCTGTTTATTGATATTAACCGTGTTCATATCATTAAGGGGGCGCATCATTGTTTCTTTAGATGAGTCCGGTAAAAGGCTAGGTGTGCTAGGAATCCGAGCCGTCCGCGAAACAGAATTACTCGTCTCTCATTAAGAAATGCTTCTGCAGTGGAATGGAGGTGTCATCAGTGGGCATCTTGGCGCTTTAAAAAAAAAACAACAAGAAAAAAACGTATAACATCTTTGGTATTCGTACGCTCTTTGCCGATGGAATCCTGCGCCTCTTGGCATATTGGGAATGGAGCCATGTTTTGGGTATCTTTTTTGCTTGGGTAGCTCCATCTGGTCCTGGCACCACAGCGCTTTGCCCCTGCCCAGGAGTTCTGCATCCCAACTATGTGTTGGCAATTAGCAGAGATGTTGGCACGGCGTCAGGCCACAGTGTGACATTCTCCCCAGGCTTGTTGACTGGCTGTGGTGTTGTGTGTGTGTGTGTGTGTGTGTGTATACATGTATCTCTACATGTGTGCATGCATGGCTGCATGTGTAGCTGTGTTTTCCTTTTAGTGCAATCATTTTAGATTCAGATTCATCCTTGCTGTTTTGTTTTGTGCCGTTATGTTTACTCTGTTATGCAGAGAGGCGGAACAATATCCCCGGAGCGGAGAACACAGAAGTGCGCTGAAGAAACAGCTCTACCAATATTTCCAGATGAAAAAAAAAAAAAAAAAAAAAAAAAAAAAGTTTTATTACAACGAGAAGGTTGACAGAGACAGCTGTGCAGAAACAGGATCTTTCAGTGACATACAGTAGTCTGCATCTCAAAGGCATATTTGTTTGTGAATGCTTTTTTCTACGTATAATCAAAGACCTACGGTGCTTTAACACTTAGTTTGCTGTTCCAAAAACTGGTCATTTGTGCCGGTGTGAACACAGCAATCACAGTCCATTCCAGCACACACCAATCGAGCGGAGAGCAATTAGAGGGGGATCTCAGCCTGCTCGCAATCGATTCCATTGCAGTGGGACCGTAGGTTACCCACGGAAACATACAACCTACTATTTATAACCTTCTAATTATATTACCAAGCTGTTTACCTGACGCATCTTTGTAAGAGAAACCGCCGGGTTAATAAGTCATTGCCTCCGAAGCGTTTCTCCTCCTCCTGATGTGTCTGGCAGCAGCAGTGCTTCTCTCTCACCATATGCATTTACAAATAGTTTTCTATGCGTAGCCTAGATCCTCAATCACTGTTTATATATACGGATACGGCGCTTTGATCACTTCAGCTCAAATCTCAAATGTTCCAGCAAAATTAAGACCAATCCCAAAACTATCTGTAAGTTCTGACTGTGAAAAGGTACGTGTAAACTTCGACAGTAAACTTAATCGGAACGAAATGTACGTGTGAATGCTCCCTCAGAGTGAAGGTGGATGTCTCGTTGCAGCTTGTTTTCTTGACACTTGAAGTGCTGCTTTCTGGTTTTGCAGTTCTTGTTTGCACTCATTTCAGTGTGCTGGCTTCAGGACTGAGACAAGCATCAAATCCACAGAATAACGGATGAACTGTAGAAGGCATTTGAACAGAGGAACAGACTAAACGTTCTGAGGCTTTATATCTCTGGGTGCAGCAGCGTGCCTCTTGCTTATCACAGTAGTTTGAATAACGGTGTTTGGCCTCGAAATTTTAATTGCTTGGCATTTCAATTCAAATTCCAACAGGTTTCACGTGGCAGGACGACATCACTCAGCAGGTCATCTCCAGAGAGCTCTCCAAGCTGAGGAGGATCCCTCTCCGCCATCAGGCCGCACCCCCGAGCCCCCTGACTGCCTACAGCAGCTCCAGAGACAGGAAGCTGAGGCCTGCACAGGCGGAGCTGAGCAGAAACCTTCAGCAGTACCTGACGGGGCTGGGCTTCCTGCCGCAGGCTGAGCTAAACGGACGAGCAGGTGTCCAGCAAGAGCTAGCCAAGGTTCAGGTAGGAGTCCTGTGCATTTTAGCAACAACTTAGCATCTGTGTGACTAATACACACAAGTCTGTAGTAGTAGAAGTAAACTAAACAATTTAAAAGGAAGGTAACATTACAATTCGTGTACGATTTGGTTTCGAAATAAGTGGCATTATGAGAGAGAAAAAAATGATGTAGTAGCATTATGTCAAATGATGTTTTTGGGGCTAAACTTACAATAAAGACCCCTTCACAGTTCGTAAACAGTGTTTTGAGGGGCGGGGCTTAGCTGGAGGCAAAACATCTCAAGCACAGTAGCTTGTAAACGCCGTTTAGCATATTTCAAAGGACTGTTTTGTCAAAAATGGACGCGGAAAACACATAGAGAATATACTAATACACTCACTCCCTGCGACAGTGAGTGTTGTTGTAAAAAGTTGCCTCTCTCTGATGGGACTATATTCACTGACCCCTGCACTCTCACTGACTGGATGGATGATTTGACTGTATGAGAACGGAGGGGATGAAGCCTGGTCTGTCTTTATCAAGTGAAGTCTCTCCTCCAGAGACATTACGAGAAGTAAGTGGAACCACTGTGGAGGGTAACGTAGTAAATACAACTTCTGCTTGGACACCCCTGAAACACACAACTAATGTTAGCTAGTGGTTAGCATTAGCATTAACTTGTAACCAGAATCCCCTAAATAATCATTAAATTAACGTAATTTCACCCACAATTAAGTCTAACCCATAACGTTATCCAGGCTGAAACTGATGATGCATTAATCTGATATCAAGTGTGCGCCGCAAACAGGAGCGTTGTTGATGATTGTCTTACTCTCATTGTTTCTTTTAATCATGGCTAAAACTTCAAGTTAGTGATTTCGCTTTTTCGGTTTTTGCCACCAAAATACAGTGACATGATATTTTCCCAGTTGACAGTGACAGTTTTTGCCTCAAGCTTCCCTCTGTTTTGCCTCCAGCTAACCATGTGACACCACAGCAACGTGACCATGATGGGGTCTATAGAAACTAATATATATTTTTTGTCTGTCTTAGGCATCAGGCATCAACTTTAATAACATAGTTTGATACATACTAGTCGGTAAAACGTATGCTGACAGCTTGGCTAATAATGGTGCACTGATGATGGTCCAGTGTTAAGGCTCAGAATATTTGTCAGTACGGCGTGAGTAAACAGAAAACATCACATCTTCCTTGGCTAAATTATGGAAGGGCCTCTTCCCATTCATCCCGACAAAGAATCAGTATCTGTCTTTTGCTGGGGTCGCCCTCTCATCCCTGCTTTGCTTTTGTTTCTCGAAGTCCGTCTTCTCACCCTCTCCCGCTGAGCACAGACCCTTTTTCTACAAAGATCTCCCATCACCTCTTTACATTATTCAATCCTCATATTTAGGATGGAACCCCAGCTTTTGTGTTAAATGCGCTTTGCATCCCTCACAGCCGAGCCGCTTCCTGCTGCTGTGTCAGTGCAGCCATAATGCAAAGTTGAAGAGTTCAGGACCTTCCTTATTGATGAAATGAGGCCCTTTGTTGTGTGGTGTGATGGAAAAAGACAAACATGGTTAGCATGAATGGCAGAGCACCGCCGTCTTGCTGTGTTAATGCCATTATGGCCTCTCTGTATGCCGTGCCCGGAAAGACTGACATTTTCTCTATATACATTTGAAGGACAGAAAATGGCACCAAGGGAGATAGCTAGCATTAGTGCAGCAGCAACATGGATAATGATGCTGTTCAGGATCGGATGTACTGTACGCTGAGATGAAGCGTGGGCTCTTATGATTCAGATGAGAAGAATGATTCCTCTTCCTCACACCGAGAGAAGAAAGGACAAAACCACACATTCTGGTGCCAATATTAAACTCATCCACAATGCCAAATGGTTAAAGGGCCTCTAAATGCCTGTGTACCGTTGCATTGTGATGTAAATGCATTATTCATCATGTGTCAAATATAAACTCAAATGCATAACTTTGAAAATCAGATGACTCATAATTTTTTCTCCCCTTTTTTTTCTTAGATAAGGGATCGCTTCTACTTCTCAGACAGAGAGGATATGCTTTTAAAGTTGTGTTGTGTGTTGTGGCAATGCATGAAATTGCTCTTTGAGTGACACTATCTCATCTTTGATTTCCATAATGCAATTTCCAAGGGCAGTTGTCTTTGATCTAGAATCCTTATTCATATCCTGCCGCCTCTCATCAAGTCCAGGTTGCTTCTCTTTTTATACTAAAACCTGTCACAACAATGCTGACCCAGAACCAGGCCTTTAATGTTCTTATGGAGAAGAAACTCAGACTAGGTGGATGATTTATTATATGAATGTTGTCTCAAAGCTAGGTTCGAAGCACATATGCTAATACTGGTATGCTGACATGTTCATAATGCCAATTATATAATAATGAATGTGTCAGTCCAGGGGTTGCACGAGTTCATATTTTTTTAAAAGTTGACTGTTATGTGATGAAAGTGAAGTCAACACAGACTAGTCGCTGATGAGGTCGCTAATAAAAACACAGCTTTGTCAAACACAACAATGAAATCTATATCCTTGACCTGAATATTGAACATATTCATTCAGCTCAGTATTTCTCTGTGGAAGCCGAGAGGATTTGGACTGTTCTTCTGCTAGCGTTAGCGGATGCCTTTTCATATGGGTGTGCTTAGCAGTAGTACTTTTGTTGTATTTCAGGACTGACTTACATATTTTAAATATCACACTAGTACAGGCACCTGTCTACTCCGAGGTGTTGTTAGTTTCACATGATCAGTGACTACTCAACATGATGCTTGAAGCGTTACAGCACAGCTGGTAGGGCTGGACGATTAATCGCATTTTAATCGCGATTTCGATTTTGGCTTCTCACAATCATAAAAACACTGTAATCGAAGAAAAACGATTAATGTGCCGCGCGGCGTGTTTGCAAGTTCCTGCGCTGTAAAAGCACCACGAACGCACCACTGTCACGTGCAACTGCTGCAAGCATGTGATGCATGTGGATCAATTGTGGAACGAGCGATTGACAACATGGCGGAAAGTCAGTATGAGCCTTTAGTTGAAAAGAAAGGTAGGACACCTTCGGTCATTTGGAGACATTTTGGATTCAAATTGTCGGACGTGGAGCAAGAGGAGATTGTTTGCAAAGTTTGTTGCGCCTTCGTGTCTGCACCCCAAAGCAACACGACAAGTTTATTTAACTATTTAAAGCTCTGCCATAAAGTGGTCTATGACAAAGTATTGAAGGAGCAAAAGACCGCAAAAAGCGCCAAAGCAACACAGTCCTCTATTGAGGACACTCTTGCCACTCCATGTCCCATCGGATCCCGTTGACAACGAGAGATAAGGCTGAAATTTATGCGATAAAAAGTTATATTTAAAGTTGAGTTTTGGTAGTTCAAAAAATACTTTAAAAAAATCAATGAATAATCGTATTTATTAATCGTGATTTCAATATCAATCAAAACTAATCGTGATTATAATTTTTTCCATACCGACTGTTGTTAAGGCTTGTGGCTCTGACACCGGAAGTCATGAGGATCATTAGTGAGCTCGGCTCTTACAAGCTAATAAATACCACAAGAGGGCGCTATTCATATGGAATTTACTCATAAACATGATAAACAAGACACCAAGTAGTCTTCAGTTATATCATCATCAACGACAATCCTTTACCTTGTGCCAAGACCCCAGGCAAAACACGTTTAGAAGCCCAGTCCAACTAAAAACTGACGAGCAGGCTAGCAGTCGGCTAGCAGTCAACAAGAAGACACCAGCTAACTAGCCTAGCCAGCAGCAGTATGCGGCAAATTATTGGGGTTTTCAAGAGGGCACTTCCCTTCACTGATTTTTTCGTTAATTTAGGCCCATGACACCTCAAAGTAGTGAGTTTCCTGGAGACACCCCCCTCCATGCTGCCACCACACAACCACCAAGAGATTAGCGTAGCCCTTTTTACTGCTATTCAACAAAATACACCTACCTCTCTCCCCGGAAGGGAGTGTTCATTGCTGTTTTTTAAGAAGAAACGTTATAATTAATTACAAAAGTGACATTATTGTTTGTGTCTAACTTTATGAGAGTCTCTCTAATGGTTGTTGAAATATTTCAGTCTGGACCAAAGTGGTAATCCAGCTGACAGTCACAGCTGCTATAATTTGGTTTGACTCATCAGCAAAGCTCTAAATGTGGCATGCTGTGTTGCAGGATGAAGGTATCAAGTCCGATAGTCACTTAGAGCCCAGTCGGCCAAAACCCCAGCAGGGCTGGAAGGAGACGACCCTCTACAGCCTCCAGAAAGGAGCTGGCCAACCTCCCGTCACCAAAGTCTTTACCCAGAGTGGAGAGGGCAGACACCCCAAGCTCAGTGCGACCTACTCCAAGGAGGACCCAGGAAGGAGCAAGCTCCTTTCCAGCCATCTGGAACGCCTCCTTGCCGGGGCACCAGGCACTCAGCAGGGAACCACAGGTAGTGAGGCTGTCCTGCCCAAAGGAAATCTCCACTACCTCAGCTACCTGCAGCCAGCGCCAAGCGACCATGCAGAACCGCAGATTCCGGTGGCTTTTGGATCCAAAACTGAAAGGCCTAATCTAGACAGACTGCTGTCCAAGATCGGCTCAAACCGAATCACCGGGAAACAGCCTCTTAGTGTCATGGATGGTGAGATGAGCTCCTTTGTAGCTTCCACAATCTGGCTTTTTACTTTCTGCTCCACATACATCCTGTTTTTTTTTGTTTGTAGTTGTTTTCAGCAACATTTATGTGGGTTTCTGATTCTTCTCTTTCTGTGCAGAGCGATTCATCCAGAATGTGGTCAACCAGCTGGGGAGGCACAGCATCAACACAGGGGCTTTGATGGGCAAAGACTTGGACCAGCTGGCTGAGGTCATCACAGGAGCTCTGCAGGAGGTGCACGTGCAGCGGCCTGCGCTTGGTGCCCAGCCAGGACCAGGAGCCACTGACTCCAGGGGGGACACTGAGAGTAACAGGGAGCCATTGGCACCGGTGCATCTGAATCAAGATCAGGACCTGAAATCAGATAAAGAGCAGGATCTAAACCTGAAAGAGGCGCTGAGAATAAAACCGCAAGGTTGGTGTTTCTGCTGTAGAGAGGGAGATTAAAAGTTGGCCGCCTTCACGTTAGTTATGTGTGTATTTTGTGTCAAAGATGGGAGAGTACAAGCCATTGTGGGTTTACGGATGCTTTAATACGGCTTTGATTATATAATCCTTACAAAAGACGCTGCCAAATGTGTTTTTGAGTCTTTGATTTTGAGTCAAAACTGTTGCTAAATAGAAAAAGAGAACTTTTTCTCACAATCTGCTCACATACATTGTGTTTGTTTCCAGGCCAACAAATTGACGGTGCAGACAAAGAGCCCGTTGACAAGGTGAATTTAAAATTACTCTGCTCAACCAACAAATTGGTTTCTCGGGGAGCGAGACATGTCCAAACTTTCACTTTACTCTCTTTTGAATGCTACATCAAATGGAGATAATTTCAAAGTTGGGGAGAGTGTTGAATTATTACAGCTTGAAAGGAAACTCCTGACTGCAGAATTCCTTCATTGTCGTCCATGCCTGATGTTTTCACTGAATAGAACAATACGAACGATATCTTATTTAACTACATTAAATAAGTTAAGCTTTTATGTGCATTCTTTGATAATTTGCAAGGAAAAAAATTTGTTATTAGTCCTTGAACCAGTACCTTAATTCATACATTTCTAATGAAAATGTTTCCATTCAAGGTATTAATTCAGCTTCCTTACAACTTGATGATAATATTATGTAAAAATAAGAGAATTATCTTCGCTGTCCTAAAGAGAAATCTTCATTTATTAAAACAGCACACAGCCTTCTTCTCCAAGCTGCTTGACTACCTCAACATGGAGCCCTTTGATGACGCTCCAGGGGTCAACAGTGGACCGCGGGCTCCCCTCCAGAAAACGGTCGGGATGGAGAACGTCCACAGCCGCACGACGCAGGATCAAGCCCCCCACCGCTGGGAGGAGAAGACCGTTGCCGCACCAGCAAAGGAGGCCTCCACCCAGCGTTTGACCGGCGGAGCGGAGAGGCCCGGAGCGCAGGTGGACTCGGAGATCGAGAAGTGGATGCAGGGCGCTCAGGGACCAGAGGGGAAGAAGCAGCTGGATGAGCCTCAGAAGAAGGACATGAGAGTGAAAACACAGCTGGTCCATGTGGCGGTGAAGGAGTTCTCCAGCCGGGGGAAGGACAGACACTTTGGCTACATTATCACAGGTTCAGAGTGAGTATGTGGTTCATTGAATTAAACAGAATTGCACTAAATATACTGACGACTGTCTGGGATAATGTAGACTTGAATGTTGCCGATCAGCCATAACATTATGTTCATAATCACTGATCTAGTGAATAGCACAGATTAACTCATCAAAGCACATGGCAGTGGGTGGGATATAGTAGGCAGGAAGTGAAGATTTTGCAGATAAAATGAGTGGAAGGATTTGAGCAACTTTGACAAGGGACAAATTGTGATGTCTAGACGTCTGAGTCTCCAGAAGTGCAGCTCTCTGAGGGGTGTTCCTGGTCTGAAGTGGTCAGTATTCACCAAAAGTGGTCCAAGGAAGAAGGAAGGCAGCGAAGCAGTGACAGGGTCACCATGGGTGGCCAAGGCTCACTGATGCACATGGGAAGTGAAGGCTGTGGTCTTATTCAGCCATATGAGCTACTGAAGCTCATATAGAAAGAAGTCAGAACGCATAGATTGTCACAGTTTGTTTTGTATTGGTTGGCCCAGTCCACTGCTAAAAGCTCCAAGGAACACCTCCTTGCTGTTGCTGTAGGGGGGCGTGACTGGTTTGCTGTAATGTTCGAGACCTGAGCTTTTGTTTGGTATTAATTTTTAATTCTCTTTCTCTTTATTTGGGATTAGCGGGAAGTTTTGGGGAAAAAAGTATGTTTGAACATAGCTGTGCAAAGACAGTCCCAACGTCCTCAATCGAGTACTTGCCAATTTGCGACGTTATAGCTGGTTACTATTGATAGAATTTGTTACAGCTGTTCATCATATCAAACTAGAAAAGTGAATTAGCATGAATAAAATTTGATGAGGTCACTTTTGTCCTGTGATATCCTGTAGAATGAGTCTGCTGAAATGCCAGCTGTCGTGTTTTTACACCAACTAGTATCTAGTCATGAGGATAAAAGTTTAAATGAAGCAGAAAAAGCTGTCCCAAACCTAAAACCTAATGTCCCCATGTGAGGACGCAGGGTCTAAGGAAGTCATTTTCACAGGGGTTTTTCCAGAAGAACGTTACAAGAACGTTAGGAGATCATCAACGTTATCCACGTCACTGGTAGGTGGTTTTAATGTTGTGGCTGATCGGTTTTACATGAGTCTATACGCGCGTCCACGTTGTGTCATTAACCTCAGTTACCTAAGCTGTCAAAAAACATTATATATGAAGCTTCATCTGAGTCACACAGCCACGGCTTCACATTAGATTTTTTTCCCTCTGCCCTCTGCCAGTCGTGAGTCATACTTCTGGACCTGTTTCAATGCGTTTTACACACCTTGATACCAAGCCCATATCTGCTTTGTTCGCTTACTTAAAACCGCCTATAAGAGACGCGGTTTCTGTCAAAACCTCCCACGTATTCACGTCTTTATGGGAACGCGCGGCGTAGTTTGAACTCCTCAGTGTGTGCCGCACCTGATTACAATAGCAGGGATGATAAATCCCTCAGTGTGTGGGTATTACTGCGCCGTATTACAGCTTTAATGATGATACTTTGTCAGGGAGGGGAGCCAAGTCCCCATCCCACCGTCGCCGCCGCCGCCGCCACCCCACACTCCTCCTCTCTTGCCTCTCACTCAGCTCAGGCTCAGCACAGATAAGTTCCTATCGACTGTGTCTTCGCCCCTGGCCCCTCTCTCAAATCCCTTTATGTCGTTATCAAGTCTGGTGTCAGCTGGTTGTCCTTCACCTGTTCAACACATGCCATCTTATAAAGGCCTGATGGATACAGTCTTTGTCACCTTATTGCCACACAAATAGGAATAGCAGATTACGATTTAGACACAGTATATATAGGCAAGTTTGTGCCAGGGGAAAAAGAACAGGTCACCTTCTGATAGGAATATGTTCACCTTCCTCCCCGGCTAATAGACACCTGTAGTCGGCCTATAGAGGTGGCTCTGAATTTGCTGCAGGACCTCATGATTACATAGTTGTTATCCCCTGCTTCTTCACACCCTGCAGTGAGGCTACGCAAACCTGCTTATCTGACAGCTCCTGACATTGTGGCGGCGGCTGCGGCGGCGGTGGTGGTAGTGGGAGGTTTCGGGGGGGGGGGGATAGGAAGGAATAGGAAGGTGGGCTGGCGCGATGTGCGGCGGGGGGAAGCACAGAGGTACGGATAGAAGAGAAAGAGACAGAGAGAAACCCAAGGGGAAAAGTGCTAGCATCAACAACCAAGTCACTCCCGGAGCTCTCCAGTTGCTAGAATTACCGCAGAGGGATGCAAACGTGCCTGGAATTGCTTCGGCGAGTCTTTAACTTTCACAAACCCTCAAAAAAAAAAAAAAAAAGTGGAGGAAAATAAAAGAACGTCCCGTTCCTTCAAAGGTGGAGTGGATCAACCGCTCGTGCGCGGTTGTTTTAGAGCTGTAATGTGGTGTCAAATGCGGGCTAAACAAAATATTTTCAGCATAATTTTTGCCTTGAATATGTAAAAAAAAAAAAATAAATAAATAAACGAAAGCCCTTTCAACTCAAGATGTTGCTGAGTGTCTGAAAAATGAGCATGTAAGTGATCGTGCACTCAATACCCAGCGCTGCATGAAATTGTCTCCCAGTTTATTTCGCATTTCTCCGCGACGGAGCGCTAACTAAATTCGAAACAATGTCTCATTATGATCCATGACTTCTCGCCGCGTGTCACCTTGGCAGTTCCGGGTTAAGCTGTCAGCGGTAAAGTAGCTTTCCTGAGTGTGTTTTTTTTTGCGCGGACGCCCTTCTCATTTCCTCCGCACAACGCGCCGGCCGCTAGATTGCCTTTGTTTGGTCTATTTCCTTGGCGATTTACTCTCCAAGTGAGAGAACGGCCGTGGACTGAGCTGAGATGAGGCATGGCTTTATCAGACCACCATTACACTTCACCTCCATTCCATTTGCACCTTATTATTCTCATCTCGCCGCGGAGGGCCGCCACGCGCGCGCGTGTTTGTGTACTCTTGCCTTATCATGTTTTGCTTTGAGCGAACGCGCGTGCGGCACAACACCAGGCGAAGAAGAGGAAGAAGAAGAAGAAGAAGAGCGATGAGAGGGGGAGAGGGGGAGAAAGGAGCGTCCATGTGATACAGCCATTACACCTCATGCAGGTTCCATTTGCACCTTATTGTTTGTCTCATTGCCGGAAAAAAAAAAAAAAAAAAAGCAGGTAATTTACCAAGCCTGAAGAGGCAGCTGATCCCTTTTCCCTCGCCACAGTGTGTTTGTTTGTGTGTGCCTGTCTACGGGTGTGCAAATGTATATGCGGTACATCCATTCAGACAGCCGTAGCTTTTGCTTGTGCGCAATGACCCATTTGTGGGTATGAATTGTGACAGCATCTCCCTAACAGAAATGGCATTTTAACGGCCGAGCGCCTGTCTGGATGTTGCACGGGTGCAGATCTCCAAAAAAAAACAAAAAAACCTGACGCCTGCCTGTGTGTGGTTCTCTCCCCCCCTCCCCCCCTCCCCCAGCTCCCTGACCAGCGACCAGGGCTTGGACCTGATGGAGCGTCTGACCCAAAGACTGAGCCTCCACGCCGCAGACCTCACCCAGCTCTCGTACGTATGGGTACAAACATCCCTGTTGTCACGCACACACACACACACACACACACACACAACGGTTTGCAAGCCATACATCACATAAAAGATAATTGGGCGAGTTTAAAGCCTTTGAAACGGTGTTGTTTTGCACCTTTTCGCTCGGGGGGGAAACAGAACGAAGGTTGTCCAGTCAGTGCGAGATTTGTTTGTTCGAAAATGCTGTGCTACTCTGCCAGAGACCGTAGGCGTTTGTTGTTTTTCTGACCTTTTTTTTTTTTTTAGGGGGGGGGGGTTGGCTTCTTGCGGAGAGAGAAATCAGGCCTAATTACCTCCAGACACATAGTGATGTCTCTATTGTATTCAAAACACTGCCTTGCCACTATTGTCACCGTCAAAAAGAGAGCAGTCGAGCCTTCAAATGATTTTTAGCGCGAGGTGAAAGGACCAAGAGAGGAGGAGGTATCGAAAGTCGCCCGACAGGAGGCGGTTAATATATTAATGAGCAGCCGAACTGTCCTTGAACCCGGGCTGTTCTGCGCTCGGTTCTGCTTCTACATTTGATGTCATGCCATGAAGGAGGCAGAGGAGAAGTGTTCACCCAGGATCTGACGAGCCTTTTTTGAAAAAACAAAACAAAACAAAAAAAAAAACGCTCCTGCAGGAGAAGTGAAGTCTGGCTGGTTCGGTTACACCCGCGGCATACCGACACCAAAGCGGAGCGCGCCGCGGTGCACGGCTACACTGTAACTGTAGATACAAAGCGCTGCGGCTCCGGATAATAGCGAGCGAGAGGGGAAACTGCCAGAGCGTTCTGTGTGCGCCGCTCGGCATTAAAAATACACACAGTGACCTCGAAATACACGCAGCAAAGGAGGCGTTGTGATCTCTATCTTCAAACCCAGCCTCCGCGTTTAACGTTGGCGAGCCAGGATGTGTCACCGCGCCGGCGCCGATTTAGTTAATCTTGTTATTACACCTGTCATTTCCTATCACTCAGAATCGACTCCTGATGCACGTTAATGTCTGCGTGTTGAGGAAAAGCCGGTGGCTTTATTGCACTGTAGTATCTTTAATATATGCAGCAGAGAAAGGCCACTTTACTCACGTTAAACTAATAATGCTTAATAACCGGTTTCAGGTTAAGGTATAACTCCTGAAAACTAACAAGTATAAAAACTAATTTTCCACAGTTACTCCTACCATATGATCTCCTGACTGTACATATTAGTGGTGGAAGATTATTTCTAGTTATTCTTTATGAACACAGTTATTCAGTGTTATTCTTACTGTCGCTACAACATTTCGTTATCGTTCTGCAGGACTCAGTTAATTATCCTGAGCAGGTTTTGCTCTAAACTACCAAAATTTGTCGGAGCGGTTTCTCATTTTTCTATAAAATGAAGACACGAGCCTTGTTGGTTACATTGAACTGGTGGGATAATGACAGGATAATGGTTCCTGCCACGAAACAAAAAGTTTGTTCGGGAGTGCTTTGGTAATGATTTGGACACGTTCCAGGTGTTGACTTGACCTCCAGTTTCCCCAGACATCTGTGGGAAGTGATGGACAAACAAGTCAGGTCCACGGAGGCTCCACCTCACCACTTGCAGGCTTTAAAGGATCTGGTACGACGTCCTCGGGGCTTATTTGGTGGCAAATAGGGAACTAAAACAGAATTTGGCAGGAGGTCATGATGTTATGGCTGATTAGCGTATTTTAAACTGTAGTTCAGCTGCAGGTCTCATCTACTCATACTGATGCAAAAGCAGAAGTTTGCATCGGTGAGACAAAATGAGTCCTCTTTCTCTGGGTCATAACATCTAAATACTCTCACGATATACAAACATTGTTAAGCTAAAACTAATATAGCTCTGTCTGTTGACCACAAACATCCACAAACCATAGAAAACGGTGCTTTTTCATCAACTTGGTTGAGAATCGTTCTGATTTTAAGTTATTTCCTCAGTGGTAGCCCAGTGATATGTGGTACACTGAAGAAGCGAGACACACAAAAAGCTACTTCAACTTAAAAAAAAGAAATATTAGATACATTTATAACAACAAATATATAGTAAAGCCTTGCGCTAAATCCTCCTTCGTTCTGCCTCTGCTGAAACAGCGTCAGAAAAGTGTCCATTCATCTGTAATATCTTCTCAGAGGCTCTTCTGTTAAACTGCATTGAATTAAACAGTAAAGTGTTTACTGTGTTTATTTAGCCTAGCCCACTGACTATAATGGGGGTTGTCAAAATAATCGAAGCCTTTGTCGGTACAACACAATTCAGTGGTGCTACAAACCAGCCTCCGAAATGAAAATAGTTAATTCAACAGCTCTCCCGCCAAACGCTGAATACTTCGACCTTCACCAAACTAAGATTTAGTGCGGGGCTGTTAAATAAGAGCACATTCGGTTTAACTAGCGTACCTAATGAGCTGGAAAGTGAGTGTAGATGTATACAGTATTTCTGCATACATCTTTGATCCCAGTGTAAAAAGCAACAGATGCTTAAACAAGACAAAGACTCCTACACTCCTTATTTACATTATGCTAGACAGAAAAAAAAAACAAAAAAACATATCCCCCTTTGTCTGGCTTCTTTTTTTTAAATTTTTTATTGTTATTCGATCGTTTTTCGTTTGCAAAGGACTGAAAGCACATTCATGCAAAAATAGTTCGAGGCGGAGGACGTGACGCAAGCTCATTGTGCCTCTTGCTGCGCGGCCTCGACAGGTGAGCGTTTGAAAGCCTCCGTCTGAATGCGAGTCGGCTGGAGCACGAGCGCCGGGTCAGAGCGCGCCGCCCCGCTCCGCGGCCCACCTCTTTTTCACTCGCTCTGACGAGCCCAGATAGCAGGAGGAGGAGAAGGGATACTCAAACATGACGACATTTTTCAGACGGTGAGAGTAAAAAAAGAAAAAAAACAAGAGGATCAAGGTTTGTTTTTGTGCTGCTGAGGTTTTCAGACGCTGAAAACAATTATGTTTCCTCCTGCCACAAAACATTCCCTTTCTCAAAAGAGATTTTGAAACAGCAATTCTGGTTTGATGATGATGGTGATGATGATGATGGTCTGGAGATAATATGTTCCCCCTTTTTTTTTTTTTTTTTTTTCAGATGACGTAAGTGTTTTGCTCGTCAGAAACACTAGGGGGAGTGGGACACACACTCACAAGTCCGTCCTCGCACACAGTCTGTGCAGGGACACACACCTCCTGCCAATATCCCGCCAAACAGTCGGCGCATAAAACCCTCGTCGTTTCCCACCAGCGAAACCAATATGAAGTCCCAAGCTCACACGTCCGATAACACAGGACGCCGCAGCGCGAAGTCCTCCAGATAACTTGTCTATCTTAACTTCATCTCCCAACTGTGGCAGTGTTTTTTTTCCCCTTTAGTATGTTTAAATAGGGTTTGTGTGGCTTAGGGAGAAGCAAAAAAAAGCAAAAAAAAAAAGTCACGTCAGTTCAATTTGAGATGCATCGAGATCTCGGGCTGAATACTCTCAGCCAGGGAGAATAGAGGCAGGGGTAGAGATTGTGGAAACATTGACATTTAGGAGAGCAAACAGAGCCCAGGTGAAGGCGCTGGTGGAGGAGGAGGTCGTATTTCTTTCAGAGCTGTGTGTGCGTTAGAGTGCATGTGTGTGTGTGACCATGTTCGCGAATGCATCGGTGCGCGGTCGGGTCCGTCTGTCTGCCGGTACTGGCTCGTTTATTGCTCCTGAACGAGCGAGTGTCGCCGCGTCTGTAGCCGGGCTGACTGATGGTGAGTGGGTCTGGGTCACAGCACAGCACTGATGGCGGTCTGATGGATCTGCCTCTCTCTGTAGTACAGTCTGGCAGGAAGTGAACTAAAAATGTATATTCACTTTCCAGCGCTTAACAGTTCAGACCTGGAGAGGCACCGAAATGATTTGGTGGTTTGGAGCTGGGGAGAAAAATGGGATATGTCTCAAGCCACCATGTGGTTTCACTCTTATTTATTGCCAGCTGCCAGTTAGTTATGGACTTAATATTGACCCCAGCAATCCATAGCTTTGGTTTTGTATCCATCATCCACTAGCCATACCATATATGAAGTATTTTACATTTTTCATTTTTTCTCTACATTTTTCCTTCTGTTTACTTCAGTAAAAAGTGACGATTTACTAGTAGTATCAGTCTGTACTTAAAGGAATAGTGTGACATTTATTAAAGGTAATCGTTGAAAAGCTTCAACCATAAAAGCTGGATGCTGAAATTCAAGAAACACTGTGCACCAAAGCCCTTGAATGCTCTGCATAGACTACGAATGGTCACTTAGCATTCTGCAATTTTGAGGAAGTACCTCTTCATACCAGCAGGTGGCAGTAATCTTTATTTGTTATCTAAAGGGGAAACAGGTAGAGCTGCTTTTACCTGGTTGGCTTGAAAGCTAGGAAAAGCTACAAACCTAGTTAATCTACTTTACCCCTTACCCCTAGATCTTAGGTCTTAAACAGGGGATCCACACTCCCTATAGGGGGTCTGGGAAGTAGTGGGGGGGGGGGGTCTCAAAATCTTTGGTTGATTAGATATTTTTATATATTTTTTAAATTTAAATTTCTTTAAATACGTGTTAACACGAATCCAACATATTTTGTTACTAGACCTGTCAATCTAAGGCTCCTCTACACACTAGGCCCCGCCCCTATCGCTGCTGAGCCAATCACAAGGCCGCATATTACATGCTGATTCTGTGCTGCTATACATACACACACACACATATGTGTATATATATATATATATATATATATATATATTACTAATTGAACCCGTGTATTATTCTTACAGCTTAATATTTAATGCAAAAGGCATTAGGTGTTTAATATAGAACACATATAGTAGGTAGGGGGTTACTACTTCATCTCCCAGCAGTTTAGGGTCCTGCCCTAGATGTTTACTTTCATCCCTTCCATTTCTCTTCTTGTGCACTGATTTGTTAAGATCAACAGCCAATCAGAGAGATCTATCGGTCACACCGACAAACAAAAAAACAAAAAAAACAGGGTCAAAGCATCAAAGGTCACTAATTGACACAAGGTTTTTATTAGCTAACAGGTGGAGTCTCCACGGTTGACGTGGTTAAGCTTCGCGATGTTTAATTTTCTGTATATAACAAAGCACTTAAGACATATTTTGCATGTTATTGTACACATCGTAAGGTTGTCGCATGTCACTTAATACTGTGAAAAAAATAAAGCACTAGATGGTTAGGAGTAAGGACGGGGGGGTAGGCAGTTCTTCACCGAGGCCTAAGCTGACTTGGTGTGTTACTCTTATACCGTTAGAACGTACCAGCATGGGTAGGCTTCTTCTTTCTGCTTCCAGTCTTTATGTTAAGTTAACGATCTCCTGGATGTAGCTACATATTTAACGCACAGATATATAGAACATTTTTAAGTTAACCCTCGCCTGCAAAGCAAATGAACTTCTGAGGTTCTGGTTTCCAAAAATGTTGAACTATTCCTTTAAGCCACATTAAACAGTTTGTACAGAATAAATCTCAAACTCAGTAGTTTAGTTCGCTATGTTTGCTGTGGTTATATTTTTAGGACAAAACATACAAAACAGCAGAACCACATGAATCTTTCTTTTTAAAATCCCAATAGCCTTGTTCCCGTGATAAACTCTGCTGATATACTAGAAAAAGAAGAAATACATGATTTAATTTAAGATTTATTCCACAAATGTGTGTCATTGAGAGCACGTGAAAACATAGCCCCGTACTAGAAGCAAATAAAATCACATTTTATTGTACAAATTCTTCTTCTTCAAGCTGAATTTTTAAGAGACGAGCTAAAGGTTTTTCCCAATTTGGTTTCAGATTTTCTACTTGAAGAAATCAAACCCTTTGGGGCTAAAAGTAGGCGATAATAATCAGATTCTTCAGTTCTGGCGTTCTTAAATTTCTCACTAACTAACTCGGGGCTGATGCGTCTGACGTTGATCATTTGTTTTTTCGTGCCATGTGTTCTTTCTTCATCACCATCTCAGGCATCCCTGGTTTAATTTTAATTCTGAGAAAACTTTGAGGAAGACGATCCCGCCGCTGCTGCCTCCCAGTTTTCCCATAATTGTTTCAGATTTTTCCCAGTTTGAGTGCCACCACGAGGGCTATGAATTCACAGTTCATTTGTTCTTTTAGCTGTTACACTAATGTCTTTTCAGTCTCTCATGAAAATGTTTTTCATTTGGGAAGTAGTTTTTTGTTGTTTTTTTTTCTTTACACATTCCTACACAGTTTTTTTTTTTTTTTTTTTTTACTCCTGACCATCGCTGGCAGTTCTTACAGAGTCTGCTGCAGTTGTTAGATTTTATTTCGAGGCCGACCTCGGGGACCTTCAGCATTTATTCTGCTCCAGGGAGAGAAGTCTGCTGCTGACTCTTGACCAGACGGAGGAGAATGGGCACAGGGAGAACAGGCAGGTTACTGTAGGTAGAAAGAAAACAAGGCGCTCAGATGATAACAGTACTTTGCTCTTTGGTCAAATTTGAGCTGAAAAGGAAAAAGGAAATTATGATCGTATACGTCCTTTCCAGGGAGGGCATTCTGTTCTCTTTACTGACGCCCCCTTGGTTTCACTTAATCGATTTGTGCGTCGAGTTAAACACAGTTGAACTTGCTCAGAGTAAGATGAGAAGATCGATACCACCCGCATGTTCGTCCAGTGAATAATTAGTTCATTCACATGTTCCTTACATTTTGCACAGATGGGAAAACATTTTTTTGACCTACCATACACACCTCAACGTGGAAACTACATGGACGCTCTGAATGATTTGCAGTATAGTAAAAGCAGATCGAGGAGATCCAAGCAGCCATTATATGTGATTCATTTCAAAAATGTTAATTACAAAAACATGGTGTTATGCCCTAAAGCAGAGGTCTTCAACATGTTTCAGACCAAGGAGAGATTAAGTAAGGAGCCCCTACCTATTGTATGTGTTCTATATTAAACTACTGCTATTTATAAATATATATTATTATTATCATGTTTTTTATGTTGATGTGTATTGAAAGATATTTAAATTTATGGGGGGAAATTAAAAAAAAAAAAAAATATATAGTATATATATATATATATATATATATATATATATATATATATATATATATATATATATATATATATGAAAAATGTCCAATCAACCAAAGATTTTGCGACCCCCCTGCAGAGCCTCGGTGGACCCCCTGTTGAAGACCTATGCATTAAAGAGGCTACATACTAAGTATCTGCCTGCGGGAAAAAAAAAAATAACAGAAGCTTGCAGTATTTGAATTACCGTAACTCACCAATGGACAAAGTGTAGCCAAACACTGGGAAGTTGCGCTTTCTGGGAAAAAGCTGCCATTACGGTAATGATGAGGCACCGCTGCTGTCGGTTGCAGGTTGGGAATCGATTGCAGTTGTTTGGAGGAAATTGTTGGTAATAACTAAGTCAGTTATACCCTTGAAAAGTCACGAAGGTCTTCCAGACTATAGCACAACTTTCCAGTGTTCAGCCACACTTTGAATTTCACCAGTAGCGCAAACCACTGTGAGTTACGGTAATTCAAATGCAGCGTGCTTTAACGGACCGGTTTTAAAAGCGTAACTCAGTCATGTAAATGTTTCCATTCAGAATCTCATTATTACAATTATTCCGGCATCGCAACATTTTATATGTTTTGGGGAGGTGCAGGTCATATGGTCTGGGTGAGCTGGTGTAGATCTGACACAGAAGTATAGATCTGACTTTGTTTGGGGCAATTGAGCAGCTTAATTAGTGGATTTTAGATGTTTTTGTTACACTTTCGATTCTCGTTGCTCCTCCCTGCTTCCAATCCTTATGCGAAGCTAATTCACAGCTGTAGCTTCACATGTATAAAACATGTATAAAAGTCGCAGTAGAGTGGCATTAATTTCTCCTTTGCCGTCTGCCTGCAGAGTCCTGGGTCCCGCCCTGACGTTCAGAGTTGGCCCAAACCCCAAGAACGTAAGCACCGCGGATCTCGTCCAAGTCGCAGGTAAGAGCAGTTTCCGGTTCATTTTCCCCCGAAACCACCTTTCACGCAGGGACCCATGTTGACAGCCTTCATTGAGACACATCTCATTTTCAGTAGCCGGAGCGCTCTGTCACCGTCTGGGCCTCGGTAAATGAGAACACAGATTAGTCTCTCCAGATACAGTAGATAGGCCGGCGTTCATCTTGTTCAGACAAACCCCTGTCCCTAAGAAGATTATCAACACTCTGCGATGACAGATGACCATCAGTTACAGAGATGATGAGCCCACCGTGCACACCGACCGCTCCTACACACACACACACGATTCATGTACAGTTCACACTGCAGTTTATTTGGCCTTGTATTACGTCCAGCGGGCTGACAGGTTGGAACAGGTTGGAACAGGTTTTGGGGGCAATCAAATCAGAGTGTGCGCTTCTGTGTGAGTTCGAGTACGTACGTACGTATGTTTGTAGAATGATGGAGAGCTGTCACACACAGAAAGGAGGATGTCAGTATGCGCTGCCTTCGCTCCCCTCTTCATTGTCTGCACCGGGATCAGCCTGGCGTTGGCGTTTCGTGCACGCACGCATGCGTGTGTGTGTGTGTGTTGGATGTGTGCGTATGTCCTTGCTTTGGTCGGAAATGACTTTGAGAAGCGCAGCACTGCTCCCAACAGTCAATATCATCCAATATCACCCCACTGGAATCAATATGGCGGTGTTGTTATTGGCACAAATGTGTTGCTGCTCCAGTTTTTTTCCTGTGCGTTTTTTTATTTTTTTCTTTCTTTCTTTTTTTTTTTTTTTGGCACCGACCCGTTTCGCTATTAGAGAAGTGCTGGATGACGGCTGATGATACAGATTTACCGCGAGAAAGGCCGGAGGTTGAGCTTTGATTCGTGTGTGTGCTCGGTGGATTACAGCCCGCGCCCGTACTCATCCCTCGCCGTCACCCGACTTTTGTAGTATTTATTAAACAAAACGAACAAACACTGCACGCTCTGTCACTATTATGCTCTATCTTAACGTCTTTTCTCTCTTTTTTTCTTTTTTTTTACCTCCTTCCTCGCTTGTGTGACTGACTTTGATGAGGTGGCGTGTGGCGAGAGCTAATGACAGGCGTGAGCAGGGCTGAAATGTCAGACCAAATGTTAAGTCAACATGATCATGAGATCGGCCCGTGTTGATGAATTATGAATACAGCCCACCTGAATAGCAATTTGTAAAAAAAGCAGATGGAAGGAACTACTTATTCTTTGGATGCATTCTTCTTTTAACCCACATAGAGATGTTTAAAAATGGTGAAATTGGATAGAAATGCTCTTTCAGCGCTCTTAGATGAAACCCTGTATCCCCTCCTCTATTTCCACCGCAGTGTGAAGCAAAGCGCTCTTCCCGCTCGCCTCCTAATATTAAAAATAATCTGAAGTGAATGCAGAATCCGTCCCTCTCCAGTCCAGCGGCTCTCCAGCTGCAAATAAGCGCGCATGACATCGAATTCAATGCGACGCGGCGAAAGGCGCGGTGATTTCAAAGCGGTTACCAGGTTGTGGAGCAACAGCGCGGTTAAGGAACGCTCCGAAAATCAAACTGACACCCACATGCAGCGGCCACCTGGGTAATCCTGGCTGACCTTTGCCTTATATGTGACTGTGCATAAATGACGTGGCCTCCTAATGAACTCATCAGAACCCCCGCTGCATCCTGTCCTGTCCTCGGCCTGCACACGTGGAGCCTTAAAGCGGCCGCGAAAACCCGGGAAACTAAAAAACTGGACAATGGTGCAGGAAATTCACATTCGTCTTTGCAGCTAATTAGTGCCACCGTGTTCTAAATGTGCTTAATATGTTGTGTTTGTGTGAAGTGTGAGGAGACTTTTTCACATATCTAGATTTTTAGTCATAGAAAACACCGAAAAGAAGCGTATTTTCCATCCGAAAAGCTGAAAGTTGTTAATTTGTGCTTTGTAATTGGCTATTAGAGTTGTGTTTTTTGTTGACGAAATAACCATTTCTACACTTCGTGGGTTGTTTTGTATTTGCACTTTTGGGAAGAAAAGAGAAGAAATGAGTGAATCACTGTCTTTTAATTTCCCTGCTTTCATTTCATTTCGTCTTCTTTTTGATTAACTGATCAGTCTTTCATTGAAAGGTAGCTGTTGCAAATTAGAGGGGGAGATTTTCATTTATCTTTATTTTGTCTGACCAACAGCCCAAAACCTAAACACAGTCACTTTACCTTAATAAAAAGCAGTGAACATAATGAAAACAGCTGCAGTGGGTGGTTAATCCAAGTTATATTTAGTATATTGTATAATAATTACATAACAATGTGAAAATTTATGATAATCTCTGGATCTTTGCCGCTATCTGTATCTTTTTTTAGATTAATAACTTAATCAGATGTTTAAAAATGAGGAATGTGATTGTCATTGTTGTGAGAGTCACATATATATTAAACCTCCAGTGGTAATACCTTGACTGTACTCTGCAGTGTCTTAGCGAGGTTAATATGTCTCCGCTACATTCTGCTGTCCATCTATCTGCCCATCAGTTCTATTTGATGTGTTCAATGCCCCATTGAAAAGAATAGACAAAGAGACTCGGTTGAAAGGCACGGACAGTATAGAGGAGATTTGATAACTCATTGAAAAGCATCTTTTAGGCAGCAGGTTCTTAGCGGCTGTGTGGTGAAAGGCCTGCTGGGAGGTCTGACTGTATTAGTGGAGGTAGAGGCTCTTGTGTTCTGCTCAACTGGAAAACCGCAGGACAAAGACCTGCACTGCCTAATCCCTGCTCGGCTGCAAAACAAAAGAGAAAGCTGCTGCTTTATCAAAACTACAAGGCATTCTGTGTGTGTGTGTGTGTGTCCGTGTTTGTGCGGGTGTGTGCATGTTGGTGTGTGTGTGTGAGATTTTTTTATTTATTTATTTATTTATTTTTTTGCAGCTGTGTTCATACTGTGCCAAGAAAATGATTTATTCAATATTTGATGAAGTGGCAACCAAGCTGTTAAAACCAATGTTGAAATGTGTTGTTTAGAACTCTGCTCTTTTCTTTTTTTTTTGCCTTCTTGCTTCCTCTCTGTGATTTCTAAACATGTAAATCATCTTCAGTTTGGGGGGAGTGTGTGTGTGTGTGTGTGTGTGTGTGTGTGTGTGTGTGGTGTGTGTGTGGGTGTGTTGTGTGGGTGTGTGTGTGTGTGGGGGGGGGGGGGGGGGTAATGGATCTGCCAGAACTGCTTTCGCTCACTGCAGAGCAACGTTTTGTAGATGGTGATGGATTTGATCCACTTACATGTTTGTGCACTTAGCAGTGGGTAGGTGGTTGTATGTGCAGGAAGGCTTCAAGTGTTGTTATTATTTCTTTACAGGACAATATAGATATGATGTGATATAGATGTGCATCATCTTTGGGATTTTTTTTTTCATCGGTCAGCGAGCGTTTGGCGTGAAAACCGGAGTCAGAGACGTGCAGGCCAAACACCGTGGATATGTGTGCGTTAAGAGAGCGGCTGTAGGTGGTGGGTGGGAGCTGGGTGAGGACACTCCTATTGTCTTGGCTGTCACGGCTGGGCGACCCCGGAGCCCCTCGGAGCCCCTCAGAGGCCTCAAAGGGCCCAGAGGCCAGGCCACAGCAATGAGTCCGCAGGCCCCCAGGCCGTGAGAACCCCGGCCCTGGTCAATGAGCGCTGGGAGTCTGGGGACCCTGGGAGCAACTTGCCGGGCCATCTGGAGCAGAGAGCAGAGACCCTGACACACGGCTGTCACCCGAGGGAGACACCCAAAAGACGTGGACGCAGACAATGTCGTCCCCCGTGTTCCTGCCTCTGTTTGTGTTTGTCTGCCACACACACACACACACACACACACACACACACACACTTTTTCCCTCACATGTAAGTGACAGCAGAATGGAAAGTGAGAAGGAAATTGTTGGTGAGAAAAGGTTTTTTTTTTCGAGGAGGGGGAGAAAAATAGTTGGTTTCCATTTACCTGTCTTTTCACTTTTATAATTTGTGCATAAAAACAAATAATGATAAAAAAAGATGAGAAGAAAAAGTTGGAAAACAGAAACAGACTATCCCCCGTAGGTCGTTCTCCTCCACAACTTGGAGGAGAACGCGCAGACGTAGACGCGGCCGCTTATTAATAACCATCTAGTGCCATTATCAATCTTTGGAGATGTGTTTCAATCCAACGGATGAATTTAAATCCAATATTCAGTCTCTTTTAGCTCAGTTTTTCCACCAACGAAAATATTGGAGTCTTTCCAATCGTACATATATTCTTGGTAGAAAAATGGAGATTGCGCCTGATTTCAGAGGCAAAAAATAGCGTCGTATAAAAACACCTGCGAATGTCACCTTTCAGAAATTAATATGTGAGAGGAATAGAAAATCCCACACTTTTCTTTTTTTTGTTTGAGGTTGGACTGACAGTTTGTTTTCTTCTGTTATTTTATCTTCTTTACTTTCACGCACTCGACAAACCAACGGGTAATAATGAAAGTTCTTTTTTTTTTCTTTTTTTTGCATATGTTTCTGGATTTATTTATTTTTTATTAACATTCTCATTATTATTCAGAAGAGAAGCTGAAAATGTAGCGTAAATGCAAAATAGAGCGACTATTAGACTCTGTTGTAAGACGTGAAATATATTACAGTGTCTGTTTTAACGGAGCCAGCCCCTAATATTAATGGGTTCCCTTTCTGTTTCGGTCCATTTGCCTGCATGTACGCCTGATTCCTCCTCTCCTCTTCATGGGAAGGCCTGGCCTGACACACACACACACACACACACACACACACACACATGCAGACATGTCTAACGTGAACGCACAGTAGCTGTGGCTGCATAATGGTGCTAGCTACCATTGGAGTGGTGAGTGGTAGTCTTTTCCAGCTGAGCAGATTAGCATAGATCTCCCACGCAGACAGAGTTGACCTTCACTCTGGCAAACACTTGTCAAAATGCCAGCGATAATTACCTGCTCTCTTCGCTAACAGCACAATGGTTTATCCACCTGCATCTCAGGCGTGCAGGACGGATGTGTAGTGCTATAGCGGCCTGTTTTTGGACGTACACCGCTGGTAAAGGTAATATAAGCTGTGGGGATTCCTGCGTGACACGTGTGTCTGTGTGTGTGCGCGTTTGATTCCTGCCTGATATTGTAATATTTACCATCCGTACGTCGGCAAGCCGCCAGAGGCTAAAGAAATAAGTGTGAATTAAATTTTCTGAATGCTTTTGCTCACATCCGGACACATGTGGCTGGAATGAAATTAGTTTTGTCAGCATGGGTTTGCGCGATCAAGAAACATGTCAAGAAGAGCGTTTTTTTATTCCCTTTAGCTCGGCGGCGGCGGCGTCTGTGTCGGATTCCTGATTGTCTGTGTGTTCGTGCCTTTAACATCTGTATCAACGGGCGTAGAGGTCAGAAAACAACCCGATTCCTCTCTTACCCTCCTCTTCCTCCCTCCTTCCCTGCCTCCCTCCCTCCCTCCCTCCCTGGGCACTCTCCTCTCTCCTCCTCATCACTGGCTGCCCTCTCTGGTTGAGTGCTTGAATGTGCTCAGTTCGGTGATCAAAGTCTTCCTCGGTCTCTTCTCCTCCATTGCCCCTGGCTCTGTGTGTGTGTGCGCGAGTGTGTGTGTGTGTGTGTGTGTGTGTGTGTGTGTGTGTGTGTGAGAAAGTATGTGTGTGTCATTCAGCTACAAGCCCGGCTCTCAGTCGTCTAAACCGTCACTCTCACTATCTTCTTTCACTCTCAGTAGTACCTTTTCAGGCTCGCTTGCATCATCCCTCTGTCTGCTAGAGGGCACACACACACACACACACACACACACACACACATATATATACACATATACACACACACGCGCAAACAAACCTACACTGATTCTTATTCGATATGACACATCTCACTTTTCTGTCTTTATGCATTGTTGATCTCGGGAAACGTCTTCTGTCTGTTGCAATAGGTAAAACCGCAGTTTGTTTCGCTCCTCATGTGCATGTGTGTTTGCCTGCTCGCTGCAGGCTGCCAGATAACACACACAGCCGAATGACTCACAACATATTTTAGCTTTGTTTTGTTGGGAACTTTCAGTCTCCACCAGGGTGTTAAACGCCTTTTTAATTC
Organism: Mugil cephalus; assembly: GCF_022458985.1. Taxonomy (NCBI): domain Eukaryota; kingdom Metazoa; phylum Chordata; class Actinopteri; order Mugiliformes; family Mugilidae; genus Mugil; species Mugil cephalus. The sequence continues at coordinate 8,810,111 of NC_061787.1, read as the reverse complement.
CAAGGTCAGATGCTTTATCCTCATTTTTTTTATTTTTTTTATTTTTTATTTTTTTTGTGCTTCTCCTGCCTTTTCTAGTGCCTCCAGGAACAGAGAGATATCTCAAATTGTCAGCACTTAAAAAGGCTCTAGTATGGAGTTCTGTAAATCCGTCTAAAACATGTAGTTTTTTATCCTTGTCCCTGGCCCAGAGAGTGAGCTTTCATCACCACTGACTCTTTGTACTCGTCTCATTTGAAAAAAAAAAAGGGTGGGGGGGGGGGGGGGGTCACGTGGAAACACTTTCCATTGTGCCGAGGAGCTGCGAATGTTCCAACAGATGAATTGGACTGTGTCTCAAACTCTCCTTTATCCCGTTTATCCTTGTCACTCTTTCCCGCTCTCGCCCTTTCTCCGTGCTCTCCCGCTCTTCGTTATTCCTCTCCATAGCTTCAGTGTTATCCCCCCCCCTGCACCTTCATTGTAGGGTCAGGGCTCCGCTGCTCCTGTAAACATATTTACTGTGTCAACATTGCTGTTGCGAAGCAGCTGAAGACAGTAACAGGTGCCTGTCAACAGCCGGCCTGATCTCCAGTGCATTAAAGGATCTTTGCTGTAGACGAGGATTAGTGTCGCCTGGCATTGTTTGTTTGCTAATTCCATCTCCAAGGTATTTGTGGAAAATAGGCATGAATAATTGAAAGCGATTTCCAGTGGACGAAACGAAGCTATCAGCGAATGGAGAGAGATTAATGAGTGTGGGTGGGGTGGGGATGAGGGGGGTGAAACACAACGCAAATTGGAACAACGGAGCAACCTTTCTCCGACACCCACAGAGACCCCGAGTTCGTAAACAAAAAATTGAATATGCATTGTTTCAGTGGTGGAAAAGAGCTTTGAAATGGGAAATGGACACGGATCAGAAAGGAAACGCGGCGATATGTTTAAATCATAAGTGTGTAAACGCATGATACCGAGGTGTTTAGGTGCTTTTCACGGTCGTCAGCACCAAGTATTTCCAAATTGAATCAACGCAGTGAAGCCCATTTAAATAAATATCCAACTTCCTTAAGCTCCTGATCTAAACCTACAAGCGGGACCTGACTAGGACTGTAGCTGTAAAAACTTTTTTAACAGCCTAACACCCTCGCACTTCTTAAAATACACAGACAGAGCTATTAAAACAGGCAAAATACACGTAGTTTCTCGTCACTTTCTGGCTTCATTGGACCATTGTAACCAATGTTATTAATTAGTGGTGGCAACAGTGCAACGTAAAACTGCTGAAACTCGCCGTGCTGATTGGTCAGTCTGACCGAGAGCCTCTCTAACCACCTTCGCCTAAAATCTTGTACAAATACCCGTGGCCCCGCGGGCGATGAATCCTAATGCCTTGTGTTGCAAATATTAAACTGTAATAACTTTGCCAATCCCTTAATTTGCATGCGGCACCATGAGGTCGAAAATTCTAATTTGTCCATGTTGGGTTTTTTTTTTTTTTTGTCTGAATACCTACAGTCGAGTCATGACTCACCATTCCCACCGCCTCGGCTGTACTTTGTGTTTAGTCCTAATTAAAAATGTTCCTCCGAACAGTCACACTGGAAGCTGACATATCACAGTTGTTTCAGAAATGCTCCAGTGCAGCTTCTAACTGCAGCATTGTTAAGTTGTGTGTGTGCGGGGCGAGTTTAGACACTTTAGAGCACTTTAGACTTTAGTGTATGTTGGCTCTTAAAAGATAGCGAGCATCGTGGTGAACAGCTGCCTAAAAGTGCTGCTAGCATGTGTTCTATAATTGTTGCTTCATTGATCAGCATTACAACTTGATTTATTAGGTATTTAATCAAATAACAAACACCGATTTGTGAGAACTTGCTGCATTACACTATATATATATTAAGTCTATAGTACATATGCAGCTGTTGGAGTCAAGGTGCTGTCGCGATCAGGTCAAACGAACGTACACAATGCTGATTAAACTAATCACTGCCAGGTAAATCCCACGCTGGTGCTCGGGTAGTGATGCTTTTTTATGTCAGCCTGCAGTGACTATTTTCCAGAGCTGAAGGGAGAAGCACTCACAGAGTGGCTTTACACCAGGCATAAAAAAAAACAGCGTTGCAAATGTTACTGTGGCTCAATGAATTCCCTGTCTGTCGTGGTCAGCGAGGATGAACTAGAGCAGGAGTGTTCAACGTGTTTCAGGCCAAGGACCCAAACTGACTGAGAGATTAAGTAGGGACCCCCCTGCTTACTATTCTATATTAAAATCAGCCTAGTGCAAATTATAAATATATCATTTTCCATTCAATATTAGGCTATTCAAATAATACACAAGTTCAAATATTCCTTTTTTTATTCCAAATATGTGCGACAGTAGGGTGGACATGCAACTGACATAAACTGTGTGTGTGTGTGTGTGTATATATAGAATTGAAAGCTGTACATTTTGGCCGCAGTAGTTGTCTGATGGGAGCAAGTTACACTGTTAGCTTCTCTTCTGCTAATGTTTTATCGTGAGTCTGGGATTTCTGACTGAATAGGCTCTCGGCTAATTGCAGGAAACCTGAGTCAGCGTGTAATATATGCGGCCTTGTGATTGGCTCAGCAGCGATGGGGGCGTGGCCTATTCTGTACAGGAGGCTGTGATTGACAGGTCAGGTCTAGTGTGGCGCTCTGCCTCCATTTATCCCTTTACTAAAATATGTTGGATTCTTGTTCATGTGTATTTAAAGAAATTTAAAAAATACATATATGTATAAAAAATGTCCAATCAACCAAAGATTTTTCAGCCCCGCTGCAGTACTTCCGTGGTCCCCCTGTTGAAAACCTATGAACCAGAGCTTCAGAAAGATCCTAGAAAAGCTTCCAGTCCTCTGAATAGACGGACGACTACAGACAACAAAAAAGAAAGCGACTGATTCAAGGAAACCCACGGATCAGACTGCAGACACACTCACGCATGCACAGTGTCTATGCAATTGCTCTCACCGCCAGAAGGGGGAGATAGTGGTTTTGTGGTGTTGATTTAATTCTGCATTTTATTTCAAAGATAAGTAGAAATATTCCAGTCACGACACGCTCAAACGGAGCTAATGAATATGGTTTTGCTATGAGCGTATTTCGTGATTACAAATACTTCCAGTTTGCATGAACTTGCTATTATGTGACACCAAATCTTCCAATTGATCTTTTTGAGTGTCTCCGGTTGAGTTTTTATCTGACCAAGGAGTTTTTCCATAATCTAATTTCCAGCTGAGCCACGCAGCACGGCTGGCAACAACACATTTTCGCACACATGGTGGTGAACTTAATAGCAAAATGGCTCACTAGCTTCATGTTTCAAGAACTGAAAATTGTGCCACAAAGTTGTGAAGATAATTAGCTCTCTCTGAGGTAGTCGCTTGTTATTCTCTGCGCATCAGAACACGAGGACGTAGTTGTGAATATATTTTCCATCAGTGTCGCGCACAAAGACCCAAAGAAAAAACCCCACCTGGACCCAGAGGTTTTGTCGTCACTCGTTAATCTATAGGAGCTGGAAGCACACGTGCAGTCTGACCACGGAGACAGTGGATACATTTTCAACCGTGCAGGTTTCTGCTGTTGAACACAAAATACAACCTCTCTCCTCTTCAGTCCTGCCACCACCTCCTCTGTATAACCCGATCCCTTCATCTTCCATGTCTTCACCTGCAGCGAGAGTGAGAGACCGGTGCGCTGATGGCCCTCATGTCAAGAACAGCAGGTACTTGTACATTGTGTTTGTTTGTCTACCGGATGGGCGCTACTTCACGAAAGCAGCCAGACACAAGCAGCTCTGTAAATGAGCCTCCGCTCCGTCCATCTCCTGCCACGAGCCACGATTCAGAAAACAGAAAAGCATCACGAGAATTTTATTAACTCCCCATCGTTAAACATTTGAGTCAGAGATTCGGTTGTAGCCTTTTGACGCTTTGTTCCCGTTTGTTGTTCGGAGCGAAAGGATGGACTGTGATGTGTTACACTGCCGGAATTAGTCATCTCAAGTCAATTAGATTCAATGCCAGCCTTCAAGTTAAATAAATTTATTCCTTGCCACAATGCAAATTAATGCACTGTGACATGAAGAAACTAAAGAATGACTGATTGCTGGAAACGCATGAAATTGTCTCTCCTAGTTAGCAGACAATTTGTCAAAAAGAGACACGATTTTAGGAGACAAAATGCCTTTTTTCACTTTTATGTATGTGTAACATTTAAATGGGGATTAAGGCTTCAGCGTGTTTGGGTAATTTATCGGATTCAGATTGGTTCATGCTATGTAGGTGAAGCTCATGTCCTTTAGACTGGTGCTAAATAAAATATGAATTAATTTATACTTTGAAATGATCCTCTCTGTTTTTTTCTCCCACTGTACCTCAGCAATGTTTTGTTTCCACAACAAACAAATAATTAATCAGATTTTACTTGTTTCTACCTGATTATCTGTGTTACAGACGAGCTCTGAAACATCCAAACCGAGAGTAGCCATCAGATGCAAATATGTTTTCATATATACTATTGATATATATATATAAATAGGTTGTTGTTTGTTGGATGTAACTGTTAATGGACTTAGAAAACTGCATCAAAGAGGCAGGAGATGACAGTTAAAGTGCTTCAAACCACAAAGAGTTGCTGCAAAACAAAGAGAGATGGCCATACATTTACTGTGTGTGATTCTACAGTATATCACTGTCTGAGCTCATGAGCATGTGTTTGTATGCATGTGTTTTGTGTTGTTTTTTTTTTTTTTGTTTTTTTCTCTTAATGGTACATCCGCGCTAAATTGGCCCCCTGAATGCAGTGCGCTCTGCCTGTGGTTTTGTGAGCTACAAGTGTAGAGAAACAAAGGGAGCCAGGGAGCTTCAAAGCGGGTGGGTGACATTTCGGGCTTTCCATCTTCAAAGCACTATTTGCTTTTGTAGTTCCTCTTTGAGTATAATTATATATTTTTTTTTTCTAAAGGATTACAGCTGTCTGAAAACATAGAGTAGAATTTGAGGGCCATTTCATAACATTTTCAATAAAGGATACACAATGAGCCGTCTCTTTGTGCGTTATTAGTTTGAAATTTATGTGTTCCACTGTTATTTGCTATTATGCATATTCTAATGGGTCTTTTTATGAAGCGTATTGTTTGCTACGTCACATTCCTTATAGGCAGCTATTGGCAAAGAATTGATCACTGATCAACCCCCCCCCTCCTCACCAGTGAGTGTCTCCAGATGGGGGAGATGTGAAATCCACCCTGTCCCCTCATTTTCATTCACCTCTCTTCCTCTTCTCCCCCCCCCCCCTCATCCAAGTGCCTCTCTATAATTCATGTCCAGGTGCAGCACCAGCTTTCTTTGGCAGGGGGCTTGAAAGGGAAAAAAAAAGGAAAAAAAAAAAAGACAGATGTTCAATTTTCACTTCCTTTATGCATCTTTCTATATGTGTCTGCGTGGGTTGCGGACCACTTTTGCCCCCTTTTACCTGTAAATTGTAGATTGCACTTGAGCTGGAGCAGTAATTAAAGCGAGTCACGGGCATGACTAACCGCTGGCTGCTGCTTCGCGTGGATTATTACGGCGCGCATATGGTCCGAGTGAGGCGTTTGTTGTTGACTGCGGCATCTTAACTAGAAGAAAGGAACCTTTGCTCAGAATTGCTTTATAAGAAATCTGTAAATAATGAATCATTCGGGGGTTCTGTTTTTTTTTTTTTTTCTTGCTTGATATTTGTTGCGAGGATCCAGATTTTTCAGTCTCGTGGTCAACATGGGAAGCCTGTGGACGCACGAATGCCAAGACGCGCCCACGGCACAGCTGTATTTACATGCAGCTTCTGTGCAGCTTGTCATACAAAACGCATGACCCCCCCTGCTGACTGCAAAGCCTCGGGGGTGTCTGAACTCTGCAGGTGGATATCTATATTATGACACATACAGTGTAATGAACAGCTCTGGACTGGAAAGATAACTTATTTAAGGAAAAATTCAGAGACTTACATTACTGCTTTTCATTTATTTACTTTGGTTCCAGTTGTAAAATTGTGATTTTCTTCTTCTTTTCCACATCATTTTAATGCGCCCGTCTATAAGCTGCATACACACTAAGAAGAAATGTTGAAAAATGTCCTAAATCAACATGAATTACCATGTTTACCACGCCACTGGTCTTTCTGAGAAGCAGATTGACAGTCTTTCCAAACAACCAAATGATGCATTGGTATGCAGAGAGATTATTAAACAGAAAGGCGCCAAGTCTCAGAGTTTGGCCAAGTCACCCACTGAATTAATTATAATTAGATTTAGCAGAGTAAATTTTGGTTGTCACACCATTTATTGTTCTTATGAAAATGTTTCACAGCGGCACATAACACAGTCATAAATCCTCCTTTGGTGGATGCTGACGTGTCAACGGCAAATGAAAGACAAGTTCGTACTGAAATATATTTAATGATGATTTAAAATCTGACTTATTGAATGTTGAACATTACATCTGCTTATAGCATCACAGTAATTCTATGGGATAGAGCTTATAAATGCTTAAACTGTCACTTAAATAGAAATATCCTTTGGTATTTTTTAACAGTTTTACTGCAGTTATGGAGACGTCAAATGTAAAAAACCAAATAGTTAGGCCAAGACCCCTGCAGTAAGATATACTTCAGGCTTCGAAAACACTTAATGTTACGTCCAGTACACAAATACAGTGACTTGCTCATCGCCCATCCCTTTATAACTGACAGCTGGTTGCTGGTGGAAATTCCCACACCAAATCTTTCCAAGCGAAAATACCTTTAAAATGACCCTCCAAGCTATCAATAGAGAATTTGGTGGATGGTGTTTCCTGGCCGTAAACGCGAGATAAACTTTCCACTGATTCCACCTCTCCAGCGTAAAGTTACGATGAGTTTCTTGTTGCCAGTCTTTTCCTGTGTGTACGTCCATTCAGGCTTTAGCTGTGAATAGATTAATACTGTAGGAGACATGAGTGAACATAACTGACAGCACTTTTAAATGGGAGTCATTATCACCGGTTGCCAAAGCCAACAAAGTTTTCGCACCTCTGTGATATTTATCTGTAGTGAGACAAGAATACAGTTTTTTTTATTATTAATATTTTAATGTTATGTAATTTCTCTCAGTTTCTGATGAACATTTTCATAGTTAGACTACGATGCATTTTATAGTGTGAAATAGGAAATCTTGCTTTATTTTTAGAAGCACAACGTTTATCTGTTAGCATTAACATGCTCGTATTATGTCTGAAGTCATTATTGGTGAGGGCATTAAAACCTGAAATAATGGATTCACGTTGCTGCAAAGAACGGGAATAATAATAATTTTTCTAATATCCAAATGACTCTTTTTGGCATCGACATCCCCCTCGATATAGGAATCTGGCTCTATACGATCCTGGCTGTATCTGCGCGTCTCACCGTGAGGGATGCATTTTAAAATAGGTCGTCGCTAATCCCCCTTAAAGATGAACATTCACCTACCGTGCACCCGTCTGAAAGAGAAAGACTATTTTGAAGGAGGAAGGAAAGACAAGACAATGAATTATGGATAAGTTTTAAGAAGGATATTGCTCCCTGGCTTCTTCGCCGTTTTTCTTTTTTGTCTTCCTTCCCCTCTCCTCCCTCCCCATGAGTCTTTTTTTTTTTCTCTGTGTCCTCTACCTCCTCTTAAATCAATACGGGTTGACTGTCATGGGTCAGTGGCTTCTATGCATCAGGCTGGACTGCTACAGAGGAGCGCTGTGTCTCCCAGGGCTGTGGAGGTGATAACTCCTTCCTATCTCAAACCCCTCTTTAAGGGACACCCGCTTTCAATTTAACGGCTATATCCACCTCAGAGTGACTCGGGGTGACGCGAGGGAAAAGAATACATAGACATTTGAAAAGCATACGGTCATAATATTTCTTGGAAGAAGGTGTCCAAGCACCTGCGGCTAAATCTTTGCATCGTCCTAAACCCTGATTTAGTCACTATTTTTTTTATTCTTGCGTACAGTCATTTATAAATTAGCCAGCAGATTTAACACTTGACATTATTAATAGTTTATAAAGCAGCCACTCTTTGGTTGCACACAGTTATTTACAAAAGCTGGCTTGTTTCTAGCCAACAACTGCTCATTTTGTCTTCTGAAATAACTCCTGCTGGCAGTTTTCGCCAGACATAGCTGTCTACCTAGTAACGCTACTGTTAGCTTCATGAGTGGGTTGAATTTATGGACAGCTAAATAATAAATAATGTATTTGTAAAGATTTTTGTTCTCTTTACAATGTGTAACCACATATTCTTATATTCTTACATGAAATGTAGACTGAAAATAAGTAAGTAGCATTCGGTTACTACAGTATCAAGTTAGTTAGCTAGCTACGCTAATACATAAAAAATGACTAATCAACCAAAGATTTTTTTAAAAGAAATTTCTATTTGTGGAGGGGGTAAATTAAAAACTACATAAAAAAAGTCTAATCAACCAAAGATTTTTTAAAAGAAATTTTAATTTGTGGAGGGGGTTAATTAAAAATTACATAAAAAGTCTAATCAACCAAAGATTTTGCAACCCCTCCCCCGTACAGTACCTCCACAGACCCCCTGTTGAAAACCAGTGTGTAAGTTAAATTACTCATAGGGCCGGACTTTCAAATAACGAGGATTTTTTTTTTTCTACTTTTGTGCCACTTTTTTTGTACTTTTGGTACAGCCAGCCGTTGCCTAGCAGCAGGGTTCTCACTACCAACCATGGAACCATTTGAGCACCTAGCATTTTTTTGTGAAGGACTTTGCAAAGACTCCCCATCAGAAGAAGACTAGCTTTTAGAAAGCTTTCAGCAAGGGGCACATGAGCTGCTTGTTTCAGATATTTCAGGAAATATGTTTAATTGAACCGCGCAAAAGCTGCTCTAGTCAAGTAAGTAAATCAAATTATTTTGCCTGAAATGAGCATAATTAGTCTCCTGTGAAATTCTGCTCTTGCATTTTTGTGGTATTAAGGCGGATAAAGCAGGAAAAACACCAAACAAACTGTTATTACAGTGACCACGTTGTCAAAAGAAATTCAGGTCTTTGCACAAAATAGTGTAACATCGGAATAAAAAAACAACTGCATCCCACAAACAAACGGAACAAAAGGGGGAGTTATCTGCCTTGAGAATACGAGCAATTCATATTTCAAGTCGGGACGGCGGTCTACGAGTTTCACAGCGGCGTGTGTGTGTCTAGCCACAGGCTTCCTCACACTCCAAGTCCAATTACCTGTGTTAAGGCCACATCTGAGACGGGGGATTACAGCATATTATTCTAGCACAAACAACAGTCTTTCTGCCCACCAACCTGCAGGCGGCCAGACACAAGCAACCGAGAAAGGTGTGAGAGGTGTTACATTAGCACCTGCATGTGCGAACAGCAGACTACTGACCTTTTACCGGTGACTGATACGCTACCTGGAAAACTCGTTCGCCTCCCGCAGATTCTTAAGCTGTCCTCAGATCTCGACTCAATATCGTTCCGCCCTTGCCTCCTACTTTTCTTTGTCCTTTTTTTTTTTTTTTCCACCTGTCTCTCTTTGTTTGATTTGTACTTTTCCATCTCTTAAATCGTGCTTTCATTCCATCCTCCATTTTTTTCTCCGCTGCGTCTATTAAGCCACTCTACGCCGAACCGCAGCCTGTCTGAATCCTTCTGTCATGTTTCTTCTGACACTTGATACTTTTACCAGAGGATATAAGTCAAGATGTCACCCCTCTCTCCGTCTCTATCTCTCTCTTGGGTTGTTGTCACAACTAAAAATGTCTTTGATGCAAAATGCTACGTATTTAACCTCCTCGAGCCGCCAGCATTCCCCAGAAAGGCCTTGAAAATATGTCCCCTACACCAAAAAAACACCTTTGCCGAGAGTCATGTGTTGACACAATTTTTGTAACTATAATTCGGTACCTTTTTCTTGCATTTTTTTTTTTTTTTTTTTCTTGTCATGTAGCAGCTACCATGCCTGTGCAAATTGCTGCGCCTGAACATCCGTGAGACACACAACTTCCTTCAAGTCACCTGCCAGGGGCTCTAATTAGACTGATAAGCAGTGCAACTGGAATCAGCTCTTCCTGGTAATCAGCCCCACGGAGCCCAGACAGACGGTTAAATGAGGAGGAGATGAGCCATGCAGCCCAACAGGTGTCCTTAAAAAGACAGGGAGGTGTGCTTACGCAGCCTTACCTTTTCCCTCTCTAACTACTTCAGAGTTCAGTCACAGGAGTGTTTGGAGCGTATAGTGAGATTTTATTTTATTTATTTATTTATTTTTTAATTTATCAAATTAATCCAGGGGAGGAAAAAAAAACAGTATGTCGGGTTCGACTGCGGCGTATAGATTTAATCATCACGCTGTGAGCCGCTGCCTCACTTTTTTAAAAAGGGAATTGTTTGAGAAACTCTGCGGTAAGGTGATTGATTCGGAGTGCTGGGAATTATACGGTGGCAAACACACTAGTCAAACGGTGTATTTTGATTTTCCAATTGCACCCCGTCCTGAATACATTTCTTGCTTTTTTTTCCATGCAGTCGCAGCTGCTCTGCTTTAGCCCTATAATAATGATTATCACATTTTGTCCTGAAGCAAAATAGTAATAAAAAAAATAAAAAAAAGAGCTCAGTGACACACCAGGCGGGCTGAATGCAAAATGATATCAGAACTAATAAAATCTCAGAAGGGAAATGTCATATTTCTCATTTTGACACCTGCGTAAGACTGTTGTGTTACACTTTCATTTTGCACCCACCACTCCCAGCTGTACACAGGAAAAAGGCAGCGCGGCGAGATTAACACCGCGATCTGAGGAGCAGCCAGGACGCTTCACAGAGACGGAGAGAGAGAGAGAGGCGGGCAGATAGGACGCGGCTCTCGGTTGCTTTATCCACTCTCTGAGGGAAGGTGTCCACTAACATCTGTAAGACGTGGTTGGGGGGGATTTACTTAAAGGCCGCTGGCAGAAAATGTGTTCGCTGTGACATTAACCTCCTCTGGAGGGAAGCATCACGACTACCTCAGTGATAAAATGTAATCTAAGTGCTCAGACGGTGCATTAGTCGGAGCAGGCAACCTGAAATTGTTTGAAAAGGGACAAAACAGAAGCTCTGTAATGTTTTATTGTTCGCGTTATGAATGTGTACTTTCAGCTACTCGCCGTCAGGACATTAGCGGCTCAGAATATGTATCGCGGGGTGATACAGAATCCATTTTGGATTGTTGCTTTAGATTGTGTTAGAAAATGGTGGCGTCTTTTACTGATTTTCGTACCGTCTCACCTGTTCAGTGGAAGTGCTGCACTTCATCTTGGGAAAAAAAAAACCCAGAAGAATATTTAAGCGAAGAGCTGAAACAATTGATCTCTTATTTCATTGGTTTATCGATGGGAAATGACAGGCTACGACGCTGAAGTTGAGGTATTTAAGCAATAATTTGAGAGTTTTAGACACTGCAGAAACTTCCTTCCGTCATTTATCTCTCTGTTCTGACATTTAATAGTCAGGGGATTCAAAACATGCATTAATATGTCCCAAATGTATGATTTTGACTTTGAATTGAGCTTTTCATATTCCTGATAGAATTATTCCAGGACTATATCCACTGGAACCATTTCTTCTCATTGATGACTAATTACTCTACAAGAAAAAGAGACTATGTAATATATATCCTATATATTGTATGTTGAGCCCTGATAATTTAGACCGCGATACACTGCATTAAAGCATAGGTTTTCAACAGGGGGTCCGTGACCCCTAGGGGGTCCACAGAAGTACTGCAGGGGGGTCACAGAATCTTTGGTTGATTAGACATTTTTTAATATATATATATTAATTTTCCCCCTCAAACACCCTGACGGTACCCTGCACATGTTTGAAATGAAAAAAAGAATAATATCTGAATCTGTGTATTGAACAGGTTAATATTGAATACAAAATTATATTTATACATGGCACTAGGCTGAGTTTACTATAGAACATATATAGTTCCTACTTAATCTCTCCATCAGTTTGTGGGTCCTTGACCTGAACTTGAAGACCCCTCCATTAAAGTAGTGCCCATCTGTAGCGCTAGATCTCTACTAAAGTAACAAAGTGATAAACAAGTGAGACGAGAGACTGAATTCAGACACACTTTTCTGTTTTTCCTGCCAGACAGAAAAACACACTTGTGTTTAGAAATCTTACCATCAGTGCTACTGTACTGTTTGTGGAATAATTCAGCTATAATCTAAGTTCGGTTTGGTTATCCCCAGAAAAACTCTGTCCGATTAAGGTTCATACTTTTCATTTGAAGGCTAGAAAGTAAGTTTAGCTGCACAGTTGCTACAAATTTACTTGAAGGAAGGAAAAATCATGGTCATGGTTGAATCAAATCTGCAGCTGCAGAAGGTCTCATGCATTCAAAGCTGACATTTTGTTGACCCATCCATCCACCTCCACCTTCTCTCCAGTTGGGAATATAGATAATCGGGACAAATATCTGCGGTGTTATTACTAAAACAATCTGCACATTTAGATGCTTGTATGACTTGAATTTAGGTTCGTGTCTGTGGTTTCTGAAAGCTAATATAAACGTTTTTAAGTTTTTAATTTGTGCAAACGCCCGTTGTTGTCTTTTGATTAACAGCTGGGGATCACGTTCTGCTGGCTTTGGCGCATTAATATCGCGCCACGGTTGCCGTGGTAATTTTCTCCCATTGCTAACACAAATCTCTGTCCTTGGGCCAAAAGTATATGCTTGGGTAAACTGCGCGTGTTGATGCTCTCTGTCGTCTATAGATTGTTTGATGATGGATCTTATTTTCACATCAAATGCACTTGATTACCATCAGAGCCCAACTTCACCCCCCCGTACACACACACACACACACACACACACACACACACACACACACACCTCCACTTACTCCACTCAGCCTCCCATCCTCTCCCTCATACTCCTGACTTGAGTGATGGCGTTTGTGATTCCTAATGACAGTCGGAACAAATCTACGGTAATGAGGTCACATTGGGTTCTGTTTTTTTTTTTTTTTTTTTTTTTCTCCTTTCTCTGAAATCACCCTTCACAGCTTCGTACAGTCAACCTGTCTCTGAGACTCAGGGCCCTGCACCCGAGCCCCCGGTGCACCAGCGTGAAACCGATCAATTGCTTCCTCGAGAAGTCCTCCCTGCAGCCAAAATGGACACCTTGTCCTTTTGAGCATGTCCGAGGATTATCTCTTGACTCGCTGGAGCTCACATCCTTCAAGTTAATGCCGTCTCTCGTTTCCAAGCCCTGCTCTGCGGCGGCTTCGGCATATTTACTGATATATTTATGTTTTCCAGCGTGTGTATTTGCAGACTTCTTAGCTGTCTCACCAATGATAATGCATTTGTCTATAACAGAGGAGCTGTGTGAACATGCTTGCATGAACACCCACATCCACATAATGATGCATGTTCCCTCTAGCTTGAGCAGGATGTCTGCACCAACACATCATTACCATTCGTTCGAGCCATTAGGTTTTGGAAAGAGAATTGTGGATTAAAAGCACAACGGCGCTCAGAGCCATATGTGTGCGTGGATATGTACAGTATGTGCACCCGCGCCCTCGTGTGCATCAGGTTGCGTACTCAACAGTGTGTGTGTGTGTGTTCGCTGGTTAGTAATGTGGAGACCTGCAGGAGACGGTCCGCCGAGAGAGCCTGCAGGATAATTGCTGCTACAGTGACAGGTAGGGCTGCCGCTGTCAGAGTTCCCTCAGTGGGGAAGGCAAAGGAAGAGCTTGTGTGTGTGTGTGTGTGAATGTATGCGTGCAGCAACCCTGCGTGTTTCAGCTTTGCCATCCTTTCCTCCAATAAGCATTTCCCTTGTAGGCGCTCTTCAGACTGTGGCAGACCTCCAGATGTTTTCATCTTGTGTCACACACAAACATCCAGAAAAAGGCATGAGGCATCGTTTAATCGTTTGGATATAAATTTAACCCGAGAAGAGAACTCTCTGTAATGTTTTTCATCCGGCTTTAAAGCGTCACACGTTGACTAATAGCGGCGTGCAGGATTCTGGTATGCAGACTGTTCGCTTTTGCCTGAAGATCCGAGTAAATATGTTTCATGCAGCGTCCTACTGACCGCATGTGCTCGCAAGAAAGGTCACCCGGAGACTCAACGGCATCGCTCTGCAGCGCGCTGGACTCGCGACGGCCGTGATTGCTTCAGATGCGCATTGTTTACCTCATCAGTCACCGTAATCCGCAGACCTATCCGCTTCCCTTTGAGCGATTGTCAGATGCGATTTACGTCGCGCGTGTCACACATCTGCAGATTGTCATCTCTGAAAGGCGGCGTAAGCGATCTAAACGCGTCCCGGTGAGAATGCAGAGTGACATCCGTGGGGTGTCTCCCACATCTGGAGGTGTCTGCCATCCAAGTCATTTGCCAGCGCTGCTTCTGTTCCCTGGTCTCCCGCAGTCCGTGAAGAATTGGTGTCAGCACCTATCAAAGGCAAAATGCCTATTCTACACAGAGTGTCAGAGCAGCCACAATCTATTAATCAACCAGCCAGCAAAGAAACAGATATTATGTGTGTGTGTGTGTGTGCGACTGGAGCTGTGTTTGTGTGCGTCCGTCCGTGTGCACTTACACGCCTGCACATGTGTACCAGAGGCTCATCTAGGTGTATTATTCAGCCATCTTTGAAAGGGGTCTGTAATAAAGGAGGATACAATTATAAATGTGTCATGTGTGTTGTGTTTGGGAAAAAAAGGGAGGGGCCTGCAAAGTGCTCGGTGTCAAAGGCCTCAGCAGGGTCTATAAAGCGGACACAAAGCACATGCTGATTGCATGGCTCCAGCCATTATAGGAGCCGAAACCAGGCGGCAGACTTCCTCTCCTATCTTCTTTTTGCACAGTGTTGTCTTTTAACATCGCCTCTAATGTGTCAACCAGAAAACAGGTTTTGGCAAACACTTTGGCTTTGTGATAATGCGGCATTTTTCATCAGCGTTTCGCGGGGGCTGCATTCAGTCAGATAGCAAAGGTTCCTGGTGTGTTGATTTAGGCTGAATAACAGCAGTTGGTTTGTTGGGGAGCACTGTTGGCTTATCCACAGGAAACGATCGATCAGGGTGAATAAACAGTGAGGCAGCCAGGACCCCCGCCGTTAACAGCGTGGTCCGACCATGTGACACACATGGTGCTGTATGATTGGCACTGCTGATTGGACTGTGGCGCTCGATGATGTCATAGGCATCACCGTGTTGGATTTACTTAGAGAGGGAGAGCGCTTCTTTTCAGTCAAACTATTTGGCTAAGTGTAACTCCGTGTTTACTTTTAAAGGATCAACTCATTATTATGTGAAATTACTTTTAATCTTATTGGATTTCTAGATGATCACTTTTATAGGTATCAAACATTGAAAGGGTAAAGAGGAGGAGTTCTGTGTTCTGTTCTGTAAGATGTATTAATCAAAGCGTGAATGGTTGATTGTCGATGGACAGAAAATGAATATGTTGGCTAAATTATTAATGTCGTTCACTGATTCCACGCGGTTAAATGAGTAGATGTACTACTTCCCTCATTTTTTTCATATTATAATATGTCCCAGAGTTAATTTATTTTTACTAATTGTACAAAACCCAAAATAAAATAAAAAAAAAAGCCACATACAATGCTTTACTTATAGACGCCCTCAAACACTGAATTTATCACTTGAGTTGCAGTTTATTTTCTGGCAATTTACAATTCATTTTGGTCATTTTATTTTTTTTTGTGTCAGACAGCAATTTAAAGACGCAGATTCTGCATAATTTAAAATTTTCTTATTATCTGACCATTATCTCCCCATAAAGTCAGTGATTAAGTCAGATTTATCAATAACATAATGAATCCTTAGCTGCAGCTCCTTTGATTTATACGTAATATTGACTCGGTTTTAATTTTGCCTCGATCAGATATTAGGTCACAATAAAGGCCTTTCATGTTGAAGCATCTCACATTTACCGACGCGCTCCTTTAGTCTCCTGCTGCTGCTGCACTCACAGCCTCGTCCCTCTGTTTCATTTGCAGGTTTTCTCAGAGGTGTGCGGTCCTTTGATTTGGTGTCTTGATTTTTTTTTTTTTTTTTTTTTTCCAGAAGCCGAGGAGCAGAATAACAATTGATACGCCCGAACAAGGGAGAGTATCTCTGTGGGATTGTCTGAGGAATAATTGTGTGTGTGCTCAAATGCTAGTATTAAGTTATTTAGAGGGTGTTTACGTCTCCTGTACAAAAAAAAAAGTCATAGTAGCTATAAAGGAAAAAGAAGATGGACAAATAAGCTTCGTAAAAGCGACAACAGTAGCTGGGAGGTGATTTACATTTTGATAAGGTTTGGCGTGCAGATGTAAAAGGATCACATACATGGTATATATATATATATATATTTTATATATATATATATATATATATATATATATATATATATATATATTTATCATACATGTAATAAATGTGCTGCCGCTCGGAAGTCAGTCCGACGTCTCTTCATACTCCTAGCAATGAAGGAATATTATTGTTTTGTTTCCTGCTCAGGATTTTGACTGAAAAATGGGCTGCCATGCATCTTATCTGTCAGGGGGATCAGGTGCATCTCCCTCTCTGTTCCTCTTTTCCTCTCCCACCCTCCCTCCCTCCCTCGCTGCCTCCTCCACCTCTCTCCAGTCTCCGCCTCTGATAGGTAGAGACAGCCATCATATGTGCAGGGGGAAAGTGATGGGCGGAATGGCAGCTTTAATATCAGAGCGATTGCCTGCTGATAAGGCTAACGGCTGTGGAGAGGCGTGAGCGTCAGCCCTCCTCCGCAATAAACACTTTCATTTTGTTTGGTTGGAGAGACGGATGGAGTGATGGAAGTGGTGAATATAGACGACCTGAGGAGCAGCGGAGGGAGGGGGGCAGATGGGTGGAATGGATGTGGATGTTATTCAATATTAACAGATCAATCAGAAAGTGGTGAAATATGCATTTTGTCAAATATATACCCCCATTTGGCCAAAGAGGCAACATAACGATCATGTGACAGCGCTGGCTGTGCTGCGTTGAAATACAAAATACTTACAGCCTACAGTGGATGATTTGTCTCCTGACGCTGAGTTCGTGTTGGTTCTAACTATAACAACCCTGTCGTATATCAGAAAGACAAATATATATATAAATATATATATATATATATATATATATATTCACGACTTTAAGCTCTGATGACTTCATGATAATCATTTCTGAATTGGTATTAGAATCCATGATGAGGGTTGCACAGTTGTTTCAGTTTTTAGCATATGGTGGAGAAAAGCAACATTTTAATCAAACTGCCTCCTCTCAGCGCGGGATAATTTTTGTCAAGTGCATATGTTACGGAGCAATTTAAAGGTCACATAAAATCAAGCTTAAATGTGGCATTTTTTAAATTTTTTTATTTTTTTATTTATATATGTTTTTGCCCTCATTAGCGTCAAGGAAAAGCAGCAGTGTTCTGAATCACCCTTTTAGATGGATGATTGAAATGGCCTTTTCCTCTTCTTCAACTAGTCCTTGATGAGTTTCTGAAGTGTGTCTCTGTTCTCTCTGCTCACCTGCCTGAACTCTCGCACTCTTAACAGAGACGCAGTAATCACGGTTTAAATCAAAGCACATTCCCTACTTCCCCGGTATTTGATGACACGAGTGTAAATTTTGAAATAGAAAATCTTTGGCAGCAGTTGAAATAATTAATAGGTGGAGGCTGAGATGCTCAAGGGCTGCGATAAGTGTACTGTTCATAAAGCAGAGCTGCGTGTGAATGGGTTCAATTTAAATATCTGATACAAAGTTACAATTCTTAAGATTTTGGCACTGGTTCATTTGGTGACAGTCAAAAATTATCAAAATATCTATATAGACTTAAAAAGTTCTTGTGCCAGACTGTAAACATATTTATTTATGCCTTTAAAGGTCCCATATTATACATTTTTTCAACAATTTCATATATGTGTCAGAGGTCATTGTCAGCCTTAGTCCTGAATTTCATCCAGTCAAAAAGTTGCTCTAGTGAGCTCCACTGAGAACAGACTATTTCTGTGTCTGTACCTTTAAATGCTAATGAGCTGAATCTGTCCACGCCCACTCCACACGCCTCTCGGGGAGAGGATGCGGCTTTCGCTGGCGTTACCGTGCGCTGATGTTTACGGTGGAGTTATGACTATGGCTGGTAGAGACGCTGTCGTTTAACCCTTTAAGATTGTTAAAGCACATTGTTTTTGAATTACCGTAACTCACAATTGTGACAAAATTCAAAGTGTGGCTGAACACTGGGGAGTTGTGCTTTTGTCTGGAAGAACTTCATGACATCTCAAGGGTATAACTAATTTTTTACTAACAAATTCCTCCAAACAACTCTCCCCGCTTGCGTCGCCCCCCAACCTTCAGCCAACAGCAGTGGTGCATCATCATTACCGTAATGGCAGCTTGTTTTTTTTCCAGAATGTGCACCACACTATGAATTCTGTCCATCGGTGAGTTACGGTAATTCATTCGACCTTACCAGTTTGAACCAGAATCTGACCCAGAAGAGGAGGTTCGGCTGATTTCATTTCTGAATACATTTCTGAATAGTTAGCTAAAAAATATTGTGTGCCAACAATAGAGCGAAGGCTGCGCTTTGCTCGTACCTTTGCCATGAGAAAAGATGGCGCCCGCTCTGTAGTTTTAGAGGGCGGGCTCATCTGAATGGGGTGCAGATCAAAGGCGGTATCCACTTTCCCCGCATGACGTCACTAAAGGAAAAAGTGAATTTTGCATAATATGGGACCTTTAAGTTGACTCACTTTTGGAGCCAGCCTCAAGTGGCCGTTAGTGGAACTGCAGTGTGTCGCACTTAACTCATTAAGCTTGAGTGCAGCCGGGGACTTTGTGTTTCCTGTGAGTGATTAACTATAAAGCTGTTTTGTCTGTTGAACACTTTTAACGTGAAGCACCAGCAGTAGGAAATGTTCTGCTTTCTTAGATATGGTGTTAGAAGAATATAAGCGCGACATCGGTGAGGTGAAGGTACAACAGAAACGCTAGATTGCAACACTTCATCTATTCCTGTGAATCCCTTGTGCACTGATAGGAGTTTGAACACAGTCGCAGAACGGCAGACTCCACTGACGTTAAAAACAACTGTACAGGAAGGTATTTAAAGAGGCATAATTAAAGAGGCATTAATGTTAAAATGTGAACTCTAAATTGGCGCAGGGTTTGACTTTATGAAGATAGTACAAATAATAATAACTGTTATAGCTTACCCTGCACAAGCCCCCCCAACTTCCCCTTTGATTTTCAGGCAATTTTAATTTTTTTATATTGCCCTCTAAAACCGTTGTCCTTGTATGTAATTTCCATCAAAAGCACATCAAAACAGAGCACATTTGAACACACATGAAAACACTTTTGGCTGCTTTTCTTTTGTTTTTTTTTCATCATATGATTTGGCCCAATATGACTCGGAAACCAGCAAGATCAAATGAGCAGCAGGGTTCAGATCTAGATATTAGAAATGAGACTAGATAGGCTCAGACAATGCCCATTAAAATGGCTGGAGGAGCCTCTCTAAAATGAGACCTGACATCTCTTTTCCACAGTCTGTCAGGAGTATTCGGTGGCTAATTTGAAGCCTAAAAAATCTGTGTGAGTGTCTATGAGAGAAAGAGGGTGCGCTCCAGTGGGAGGTTAATATAAGGGGTGACCAAAAAGAGATGCCGTAGGCTGTTATCTGCACAGTCAGTGAGAGAACAACCATTGGCTGGATTGTCAAAGCTGCCCACATTCATCCAGTTGCCAGCTAATGAGCTTGGCAAGTACATTGTATTTACATTTAAAGTGGCTGTTGAGGGACTGTCCTTCCCCTCAGGTTGATTGGAGAGTTTTTAGCTTTGATTCGCAAGTAAATACTGACCTTCAGGCTTCTTTGGTTTCACCAGAAGACGGGCTAATGTCAGCTTGTCAGTCAAACCTGAGATGCGGCTGCTGTGATGAGCATGTGTGTGTGGACTCCTGGCTAATCTTTCGTAGCTCGACTCATGATGTGTTGCGACCCCAGAGGGGTCCTCATTAGGGCCAAAACGTTGCGTGACCTTTAAGCAGCTTCGCCCCCCCCCCCCCCACCACCCACCACCTACGCCCTCACCCAGCTGGGCCCAATTACCTCGCTCATTACCCCCCTCCTAAAAAGCGCCAGGACCGAGCAGGTACTGTAGCTATAAATGGAGAGCCAATATGTCTGTGACTAAATACAGGGGTGGCAACATGAAATGAAAATGAGTCTCATCTTGGAGACATGCCAGTTGAAGACTTCTCTCCTCTCACTAATGGCCTAAGAGTTTCTTTTTTTTTCCTCCTCACGTTAGAAACTTTGGATGCGTATTTGTGTATTTGACCTTTCCGGCTACTCTCGCAGCTTTCTTTACGCTCTTTTTCGAACAATCCTTCAGAAACCCCCCCCCACGGCACTGACACCTAGAATGTGACATGTCCCCTCCGCTGCCATGTTGATGAGATGATAGGATGATCAATGTTTGCAAGGTCCCTAATAACCAGAAAGAGAAAAGGCGACAGAAGAAGAGCGAGGGAGATGGATGATTATCCTAAAAGTAGCGTGCTTAATTAGATAGGATTCTGCATACATTGCGGACTGAGTGGAATCACTGGGACAGATTAAAATACTAATTAAACAGGCCCTTGCCGAATTTGGAGTGTGAGGTGGGGTTCAGCTCTTCAGGGTCATTTGCATAGCCTTCATCTGGGGAAATGGGATTTAAAGGACCTGCTCTCTTTCTCCCTTTAACTCTTTTTACCAATCACATTCACATGCTAACATAGTCAATTAAAATTATGCTCCATTTTTTTCCCTTTCACGCCATAATTTGGCATAATCTATTAAGGTCCCTTTGATTTTGTTTTCGAATATAAATGTTTCCATCAAAGTGAGGAAGGGGCGTCGAGCGCGAGGAGGGGGAAACAAGTCGGCGAAATGAGTGATCTTGAACGATGGATATTTAACATTGCCTCACTTTAGTTTGATTTGCATGAGAATATCCTTCGCGAACAAAGCTTTGGAAATAGCATGCCATATTTGATTAGATCAGTAGATCTGAGGATCAAACTCTGGTGGTGTATTAATTACTGCAAGAACAAAGGCGGGAGCTCAAGTTATTGTGTGCCACGAATCCACAAGCACTTCATCTGCTTTCTGGTAATCTTCCGTGGGTCTGGCTCAATGTGCACGGTGCATTTTTATTGGTAAACTTTCTTTTTTTTTTTTGCATACATCCTCTTAACTGTGCACAATCATAGCAACATCCATCACTTCTTACCAATGTAGAGATAAACAGCCTCCGATTCTCTGTATATATCAAAGCTTAATGTCTTGGTGCACATGTTCATGCACCAGATTTCTAATACATTATACGGCCACAATCTCAGTTTATGAACAAATATATGTAAAACTAATGACATCAATCTCATCTCATCATGTCAAGCGGCTCGTATTGGCCGCTCCCGTTGTGACCTGCGCTTCCAGCTCGGAGTTGGTATATTCCCTTTCCGGTTGACAGTGATGTTTCTAAATTTTTGGGGCATGGTAGTGTAATTTTGCTTTATTATATGTTTTCTAAAATGTAAATTTGTCTCAAGCTTTGCACAAGTGTTTCACATTTTGTAATGTCGGTTTGCATAGCACACGTTGCCGTGCATGCTAATATTAAGATCATCCTACCTGCCACGGATTCATTCATTTATCGTACCTCTGCATGGAGGCAGCTGCAAGCAGACGTGCGCCTCCTGGTAAATGTAACCGCAGTGAAGTAAATACACCTGGGAAAGGGCAAAAACTGTAATGGGTCAGCAGCTTGTGAATCCTGCTGGTAGTGAAGACAACATCGTGGAAGCTTTACAAAGAAGGGAAGTCTACAGAGAGACAGTATTCTGTCTGTGACTAAACACACGATGGCAGCTTGAAATGAAATCTAGCAAAGACATCTCCACTGAAAGCCTGCTCGCCGTGACCCCTGCACTCTATCACAGTGAACTCAACAGAGACACAAGGTGGTTGACTAGTGCCTGCACACCTCGCATCACCACTTTTTTCTTTCTTTTTTTTTTTTTTTTTTTTTACAGCGTACAACAACTGAATTTCATTAACCTTCTGTGGTCTCTTGTCTCTACTTGTCTGTACACCACTTTAGCATCTTAGCATTTCGCCTAACAAGCCTGGTTAGTTATTACGGGCGTACTGCTACCACAGACTGCTGTGAACTGCTGTGTCACCGTTCACACAGTTTTGTCTTTACTCTTTCCGTGTGTGTGTGTGTGTGTGTGTGGGCCGGACATTCTCTGTGACGAGTTTGACATCTGACTCAGGCTGATACATCCATCGCATCATTCTCAGTTTCACTGACCACTTGTTCTGCCTCAGGAAGTGAAAAATGTGCTACATACTTTGTCATCCACTGCTCATGCCCAACACCTCCTCTGCTTTTGTCTCCCTGCGCAGTCCAACAGAAGCTGCAGCTGGAGAAGGAAACCGGCTTGAAGATAGTGGAGGCCGGAGTTAGTGATGTAAGTAAAAACTCACTAAACATATTGATTATTCCGCTCTGGGTTTTTGCTTTTAAAGGCCAGAGTCTGAGTCTGCTCGCGACTGTTTGGGTTCCTGGAACGGGAATAACTATGATTTCAACTTGTCTTGGCATCCGTGTTACACCTGCAGCTTCAGTTGTGCAGCCAAACACTAATCTTCTGTAGCAGTGAATTTAAAAACACATATCCCTTTAAGTGAGCTGCTGTGATTACTTTCCCCGTATTCATTTAGTCTAGGTCTCTGGGAGCTGCCGTTGTAGCCGTGAAAAACAAAAGACAAAAAGCCCGATGCATTTTGTGAAACTTAAAGTGAGTGTTGATCGCCGCCTCCGTGCAACAATAACCAGATTATCCTGAGTGCTGTCACTATAGGGAGCCCTGATGCTCCTGTGACATATTCATTGGGAAAAAATTAAGAGGAGAGCAGGAGGACTCTCTGGATGATCCAGATGAAAGGAGGAGGGGGGAGAGGGGGGGTAAATGTGTATTTATTCAACACTGATAAATATTCATATGTATCAGAGGTAAGGATCTAATCAAGCACCCATTGATGCGTCATAGCCCTCTATGCTTGCCTGGTAAATGAGTTTCTCTATGGAAATGAGACAGACAGCCCTAGACCCCTGAGCTGCCCTGATCATGAGGCATGCTGGGAGCTAAGTGGATGCGGCCTGTGCATCGCAGGACAGTTGCCAATGGCAACAACCGTCAGACACTGTATAGACAAGATCATTTTCCCGTGTTAGTCGCCTCTACGCCGTCTCCTTTTCGGTGTCTTTCTTCGCCCATCTGCCTCCCACTTATATCCTTTTTAACACCACATTTTCTCTCATCTTGCTCCACACTGCGTCTTCATCCCGCTTTTCTCAATTATCTTTGATTCGTGTTTTTTTTTTTTTATTCCCTTTTTTCTTTCTCCGTGACTTTTTGTCCCGCTCTTTGTCCGCCTCTGCTCGCCTCATTTTCATTCTTTTATTCCCGCTCTGACTGATTCCTGCGCTTACCCCGGCGCTGGTACGGGACTGTGTTTGTCATATTGGGCCTATTTGTAGATAATTAGCCGCAATAATAGCCTCTCTGCAGGAGCCGGGGACGACGGAGGGAAGGATGGAAAGAGGGAGGGAGAAAAAGGAAGACTCTGTCTTCCACCTCATGGGGAGAAAATCTGCGCCAGACTCTGTTTGTTTGAAATACGTGTTAAGGAAGTGTGGCATTTACTGTACTGCACATGGCAAAGTATGAATCCTGAAAACTCCCGAAAAGTCAGAGTTAGCTATGATGTGGATGTGTTGATCTCCTCGGTTTGTGTTCAAGAAGTGGAGAGTTGAGGGTAACTTGGGGGAAAATAGTAGTTTTTGATAGGAGAGCCTGTGGAGTGAGCTCTTCAAATGCATTAGTTTAAAAGGTGTTAAAGCAAAAGCCTGCTTTCAGTGTATTTGCACTAAATTCACCGCAGTTATGAGTGATTGCGTGTTAGAGGTTGCAGCGAGGGTCGGCTTTAGTCTGCTTATTAGTGACAGAAATAGAAATGTGCCGCTGTGTGGATCCATAAGAGGTACAGAGCTGTAAATTAAGTGATGTATTCTTCCCCCTCAGCTCGTATAAAACCGACGCGGCGGTTGGTATCATTAAGTCTTATCACTGGCTCCTCCGTTTTTATTTAAGAGGTGACGAATGACAAAACAGCTTAGGAAGATGTCCAGATAGAGCGAACGTCAATAGTGGTAGATGCGGACGGGGATAAGCAAATGTCAAAGTGGGGGGGGGGGGGAGACATCAATCAATAGCCTGAGCAATATCCACTCCATTATAGATCGCGCAGGAGTTGGCTTGCCGAGAAGCAGAGGAGGAAAAAAAAAAAAAATACAGAAAAATTATTACATTGGATTTCTTCCTTAATGTATGTAACACTAAGCAACTCATTTTCCCAGGATCTTTCATATTATCAGCTGGTTCCCCAAGTGGAAGATGGATTCTGGTGGAAACCCAGCTGGTAAACACAGGCCTCCTCGCAGCGATTTATGAGTCTGGATGTGTGAAAAATTGAGAGGAAGGAAGGAAGGGGATCTATAGTCTATGGCTCTGCTGCCTATAGTCATACTGCGCTGAAACCATAACACTCAGAAAGTATAGGTGTTATTATCAGACGCTTAGTACTGTAAGTGTGGAGAATAAATCCTGGCAGATCAGATGACACAGTAGCTCCTCTAACATCATCCTCGCAAAAAAAGGCACAAAGCTTTCTGACCGTGAATCCCTCGTCGCCGCTTCCCCCCCGGCGGCTCCTCGTATCTCCCTCTCTTTCTCTGCCAAAGGGGAGGAGGGGTGGGTGGGTTTTTTTTTTTTGGTGAGTCACACCCCAAGCTGGAGACGGCAACCAGGCACCAGGCACCAGGCAAAAGGGTTGCTTTCGCTGACAGCCATAGACGCAGCATGACTGATACCAGAAGGGAGCGTTGAGCGGAGGAGCGAGGGAATAAAAGGCTCAGAAAGACGGTTTGGGGAAAGGGAGGGGCATGTCAGTCAGATACGCAGTAGCTTGTTAGGAGAATACACAAAGTATTATACAGTCCTGGGCCAAACAACAAATCTAAAACTCAAAAAAAAAAAAAAAAATTGCAGCTCGCAGTGTGTTGAAAAATGTATCGCATGACCCTTAAATCTCACTTAAAGCTTATTTTCCGAGGCTTAAATGTTTCTCGGTCAATTAGCGACCGCAAACACGCTCCGTTAATAAAGATCACACAAAGACTTACGCTGATCAGAGTGCGCGGGTGCCGTCCTCCGCATTAATATTTAAATGTTTAGGATATAATCGCTCTGACAGCTCAACGCGCAAGCTGAAAAAAAAAAAAAAAACACCACATGATGTAGCACATCAGTGTTTACAAAACCAGATTTGAATATTCCTCCCATATACCTGCCTAATTGGAAATTTCTCTGAACGCCTACAATTAATGGCTAATGGCATGAAAAACATTTTTAATAGTGTTTTCCCAGTTTTCTTCACGCCAATGTTATAATAAATAAATAAACGAATAAATGCACAGAGGAGGCTTCTACACATCCGGCCTGCTGCGCTGAGACGGTCCCGGTGTGATTAAGTTGGTGGTTAAATTGAGATTCATTGACATTTTGACAGCGGTCTCGTGTTTGAGATAACTCCGGCAAACTGCTTATGAGGAGAGCCGCTCATTAAGCACAGGATCCCCAGAGCTGCATGTCAACTGATTATTCAACCACTAAATGTAAATCATATATGGCAGACGGGGAGTCTCTGCACAGTTTATGTGTTGTTTATGCATGTGAAAAACGTACAGTAAACGTGTGCCGTGTTCACATTTGTCCGGTGGCGATGTTTGTCCCTGCGTGTATATATATATATTTATTTATTATAGGGCTTTATGTGTGCATTTTTCTAGTTTTCTGCAAGCTTATCTGCACCACTTATTTCTGTGCTAGAAGTTGATGTAGGTGATACCAACTCTGGGTCATAATCCAGACTGGAGAACGCCGCCGTCTTATGATGGCAGAAAGCGTTTTATTTCCAATCAAATGACTGAGTGCGGAGGCGCGGAGGCAAAACTCATTTCAGACAAAGGTCACATGATGACCCCTAGTAAAGGATATCCTTCACCTAATGCTAAATGTTTTGCCGGGCTTCCTTCTTAAAGACGCTTTATAATTGTTCGGCTGCTCTTTGTATTTCATGTTCAAAGTAGGCCAGACTGCAATATGTTTCACACTGATATTCAGCTTCACTGCGCTAAGGACATTTTTTGTTATTATTATTATTACATTGGCATAAATGTCTCTGTGATAAGTCGTGGATGTGAAGTCACTATTTGATCATTAATTCAAAAACAGTTTGTCCTTCTTACTGTGTTAGTTTCAACCACAACGATAGTGTTTCTGTTCAGGTTGTTATCATCCCCTATTTCTCATGATTTACTGGACACAAGTGCCTTAGACGGAGACGGAAACACTGCCTCGGTGTTTGGCGTCATAAAAGGAGGGCTTCTCCTGTTTTTGTGCGACAGGAATGTGGGTCAGTTATGGTCATGAACATTTATGTTCTAATCTCTGACTTTGTAAACGCTATAAAAGATGAATGTTTTTCTGTTGTACCTTTGAGATTCTCATTGCCACCTCATATGTTGTGGTGTTGTAGTGATTTTCTATTGTAAGTACAATATACTTTCAGTTTTGTGCATCCAGAGTGCTGTCCTTCAGACAGTTCCCACCACAGAGTCTGCACATATGCCTTTAAATGTTTACCGTGCACATGCACAACCTGCACAACCTTGTAATGTTTCCAAAAAATTGGTGGTGGATGATAAATTAATACTGTTATTTGGTTGTTTACTTTTTTTTGTTGTAATTTTATAATATGTCTTACGTTCCTCACATTAAGTTGCCCAGTTTTTAGCCTTAGTGGCTTCTTGATAAGTGTCAGTAGTTGTCTAGCGACCCTGGTCCCATGTGGTAACAGCAAACTGCAAACAACAGGCGTCATAAGAGTTAGCATCGCTAAGTAAGTAGTAATGGTGCTTCGTATTTTATTCCTCATAGCAGCGTATTTCTAGAGAAATATCCATAATCCAATCAGCCTCATGTACGTGGGGTAAATGTTGGCAAATATTTGCGATCCAAGCTAAGATGGAGCACGCATGTGCCAGTGGAGCCTTGTTCACGTGTTGCATATACGCTGCTTATCTGATATTCAATATAACGTCCACTGCCCTTATCAACACTTTTAAAGGTGCATTTGTTCAGTAACCTCTAGTGCACTCAACTGGATCCAATAACTTCGGGGATGATCGCTTTAAATTTGCATTTTGTTTTGGCAGAACGCTTTTTTTTTTTTTTACATTAATATGTATTTGCATGCTTCTTATATTATGGTTATCGGGCAATATCAGTGCATTCTGCTTTCCTTTAATCTAACAAAGCCCAAATATTGAAGCGCATTCCACTTAACAACAAATACCATGTGCAGCCACCAGCGATTGCAATTCCTCCGAGCGAGTGGGACAAATAATTTCAGCGCGGACTTCAAAGGGGAACTAGACTGACCATTTCCTATCAGAGAGAAGAGACACATGCGGGCTTGAAATAAATAAATAACTGTGACAAGACTTGTACAAATTGATCCTGTAACAGCATGGGCAGATGCTATGCTTCAAAACATATTTTTCCGTGTTGGTTTTTCAAGCTGTAAGAATCACAAGATGAGAAAAAATACATTTTTATGTTAATTTCAAGACCCTTTTTTTATTTATTTATTTATTTATTTTTTCACATTTAAGCGTGAATGTAGCTCCTGACAGGAAATGAGAGTGGCTCGGTTTGCTCTGCGGGGTGCATGCTCTGCCCTTCCTTGCGTTGTGTGTTTAGTGTGGAACAGCGAGTGTGTATTTGTATCAGCCAATCAATTCCACATTGGCCCTCAATTGCCTTTTCCACATTGACAACCTATCCAATCTTCCTCAGACACTGTAATAAACCCAAACAATAAAAAAAATTGCCGCCTATAAAAATTTCAGCAATGCAGGAAGGCCAATCTGGCTCTTTTAAAAGTGGCTAAAATGCCATTACTGTGGCAGATCTGGATGTGAAATGTCATATTGGAGCAGCCCCACTGTGCCTGCAGCCCCGAGTAACACTTCCTCTTTGGAGACTCCAGCTGCCTACCACTGATGAAAGCCCGTCCAGCAGATTCGTTCCTCAGCAACCTTTTACCATCACCTGACCTTTGGACTGCAGAAATGCCTTTGATACCATGCCATGCAGTTTGGTATTTGCCTCTCTCTATATCATGACGTGTGCTCTCCCCCGGGTAAGGGTGGACTTGTCTGTTTTTAATGAGTGTCAGAATGTAAAGTGTTTACTCTCCTACCTTTTGCTGCTTTTATGTCCCACTCCCTTTGTTAAAGAGAGGTACGGCTGCTTTGTATAGGTGACAGTGGTATTTTTACTCAGCTTGTTGAAGGGCAATTCAACCGCCCTCGCCAAGGTATTAAATAAGAGTTTTCTTTTTCTTGGTCATGTCTTCCGGGAAAGAAAAAGCTCAAAACCAGGGTGGCCTTTGGGGCACTATGGAAGTCTAGGCTTTGTATTAAAGTAAAAATGATAAAAATTCACACTAGTATAAATAGTTTAGGTCAGAGGTCTTCAACTTTTTTCAGGTCAAGGACCCCCAAACTGATGAAGAGATTAAATAGGGACCCCCTACCTACTAAACCTATTAAACTCAGCTTTTTGATATTTATAAATATACATTATTATTATCATTTTGCGTTCAATATTAAGCTATTCAAACATTGCACATACATCTTCACTGGGGACTGGATGGGCTTTCTTTAAATTTGTGGGGAAAATTCTTAAAAATATATATATATAAAAAATGTCCGATTAACCAAAGGTTTTGCGACCCCCTGCCATACCTCCACGGACCCCCTAGGGGTCCTGGCCCCCCCTGTTGAACACCTTTTGTTTTAGGTTATCCTCAAAACAAAAAGGTTCTGGTTTCTTGCGTGTAAATCTGCCAATGATTTTAAAAGCAGCTTGTTTTATTCTCCTAAACCTAATAATGCCAAACATTTTCTGCTTTGAGGAGGTTCAACCGGATATATTTGAATTTTTAACTTGCAAAATAACTAAAATGACAGCTTCACTTCATCTTGCGTCAATTGGTTGATTAATTAATCAACCAAACATTGCAGCTTCTTCTATTAGGAGAAATTAGAAGCTGGTTGTGGAGTGCAGCTGCTTTCTATCTCGGACTTCTTAAAGTGCTGCCGGTGAAGAAATTTCAAAGTCTGCCTCCTCTACAGTGAATATCTCTTAAATGTCAAAAGAAAATGGTGCATTTAGAGGAAAGAGAGGCTCTTGAGATTTGATAGCCCCCAAGACCTCCTTGCTTTTAAGCAAAAACATTGTTACAATGCAGTTTTTTATCCCGGTGAAATGACCAAGTAATAATTTGATTATGAAATACCTTTTCAGACTCGATGTAATGAAACATAAACGTGCCAGTGCTCCGTAAAAACACCCAAGTGGTTCTAAAGGTAAATGAAAGAATGAAATACTTCCAACTTATTTTTATTCATTCAGATTAAATAATTAGTAGCAACACTCATTATATCTTACTTCCTACTGTTGGACAATTTTCTCAAGAAGAGAGCCACGGGATGTTTATACAAACACACAATTAAAGACCCTAAATTAACCAGAAAATATAGATGTTTGTTGCTCGTTCCTTTTGTGCTCTCTTTGCCCAGAAGCCTGTGTAAAATACTAGTACTGTGTTTGTGTGACTGCAGCCATGTTAGTGTTAATTAACATTTCCCCAAGAGCCCTCTGAAGCTATTGTTGGTGACTTTTGACTATTTCCTTCTAAAGGCTTTTTAGGGGTGAAGTGAGACCTCTGGGACTGACACATAACAAGAAGAAGAAGAAAAAAAAAAACATCTCACTCAAAACAGACTTAATAGCTCCATTGACATCCTCATGGGTGCAGGTTGACCTGCTTGGCAGTATTTTAAGAAGAAATAATGACCGGACACGCGGTTGCTTCTTCGCCATCTTCGCCGCAGAGGATCTGGTGATGAGAGAGCTCAGCTACTCCAAGATAAGGAGTTAAATACAGCTAATGACCTGCAACGTGGACAATAAATGTTGAAAAAGTTAATCACTGAGGTCCCATAGTGACAGAAATAACAATTGTCCTTGGCAGAGTATTATCAACCGTGGCTAAGCTAATATTAGCCTCACGAGTTCCTGGCTTGAAACTAAAGCGCTGGCTTGTTTTCAAATTAAAAGGTGCTAAATATGATCTCGCTAGCTACTTATCACGCTGACTGAAGCTAAAGCTGCATGTTCTAGTACAAGTGTTAACGTCTTCACTCCCTGCTGGAGATGTGTAAAGAATTAAGTGGACGCTTGTATTGTTAGCTTTTCTTAGCTTTTCTACTCGGACAGAAACACAGAGGTTAGGTTTCCCTCAAATCAGCGTTAGGAAACAGTGATGATCTGCAGGTGTGACGTCTTCCACCTCAAACACGTTCTGCTCTTTCATTTTAAATAATTGCATTGGCTGTTTTTTGTTTTGCAAGTTTGCCGTCTAGGATTCTGGCAAGCGGCAGCAGCGGTGTTGAGCGCCGAGTGCCTGGGAGAAGCTGAGGGTTCAGTAGGTGGGGGAGGGCCTGCGGTGTCCACAGCTGGATAGCATGGCAGAGGTTTTAAATGTCAGCGTTGAAGAGGGATGCGGCTGCCATTTGGCCTGACAAGCTGCATGCCAAGGGACTGGCAGCGGGATGCAGGGGCAGGGTGCTCCAGGTCCCGGCCGCAGAGCTCTCACCTTCTGCCATTTATCATGCGGCTACTTGCCTAGCGCATCTGGCACCTAGGCACCGACAGCAGCAGGGAAAGCCCTTGCTGCAGGCTAACCAGTGGCCCGTGGTAATCTTTTTAACATCGAAAACAAAATTAGGGCAGCGGTATTTGCTTGACTACATTTAACTCAGATCATCTTATGGCCGAGGCATCAGAGAAGTTCGCTTCCTGTAAGAATATTATACATGTTCCTCTTGATGTGCCGATTGGTAATTTTCTTAAAGCGCCGCTATTGCAGTCCGCGCTAGCTGTGAGCCGGTCGATTCATTTCTGCTCAGTGTGCGCACAATACGGCAACCGCTTTGCTCGCAGTAAACGCAATCAACTGTCACATCGTCTTTTATTGACTTTAATTGACTGTAATTGTGAATCCCGCTGTAACTGCTAGTTACTTTCTGCATGGCAAGGTCAACTAAATAGCTTGATGAGCTGTTATGGCCTTTTTACATGATGACCTTGACTCGGGAGGGTGTGCGAACGTCTTCCGTCTGCGGCGATAAAGCATGAGACGGAACCGGGGGCCGCTAAGTAGCTTTTACAACATTTAACGGTTGCGCTTTAAAGGCCTGGAAATATTTAGATGTGTGAAATGACACATGGTCTATATTTGTTTTTTCTGCGTCTCACCTCTCAGATCTCCCGACATGTAAGCTGCTCGAACTCAAAATATGATTAGTGTGCATTAAATATTCATACACTCGTTTTACAACTGTGAAATCTACAGCGTGGATCCGCAAAGTGTCGACTCTTGATGAGGAACGATGTTTTCAGATTTGCGATATTAGATTAAAGGTAATTCTGTGGGTTTTGGAGAGGAGAATATTCTTCACAATCAATTGAAATAATGCAGAGACATGTGGGTTTTATATAATATGTGGAATTTAGATGAAAGAAACCAAACTATGATGTTTAGCTAATAAATGTTAATCTGGCGGCGTTCTTAGTTTAATTAGACCCTTTAGCCACAAATCGAAGGCATTCCTGTAATGTGTAATATGCTTTGCCTTTCATCCCAAAGTATGATGCAATCATTGCAAGTCAGACTCTGGTGTGAAGGTAAAAAAGCAGCAGTGAACATCACTATGAACCGGAGACGCCCCCCGCTGTGACGGGATTCTCGCTTCGCACATCACAGATATGTTCATGTGTTACGTGGCGGCCGACGAGCCTATTTGCGTTCACGAGTGGGCTCGTCCTGTCAGGCGTTAGTGGCAAATGCGCAGATGTACCTAACGCCCTGCGTGGTGCAGGTGCATACACCTGCACAAAAAAAAAAAAAAAATAGGACTTCCAGCTCACGAACAGTAGCTGCTGACGATCAAAGCTCGGATCATTTACAATTTCAGCGGAGGGAAGCTGCTGAAAAAACGAACGCAGTTGGATCTATGCAGCTTGAATATATACAGCGTGTCGTGCGCAGTGATTATTCTGGTTCTAGATAAATACTTGAGAGTAGTTGGATTTGTCTCATAACTCGTCCAAAAGCGAGAACAATTAAAATGTCAAAGATGACAAATAGATGAAACTAATGTCTCCCACTTCTGGGGCTAATCTGTGTAATTCTGAGGAAGAAGAATAAACTCTTAACAGCTTCATCAACATGAAGAACTAATAGAAGGAATTACATTTTATTATTGGAAACAACAAAAGACGAAGGGATCTTGGCGAGCCATGTCCACGAACACATGCAATCACGTGTCTGTCACTATTCATTACATTATTCACTTTGAAAGAGAAAGGAAAAAAAAAAGACACCATCACAGCTACACTAAAAGCCATACAGTGTAATTATGTTTGTGGGTGAAAATAGGCTGGATTGATTATATGCATTTACAATAATGAGCCGTCAATGTGTGATTGCGTTACAGAGCCATCAAAATCTTGACATAAATCGTAATTAATTCAGCCTTCAGAATTTCTTATCAGCCGCACTTTGTGTTGTTGTCAGAGGTTGTGGCGGGGGAGCGGTGGAAGAGCCGCAAACAGGCGGACGAGGCCGCGCTACAGCTGTGGCGGCGGCCTCATTAGGGATTCACAGAGGTTTCTTTTTGCAGAGCGGCGCTGCCCGGTTTGGCTCGAGGGCAGACTACTCTTATGAAGCTGCAGGAGCTGTGAGACAGACAGGGAGGCCGTGTGGCAGGCCGGTGTCAGCTCTGTTTCGTGCAGAGGATTGCGTCGCCGCGCGAGTCCCTCCCCCCTCCCCACTCCCCCAATGCTCTCCCCCAGCTGATTGGTGTGGCTTCATTAGCATGGGCCGCGGCTCCTCCGATTAGCAGTAATTAAAGAGAGAAATCAGAGCGCTTGCCTTCAGTCCAGACACAGCCAGTGCCTGTCAGAAGTGATCGCTGTGGAACAGATCTAGCGTTTCTGGCCGCCTGCCACTCCACGACGGCCCCCACCTCACCCCCTCACCCCCTCACCCCCCTCCCCCGTTCGTCCCTATAGTCACAGCGAGTCTGGCGAAGAGGTATGGGCCTTCTGTGCCAAGTTACCCCCAGAGTAACCCCCGGGGTTACACAGGCACACACGCCTCTCTCCCCCCATCGGGCGCACGCTGGGCCGGGGGTTGTCATGGTGATAACAAGGGAAAAATGTTTAATGAAGACGCTGATGAGAATTTATGAGGCTGCGGCCGCATTTACGGGGATGCGACCCTTAGCCCATCACGCGCTGCCTCCTGTGGCTCTACATCTATATCTTCACTTACACAAGTTGTAGATGATCATCGGGGCATATGCTCCGGCAGGACGACTCAGCGTGATGCAAAATCCGCCGGCACCGAGGTGCGGTTACGGAGACGTGGGCGCGCGGCGTCGGCTGTCCAAATAACTTAATCCAGCGCGATCTGAAATGTATATTGTTTTCGTTTAAGAATAATTATCTACTAATGTCTTGAGAGTTATTTTCATAGGGGCAATTTGGACACAGATTGTATTAGGGAGTCTGCATATGATGAATGAAATTCAATTTAGCTGTTTTCAGACAGGCGAAATGAAAAAGATGTGACTATATAAAAAAAAAAAAAAAAAAAAAAAAAAAGCCGAGGCTGGGTGTCCAAACAGTTCCATCTCCTGCCAGTGCCCCCCAACACCACTACTGACCAATAGCGTCGTGGCTGGCGTTTCACTTGGGATGCTTGTCCTGGTTTACTTCTTGCTTTGTTTGCTCTGTCTCCGCTCTACGAGGCGCGCGGATGCCATTAAACAAACAGGCCCAGGGTCTCATTGAAGCTACAGGCTTTTTGCTTGGTGCACCATATTCAGCAGCACTTGAGAACATGCCAGATTTGATTCAGTTCAAGTGCACGGACGACCTTAGTGTGAACACTTGTTTAACCCTGGCTGGATTGCAGCCCTTTGCACACACACACACACACACACACACACACACACAGTCAAAAGCTGTTCAGTACATTTCCCACAGCTGCACACAACATTAAAAGCTCCACATGCATACATTTCATACTGCATTAGAGTACCAAACCAAGAGCCGCCGACAGTTTACGGGAACAAATCTGTACAACTAAATGAAATGTAATACAAGGACGAGGCCGCTCAGAATTAAATCGAAATGGTCATACAAATGCTCCGCCACATTCTGCTTGTAAATTCTCGCCCGGACTCGTTCCTGAGACATTTCCGACTGCACAGGCAGCAACCCTTTCTGTGACCTGCTCAAGTTGCAAAGTCGCAAGGTCGACGCTGGGTCGCCATCGAAAAGCAATTTACAAATGTCAGCGCTGACTAGAAAAAAAAGCAGAAAAATGTGAACATTGTGTTTGTTTTTGATTTTGGTTTTATGTTACAACGAACCGCGCTCTTATTTGGTTGTATCCGTCACATGAGACTGTAGTGGAGGGTGTGCACGTGACGTCACAGCAAGCAAAGACAGTTGAGCATGGAGATTAGCAGCGTTAGTTTGAATCATAGGCTTTAATAGCGTCTAAAATGTAAAATTAATTTTAAAAAAATGGAGCTTTTGTGTGATTGACTGCACCAGCAGATTTGAAAAGCATGAAAAGATATATCCAAAGAAAAGAGAGGAATCCATCATTGTCGAGTCCAATTGTCCTTAATTTGTTTTGATAATCCACATTTTTCCCGGTCTCTCTGTATTTACTGATACATTTCACCATGTTTTTGCCACTCAGGCGCCATAATATAATGTAATATAATAAGATAATATAAGTGTCATTAATCATCATATGTTCTTTTTGTCTCTCCCCTCTGACTACTGGACATACAGTGTGTAAAAAAGCTAAAATAAGGTCCAACGGCTCAAACTAATAGATCAGACAAGTTTTCCAAATATGCATTAAGATGCACCTCCTTCGCGCCAACACCTGTGCTTTGAGTCATGGGTGGGAAGCTTTTTATTTAAGTCTTCGGACAATCGGATTCAGAACCTCTGAGCTACGATGAAGCAGTTACAGAGAAACACAGTGTGTCATGCAGACTCAGGTGTGGAGAGGAGGCATCCCACTGAACCCACGAAGTCACTCTGCGCTCTCCTCTGAACACTTCTCTTTGTCCCTTTACTGTCAGTCTCAGTATCAGAGTCTCCCAGCCCACTAAGTCTCTTGTGACTGGGGTTTCAATTATGAATGCTACCTTTGACTACCTCTGTTATTCTGCGGCAGCCCACATATCCCTGCCTGCCACCACTCATGTGTGACTTGATGTATTGTCTCACTGTTTTCCCCCCCTTTCAAAATTAATTGCAGTTTTATCTCCTTCCAAGATAAAAAAAAAAAAAAGAAAAAGAAAAAAGCCTGCTGAGAACACAATAGTCTAAAAGTAGTGTGGATTCTATTCAAACAAAACAATTAAAACCTTAGTGTTTTCCTCGCAGTTTCTGACTGTGGATGATTTTTTAATGCTGGTTCTTCTTTTATCTTTCCGCACAATATAGTGAAGTATTACCTTCCATTACCTGTCCTGATTGGGTTCTGTTTTAACCCGCTCGGATCGCACTGCCCGGACCCGGACGTTTTATTTGGTGCCTAATGACTTTTCACCTACGCTGCTGTAATTTTCCCTCATCAGAAACTCATTTCATCTCAACAATGATTCTTGACATTGTGACTAAAGCAAATCTGCCCGTAATTTACTCAGTGTCAGAGTCACAGTGCAAACATCTTCGCCGATGCCGAGGTGATTTTTTGGTCTGTTTGGCGACTCCCATTAATTAATTTTGGTTGGCATTTTAACATTACCCCTGTCAGACTTGTTGCTGTTGTCAATACAGCTGCAGGTAGGACGGATCATTTATGTCAGCTACGACCTGTTGGGAGTTTAAAGCTGCTCTTTAACCAAATTAAGGAAAAAGTAAGTCAGCTCAAATTTTTTGCGAAAACACTTGACAGCTTTGTCTCGTCGGGAAATAACTAATCTGCTATTGACGGAAAAGATCAGAGCTTAAATTTAAAGCTGCGCTTCGGCTTAAGAGACCATTCATGCAGATTTAGCCAATCATAGCTTAGCAACCGTAACTAGACATGGCAGGTCTGTTAAAGCGGCGTACGCGCAGCTGCATTCAGAGCCATGTCTTAAGAGTTGGGAGGGCTGCCTCGTAAGAGAATACACAAATGAATAAGTTCAGGAATGGATAAAATTTTGATGTTTTTATTAGCATGTTGGAAAAACTACCAATTATCATTTTACTGAACTGGGCGATTTGGACTTATTGCGTAACAGACGTCCCCGTGCAACATGTTTGAGGCGCATGTAGGATGTTTAGATTCTGATCCGTCAGTCGGTGCAGTAAGGAGAGCATCTTATTATTCATTCTGCAGCGTGGCGCAGAGCCAAAACATACAGTCAGAGTCGTAAAGAACCATCTACAGCCACGAGAAGAACAATAAGTCCGGGAACAGATGGTTTGGCCCCCACAGATTTCTGATTTTAACATTACGGGGTCCGTCTGGGATTCAATCAAGAGACGGAATAAAATCCACGGAAGAAATATGGCGAGTTCTCCGAGATGGTTGGAACAACCTACCTGTATCTTGAAAAAAGTGATTCGGTGCAGCTCTAAACGATCACTTACTGATCTACTGATTATTTTTTCAATTAGTCAATCAACCTGTTTTCTGTAATAATTAACTGGACTTCTCTATCAAACTTTTATTCAAAACGTTTACACATAATCATAGTGGTGTATTTTAGAACAATATCTATGAATAACGAACCACTTAACTACTGTTCGACAAAAACCTTTTTTTTTTATTGCATGTAGATCTAATTAGGAAAAACGTGCTCTTTCCTATATTGTGTGATTAAAGATTAAACAGTGATTTAACTTCTGGGTGCTGATTCCAACTGGAAATATTAACTAACTAACGGTTTCTTACACCCACGTACGTAGTAGGAGTGAAATGAAATCCACGTTGTTTAGTTGTACAGGTAGGAAACAAACGCTTCCATACATTTCTTCCACTTTTGACGTTCAGGTTGCTGGTAGATTATGGCGTCCCTAGCAACGGGAGAAAACATGAATGGGGACGGGCTTAAAAACGACCATGTAGTTATGCACTGTGGTAATAAGTGATCAGTGAACTCATAACAATTGCAACAATTGCACAAATATGTAGTGATTTCATATTCTGGGATATGACGCGACAACACAAGAGTACATTGTTGTGCATGCATGTGTGTGTGTGTGTGTGTGTGTGTGGGTTTGCCTCCCTACTTTAAATATAGTCAGGATGACAGGCATAGCATTTACCTTGATGTTTACTGCTTTGAACTACTTGGCATGGGCAAAGCCTG
This sequence comes from Mugil cephalus, assembly GCF_022458985.1. Taxonomy (NCBI): domain Eukaryota; kingdom Metazoa; phylum Chordata; class Actinopteri; order Mugiliformes; family Mugilidae; genus Mugil; species Mugil cephalus. The sequence continues at coordinate 8,772,303 of NC_061787.1, read as the reverse complement.
TACCGGGATCCACATAAGAAAGAGGCCTATTTGAACAAGCTCATCTGGGGAAAATACCAGAATGACAAGGCTGACACACACACACACACGCACACACACGCACACACACACACACACACACACACACACACAGGCTTTGAATGATTCCTCTCTGAGCAGATGATGAGCATGAGACACAGCAATTCAGATGTTTCAAGTAAAAACCAGAAATGGGACCTTTTTGTGTCTTTGAACGTCATCCATTAGGAAACATGGTGTTTCTCTCTCTCTCTCTCTCCCTCACACACACACACACACACACACACACACACACAGTGCATGCACACACAATGCATTTAAGACTTTCACCTCACTGTCAAGTTTCTGCACCTTAAGTGATGTTTAAAAGGGGAGTTCAGACAAGAGAGCAATGTGTCACCTTTCATATTTTACCTCTGCATAAGTGCTAGTTTGTGTCTGGCAGGCAAAATCAAGCTGCAGCAACTAACAATACACCAAAATGACATCGACGTGTGTGTGAAACCAAACTTTGCCTTCACATTAATGCTTCTCTTTCCATTATAAATGTAATAGACTAAGATAAATCAAGCATTTAAATAAATAAAAAAACAGACAAGGCGAGATATCTTCCCACATCTTGTAACATCACTTCGGCAGCGACGACAACAGCTGGTGGATCTCCAAAAAAGAAAGAAAGGCAGAAAGGGAGAAAACACCCAAATGCATTCTGTTTTGCATACATTCCTCTCCGCGCTACAGTTCCAAGCTAATCCTCCAACACCTTCCCAAATTGAGCTGCTCCAACCGCCTTGCTCAGATATTATTATGAATAATTTATTGCGCCCCATTTCAAAGAGCCGAGCAGACATCACCAACTATATTTGGTGTAACAGTATAACACATTATAAGTCTGCAGGTACACATTGCAGCTGTTGGCTGCGCCGCGCGGCGCTTCACTGTAAATGACATTAGCTCCTCATTGATGTCATTGTGTCATGATTGGTATATACACCAGCGCGTGCACCGACGGCGCGCTACCTCCCCCTTTTTTCGTTTGCGAGCCGCCTTCCTGTTCTGTTTGCCCAAATACGAGCGTGAATGTATCCAGGCGAAGGTCTCCAGCTAGTGCACATACACGCCGGGATGAATTATGGATGTGTGTTTTTGCGAGAAACCTCCACCAACACCTGTGTGTGGGTTCGCGTTGCACACGCAGGGACAGACATGTAAATATACCCAAAACCTCCTGCAGCCTGTAATAAGTTATTGTCTCTTCATCCCTTTTTCTGGACTCACACACACACACACACACACACAAAGCATCTGCCACCTCAGGTAGTGCACTTGATCCTGACATTTGTTTAACATTCCTCATCCCGCTCTCCCAGCGACACGGCGAAGCGTCGCGTACCTCTTTCTGCCATTGTTTAAACACCGCACGCCGCTTCTCCATCTTTTTTTTTTTTTTTATCATTAGAAACCTGAAATGTGTCATGAAGGCAAACACGCGGAGCGGCGACAGCAGAGCAGGAGGACAGATAAGCCTTGCAGGACTCCTCACGCCGACTGCACGAACACGTGTTACCCCGAGGAAGTACCAGCAACCGGAGGAAACACGCAGGCATGACAGCGTCTGCGAATATCACTAGTGACCACGAGAGCGACTCCGGCGCGTTCCCCGAATTTGACTTGCTCGCAGGTTCTTGCGAGAGTGAATCGATGCACGTCAAACCTCCCTGGTGTGATAACCATTAGCGCTGGCCTCGCTGGGGGAAGTGACAGGAGTTGTGAAGTCATACTGCGCAGTGCGTAGTAGATGAAATGTGTGAAAATGTGTCCATTTACGCAGAGTTAAAGTAAAGGAAAACAACAGGTGCCAAAGTCAGGCTTTCCTTCAAAGAGGAGGTAGAGAAAGAGCCCCGGCTGGACGTTTTTTCGATCCGCCGCCGCGGTGTCAGGAGAATATTCTCGTTCGGATGACTGCGGGTTTAGACGGGGCTGACAGGTGGGTGACCGGGGGTGTATCATATGAAAAAAGAGGAAACTCTTCCAGATCACCGGAGAACAGGATGGATATGATCGTATGGTTGACTTAATGTGAGGACTGATTTTCTGGGGATTAACTTCAGGGGCCGCAGTTTATTTCTTACCAGTAATAAAAACCCACTCACTGGTGGCCACCAGGTCTCCCACCATGCATTACTTCTGCATCCGCCCTGCATTAGTGCAACAGCGAGCACAGCAGAAGGAATGCGTGAGAGAGGACGGCGCAAGGTGGAAATTTGCGTCTGAAACTGTTACGATATATCAGGATATAACAACGCAATACGCCGACAATTTCAGTTTTGCCGGATGCTATGAAAATTTTTTTTGCACGAGCCTTCAGATTTCCCCTCCGCCGGCCGCCCGGCTGGTCTCCTTTTTGAAGGTGGGGTGGCGTCCGATGCGGCCGCGGACCCAGGCTGGACAGCGGGCTCGTTTTTTTTGTTCTCCCCTTCACATTTGCCAACTCCAGCTGTCACACCGAGGGACAATAGAGGAGAGGAGGGGGTGCTCTCTGAATGGAAAAAATAAACTGGAGAGCCCCCCGTCACACAGCCCCCCTCCCCACGACTCGTCATCTGCATTTGACAGGACCCCCGTTCTCCTCTCTTCACCGCCCCTTTTCTTTGGCTTTCTCCTTTTCTCTCCTTGTGCTCTCCATAATCCCCCTTTCTCTCTCCCTCTCTCCCTGCTAAGTGCAGCTGTTGCTCTCCATTGGATCAGTTTTTTTTTTTTTTTTCCGGGCTGATTGCTAATTAGGATAGCATTTTAGTGAGTTTTATCTCTACAATTTGTTAAACTTGCAATTTTCCACTCTTTTTTTTCTTTATTCTGGCAGATCTAAGGAGGTGGCGGGAAAAAAATACTTTACGCACAATCCACTTTAGGCGTGAGATTTTTATTTATTTTTTTCAGAATATACCCAATCTCCAATGCAGCATTCATATAGTTTACAACTACTGTACTGTGTGGTAGCCTCTTATTACAGCGCTCACTTAAGCTTTGAATGTAAAAGCCTACTTTGAAGAATAGACTGCCCCATCTCCCTTATTCTGCTCACATAACTGAATCCCTGGGAGAGGGAGCAGAGGAAAGGGAGAGCCTGAGAAAACAGCAATTCACACACCAAACACAGAGACCCCTAGTAGCTCAACAAATGAGTGACTAGCCCTATGTCCATTCATATCGCCCCTCGGCCCGCAAGCCTATTAGCCAGGCATCGCTCCTTGAACATTCACTGTCGACAACATGTGGAGGCATCGCTATAGCAACCAGTGGATATGACATGTGCAATGGACGGGGACTCCTGAGCTGCTGAATATAAGGAGGGGCTCAGCCTTAACTAAATGATCGCAAAAAAACCAACCCCACCACCTCCCCGTCTCTTTTCATTGGCACAGAGGCGCTGAAAGGACTCACTAGTGGGGCTTCTGCACATTCTTCCGAGCCTCGGAAAATCAGGCGGGCATATCCCACATTCTTCTCCCTTTTCTTATTCTCTCCGGCTCTCCTTTTTTTTTTTTTTTATTCTTCTTTTTCTTCATCTACGTGTTGAAGCCGCGGTCTTTTGTTGGCGCTGGGGGGACGCATGGGACCCTCGCGGAGGGAACTTTTTTTTTTTTTGGGGGAGAAGCGGACTGAGTGGGCGGCCGGGACGCACAAACGCTTCTTGGAGCTGCGGCGGGCGTCAGTGGTTATCCGTGCTCTCTGGAATACAAGACGCAGCGTCCTCCGTTCACTGCGAAATGTGCGCTCAGCCCCGCCACATGGATTCGGGTAATTATCTCTCGCCTCGGAACGTGTGTCCCGTCCTGTTTTGTGCCGTTGTGATTGTGCAAGGTTTAATGCGTCAAATGCGTAAAAAAAAAAAAAAAAAAAAAAAGGCACCTTAAAGGCTCGCCCGTGCAAACTTGCGCTGAAAGCTGGTTTACCGATGTGAATACAAATGATTAGGGGAATATTTTAGCAGCTCGTGGTTCATGGTCATATTTTATTTTGGCATTTCTGTGCGATCCTTTGCTAAAAAAATCTCCGTAAACCTGATGGGGGGAAAAAAAATAACAGATCACCGGAAACATGCTTTGCAGTACAGATAATATGATCGTACTCTTATTGAAACATTCCGAGTAAAACTGGGTCTCGACTCTGGTGCTTTGCTGTGAGCACATCTGGCTGCAGGGAACAAAGTTTCTGTGCAGGTTGATGGAGCCCGGCAACTCTTAAACCTCTGAGATCTGAAAGCTGCTAAATCTCCCTTTGCATAAATTATTCTGTTTTTTATCATGTGTGTAGTTAAAAAGCAAAACAAAAAAAAAACGATTTTATCCATTTCCAAAAAACGTGGTTAAGGACTAAACGGACGTTCTAATTTTACTCTGCAGTTTTAGGAGACTTTGTTCATTTTTAAGAATTATTTTGAGACTTTTTAGGGTTTTATAAATTTGTCAGAAAAATAGAGCTCAGAATTTCCATCATTTTTGTTTTTGCAATTTTTTTTTTTTTTTAGAGAGCATTTGGTTTTGCCAGTAAAATAGCAGCTCTTTAGTGTTGCACTAAGGCAAAATAGTGTGATTTTATTTAGTTCATCTCTGGTCCTCGCTCTCATTTTGTTGCATGGTCTCTGCTTGTGATGTGTCTGCTTTCGTACCTCTAAGAAATTTGAAATAATCCTTTTTTTTTTTAAAGAAAATAAATAAATAAATAAAAATAAAACAAGGCCTTGATTTAAGGTTGGTGAGTGTTGGCAGCCTTGTGTTTGGGAGGATTTTCTTCTTGTACTTCTTGAATGCTTTGTGCAGTGAGTGAATGGATGACCAGCCGCCCCGACACCACCTCTCTGCCTGACCTTCGCTCTTATCATTTGAATAATCCAGATCACCGAAATCCATCTGCCCCTTGTCTCCTCTCAGATTGTCTAATTCATCAGACAGGGGCCATATGAATAGGAGAGAGAGGCAGAAGGAGACAGTCTTACCAGTTTGGATAATTATACTCAGGAGATATGAATAAAATATTTTGCGTTTTTTTTAAGACGTATATATAAATAAATAATATTTCTTGGAGGGAAAACATGGAATTCTTTATTTTATGATAGTTGGGATTAAATTCAAAAGCAACATAATTAAACCTCAGACTAAAATCACATTATTTTGTAAGTTCTCCTCGTAGATTTAATTTTTGTTTTTTGTTAAATAAGCATACAGAAGCTGCTTTCAGTCGTAGCGGTCTAATTGGTTAGATTTTTAGTAAAACTCCAATTATGGCGAAATAAAACGACTGCAAACACAAATAAATAAATAAATATAAAGCCGATAAGGCTTGGGGACAAACCTCTACAGGCCCATGAAGGTAATTCTTAGCCTGTCTCCTCCCTGTTCCTCCTCTTTTCTTTCTTTCTCTCCTCTGGTTTCCTTCCAACACGATTACCGCCTTCAAACACTCTTTTATGCTTGCATTGCATTTCAAGCTTGTTTGCTCCCACTGTGGAAACGCTTTTTTATTCATTTCAAGGTGTCCACGTGAATAATTTCAAGAGGAGCTCCTGATTGTAAAGAACCACCTATTTGATTTACTTGATAATGCAGGGTTTTTTTTAATTCTTTTTTTTTTTTTTTTCCAAAACAAAGGGAGGATTTTAAGCTTGGATCTGTCAGGATTAAAACCAGGAGCCACTTTGGTTTCACACTCTTGAATCAAGACCAATGTTTCATTTTATGTCTGTGCTGCTAAATATGTTGAATACACGTCTTTATTTCAATTATTGATTATAGTAATCCACAAAATGAAAATAGTTAATGTCTTAATGTGGCTTTATATCGATTTAATCACTGAAGAGCAAAAAAAAAAAAAGAAGAAACGAGTCAGTGAATGCATCTCCCCTCTGCATCTGTATCTGAGCCTCTTCAAACATCTCTGTTGTTGTCTAACCTCTTAATGCTTGATTGAAACTACACGCTCGGGCCATTGCAATTGCAATCAACAGCCACTGTCGTCAGGCCCAACACAGTAATCGAACAGACCCCGAGCATCCGCACAACCGCTAAAACATTGGCAATTACGAGCCACAAGGTCAAACCGCATTGTTACTGGTCTGAGGTGAAGTGTCTTGTTTTGAAAATGGTATAACAAGATGTAGCCATCCTTCAGTCGGCCCATTAGACCCCTCAGGCTAAATGTCAGAGCTCTACCATTTTTTTTTTTTTTTTTTTCCCTTGGTGTAGATTTGATTCACTCCACCCATCAATCATTCAATATTGCATGCAGACAATTAGGAGCCTGCTGATGTATTTGTGCACTGTTATTGATATTGCCCTTTTGGAGATGTATAGCAATTGGCATGTGAGCAGCTGGTGAAATTAGATCAAAATCTGCGGAGGGCTGGCTTTTTACTGAAACCCCGCGTTTTTTTTTTTTTTTACGTCAATCACTGGCGACAGTAAGGATGATTTATGTGTAAAGTGAATTGCGCTCTCTCCCTGTCTTTGAGACCCAAACGCAAAAAAAAAAAAAAAAAAAAGGCGACTTGATGGGATGTTTCATGCAGTCAGCAAAGAAAATCGTATTAGCAGCTACATGTTAGGTATCTTTAATTATCTCTCCCAATTATTGCCCCTAATTATCACTGTTACGCTCTCGAAATATTATGTATCAGTGAGGCCTGCGGGGAATTTGTCATTACTGTAAATGGTCACAAGTGGACCAATTATCAACACGTAGGCTACTGATAAAAATCTCCTAGATGATGCATTAAAAGCTATAGTGATGCAAATGCACCTTGTGTATGTGGACGTTTGTTATTGAACCGGTGCTGGACGTGTGAAGGTCCAGTCTGGGCCGCTTGTGTCTCATCAGTCCTGCTAGCCATTAGCTGTGCAGCTTGGGCCAGGGCCTAATCCAGTCAAACTCAGGACCAGAGGAGCTAATTAAACACAAGCTTTTAGTATCCCAACCTCCTGTCGCTGCACAGTGCCAGGCCGCCCCATGCCAGCACTAAATGGGGTTGTAAATATCTATAGTGGGGCACAGTGTGGAGACAGCGCTGGACAGGGGCTGGTAATAGGGGTTGACTGAGCTTGAATGCATATTATAAGGCCAGTGTTAGAGCTGTCTAATGAGCGGGGCTAGTCAGACAGTGGAGGTGGGTGGAAGGAAAGAGCAGGAGAGGAAGTGGAGGTGGATGAGGAAGTGCTCGCGGCGCCGTTGTGTCCACTTTTGTTTGTGTTTTTTTTTTTTTTTTAAACTGGAAAGTCAACACGAGCCTTCAAGTGAAAATTGATGCACTGCAGAGCCGATATGGCGGTTGCTGTAAATCAAAAAACGACCACATCAATCTGGAGGAAGACGGAGGGGCATCCTTTACTGCTCTGACAGCGTGTTTTGTCTCTTGTTTGTGTGTGTCCTCCAGAGGGGCAGCCTGACCCAGATCCCCGTGGTGAAGGAGACCAGGGTGGAGTCGGGCCAGTTCCTGCTGCTCTCCGTCCTCTGCATGCTCTTCATCCTGGTGGCGCTGGCCGTGTCCGCCACGTTCTTCTGCGTGCGCCAGCGCTCGCACCTCCGCATGAAGGAGAAGCTGGCCAGCCTGGGGACTGACACCAGCACCGATGCCACCGCAACCTATCAGGTTAGACCTGCCTCCTCGCTGTGAGCCAATCAGAGGCCGGGACACCCAGAATGTGCTCTGCCATTGGAGGAACACGCGCTCTTTTTTTTTTGGATACGGTTGGATTATCCAATTGGTTTGTGAGAGTGTGTAAATGTTGGAGTGATTTTCTTGCACCTGCCCTTGGGATGGTTTTTCATGTTGATTTTTTAATATTTTTTATCCCACTCGTCATTTATTATACGGAGCAATGGTCTTGTGTACATTTATATCATTTTTTTTCATTTCCAGCTCATTGCTCCAATAGATGGTTGCCTCACCCTGTTATATGATGCTTACCCTGCGATGAGGAGTCTGTGTGTGTGAAACAGGGACCGGCCGCCACCGTGACCTATTCCCTCTGTTCCTCCAGGGCAGCGGGCAGTCTGGGCTGTATTGATTTTCAGCGTTGGGGCTCAGCTGCGCCCAGCGTGGTACTCAGAACACGTTTATCTGCATGTCGCGTTAACATTTTCAATATTTAATCAGGTTTTCACAGAGCTGCTCCCAAAAGCTGGAGGTGTTACAGTGGCGGGCTCAGAGGCAATGCCAAATAATGATAAAAAAAAAAACTCTTATCTTCTTTACCGTTTGTATTGTCTGACGCATGACACGCGACGCTCGTTCTTTCTCATTATGCCTTTAGGATTGGGTCCATATGGGCGTGTGCTCCTCTGTGCTTGACGGAGGGAGTTGTTTAAGGAGAGCTGTCTGCAGCGTTATTGCAAGATGGCAGCACAGACTGTAGACTTTATTCCCTCCTGAGGCCCGTTTTCATTCTTATTAGTAGTCTGAAAGAAGGGGCTGACAGGGAAGCTGTAATCCCACGACCTGTGCTCCTCTCTGGGCTGCATCTGCCTCTCCTCTGGCCCTTCCTGGCACTAACTGCATCTCCCCGCCTTCTTCTGGGACAATTTTTCAGCACCGCTATAGCGCAGCGCTTTGCAGGAAGATGTTGAGAAGTGGGATGAATTATGAGGTGGACCTGGATAGTGCCCTGAGGCCAAGGCCCAGGGCACTGCTTCATGGCTCTAATCATTAAAGTTTGACGGTGGAAAAGCTGATCCAAGACCAGGGCTTAGAGGGGCCCTGTGCTCCAGAGGGAAATATCACTCTGATTCATCATGAGATAGCATGTGCTTTCACAAGGCATTTTCTCTGGCCCGCCGTGCCCTCGCTGTTATTAATTGACTATGGAAATGAATTCTGAGGCGATGGCTGCTACGCCTCCCAAAATGAAACACAATGGGGTTTACTGATTAGGAATTTAACACAGAAATACGAAGAGAGACCACACCTCGTAGAGGGAGGCCGACCAAATGCGTAAGATTCCACAGAAACGATGCCTCTTTTTCATTTCGTGTTCTAGATAATGCCTAGTCTTCGAAATCTCGATGCCTCCTCTCTGCACCGAGGCATTATGGGAGAAAAGCTGAGTCATTAGGAGGAGTGTATCCTTCGTAGGAGTGGGCCTTTTTTTTTTTGCAAGTCTCTGGAGAAAAGAAACTTGAGATATCAATCAAAACAGAAAATTATACTTTACGATTGCAGCAATGCATTTTGAGCCCCGGTTCCACGCATTTACAGTGAAACTCCTGTTTGATTGATGAGTTAATTCTCCTCCTGTGTGTTTATCTTGGCAAAAAAACTTTTTAAATAAGAGTAGCTTTGGCTTCACAGTGCTTGAGTTCACAGAACGATTGTGCGGTGATTATGTGCACGTTTTTTTCCCCCAACTAAAAGATTCATTCCTCAACAATAAAGACGGTCGTTGTGTGGCAGGAAGGTGTGACATGCTGAATTTATTCTGTAAGTCATGTAGGGCTCCTCAACCATGTATTTTTGACATAATTAGTATAAGCTCCATAATCCACGAGGATAAGCCATTAATCTACAGACAAGTGAGGACAGATCGAGTCAGGCGAGATACAGGATTTTACAGGATGCATTCACAGCCTCTAACAGGGAGGATGAGCACGTAAAAAAAATACATAAAACTGTTGTTATGTGCGCGCAAAGGAGATCAAACGTGAAAGGCTCTCTCTCCATCACCCGGTCCTCCAACGTCGTCTCCTCTGATCCCCAGGAGCTGTGTCGCCAACGCATGGCGATACGAACGTCGGAGCGCGTGGAGCGGCCGGAGACGCTGCGCCACTCTCGTCTCAACAGCGTGTCGTCTCAGTTCAGCGACGGCCCCGCCGCCAGCCCGTCCACCCGCAGCAGCACCTCCTCCTGGTGCGAGGAGCCCGTGCCGTCCAACATGGACATCTCCACGGGTCACATGATACTGGTAAGGAGATCCGGGAACGACGGTAGAGCTGCGGTGATCTCCCGTGTCGAGGGGAGGAGAGAGGAGGTGGAAGACGCGGAAGTGGGTTGAGATGTGGTTTGTTGTCGGGGCCCTGGGAGAGCGTTTGTGGTTCGCAGCGGTGGTTTCGGCTGAACGACCGCGGCGCCTCGTCATGTCTCATTAATGCCCACTTAGGTGGGGTTAAGTCCGGGGGAAAACTCGAAACGCTGATCCGCCTCCAAACATGTGGTACTTGTGCACTTTACTGGAGAATTTGGGCTTAAAAATAAAATGTGTCATATCCAGACTCCACATGTTGCAGATGAAGATGTGTATAAAGTAGCAAGACAGCTTAAAGGGTGACATGATTAGACATTAACATGACAAAACTGGGCTGAATCTTTTATATAATGAACAGATCTCGAGAAATACAGCTCAATAAACACATTTTTATGGAATTAACTGACTCTTCTAAGCACTGACATAGTCAGATATCTAGTAAATATACATCATACTTTAAAAGCGTTTCCAAATAAGTTAGGCCCTGAAAACCAACAGCTTTATTTCTCTCTGTTCATCTGTTCCCCCCATTCCCTTCAGAGCTCGGTTATCTTTGTTTTCTTCCATCACTCTTCCCGCAGTTTCCTCCCTCCTGCTTTATCTCGACTCTGTCGTCTTCATTCTTTCCCCCCTCCAACTTCTTCCGCCTTCCACTGTGTCATTTTCTCCCTTTATCGCTCTCTCCTGCTTCTCTCCTGTCTGTCATTTCCATCCTTTACTCGTGCTGCCACGGCGAAAATAAGGCAGACATTGTTTTGTGTGATGAGAGCAGCACAGCAGAGGTGTAATATTCAGATTGTTATTTGGATGTTGGTTGTTTTTTTTATTTATTTATTTATTTATTTATTTTCCTGGAATTTTTCCCCTAATTTAAAAAGCTTTTGGTCGCAACACTTCCACAAACACACAATGGATTGTTTTAATTTCGCACAACTTTCGCTTCATTCATTTGAAACAAGCTTGATAAAAGAGATGGATAGATGCCTTGCAGTGTTTCCATTAATGGAGAGAGCATTCATCACACTGCATGTCTAGCTTTTATATTGGGAGGCTGTAATGAATGAGAGTGAATCTGAGTAATGCCTTGTATTGGTGGTAATAGATGGGTTTTGTTGCACTCGTCAAGGCTTGTTTGTGAAGCCCCTTTTGAAAACATTGACAATAGAAAAGCATTTAGCCCTGCAAATAACAAAAGAGCCACCGTGAATCATTTCTAGGAGCTGTTATTATTAGCCCCAGCTTCTTCACAGCGGCGATGCAGGCATTACAATGCAGAAAGGTAAAACACTCGGGGACCTTTACTTCTCTTTCATGCCGTGATTGACATGGAGATGTCCTATAGGGGGCTCTTCTTTAAAATTCCACCACCATCTCACATGAAACCATGTGTGAGATTGCCTTGTTATCACTGATCTCAGGCCTATATTTTCCCATCTTTGCTATCCTCTCCTCTCATCTCCCCTCTGCTGCTCTTTGGAGTTCACACCGTGTGGAGAAGAATGATGAATACCCATCTTTCCAAAGCACTCGTGCTGGGTGTCCCTTTTTTTTTTTTTTTTTGGAGGCCCAATCACCTCACAATGTTGCGTCCCACTGCGCGACCCAACCTCAAGACTTATAAAGTCTTGCATAACGACTCCCAACTTCAGAGCTGAAATTGGATGCGTCTGCGCGCTGAGTCATCTGCAGACAGTGTTTTTAGATTTCCTATCTTTGTTTTTTGCCAGTTTCAGCAGCGCAAGTGTTCATTCTGTCCACAGAATTATTAAAAGCATCTGAAATAATTACCAGATTCGCAACAAAGCATGCGGTTTGCAGAAGTGCTACAATGCCAAGTCCTTTCAGCACCATGGACAGCACTCTTTTTTTTTTTTATGTTTTTATATATAGCCACCACACAAACGCAGTTCATTCTCCTGCTGAGCACAAACAGGGTCAAAACGTTGATACAGTCGCTGCAGTGTTGCCTTAGCTTAATCACCTCTCCCCTGGAAAACGGGGGGGAAAAAAAAGAAAAATCAATAATTAAGTTGCTTGAGGCTCTTTATCATTATGTGGAGTAGTTATGGTCCTTTTTTTTCTTCCTTTTTTTAAATGATGAATTATTTTTTCAACAGGAAAACAGACCAGAGCGAAGGAAAATAGCCGCTGACTCGCTCGGCGTGTTCTGCCCTCGGTGACCTTTTACTTGGAGTTTTAAAAATTTAGTTTGTGAGCAAAAAAAAAAAAAAAAAAAAAAAAATGCAATTTGCCGTCCCATTTAAGGCGACACATTGTGTTCTTGTCATTCTGCTATTATTAGTCACACAAATCACAGCACCTATTAACACGCTTTTGCACGTCTCACGGCTGTTTATCATATCATAAAGCCCCCCCCCCACCCCCGCACTAACTGTTACAGGTATTGTTCGTTTTAATTTGACAGCAGAGCTTGACAGTAATGTGTTACCTGTTGTGTCTGGCTCCCCTGGTTGTCCCTTCATCCTGATTTCACCCAGCACCCTCTGCTGCCGAGGAGACTGCTTAGGAAGGATTAGACATTGTTTCCTTGACACCCAGGCCTCCCATCCCAACCCTCTGATTGGCAGACATAATCCCCCCATTCACTAAACCTTCGTTACCCTGTCTCTGGAATACGCCATGGTCCACTGCTCCCCCCCTAGAAAACGGGAGGGCTTGATAAGGGCCCCGCTGGCTGCATTGCATTAAGCTTTTCGAAAAATATGAATTTGGAATGCAATCGATTCAGGGCATCGTTTGAATAGAATGGGATGCAATTCAGAGTGGATATATCAAGTACATGGAGATGTAATATTGGTAGGGGAGGTGGAATGCTGTCAGGCTGGCAAGCAGAGAGCACTTGTACCGGGTGACAAGAGCATAGTGGTGACAGGCTCTGTCAAGTGGCCATAATGGCATGCTGTCATTTTCCTGGGAAGACAGCACTGTGTGTTTGTGTGGGCAATGACACAACTCCACACATGCAAATCTACCCGTGTTGCCTGCCATTCGAAATGATAACTAGATTTATATATATATATATATATTATTTTCGGCTACGGTTGAAAGTGTAACAGTGCAGATCTACAGTAATGTGTCAGATGTATCATGGTATGTCATCATGCAGCTGCATTGATTACAAAAGTAGCTTTTTTTCTTTATTTCTTTCTCATTGCGGCGTCTGAGACCCCAGTTGCACCTCTGCTACCACATCTAACAATGAACTTTGATTTCCATTGTCTGCAGGATTTTGTAATGTTCTTCTGAGTCACTTAATGACATTTGCAGGAGACGTTTGAATTCACGAGCCATCAAAGTGTAATTGCCTATTATGCGTTGGACAAGCTTATTTGTGATTATCATCTTGGTGGGAATTGTATATGTATTCTGCGAAGGCCTGGGTTTCCCCTCTTGACAGACAGACGGACAGCGAATGAGTCGGCTGGAACAATGGCGCGTCACCTCTCTGCCTCTTCCCACCTATGCCGCTTTTAATACGGGATAAAAACGCAGAACATCTGGGTATCACTTTCATTGTATTAGCCAGCTGATCCCTGACATCAGTTTATGAGTCTGTAATCTTGTGTCTCGCACAATAGCGGACTAAACCATTTAACCCCGTCGGGAAGGGGGTGGTGGTGGTGGTGGTTGGGGGGGGGGGGGGGGCATGATGATACAGGAGAGAAAGCGAAACACGCTAAAAAAGACTCGTCTTGCCAGCTACAGCCTCTAAGCTCCACAAGACTTGCCCTGGTTTGGGAGAACACACACACACACACACACACACACACACACACACACACACACACACACACACACACACACACACACAGGCCTTTTCCCCTCCCCCTTCTCTTTTTTCCATCTTTGTCTCTCTAGCGAATTAAATTTTGTCTTCTCCCAGCGACAGCTTAAATGCAGACAATCTTATCAGCGGCTGTGCAAGCAGTGAGGGACGTGATTGAAACACCCCTGAAGTATTTCCAATGCAGACAAACCTTTCAGGAGTCTTAATTGTGTGTGTGTTTTGTTTCTTCTCGGTCGAAACCTGTACACACAAACCCGCACAAAGGCGGCGGCAACGGCGGCGGCGGCATTAGCGCACCTTCCCCACCTAGATCTTCAGCAGCCTCCTCTTCACTCGGTTGTTAACGCTGTACAGCAGCTTAGGACAGTAATGCGCCATGACAGCTGATCATAGCTTAAAGGAGAGCTGCCTTGTTGTTGTTGTTGTTGTTGGGTTTAGTGTTTTGCTCTAGTTTATTTACTGGTTTTAAAAAAAAAAAAATTACAATGAGCTATTACAAGAAACCCTTAGAAGATTAATTGTTGTAGGCATCTTAATAAATCCACATTTGTTCCTCTCGCAGCCACGTTTTGAGATGAATTTGTGTGTGTCCCTTTGCCCGGTGCTGGCTCGCTGTTTGAAATGGTGGCTGAGGTGGTGTCTGTTTCCTCTAGTCGTACATGGAGGACCACTTGAAGAACAAGAACCGTCTGGAGCGCGAGTGGGAGGCGCTGTGCTCCTACCAGGCAGAGCCCAGCGTCTGCAGCGTGGGCCAAGGCGAGCAGAACTCCAAGAGGAACCGCTCCGACGCCGTGGTCGTGTGTGAGTCCAACTCAGATGTCTGTTCAGTTTGGGTTGTTTTTTTTTTTTTTTTTTGTTTTTTTTTTTGCAAAAATGTTCCCACCGTTCACGAGACCCCGAATGACACTGAGGTCATGCGTCTCCATCATGGATGTGTTTGGGAACAGATGCTCCAAAGAGGCACATAAAACCAGTGGGGTAAACATGCCAAAACAACACTAGACAAAATATGCTTCCAAAATGGACAAACGAGCAGGGTTCTGAAGAAGCCAAGGAGCTTTTCGCTTAATTTCATTTTTCCTGAGAGCAGTGAAGGTCATTAATGAGCAAATTAATGAGCCAATTCTTTCAAACTTTTTCTTGGATGATATAAACCAAGGTCAGAGGGTATGTTATTGTTTTGTGGTAACTACAGAATGGACAGTTCTCTGTTCATTAAGACCTACAAACAAATTTTAGGGTAAAATGAGCATTGTCGTTCCATTCATGCATTTAAATTAAATTAATATTGATGTATTTGAAGAAACTAGCTCCATATCTAGCCCTTATTCCATGAGGATTTTTAAACTGGGACAATGTATTTTAGCATTATTACCCTTTTTATGCTATTATTTGCATATTTACATCATTTTTCAACATTTTGAATCAGTTAACAAGCAATGCAAGGGCCACAAACCCCTGAATTTGAGCATTAGCTCACACAAGTTAAACATCAGTGAGAAATGTTTGTGTTTACTTCTGCGTGAAGTAGTTAAATTAAAAGTAATGTGAAATATCTCTGGTTTTCACTTAACATGTGCAGTGTGGTGAAGCTTTACAGGCATAGCAACAGTAACTAGCAACAGTAACTAGGCAGGTGTTGGTCACATGGTTCCGTGCACCAATCAGGATTGAGCTCCGTTTGAATCTCGTGGCAGTTGGTTGACGGTCAGATGTGGCCACGCCCACAGAGACCCCATGAGCCTTTGGACGTGTCCTGTTTTATACACAGATATGACAAAATGTTTTTTTCATGGGCTTTAATTTAAATAAAATCCATTCAAGAAGACAGCTGAGCTTTAGCTTGTTTAGAAAAAGCACACACATCACTACTTCCAGACTTCTTGTTTGTTATTTTCCTTCGCTTGGTACATTCCTCAGCGAAGGTGAAGCGATTCAGGACTTTAGAACAGTGTGCGAGCGCATGATGAAAGTCTGGTGAAATTGCAGTCCCTGCAGTCATTTCAGTTTCATATTCCTCCGTCGCTGCTCAAAATTCAGTTGTTATTGTGCGGGAGAGGAAAAACAGTGGAAACATGTACAGATGAATTATGCATCTCTATTACAGATGATCACTCCAGGATCACCTTGAAAGCGGAGAATAACCACAGCAACTCAGATTACATCAATGCCAGCCCGATAGTGAGTACTGTTTATTCATTACGCCTCGACATTTTGTTTAATACATCGGTCCGTCTCTGAAACCTCTCGTTTCTGTTCCTGTGGCACCTGTTGTCTTTGGATTTGGGTTTAAGATAAAAGTAGGACTTGTCATTGATCAAGAGCATTGATCTTTTTTTTTTCTTTTTTTTAACTTTGCTCTCCATGCTGAGGAAAAGCCCCAGAGGAATCGGTGTGTCTTGTTGAATCACACTGCTACTTTTACTGCTTTTCAAAATGGCCGCTCCCTGGAGATATATATTTTTTTCATGTGCACTAAAAATAATTATACATATTTTTGGACTAAATAAATGTATCCCCTCACAAATCCAGAAAGACCTCAGTGTTGGAGAGGGCTAAGGTTATCATATATATATATACATATATATATATATATGTATATATATATTTCTTTTTAGTATTTATCCCAAACACACTGCCAGTCATGATTTCCCCTGAGGCGTCTGAAAAGGGATTCCATCAAAGGGAACAGGAAACTATGCATTTCAAATACAGTGCCAAAATTTCTGAGCAGACAGATGAGGGGTGCACACGCAGCTGCACTAAAAGCCCATTACTCTTCAGAAACAAACAATGGCGACTTTTAGATCCTCTGTTTATTCTCCCCATTTCCTCTAATGGCATATTCATAGATGTTCCCAGCTTATTTAAACAGCGCTGTAGTGCGACATCTTATGGAATAATATTATAATAATCAATCGGGAGGGGGGGACCAAAAAAAAATCACTTAGTGAAAAGAGAGAAAAGTTCTGTGAGACTGTTTCTGTGCGGCTTTAAAAAAAAAAAAAAAAACACAACAAAAACAAACGGATGTTGGAGATGGGTGAAGTAATGGCGGATGCAGCGGTGTGTGGATGAAAGGACAGTAATTACACCACAAAGGGGACCCCTGGCTGAGCCCAGCAAAACTGTGATAATTATGTCTGTCAATGCGGCTTCTTCCTCCTCATTAGCTCCGGGGGCAGTGGCCTACGAGTAAATAATCTGTCGCTTCTTTCTGGGAATCTGGGGTCAGGGAGGCAAAGGGAAGGGGCGCTGCGAGCTCCCTGCAAAGCACAGGGTGACATCCGCACGGGGAGAAGCTCGGATAATGGTAAATGCTTGACCACAGCGACGCTCCCAGATGTACGGCATCATTAGTGTGAGGGATGGCTCGGAGGAATGCGCGGTGACACAAAATGTGGTCAAAGTCTTTGTCTTGTCTGGCTCTTTTTAAAAAAAAAGGGCTGGTTTTTAAACTCTCCGCTACGAGTCTGAATTTAGATTGCGAGCTCTTATATAAACACGGGATCGAGGTACTACAGCAAGGTGCTGAAAGTTGAAACGCAACCTCCGGGAGCAGATACCGTCGAGAGCTATTTTAGCACATGCTATTTTACCTCAAACCAAAGAGCACTTCTTTGCATTTTTTATTTTTTTTTTTGTGCTCTATCTTCTTCCCACAATGGGCGAGGGGAGGACAGCTGAAATGCAGGACTACTCTTTCATGTTTGCACTTTAGTATTCGTGCAGGGATGTCAGCGCACACAGCTACAGCATGTCTGCGTCCTTGAGATTGGCTAAACGGAGTGGAAGAAGAGCCAGCATTCGAACGTCTACCTTTCATTTCTGTGGGGGACATTTTCTCCTTTTTTTTTTTTTTTTTTTTTTTTTTTTTTTTTACAAACCCTTGTGAGGAATTTCAAGCAGGAGAGATGAAGAGAAAATTGGACAACACGGTTATGGCTAATTGAGGTCTAACAGCTAGTAATAGATGCAACATTTCACTTCATTAATGTGTCCCTGAGATTTCTTCAGGGTGGGGGGGGAAAGCAAATTTCCAAATTCCGGCGAGTCCTTGAGATGATACACTGACGGAACATTTTCGTGCTTCACTTCTGGCCCCGAATGATCGTTCTGTTACATGTATAATAACCCAGAATGAATGCTGACATCCTTCCTGACACATATAACCTAATGTGCTCAGATAATTTGACTATAAATCACAAATAAACATCAAATTTGAACCTGGAGAATTTGGCTCCATTAAATATTTCATTGTTAAATGTCCTAAAATATAATAATATTTTAATATTCAGCAGCAACGGTGCCATTAAAATGAACACGCGAGCAGGCGTCCGTCTCTGCTGAGGCCGACTTACAGTGACGTCACTATTTGGAAGAAGATTTAAGACTCTCTAAAACTATTTGGGACTTTTAATCCAGGCTCGAGATATAAAAACAAGTAAAGGACTCATTTTTATTGAAAATTAAAGTTGCATTTTTTATCAGCCTTTCAAAGCATTAAGAATTAATCCTGTTGTTGGGGATATTAAATATGAGAAGAAGAGAAAAGTATTATGGTAATATTGAAGCCATGGAGAAACGCTCCATAATTATTTTCCTTTTAAGGGGGGGGTGTCGAGGTCCATGAGCGAGACAAATGAGTCCAAGAAATTTACAAAGAGGTGGAATGAAAAACTACATGTCTAACTTTTAAGGCCGTGTAAAGTGCCCTTGACAAGTTGTTCTTCAGGAAAAAAAATAAATAAAACAAGTTCATAAAATA
Source organism: Mugil cephalus (assembly GCF_022458985.1). Lineage (NCBI taxonomy): Eukaryota > Metazoa > Chordata > Actinopteri > Mugiliformes > Mugilidae > Mugil > Mugil cephalus. The sequence goes on along the minus strand of NC_061787.1, from coordinate 8,753,696 downwards.
TGAAAAAGCCATTAAGTGTGACCCTGTGACTTGCTGTCATCTTGATATTATGCTCAGAGATATCTCCCTCCCTAAATGACTTTCTGTTACAATTAGGGGCGGTGCTGCGAGAACAAATTCATTCATTTTTATTGGTGGACGTTACTCGGTGGCAGGTTAATTAAGAAATGCATTATCCTCATTAAATGTATTGTCTTTGGAAGGTCTACTATATTTAAGATTAAATGACTCCCTATACATAGAATGCAGCAGCGCGTCGTCTATCATTATAATGTCACACGTTCATTAAGAATGCATTGTTATGCACCGACCCTGTTTCATTTCCTTTAAAGTACATCAACACCTCTCCACTGATGCATCTCGCACTAGAGGATACTCGTAAACATTCAATAAATTGTAATCATTGATTTTGAGAAGGAAGGGAGGGGAGCAGAGCGAGGAGGGGGGGGCAACTCAGCCAACACCTACTCAATCAAACCTCAGCCGCATCCTTCAGATCAAACCCACCATGTCATTATGTCCCACCTCAATGTTCAGCTCCCTCGTGTCAGCCGCCTCCGAGCTATAGAGACCCGGCGTGATATCATATAGTAACATGTCAAAACGTCAACAGAAAAAGAAAAAAAAAATGACCACAACCAGTGAGGTCTTTGAGGGAGCACGTATTGGTAGAAAGACGCTGTGGAAAATACAGAACCCCACAACAAAATGTGTTTTTAGATGACAATATTAAGCTATTCAAATAATACACATGTCCAAATAAATATTCATTTTTTTTAATATATATATCATTAGCTCTCAACCAATTGCAGCCCAATTTGTGTTAATGTGTATTTAAAAAAAAAATAATTTGTGGGGCGAAATTTAAAATATATATATGTGTATAAAAAATGTCTAATCAACCAAAGATTTTGTGATCCCCGCCCCCTGCAGTACCTCTGCAGATCCCCTAGGGGTCGTGAACCCTCTGTTCAAGACCTATGGTTTAACAGGTACTTTGAATACCACAAACTCTTTGACTGATTAGACATTTTTTATAGATTTTTTTTGAATTTTTTTCCCTCACAAATTTGTTTCTTTAAATACACGTTAACCTGAATCCAACATATTTTAGTAAAGGGATAAATGGAGGCTTTAGACCACCACCCGGCGTGTGTAGTTTAATATAGAACACATATAGTAGGTAGGGGGTCTCTACTTAATCTCCCCATCAGTTTGGGGTCCTTGACCTGAAAAACGTCGAAGACCCCTGGTATAGATTTAAAAAATGAGACGTTCAACACCAGAGCTGCTTCATTGTTTGCTTCATTATTGCTAAGTAAAGGAGAAATACATCAGCGTTCAAGGTCTCCTTCTGAATTCATATGTAAATATGATATTTAAAGAGAGCGTTTTGCCGGATAATCGGACCGGCATACAGAAACACATCCTTCAAATAGGTGTTCAAAATCAAGTGACGTTCATGGTTTTACGTAAAAACAGTGAGTCCTTTTTTTCCGTGTCCCAGTTTACTCTAATCATTCCCATAAATATAGCAACATCCTGAATAAGACGGGGTTTGGTGGAGGAATGAGAGAAAAGAAAATGGCAGTGTTTTCCATCAATAGATGCTGATCTCCTTTTGGTGCCTGCATCCAGATGGAGGCTTTGATTGAAGTCTTACCCAGACAATGTGTTTTCATCCACCAGCCTCCACCCAAGCACTGTGTCACACTCTGTTCCCTCTCTCCCAGATGGACCATGACCCTCGCAACCCTACTTACATCGCCTCCCAGGGCCCACTTGCCTCCACTGTGGCAGACTTCTGGCAGGTAAAAACTCCTCTCCATTCACCGGCCATCTTTCATCTTCTGAGATTCTGTCTCTGCGGCGACGAAAAAGCTACATTGATGTCCTGTTCTCGGTCCTACAAAGGCATCTTACATTAAGGTGGATGGTGGGTGTGTGGACACGCTGGACACGATACACATGTTCTCAAATCTGGTGTGACTTACACTGCAGCAAGGATGCCATTGCCTCTGATGGCTGCCATGAAAAAGCTGCCATAAATGCTCCAAAGTGAACTACTGATTGATTGGTTAACGTTTTACTGAGCCGTGACAATATTAACGTCCAGTTTACGTCCTCTGAAGCATTATGGGAAGTTAAAAGTGTAGTTATCTTAGCACTGTTGCTATTTATTAATAAAGCGCTGTGATTAGCTGAATGCTGTTATATAAAAGTCTACTTATAAACAGCCTCGGGAAGTCTTGGGTTATTTATAATAATGTTGGTATTTGCTCATATTTGCATTATTTCCTCTAAGCTATTTATATTTCCTCCCTTGTCCATAAATGTCAGAGGAACCTGCCATCAATCACCGCATATAGGCTATTGTAAAAAATGTCAACTAGTGTGGAAGTATGCCTTAAATGATGCATGGTAGCCAAAGGCATTCTTTTGAGTTAATAGGACAGCACTGTTGTAATTAGTGGGCCCATCACCTCCATATGGTGAAGTAACTCCAGCTAGCCGTGACCAGGATATAGAGGCGCAAAGCATAAATCGTGGCGGACCAGCTGGCCCTGCGCCGTGCACTCTGCACTGTGTGTCTTGTTCTAAACGGATAATCATTTTGAATCGTTATGATAGTGCTGACTTTGTGTTTGCACGCCGGTAGAGGTGGCTCCTGACTTCAGAAGTTTGCCGTGGTTTGAACCGGGAGGGAATGATGTTACAAATTGCTTTTATAAAGTTAAGGAAAACCTCAGAAGCTCTGATGATTTTTTTTTTTTTATAAATGAATGCATTAGCTGAAATAATAATACTACTTAATTCATTAGTTCATCAGGCAGGTAAGTAACATCCATTATCTGATGAAATGGGCTGTTTATCCTTAAACTCAACTCTAGATTTTTCCCAATTAGGCAGAAAATAATGGAAAATTAGGCTGAGATTGAGTGACACGTTGGACATCAGCTCTGTGTCTGGGGATGGGCTGCAGCCATTCATTATTCAGTGTGGTTAACCTTGGATTGTGGCAGAAAAAAAAAAACACAGTCTTTATCCCATTAAAAGTAAACAAACAGGAAACACTGGCACTCTCATGCAAATGGACCGTGCAGGAGGCAAATCTTTTCGCTCTGTCCTATCTAATCCACACCGGCCCCAGGCAGTGCTCTGAAAGGCGGCTCTAATCCTCCACTCCTCATTCCGCCATCCCTTCATCCTATACTCCTCCATCCATCACCCCTCCCTCCTTCCATCCTCAGCCATTACCTTAGCTCTGCTGGGCCTCGCCGTCCTCTTTCCCCTTTTTCATCCGAATTCAATGCAGAATTAGCCATTCTGCTTGAGTTCGTGGAGCAGTGCAGCTCAGGTCATTTTTTGGGCTGTTTTGTGTCGTCCTCTCGGCTAGAAAAAATGAGCTTGAATGGAAATAAACGTGACAAGCCGGAGAGGTGCAGGAAAAACGAGATACTCGCTACCTACAAACATTTGCTAAATTGTACAAGACTAAATGGATAATATTCCCCCCACATTATCACCTTGCCTAATCTCATCACATCCTGGCACAGTTGGCACAGTTGGCGTGTAATATGTCCACTGGGTTGGATCACAGAAGCTTGTGATTAGCGTACAGTCAAGGCCATTGTGTTTTTATGGCAATCATAAAACCCGCGTTTCCTCCTCATTTTCCTAATGGCTGTCGTGGGCCTGTACATATATATAAATATATATTTCTTTTTTTCCCAAGGACGCATTAGATTGTGATAAGATGAAACGGAGCAGCAGCGGCTGCAGCGCTGTAGATGTTGTGATCTCGCTCAGACGGCTGAGAGAGGGCGACACATGACGCGCCCTCCTGCTGCTCGGGCCCAACATTCATCATTTGTCACACACGGAGAGGTGACATTTATTCATACTTCCTGGACGTAGATTTCACCCCGATACAAGGCTGCCATGCGACGCCCCGATGTGCAATATGCCGCTCCTCAGCGGCACCCTTCGGCTCCGCATTAGCGCCGGAAGGAAAGTCACGTGGGCGCACGTGGGGGGAAAGCGTTTGTTCTCCGAGGAGGTGCTCAGCGCCGACGTTTGACGTCTCTTTTCTGGCGTAGATGGTGTGGGAGAGCGGCTGCGTCGTCGTCGTCATGTTGACCCCGCTGTCTGAGAACGGAGTGAAGCAGTGTCACCACTACTGGCCCGACGAGGGATCAGACGTCTACCACGTGTACGAGGTACGTCACGATGGTTTGAATGGGAATAAATTTGGGTTCATTTTTTTGCTGATGGCTTTGAGTCTCTCTTTTTGCCCCCTTTTTGACGAAGGAGGAGTTAAATTTAGTTTGTTGTGCTCACAGCTTTCCAAAATGTCTTGTCCAGAAGCAATGTCCATAATTTACAGACACCGCAATCTGCTTTGTAAAAGAGGAGGAAAAACATGTTGTGCTCTGGCATCAAAAACCAAATCTCAGAGACCAATATCAAACCCGGTATTATGAATCACATGAAAGGAAGGATGAGGAGGACAGTCTAGATATCAAAGCTTTGGAGAAACTTTCCATAAGACTCTCTTGTATTGATGCAGTTCTTCAAAACCTTTTTCTACAAGACAGCATCCGGCTCCACTGTACCCAAATGCAGTCGCAAGAAAGTCGGTCTTCACAGTTTAAAAGTTGGTAAAACTCTTAATGACTTGCAATAACAGCACCCCACTTCATTGCTTAACAGTGAAGAAAATCAAAATGAACAAATTATTGTCACATTCATTCAGTATCTAACTTAGTTACGTCTCATTTCGTCAGAAAATGACTAATTTAATACAAGAAAGAACAACAAAGAGTCACAACAGTCTGTGATTTAAGTGTCATCTCTTTAATGTGTCTATAACAACAAATATAATTTGATGGAAATTCAATTATGATTAGTAATCTTTTGTCATCAGAGGCGTCTGCGTGGTAGAAACCTCCAGAGATAAGCCAGGAGATGTGTTGTTGTGACCTCTGCGGAGCATTAAAATGTCATCTACGTCTGCGTTTAGGTCAACCTGGTGTCTGAGCACATCTGGTGTGAGGACTTCCTGGTGCGGAGCTTCTACCTGAAGAACCTGCAGACCAACGAGACGCGCACCGTCACCCAGTTCCACTTCCTGTCCTGGATGGACCGCGGGATCCCCGCCTCGGCCCGGACCCTGTTAGACTTCCGCAGGTAGAACGGAGATCCAGCTGGCGGGGCCTCAGACTCAGTGGCTGAGCTGACATCCGACAGATTTCCACCTTTTACAGCTGGCCTTTATCCCGAGCTTGTTCTTAATCACCTTCCCCTTATATTCTGTATGCTGTCAGCGCCTTTCTGGTCCGTCTCCCTTTTGCCCCTTCGCCTTTTGGTGTCTTAGAGAACGGTTTCGTTCTAATAAGGACTGTGTTTCTGCACTATCCCTTTCATCCTGGTCCTATTTCCCTTACCTCCCTCCAGCACATGTGATGCAGCAAATTAACAGCCCCGCACTTGCCTGGCTTGGCTTTGGAAGCAAAGAAAGAAAGGGAGAAAAAAAAAAGAAAAAAAAGCACCTAATTCAAACACCCAATTAAATGAGAGCTGTCTCGCTAAAATCATGGGAGAGGGGGAAAGCTAGTGACTGAATAACCTCACTCTGTTCTCCATATAATGTGTTCTGGCAGAAGAGCAGCAATAGCTCCTCTGGGAAAACCCAGGAGGGTGAGGAAAAGCCCTCCAAATGAGAATAGATGCATCTGATTTGTGGATGGATGTCTGTCTCACTGGTTTGTAATGCAGATGAGAGGGAAAAAAAAAAAAAAAAAAAAATGATCCTTTCATTCTTTTGTGACTGAGTTGATGCTACACTTTTAAATTAAACTGGGCGTTGTCGGTCGTGCGCGTATCTGTGATGTCGCTGTGCAGGTTTGAGCTGTGTACTGTTTGTCCTCCTGTTGAGATCTCTCTAGTAATTAGCCTCGACGACGCCGCCGTAGGTTTAGCGGGCATCCAAAGCTCTCTGATTCATTCGGGAAGGTCTCAGATTCCACACGACGTACTGCGCCCGCACACTCACAGTTTCCATTGGTTTCGGCCACCTCTGTATTTTGCGGTTGCCAGTGTCATTTTTGTGATGTTGCAGCTAGTAATATGAGCCCAGTTGCATAGTCACAAAAGTGATCATTGGAAACTGTGTCTCCTCAGCCAGGCCTGTGCACAAACTGTCTATCTCTCGCTCCTGACTCTCTGCCTCCCCCCCTCCTCCTCCCCCTTCCTCCCCCTCCTCCTCCTCCCCCTCTCGCTGCTACTTCCTCTGGCTTGCATGGGAACTCCAAACATCTCTGTATGCTGTTTGACTAAGGACATGTTCTGAGTTTACTGATATTTTTCATTACAGACAATCTCGAAAAATTATATGCATTTAATATAATCTAAGCTGAAATAAATTACACTTGAAAAGACTGAAAACAAAACAGAATAAGCATCAGGTTGAACGTTGAATGCATGAGTTTAAATCATCTTTTGGTTTCTAAGACTTAAGAAATGCTGCTAATATTTGTGCAAGTAGAATAAATACATAAAATACTAATAACTATACAACGCGTTATTTCCAGTGCTGTTAGCATATTTGCTGTCGTGTTTGCATATTTCTAATAATAATACTATAATAATATTAGTGCGTGCGAGATAGACTGCAGATATGAATAGATGTTTAGTTTTCATTTTGTCATTGAAAAGTAAGAAGAAGAAAAAAAAGGAGGAGGAGGAAGGAGGAGGAAATGGAAAAACACGCGGAAGCTCTCGGTGTAGTCAGTTTCCATGGCAACAGCCGGGGCGTGAAAAGGCTCGTTGGCCTTCGCCGCGCCCGCGGTGTGTAACATTCATAATTGGCCGGGGTTAATACGTCGGCGGTCGACAGTCGCGACGTCACACCGCCGCATCCATCACCCGCGTGTCACAATAACGCCGTTAGAAATGATGCTCAATTTATTCAGGCGGCGCGACACGGATTTCTCCCTCTCCCTCTCCCTCTCCCTCTCCCCGCGCTCATCTTAAAGTGATTGATTGACGGGAGGGAGCGTCTCTTTTCCGAGCGTTTGATCCTTAGATTATTGCCGCTGTTAATTTTTTTTGCCCGGGCGGCGACGGCGCACGAGTCCCTCACCAGTCACATTTGTTTTAATTATCACTGTTATTATTCTGCAGAAAGAATCGATCCTGTTCCCTGGAAAATGATTTAGCAGCATTTGAGACAACCAAGCTCGCAATAACATCTACTTTTCTCTCCTTTTTTTTATTTTTTTTTTTATTTCAGAAAGGTTAACAAGTGCTACCGGGGTCGATCTTGCCCGATAATCGTTCACTGCAGGCAAGTATGACTATTTGAACTTTGTGCAAGTGGATGACCCCGCTGAATTATGATGGGGAGTGTTTGTCGTGGCCTGTGTGTGTGTTGGAGGGGGGGGCGGAGGCTGTTTATTTAAAGCCGCTCAGTCCATTTACTATCCGGCTCCACCGGAGCCGCTGTTTATTCCACCGACTGTGTCCTTATGTAAATAGCCAAAGACACTTCCATTTCCCATTTGGTTGAGTTAGTTAACTGGCCATGATTGGTTTGCATTAAACACCAGGTATCTGTCCAAGCACTTTTAATAGTCACATCCTGTTAAGTCATGCATGGGGCCAGTAAGCCTGCTCTCCCTCTGAGGGAGCTGTATGGACTGAGTGTCTTGCAGTGGATTAATGAAGCTGTGGTGCTCAGGCCGCTCTCCTGTTTTATTGGCCTTGCCTTTATTAGAAAGATGTCCACGCCTTGTTTGCAATTAACATGCAGAGCCGCTGAATGGCTGGCGGGCACAAAGGGAGGCTTTTCATGGGGCTATCTCTGGAGTAATGGAAAAGCAAGGCTCTCCAAAAGCTGTTCTCGAACCGCCCCTGGCCTCTCAACCTCTCCTCTGCTCCTGAGGTGCATGCATTTAAAAGCCTTTGTCCCCAGCGTGCCTTAGAAACCGTTCCCCCCTCTTTCCAATAGCCCGAGCAAGCCGCAAGACCACACATGCACTCATGTGCAAAGGTTTAGCATAATCACATTTATTTGAGCGTCAAATATTCACCTCCATTTTTTTTTTGCAAGAAAGTGTTGGATTATTATTGATTTTGGCTTTTTTTTTTTTTTAAATAACCCACTTCATCTGTAACGTCACGTGCGAGTGTGCGTCTGTCGCCTTATCCGTGTTTAAATGTACTCAATAGTCTCTCAGCAGATGTAAATGAGCAATTTGTTTCCCTCGTAAGAAAAACACAGTGAGATTAAAGCGTCTCACTCCGCCACCTTAATGATCTCTGTCTCTCCGACTCTCTGCAGCGATGGATCCGGCAGGAGTGGGACTTACATTCTGATTGACATGGTCCTCAATAGGATGGCTAAAGGTAACGATCAATGGCTTCCCTTTCACTCTTTCTGCTCGCGTTCAAGTGTTGCCCTGGCAACGCCAAAGCCTCTCATTTTCCACAGAGGGTCTTGGGGATGCATTAGAGGGTGACTTTGCCGAGGCCTGGAGAGGCGGCGAAGACGGAGGCAGACACGGAGGGAGCAGAACAAAGAGAAAACAGAGAAAAGGGAAATGAAAAAGAAACCTCTGCCCACATTAGTAATTATCTATTTAAGCCACCTTCACACCGTATTGACCTGCCCCCGCCGCCGCAACATGAATTTAGATTGCACATGCATGGAAATTAAATGTTTAGAGTGAAAATACATTTTTAAAAAGCTGCAATTTGCTCCAGTGGTTTGAATCGATATTTAATATTTAATGGGGGATATTGTGCTTCTTTGATTTCGTCATCGATTTGTTCTTAACAGTTTAAAATTTCACATAGAAAATTGTTGATATTTTTTTTTTCTTTTTCTTGTTTTACACAAATGTGAGCAGAACGTCAGCACGGTGTTAGAAATTCAGACTTCAAGGCGCATTTGCACTGCTGCGAAAATACAGTCGGCCACAAATCACAGTAATTTGGTGCTAATGTGGAAGTAAAGACTCACGATTGATTCACACAAGATTGATTTGTCTCCGAGTCGGAGGCTTTTGTGACGAGCTTCCAGCTGAATCTAACAAAACCAGAGCTGTAGCTTAAGGAGAGCATCATTAAGCACAATGATTATTTTGAAATCTTTTGAGGTGTCCGATTGTTAAGCGTCTATTGTTGCCGGGTTCTTGCAAAGGCCGCTTTACGTCACCTTAAAGCTCTCTGTGGCTCAGCCGGCCCTTTGCTCTCTGACCTCCGCCCTCTCCCTCCTCCCCCCGTCTGCCCTTCCTCCTACGGTGCAGCCTCATCAGCGCAGGTTAGCGTTCATCCCGTGCAGAGCTTCCCTTCGCTGTCAGCGACGCGGTAATAAGACCGACCCGCCCTGATGGAGTTCGTATAGTTCGCGGCGATGAAAGGTGCCAGCCGCTCTCTTTTAACCTTTTGTTTTTCTGCACTGCGGCCAAATGTATGAAACGTACATAATCTCGCTCTCCAAAGCTTTTTATTTTTTCTCCTTTGGTCGGAGAGCCTCTCTTCAGCTTAACTTTGGAATCCAGCCCATCTAAGACATGAAAGTCTTGTCGGAGCACTGGAGTACTTTGAGTGCAAAGTCCAGCTGCATTAAATCCCACTTTCTCCTTCTTTCTCACCCACACACACACACACACATACATGCACTCATGCTCCATCTCCTTTGCTTCGTTTCTCATGCCTCACTTTCAGAAAACATCTCGAGAGTTCTCCCTCTCCGGGTTTCCTCTCCACGTCTCTCTCTCTCTGCGCCGGCTCTTCTCAAACGAGCTCTGGCGTTTGAAATCCACGGATCTGAACGTGGAAGGAGGTTTCCGGTCGCCGCCTCCGAGCGGCCGATCGCCGCTGAAGGCAACTGTTGCGCGGGTGAAACCGTGGCCGCGCAGAGCCGCCGCAAATCATTTTAAACAGAGCTAGCGTCGTTGCACGGCCGACTCTGGCGGCGTCGCATCAAAATTCCCTTTCTAGTTAGAACCAAATCTTTGAATAAGAGTCGCGCGGAGCAGCCGGTGCGTAGTGTTTTTGACTGCGTTATTTCACATATCCAAAACCCCCCAAAAATATCCTCTTGCATATTTTATCGGGAAACAGTCCGTGGCTCTCGTCCAAGTCTTTCGAGGGATGAATGTAATAATTTTCAATCGCTGCGCTGTTCCAAAGGGAGCCCAGTATAAAGAGAGATTGACAGATGTGAGCTGGATTACTCCGCTGCTTTGAACTCAGTCCAATTTTCGGTCTGTTGCAGGTGCTAAAGAGATTGATATTGCCGCTACCCTGGAGCACTTGAGAGACCAGAGAGCTGGCATGGTCCAGACAAAGGTAAGGTCCCCGGCTTTGAGTTGGAGAGGTGGGGGGGGGGGGGTGGGGGGGGGAATAGAGGGAGGGAGGGAGGTAAAGCGCGGGGTAGAGGGTGGGGTGGTGGATGCATGGGGGGGGGTTGGTTGCAGCAGTCATTCAAACGTACGATTGTCTACTTCATGTGCACGGGGATCAGGGGAAATGATGGTGTAATTGATAACTGCTTCAGGATTAGAAAAACATTATCTTGTGAAGATAATAAACTCCAGTGTTCCACATTTATCACAAGGAGCGAGAAGGTCTTTGAATATTTTGGATGAAAACGGCAGCAGTTATAAGATTTCAGGATCATTCCTGTCGCCTGAACAGAAACAGGATGGAATTAGGGTTTATTTTTGACACTGGTTACATCCAGACATACGTATATATGAGCCTGAGATGTTGCCTTCAAACTAAAACAAAACAAAGGAAGTTCAATCTACAGTGAAATAAAGATCTCATCCAATCATTTCTAGTAGCTACACTATTTAGTCTCAGTTTATATCACCACCTCCACCTCACACATATTTTAGGGCGTGTACAAAGCACTTCCTCTCATCCACTAATACACACATTAGGTAGGAATTCTCTTTTGTTTCTGTCTTGTAATTGGAAGAAATAATAATAATAATAATAATAGCAAACCTCACGCAGCGCTGGGTGATAATATTTATGAGAGCTGCTTGCTTGCAGACTCCTAGGTGCTTCATTAACGCCGCTTCCTTTTCAGCCTCACTCTGTTCAGAACCCAAGAGCTGCCTCCTTTTTTTTTTTCTTTTTTTTTTCCTCTCTGACAAGTCTAAGTGAAATTACATTGGAATATTGTTGATTCCACTTTGAGGCTTCATGCTGGGCCTACACAGAAATTAGATTGTAATGAGGTATGAAATTTAGAGTTAGGTTTCAAGGATTGGACGACCAATTATGTTTCTCTCCTCCCCTTCACGATGTTGCCACTATATTTTGGGATGGAGCTCAAGAAAAAATTAATTTCTCCCATTTTTCAAAAAAAAAATATTCTGGTTACTCCCTTTTGACAAACACCAACATGCAGTAATTACAGCGGCGCTTTGCTTAGATCCAGCCTCTGATCTGTGGAGCAGAGATTGATCTCCCCCCAGTGGTGCAAGTGTGAACAACACAGCACGGCCGCACGGAAATAATATTTCAAAAGTACCTTTTCTTTTTATGCACAAAAACTTTCCACTCAACTTGGGGTTTAGATAAAGATAGAGACGGATGCTCTTACACATTTTCTGGCCCCATCGCAGCTTCAGAAGACGCATAAAAATAGAAAACACTCCAGATAATCTCCACTGCAAAGAGAAAGGCACGGCCACCAGTGACTCCTCGGTATTGATTTAGCCTATCCTCGGGCCAGACTATGGCAGGCTGTGTGTTGACACATCTAAAGACTGTTCCCTCCAACTCCTACGTACCTTTTCTCTGCGAGAGGACCCTGTGGCCTGCAGCCTGGGGAGAGGAGAGGAATATAAAAACACCAGGTCCATGGGGCAAACATCAATCAGCCCCTTTTGCGCTCCTCTGGGAGAACTATGAGTCGGTTTCACAAACAAATCCACGCATCCACACACACACACACACACACATAGATAAAGCTGAGAGACAGCTTGACTCAAAAGCTCCATTTTAAGACACACCTGGCTGGATCGATGGCGTTGCCGGCTGCTCGTGCACTTCAAGTTGAAAGCTCAGAGATTGCTTCCCCTTCGCCTCCAGTCGGTGGCCAAGCACATCCTGGGCAGGGTCAGGAGATACGCAGGAGTAGCAGGAGCTGTCAGTCATCCTGAAATGGCATTTGAGTTGTTACATACGTGGACGCACGCTCAAACTTTATCCACCCTTTTCCTTTCTTTTTCCTCCTCCTTTTCCCTTCTCCTCCTCCTCCTCCTCAGGAGCAGTTCGAGTTTGCCCTGACAGCCGTGGCAGAGGAGGTGAACGCCATCCTGAAAGCGCTTCCTCAGTGAAGGCATCACAGATCGCCGCCGCCGCCGCCCCCCCATCACCTCCTTCTCGCTCGCCGAGCACCGGTTTCCTCTGCCCACTCAAGACTGACATCTCCCTGCCCTTCCTTCTCCTCCTCCTCTGTCTCTTCCTCCTCTTCACCTCTATATATACTGTATACTTATGAATGTCGTGCAGGAAATCTCACCTGGATCCCCTATTTGCAAATTTTCAGAGTGTTGACCTGTCTTGTTTTTTAGCAATTCGGGGGGAAAAAAATGCGAGGTGGGGGCCTGATCCGGTGTCAGTATGAACCGCGGTACCTCTGTAACTGTGATGTTGTTCCTGAACACGCCGTTCTAGTGCCACCGGCGAAATGTTTACGTGGTGTCAAGTGAAGAATTTTGTTCTAAAACAGGCCGTCTAAGAAATAAAGCGACACAGACGCTCAAAAGCGGCGATTGGTGCATTTAAAACAAACTGAATCTGAAGATTAGTGGTCCAAGTCTTGAGTTTTTCAAACTGCTTAAGATCTGAGGCAACGTTTAGCATTTTAACCCCCGCCACAAAACAGAAGATTGATCTTGCCGATCGTCTAATCACTTCCGCTCTGAACTAAATAGTACTTTCATTATAACAACATGCAAAGAAAGCAGATGAAGCTCTCACCTGTAAAAACCGTGTACAGACCATATCCTCTAAACGAATCGATGTAGCTCCGCCTCCATGATCTGAATCAATGTACCCAGCATCACGCGTGCAGACGTTGTGCATTGTTGTACTGTGGGTCCGGACATCTCACTCATGTATTAAACCTTTTTCAGATCCTCTGAGAAGGTTCTCACAGATCCTGATTATAGCAACATATCAGCTGTTTTTCTATTCCTCATTGTATCAATTCTTCTTTTTTTTTTTCAGTTACATAAAGATCTAATATTAAATGTGAAATATACCAACTGAGATAGTTATTGCTTCTATTTAAAGACACTGTCATCCTATATCAGTAGTAATAATATGATGTGTTTAAGAAGAACTTATATCGGGATTGTTGCTGAATTTGTTCGTCCCTCCATCACTGGTATATTGTGACATTTTGTGCAACATGGCAGATTATTCCCTCCGTGTATAGACAACGAATGACTTTATGAATCCTTACATGGTGAATACCGAGAGCCTCAATGAGAACTATATATTTTGTGTGAGATTGATAATAAATCCCTATAGACTCTACTGCTCCTCTGTCTGGTGTGTAGTGTTGTTTCTCACACACAAACACAAACGGGACCGAGCCCTCGCCCTCCTCGTTTGATTGAACGTCAGCCTCAGAGAAGTCACAAAGAAGAGAAAATAAAAAAAGAAAAAGAAAGGAGCTGCACGGTGCTCCCAGAGGGTTCGCATCCTGGAGAAGACTCCCAGGTTTGTGCGGATGAAATGTCTGGTTCACCGGCCCTGTCGGCACTGCAGAGAGGGGCTGAGGGTTTAAAATGAAATCACTCATGTATTTCAACCCTCTCCCTCAATATTACGGAGCGGAGGAGAAAGTTTAGGCTGATCAATATTTACTGAAGGGTGGAGCTTTCATTGCTTCCAGTTATTTATTCTTTCCTAAACGTTCGTAATTCTCAGATCAGCTCGTGATAATAACCTCTCACCGGTAAAACAGCAGCTGTTGTCAATAAGATTCATACCTGTTTGCTCCCATTTATTCTTATAACATCTACTTTACTGCAATTAATACTTTGAACGCTGCCTCCATCCATTCCTTTCTATCCACTAACACCCTCCATGTATCATGTTTAAAGGATGCATGTATGAATTAATCTGCTTGTTTCTCCCTCCTCCCTTCTCTCCCGTCCCTCCTCCCTGTTTATTTATTTATTTATTTTCTTTCTCTGTGTCTCTTCTCGGCCGATCTGAAGCAGATGGGTTCCCCCCTTTACGAGCAGCTCAGGGTTTCTTCCCGTTAGAGGGGAGTTTCCCTCTCTCTCTCACCGTCATCTCAGCGTGCGCTGTTTACTGTACGAACTAACCTGAATCGCTTTTCTTTTGTTTTTGTTTCTTTCAAATAATTGCTCTTTGGGTAAAAGAGTTGCATGCACATAAATGTTTATTCACTTTAATGTTTTTGTGACAAATGCAACATGTAGAATGACTTAAATATTTCAAAATAGGTGGAAATAAAATCAGTGCAGGTTTTTCGGAATCTATTAAAACATGAAGTCTTCATTTTATATATATTTTTCATTGACATTAACATTAGTTGCCTCTGTCTGTTCAATCATTTCCTAATAATAACTTTTAGACGTGCATTTGTCCCCGGACCTTGTAAATCTGATCTATTGTTTTTAGCTCATCCTATTCTAAACTGGAAGCAGAGACATCAGGACTTTCAACAATGAAGCTATTTCTAGTCATTTTGAGCCTGTGTCTCTTTTAAAAGTGACACAATATCCTAGTTAAATAAATAAACAAGTCTATTGTCTCTAATTATCACAAATTCACATGATTGATAGTCCAAATTAACTGTAAGAAAACTGTTTACTAATGCAGTCGAGAGCAGATGTTACTTTTGAGTTGCCACATCAGGAAAAGTGTCATTAGACGATTCCGACTTTTCCCAGCTAAGCTACAGAAATGATTTCATCAGTGGTCGGGTTTCACTTTCTAAAAAGATCAACAACAACACAAATACAAATCATGAAAAAGTCTACTTTGCTCAAAATACATGGACATTTGCTCATTTCTAAATTTGAACCACACAAACGCGTGGAAATGCCAATAATAAAGCTATTTCTAGTCATTTTGACCCTGTGTCTTGTTTAAAATGAGACCATATCCAAGTTATATAAAAGAAATAAATAAACAAAAACAAATCTATTGTTTCTAATTATCATGAGTTCATATGATTAGTCAGAATAGTCAAAATTTATTGTAAAAAAAAAAAAAAAAAAGAGCAGATGTTAATTTTGGGTTGCCATATCAGGAAAAATACCATTAGCTGATCCAACTTTTTCCAACTAAGCTACAGAAATGACGTCATCAGTGGGAGGGTTTCACTTTCTAAAAAGGTCCACAGCAAAAAATGTTAATACATCATTAATATTTGTTGTTGACAATAATCTATAAAGTAATGATCCAAAGATCAAATGTCATAAACACCAGCTAAATGGGGCCATTCTGTCACAACCTGGCAACCCACATTTAGTTGGTATCTTATTGGTTTATTACTCACCTGCAGACTTTGCTCACAGTTTATTAACTGTTTATAAATGATGATTTAACGTGAATAAATATCCACAACTAAAAGTATCAGTTCTGATCAGCCACGTATATTATTGCTTGTTTAAATATTGAGCTAAGAGATTATAAAATTAACACTGGAGGAATTGGACGGACAAAGGCGAGTGGAGAATGTATCGTTTCCAACAACCTCGACTATGTGGCGTCCTCATGTGAATGCATATTCATGTGTGTGCGCTGCCCGCTGACGTGTCCCTCCCTCCCCTGACAGTTCTAATAGCTGGGAATGAGACTTCATGCACTTCCTGAGACCTCATTTGCATATGATTCGCTGATGAGCTGCCACCGCTAACCAGCAACACCAAACCAAAGCCCTATTAATATTCACCCATTCAGGTTGTAAAGCACACAAACCTAATCAGCTTAGAAATTACTGTATGGAAACCATAATTACGCGTGTTTAATTGCTTATCATCTGATGGGTACAAGTTTATTAGAAAATGTATTCATGGTAATTGCTTCCTGAGGTATCTGCTGTGCTACAATAGCATGTGATATCCTGTCAGCTCCCATTTGGGAGGATTAATGCCTTCTGAAAAAGTCACAAAATTAGATACTGTGCATTGGTTCTTTTGGATGCTTGGTTTAACTCAAAGTGATTTTTAATTTAGGGATTTCTAAATTATTGCTTAAGCTCGGATAAGTCTTTGGAGTGAGATCCGTCAGAATCAGCATATCTCGCTGTTGTTGAGGAGTGCTGGAGTATCACAGGGATATAAATGACTACAGAGTAGGCAAATCACTGTGTAATCACGATGCTGCCAGAAAAATGCTCAAACCAAACGAAGTGAAGAGTCGCAGGCAAGAAATGAAGAAATGCGTCTTGTTGAGAGAAGACGGCGAATCAGTCGGTCCTGAAACGAGTGAGCAGATCAAAACACGGTGCAGGTCCCTCGAAGAGGCCTCCACCGTGCCAAGAACTTCGAGTGGATCTTTTCAGCCGCGGACCTCAGCGAGTCTTCCAGCTCCTGCCCACTCTTTGATGATCTCTCTATGGTTTATTGTAATCACTGTTGGCTCTCGGTCCTTCTGACACACTCGTAAATCCATGTAGCTTTATGAGGAAATACAGCCAGTAGTTCCTCTTTAGATAAATTTTTCTTTCATTAAATCCCTGATTCCCAACCAGAAGCGGTTCCATTTTTCCATATTTTATGTGCGCTTGATATATGAGATATGTATATTGTGTTCAAGAGGAAAGACGACAACATGGTGCTAAAATGATGAAGCCGCTTTTTTTCACTGGCAGAAAATGCTTTAAATAGCTATTAGAAATATTTTGGTCACGTCTTTCAGCTGGTTTTGATTTCAACGCTCAGCTTTTGTGCATTATTTGTAGCAGGCTAGGTCACCATCTGACCAGTCAGTAAAGTCACAGACAAACCAAGCCGCCATGAAAAGTCGCCTTGCGTCATCCATGTCTGGAGTACTACCAGCAGGTGGCAGTAGTCTGTGTTTGTCTTTCAAAGATCGAAAGACGCAAGGAAGAGCAACAAATCATCATAGAGCGGTGACCTCTGCTGAATCATGCTAATCCTTTGCTCTACAGCCCTAGGGCGTCCGTGGAGGTAGTGCAGAGGGGACGCAAAATCTTTGGTTGATGAAACATTTTTTATACATTTTTTCTTCATTATTAACCACAATTTCTAAATACAAAATACAAAACACAAAATACACATTAACATGAACCCAACATATTTTTGTAAAGGGATCAATGGAGGCAGAAGACGTTATCTTTCAGTCGGCACTTCACACATTCAGCGATACAGGAGCTGTCTCAACAGCGTATCGTTTCACATAGAGCACCACACTAGCCAAGACCTGTCAATCTAAGCCTCCTGTACGCAGTAGGCCCCGCCCCTATCCTTGCTAAACTAATCTGACTCTGTCAGGTTCCCTGCAATTGGCCGAGAGCCTATTCAGTCCCCGGGTGAAATCCCAGTCGCACGCTGCAATGTTAGCAGAAGAGAAGCCAATATGTGCATGATATACTGTATATAGGTGTTTTTATGTCAGGTATGTTTACAGCAGATGCATGGCCACACTACTGTTGCACATGTTTTAAGTAGAAAAATTAATATCTGAATGGCTTAATATTGAATGCAAAATAATATGAAATGACAATAATAATCTACTGTATATTTATAAATAGCAGTAGCAGGAGTTTAATATAGAACACATATAGTAGGTAGGGGGTCCCTACTTAATCGCTCCACCAGTTTGGGGTCCTTGGCCTGGTCTAAAGTTTATTCTAGATGTTGTAGTGCAAATATTTGTATGTTCCGGTGAGGTCCTTCTTTGAACTTCCACTCATTAAAACTGAGCCCGCTGCAAGTTCCTTCCTCATTTTTGCAGAGCGCCAGCTAAGATACTGATAATGAATATAAACTAATAATTAAATCCTAGGCCCAAGTGGTAGAGGTATAAAAGAAAGTGTGGAAAAGGAGTGCCTACGAAGTCTCTGATCTATCAAAGGGGTGCAAAGAAGGGGGCCTCTTGACGCCCCTTGACAGAGCTGCGGGGCTACGCTGGAGGAAATGTGGTGGGAACGACTGCAGAAGACTCTTCCAGTGACTTCAGCCTAAGTTTGGACTCGCTGAGAAATGCTGATATTAACATTTGCTCTAATGGGCTCATGGGTGAAATATCCCCTACAGATGCCGCGGACAAGTCAACAAACATAATTATTTTGTGTATTAAAGCACGTCCTGATGAATTATGAGCAAGAACTGTAGCCTTAATCAGATCCACTTGGTTGCTTAAAAAATAATTGCTGAGTACATTTTTAAAAAAGCACAGCTGCTTAACTTTTCAAGTCACGTCCAGTTTTTGGATCCAAAGACCAAGAGGTACTTTAGCTCCCTAAACTAAATAAAAAAAACACCTGCAGATCATTCAACTTTTGAATGCTAACAACCAACAAGATGACAAACATGTCATTTCCCTGTGGAGAGGGGTTGGGAAATCCCAGAGTGTTTGCTTGTTGGAAAAACTGTCTGGGATGCTTTCCAGGATTTCCCAAAGAGAAAAGCCTTGTTTTTCTTAGCTGGTGTTGTTGGGAGTGAATGGGGAGCAGATTGCAGAGGCTTCTCCTCTCATGTCCGTCCAAGGCCTTGATACCTTTGATCTTCTTAAGAAACAAACAAGCTTTTAAACCCAGCACTCTCGTCTAGTGTCTCTCCTCTTCTTCATTCTCCCGTCGTCAAAAACGCTGATCCTGAGAAAATTGATCTTGCATGAATAGCTGCTCAGCGTTGTGCTTATGCAGTGACTTGTGCTTTAAAATGTGGACTCCCGCCATGTTGTCAGGAAAACTTTGCTCGATTCACATGATCAAATCTGGGTGTTTAAAGCCGGAGCAGATGTGATGCTCGCTGGTGATTTAACTTCATCTTGACTCTGCACAGTCGTGTGTAGCTTCAGGATAAAATTCCACAACAGCTTTATGTTTTGTTTTGTTTTTGTGCTGTAAACTGCGAAGCCCACACATTAAACAGAGTTTCAAATGATTTACCTCTCTGGGTAATAGTCATGGAACTTTTTTAAAACATCAAACCAGAATTTAAACTTTGAAACAGGTTTCAGTAACGAGGGAGTCTCGAAATAATTTATCTATGGAAAATCATGAAAAAGCCTACTTTGTTCAAACTACATGGAGAACAGTTCATCACACCGTAAAAACTACACTCAACTAGTGCGCATGATGTGCAACTCTTGATACCAGCAGGTGGCAGTAGTGTGTACTTATCAGTCAACAAGTTAGCTAGAAAGAAGCTAGGCCTCTTCTAAGCATGCAGCTTAGTGATATTTGATGCCACCAATTTCCTTTCCAATCTGATACCCAGTAAAATTCAGGCTGGTATCGGCGATACCAATCCAATATCGATACTTTGTGTAGATAAACCTTAATGTATCTGGTAAAACCTACAAAACAAAGTGCATTATTTTTTTTTATTTAACACTCTGAAGTATATTGAGGTAGTGGCCTCATTTACTATACAGCCTTGCATCTTAATTCTGACCCTGTGTTCTCCTTTTCTGTCCTCCTCATCATAAATGCTTCGTATTCTGTGTCGTGGTTTAACCTGAGGTGTTTCTCAAGGTTTGTTGTTGCCGCAACTCAATAGTTTAGCATCGGTATTTCAGTATCGCTACTGATCAGCTGCGGTATATTTCTTTTCTTTTCACGTTGCTGCTAAATATTTGTGTGTTTGAATGCTGTTTGTGAGATCCATTTTCCTACTAGTGATTTAGTAAACTGTATTGAACAGCCAATCATAGTGATATCTCTAGGGGTCCAACCAATGCCAATGGTGCAGGACAGAATTTACAGTCACAGACGGTTCAGCGTTAAACCAACGTCGACTATGATGTTGGTACGTCACAGCACACGGCAAAAGATTTGGTAAAAGGTTTGGGAATGAAGGTGAAAGCCAAGTTGAAAAGACAATCATGAAGCAAATCTTCTCTCTTTACTCACTTTGCCTTCTTCTCTGTGGTTACCGATGGGCGAACAGCCGCCACAGTGACATTTTACACCGTTTCATCAATGTCCCATCATGCATCTGGGGGATACCCTGGCATTTGGCTTGTGTTTTTATCAGCGTCTGCGGCGGCGCTGACCAGCACGACTTCAATCCTGCTCACTGTCACTCATCATAAGTGAGTTTATCAACACGCATCTAATCGCCGCACTCCGCGGGGACCTCAGCCATTAGCATACCAAGATTGCTTTCTTTTGCTCGGCTGAGAACGCGACTCCTTTGCATAATTATTAATGATAAAGAGACGGTGAACAAACGTGTCAGAAGGTATTAGCATCGAGTATACAACTAGATTCTAAAGGATCCGTTTAGTGACATGCTGGGAGGAGAGACGAGGGCAGAGGGTAGCGAAACCGAGTCGGGAGAGCAACGCTGTCAAGGGAAGCACTTTTGCATGAAGGGAAGGGGTTAATTAAAGGTCCGAGGAAGGAGAATATACAGAGGTGGGATATTGTTTTGCGTTTTTTTAAATCATTCCTTAAATAGGAAGCTCCACTGAGATTTAAGAGTCGGCCAAAAACAGAAAAATAAAACCGATCCTTCACATAGCAGACAACTAGATAAATACTAAAAGGAAGGAAGCGGCATGGTGTATGAGAAGGCAAGCCTGAAGTATTACAGATAATTACATCAAAGAAAATATTGGTCCAGTTGAAGGGAAAATCCACAGCGGTGAAATGCACAAGATGTTTACATACGGTGGAGCCACTGTAGTATTTCTGCTGCGCGCCATTAAAGCAGCAGGCCCATATTGTCTGTCATCTGCTGTCGGTAATTACCACTTTTTACACTGTCTTACTCTCGGTGGATAATGTTCAGCGTCTATTCGAGAAGTGTTTCGTGTGAACAGTTTAACTGTTCGCCACTTTATATGAAACAGCTGCACTCGCTTTTTTACAGGACAGGAATAAATAAGTCATGTGGTTCAGTCGGGGGTTGAGACGCCCTCCCCTTGTTCTCCGCTAAACACGGGCCCGTATACCCCCCCTGCACGGCATAATAGCGCGATATTAAAAATGCCCACAGCGACTGTTAAGTCACGGCAGCACGTTTGCGCCACGATGGATGACCTTTAGTAAATCTTAACGAGGCGTCCTCGCCGGTTTCAAAAGCAAAACATACTGTAGCGTGTAGAATAATAACAGCTGTGTGAAAAATGGAGCAGCTGCAGATTAAATTGGGTTTCCGTACAATCTATAGTCGCGCGGTGTTCGCTCGTGGCGTCATTTTTCTTCCGATTTGGTTTATCTTTTGTCGAATGTTTGCACCCTTTCAGGAGGTGGGAGCCTGTCCAAACTTCACAGGTCACGGCATTGAGAATAATCTCAGGGGTCAGGGGGGGGGGTCGGCGCCGCTCTCCCTCCTGGCTCTCCTTCAGCAAATAACTGATAATAACCTCTGACCTCTCATCTTTGCATGAGAATTGACGTCGGTATTTCACATCCCCCCACTCTCTATAACAACATTTGAAATGCCAGCCCTTGAAATATAAAAACTTGATCATTATTATTATTTTTTTCTTTTCTTAATTTTAAATCAACCCATCCAGAGGCGACGGTGAAGGAGGAGGAGGAGGTGGAGGAGGAGGAGGAGGAAGAGGAGGAGGAGGAAGGGGAGGGGATGCAAGTGCATTTGGGAGGAGGAGGGTGGAGTCGGGGGAGGCAAGCTTTGGGCTCATCTGCATCGCAGATTAGGGTGCTTAGAGAAAAATCAACCATCCATGATTCATTACATGTTTCCTGCTGAGCCTCTGAGATGGCAACCGTCCTAGCAACAGGATCCTAGCAACAGCAACAACTCTCCAGCGCCGCGGCAGCCTATCAGGAACTTTGATGCCTGATCAAAATGTATCCAATAAAGAGGAGAGGGCATGTGGAAAAAAAGCGTGATGGTGCGTTTCCTCGTGCAGCTGGAGCGCAGACCGGGGTGCGTAAAGTCAGAGAATAAATCTCATTGTGTCCTCTGTTTATATCTAAGATAAGATCATGTTAAGATCATATAATCATGTTATGTATAACTAAATGTCATGTTGCATAGAAATAGATACACACCAATACACAGCACATGGACATATATTCGTCATGTCTTCTTCATACATTGACGCCTCATTACTTCTGTCCTTCTCTGCATATGATCAATCGTTAAACAAACTAAATATAAATTGTAATGAAAATGAAATTCACAAAGTATTTTGTTTCTCCTGAAGGGTATTTGCTGTTGCACATTTTACTTCACTACATCACACTATTGTTCATTTTCCGTTAACGCACCGAGCAGTTGTGCATCCTTGGGAGACACGGGAGGACACCTGTGTGTTATCTCTGACAGTGTTAGTGTTATTATTGTTGAACGTTGAGTGTTGGCTGCCGTCCATGTGTGCATGGGCGCTGCTTATTGCTGAATTGCCTTCGGGACAAATAAAGTTGTTTTGAATTGAATTGAATTGAATTAAACAAACGTGAACTCAAAGAACCACATAATGGGACAAGGACTAAATTCTAGGTGTGGGTTAATGTTTTTCTGTGCTTGTTATGAGCTGCGTGGCTATTATGGTCGTATTGCTATAAATAGGGAACAGCACCTGAATGCAGCATCTGTTCTATAAGCTTCAGTGAAATATCTACATATTGTGCCCATTATCACCAGACCAGTTTTTCCAGGATCATCTCTTAGGTGTAAACTTGTGGTTTGGATGTTTCTGACCTGATCGTAATATACGGAGGAAAAATGTCATTAATAACCTCTGTGCTTTAAACGTTCAATTTTCAAAATGTTTTCATAATTTCAAAAAGATTATGTTATTATATGTCTGCAATGTCTGAGATACAACATCTACTGAAGTTAGAAGGCTGACTACAATGACTAGCACCAGTACTGACAGGCCACAGTGAGTCACTGTAACATCTAGTCAGTCTCCTCAGTCAAACAAGGGAGGAGGAAAAAGTTGCAAAGCTGATAATAAGCTGGAGAGCTTATTTTATTTTGGTCTTGGCGAGCAACCTGAGAAAAGCAAGGCAGGAGGGAGTGGTGAGGTGGCTGGTAAGGATTCGGTTTTTAGTGCAGCATGAATCACCTAAACTGCTAATGACGAGTCTTACCGGATCATCATTCAAGCTGGTTGTAGCAGTGTGAGGTGGCTGGTTACGTCCGTGTGCTGAAGAAATTGTTGCAATTTTTTATACTTAGCAATTACGTATTGAACTACTACTACATAATGACAAATATCTCTGCCATTGTGTTGTAGTAGTAGTTCAATACGTAATTATTCCAAACTACTTTTGCATCTTCACTGGTTTAAGATAAAATATGCGTTTATTCATCCTACAACAGGGAAATTCTCATTAACAGCAGCAGACATCCACAGTGTGCACAGTGCACATAAGGGTGGACTATATATGAGAAAGAATAAAAAAGAATATAAAAAATAGGAAAAGATATATTACAAACAAATAACACAGCATTCAAGTACAAAAATATAGAAAAAAAAGAGTGTGCTTATATATACACACAAATACCATCAGGAAGGATGCAGACAGTGCAAAACTGCATTTATAAATATATATATATATATATGTACATGTGCTACGTACCACACACTGTAAGTTCCTTCTGAGCCGCTATTTTACATTTTCCTTCTTTCATTTCCTTTCAAATAATCAAACTACACGTCCATTCTGCAAAATATATTCTCTAAAGTGTTATTAAAAAAGAATGTGTGTACTTTTGCCCTTTATTACTCGCGCCTGCTTAACAACCTAATGATGATTGTGTATTTTTTTTCCCCCGGCCTCCTCCTCTCACATGTTAAAAAGTGTAGCATGTTTGTTCACCTGCCTCAATGTAATCATACATCATTATTCAAAGAGCGCTCTGACCGT
The DNA here is from genome assembly GCF_022458985.1 of Mugil cephalus. NCBI lineage: Eukaryota > Metazoa > Chordata > Actinopteri > Mugiliformes > Mugilidae > Mugil > Mugil cephalus. Next base: position 8,729,632 of record NC_061787.1, on the reverse strand, counting down.
CATCCGATGTCAGATAGGCCTGATCTGCACTTCAAAGGGACATGCTCTGTGTCCGACCAAACGCTCTGATAATTTCCAGCGTGATCATACATCACGTTGATGTCTTTCTCTCCACTTTGGAGTATTTCTGCCGTTTCTCTGCAGAGGTAGGGTTTATAGCATTTCCCCGCACAGCTACACACTAAACATTCAGAACCTCCGCACACTGTTCAGTTTTTCACGGATGGGTGTCTTCGAACAATATATATTCATATACTTGGACGGTTTTTATTTTTATCTGCCACGATGTTTGAGTCTCCATCGAGATTCAAATGTGAATAACTCCATTAGGAATAGTTTTAACTTGTCAAACTGAATCCTCCACTGAGGTGTAAGCTGTAGATAAAAGCTTGTCTGTGTCTGTTCTGTTTAATATATTAATGCAGACCTCCTGTAGGCGCCTATAAATACTTCTTGAACAAGTTTAAATACAAGAGCCTTCACATATGGAGAGTAAATTTTCTTCTTGTTTCGGAGGAAGTGAAGAAAAGTGATTTGCACATTGTTTCTTAGTCTCACTGCATGTATGTTTTCTTACAATCTTGTGCTGATTGCGCGCAGCAGGTGGGAGCTGTTTTTGTCATTAAACTAGCCTGTAGATTATTCCTCTATATTTTTGTCTCACAGTTTGATTCTACACTTTTCTGGATTCGGGATTTGGCTCCAATCAGCACACCGTTGTTTCCCTTGCTAGATTCTCTCCTCTGAAACGCATCCCAGATCACTCTGGCAAAAAATAACCTCCCAACTTTTGAGAGATGTGGCTTCTTCTCTTTGCTGGCATGAAAGAAAAAGCAGCACCCGGTGCATCCCAGGTAAGATTTCGACTGTATTTCCTTTTTGAACGGCTTTTCTTATACCTTCAACAGTAGGATTTCATTTTAAGCTGCTGCACTTCTCCTCCTCCTCCTCCTCCTCCTCCGACGGCCTTGAGTCAAAATGCTTCTGGAAATCCATCAAACAGGAATTGATAGAGGTAAAGAAGAAGAAGAGGTAAATATGGTTTGGTGGGGGCGGGTGGACTGAGGTCACACATGAGGAAAAGACTGAACAATTTCATCACCAGACAGATCCTATCATCGAGCCCCTCGGGAAAGAGAAAGGTACGTACTGTGCATTCAAGGCAAACTCAAGGAAAAATACTAAATCGAGAAGCCCAATAAAATATAACTTCATGCTCTGATCCCTCTTTAGCCTCTTTAGGTATTCAAGCAGCACATCTTTAACACTTTGATCCAGATTGAAATATTTAAACGGAAAACTCGTATGAAAAAATAAAAAAGCAGGAACACGATCTAAAAATAGGGAATGGCTAAAACTTGGTTTCATTCCAATGCAAAGAAGTTCTGTCTTCAGTCTTTTTGGCAGCAGGGTCAAAAATAAACAACCAACAACAGCACAAAGCCCTGCAAGAGTAGCAGTGGTTACACAACATTTTTGTGTCAGCAGACAGCTAGAGCAGGTTGACGTTGTCTACAAACTTTGTGCTTTGTTTATGCTTACAACCACAGACTGTATAAATATGGATAACACCTCTTCCTTCCAGCGTCAAATAACTAATTAAAACGAAACAAAAAACTGACACTTGAGCGTGCGTCAACCATATATTAACTACCTAAAATAACAGAACCCATCCTTGAAAACAATATATATATATTTGAGGTGTATTTTAGTGTTAAAGTTTGGCCTAAGTCCCATCCACTAACATGGAGGGGGTGGAGCTTATGACATATACTGCAGCCAGCCACCAGGGGGAGCTCTACTTGCTTTGGCTTTGAGCCATATATTAGAGAGAGTCTGGCCAACTCAAATCATGAGCGCCACATCAGAGGTAAGATCCTACAGTGTAACCCTACGGGGCAAATGTGCTAAGTTGAAATAAATGTGTTATTTTCACCATTAAGGGGCCTATAAATGTTATTGACAACGTCTGTCAATATATAAAAGGCCCCCACTTAAATATCCCAGCAACCTTACGTTAAATATCGTAAATTAGCCTGTAAAATGCTTTCACAGTTTATATGACGGTGTCTGCTATGTTTCTAAGCCTTTAGTCTAGATAACTAGCTAGAAAAAGGCTAGCATACGGCTCGGTTAACTTCAAACTTCATTCATTTGTAAAGCAGTGTTGGGCGTTTTTGAGATCAAGCTACACATTAATGATGCTATGACTTTATTTTTCCTATATAAAATCTTAACAAACGTCAAAGAGAGACATTGACATTTACCTCACGTAACTTTCTCCGTTTTTGTTCACTGGAGAAACGGTGGAGTTTCCCTCCCCACTGTGGCATATTTTAACTTTTAATCCAATCTTGTTCCCTGTTATTGCCACTTCTCTATGTGTGAATATTGGTTAGATGTATGTAACATGGCCACGAAACATGTGACCAGCTCAGAACCAATCAGCAGGATAGCTCAGACGGTCCATTCCCTAGCTGGCCAGACTCTCTCCAATATACGGCTCAGTTTGGCTTCACTTTTACTGAGTTATTTTGACATCCATATTCATACCGTCGATGCTAAAAGAAGCCATTCACACTGGTTTGGGAAAAATACACAGCCCCTCATTTGACTGAGCCTGGCTGCAAAGGGGGTGCCACTTTGGCAGGAGTGCAATTTAACATCATTTACTGGTGGACGGCAAAATGCATGCAGTACATGTACACAACCCTGTTAGATTACTTTCTAATGTGAATAGAGTCTCTGCATCGAGACTATGCAGAGGAAAGTAAACTGCTTTTATCCTGCACCATTTAGCCTTTCAGAATCCACCTCCGCTTTTAAACACAGATATTTTGGCTTTGCTTTCAGAGGGTGTAAGTGCATCTACACTCGTGTCTATCTTGAGCTTCGACCCATCAACACATACTGTGCCTTCTGTTCCACACTGAGCTCCTCTATCCTGGGATTAAGTGACACTCAGACTGTCCAGACATATTTCTGCCCCTGTCAGAAAAACAGCCACCTGAGTCAGACAGAAAACTTTACTTACTCCTGGTCCTGTCACACTCGCTGGTCTGTCAGGCTGTCGCGTGGTGCACTGCAGTTATAAAAAATGACCTTAACCATACTGGATTTGTGGTTATTGCACATCCAACTTCATCCAAAAACACAAAACAGGACGCTTTTGTTCGGACTCACATAAATCCTCCATCTATTCCCGAGACACGGAGCATTAATACCGCTAATAAGCAGCACTAGTAAACACGCAGCCATGGCACAAGGAATCAGTCACATAAGAATTCGGAGATTCATTGTCTTTCATTTGGATGAGTGTCAAGAACAAGTCACTTGGCAAATGCACTAAAAAATCTCCCAAATGTCTGCAGATTGATGTTAAATTATGTTTCACAGTTATTCACTTGACATTTAGAGAAACTCTATCACAATATACAACTAGTGGAAAGCCATTTTTGTAGGTGGAGGTGTGAATTTCCACGCTCCTTTTCGCCAGTTTACCAAAAAGACACCTTTTATCATGTCTCCTCTCCCTGCTGAGTGCACTCACTCACTTTCTACATCATTTCAGTGCCAAGGCAGCCAAAATATTCGATTCAGTTGTTTAAAAACTGTTGGTGCGTCAAGCTTCATTGACCCTAACTTTTTTTTATTATTATCCTGAAAGTCCTTCAGGTAGCAACAAAAGCACTCTCACAAGCGGATGAGTAACACGTTTTCTCTACAGCTCGGCGAAACGTTGTTTCACATAAAAGAGATTTATGGCAAATTTCTGCAACAAATCAATTAGATGCTGCCGGCAGAAAAAAAAAAAAAGATCTGTGTTTTTTTAGGACGTATTCCGTTTCATGTTGGTTTAATCCAATCAGGAGCAGTTATAAACCCAGTTACATTCATTAATTTTAATAGCTCTGTGCATTTGTAGCGAACACGACCTCCAATTTGAATGACTGCCACACTTTTATTATAATAACAATAAAGAGGCCATCCACACTGAGCTGGCTGAACAATGCGCTCCTCCATATTTTTTGCATGACATGAATAAAACATGGCGGATGCAGATGACCAAGTTTTGGGATATATTCAGTGTCAGGTCCGGTTTGATTGCTGCCTGCTTTTTTAAACATTGCTCATTATGTAGAAATCTATCCAGGTCTAATGTGGAAGTTGTTTATGTTAAGGGACTGAGTGAAAATTATTTGTGTTAGTCACAGTGTTGATTATACATCAAAATTAACAAAAACAGGAAGAAATTTTAAATTTACCTTTTATGGCAGCTGCACAGGGGTGACTTTTTTTTATCTTACACCACTGTTTAAATTATATCAAGGCTTCAAGTTATGCTTTAAGTAACAGGTAGGTGACCCCACACGTTGCAAGATGCACCTCAGCTCTACTCATGCTCATTTTTGAAACATCTGGAAAATACGTGGAGTCAGCAACTGCAAGGATTGGGATGACTGGTGCCATCCCCACTGAGCTTTAAAATCTCCTTCAGAAAACCTGAGAGCCACTTCACACAGGGTGCAACAATCTTGGGTATGTTGTCGGAGCAAAACTTTAACACCTCTTTCAACATAACTAAAAGTGCAGAGAGGTATTAGGATGGTTTACTCCAGTGTAAACCTCAATTATTTAGAAGAATAGAGGGTTGGGATGAAGAAAATAGTTTTTTGATGGGTTACCAGTTATTCAGGTCTTGGTATAAACCCCCCATAAAAACAAGCCAAAACAAGACCAGGGCAACTAGACTTGAAGGGTTTATTGAAGGACCCTTAAAGTCCTGTTGCCCTGTTGTTTCAGCTTGTCTTTTGAGTATAAATGTTTATCTATCTATCTATCTATCTATCTATCTATCTATCTATCTATCTATATATCTAGCCTTTGAGTTGTCAGACAGGTTTACGTCTCGTTTTATGTATCAAGTCTACTTACATTTGACATCATTTCTCTCCCCGTGTCGATAGGTGCTTCTCTTCATTCGGGTGCTTTTTCTTTTAAAAAAGAGGCCGACGGGAGCTGACAGGGGGCTTGGCGGTGAGCTGTCACTCCTCCTTTGCTCCTCAGGAGGTAGATGTCCTCGGGAGTGAAAGTCAATAGTACGATTCTTTTTTTTTTTTCTAGATGACTTTTGGAGGAGGAAGGCTGTGAAATCTTAGGCTACGGAAGGAGACGGGCCACTGCCTCTACGCTGTTTAATTAAACCCTTAGAGACCACTGGCTGCATGGGAACAAGGGCCAAATGAGTTGCTGGGTCATGTGGACGCATTCTGCCACATGAATAATACAAAACACTGCAGGCTCATTCAAAACAATCTGAGAACGCTGCTCCTTCCGCGGCTCTGTCCATGTGACAGGAAAATCCAGGGCGTCCTGGCCCAGCTTCTGTCCACTTATTGAGCTTAGGAAAGCAGCTGGCAAAGACTCACATGCGACAGGAAGAGATACCGGGGCTCAGGTAATTGGAAAAAATGAGAAATAAATATACATTGGTTGAGCTTTTTTGGTGTCTTTCAGCTTAGTGTTTTGGTTTCGGTTCAGACTCACTTCCATCAGTAGGTTGTTGTTTTCAGCAAGAAAAAGCTCAGATAAACCCACTGAACTGCCCAGCACCAAACGGCAGAACAGAGCTAAAAGAGATTAGCACATAAGTGATATTTATCTGCTGTAAATTAGCATTATTAGATCATAATAGCATCTACCGCTAGGAGAGTTTAAAACCATAGAGGGTATGCACGTGACGTCACAGCAAGCGAAGTCTCCATGGTTACGGCCACTGAGTGGCAAAAAGTGACAGTTGAACGTGGAGATAAGCTACGCTAGTTTCAATTATAGGCTTTAAAAGTGTCTAAATTATTATTAGTAAATGAAACGCTGCATTACGAAGAACACAACTGGAGTCCAGACACCGAAACCTGGTGTTGCGGTTCACACTTAACGTCAGGTAATATTAATTTAAGCTGTATTTCATTTTTTTATCTTAATTTTTTTTTACGTTCTTATGTTAAGTTATTGTTGGAAATATTTCGGTTCCAACAATAAATAACAATAAACGTAATATTTGTGATCACTCCTCGCAGGCTGCAGTATTATATGGCTAACGTTACTTCTGAGTAAAGCTCCTAGCGTTAGCATCTTTTCTTTAGCTACATTTATCTGAAATGACCTAAAACTTACTTACTACTAACTGAAACTGAGGCGAATTTCCAAATCCATACTAGTTCGTATAGATCCTTGTCGAGTCCAAGTGTCCTTAATTTGACGTGATAATCCACATTTTTCCCGTTCTCCCAGTGTTTACCTCTACATTTCACCCATGATTTGCCACACACGGGGCGTGGCCTCGGGCGGAAGTGACGTCACTGCACATACTTCATTTCAAAGGTTTGTTTGGGGAATTCAGTTGTTTAAAAGTTGTATATAATAACACAGATGATACACAGAAATATTTACAGCTGTGAAATTTATGAATGAACAAGGATTGACCTTATAAACTGACATCTGATCAGTATTGACAATGTGTGTGTTTTAGTTCTTGAGAAAGTCTTACATTGATATGATTAAATAAAAATACTGTACAACACTATAAAAAGTCGACTACCTTCAAAGGCAGGTTTTCTTTAAAGCATTTATTGGTAGGAGTCCATAAAAAATGAACATTTTCCGACATTTCCACTCACAGTTATCATGAGAACCGTCATTCAGGGACAAATCAGATGATGGAAACCGTTTAAAAAAAAAAAAAACCTTTACGGATACACTCATGAAAAGTTAACATGTTGCTGAACCCACTCACACAAAACAAAGATGAACTAATAGTAACGTTTAAGAAGTGGCAGTAAAAGAGTAGATAATGTTATTGAGTTCACATAGCAGTGACACCAGTTATCCCTCTTCACTGTCTCTTTTAATGAACACCGAACAGCTCGACCTTCTCTAATTCTCTTTCTATACTGTATTTGTGCTGTAATTTCCATGCTTACTCCTAACAAGGCTGCTACTGAAATTCTTCCCCTACCTGAACCCTTCCAACAACATTTTCTCAAAACATGCTGTAAAAAGCGGAAAAGTCCAATCACAAGAGATTAATAAATTCTTAAAGCTCACTGTACATCCGCCAGGCCCACCCACAATAAATACAGCAACGGCCACTTAGCGCAAATGCATCTTAGACAAAACAAAACGTTGACGCGAGGTCTCTGGGGGCTACCGTTTGGCTGATGATGATGCGCAGGCTGGAGTTATGATCTGCGCTGCAGCTGATACAGGAGATTTGGCGCAGCAGTGGGGCCGTTGGGCCTCTCGATACATAGCAAAGACGAACTAATGCCACATATGATTGATGGCACATCTGCCAACAACAAATACGTGTGTGTATGTGTGTGTGTGTGTGTATGTGTGTTAAGTGTTTAAAAAAAGGTACCGAGTCCACCGAACCGAGGGAAGAGTCGCGGAGCTCTTTTCTTTTTGGAGTCTGCATCTTTTAGCCAGTGTTTCTTCCTCTTGGTGTCCGTGTGTCCTTCAGAAAAAGAAAAAAGACAGAAAAGGAATCATTATTAAATAGTTATCTTTAGTGCGTCTGTTGATTTAAGTGTAAAGATAAGCTGCTACTTTGGATTTGTGGATGCTTATGATGATGGCTTCGTCTAAAGGCAACAAAACAGTTCAGCTAGCTGCTCTATAATTCACTAATTAAATCACTTTTTGTCATTTGTTGAACTCAATAAAAAAAAAAAGTCTAAAACTGACTTTTTGCAGTGTTATGGAGGCAAGTAAGCATGTTTCCCAACTACTGTGTCTTTATAAAGTCAAGACAAGGCAAGACTTTAATGCTTCCTAATTGGCCATCTGCAAAAGGTATAATGTTTTTACTACTAATGTTGTCATAGTGATTGAGGCTAAATGAAAGTTTAACTGTGGCTCATTCTCCTTGATGGAGGCAGAGGTTTTAAGGAGTTCACAACATAGCGCCCTCTGTTATTTATTGAAGCTTTACGTGATGCTTTAATGAGATGTTTGAGGCACATTTTCCTTTTGTGATGCCTGCATTTGACTGACGGATTCAGGAGACGCGGGGAAGGAGAAAGTCTTTTATGTGCAAACCGGAGTCGGAAACGTTAGCGACATGCCTGGACTTGAGTAAAAGTGTAATATCCTGTTGCTGAATGGAGCCGATCGATTGTTATTATCTAATTAGCACGCATTTGCTAACAGAACGGTTGCATCTTTCTTCTGTTTATGTTGTTTCTTTGCACTAATTGTTCAGAATATAAACAGTATATAATCATCTTGTCTCAAATATGCAAAAAAGAATACGTTATATTGAATAAAACGCTCTCGGATGCAATTACCATACATAAAATATTTCTCCATGTTAAACAGCCTTGGTTGTTCTGCCGTTGATAAATTAATTGTCGTACCCTGCAGCTCCTTTCCAGAAGGCCAGTGAGATGCTGAGAGGAGGATAAACACTGGCAATTAATCATTTGAAACACGGCAGCGAGTGTTTGTAATGGATTAGTTACCTATTAATAAAGATATCAGATATAAGGACAGGCCTTGGTGCTGATTTCGCTCACGTTTCCAACTCGGTTTCAGTAAGCAGCAGTAGTTAAAGACTCTCTGAGGACCCGCGTCTGACTGGTCTGTATCATTATCTCACAAAGAGAATTAGAGCCTTTGTTTGCATCCCAGCAGGAGCCATGCACGGTGAAATTAAAGGTCCCTTCCTTAACTAACGAAGCCGCTATTATAAAACATCCAACCACTGCGTGTTCCAGATAATTGTTCAGCTTTTGTGCGTGACTTCCTGACCCCGGGGAGGAAAACCGAGGTTGGACTCTGACCTCTGGTCGTTACTGCTACATAGAACCGAGCCTCCTAATGAACATCTCTGTCCTCTGTGTTGCCAATCAAACGCACCAGCATTGGCCATGTCTTTTGTGTGGCCATCAGACGCAACAGTAGACAATTAGCTGCGGTTATTAAGACTCTGCTCTTTAAAGGGGACCTCTGTGTTGCTGCTAATTAATCAGCCATGCAGTGGCGGGTGGGCGGACCTCTCGTTAGGCTCATGCTCTGCAGGCCGTGCTCCTCCTCTTCCTCCGAGGGGTTCTGGGCGGAGTTCTTCAGGTAGCGCTGGTGCAGGCCAAGGCCGGGGAGCGCGTTCGGTCTGCGGCGACGAAAGTCCTCGTCCAAGGGGTCTTCGGCTGCGATGTCTGCGGGTGTGAGCGGAGCAGAGTGGGAGTGAGTCACACCTAAGCTTCTCGCTGTCTGGTTAGATCGCCCAAGGTGTTCGAATCAGCTCCCCGCCACCCCCCATAACCTCTTTAAATTTCAGCCTTCTGACATGAGATGTGGGTTGCAAAAGGAAAAAAAAAAAAAAAAAGGAAAACATATTGCCTTCTGACGCCCTGGGCGGCGTGAACACAATCAGACAGAAAAAAAAAAAACCCACACACACATCTATTACAGCAAGTTGAGCACACGTCCAAAAGGTATATTGATGCAACCAACAAGAAACAACAAAGATGATATAAAACAAGAGGTTCAAAGCGTCACTGAAGCTACAGGCAGCCCCGCTTCCTTTCAAACGCCAGCCATATATTTCATTCATATTTCATCCGCCTGATTTTATTGTGATTAGTCATGTAAATAAAATGAGATTTGGTTATTCTTTTCTCTGGGTAATTTACATTTATATTGAATTAGTGGCAGGCAGGGTATAGACGAGGGGGGAAGAGGGGAGACTTATTATGCCGGGAGATTACAGGCAGATCTCATCGCCATTGTGTTGTGTAATTAAGGCAGTGGAGAGGAGAAGAAAGGGGGCCAGATGCTCGCCGAGCTGAACCTGGTCCCATTTAGAGGAGGATCTGCACCAACTTTGGGAGCCCCCTCTTCCCCCCACCCTCCACGCACACACACACACACATCAGAAGTTATCAGACTTTGATTGACGCTGCTGTGCGCTGGACCATGTGCGAGCATCTCGGAATAAACACATTTAATAACTGAACCTATCCTCCGCGTTTTAGCAGATGCTCTAGAGGGAGAACTCCGTGTTCTTTCAGGTGGAGATCAAGAGCTTCGAGGTAATCAAACGCGATGGCTTGCGCTCGGGCCTTAAGAGAGGCAAAGACATCACTGGACCTCGGCTCTGTTTGAATAGGCATCTTATTACCGCAGGTCATCCATTTTGACCCGAGTCCAATTTCTTTGTCACAAATGTGTTTCGATTGTGTCGAGATTGAGCCCGAAGGTGGTTATTTTCTCTCAGGATGAAAGCGTAAACTTTAAGGTGATTTGGGTCATTTTAGCTCCATTTCAAGTCGTCTTCCTTTTAAACTAAAAAAAAAAAAACACAGAGTTGACCCAGCGAGGAGATACATCAGGACAATTGGTGGCTTTACTCCCAAACCTGCAGCTAAAAAAAAATAAATACTAATCCCACCCTGCATTTGTGATCCTATCAGATGAAGTCGACGACGGCCGGATTAAGTCAAAATGGTTGTGACTTCCAGGTTGTGTGCTTCGTTTTACTCCGGCAGATCGATATTTGTACCCATTACAGGCCCAGTTACCTTGGTGATAAGAGTCCTCCAACTATCATGTTGCGTAAGCCATCATCACATAATTAATTTCAACAATATCAAAGAGCAGTGATGATAATGAGAATTTTTATTGTTCATAAAGGCGCCCTTTTATTTTCTGGATCAAGGACTTAATTTGAGATCCTGATTTCATTTTCAGCGAGTGGCTTGTGAGTGCCTGTTCTTTGTCTCCCAACAGAACAACACTGTGTGTAAAGTTTGTTTGAAACGCACTGTCTAGACTCAAACACATCAGCGCAAACACCAAAACACGCACAGACACAAAATCTATGCGCGATGGCCAAAAGCAGCCTTAATTGCGGCAGGCTGCAGGTTTAGTTGTCCTAAAATGAATCACTGCTCAGAAGGAGGGTAACCCTACACGACAGCTACAGATTATTTTCAACTGTCCACCTTCCCCTCGGTTCGAGATGCCCTGGTGTTGTGCTGATGTGACTCTGCTGCCGAGCACAGAGAGAGATACAGTCAGTGTCCTTGTTCGCACACGCGGCCAAACAGAAACTGGCAGCTTATCTTTGCCATCGTTCATAAAGTGGCCAGTGGCTGAGGGCCGAGGCGAGGTTTCACGATAAGCTGTCAACCACGTGAAGCGGAGGGAGGGGGATTAAAACCGGATGCTGCTTTCAGCCACCAACAGGAAGCCATCTTTCATAATGCGGGGGGGAAACTCGGGTACAGGAAATCACAGTAGTGTGTCACACTGGAACAGACGGAGGGAGGGGAAGGATGGAAGGATATTTTTTTTTAAAGGAACAAGCTCTTCTATGACGGACAGCAGAAATAATTTTAACTCTGTAAGAATTGCCCCAAAACGTGTGCACACATTTAACTAATGTTTGACTTGGCAAAAGTTTCCTGATTCATGATCATATGTCACTTGTTGCTTCATTTATCCTAATAAGACTCCAGATTTTATGACTCCTGTCCACAGACGTTGTCATTCAGCGTAATTATGTCATGTTCTGTTTTGTATATAAACAGTGTCATCTAGTGGTCAGATGAACCCCCCACCCCATTAAATAAAATAAATAAATGACTTTACAATATGGAGTCAGAAGAGGATTTTATGTATATTTATAAAATACATTTATTTTATGACATATTTGACAAAATGCTTAAGTTTCACATTTACATGCCTTTAAATATTTTTAAAATATAATAATTGGTGAAGATAAAGGTCCTCTGTGAATTACACTGAGGAGGACTCACTAGGAATGAATGCTGTTTATTTTAAGGGTTCATTCATCTGAAAGAGACCTAGATTGTCATTTTAAAAACGATGTCTGCAGTTTGCAATACTTCAACAAAAGGTTCTGCTTTTATTTATTTTTTTAGCTTCAGAAGTTGCTTAAGAATCGTGTTGTTTTTACGTTTTCTTCAGTAGCAATATAGTCTAATGGTCGTTGTCAGTACACTGTTAAGTACCCTGCAAACAGGGACTACTGGTACATAATTCGGCATAGTTGTATACTTAAAATTGTTGCAGTTTTTAAGAATAATAGGACATGTTTTAGCTACTTACCCCATGTCAACGCTCCCTGCTACTGACTCCCACAGTAATGGGAAATGTAGTTCAAAAAAATACTAACAGACACAAAACTAATCCCCCTAATACTGATGAAAGCATCCTCGTTGTCCAGAAGAGGGCGCTATTGTATCACAAATACACTTGAATTGCTCGTACCTTGTCGGTAACAATAAAATTGTGATTTTTACCGCTTCCGGGGAGTAGTGAAAGTATGAAAGTATAGAAATATGACATATTTGTGAAGGTAAGAAAAAAATACATATATATATATAATTTTGTGCCAAGCTGTCTTTTGTGCTTTGTGTGATGATCTTTTATGCACGTAGCAGTTACAGGTTTTATAATTAATAAATAAATAAATAAATAGAGACAGGCGCAGGGTTCCTGTGTCACCTAGCAACAGGACTGCGCAAGCGCAACTGCCGTTTCAATCAGCGCTGGTGTAAAGAGGAAATTGAACGAACGGAACAAACACAATCTAAACAGGCGAAGAGGTGGTCTTCACATCACCGAAACAGACACTTCTGGCACTCCTGAAAGGGAGCATAAAAACGTCCAATATCAAGGTTTACGCTGTTAAACATTTCAGCTCGACTCGCTGAAGACCTCACCCTGCCCTCAGTTTCCCCACCCCAACTCACAAAAATATGCAGTGGGGCTTGTGTAAATAAACGAGCCTTGAGCACATTCCTCAAGAAACACACATTACTCTCTGTACACAGTGACCTCCAAGCAAACTGCAGTCCTAAGCACTACCCAATCTGAGCCTATCATGACATATTAAATAAATTCTCTACGATCCAGGCTTTATTTGGTGTTATCTCGTATTTTTCTCAGCTAATATATTTGAAATTGCGATATTTAATCAGCGATAGTCCTGCAGAGCTCAAGTTCTAATCATGGGCTTATTCTAAGGAGCTGCCCTAATAGCTCTTCTACAGCGTTATGAAATTGTGCAGCTGGGAGGAGTAAGATGACAAATTAATAGGTATGAGTAAGGGTATAATGGGAGAAGGCGTTGTTTCACCTGGCTCATACCTACCACACAAGAGAAAAGAAAAAAAAACATAAAAAGACCTAAGGGTTTGAAAATGGGACGTGTATCTTCCCTGAGAAGTAGATTTCCCTCATGATCTCTGGGGTACATACAGAAAGGGATTATTTTAGTGAAAGCACACAGAGCACATTATGTAGTGTAGCTCTAATGTGAGTCATGTACACTGAAAACTCAGGCATTAGTGGGTTAAGCTAACACACGCGGTGAGCTGTGTGATGAACAGTGAGTGTACCAGAGAAGCAGCCACTGTGGTTTTCCTTCATTGCAGTATTGTGTGAAGCAAGTTCAAACCGTGATCAGGCACAAGACACAGCCAAAAGAAACATCAAACAGACACCAGGTGACGGCGGCAGCATTTCAACGATGTTCCACAAACTGAAGTTTATTGACCAAATCTGAACTCTTTATTAATTTTTTTTTTCTTCCACTGGAAAGAATGAAAAATCCACACGCGTGTCCAGTCAAGTGTTGGGGCCAAGAGTTCAGAGTTTTAGCTGCTGACACAGTTACAGTGAAACCATAAAGCAGCGTATTTAATCATGCAAAAAAAAAAAAAAAAAATCAAACACACTGTGGAATTTCCAAACACACAAACAAATGTAAGAAAAATGCACAATGTTATAATTAATTTATTAATAAACTACGTCATTCTTATAACACACGCATGAACATGGTAATAGCTAACAGGTTAGCGAGGTGGAGTTCAAGTTAAAGACATTAGGGTGGAGAAGTGGTTAAGCGTTTTTCATTCGCTTGTTAAACTGGTAAAATGAAAAGACATGCGTAAGTCAAATGTACAGCATCTTGTTTTCCAGCTACAACAACAAAGACAATATACACCCCAAAGGAAAAAAAAAAAATATGCAGCACATACCCAGCTTTGTGCATATGGCAGAAGTCAAAGTACAATTAATTTATTGTAGAAAACAAAAACACAAATTCTTCCCCTCGCCAAAAATAATAATGGAATAAATACAAATATAGAAATACTGTGAAAAGGTCTCTCGCCTCCCTCGGAGCTAAACTAAAATGAGAAAATTGTTCTTTGGGAATGAGATGCAGGAGGACAGAGAAAGTAGAGACCGAACGCTGGAGTGTCCAGATGAGAAAATTGTGCGGCGAGATAATTACTTGTTATCCAGTCTTAGGTGCTGCTCCTTACCATTAACTGTTAGAGATTTTAACTGACCATCCTCCACCACTTCCACGCGCTCCTGGCCATTCTCCACGATCCTGTTGGACACAAATAAAGACAAAAAAACCTCCTTAGTAAGGAGTCAAGATTATTAGAAATGTCTTATAGATAAATGCTGTTGAGCTCAATATTTAGGTACCGCTTTGTGGTAATTTTTCTGCCGTTGACGAACTTGGTGGAGGTGGACACAGACTTGAAGTTACCCATCCCTCCGCCTCCTCCGCCGCCGAAAGATGATGAAGAGAAGGAGGTGAATCCTCCTCCACCCATGCTTCCAAAAGAGCTAAAACCTATGTTTAAAAAAATAATTAAGAAGGATAACGTGTGATACTTTCTACTTGTAAAAAGTCTAATATGAAGTTGTTTGCTGTGAAACGCACCTGAATCAAACCCTGAGAAGCCAGGCCCATAAGCTGGAAAACCACCGAAACCAAAGAGCGACCCACCCATCCTGCCCCGGGTTGCGCCTCTCTGGTGACTGCGACCACCTCCGAAGAAATCATCAAACGGGTCGTCAGCTGTGAAGAGAATCGTAGAGGGTGATTAGAGGATGATAAACTTGAATATTACTAACTCTCATGATAAATATGTGTCTTTCAGCTGACTTGGTGCTGGACATGTTGTGCACATTTTTATGTTATTCTTGCTGAAAACATTTAACAGTGTCTAAATGATTGAACTACGATGCAAGAAAAAAAAAAAGCACTTGAAATATTAAAGCTTTGGTTTATAATTTCTGCAACTATCTCATCTTTAAACTGTCAATGTGCCGACCATTAATTCTCATCCTAAACCCCCGTGGACATGCTACTAATTGTGCTCTGCCGATCTGGGTCACCCCAGCAGGATAAGGCTGGATCCCTGGCACCGTTTGCTGAAAGAAGACTCCTCCTTCAACCTTGAATGGACCGAGGCGGCGGCAAGAAAGCTTCGCTTGTTCCCTCTGACAGAAAGCTTAAAATAAAAGTATCCCTGAACCAGAGTTGTAACTGCATTACTGTCCATTTACCTTGAAGGAAACGTTGAGAGGAGACAGCTAAGCTCTTTACAAAGTTGTCAGTTAAGTGCTGAGGAATTCGTATCGTGCTTTCAGTTTGGATACACGATCAGTGTGCACACAGTGACAGAAAGGCGAAGGCATGACTGAACATACAGCAGGGTAGTCTAACATCACACAACTCTGAAAGACCTGTCAAGCAAAGAGGACGGGAGATTAAAACCGAGAAGAATGTGCCACACCTGCGAAGCGTAAAGACTAAATGACGGTGTTGGGTGCGTGTGCAGGTACAAGATAATGTACTACAGAAGAGAAAGACAATGCAACCTTGTAACTTGTCATAAAATCTGACAAAAAAGAAACAAAGAAACAAACAGCCAAACACATAAACGCATGTATTTTTTTTAAAATGCAGTGTTACGAGTTCAATTAGTCAGCTGACATCGCCTCATGTCTGCTCCTTCACATGTTGGTTGGAAGATAAATGCTCTGCTGTTCTTGGCACTCAGCTTGGCCCTCAGCACCGCGTGGTTCTGTATTTGTCTCAACACCCCCCTCGGCCTCCTGGACACTCTGATGTGGCTGAGTGACAGATCCACAGGACCAGCTGCTGCTCGCGGAGACAAGCTGCTGGACAGTCGGGACTGGAGGCTGGACGGGATTTTATAGCAGTATCTGAACCCTCTTAAGGAACATCGAGAAACCCAAAATGTCTCTTTAAGGAAACACACTTATTATAGAGTTGGAATAAACCTGACATAGAATATCCAGTTGCATACCAATCAAACATAATCAGGGCTGTCTCCAGTCAAAATAGAACTCCTCTGTGCGACGGTGCAGACAGCTTTATGGTTTGGCTTTTTTTACACCATTTACTGAAGAGAGTAAACAGCCACAGCTGCGCTCCATCAATTCATCCTATCCGCGTTAATAACCACCACAGTAAAGAAGTGAGACTCCTGCCTTCATCACTTTCTCTACACGCTTAGTGGTCAATTTCAAAGCACTGATAAACTAGTTTATTCGATGAGTCTATAACGTACGGCCGAAGCTGGTGAGCTCGACTTATACCATGTTTTATTCAGACACACAGCGAGCACACACACTTGGCGTTATTACATCTGCTTTTGTTTTAATACGGAAGCTATTTTTGAAAGCATTCCAGTTGAGTGATGTAGATGCTCAAATCCATCCTCTGCCTGCGTCTGAACTCCATATTTAGAGCTACACAGGGTGAACCACACATGCCTTCCAATCAGCCTTTTGCTGAACCCAGACAACCCAGGACAGGCACTAAACTCGTATTTAATACAACTTCTGTTAGGCCCCCACAAGACATAATGGTGATTTCAGCAAATGAGCAGCCACTGAGCAATATTGTATTACCAGTTTATCGTCATCAAAGTTTACCCAGGCTTTGTGTGTGTGTTTAAAATGCCGTGGGGAACGGTGAAGGGGCTGCTGAAAAAGATTCCACGAGCTTCACAGCGTAGAGAAATGATAGAGAAATCTATTTATCAAGTAAAATAAGCTTTTTAATTATTTAAGGTCTGTTATTATTAAGTTGACGAGCCAGTTGTATGATTTTAAACTATTTGTTTGGGCGTGTAAAGACTTCTTTATATTATTTGTAGTTGCTTAGAGAATTAATCATAAGGATTATGCTAACAAACTAAATCCTAATTAATAGACTGAGGCTACATAATGAAGTTGACATGCAGCAAAGACTAGCGGCGTTTTTTCTTACATTTGACATTTAGTGAGATGACCACATGAGGTGAACAGTGGTTAGTGTATTGGAAATACGCGCTGCATTGCTGCAGGGGATTAGCACCGGGCTTTACAGGAGATTTCCTGGGCGTAAAGCCCCGTCTTTCATATTTCTACACAGCTGGAAGTGCAATATAATTAGAAAACGGAAAAATCAATGTAGAAAACTGAGGTCTTTTTCCTCTGTTGCTCTCGTGAGGGTTTCCATCAAATCAGAGTACGTTTTTGACCCGATAATTTTGTCAAGTTAACAATAGCATTATATTGAACAGGTTTTACACCTCTCCCGAGTCTTTCCCTCCATCTCTAAAAAAGCAACAACAAATCCCATCAGTGCCTTTGAGTGGACTTACCAAAAAAGTCTGCAAATGGATCTCTGCCGCCAAAGAATTCCCTGAAAACGTCCTCGGGATTACGGAATGTGAAGCCGCTGCCGCCAAAGTGATCGTAATGGCCTCCTGTAAAACATTCAGTACAAACAAAGCTTTTGTTACAAATAATAAACGTTCCAATCGTATGCAACAAGCAGGCTGATCAACTTCTTACCTCTTAGAAAAAACAACAACAAAAAACTTATACAACAAGAGAAATAATTTGTAATTTCTGGTCTTCTTACCTCCCCCTCCTCCTCCTCCACCAGAGAGGCCTGCTTTGCCATATCGGTCGTATATATTCCTCTTGTTTTCTGCCACAGAAAGAGGTGGATTTAAGACAAAAACACACCAACAGAAAGTGGTTTTTACTTTCTCCTTATATTATAAATCTAATTTATGTAATAACGATTATTTGACAACTCATGAAAAAGCCATGTGAACTGTTGCCTACTGAGTTAATTGGCCAAAGTGTGAGAAACTTGACCATGACTAAGCGGCCCTACACTGACAGACACAGCTAGTATGTTTGTGCAAACACAAAGGAGACATTCACACTCCAGCTAAACAATCCTGACTCTGTGCAAAGTCAATTCTTACAAATGCTTTCACTGTCTGTAAATTATGACTGGGTGTCACAAAGCTGATGTTGTTATAGGCGTCTGGTGCACTCTCAATCCCACGTTTTCATCCCATAAGACTTTATGAATGTGCACTTCGACACAAATGCAAACAACAGTATCATGCATCATGAAATTTGGCCTCATGAAAAGCTGATCAGGATTAATTAAATCTGGCTTATATCATGTCTTTAAAACAGAAATCCCAAAAGATAAACCATTAACGGTTAGTTTTGCACACCTAGGAAAAAAAAAAAAAAAAAAACATTGCAAAAAACCCTTTTGCAAAAGCCCCGCCCCCTTAGTTACTGTTGCTAGCCTGTCTTGATGATGCAACACAGTGTTCATGGTGGGGAGAAGTATCCCAGTGCATGTCAGAGATTCTGTTTGGAGCTTAATATCATCCAGATCGAGGCAAAATCCTAAACATTAAAACATGTAATGAAGGGGAAAATATGATTATCAAGGTGAAAGTTCACCGATCAATGGCCTCTACCTCAAATACAACGAGCACAGCCTCAGGGGGGAGGATGTCCATTCACAAAATGAAACATGAGAGAACAAAACTAAACAAGTTGCCTGTTGGGACGCTATGTTCAACTTTGATGTAAACTGATGAAATATAAAAATAGAGGGACACTAAGTGAACAAACGTTAGTTAGGCACTAATTACTAATACAGTTTTGTATATATGAGTGTCTTGCTAGCTAGACGTTAGCTAGTGGCTTTAGCCCATTGTAGCCACCTTGGAGCAGACATATATGTTGTTTATTTTCTTGAGATTTAGCTGGGTGGGAGTGGGCCCATCCACACTGTTCACTCCACTTAATGCACCACTCCTGTTGTGTTTTCAGCTTTGGGAAGAACATGACTCCCCCAGCTAAACTCCCGGGGTGGTACCTAGTGCCCGACAGCTTAACGGACCTTGTTTACATACCAACGGTTGCTAGGATGCACGATTGGACAATGCCCCGTTTTGGGGGTGGCGTTTTGCAAAAGGTCAATTGTGAAAACCTGAAATTGGTGAAAATGAGGTTCGAGTAAGTCTGGTTTGAGAAATAATTTATTAAACGTTCCTTGAGCCAGAAGTGTAGTCTAGCCTTGTTTATTCATGATCACACAGCTCCTGATTTAGATCAGAACTTGGCCAATTTTAGACCGTGTGTCATTCAAGCAAAGTCCATGTGGAGGTCCTTAGATATGACATAATTTAATTTAAAAAAAAAAGAGAGAGCGATGTGAAGAATGAATAATGATAATTTAAAATCACCACTTAGTGTGAGTCTTACATAACACATAATAGAAATTAATTGTCTTTTCTCAAAAGTAGAAATGACAATTAAGTTGTTCCATATCTGAGGCGCTAATGTCTTGTACAAACCATTTGAAAGAGTGCATTTGGGAGAGACGTCAGTTTCCTTCTCTACAGTATCGTCTTACCGTCTGAGAGCACCTCGTACGCCTCTGACAGCTCTTTGAACTTTTTCTCTGCTTCATCCTTGTTGTCTGGGTTCTTGTCTGGATGCCATTTCAGAGCCAATTTTCTGTAACTGAGACACAAATAACCTATACTTAAAATACACACAGCAAAGCAAAGCGGGGGGCTAACGCACAATACATGCCAAGAACTAGTCATCAAGTGAGGTGCTAGATTGAAATTGTATATGTATGTATGTAGTATGTTTCTTTTTTTAGGGTGGCAACCATGACTACAGCAAACACACGAACACCTACCACTATTATACACACAGACACACACACACACACACACACACACAGTCCTTCTCCCAACCCAAGCAGAAATAACAAAGACGGCCTGAATCGCATTGACAAGCAGCGTAGTCCTCGCATAGCCGCTTACGCTGCATCAGCTGTTTGTGTCTAAGCCCAGCAGCAGCAGACACATGGATGTTGTGGGAAAGACAAGGGGCTGAAAATCAGTCAGCGGAAAAAAAACTGAAAAAATGCTTCACACAATCTGGGGATTCACTCCCTTACAGACCTACAGAGAATGGTCTTTGTTGTAATCTGTGACGTTATCTTGTCGTCTAAAGCCTGGACAGCCTGGACAGAGGAAGCTCAACAATGCAGCACGGCTGATAACTGTGTACTAGTCTTTTTAGTTAAAGGTTAACTTAAAATCAACATCAGACTTCATTAGATCTCAATAGCAAATGTTGAGGCGGAAAAACTTAACAAACAGGACAAACCTGTCTTCAGTCGTGCCTGCAGCTTTAGGAAGCTCTGTTTTATGCTGATTAATGATAATTATGTTTCACAGGAGGTATCTGCCATCCAAGTTTAACAAGGTTAGCATGCTAACTATTGCTAAAAGGGCTGTAGATCTGTCATTTATAAAGTAGTAGTCCTGGAACAGCCTGGATTGGGATTTGAGTTAGAAACATTGACACTTTTAATAGTGTTATATTTATTTTACTCTGTTTTAAAGTTTTAAATTCTCTTTTATTTACTAATTTATTCACTTGTTTTTTTTATTATTTTTTTTATCTTAATTTTTAGTGTTTCTACATTTTATTCTGCATTTTATTTAATTATATTTTTAATTTTCTTATATCTTACTATGTTTTTATATTTTAGCAATTTTATATTTCTCTTTATTTATTCTTATTTATTTATTGATATTTTTCTTATTATTATTTTAACTTATTCTTTCTACAGTGTGCATTAGTTACCATGTCCCTTGTTTTTGTTGTTGTAGATATTTTTGTCAATTATAATGTAAAGCACTTTGAATGGCATTCACTTGTTCTGAAAGGTGCTATATAAATAAAACCTGATTGATTGATTAATTGATTGAATCCTTTTAGTCAACTTTCCACTAAATAATAACTAATGATAAAAAACACATCCAATTTAATTCCATAATGACACATTTTAACATGAAACCCTGAAAGCATTTCAAACACTGTAGTGCCATTAATCGTTTTTAAATTTAGTCAGCGTACACCAGACTGGGAAAGATGGTATTTAGTCTATTCTGCCATTAAGTGGAGTAGATCAGTCAGTGAAATTTTAAGAGTGTAATATTAATGTTAATTACTCTTTTATACACAAAAGAAACCGCTGACAACTTGTGCATTTGCTAGACTGAAGCCAGGATTACCATACTGGCTGTTGAATAGCTTCTAGGGAGTTTTTGTAGAGTTCTTGTCTGTAAAACCACAAATGAGCAAGACTCACTGTTAACAGTCCAAATATGCACACTGGCGCCGCGTTGTCAGGTGATGTTTTCTCTTGAAGCGTGCGCTGCTACGGTGGTCGATTCATTGTTAGTATTTTTCGTGTTAATTCTCTTTTCCACTTAACACTATGAAGCTTTTACACATTACGAGTTGATGTTGAACTTATTCAGTCAAAGTGTTGTTGCAGAGGGAAAGGGAAGGGAAAGTGCTTGGCCATAAACTCAAGTTGTTGATGGCGCTTGATGAGAGATCACCAAGGCCACCGATCTCAGGAAGGACGTGAATATTTGTGCTGAATTCGTGGCAGTCAGAAAAGCAGAGATAACAGGCTCTCTAGGATATTCCTGGGCGAGTTGATTTAATCAGCGATAATCAGCAATGCTCGACAGTTTTCTTCTCTCTCTCACATGTTTTTACTTTCCTTGGTGATTTGCTGCATTACCCAAAATAACTTTTAATGTCCTCCGGAGCAGATGCCTAATTTCAGGCTCACTTCTGCCCACAACACTTGCACAGACCCTTCACTTCATAGCAAACTCTTCACTTGTTAAAACAAATCTTGTTAAGTGAGAAACTGGTAAATAGTAGAAACGGGGAGGGTCGGTGTCGCGGGGTGGGGTGGGGGCTATTTGACAGCAGAAAGGTTACAGGATGAGGAAGAGTGGAAACTTTCTGCATTGCAGTCTCTCTGCTCTCTCTCTTGTGTCAGTGTATACAGCTAGAGGGGGATATAATTAACCTATTACACCCTCTGAGTGCTCGACATTTAACAACAACACCGGGACAAAATGGAGAAAAAAACAAAACCACTCAAGGGCACTCACGCTTTTTTGATGTCCTCTTGCGTTGCATTTTTCTGAACTCCTAATATCTGGTAGTATTCCACCATGGCTCTGTCTGTGTGTCTGCTGACGGGCTCTGTCTTATGTCACGGTCGTTTTCGTGGCTTCTGGGAAAAGAGTGAAGCTCTGTTAAGACATGTTAACTCGGTGAAATAAAGCCTAACAATCTGCAAGTGAGCACGGCCATGCGTGGCGAGCACGGCTGTGCCTCTACTCCAGACCAGAGGGGTAAACTTTAAAGGCAGAGGTAGGGGGCAATGGAAATACCCAACGATTTAATCAACCGCACTGAAATAGAGGCACTTGGAAGGGGACAGTTAAGCTAATACAACCCCGGCAAAATCACTATAATAAGTGGGCCATCATCCTTAACCCTGAGGCTGCAACAGAGAAAATGTTATGAAACATCTTTTGAATTTTGGATCTAGCTATAAAGATGAAGAACTCTTTATTTTTTTTATTTTTTCTTTAGAAACATGACCTAATGTTGGAGTTATGAGAAACCAGATGTAACAAGTCTGATTAAAAGTATCAGAAGACATCCAAGTTGTCCGACACCCCATTCACGGTTTAGCACGACAACACACACCTGCACTAAGCTGGGAGGAGGACATGGGCTCTGATTTAAGGGTAGATAAGAACAAATAGCAAAGTACCAAAAAAAAAAAAAAAAAGGATTTGATTCTGCGTGCAAGAAACTGCAATAGAGAGAAATAAGATAAGTTAGCCACATTTAGCATTTCTGCTGTTTCCAAGGATGACAAATCGTTATTGTGCGCTCGCAGGTTATTTGTAATTCCCTTGTTCCAGACCAGCACATTCCCCAGGTCAAACTCCCCAACGAAACCTTTAATCATACCAACAATAGCCTGTAAATCTTTTTGGCACAGTGTGTGTTGGCCTTTTGTTGCCCGTAATTCTCTGAAGTGGGTTTGGTCTTAACCGAAGTGGAAATTAAGTAGATGTCACACTGAACGATATATTTTGGAAACCACATATACAATGTTTTAGTTGTCTTCAACCATGTGTTTTCCATATAAATTTCAACCTCATGTTTATTTTAATTTTTAGTAATACTCTTCATAATCCACTGATGTGATGCAAACCACAGCGTGTAGGGTGCAAAGTTTTGTAGGGGTTTATAAGAAGGATAAGAGTTTGGTATTTTTGTTGTGGGAAGGTTTTAAACAGATTATACCAGTACAAGTAGAGTCTTTTCAACCTCTGCTTTATCGTCTGTTTACATATAACTTAGGACAATGTTTTTTTTATTCTCAGATTAAAGATTTTTCCTTAAAAATAGTAATAATTTAAAAAAAAAAAAGACACACTAGCTTGTCCTCTTGAGCTGCATTTACATCCCAATTTCACGGAACAAAAATGTGGTACTCTGTGACTCACGCGCTGACAATCTAACGATGATATAACACTTACACAGCATGAGGGGAAACAATAAAGATATGCTTTGGAGATAAATTATGTTTGCTGTGACCTCTTTTAAGACCTTTGACAGGAAGCAGTGACACTAGATACTGACTGAAACCTGATGAATCACAACCGTTGCCATATTTTAATACTTTCCGCATTTACCTTCCACAACTTCAACCCGAATACATGCGTTTGTCAGGACAGGTAAAACTTTGACATCAGAAGGCAGGCTGTGATCGTCGAGGGATATCTCGGTTATCGTAAATGAAAATGGTAAACAAACCACTGAGAAACTGCTGGTGTTCACTGTGTCCTGTTTGTTTGCTATTTATAACCTGTGGCCTTTGCAGTTAGATTGTGTTTGTGTACGTGTTATGTGGGGGGTTGGGGGAGTTTGGCACATGGCAGTGCCAGTGAGTTGGGACATGGCACAGGTACTAAACGCCTCTCGTTCAGATGTCCGACTGGAGCAGAGAGTCCAAACCTCCCCCCTGTGTCACTTCATCATCCATCCCTTCTCCTTCTTGGTAAATTTCCCATTTGCTGAATGAAAAACATAACCCAACAGCTAAAGCGTCCTTCTTTCTACTCTACGTCCAAATATAGACCATAATCTAAAAATAATAGTTCTGACCCAGAAAGCTTTCCTAGTTTTCTCAAAAAAAAAAAAGAAAACCCAATATCCTGACTCATCCTTACTTTGGCCGTTACTGACCCGCTCACCCATCACCAAATGACCTGCCGCAGTTTGGATGTAAAGGACGCTGGTGACTACCAGAGATGTCGTCCTGTACAGAGAGCATCCATGCGTGATGTAGTATGCGCTCATTTATGCCTCGTAGTAGCGTTACGCAGCTAACCCAGATCAGACGGATTCCTACCATGCACAGCATGTGCAGAACAGATGTGGGTCAGTCAATCTCATAATGCATCGGTGAACAATATATATATATATAACTGAAAGAAGAAGCAATATATAGTTTCTATTATCCTGAAATTATGGATCATATAAGTCAAATTAAAGGCTTTAAGAAAGTTAAAAAATAAAAATAGTACATTATCCAACCAGCATTTAGTGATTTTCTCCAATCCAGAGGGAATTACAGTTGTTGTAGACGAGTTATTGATGTATTAATGTGGTGGTTTGTTGTGTTTGGAAATTAGTAGAAAATGAATTAAGAGCTCTAAAGACCTTTTAGGGTTTTAGCCTGGTCGGTTTATGGGTCAGTTCGACTAGATCAACTAGATTATTGCCGCTTCTCTTATTATCAATGGACTGTTTGGCAAAAACAATTCAAACAACAAAGAAAAACTTGCTTGTTTCTGCTGCTCAAATGTAAGGATTTACAATTTTACTGTATATTATGTGAGTAATTCTTGATGGAAGTGATAGTTATCCAATATATTTCTACAATTTTCCTGACAAACTGATCAACTGGCTGCAATTACACAACTTAGAGGAAGGATAATTATCTTTAAATCCTTTCAAGAGTCAACGAAAAGTAAGTTTTAAGGTAAGTTTTGCCAACTACTTGATTCCACTGTTTTCTTTTTTATTTTACTAGATAACACTTTATTTTAATCGTATTTTACTTGTGTTTCTTGTATGTGCAACTAAGCCACGAAGTCTAAGAAATCGTAAAACCTGATAATTATTGACAGTGTGTGTGCAGTGGGGGTGGCACAGACGGTAAAAGGAGAATAATTACAGTGCAACTCTCTAAATTTACTGGTCGACCTAAACCTGACCCTGTTGTATGGACACAAACACAGATCAAATGAATGCCAGAATACTAGCAGAGGAAAATGAAGAGAAAATGAAGCCTTTCTGGTGGGTAGAGGTCTTACTCTGGTTGTATTTACAGAGCCAGATGTGGGGGGGGGGGGTTTGAAATATAGTACAGATCTTTCACCATTCACCGTTTAAAAGTTTCAGGGGTCTGATGGTCGGATCTCAGTATTCAACTTTTTTTTTTTTAATGTAGCCTCTATTCAAGAAGAATCTACAAAGGTTTTTTTTGAGCCAACACTTCCAGCCAGCCCTTGAACAGCCAGAGATTGCAACAACATGTGGGTTAGTTCAGCTGTGCTGTCCTGGTGTTCCAAATGAGATTCCCCTTAAAGGCTAAATATTGTGTAACAGACTAAAAGTCAAATTCTTGCAATGGTGCATCACAAGAAACAAGAGTAAAGCTGGAAAGTCAGACGTTAGACCATTTGTAACTTATACAGTCAATCCTTGGTCATGGTTTACCAAAAAAAAAAAAAAAAAAAAATCATCTGGGTGAATTCCTTGAGTGTGAATCCTGACTCCAGGCTTCTTCTACAGGCTGGAACAAGTTTCCCCCACATTCAGACCAAAGAATTTAACATAATGTGATTACATGTGATGCAGATAACAGTACTCAGGGTTTATATGTCGGAGCTGGATGATAAACTTTACTGATGATAACAGAAAGAGGCGAGATTAAGAGATAATATTAAAAACTTAGAGGAAAAACTTCACTGGAAATCAACAACTTTTTGGAGCTGTATAACTTTACTTAAATGAATTCATTGCTAAAAAAAAAAAAAGAATAGATTAAAATGGCAGACTGCTTCAACTTTTGGTGAAATTTCTGTTTGCATAATCATTATTGTGACATTAAATATTGGGTAAGTCACACTGGCCTGCTGACCTATATATCAAATAGATATTACGCAAGATATCATTCAGAACACCAAATGCTGCAAATCAGAATATACGGACAGTCTCTAAAAGTAAAATTATGATACTTTTACTTGTGCTTTTTCTCAAAAAGAGACAGAGCTCATTGGAGGATAATGTTGTTTAGGATGAAACGGACAAATATATGACATAATTCATTACCAGATCGGGGTATGGACTCATAAAGACACACTGCAGACCTTGTAAACATTTTCTGTATGCACCAAAACTTCCAAGTTAATTACATGCAGAGCAGAGCGAGGTTTTCTGTTCATTAAAATTGCTGATTAGTCTGGTTTCAGTCTGCAGAAATAATACGCTCCTTAAATCCATTCTGTGCAATTGTGATTGCAGTAGTTTTGTCAGTGCACTCAAACAACAAATGTAACAACAACAAGAAAAGAGCACGGGGTAAATCGGGCTACGAGTGGCTAGGACCCAAAACATAACTCACAACTGACAGCCCAGAGAAAAGGATTACAGCTAAACACAATAACAAGCTTGTTCTCTACCTGAAACGATCCTCAGCAATGATACAAGTGGATGTGTTTTAAACATTAACAGCGAGCGCATGATCAAAAGCTCATTCTCCTCAGTTTCTATTTGTGGAAACATATCCTAATAGCTCATCACCCAAAGAAGATTTAATTTACTGTAAACAGCAGCGAGCACAGGAAACTCCTTCATAAAGTTCAATTTGATCCGTTTCTTTGAAGAAATCAGTGCAGCACAAGGACTAATCCCGTCTCTAATGGTTTCACAGTGGTAAACCAGACACTCGGTTGTTTTTGAGGGAATTCTTTGGCTACAAAATGAAAACATAAATTCTCCCTCACTAGTTCAAGTAGTTCAAGTAAGGTTATACAGGTATGAGTTTCTCTGAAACTCATAGAGTTTTAAACTCAAATTCATGAATCCTCACCCCTACAAACACAATATCTGTTTATTAGATGAGCGTGTCAACTACTGTAGTACAACCGGATTTAACAAACAAGACTGAATACCAGCTGAACTTGACCAACAGGGTTGAATATTTGGCATCACTTAAAATGCTAAAATGAATTCATGTGAAACCTTTGAGAGATGACTTAACTCTGATTAAAAGTGTTTACATAGCACACATAATATTTCATGGCAAACTTCTGCGAAAGCATAACTAGACGCACATTTAGCTCCCTAATGCTTTAACTTGATAATATCTGCATTGTTAACTTGTTAGGACGTCATTTCCCTCTGTTCTTTACCTTGAACTGCAGCGGCCCAACTCATTTGTTTAATATTTAGGTAGTAGTTAGCAAAGCAAATCAGTCAAAGAAAAACAAAAACACAAGGATTTGCTTGTTACAGTCTGAAACGTCAACAACTAATAATATTCATTCTCTAATTTTAGCTGCCAACTTCTGTGTGAGAATTAAGGATTTTATTTTTCATCATTAAATAGTGAAGATCCTCTACAAACACCTTGTTTTGACATTTTCCAACTAAAATTTTGTTTAATAAAGTTCTTAAACATTACTGGTGAAAAATAACTTGCATAAATAAATAAATCTAGTGCAGTCTCAGCTTCATGAAGGTTATGGTAATGAGCATTTGTTTAAAATAACTGTGTGTTGTTGCTACACGAAACTGAGTAGTTCAGGTCTACAGCTCTTGTTCCCTCTTTTTTAAATTTTATTTATTTGTTTACTTATGTATTTATTTACAAATTTGTATTTTGTCAAATATTTGTCATATATAATATTTATTATATGTGATATATATCTTCTTATAATCATTATTATTTTACCTATTATTATTTAGCTAATTGGTTTTCTTTATGTTGTTTTTGAAGGGTCTTTGTAGTAGATGGGCGGGTATGAGGAGGGTCATTGTTATGAGTCCATTTGTCTGCTGCATAATTTAATTTTTATGTTTAAAAACTGAAAGTAACTTAAAATCATTTTGGAGGTTGTTTGTGGCACTAATGAATTGGGTTGTATTGACACATATTTCTGTTATTTTGACAATAACAGAAGTGAGTGAAGAGTAACAACTAATACTTATTTACTAACTATCTTATTAATTGATTTAGGAGACGTCACAAAGTTAAATAAAAGGAAAATGGTCATTTAAGAGCTTTGATCCCATCTCACTCCAACAATTTGCAGCTTCAAATATTCAATTTAAAATTGTTCTTGGCATAAAAATTATGTTTGACAAATAACTAAACCTCGGTCAACTGTTGGTTCATGTATGTTTGGCTCATAACATTGTGTTAAATCTGAAAACTATCAAACAGATAAACAACACATTAAATAACATCAGCAGCAGCTGATAATTGTTGCTTAACTATTCTTCTTCCTGTAAACAGTGACCACCATTAGTAAAAAGTAATTACGGTAAATATAGTACAAAGTAATAAAATGGAGACGTTAATTGTTTTAGTTTATCTAATTGTGAGTGATTCTTTACTACCTGGAAGCTCCACCCGACCAATGATAAGAGGTTTGATAACATGTCAAAGCCCTTCAGAAACTTCTGGAAAGACTTACAGCGGAAGACTAGTTTTTTTTGCGCTATATTAGCACAAATATGCTAATAAAATGCCAATAATGTTACATAACAAGTTAAAACACGTCTAAAAATAGTGGCGTCGTAACCATAACATTTAACTAGACTATAGACCGCCACTTAGCCACTGCTAGCATTAAGCACACAAAACTGAAACACAATAAGAGATAAAAACCAGGAATAAGAGCCGGTTAGCGAACGTTTTAGCTAAATGTGCAAGCTAACGTTTAAGCTAGATAACGTTATTTTTTTTGGGGGGGGGGGGAAACGGCTCCACTTGTTATTTGCATGCTAGCTTCGTGATAGCATGTTCTCCTCCCTGTGCAAAAGGGGGGGACATGAGGCTGCGACAACACAGCATCCCCACATGACTCTATGCGGAAATTAAAAGCTTTCCCCGCACCTTTAGCGAACCGACTTCGACCCGCTCGGAGGTTACGTTGACGCTGCTTCGAGGAGTCCTTACCTGGATGTAGCAAATGTCCACTCGCTCGACCTCTCTCCTCCGTTGCTGTCCCCCCCTTGTCTCTCTGCAGCCGCTGGTTGCTGCTGCTACTGAAAGTAGTGGTGGGCGGATCGATCCGACTGTCGATAGTCTCGATATCAACGCTGGTCTTTACATTGATCGATACTAGTGATGTTTACGGGATGTGCCGAGGTTTTCTTCATTTAGGGGAGGAGCCGGGAAATGATGACGTACGAAGCCTCGCGACTGCTTCAGGAGGTGGTTTAGAGGTATGGCAGGTATGACGTTTTTATTTATATTTCTACCTCGTTTATCTTATTTTATTTATCCTGTTTAGCCGTTGTTTATAAGTATCTATATACTGTTTACTAGTGTCCTCGAATACTTAAACAACTCAAGCTGCGCACAAATTGTAGGTTTTTGATAGAGAGTTGCAGTCAGTTCAGTTTTTGGATAGAGTTTTGACCTTTTTGCCATTGTCATTGTGGACAGACGTCCTCTTTTTGGGACCTAAAATTGTGCTAAACTCAAACAATTTCACGCTTGTCTGAGATTTTATTCGATTGGAGCCTCAAACATGTTTACGCTATGCAAATGTTTGAGGCTCTGGTGGAAGAATATACCAGACAAGTGTTTCAGTTTGGAAGTTTAAGCTTGACATGTTTTAGGTCTCAAAAAGAGGACACGTCCGGGAAAAAGAGGATGTCTGGTTAAGTAGCTATAAAAGTAGGTAAAATATTTAAAAGGTAGGTTGTAAAAGTAGGTAAAAAATGAAAAAGTAGCTATTAAAGTAAGAGGAGGTTGAATAAATACAACACACTCTCATCCAACATCAATCATACATTCATTTCAGGTTGAAACTGAACATGTCCCAGTATTACACATTGTTATTTACATGGTTCTATGGATGTTGCATATAACAGTGTTTCCTGTGAGGAGACAAGAAAGAATATGGAGCCAGGAGCTAGTATGAGGAGGATTTACCCTGTGTGGGAACATTTTGATTTGATAACTCTCAGTAAGGTACGATAAATCTAACATTATTTCAGACACATTAGGTTTGCTTACCAAGAACGGTATTTCTTGAGGTGTATGGGCTATGGGTAAATGGGCTAACGGGGCTAAGCTAACACAAAAGAAGATGAGAAACTGATTGTTTTAAATTTTGGCGAAACCAAGTGTAGCAATGTTACCAACTAGTCTAAGGAAAAACCTAGAATATGTGTAAATGGTCTGATTTTTTACAGCCCCACAGTGTTTTCATACTTTTATATTACATCCTACTATCTCAGGTACAAACTGCACAATCTGTAAATTCAATAGATTTTAGAAATTGAAAATCTTCTTTGATTCTTTGTTTATTAAAAGAAAAAAGTACAGAAAAGAAGCGTAATGAAGGGGAGAAATGTCTTATTTTATGACATAAAAATAATTTGTTTTAAATTGTTTATAACATTTGTTGTGATAAAATAATTTGATAAAATAATTTCTATTTACTTGTAAGTTTTGCCCAAATTCTGTGCTGGGTGTTAACTGATTAATAATCCAAAAGGCAAAACACAAAAACACTTTAATGTCATGAAAATTCATTCCGATTTAGACTCAGATTGATGATGTGTCCATCTCAAGTATTAAGAATTATCGATAACGGTATGGTTCTGTATTTTACTTGGTATCGGATCGATACCACATGTAGCGGTATCGGACACCACCAGCTCCTAGCTGACCACTGCTGCTGCTTCAGGTACTGTCTGAAATTAGACACTCCCCCTGCTCTGTGGACATACCTATACACCTCATCAGTGGCATTTATATTATCACTATATTTATTGTTATATTTATTGACTCATTTCATTCCGTGTTGTATTACACACCTCAGGGGTTGCCCCAACCACTTTGTGACTCACATTTAGACATTTTATGTTTAAGCTTCTGTAGCCTAACGTCAGCCTCTGAGGAAGGAAATTCCATTCCTGTGTATGTGTTGGACATAGTCACAATCGACAATAAATCTGACTTTGACTCGACTTGATTGTTATTGCAGATACCATTCAAACCAAACCTAATGGTGATCTGATTCATTTGTAGCCAGTGTCTGACAGGCGATGAGATGGGGAAAGCTGTGGGTTTATTAATTGCTCATATTCAAAATACTTTTTACACTTTATTTTCCCAGAACCTCAGGGCCTCAAAGCCCCAAATTTCAAAGTAAAATTAAGTAAGGTAAGTACCTTTTAAAGTGGTTCCTGTAATAACTTTACTTATATCTTATCCTAATGTCTTGTCATTTGGGCGGGACATGTTTACACTGTGCGTATTATTTTCTCCTTCAACCCTCAGTTTTCACAGTCTCCTTGTGAATCATATCATCATTTGTAGCTACTTATAAATTACAAATCCAGCGCTCCAATGGTAGGTGGGAACCACATCACCACTAATAACCTGAGGCTTCACGCAGTCCAAAATACATTTATACTGCAAAAGAACAACAGCAACACAGAAAGAGGACAATGTGCTTAAATCTTAAAACAATATTGTTTCAATGAGACATTAACTTAATGTTCCTCCTCAATTTTCTTTTGTCTCAGGATTTAGTGAGACAGATTCAGTATTTATATTATTGTAGATTTATAGTGTCTCATTGTCTTAGAACTCAGTAGCAAATTCTCACGGTACAAGATGATATTTTTCACATTTTGACTGTTCCTTCAGTCACATTTACAATTTAATATATACTGTGTCTATTTACTGTGCACAACTTCATAACCCAACTACACCTGGTCCATCTGTGCAATATAATATCTGCCATTTAAAACCTATATATAACCTATATATCCCATTGTACTGTTTGTATATTATGCCAGCGCTTGTAAACTGCAATTTCCCCGTTGCAACTGAAGGTTTTCTTCATCTGAATCTTCATCTCAGCGCGAGAGTGTGTTTTTACCGGGGCCGCAGTGAACGCATCACGCCTTTGTGCTTTCACTGACCTGAACATCCACGATGACATTAAACAGACCCAGCGGGCGGAGGACAGGAGACATGTCTTTACCGCTCATTGTTTTGGGGCTTTAGCGGGACATGCTTCCTATCCTCGATTATTCTTTATAATCCGAGAAATGTGGTTATATTTTAGCAGCTGCTGTCGTGCAACATTCAGGTACCGAGAAACGGCTTTCTGCGCCATCTGTCGTGCACTCGGGGAAACATATGGTCTATAACTAAGCTGTACCTGTAAGCCTGGCCTTACAGATTAATAACATTAACAAAGGCTTAGGGTATTTCCAGCTAAGAGTCCACCTCCGAGGTGTCAGTGTTTGAACATGTTGGCTCATTTACCTTTCCTGCCACCAGAAGATAAATAGCCACTGCAGCCTTTTGCAGTATTTTAACTATATTGATTGCGCTTGTGTTGTGATTTCTTTTTCTAACTGATGAGGCCTCTGCATTAAAGCAGACAGAGATGAGACGCACCGGGAATTATTCCAGAGTTTGTACAGTAATGGAAGTAATGGTAAAGGTCAGGAGACACAGGGAGGTGTTTGCGCAGCCCCAAGAAGACGTATCTCCAGGAAACACAAGGTCAAAAGATTAGTGTGCCTGAGCCCTATAATTAGTTTATATTAAAAATACAAATTAGGAAACTCTATTACAGAGAAACACTCAGCGAATCAATATGTTTGACTTAATGTTTAAGGCTAAATGTAATTATTAGACTTAGCTGGAATTAAGGATTCAAAGTGTCCACATTTGGCCTTTTTCTAAAAAAAAGGGAGGGCCTCCCTGTTCCCAGCAATACGTACAACATGTACGGTCTGAAAAGCAGTGGCCTGAACTCGTCGTAACCCAAAGAAGCCAAATGAAGCCGGTGCAGGTTATTGCACTATTTTTTTTTTTTTTTTTTAACAAACGAAATTACAGACACGCATTGATTTTAAATGGAAAAATGAAGGTCGTCTTTGCAGTTAAATCTGGCCGGAGCGCGTGCCAAGCTGAGGAAAATGACAGATAGCTATTAATTATAGTGGACGTTTATGGGCGGTCAGGATCTAATTAGACTCATCGAGGAGGAGGAATCGCAGCGATAGATATCATGTAGGAGTCGTCCTATATCATGAAGTCAATAGCTGCTATCTCTTAAGGTATTCACATAAACCTTTATGTCTCTCTTTCCCTGGCAGACTGCGTTTTACTGATAAAAAAAAAGAGGAGACAATGATAACGCTGGACTGTAAAGTTTACAGTGTGAACTGCAGCTGTCATCGCAGGGTTTCAGCCCCAAGGAAGAAGGATGGGCCCTGCTCCCTGTGCGTGTCTAGACAGGAAGAAAGGCTCTCTGAGGGCGGCGCAGTCACACACTGTGCTCAAAGAAATAAACCCTTGTTTTCTTTTACTGTTTCTTTAGTATTAAAACTTGAGCCAGGAGCCGTCACATTTATTCAAATGAAGTGAAAATATTTTTCATTTATGCTCTTGATTAGTGTCCTCGCAAGGACGCTCTACCCTATTTCATTTATTAAGAATTTGCACTGGCAGATATACACCGATCAGCCACAACATTATGACCGGTCACTGATTAACTTGTTGTCATGGCTAACGTCAGTTTGTGAGGTATATCAGGCAGCAAGGCAACATCTTGTCCTGACAGCTGATGTGTCAGACAAATGGACAAGTGGAAGGACTTGAGTGACTTTGAAAAGGACTTTGATGGTGAGAGTGTCTCCAAAACTACAGCTTCCTGGTCCATATTGATCTGCACTGGTTAATAAAACTAGTGAATGGATGGAAAAGTTGTGACCTGTGAACATGCGGAGCCTGTGTGTCCATTTGTTCCTCGTTTGGGGGACACATAATGCTAGGACGCAAGGAATAATGCAATACTGTTCAAGATGTGGTAGTCATCAGGAAAAATGGCTGGACAGAGATTTCCCCACAAGAGCATTAGATTGTAATGAGATTATCTATGTTATTCACGTCACCGTTAAAGAAATGCTCATAATGATCCTCATGCAGAGTCACCTTTTAGGCACCAGATGGCAGTGTAGCACAACAAAAAGTGAGCCGAGATCGGTAACGTTTGATTCCTCCCGTGCATTGAATCCATCTTCTGATTCATTAAACTTCATTAAAGATATGATTAGTTCGGGAGATATGTTGATGAACCTCTTTGTCAGTCGCTGGGTTTAATGCTAACCTCGCAAGCCTGCTCACTTAGTAATGTAATCTTTTGGAAAGTGGGCCACAACCGCCAATCACCCTCGAGTGGTTTTTGATGTTTCCTTGCTCTGCAGAGAGATAAAAAAGCCTAAAAGCCTCAGCTAGCCCTTAAAAAATCGTTTGAGCAAGTATTTTATGCACTGGAGATGATTCACAACATCCTGCATTAACTTTGTCAGTTATAATCCATCACGAGGTAATAGTCTTAAATAAATCTCGTAGTAATTGAGATGAATCCCTCATTTCAATGACAAGTCTGGTTTTTAAGACCCAATTACCACTCTGGGTTCTCTGGCCCAGCGGATGCGCAGGGTTGTGGGCTGGAGATGAAAAGAGGGGGCAGCAAGTTGGCTGTTTTATCGGTCAAGAGAGGATGGAGAGATGGACTCGGTCCAAGGAGGGATGGATATCTTCCTGGGCCGCGAATGCATCACGGGGGCAGGTAGATTTATGACCAACGCACACAATCTTAATTTGCGCTCGGACCGATAATGCATCTCAAGGCCAGAATAGTTCTGCTCAGTGTTTCTTAACTGGATGTTTCTTTAATTATATGTCAGAGGCCGTAAAACCCCCCGGAGGAGATTTTCCCACAAAGCACTGTTTTATGTCTCGCTCATTACTGTAAATTACAAGCAACCAGAAAATGAGAAGACTTATGGAAGGAAAATGCAAAAAGAAAAGTGTGTTTATTCATTTCCAGACACTTTCCCCCCCCCCCCCCCCCCCACCCACCCTGTTGGTATACTGATGATCTGCGAGCCTTATCAACGTGACAAATGCCGTTGCTCCCAAAGAGCAAACTTTCAAGGTGGCGACCAGGGAAGAAGAGATTGTTCATGGAAACAGAGAGCCTCCAGTCATCACACAAAAAGGAAAGAAAAACAAACCTGTACAAATACAGAATAAATGAATAATAGAAGAGTAGTTGTAAACATATACATATTCACAAAACCATAATCATAGAATCCTTTCCCCCAATTTAAACCAGCAATAGAACTCACTCCTACACTTCAGATGGCGCTTGTGCACATTTAAGTCACCGGGTCATGACAGTTAATACCAGTCATAATACTAATTTGAGAAACGGAAAAAAAAAAAAAAAAAACTGGAGTTTCAATGACCTCTACATGAAAATACACAATGGCTGTACACAAAAGCTCCTCCGCCTCCGCAGCCCTTGGCACACCACAAGGTGGCTTTAGAGTTCTACAGTCTATCCCCCATGTTGTTATATTGCCTTTTTTCTTTACATGATGCCACGTAATCTTTGGTGAAAAAATAACCGTTCCGTTCATGCCAGATTACACAACAGAGCAGGTGCTAATCTCGTTTTTATTTCAGCACATGGTACTTCAAAATTCATTTGTACTTCTGAAGAGTTCTCACAAGTGATTAAACATTTAAATTATTTAAAAGCAACGAGGATTTAAAAAAAAAAAAAAAAAAAAAAAAAAAAAAGGCGTCCTACCCCCCCACTTCACCCTTTCACCCTCTTTTTCAGTCTGAAGGGTGAGTGTTTCCTCACCCTCGGCTTGGCACTCACACACACACATACACACACACACACACACGTACACAAAGAAGCACACGATAAACCAGGCAGCCCAGTGCATCATTTGCTTTCCCTCCTCTATTTTTAAGTCCTTTACTGCGAAGTCCGTGGATGCAGAGGCAGAGGAGCCGTCGCCCTGCTCAACTCAGCTCGAAGCCGGCGGACGACTCGATGGCGTACAGCAGCTTGTTCCTCATCAGGTGCTGGTCGCAGAACTCGGGGAGCTTGAGCAGGTTCATGCAGGTGCTGGCGGTCGGCAGGCGCTCCAGGTCGGTGCCTCCGTTGTGAATGCAGAAGGCCGGGTAAAGCTCCTGTTCCCACATACGAGTTGATGATTAGCACCTGACACGTCAGCAATTTCAAAATTCCACACTTTTTCCAGGCCCTAATTTGCAGACTTCTTGATAAAAAAAATCTAATTTATTATCATTTAGATAAATTGGGGAATTAATTGTTAAATAGTTTTAAAATTTTCTGAATTTACATGCGTTCGTGTCATCAAATAATTTCAAGAAGATCATAGCTAGGTACTGTAGCTCACACAAATAAGTTAAAGATAAACTCAAGTTGCACATGAACATCTGAAGTACCAGATTTTACAAAAAGATACTTTTTAACAAGTAATTAAAGTAAGTCAAATACAAAACTAAATGAATAAATCAGAAATTAAACAAATTATAACTTGAGTGAGCCAAGAATTTGTCTGAGAATTCACATTTCCCTATAGACCTCTTCGCTGTTTGTAAACAGTGTGATGTATTTTGAGGGGCGGAGCTTAGCTGGAGGCAAAACATCTCAAAACACTACAGCCTGTAAACGCCGGTTAGCATATTTCAACAAACTGTTTTGGAAAGAATGGATGAGGAAAACGCATATTTTAGAGAATGTAGTAATATACTCACTCCCTGAGAGTGTGAGTGTTACTTTAAAAAGTTGATGGACATCACGCCAATCTCCCCAAAAAGATTATTTTTTTGCCTACTGTGTGTTTTCACATAAACATTTTAGCTGTGCTACTAAGCGTCTTAAAAAAAACAACATTTTTTAGATTTTGAACAGTGGCAACAGTCTTGGAAACTTTTACTTTTCCATACTTTTCCAGACCTGGAATTCATAAAATCAAATTACAAACTTTCCATACTTGTGTAGATGCCCTGTCACAGAGAGAAACTTGAACCATCTTGAAGACGGATGAATAACGACAGGTGACTCAACACGTGGCACTAATGATCACAATTCCCAAAACCAATTCAGATTAAGCAATAAATGTCAATTTCCACCAGGGGATAAATGTTAAAAGAGAGACATTAAGCGCAAAGCTAATATAGTGGAAGGATAAATTTAGGAAATCAGCTTAGTGCTTGAAAGGTACTGAGCGGGGAAAAAGGCCCACGGTTTGACCTTTGGATGAGACGCGGGAGGAATGGTCATTTCATGTTGTCTATGTGGCATTTTTTTAAATCTAGCCCGGTGCTGATGAGGCCACCTCATCTACAGACCGTGACACCGAGCGTTTCCATCACGCGCCAGGCCGACGCACAGGCTGCTCCGCCCTCATTTCATCCCGCTATCTAAAGTTAGCGCACACGGCGCAGCGGCCCGGCCACACTCGCCCGATTAAATGGCTCTTCGGGGGCTTAGCCATAATGACCCCATTTTTCTGACAATTACCGTATTAAACTATCGTTGCTTATTGAGAAAGTGTCATTACCGCGGCTATCATTTCAGAAAAAAAGAGCGTTTCCATCATCTTTTTTAAATGGTTTCTCCTGACAGAGCTATTTCTCCTCTAATGAATCCTGGGCCGTTTCGAGACAGCTAATTAAGGCTTAGCTGGCTTGAGCGGAGGGCCGGGTCAGGGGCCGATCCCCCGCGAATTACCTCCCTTTACAGCCCGGGGAGAGGACGAGGTGGGAGGGGCAGAGTGTCCACCCACTAGCCAAAGTCAAATTTAGAGAGAAGGTACTTTGACACATTTAAGGTGAGTTCTGTTCCTTTGCTTTTACTGCAGAATATCAATAAAGGTTTCTTAACCAACGACAGTAACAAGGAGTACAATAACCAATCCGATCACCATTACAGCTTCTGGTTAGATGAAGTATGGGGATCTTTTCAGAAATTGGTTAGCCATAATAATTCAGCCCTTGTTGAAACAGTGTTCAGAAGTAGATGGGTATCATTTCTGTGTATATCCACCTAACATCCTTCTGCCATGTCTCACAAAAGGACAAAGTTGAAAAGTTCAACCTGCTACCAAGTTCAGAATGACAATATTTGTCCAGCCAAGGTCTGCAGCCAAGCCCACAAACACGGAGCTGCAGACAGAGTTCTTCAACAGAGGAAGGTCATGAACTATGAAACAACAGTTGACGCGGAGATAACAGTCCGCCCCGCCGCGCTGCCCTCGTCTTATCGCCCGCATAATTTGAAAATGATCATTTTGAGCGCCGTTATCAGTCTGGGTATTTTCATTACAAGCCCATTAAGAGGGGACACTCCCCTCTGTTGAGCTTAGAAAACCTCGCTGATAATGGCGAATGGCCGGTAGTATGCAAAGTCTGCGAAGTAAGTGCGGGGGAGAGTGGAGGAGAAAAGCTGGATCGAGTTGGAGGGGAGTTCACGTCCGGTTTGAACCCTCACCTTGAATCCAAGCAGCGGAGGTCTGGAACAGCTGGTGACGAACCTCAGCAGCTTGCGCTTTTCCTCATCTGTGAATCCTTCCACCACCTCCCAAAAGATCTGGATCACAGGGTGGGTAGCCGAGTACCCACCTGAGAGAGAGACGGTAATTTATTAACCCCCATACTGAAAAATACCCTCATTACAGCTACATGAACCGAGGAACCTCCGGAACTAGAGATGCCGATTAATGATGCAGCAGCACCTACCTGAATAGTTAGTGAAGTTTTTGAGATCATCGAGACAAATTGGCACATGAGCCCCGGATATCAGCACCTATCAACATGTAAACAGCAGATTGTAGTTTCTGTGTGTTATAGTAAATGCTTGCAGGGTTTTCGTTTTTTTGGCTCGCCACGTGCAGAATACCTGGATCTCCTGCTGGTCAAACATGCGCAACCACTCGAGGTTGACCACGTTGGCCAGGCCCTGTCTGAAGGCCAGACAGTGAGGCCGGATCTGCTTGTTCAGCCTGTAGTCGGCCACCAGATGGATGTAGGCTATCCGGTTTGCGGTGGTCACGGGGATGTCTTTGCCTCCCGTCTTCAGCTCAACCACCTGGATCAAAGAGGGCACGAGGCTTTTAAACGGTCCTATTTTAATATTCAATTATATTCGTTTAAATCTGATGCATTGCGTGGTTTCGGTCGCCATATTCATTATGCATATCGCTCCTGGCTTCAGGTGCCAGATGACAAACCAACAATGTGATTGGTTTAATTGTGCCAGGCGGATTTAATTCAATCACAGAAAGTTATTTAAAATGTTTTCCAATCACGCTCTGATTAAAGGTGAGGCTCTCTGCCCAGTTAAGTGCACTTCAGTGTTTCTAAATATAGCATGTCCACCGAACATCTGGTCCAATACAATTTGGCCCAGGGCTCTCTTTTCATTAGCTTTAGAGCAGTTAGCACTTGATAAGATGTGCTCATCTCTGTTCATAAAGCTGGATGTATGATGATACCATGGCTCCGAGGAGGAGGACAAAATAAAATGATCGTCTTTCTCCGATGCGGTTTTTCATATATGTGGGATGTTGTGTTTCAACTTATGATCCTGGAGTTTTATCTCAACCTTAAGGAGAAACTTCACAAATATTCATCAGGCTAATCTCCAACTTGCACATAAGATTTGAAAATGAAAACCACACACACTGGTGAATAATATTAGATATTGTGCCAGATCAGGGTTAAAAGAATGCACCACCACACATGATTCATACTAAACAAACGTTGAATCAAACCAAAAGGTGACAAAGAGACTGAAGAAGAAGAACTTGCTGTAACGTTTTGTGCCGATCATGGGAGCTGTGAACGTGGGGATAAATCGGTTGTAGCATTATTTGTAGAAATATTATTTTACTCACTTTTATTTTCCATTTATTTTGGAAACTCCTTATAAATCCCAGTGAAAAAAAAACATTTTTCTACATTTTTCTCTTTTTTTTAAGCATCTAGCAAATGTAAAAATTAAAAAAACAGTTACTGTCGAACTTAAACTACAAATATTTTAACACATTTAAGCATAATGTGGAAATAAATCAGGACGATCCGCACTAAAACTAGGCCTAATAAAAACTAAGAACTAGTATTTCATGAACTACTGTTCTCAATATTTTTTTATCGAGTATGTTGTCAGCCAAGTTCCTACAAACCTTTCTGTGCAATTATAGGAAAAGAAAGGTTTTCCCAAAAATCCCCTCGGAAACATGCGACTGCACCAACAATGAGTCACACGAGTGTCACAAAAACTGACTTAACAGGATATTTGTTTAGGAGCAAAACAAACTATGTCAAAAACTGCAACAGACATGAATCAGCACCCGTCTGACGCAGTCTCGACAAAAACTCATCGATAAGCTCCACGCAGGTATTCAGCGCAGTGATACTGAATTAGATTGTGCTATAATGTGAGGAGTTTCTGTTATTTCGCCCCGTGCTGCATGTGGCCTCGCTGACAGGTAATCATTTTCTGCCTTTTTCTGGCTCACAGCGGATTCTGATTATGTGCTAATGTAAGAGAATTACTGTTGTTATCTTGCTTGCTTTGGCTATCTCACGAGGGCAAATGCAGGGCAGACTGCTCCCGGGTGTGTGCCTAATCTTTCACAAATTGTTTTCCCTATCGTGTTTGCAATGCCCTATTTGCGACCAGGAGGGCTACATTGTAACTCAGCCATTTCAGGTGTTGTTTGAGAAGAGCTAATAAGACGCGTTAAGGCCTTGAGCAAACAGGGGGCTCCGTGTAGAGTGCAGGTCTGGGCCCAGGTTACTCGGAGTGGCGGCGGCGGCGGCGGGCGGCGGTGGCTCGTCTCCGCAGCCTTGAGCTTTGGAGGGGGGGCGTGCTTAAGAGCAGCTAGCTGCTTCTGTCAGGCGTGTTCTGAGATAATTTCTGGGGAAAAGGCAGGTGGAACGGTCAACAGAGCCGCTGTGTTCCCTGCGCCGCAGCAGGGGCTTAGTGCGACAGTGGCGACGTGCTTTATCTCTCCCAGAGCTGAAAAGTGGTACCATCATGAAGGAAATGAATTATTAACGGGACAAAGAGAAACCAAACAGGAGGAAGGAAGGACGGCTAATCGTGAGGTATTGACCGGGATTGAAACAAAGATGGAAAATAAGCACATGTGAATCATTTATCCTCTCCCCCCCCCCTGTCCCCGGCCCCCAGTCACCTGAGCTTCTCCCAGGTCGTTGTTGACCACGGTGAAGTTGAGGCCCAGCTCCTCCACGTCGCCTTCGTAGCTCTTGAGGAAGAGGAGGTTGCGATACATCTCTGGGTCCAGCGAGGCCAAATGGTGGATGTCCACGTCTGCGGTGGTTCCCAGGAGTTTTGACAGGAAGAAGCTGGCGAAGGGCAACTCCACTAGCATGTTCTCATACAAAGCCTGTGAAGAAATGTCAGTATTAACTACTATCAATAATAATTCAATGCACAAACACAAAACATTACAGTTGCCGTAGTCGATAAGGTCTGATCGCACCACACGCCTCCTGTTTCACTGGACTCAAACTTTATAAATGCCAATTCTCACCTTGACCTTAAACGCCATTAAGAACCACAGCCGGGCAGGTGACTCATAAAACCCAAAGCTAATGTACTGGAATAGTCAGAAAAAGAGCCCATTGAAGGCATTAAAATATACAGGTCTTTATAAATGATAGCGCTAAAAACCCTGACCGCATCAGCTAAATGGATTATAAATCTAGAGGATTTCCATAATGCATGCATCTTAAACACACACGCGCGCATAAATCACGGCTATTTTCTAAACACAGGTTAATTGCGCAACTTCAAACATTGTCTATTTTTTATGCAAAATAATCCACTTAGTATTTCTCCCGTGGCCGCCGCTCGTTTCAGACCATATGCGCCGCGTGGCCCCTTGAAACCTATCAATAACACTTGTGCCGGGAAGAGGCAGCAATAAGTATATGGAAAAAACCTGTAGCCTTATTTTTTCAGTGCCGCGTACTTTATTTATGGGCGTTTATTGCCAGAAATTGTGCCAAAATGACTTGGGCTGGAAAGAATTAATTATTATGGCCCGGGCCTTTTAATATAAGTGAGTGCAGTGGCAACGCAATTAAAGCAGATCGCGGCACCATCAGGTGGAATAAATGCCAACAACATTGCAGGTGCATTCTGTTAGCTGCCAAATAAATTCCTTAATTTACAACATTAAGAATCAATAAAATTATAATGCCTTTCAAACGCATCTCTATCAATCAGGGGTGCAGACTTCACACGCCTCCAAAGGAGGGGGGGGTTATCATCTGCAGAGGTTCTTGGTAGAAGTCTGGATTTAGAAACTGAGGAGGATCAATGAGTCCTCACCTTTTGCGGTTTATGAAGTGAAAAGGCCGCTGCTGATGAAGCTAATGAGAGACAAATGAAGCACAAAGAGCATCTCTCACAGGTTCCCGCCGCCTAACGAGAAATGTTATTTTCGCGGCTTCGACCGCGATTAAATTCGCTTTTTAATCCTTGACTCGAACGATCGGGACCACAGAAGCGAAGTAACCTGTTTTCATGTTTCCCTGTTTGTGGCTTAAATCTTTCAGCCTGTCAGCGCGGTGGACAAGTGAGGAAG
The DNA here is from genome assembly GCF_022458985.1 of Mugil cephalus. Classification (NCBI taxonomy): domain Eukaryota; kingdom Metazoa; phylum Chordata; class Actinopteri; order Mugiliformes; family Mugilidae; genus Mugil; species Mugil cephalus. Next base: position 8,686,744 of record NC_061787.1, on the reverse strand, counting down.
AAGGATGATGACCGGCCTCTATTCTGATGTTCAATCCCATTTCAGTGAGTACCCTAGACAAGCCACTCCTGCCTGTAATACATCACCTCCACAACAATGGCACGCCTCGGACATTAATTAACAATATTAATCTCCCGTGTCCTTTGAGCCGCAATGTGCACTGTGCACACTGCGGCAGCGGTGATGCAATCCCAATCTATATAAACGGTTGCCTTTTATCCAGGCAATAACGGCACTAAACAAATATCAATACGCCTCTTAAATGGCCACTCAAACGTCCATTTTTATGGAGAAAGAAGAACTTAAGGTAGGGTTAATTGAAAGTCAAATTCAAATTAATTTCCCCCCCCCCCACCTAATTGCCTGAACCATTAGCTATGGAGAGCACAATACTGTAGGGGTGAGGCAAGGCATGAGGTGGGGGGGGGGAGGCTTGTAGCTGCTGATTGATCATTTCCTACTCGCATGGAATACAGAAGGAGAAGAGGAACAGGAGGAGGAGGAACAGGAGGAGGAGGAGGAGGAGGAGGAGCTGCGATGCTCTGATAAGTGGACCGGACCATCCAGGGCCGAGCAAGAGAGAAGAGACCTGGATGTTCCTGACTGTAAAACAGATCAAAATGCTATTACCACATGCTTTGAACGCTTATTTATGTCCTGTCTCTGAGGGCCTGCTGATTTAGTGCCAGCCAAATGCAATCACTACACAAACAAGAGGTAGGAATCATCGGCTAATGGAAGCCCTAATTGAGAGGCGACCGCTTGTCATGAGGTAATTCTTCTCCAGGTTGAGATGATAGCCCCCCCCACCCCACCCTCCCCTGCAACCCCCCCCCCAACAAGGAGGGCATCTTGACAAACAATCACTACCACGTGCATTAAGGATGATTTAGAAACATTAGGCTCTAATAAATAGTGCCATCGCAGGAAGGAAAGGTCAGAAAAACAACGGCGTCAACAAATTGCGCACGGGGGGGCTAATTAACAAAACTAGAGATTTGCATGGGTGCCAGGTTCAAGTTACGACCCCAACCCTGAAATCTTTTTAAGAAAGAAACGACGGCGCCAGCCGCCGCGGCGAACGCCAAAACAAGCCTCATATTTTCATTCAAAGAGAGACACGCGCTTCGGGTTTACACGAGGACGACTGTGAAGGGCTCACCTTTCCGAGGATCCTGCCCAGGAAGTAGTAGTGTCTCGTGAAGGAGTCGCCCACCAGCATCTCAGCAGTGGGGCTGGGATACAGCAGGCCCTCGTTGGTCGTCTTGAAGAAGCCCTGGTTGGGGTTGAAGCCCGACTTGAGGAGCTCGTTGAGGAACTCGCGGAAGATGCCGCCGCCGTCGATGCCCGCCTCATCCAGGCCGTGAGCGTTCAGCAGGTGGACTCTAATCCTTTTCTTCAGGTCCGGTTCTGATGTGAAAGAAGCGGGACATTAGGAAGAACTCATAAAAATATAAAATAAATGGTCAAGACGTTGTCCAATAATGGTCAGCATAAACACAATTTATCTCCACTCCATAAATGTCACCAAGACCCTCAGTGATTTTTCTTCGTTTTACGGTCATTACAGTCAACAGGAAAATCATTTCAGACTAACAGGATCTTCTGTTGAGAGTTGATGGTTATGTTCCCACTTAATAATGGTTATAAACCTATTTTCTTCTTAATAGGATTCAAAATTTTAACAAAACAGCTGCTTTTGACTCATTACATCATTGACTTATTATATACTTACGTTAAATAAATTTGAGCTGTTTTCATTAAAAGGGCATTTTTACCTTCGTCCAATGAGCCTCCTGTACATCTTTGGGTGATCAAGTGGATCAGTTTATTTACTGGCCTTTTTATGTCCATCTTACATTCTACCTCTTAATAGCCGGCCATAATATCCAGTATCGTATAAAATTATTTATAAATTCTTTACTTAAAAAGGATCAATAATCAGCTTTGACCTAACAAACATACTTTGGCTGGAGAATTAGTGGAGAGAGACGGGAATTAATGGGGTGAAAGGAAGAGGACAACACGATCGAAGCAGCACAGCAAAGAGCTACGTCTAATATTGTTTAGTTTTTTTTAAATAATGTTTTTTTTTTTCATCTAAGCAGGAAATCTACTCAATTTTGATCATTTTGTAAGTTTCGCAAATGGCATAAAACACAATTAAAATTTAAATTAATTAACTGTGCTGCCACACTTATCACAGAACTAAAAAGTTTGGACCATTGTCACAGACTGACAAAGCTTGAGGATTAATTGCATCTGTTATAACACAACTTCCCCTCATATATGTGAAGGTTCTCAGTCATCAAAGTCACGGTTTATCTAAAAACAAAAAAGCTAAAACAAAGGCAAGTGGACATTTCACCACTCAGCCAAAGTGTCTTCTTAGCTTCTAATTACTCAAAGTTTTTACTATTCTTTATTCATTATTCTTTATTTGGATCCCCATCAGCTTCCACCAAGCAATCGCTAGTCGTCCTGGTGTCCACACAATAAATTCAGCAATTAAAACAAACAAAAGTTGAAATTAAAACTATACAACTAAAACAGAGAACAATAACCAATATAGGCTCAAAAATACAGTGTATGAATTATAAATCCACACAGTTATTATCCATGTAATTGTCTATATAGGACTATAGTAATTTATGTTTAAGTAACTTTATAAAATAAAACCTACTACTGATGTGTCTGACATTACATGGGAGCATATTTCAAGTCAAAGAAGCTCTATAATGTACGGTCCTGTATACAGAGACATCAAAAAACAATACTTTAATGTATCCTCTACATTTAGCCGTTTTGTTTGTAAAACTGTCACGGGTTAAATTTCTAAGTAACTCTGCAGAGTGATCGTTTATTGTAATTTGTAAATGTATGTTCTCCAGCTTTCTTTTTACAAACACTGCTTCAGAGTTATTTATTTGTCTAATTCTACAAATAATAGCATGTTTTTACTTATTATCATTATTGTTAGTGTCCACCGTATTAACTTGTGCACTAAATAAATCACAAAACTCTCAGAAAAATAAAAAAAATTCCCAGGTCACGTTGTGCTGCGTTTTTTCCCGACAAACGTGTTTTGCAAGAAAGCACTTTCTTGACCTGCTGAATATTTCAAAACAAATTCTCAAAGAGGTCATCTTTCAGAATAATTAATGTACAGTGATAAATCAAGGCAGCTATAACTTATAGACACATAAATGACATAGATCATGTCTTCAGCTCAGGTCTCCTACTACTCTTTTTAATCAGATTGCCCCCACTGAAGTACCCTTTCAAATTCAAACACAAAAGAGGTGACTTAAAATAATTGATTCCGCTTTTATGTGATCCATTATAATAATCGGAACCACAATTATTCTTTGCTGAAATTCAATACTCTGCAAGCAGGAGAGGGCTAACCTTCATCTTTCATGCTAACCAGAAGCTTGAACCTCGATACTGAGATTTTATAGAGCATGACCAGAGTCTCAGGAGCCGTGTTTACCGCGGCCTGTGTCCTGAAATAAATGCAGTTTATACAGCGCTGCTGAATTTTCTCGCAAATAATGCACACATGAAGTGAAATGTACCGTTTTCTGGAGAGAGTTTATCGTAGGCGTCTTCATAGATGTAGTTGCGTCTGATGGTGACGTTGATGCCATCGGGGAACGGCCCGTCTCCCTGCACGTCCCGTTTGTCAGCGTAGATTAACCTCTGGAAGATCTACAGGACAGATGGAAGTAAAGCAGCAGGGTCAGAGACGGAGCCTTATGCATGCACGGTGTATGTCAATCATGATTATCTTTATTGCATAATACGTTAAACTATTTACGAATGCATGCAACACACACAGAAAACATATTGAAATTACACCGTCATGCCAGGAAGATCCTTAGACAGAATATACAAAATGCATCACGTTGGAGTCGAGCGTGAGGGAGCAGTGTGATACCTTCACTCGCTCCTCGAAGGGAACTACAAAGGGGAGCTCTGTGAGGATGGCCAGGTGTCTCTCTTCGGACACAGACAGCTGCGGAGGCTCTGAACCAACTGCACAAAGACACGAGACGTAGAACATTTTAGATTGTTCGGCACAATCACATACGTTTTCATCCAGAAACACATGAAGTTATTCTGAAAAGTCTGATTGCAGCAGAATAAACAACATAAACAATCATATAAATACATAACTTTAAAAGGCTGATCGTACTAGCATCTCATGGGACAAGGCAGCTGTAGTCTAGTCTGTGATTACTAGTTGACCTTCTCTCAGCCTTTTTCTAACAGTTCCTCAGTGAGTTTAATCTTTGATCTATTATAGTCTGAACAAATACTATAAATACTCACATCTACACATCTAACACTGTAGCCTATTCTTAGAAAAGTGAACAAACTGCAGTCACAGAAAAGCAAGAGGATCGTAACAACACACTGTAAAAGGTATTACTGTTGAGGATATATAAGTTTGTGCTGTAACCTGAGAGTAAAGTAAATAATATAGAGGAAATCAGCTGCTATAGATATATTTTACTCAAGGTAACTTAAAATGTAGCTGCTTGTAGTTCATGGTGAGAAAAAATAAAGGAAAGACCTACATGGATAAACTAAAAGTATATTTACTAACTAGCAGGTAAATGGGCAGCAATGACTTCATGATACGATACGTAACTCGATACTTGAGTCACGATACATTATTGCGATATATTACAATATTCTACATAGTTCACTGAGAAATTTTAAATTCAGCTTAAAATACAGATTGTATGTGCGTACATCAGATTACAGTAATAATTTATTGGACAAATTGAGTCAAAAAACAATATGAATCCAAATGATCCATTTCCAGTTTATCGTGGTCAAACCAAAGCACGACTTTTTCTTTTAAAATCGATATTTAATCAGAAGAAGAAATATTGCGATATATTGCCATATCGATATTTTGTTTCCCACCTCTACAAATGGGGGTTGTAGGTCAGGTTCAAGTATATTTTTTGCAGACTGGTTGGTATGGATTGAGTCTCAGAATGGATTGGGTGGATGCAGATATTAAAATAGCTGAAGCCGCGTATGCAGCAGTGCACACTGAACCTGTAAACATCTCAATCTGATCAAAACCGCCATAAGGACTTTAAAATGTCGACATTTGATTTAATTTACATTGTTAATATAAATTAAAATAAGACTCAGAAATGGTTGAAGATAGTTAATTATGTGATGACGTGTTTGGAGTCAGTGTTAGCTACAGGCGAATAGAGCCAACTCTGGTACCATTTCACAGCCCAGTGAGTTTACCCCGAGCCTCCGTGTGTAACATTATCATTCCTCACCGTGATTAAGACTCCGTCCACTGTTTACAGGGCAGCCATTACAGACGTTTCCATCCTACAGCCTTTTAATTACACACTTTTAATTAACCCAACTGTTAGCTGCTGGGCTTGATCCATCAAGCCGACGTTTGTTTTGTATTAAACTCGGGGTTTAGACTACATGGCAAACACAAAAACGCCACAATAGCTAAACCGCTCTCCCACCGCAGCTCAATTATTCTGCTCAATTAGTCAATCTGATCTGCATTTTCCCATCAGGTTTCCATCTTTGGGGAGAAATATGGCCTCGGAGTGGTCAATACGTTGCTCATTCATCAGCCACGGGCCCGTCCATTTAAGGAAATGAGAAAAGGCCAGACAAACACATGGACCAGATGTGGCCGAGTTCATCAGGTACTTTCACACTAATTGAATTTATCCCATACAGCCTCCGAGTGGCATTAGGTAGATCATACACACATTGTTATCAGCTTGTTTTCACACCATACTTCACAGAAACCGCGGACGCCTCAAAGTGAGCCTGATGAATCCCTGCCTGCGTCAGTGCATTTCCCTCTGAGTGCTTAATTGAGCCGATGAAGAGAAAACGTGGTTAAGTTGGAAACAGGGCAGGTTAATTACTTCGCGGAGGTTTTCAGCGCTCCCAGTGAAGTGAAGAGATCAGTGTAATTTTATCTCTTCTTGTGCCACAGAAGGAGGAGATAAGTGAAACAACTCCTAGTTTTTCTTACAGGACAAAATATAAATGCACATCTCTATAGAATATGAATAGCAAACACAGAGAAGGTGACTTTGGACAGCAATTACCATGATTTCTTGGGCCATGTATCACGCTGACACAAGCATTATACGATTCTAAATTTTCTTCCATTGCCAAATGCCACGGCACAGCTCTGTGTTGTACGTTTAATACAGCACTGTGGATAATAGGCTTGCATTCTAGTTGTTCTAGTTGATGACAAATTGTGACAACGCGATGCTGCACCGCCTGCACCACCACTGGCCTCGCAGCAGCAGCAGCGTTAAGTATCGAGTATTGGCTCGTGCACAGGTATAATAATTACCTGTGCACAAGATGTGGATGAAAGGCCTTAGAGACGCCCTTCTTCAGCCGCAGAAGGTCCTCAGGCCCCTTTTTTGTCACCTTACTGTGGTTTTAATTTGTATTTCTACAAATTAAGTCACGTTAGTTGTGATTATTATTATTATATTAGTTCTATTTTGTAGAACCATGCATTTTTAAATGAAGGAATTTAATGTTTGTTAAGCATTGGGACCATTTTGGCAAGCAGGTGGTCATCAATAAAAAAAAAAACAGATTCGTACCATCAAGTGTTGACTGAAGTGGACCGATACGACCCATCCTTCGAGTTCTCCACACGTGTCTTGCTGATGGGACATACAGCTGGGTGACCTGGAGAGAAAAGAGGCAGGTGATAAAAAAAACTAAAAGCTACACTTATCAGGAAAACAGCTCCAAATATCTTTTAAAAAAAAATGGTGCTTTATAAACTGCGCCGCTTCCACTTTTCTTGGTATTAAATACCTTATCAGCTCGGATGTTGACCTCCTCAGAGAGCCAGTGACCTGCTGGACAGAAGGGTCGCCTGATGTCCCGAGCTTTGACCATCTTCACCAAGTTAGTGATGACCTGGGTCGTAGTTCAAGCACAAACATCACATAAGCATCGTTTAAGTCTGGAAACTGTCTCCCCACAAACAAAATAAATTTCATGTAGAGGGGGGAAAAAAGGCAGATAAAGGACTGTACAACAGGATGCGATGTCTTCTGAAAAAAAAAAAGCAATTTGAGAATTTAGCCATTAGTGCGCCATTTACTAGGAGTATAAAAGAAAAACGACCCACGCCTTCCCTCAATGTCCAGCCCCGTTAATTACTGGTGAGGTCTGCTGACATCAGCCGTCGGACAGAGAATGCAACCGGCGAAGCAGCTTTGGTTCACAGAGCTGCAAGTAACAGCGCGGCTGTAGCCCAGGCTGCAGAAGGTTCACGGTTACAGAGATGTTTCTCCTTTAAAATGCTGCTGAAACTATCGGTTAAAACGCCGCTTTCCAGACAGAGAAAAGCTTTTGTATTCATACTGAAGCTGAAGATGAAAATCTAAATGAAATGAATAAGTTAAGGATTGGTGCTACTATTCTTTGCGCAAAAAGTTAAAATGGAAATCATATGAGCAACCTTCAATTTAATAGGCTCCTCTGTTGCTATGGCAAGTTACCTCCCCCGAGCAACCTCATGCATGTCATTGCACGCAGATGTCATAACTCTACCATAATAGCTCCAGTCAGTCAATTTTCATATAATGCGCGAGCTAGATTATTTCCATCGAAGAGTTCTTTTCTTAAGCACGTCATTTTCATAGAGCGACCATCAATCTCGGCCAATCACCGGTGGGCAACCAGAGTCCGCAATAATGGCAAGTGCAAAATGCTGTAAAAGGCACGTGGCGATGGGTTTGGAGCGGACCTACCCCCTGACTCTGGGAATGAATAAGCATTCCTTAATTAGCCCATCGGGTTAAGTGCAAACCTTAATGGGCCTTTCCCAAACTCCGGCGTGACATCGTTCTCCAAACATGGCCAAGAAGAAAGTTCCATTAGCAATATTAATACAAGCTTAGATGATCATTTTCATTCAATTAACTTCTTTCAATTAAATAGATAGCTCGACAATGGAGGTGATAAAAGATGGGGAGGGACGGCTGATGACACGAACCAAACATTAGCGTGTTAGGGGTCAGCGGCGTTAAACCGACTGTAAATCCCACTGTTCAATTTGGAAAATGCATTTTCCGTGCTCCCCACTTCTTTAATGGGTCGTTTTAGCTGACAAGAAGCCTTTGAGCAGATCTTTTATGAAAATTCCCAACGTGCTATTGGTGTATATTTGCCACCTTTCACAGAACGCCAGCGTTCACTTTTCAATCCTTCTAACAGCCAAGAGCAAAGTCTCTTAAGCGTCGTTTCCTTGACAGAGAAACGGGGGAAGAAGGGGCAGAAATCAACAGAGGATGTGGAATGAGAGGTGAATTCAGTTAATGCTGTTTTCTGCCTCATTTACTCTGGGTAAATAAGCAATGGGTGACCTCCAAGGTGCTCCATCTCGTCTTGGCCCGCTCATGCATAACATGCTCGACTTCCACTAACGCAGATGAGCATTAATCTGCCTCAACGCACAAGGAGACTACACAACAATTACACCTGACGCTAATGTGTTACGTATAACTGTTTACAACCTTAGTTATGGGTGTAAAAGGAAAACAGCATCTTAGCATTATTGTAGGACGGTAATTCAGTTGCTTAAATGACTTATTAGATGATTTAATGTGTCTGCTCTGCCTCGACTCGGTTGTTTTGTTTCCATTCTGTCCCAATTTGTTCCACCACCGATTCTACAACCTGCTGAATTGGCTGAAAATCCCGCAAGTGCAGTCCAAGTTTCTGACTACCCACATTACTCCCCGGCCGTGTATTGAACGATGGTGCGTTGCATTCACCGGTTAATAAGTTAATTTAAGTCGGCAACGGGAATGTCACACCGGAGTTATCGGCGTCTGCGAAAACTCTTGTCATGTCTGAATGTAACTTGGTGGAAACTGTTCAATATTTACAATTTTTGAGCCCAGAGTGAAATTAAAGTTTAAAAAAAAATAAAAAATCTTGATCTTAAAGACTATTATTGCTATAATGTTAAATTTAGGCTATTTAAGTTACAAAACTGTAATTTTTTTTACTAGAATTATTTGCAATCAAGACCACGTGAGGGAAATTTTTATAGAAATACTCAAAAGTTTTAAAAAATACACCATTAATCACAGTTTGTCACAATGGTGTTTTGCACCGTTTTGGTTTTACCAGGTTATTGTTTTAAACCGTTGTTAGTCGACTTTGGCTTGTAGTTCCCAAATAACACATGAAAAGCTTAAATTACACTGTAACAGCATTTCAACATGTGTATGTCGAGAAATCCTGCCTGTACGACCGATTCAATGCAACAAAAACTAATCAGAAGTGATAATAAGTGATAATACAGGATTCTACTGTTTACACACGGCTCAGACTACAAATTCCAACTTGTGAGTACAAATGGAACCAAGAAACCAAGAAACACAGCCCAACCCAGAGGAACAGTAAAGATTTTAAAGTTAAACTTTTTGTTGACTCCTCTAACTATCAAGGGAGTTTATCTCAGTTGCAACTTAAACATTCAGGCTTGATTAATTTAAATGTGGTTAAATGTGTTTTAAAAGAAAAATGAAGAAGAATGAAAAAATGGAAGAAAATAAATCCACGTGTAATGACAGTGCAGACATCAGTAGAGAAACAAACTGATGCAGACCCAGCAGTGATGCGTAGGCAGCACCGTGCACGTTACCTTGAAGAGCTGCACCCAGCGCTTCTGCTCGGCCTGGATGCGCTGCTGAACCTCGGTGTTCGTTTTGACACCAACGCTACGGAAGGCAGCCATGTACTCCTCTCTGTGCTCCGTCTTGGTCTCGGGATAGGCCAGCTTGATGATACCCAGGCAAGCGTCTCTCAGACAGCGAGACAGAGTCACCAGCTCTGACAGCGTGAAGGGCATCATGGAGGACTGTGCCTGACCTGTTTTAGAGGGAGAACGTATTCACCGCCTTTCACAGATATTGATCTTCACATTTTTTATTATTTTTATTTTGCAATGCTTAAGGGACGTAGGAGAAAATAAATACATGTGAAAATCAACTCTGATGTGTGTCTTGTCACACATATGATCACTACCTTCCATTTCATGTCCGAAAAACTCGCTGTCGTGCACGGAGATAAGAGAGTGGCTGAAGAGGGAGCTGAAGAGATAGAAGAGGGGAATGATGCGGTTGGAGTCCTCAAACGACATGGGAGACCCCCGTGAGATCAGCTGGAGCAGCGGCACCATGGAGCTGAGGGAGCGGACGCAGACAAGTTAGTATAAGGTATAAGGCTCAAACGAGAACAAGTTTGTGTAAACACAAATGCAGTGCGCTGATAATTAAAGTAGCTCACCCAGTGATCATTTTAGTCGTCATTGAAGTTATCAGGTGCCAGATGTGCCTCAGGAAACGTGCATTGAAAGCTAAACTGTACAGAAGTCTGCGGACAGAGACACATAAAAGTGAACCATTTGTTTTGATTAAGCGTACAGCTCTCGTCGACAAGACGACCCGAGTTAAAGCGGCATTTTCGATCAAATGACACAATCCGCGCGAGGGACAATAAAATAACTCTCCGCCGATCTGTCTGCTACGTCGGGATTGTTAACTTCGACTGTTAACCGAAAGGACGCGAGCAAGAAAAGAGAGGAGAAAAAAAATAAATGACGCTGTTAACCAACATTTCCCTCGCAGACATTTCTTGGCCTTTCTCTCCTTTTATACCTCGCGGGGGCCAAAAGGAGATTAAATGAGCCATTAAGCTTTATTTAGGCGAGGCACCTTCCATTAGTAAACTAGTTGCTGGTGAGGGTGCCCAGCTCGGGGTCATAAACAGCCCTCTGGCTTCCTGCTGGAGCCCCATTTAACTTAATGGCCAGGGGAGCAAGACAATGGAGGACGGAGGACGGAGGAGGAGGAGGGGACGCCTGGTCCTCGCTGTGACCCCGCAGCACCAGCATGCTTCCACACTCACGGGGAATTACATGATAACAGCGAGGAGGGCCCCGCATACCTCGCCCGAGTCGCTCCGCACTCAAGGGGGCTGTGGCACCAAGGTGTGAAGGTGCTCTTTGTTCAAGTGTGTGTGTGTGTACGCTCCTAAATTGTGTGGCTCTTCACACAGAGGGCGACAATAATGTGGTAAGTAAGCTAAAAGGCAAAATAAAGTGCCCCTGCATATAATAGGCCCCTGTCTAAGAGAAGAGTGACAGTAGTGACACCAATAGCGCTGCATCGCGTATTCACAGGACAGGAGAGGAATAAAGTTCAACACATCTAGGAGGGGGAACAAAAGAAATAGGTGCAAATGAAAAAGGGGAATGTTATGTTGGTCCATCATCCAATCTACCGAAAACCATTCAAAAATCCCCAAAATGGAAATGAACATCGTGAGCAGACTGTCAGACAGACCCTCGGTACGGCTTGAAAAATGGTTTCGTGCCGAGCGCAGACCATCTGTCAGCGCAACAAGGCTCAGGAGAGAAGCGAGTAGCGGTGCTGTGGGCTCATAACAAGAGATGCGGGTGTTTGATTGAAATGGGAAACAAAGCACTAAATGCCAGCTGACATGCTGATTTACAGCCTGAGAGAACCCAAACCCCCATTTCAATCATGGAATGAACCACTAATAAACAAAGTCAAGACATCAAAAGGGGTAACGTGTACATGTGTGTGTGTGTGTGTGTGTGTGTGTGTGTGAGAAAAGCAGCTGGATGAATAATGTCTGGATCATTTCATTTTGCGGTAATGAAAGAATCTCCGTTGAACAGCAAAAAATAAAAAATAACAATAATAATAATGATAATAAAAAAAAAGTAATACCGCAAGGCTTTAAAAGATTTGCCACCTCAATACAAATTTGTTTTGCAGTCTTGTGTATTAAGGCGATAATTATTTAGGGACAACACAAAAATCACAGCAACCATTCAAAAGTAAATGAAGGTCACTTTCATCAGAGCGACTCCCGTTAGCAACAGGGCGCTACACCCACGGGGGGGAAACCAAACCATCAAAGTGCGATTACACCAAATATCCAACACAAACAATTAGGAGAGAAATTAGAGGATACTCTCTAAAACCGAATCGGATCGATCAAATAATAATTTTGGTCTCAGCTATGTCACGCTTTTCGCATTTTACATATTTTATCAAAAAGGCAGCGTGCTGGACGAGTGGCCGGCATCTCTCCCTCTTTTCTTTTTTTGCTGTAAGAGCAGTAAATCAAGGCCGGGATGCAATTTGCTCCCCTTAGCCTCTTGTAAAGCTATCCCATCCACTCCTGCAGTGATTAATCTTTCTCGGTGAGCTAATTATTTTGTACAGATATCCAATAATGATGGAAGACGAAGGACAGGATTTATGGTAAAAGCGGGGAGAAGGAGGAAGCCGTAAAAATATAAGAGGAACGCAAAGTTATACGCTGAAAAAAAATCTCTGAGATTCTGGTCGAGCGCATGTGTGTAAGCAACCGTGTGAAATCACTAGTTGACAACTGGACTGCAGCTACACAGACCTCGTTTCTGTTATCGGAGACCGTGTGGTAGGGTTTCAAAAGTAATGACCACAAACTAGAGAGTAACAGTACAGTTGCTAACGCGATAAAAACACTTACACACGAACTCCTCCACCCTCACAATAAAATGACAGCAACCGGCTCCACTAATAATTAACCGGAGCAGGTTGATCGTCCATGAAGCTCAGTCTGGATCACCTCCTGCCAGTCAATGCACCATCCACCACCCACCACCCCTCCCCACACTACCTCTGACATCCCAGCCCTAATGTAATCAACCTGAGAAGGGGTAATTGCCCTCATCCAGAGCTGACAGCTTCCCTGACATCCCTGCTTCCTCTGCCGGTTGTAAATGCCAGTGGGCGCGGGCCACTGATAACCGCCCGCCTGCCTCGCTTCACCGTTACTTACATTACTGCTTACAGCGCGGAAACACATAAAGACACGATTTTCCTCTCAATCAGTCGGGTGTGTAAACAAGGTCTTTGGACGCAAAGCTGATATCGACAAGCCGTGTAAAATATTATGATACGAGATTGAAAAAAATAAATAAATAAATGTTGTACGTTAATGCGGACGGCGTCTTCGTACCTGACTTTGGGCACCATGAGGCGATGCTGCACCATGAGAGTGTGACAGATGGATGCCATCATGGTGAAAACCTCCTCGCTGGCTGAGTCCCGCCACACCAGGTTGAGCAGGGCATTGGTCTGCTGCTTGGTGTCCAGCTTGTGCACACACTCCTCTGTTATCAGCTGCACAGAAATCCGGCTGTCGTCCTGACCGAGAAGGAAATACGCGTTCGTAAGAAGGCTGGCCTTATTTATAAACCATAAAGTCTACTTCATCCCGTGCTATGTCTCTGTCTTCTATTCCAAGACGGACAGAGGACATAAGAGGGCTGACAGGAAATGAGAGGATGAAGGATTCAATAAACCTGAATTAATTCAAGTTCAGTGTCTTAAATTCAGGATGCACCACCAGATAAAGGTCAGTGAAATGATTTGTGCTTGTACTTATTTTGAACAAGTACACAATTTTATTTGCACGTTATCTGAATGGGGACAATATCAATATGGCAGACCGACTTATTCGGCATATTCTTATTTCACAATGAAGCCACAGACGAGTATTTCCCACTTTATTTACATAATGAAAAGGCTGTACCGTCTGCTCTGTATTTTGGTGAATGATAACATGTATGGTACATAAACCACAGGCCAAAAGTCTGGAAGAAACTTCCAAGTTTCTGTTCACAGCACCTTTCTTAAATCAGTTACATGCATTTTGGGATGTATTTACTGCATGATCAGACTTTGCTTTTATTGATGTGAACCACAGTTTACCTTTAAGTGTACGCTGATTTTACCAGAACATTGCTGAATAAATGTTAGCAAAAGAAAAGAAGGGCTTAGTTTTAGGGTCGAGAAGATTTGCAAGAGTCACAACTTCAGTTTAAAAGTTAAAGAAACAAAAAAACAAATCACAGTTTGCATTATTCACTTCAACGCTTTGGCTTTTCAGAGTCTGCATATAAATATCTATTGTGTGTGTCATGCTGTTGTTAAAGCCAGAGGAGCTTACTTTGAAGAAAGTAAAACTCTGATACTCTTTATATAATAATCATGTGTATTTTGATGCCACGTAGTGAAACTACGATCTATTATGTACAAATTTGATGTCGCTTCCAAACTTTTGGCCTGTAGTGTATTTGGGTCATTTAGAGGAAATTGTTGTGCCCATTATATTTGCTAATCCAGTTTCAAAAGGGATAAAAGGCAACTCTGTCTTCTTCTGGTATATTTTCAGCATATTTGCCCCCCTGAATGATTTGGTGCATGCATTACATTATGTTATCAGATCAAATCAAACCATATTTGTTCTCAGAACCTTTAAGTCATCCACACCAATCACACTGTGAGCACTGGGCAGCCACACATCCAGCACCCGGGGATCAGTCTTAAGGGTTGAGGACTGCATGGATGTAGAGAGAACCAGTCCGAGGTGCACTTCTTTAACCATACCACCGGGCTCTTTTCATTTAGTATCCACACACACATTTAAGATGGAATCTCTAATCTGAGTAACGTAATCTGCATGGGATTGTGTTTTGTAACACGGGTCCCACGCCTGAAGTTGCATTTATTTGGATATTGACGGAGAACAAAATCATAAAACTTGCATAACTCCAACTGTGACATTCACAATGTTAGAAGTGGCCTTTAACTACCGTGAGCGACACTGGAGATACCAATTCTGCTACGATTCTACTAACTTTACTTCAATTTTCTTTAATCCCATGACCCATTTTTTTGTGCATATATTTTAAGTCTTCGTGCACATGATCAGTTTACCTGCATGGGCAACGGGTGAATGCCACCATCATCGTCGTCCTCCGAGTCGCTGTTCACTTCTGGCCTGCTGCTGCTTTCCGACACCGGCAGCAGAGGCAGCAGAGTCCGAAGAGCACGAAGGTAGAGCAGGAGACCCTCCTCTGATAATGAGCCTGCCAACACATCATGACCGCACACGTTACCCCATCTTCCTCTCTATAAATCAGTCTCCTTTAACACACAAAGCAATATGCAGTACAAACAGCTCGAGGTCGTGCCACCCACCTAAGCAGTTCTCCCCTACAGAGAGGACAAAGTAAAACAGCCACGGCGCCTGACTCTGTGCTGCTGAGGAAGAGTCAATCGTGGCCTGGAGGGAGCTCAGGAAGGCCTCGAACGGGAATGAGAGACGAGAGTCGGACAGCGCCGGGATAAAGAAGTGAAAGATCTGGTCGGTAAATGGCGCAGAGATGAACTCCTCGGTAAAAGCCGCAAATACAAACTGCCTATAGGACAACAGACAAATCAGACGTTAACCCGCTGCAATGAAATGGTTAACATGATTTGAAAATAAAGATTAAAAAAAATAACTCAAAGTACAAGGCTGGTTTATTTTAACATCACTCTGGCCTTTCTGCTGTGTGAGTTCTCCAATATTGTCTCTCCAAACAGAGCTGCTTTGTGTGGCCCAGTCACACACATCTGGTGGGCCAAGTCAGATAATTAGCTGTTAGAATCTGTGTGTACACAAGTTTCTCTCACTCCCGCCTTGCTTTTCTTCAAAGAAGAAAAGAAGCCTTCTTGTCGTTTGTTATTAAGAATGTCCCAAACTGAGGGCAAACAGCCTAATATTCTGCACTCGAGTGAGCGAGCGAGTCTGGGAGACTTTTATGGCTCGTTGTAAATTGGTCTCCGAAGCAATTACTGCTTCAGCGCTGACTAGAAGGGACAAAAACTGCTGTAGTTTGTCTGATCACTTTAATGGATGATTTTAACAGAATTCCCTGCAGACAAAGGCCTTCCGCTCCTGCTATTTGGAAAGTTATCTTCTCGACTGTTGTTTTGTACGGAACAAGGAGTCTACAGACATGTGAAAGTGTTCCTTCTGTGACTGCTCATCTTATAAAGTTAGTTACCGTGCAGGTTTTGTATTTTTTCCACATACAATAGAAGAGATTCTCTTTACAATCAGCTGCTTCAAAGGAAGGCTCAGGACTTTGGCCAATAGTTCTGGTTACTTACACTTCTACAAAGCTGTATTTGCTTAAATTTTATAAAATAAAACTCTGAAAGGCTATTCTACGTATTTTTTTGTGTGTTGTGGAGAATTTGTTTTCTGCAGATTTCCTGTGAAATTATCTGCAAATTGGGGGAAATTATCTCACATTTGGTCTCGGGTGCCTGCAGACAAAAAGTTTGTCTAACAGCATGAAAAGCTCATTTTTATTTATTCACTAAATACTGAATTTGTAGGCTGAAAGGATTAATATAGGCAGGTAATCTTGGGGAGAACATTTAAAAGCAGCCAGCTCGATCTAAAATGGTTAATAATGATCATTTTTCATTTGCTGTACCTTGCGCCTATTGTGCAGGAGGAGTAGGTAAAGTGCAGAGGTTTGAGGATGTGCTCCAACAGTGTGCTTGCCAGAGGGATAGAGGGAGCATCGCTGTACTCCAGACTGGAAGGAAGTCTGTGATTCACTAGAATATACAGCGACCTGTAGTATCCTGGCAAGTGAATACAGAGAGGAATTAAGAATCAAAAACTCATTTTATAAAACATCTAATGCAATTAGACAAACATAAAAAGCAGTTTAAGTCCTACTTGCTGTGATTTTTGCCAGAAAATTAAAGGAAGTCAACACGCAGCAACACAATTCCTAGTAAAATAAGTTTCAAAACATTCAAAATACCAAAGACCAAACAAGACGTTTTGTTAACATGTATGTTATTGAAATGAGTCATATGTCTGGGAAACTACAAATGGTTTGAGATGTACTTGACCTGCACACAAGACTGTATGCACTCAGGTACTAGTCACAGCAAGAACTGACCATGTGCACATAAAAGTACTCAACACTTGAGACAAATTTATACTGACACACATTCAACATGCATGTACAACACTTACTGCTTTACAATGAGACCTGAGAAGGTTTTTATTTGCATCAGTGCTACAGTAAACTGTGGAACAAGATCAGTATTTGAGATACTGAAACTAAAAAAAAAATAAATCATGCACGCCCTTAATCATTGCAGGGACAGCAACATCAACGCTACTTCATCCAACATTTGAACAAATGTACAATAAGACAACGACACAAACTTACCTTTCTGTACCATATAGTGCAAAATCTGCTCGAGTAACGAAGCTACATAGTTAGCATCTGGAATAACAGGAAGATAGGTTCTCTCTGAAGAAAAGATTTCTAGCATGCGCATGGGAACTGCAACATTTAAAATGTCATCCGTGCAGTTCTGCAGGAGTCTGTGTGGAGGAGACAGACACATGAGATAATGGAAACTTTAGGTTCTTAAAATATCCAGCCAGCTTGCTCTCTATTTATGTGTTAGTACTGTACCTGCAGCAGAAGCCTAAGATCCTCTTGATCTGAAACATACATGTCTGCTTCTGTGGGCCCACCAACAGCTTCACAAACTGGCCGTTGTGTTTCACCAAGTTCTGGCACAACCAAATCTTGAAAACAAACACGGAACGTTTTCACACACCAGGCTTTGACTCATACATTTGTAAAATTACACTTTCAAGTTAAAAGGATCGAAAACATTTTGCATTCTTACCAATCTATGTGCATCCACACTTTGTCTGTAGAAAAATATGAGTTGTCTTGATAAGAGGCAGAGAGCGGCACCATCCAAGGCATGTTGACCTGCCCCTGGCTGTGTCTGGCTGACACCCTCATCAAATTTAGCCCTCTGAATGGCATACTGGAGGGGAAAGTTCAGGTCGCATTTTGTAAATATTTTTTGACTAGTGTCATAACAAAATATACAGTAAAATTAAATGTGCATACAATTATTCAGCATTCAGAATTTCATCAGATGTCTTGTTTGGGTGATGTCATGAACAAAAGGTGATATGTTCAATAAGCCAACCTGTCTAAAAACAGTATAATGACTTAACTGGATGCTGCTACCATTTAGCAGAATGCATGGGCTATAACTGTGATTCTGAAACATGACAATGTGTGTCTCCCACTTTTCTTTCCAACTAGTCAAGACAATACTTGGAGGTTCTGTAACTTATTTATTTTGCCAACAAACATGTGAACTGAATGTGTATCTGTATAAATGAGTCAACAATGACTGATGAATCCTTCCTGTAAATGTATTTAAAGGTAGGAAAGCAAAATAAAAATCATCTACAAAGGACATGAACGCTTATCAGCAGCCTTCCAGAAATAATGGTGGTTCAATCACAAATTTGCATCAGACAAATGCTCATTGGTTATTTCAGAGGCTAAATACCGGCCATCCTGTTGAAGTGATGGCAAAGTCTTCAAAAACACAATATTTACTGGACCAGCAAACACATCAGACAGGAAGCCCCATTCACAAACCACCAATGGTTATATAATGATACAACTCACATATTTGACCTTAAATTAGTCTCACAATACTCAGTGTCCAAATTTTCATAAGGTTCAGGTTCACTTGTCCCCAAAATAAACTCTGCATATAGACTGAGTTATTCTTTGTCCCTACTTTTATTTTATGTCTCTCATTTGAAAGATTTACTCAAAAACAGACCAAAGACACTGCAGGCAAACATCTATAACTTTGAAGGTAATAAAAAAAGTATAAAACTTACATGCGTTAGAAAATAAGCCAACATACCTGTTGTTTCAAATCCTGGTAGCCGCGTATGTAGGACTGGATGATAATGGCATTCTTCAGGCGTTTCCTTTCATCCTAAGTAATAAAAGAACAAATCTTAGACACAATAAAGTTGTGAAACCTAATTTGAACTGTATTTTGTTTTAGTGCTGCACCTTTGTCCTTTCACATTAAGCAACATACCTCTCTCTTTCGTCTTTCTTCTTGAGTGCGGTGCAACAGAGATGCTTTCTCCTCCTAAAAGTAATAAAAGTAACAGAAAAATGTGTATGCTTTAGGACTTTTGGAAGCATAAATATGTTTTATTTTCATGAACAACACAAGCATTATTTCCACTGATTTCATGTCAGATGACACTTACCTTCTTACTTGCTCCTCCAAGTGATACCTTGGGTCTCGTCTTGAAATCTCCCTCAAAGCTAAACATTGTTACACTTTTCCCATTGACTGATTTACGCGTTGCCACCAATTTCTGAAAGAGAAAATGAAACAAAATAAGTTCGCATGTCCAAAAAAGTCCCCAATGCTAGCAATACAGAAATTAAACTTGACGTTTGACTTATAAACAACTAGCTTCGGCTAACAGATTGCCCAGTCATTATGGTCCGTTGCTACGCATACCGTTTTCAATTTTTGCACCGAAATAAAACAGACATGACCGTCTTTGTGGATAACTGTTCAACATTTAGACCTAAGGTTAACTTCAGTTAGGTAACCGGCTGATACCTTCAGTTTTGTTGCAACAATAGTTAGCTAGCCGGTTACCTTCGCTAGCTAATGACTCAGCAGCTGTCAGGGGCTTCACAAGGATATTTACGGTTTTTTTACCCGATTTAGCAGACGAGACACGAAAATGCAACGCATTTATTGATGACATGTCCAAAAACACATTCACGTATGTACACTTCTAATGATTTTGTTGAAGTTAGCATTGCGGCTAACTAGCTGGGCTAGTCAGACAGGCTAACTTCACGGGGGGGAGTCTTCCCAACCATCAGCATGGCCCTTTTTGACATCGTCTCTTTTACAGGACACAGCTCCGAGAAGAACAAACCAACAACCTATTAATCGTTTACCTTTGACGTTTAAAGCAGACACAATAACACTGAGAATGCTGCTTAGGTTAATCCAAACGTCAAGTCTTCTTTTCCTTCTCTCTGGAAATCAACACAACACAGGGAACTTAACTTACTTCCGGTTACTGCCGATCCCGGCTTGTGATTGGCTGAAATTCCCGTCAGTAACGGCGGATGGGATCCGCCCACCAGCTAGATCCACTGAGAAGCTTCTGGGACCAGATAGATAGATAGATAGATAGATAGATAGATAGATAGATAGATAGATAGATAGATAGATAGATAGATAGATAGATAGATAGATAGATAGATAGATAGATAGATAGATAGATAGATAGATAGTGTCCCAGTGTTAATGACATTAAAGAGGAGCTGTGGAGTAGTGGTTAGAGGTGATTAGAGGTGGTTAGAGGTACAGCTTGCATCCATGGCTTCTTGTATGGAAAATGACTTGCTTACTAGTAATATATTTACATTTAAAGCTTTCTGTACTCTTCAATTACATTTTCTTCCTCTTTAACATCAATGCCAACAAGACGTGTAGCTCATTTTTGACCCTTTAACCAATTCTGACCATATGTAAGTATTATTAGTATTATTATAAATGAATTTAAACTACCAACATACACAGCAATGATCCACAGAGGATGCTAAATCCAAATCCCTGATAGGTTATTATATGTTAGATTTAATTTCAGGGGTCAACAGGCTTCTGGTGATCTAAGCACTGTTGGTATTGTTATGTTGTTCATCTAAGTTTTAGCATAACGTTGTGCATGCTGTGTTAGTGTGCTCTTCCCCTGAATGTCAGTGGAACAAGAATGTTATTAATGTCTCTTCATAGTCGATGCTTCGACAGCAAACAATTTAAATTATGGAAGTCCCAGTGAACCTCTCACTGTGCACAATGAAGGATGTAGATCCACTGAGCCACTATTAATAATTATATGTATGATTTTACTTGTTTGGAACAAGCGAACAATGTCTTATATGAAAGAAAAACGCAAATTAAATGTGGTGTACCTCAAGGCTCATTCTTTGAACAATTTATATTCACAATGTTGACAAAAACCTTACCTATATGTTTGTATCTTATATCTTGGACACATATTGTATAATCAATATATCTGTCTTGATTTTGTTGTTTTTGTCCCAAAATTATACAAAGGTTTGTTGGAGTTTCAGCAGAAGAGTTATTTGGTTTCCTACGGCTGTTTAAGCTGTTTCAGTGCCTGTTTAATCACTCACACTGTGTTTGAGATGAATATTTTTTAGATCAAAACTATCAATAGAATCAAAAGCTGCTTAAGTTTATTATCAGTCTATCAGAAAGACCACCATGATAATAATCGTTTTTGTTTTTTTTTTAATATAGTATCATTTTTGTACTTATAATTTTGTATATTATCATTTTTGGCTTGGAAATTTTTCAATAAACCCTTGAGTAATCTCACTCTAGGTACCTTGAAGTTACCTTCAAGGTGCCTATGAGGACATCAGAAAGAGCACAACAGAAAATGATGAGATTCAATGCACTCCAGCTTTACTGGCCAGTAAAGCTGGATGCTTTTTGATTGAACACCACAAAAAAAAAAAAAAAAAAGAAAGAAAAAAGAAGCACTTAGTGTCAAAAGCAGGCAAGGAATGCCTTGACTCATTTAGAGGATTAATTAATTTAATGATTAATTAACAAAACGAAAAACCTGCAGGAGTCCAGATCCAGTAAATAACAATGGTAAACCAGGAGTTTACAGATAGAAGAGGTAAGATAAATTACATTAATTTAAATATTACACAAAAAGTATAAAATATTCAAAAACAATAAAATTTTTGATTTGTAAAATCATTAATTTTCTCTATCTTGTTTGTATTTTAAATTTCCATTATACATTATTATTATTATTATTATTATTATTATTATTATTATTATTATTATTATTAGCTAAATTGGCTGTAAATACATAATTCTTAATTTTATCGATTGGGACTATATACTGTCGACTTATGTGTTCATTCATACTGCACTGAGAACACGTTTAAGACAAATTAACCATTGATATCGAACTTCATAAAGACTTGGAGATCTTTTCAGCAGTTCTCCAGCTGTAATTATGTCCCACTGATATTGACAATCATATTAAGGCTTTTCTTCTGACAGAGATTGGGCAGCCCCAGGGATGCCACATTGAAAAATCAAACCGAAAGAACGATTTGGAGCCGTAAATGTTTTTAAAAGCAGTTTTGCACATTTCGCTAGAGCAGCCATTTGTGCCAGCCGATGCGAAATGTGGGCTATTTATTGCATTAAAAGAGACAGAAGGTCCCTTTAAATTGCCTTCTCACAATGAACACATTTACAGAAGGTAATTAATATATAAACTATCCCGATTTGTCAATTTGATTTGTATTTCAGTTAATTGTGAAAGTAATTACGGAGCAAATTAACAGCTTTCAGGAAAGAAGAGAGGTTTAGGGTCCGGTTCCATCTTGGGCGCCTTATTAATTTTCTCTCTCCTAGATGTGATGAAAAGGAGCGATAAATCCTGGTGATCGGCGAAGGCCAATAGTAAATGGCGCCATATTTCACCGCAGCTTTAATAGAAATATTCATGTGGGTCCCTTAATGAAATTAAACCCTCGATGGGGACAAGGCGCAGCTCGGGTGTGGCGATCAAGAGTCCGGCTGTTAGAATAATCGTGAAAGAGGCTGAAAAAAAAACGTACCTTTAATTGATAGTGGAAATGCGAAAAAAGAGAAGTCTGTTTTCATTTCTGCTTAACGTCCAGGGTTGACTGTATTTATTTTGCAATATAATAATCATTTTTCTATGTCGCGGTCGCGCTCGCTTCCCTCATGGTTTGGGCCAAAACCTGTCCAAACTGGAAATGAGAGTTTTAACCACGTAATTTAAGAGAAATTACTAAAAAAAAATGAATGAATGAACAAAACTGAAATACTGAGGATAAATCATGAAGCGCTGGAGACCCTTGATCTTGAATTCAACCCCTATAAATCTTCTCATTATCGATATATTTGCACATTAAAAATAAGATTTCGTGCACATTTTTCTTTTTAAAAAGGCAATTCAGTGAGTTCACGCTTCCCCTCTTATTCTGCTTTTTTTCCTTTCACCCCAGTTTCCCTGCAGGCCCACACCCCCCACCCACATCAATCTCCCCGTTATCATTCTGTAATTGGTCATGATCATCAAGGTCCACAATTAAATGGCGATCCTTTACTTGAAAACTACCCGGTGACTTGTTGATTTCCCCCGAGCAAATAAACGTCCCAGGAGCGCGGTTAGCTGATGAATTGACAAAAACTAATCAGCTTTATTGGTAGACAGGTTAAGGGCAACGGGGTGTCAATAATTCTCATTTTGACCTCCTCTTCCATTAACTTTAAGTGGCTTATTAGACCGAAGTCACCCGGAGCAGCGGGCCTGTTACATCTCTCTCCCGTCATCACACTTTCAGGCTTTCATTTACAAATTTTTACTCACAGATTGCTCGGAAATTTGACGTATTTTGACAGCTGCGTGTAATTGTTCAGGGACATATTAGACTTTCTTTTAATTTAAGATAGGAACCCATCAATAATATTTCTCAGATATGGATGAAAATTTAGTTTGAGTGAAAATCGATAAAAGTGTTTGAGCCTGGTTTACAGGTAAGGTTGCGCAAGTGAGGGTGTAACCTAATTAATTTGGGCACACAGCTCAGTTATAGCAGGTCAGATGTGCGTGTGTCACCTTCTGGTCTGGGGAGCGACAGAAGGAGGGCTTTTACTTAAATTTCCCTGTTGGCCTCTTTGCGCATGCTGTCTTTTTTTCCCCCTGCATTCAATAAGGGAAGAAGACTCACGTTACGTCTGGAAACTGAGTTTTACATTAAGATTATTAAACGTGTCTTTTATGTCATTAAAGAAATATTTGTTTCAATTCTTTACGGCTTTTTCTTTTGTTCCTAAACCACCTCTTGTCCCGAGATGAACCGTGAAGCATGCAGGCCCAAGGCAGCAACTGAACTTGCTGTGGAAATTATTTCATTTTCATTTTTAAAAATATGAGTACAAACTGAAATATAAACTTTTACAGAAATGCCCTATTAATAATGTGGAGCTTCAAAGTTCACAAAAAATATTATCAGACCTGTGACCTTGTACAAACCGGTGATGTAAACAGTTAATCAGTCCCACAAACAGCATATTGCTGTAGTCATGAAACGAAAAAGGTCCTCTTTGATAATTAGTCACATAGAGAGCTGTCCTTAACCTCCTGCAAATGGTTGCTATTAAGGCAAAGTAATAATAAAAATAAAAATAATAATAACATCCAGTTATACCTGGCCCCCCCAAAAAAGAAGTTCTATTTCAAACGTTTGCGTCATTTTCCTGTAATAGCCATATTTTTTTATGAAAGCAATAACGCAGCCAACACCGTGCTTTACAGTGATTAGAGCAGAGAGGCGTTGTTGGGTCCGTTGTAACGCTTGGGACAGCCCACTACCAGACGCATGCACCAATCGCCTCCACCCGACGGGGATTAAGTGTCACACAGAGCTCCTCTCTCACACTCCGGATCACATCATAACTTTGAGAGGTGGGAAAACGGCGCCGATTTCTCCTCCAGTTTAACGACAACAGAGGCGACAAGGACGCGCACCGGGAGACCAATGGAGAAATCCAAAAACTTTCGCATTGACGCGCTCCTAGCAGTCGATACACCCAAGGTGCAGACCTCGCCGCTCTCGCTTGTAACTTCCCTGTCCTCCTCCTCCTCCATCCCGTCGTCTGGAAGCGTTGCGGCCCCGGACCTGACCACCAGCGCCGAGTCTTTACGCAATGAAACCCCGTCTCCGCCGAGGATTTCCACCTGCGGTCTGATACCTAAACCGGGCTTCCTCAACAGCCCGCACAGCATGGTTGGATTACATCCGCAGAGTACCGCAGGGATCCCGGCACAGGCTCTCTACGGTCACCCTATGTACACTTACTCCGCTGCTGCCCTCACAGGCCAACACCCTGCCCTGTCCTACTCCTATCCACACGGCTCCCATCACCACCACGCCAGCGATCCCATAAAACTGACAGCGAGCACCTTCCAGCTGGACCACTGGCTCCGGGTCTCCACGGCCGGGATGATGCTCCCCAAAATGTCTGACTTTAATTGTGAGTAGCAGTTTCATTTCAAAATATTCTGGCACTATCTCCTTTACACTCCAAACTCCAAAAATATTATGTAGCCCATTGGTTATATGTAGTACATTAAATAGTCTACTTTTATCACTAAAACATATGAAATAGTCTTAGAAATCACATAGACCCGCATGATGCAGCATGTCTCGCTACGTTAATGGCAAACACCGAATTCTTGTTTTTCTTAAAATAAAGTTAGTTGTGTGAGATTTCCTGTGCACATTCCCCTCCAGATATTTTCATCTCAATGAAGAGGCTGTGACAGACTGGTGTTTTTTCTGAAAGGAACTAAAATGGACAGATAATGGACAGTGGGAAAGTGGCGGAGGAGTGTGAAACCCACAGTCGACATGCTATTTGCTGACCAGATACTGCCTTTTTGTCTCTGCTCGTTTTAACAGATTTGTTCAAAACGAAGTGGCAAATAGCTTGTCTATGGACATATTCATATGAAGGGCTGTCTGAGCAGAAAACAGACACCTACGAAATGTATATTCTATTGTACCATGAGAAAGATGGCACATTGGTGAAGTTTTTAAGGATTGCTTCCATTACAACACAAATGTTCTCTGAATATTGTCATTATTTGTATCGTTTATTTTATTTTCCCCCTATAAAATTGCACTTTTTGTATTTTATTGCTGTAAAAAAAAAAAAAAAAAAAAAAAAAAAGCAATAAGGCTAAAATGCCTGGTTTATTCTTGCAGCCCAGGCGCAGTCCAACTTGCTTGGAAAATGCAGAAGACCAAGAACTGCATTCACAAGTCAGCAGCTGCTGGAACTGGAGCATCAGTTCAAACTGAATAAGTATCTGTCACGACCGAAGCGCTTTGAAGTGGCCACGTCCCTCATGCTGACAGAAACCCAAGTAAGTCATGTCTGCACCCATCACACTTATGTCATAACTCGAGCATTCAATTCATATTTTCTGATGAATTACAATACATAAGGCCCTTAGTTTTCAGTTTATAATGTAATTTGTATCGCATAGAAAACAGTCCAGGAATTACGCAGCATATTCCAGAGATCATTTTGCTTTCAAGGAAAAAATGCATCTTATTAATATTGTCTTCCTACTTGAGTTGACCTTGAAGCTCAGTGCTAGTTCAAATAATTTATTATTATTATTATTATTTTTTTTTTCACATGTTTGATTGAAAAGGTCAGCGACAGGTGGACTGGTGACCTTTACGCATATTTTACGCACAGTGATCCTCTTTCTTAGCTGCTGTTTTAAACATTTTAAATGGCATTTTATGACTTCAAATGAAAGTGCAAAGACGGAATAAGCTGAAGGGCTAAAGGAGGAAAAAATAATTTACACAAAAACAAAAAAGTTTTCCGGCCTAAACAAAACGGTGGAGACTGCCGCAGTGCTGCGCGTCTTAGCCGCCACCTGGCAAATTGGACGCGTCATTAATGAAAGCAAATCATTGTTTCATTTTCCAGGTGAAAATCTGGTTTCAGAACAGACGCATGAAGTGGAAGAGAAGTAAGAAGGCCAAAGAGCAGGCCGCCCAGGAGGCCGAGAAGCAGAAAGGTACCAAGAGCGGCCAGGAGAAAGGAGACGGACTCGAACAGTCGGATTATCACAGCAAGACAGACTCAAAAAATGGCAGGATAAGAGATTTCAGAGACAGTGACGACGACGAGGGCGACAATTTCCTGTACAACTCCTCAGACTGCTCTTCGGACGACGAGAGGAACCACAACAGCGACATAAGCCCACAACCTTGAAATCGAAACAAAGGCTTAAAGGTGGCGATCTCAGTTTCTAACGACTCTAGGGGGGATTTACGCTGTATTAAAATGCAGTTGCATGTAATCCGACCTCTAATCACCTACATGAAATTATTGAGATTTTTTTTAATGTTATGAAAAATATAAGACTTTAGGTCAAGAATAGACCCCGGTGTCGTAAACAAGCAATAAAGCAGGAGATTTAAATCAGCACTCGGCTATAGGTAAACTGTGACATATTGCATGATTATATGCAAACGCTGTAAACTGGCTCAGGATTTTGCAACCTTTACCTGTCACGTGGTTAGTTTATCAGCAATAATCTTTCAATAACATCCTATAGCCCACATACTAGTTAGATATTTTGTTCTTTGTGATGTTACTTCCGTGGTGTGTCATATCACGCTGAAAAAAAAATGTTCTGTTTATTTTTCTATACTGTATTTATAAAAGGGTCATAAAAGTGCATGCTAAATTATTGTTTAGCGTCTCTCTTGCTGCAATACACCGTGAAATAAAATGTTTTATATTAAAAAAAAAGAAGAAAGAAAAGTGTTTATATCGACCCCTTTTCCTTAAGAAATAGTCCCTTGATTTATGACTTGCTTGCAGTGCGTGGCCCTGGAAGCGGACAGAGGCGTGAGTTTTTCCTCCTTGCTCTGACAGCTCGGGTCATGGGAATTACTGTTAATAGCGCTGTCGGATCTGTGCAAACGTGCAGTGAGCGCAAACAGCAAGTAGGCAGTCAGACGCAGGAAACATTTCGCACCACACTAGCAATGGGCTCGCATTAATAAAGCATTTAAAAGGCGCGCTGAGCGACAACCTGGCTGCTCAGGCACTATTTTCAGGAGTGGGATCATTTTACAACTGAGCCTAACGAACAAAGAATGAAATATATTAGGTTGAAGTATATGGTTTATGTACTGTGACACAAATTTAAAGATTTTACAAAATGAATAAACCCCACGGAGCTTTTGTTAATACTGGCTGTTCTCGTGCGTATTTGGTGACGTTGGACACCAGGAGAATTTCCTCTTATCTGACGCTCATCAAAAACTATTTAAATTAAAACAATATAATTTGGTCACTTTAATCCGATTTCAAAAAACAACTATTAGTGACAAGTATATTTAATGATTTAGGTGGGTTGCTTTCTAATTTACTGATATCCAACATTTCATTTTACTTCATTATGACAAACATGGGTGACATCTACCAGTCAGACTGAGCTTAATTACTCACCTGTGATTGTATCATTTTTCCCATGAGTGGAGCCATGGCAGGGTCTGACAGATTATGTGTCATTAGTGACAGGATTACTGAAGGGTCTGTTGGTTATCTTCGCCTGTTTGCATTAGCTTTGGCAGCCTAAATCAAAGTTCAGCTGAGGGTCAGTCCCAACTAGAGTATACACCAGGTAAAGGTGTAAAGACTCATGGCTGCAGACTAGTGCATGGACTAAACAGTGAGCCCATTGATCCCATTGTCTTCCACCATCTACCGAGCCGTGTCTCATTTTCTCAGTGGATTTGTATCTTCGCGTAGATGATGCTCTCACCTCTGAATCCCCTTTGACGGGAGCCTACTGCGTAGTTTGAGCGCTAGTCACAGTCATTTCCTCTGGCTGACCTTGGTGGCCGATTCCCGACCTCAGGCCAGGCTCCAGCTTTAGATTGATACGGGCCATTGTTGCTAATTAACAGGAGCAAGTATCAAATGTAACAGAATGACTCTGCTATGCTAACCACGCGGAGAAGACACTGGTGTCAGCGAGCAAACAGAAATTCAAGGCACCGGGTCACTTCATCTGGGCGTGTAAACACTGAATGAACATGTTTACGTCAGTGGAAACACCAACAGGGGTTCAAGACTGAACAAAAGGGCTCGGGTGAAACGCGCTTTATTCTGCCTGAGGTGTAAATAGGTTCAGTTAAGCCCAGAAGAATGGTTCCAGGTGTCTGAACTGATCACCTCTTGTTGAACACTGCCTCCAAGAGGGCGGTCTCAGAAAAAAAAAAGAAAAAAACGTAACGGCATACTGAAAGAAATAAGAGAAAATGGTCTGAATTTAACTCTGTAATCTTAACATGGTATAGTACAAAATTTGTTAATGTTTTATTAACAAACATACAAATACCAGTATAGAAAATGTGTGTAGTAGATGAAAATGTGCAATATTTATGGTATTGCGAGGAAATCACTATGAAACTAAAGAAAACCTGCACTGAAATATAACACACCAGTCTGAGACAGGTGTGTTTTTGAAGGGATTAATATTGTCCACAGTTAAAAATCTCAATGTTAATAATTATGTACAAGCACATCCTATATCGCAAATGTTCATTAAATATCAAAAAAAAAAAAAAATGTAATTTCTTCTTTAAGCACGCTGTGTTTGGAGGCAGTCTTTCATCTGTCCCATCTTTTTTCTTCACAGTACTGGGTTTCTGGTGTTGCAGTGTGAGTGTGTTTTACAGTTTGAGCTTGGCCTCTTTGGCCTCCATGGCTTTGGTTGCGACCTGGGCGCGCTCTGACAGCAGTGCTGCTTGCTCAGCTGGTCCCTGTGACTGGACATTCTTCAGGAGGAAGTGGCTGATGAAAAGCTTCAAGCCTTCCCGCAGCATTCCTAGCTTGGGAACTCCTGAAATCCTGGAGGACGGGGAAACAATGAGGGACATTGATTTTCAGGTTTTCATGTAGCGTGAAGCATTAAAGAGGAGTGGTTTCAAAAAATAAGACTAACAGACGTTACAATTGCAATAGCCATTTTTTTGTTTTTTTAAATTTTGGTCAATCAACCACTTCCAGACTGAAATATATTAAGGTATGAACACACCCAGCCTCCAACAGGACATCACCACTAGTGGCAACAAAAGCTGACTATGATGTCTCTTCATGTTGTATGAGTGAAAAAGCTGCAGCTGAACACAAGGGGTTGACAATAGTAACTTTATAAATCAGCATATAGAATAGAATAGAATAGAATAGAATAGAATAGAACAGAATGCCCTTTATTTTCATTATATATGGTATAACAAGATTGGAGAGCTTCTCCTTTTCAGTGTAAAAACACAAGTGTAGTTTTTGTGTGTGTGGCAGGTTATCAGAGAAGACTGAAAGCTTTAGTCACTGCTCTTTCTTTTATCGTGCACTAAGCTGATCAGCAAAACTAGCTCGCCATCAGAAAAAAACATTGGCAAATGGTCTCAGATAGCTACGCAATTCTGCACACTCACTGTACAAATGTCCATAGTCCACCTCTAATCAGCCTGCTCTAAATCACTTCTATCAGTGCATGTACATGCACAGCTTAATGGAGCTATGCTCGGAATTTGACTTTCTGACTGCCAGTTTACATGCAACGGAGAAAATGGAATAACTGACAGGAACATGTCCTCCTCCTCCACACTAAGTGGCGATATGTGTCTTTTCAGCAGGTTAATGCCATGTTAATACTGCCCCCTTACTGACCTATTACGTCATATAATAAACAAGAGTTGTTCATGCGGCAGACCGGCATTTCAAACAACAACCAGATGGATAATAGTGCAGCTTTTTAAATCTTGTACATAATGTGTGCACTACTTATGATGCAGATAAGATGGCGCTATCCCTCAGGTGGTTCTTCTATCGGCTCTGTTAACCTTCTTCTTCTTGGATGTTTTTGTTCTCGGGTCATATGCCAGTGCAGCAGTTGTGGCGCATGCACTCGTGCGTTGTCCAGTTAAAGTCCAATTAAGTGTATACATGATGGAGGAAAAATGATTTCCATTATCTGGGTGTCTTAATCAGAACAAGGCGACCTCCCATTTTAACTGGAGTAACATTACATGTGCTTAAGTTGTCCAGTTAAGTTGGATTAAGGCAATAATTCATTTTTTGCACATGCACGTAAACGTACCGTTTGTTATTTAGAGAAGCAGCTGGATTCTCATGACAGCCCATCTTTGCCAGGATCCAAACTACGTACTTTTAGCTAATCCACCGAGTTGCAGATCAATCATGGTTTTTAGTGCACAAATTTTCTTTAAAAATGTGGCAAGATGTGTCACTGTGTAGCGAGCTAAACTTCCTTCTTGCTTTCAAAGCTTCTCAGACAGAGGATCATTGCCTCTTCCGTGCTCTCTGGTGATAAACAATTCATTCAATCATCCGCCAACCATTTGTTCATAAACTGCTTGTCCTTTTTCTAAATGGTTTCCATTTGGCACATAAGGTACAGCCTCGCTGGGCAGCTATCAAGGCTGTAGACTCTAAGACTGTCAGTCATATTTCATACACATTTAAATCTTAGATAGACTTTATTGATCATAAATGATAGGGCGCAATAACTTGGATAGAGGAGCATTAAAGCTCTAAACCTCTATCAACCAAGTGTATGAACAATGCAGCTCACCTTGCAAATATGCTGGCTAGCTCCTCGGGTTCAGTTTCTTTTAAAAGTCTGGTTAGCACCTGACGCAAGAATCGCACCGTGGGTTTATCCAGCTCCCCAAACTCTATCACCTACAAAGACAAACGCAGAGATAACCGTTTTCAGACTTGACTCATTTATAACATCAAATAAACATATACAGCATCATGAAAACCCTACACATGACTTACTTTAAGTATAGAGAGCGAGAGGCACTTCTTCTGAAGGAAGCGTGTGACCAGCAGGACCAGATTGTTAAACGTGGCGCTGGGAAGGTTGGACAGCTCCTTGAACTTGTCCCATAGACTGAACTGGAAAGTCATCTGAGAGAACAAAGAGAAGGTTTGATTCAAGATTTACATCATAAAACAGAGGGAGTATTAAGAAAAACGTTGAATAACAATGAGCATTCTCAAAAACCAGAAGCAGAGTTGACTTCTCCAGACAGGTAACCGTCTCTTCTAGAGAAAGCTTACATGTGAAACGCAAACATTCCCACCAGCTCTAGCTTCAAGCTCTTTGATGAGGACAATGGTCATCAGTTTCTGATATGAGCTGGTGATCTACACGGCAGCAAAGTAGGAAGTGTGGTCTCACCCCCTTTGTTTGCAGTCACAGTTAGAGACTAATCAGAAGTGAGAGGTGTTAGAGGCTCCCACACTGGAGAGGTGAACTGCAGGCCACACAGAGGTCGTACACAGTTTAAGAGACTGGGTGGCCACACACACACATTATCCAGGTAAGTGATTCCTACATTTAACCTTTTCCTGTGTTAACATTTCTATTTGAAAGAGCACCTGGAAGCGTCGGTCATGGGAGCAGAACTTCTCTCCCAGCACAGCGTAAAAGGCGTTGAAGGTTTTCTCCTGCAGACAGCAGTCCATCAGGACATGAACAATCTCCCTCTCCTGCTTGTCCTTTAGACCCATCCTTCACACGGGGCAAATAAAAATAAAAATCAACATTACAAGCGCTCCACTCCATCTTTGCTTAAGTAAATTATTGAAAATTGACGCGGATGTGGGCCAAAACAAACCTCAGCAGCTTCTCAAACGCGTCCAGATAATCTTCACTGGTCATGAGCACACAGAAGATGTTTCTCCTGACGTCAGTGTTCATCCTCTGTTTCTTCGCCAGCTCCAAGACTTTGCCACTAAACTGAAAGAAATAAAACAACGACGACAATTAAGGTAGACTGCATTTTCACATGTTAAACCCCTTACTTTCAGATATATAAAAGTGTTTTTCAATAAATGCCTTTTTTATGTTAGACATAGTGTTAACCCATTAGGGCTGAATGCTAGTTCTTGAGAAAATGCTCAAGTTTTACGAGGTTTCCAAACAATGTTTAAGTCTTAGTTTGCTCTTTGGTTTTTGTCCTCTGGCAAATTTTGGTTGGTCACCAAAAAATGTTTGAGGTTCAATATCCAGCCCTAATACCATGTTTATTTTTAAAGCATATGCTGCAGAGTAAGGATATTACACCGAAAAATGTCATTCAGTAATTACTGTCAATAATGTTTAAGCCTTTTACAACAGAAGCAGCTGCAGTTGCACAAACATTACCACAGTAAACACATGGTCTGCCGTCACAACATCTGCATCGTCTGTGTTCCCGGTAACGTACCTGTCCTTCAGCTGAACTCTCCTTTTTGTTCGCGTCGTCTTGCTTGCTGATCATGGGCGCTCCGCTCCACGAAGAGCCGACGATCCACCAGCGACCCACTTGATCCGCAGCCAGGAGATTCTCTAGAGAGACCCTCAGTTTCATGTCGCTGCCCCCTGCAGTCTGGTGGATCTGAGGATCACACATTCACCAAGAATTAGTCTAGATTACATTCAGGAGTCTAATGCCGGGTTCAAAACAGTAAAGAACTCCATATTAGAAATCCTGAAGCTGAAAACTGTGAGAAAAGCCATCTATAGAAGTGTAAAGGATGGACTCTGGGGCCACCTAGTGGTGCACATAAAGACTACTAATGAAGTAACATTATCTTGAAAGGCAATGGTACCCTTGTTAAGTATGATCAATAAAATCATTGCCATCTAGTCAAATTCAAAGCTATAATTTACTATTTTAGGCAAAGTAGTTCAAGCCATCACTCACCAGACTCCTCTGAAGCTTCCTCAGTTTCTCCACAGGCTCAGGATCATAGCCAGGGATCTTCCTCATGTCATTATTTTTTAAAGCCAGCATGGTTTCCAGCATGAACCTTACCTGAGGACAAGTTTACACATCTTAGATAAAGCAGACACATCAGCAGATGATGAAAGTAAAAAAGCAGTTCTGTTTGCCCTACCCTGGTCTGATCCTGGAACTTGGAGCCCAGGTCGCTGGCCTTGCGCTGGGCATCAGAGATGAGCTCCTTAAGAGCCAGAGCGTCGTCCTTCCTCAGGGCGAAGCCGACGTTCCTCAGCACAAACAGAACCAGCTCGATGTCCTTCTCCGTAAACGTTCCGACCAGCAATTTCAGGATGTCGAAGATGAGGACAGAATGCACCACTTGGAAGTTGTAGAGGTGAGCGACAATGGCGATCAGGTTGTCGCACTCTTTGCTTTCCCTTTGTTCCTTGTACACCTCGTCGAACTTGCGCACAACTGTTTCCAGGAAATGGGCTCCCACCTTGAAAAAGAGTGACAGATTATAGATGCTGCTGCTGGTTTGTATGATGTTGTATGATGTTGTTATTGTAAACAGCTGTTGTCAAAGCCCACTTTTAATGTATTTGGCTCAAACATCTGCTGCAAACCAAGTAGTTAACAATGGACTGAGAAGTAAAGTAAAATAACATTAGAAATCTAACTGATATAATTAAAATCTAAGTGGTTAAATTTTCTTTCAAACATCCTTCACACTGTGACTTGGAAGCTGCTGACAGAGAGTAATTTAACTGGTAATCCTGTTTTATGTTATTTACAGAATGGCTGCAGAGATAAACCTATTACACTTCAAAGGAAATCAAAGAGTTACGTATCACTGTTTAATTAACCTAAAGGGCATTAGCTCACAATTGAGACGTAAGGAAGAAGATAAGCCCTTTGAAGAAAAGCCTCCAATGAATAATGGAAGAGCCGTTGCCAATTTTCAGGTCAGGAATCGCACAAGTAAAAACATGCACGGCTCCTCTTTTCAGTGTATAATGCCTACGGAAACTAAAACATAAAAGCTCAATTTATACACATAGAGGGAAGAAAATA
Source organism: Mugil cephalus (assembly GCF_022458985.1). Lineage (NCBI taxonomy): Eukaryota > Metazoa > Chordata > Actinopteri > Mugiliformes > Mugilidae > Mugil > Mugil cephalus. Next base: position 8,652,411 of record NC_061787.1, on the reverse strand, counting down.
ATCTCCTAACCAGTACTTACCTAACCAATGTTTTTGAACATTATAAACCTTGATATTAAACATAAAGGTTCTCTTACTTCCAGCCCCACAGCATGATGGAGGACGCTGACTAGCAGGACGTGCTCCATGAGTAGTCTGTCTGGCATCAGGGTCGGTGTCACACAGGCCGCCAGTAGCAACTCAGTCAGCGTGTCGTTCATGTCCTTCCTGCTGCTGCTCATGTACAGCTCCTCCAGCTGACCACTGATGGATGCCATGTTGGCCTCGCTCAGCCTGAAGATGGTGCATTAAGACGTGAGGGATTTGAACAGAACAAACACAGATCATTTAAAGAAGACACTGTCCTCAGATTCTGTGTCTATTCAACAGAAAGTATACGTTCTTTTATGACAACACACTTTGTTTCAGGACAATCTCTTTAAAATGCATTGTTTAAATCGTGCTATTCATGTTCTCAGTCCTTCATAGGTTGTTAATTTTGCTGGGTTTTGATAACACATATTTCTATTACCAATAAGAACCAAATAGTTTTAGGATTAGAACAAACAAACCTAATGTTTGTGTATATATTTGCTGAAAAGTGTAGCATTAAGATTTGGAGAGTGATGAGGAAATTAATTTACATGCAGGTAACTTGTTTGCGTTCTGACCTGAGTGATGACTACAGAAATGTGTGTATACCTTATAGGCAAGAAATGATAGGTTTGTGATATTAACATTAGCAATTGTATTGAACATATATTCCACAATATGCCCAATGAATCATGGTAATAATAAAAAAAACCTGATTTCTGAGGACTGTTACTGTTTTACTCATTGTATCGTAATGGGTCGGTTACCTGTTCATCAGGCCTTTCACATTCCTCTTCAGTTTTTCCAGCTCAGCTTTGCGTTTATCATCGCCAATGTTACGCAGGTGAGGTGGCACATACTTCCCGCTTGTAGAGCTGACCTTGAAATCAGAAGAAAAAAATTAATGATCAGATCCAAGATGCCGCTGCAATTGTTGTCTTAATTGTTTATCACATGTGCCTGAATTTACCTTGTCTAACTTTGTGTCTGGATTTTCTGCTTCCTCCTCTGCTTCTTCTTCATCGTCTGAGTCAGCTGCATCGCTCTCAACCTGTTCATCGTATTCATTGTCCATGTCATCGTCATCGTCGTCCTCCTCCTCCACGTCCTCTTCATCAGCCATTTCTTCATCATCCTCATCCTCATCCATTTCCTCTTCATTAACCTCATCGTCATTATCACTGCCTTCACTCACCATCTCATCTTCTTCCTCCCCGTCCTCATCTGATAGTTCGCTCTCGTCCAGCTTTTTAAAGTTGTCTTTGGCCATGTCCATGTCGTCATCATCGTCGTCATACATCGCTCCAGCAGTCGAGCCAGAGTCAAGCACGCCAAGGATGTAATCAAGCCCATCAACCGCGAAGGACTGTGGGAGACTTTGTTTGTTTTTCCTTTTATTTAATCCAAGACATTTCTCTAGTTTCTTTATTTCTTTGTCCTCTTGTTCATTGGCTTCCAAAAGTGCCAGTTTTCTTGACTCCTGAAGCTTATTTATTTTCTTGCCTTTTTTAGCTGATGCTTTTTTAGAGTTGTCAGATTTCTCAGCAGGGGCTTGTGCAGACTTGGTTGAGTTTGTTTTTGACACCTCCTTTTTTGTTTTGTCAGTTTTTGTCTTCTGCGTCTGTGGCTGTTTGCCAGCCTTTAGTCCTGAGGTTTTAGCATCAGCATTTGGTAAAGTGACTGCCTTTTTGCCCTCATAATGACTTTTCATTTTGGCTTTTTTCAATTTTCGCTTTTCCTTGCGTAATTCCTTTCTGCTTTTCTTTTTTACAAATTTCAACCCATGGTCGCTCTCTGCTTCCTCTGTGCCACCTTTGCTTTTGACGAACTCGCCCACTGCCACCATGTACTTCTGTAAAACTTCATTGCCCTTCTTCTTCTTGCTGTTCTGCTTCCATTTACCTTTCATTTCTACAAACTGAACCAGACAACGCGAGCTAGCGCTAGCTTTAACCAGCTAACCGGCTTTCAAAACGCACCACAAAATAAATTCGAAAAGTTTTTAAACGACCCAACGGGGTAGATGCAGGGGTTTAAAATAATTAAATATTTTAATCACGCAAATACCTTGAACTGCACATGTATCTCCATGAGGACAGTTTTGTTGCTATGACCCACGAACACGTGACCATTAGCTTCCGGGTTGCGTCGTGACGTCACCAATTGGATTCTAGAGGCGGAGCCCGCGGTCGCCATGTTGGAAGTGTTTTATGCATTACTCCTCCCATACGCGGATACCAAAGCAGACTGGACGTTGAGACCCGCCCACCAACTCTCCGCTACCTTTTATCTTAGACTACCGCCTGTCACTCAAAGCGGAAACGCCCTTAATTATGCAGAAATTTAAACCTTATTAAAAAAATAAACGAATGAGTTAGAAAAAAAATACCCCTCGGCTTTTCGAGACCAAAATCGTTTAATGTATCACGCTGTAAACGTGTTTAATATCGCTGTAAAGTTCTGCTTCTAACCATGTGGGTCTATGGGGATTTATATGTCTGTGGGATTTGCCGCCTGGATACGTCACAGGAATAGACGCAGAGTGATGACGTAGTTTATTTTGAGTTTTTTTTCTTTTCTTTTCTTTTTTTTTTTTTTTTTTTTTTTTTAGCACGGAGCGGTTTGTCGTCGATGTAAACTGTCTTTTAACCAGTCAGAGCAGTTTTGATGCAAACGAGGGTGGAGGCTGGAGTAGTTGCCGTTGTCGCCGCCGCCGCCGTCAGCTGCACGAACTAGGATGTAGAGAGTCTGTAGCTTTTTTTTGTATTTTGCAATATGAAGAATGGAAGAAGACGATGTTACTATAAGAGAGCAGAATTTCCACAGCCAAGTTCGAGAGTACATCGTAAGTAGCGGCTAGTCGAGGCTAGCTGGCTAACAACGTCCTCTAATGCACGGTAGCCAGCGTTAGCTTCGCCTGCCAGTCTGACTCGGCGGAATTTATCAAACATAATTTTAGTGATGCACTGAAACATGTCAGCGTCCATACGTAATTGCGCTACAGGAAATTGTATTAAAATTTAAAAAAACAGCGAATTAACGCGCCAATTAACACGGTCTCCGCTAACGTTAGCTGTCAGGTTAGTTGATCACAATAGTATAAGTTCGCTAAGGTAGGAGATGTTTGAGCAGACTTTTAAACACGCCTGCTGCTAATAGCAAATATCTGGGACATCTAACATACTGTCTTAGCCCTCATACAATCAAGGAGACCTTATTATATGTCCACATTTTTAAAATATGTTATTGCTTCTTAGTGCAAGTGGTCAGTGCAAATCAGATATTAGTTTCAACTTTATTGTCATTAAGCAGGTACAAAGCAATGAAATGCAGTTTAGCATCTAACCAGACGTGCAATAAGTAGCAAGTGCATAAATAGTGTGGTATATAAGTGGTATGGTACATATTGTTTTTATGACATATGGACGATATTTACAGACGAAAACCTATATACAGATGAGACTTTACATACACGTGAGTGAGCAGAATATACACAGTGACTGACTAAGGTGCTATGAACATATACAGATGGATTTATGCGTTAAATGTAAGTATACTATAAGTAGAAACTATAACATAATTCACACTAGAGGAAATGGCAGATGATAAATTAGACAATACCACATAGAGATAAAGTGAGCAGTAAACAGTGCACAAATAATAAGCAGTAGCTACCTAATGTTACTAAATTAGTGCAATATTAAGTACATAGTGCTGTGCCTTTTGGTTATTTTCCACAAAGCCCTACGAGAAAATAAATCCAATGCTTTTTTTATTAGGTTATTCTGAATTGCAAATTATATGACGATTTAAGGGCTATTTTAAAAGGATGTTCTCCATTTGATATATGCAGGGGATCTAGTTGGTATCAGTAGTTGTTGTAATATTACACACTTGTAGGTTTATTAGCTACACCAGTGAAAACAAATGGATTCTAATATAAAAGTTCTGTACTAAATCTAAGCTTCATGATAGCTGATTCAGCATTTTGTTTAAAATAAACAAATATATTCAGTTGTGTTTTGGAGGCTGTGGCTTGAGGCACTGCTGAATTGGGTTGTATCTTAATTTGTGGGCAAGACTGAATAACAGAAAAACTTTTTAGTCCAATACACTTTAACTCAAGCTACATCCTCCAAAATGATCACGCAGTTGAATTACCACCATTCTCTGAAGGGGAATGAGCCCCAGACTCCCGCTGCTAGGATGCCAGTGTACCTAATGAACTGGCACGTTGTGGATTTAAGGAGCATTGCTCTTGTTTCGCAATTGTTTCCAGAGTTGCAACTTTATTTTTAGTGTCTTAAAATGTTCCATGGCCAGGCCTCCTGAAAACACACACACACAATATATAATATGAAGTTGTACCTTGAAAATTGAAATTGGTTGTGACTTTCCTTTTCCAGAAACAGTATTATCTGTGGCCTCTTGATGTCACCATAGCTACAGGGTAAAAGAAACAACTTAAGTGATAGGAGATTATGTGGAGTAGGTCTTGTTTATTATTCCTGACACACACATTTGAAATATAGAAACTATCAAATGTCTTCACAAGCTCAACACCCCAGCTTTTGCTTGCGCAGTGTGTCCCAGGCGGATCCCTCTGCGTGATGCTGTATCAGAGTATCGTTTCATGTTTATGCCGAGGCTTATGGATGGATTTCTACAGGGATATTATCTGTTGTTGTGTGTACTTGAAGTCACTCTGGGTCAAGTTTAAAGTTAGTGTGCATGACTCCGTGATAAAACGGTGTGATCTCTTTAGACCTGAAGTGTGGGAAATAGTTTCTTCCACTGTAAACAGTGACTGAGGGAAGAACAGAGAAAATCAGGTTAGTGTGAGTAATCAAGTTACAGTATAATGTGTCACGAATTACATTTACCCACAGCAAATCTGAACAAGGCTCTAACATCATTATCATGCTTTCACGTTTTTTTGTTTTTTTTTTTTGTTAACAAAAGATATATTGAGTTTCTATTGTCATTTATGTCACTATGTCTGCAACTGTTGCGCAGTAGAAATCATTTTTACATAATGAAATTATTATTCTTACCCTTAGGTGAAAGTGCTTTTCCGCTGTTTTATAGGCGTTCAAACACTACACTCAGTTCCTTCTATGCAAATGATGCAGTTAAAATCCCCAGATAATAATATACACTTTACGCTCTTCCCATGCATGAATGGTTGTCAGGCTGTTTTCTTAAACTTGCAGAGGGGAACTCATGTGTCTGATTCTCGATTAAGCACTAAAGTGCATGGAAACGGACTGATTATCTGTTTGCAGGAATATGCAAAAAAAAAAAATGTTCTTGTCCCACAACACCAGCTTGAGTTCATACATCACAAGAGTGTGATGGTGTTGTTAACTGTTGGAACTGTTGGAAACTAGTCATCAACCTGCTGTGTATTATTGAGGGAACCAGGCCAGTAGTGGCGGCGTCAAGTGCCTTAAACTATCCGCTATCTCCCCTAAGACTCTTTCCTAGTTTATCAGCTCTGTGCACATGATTCTGTGTTCTGGGTTTTGTCCGCCTTGAGCAATGGTCACCGCCAAGGTTGTATCCTGAAATATAATAGGCAAGCTTTCATTTGGAATGGGAACGACATGTTTTAATAAAACAGCATTTATCATATTACGGCGTATATTATTGGGAGAGGCGGCTCAGTTTGTCCGTCTGCTGTCTGGCTGTGTCATCTTATAATCCCAGCTCAGCCACTATCAGTCGAGCAGCGTTGACAGAAAGTGCTGAAGTGTCAGCTTCTAACATTAGTTACGTCCTAATCGCTGTCACAGTAGAAGAGCGGAATGTGGAATGTGATCTTTCTGTGAGGCCGTCCTGCATATTTTGAGGCTGTGGTTACCTAATTTCATACCTAATTGCTGTGACAACTTTGCATTGGCCTAATTAATGTCATCGGAAAAAGAACCGCGATGATGCATTTTCTCATTTTCCTCCCTGTAATCACGTAAACTGGTCATATTCAACAGATTCGCGGCCTTTAACTGTGCAGTAAAAACTGGGTTGACATCTATTTATTTTTCTTATCCTGCGTGATCTTTATAACCGACATAAACCACATTCATTATTTAAGGGCGACACTGTCAAACATTTACAGGCGCACATTGTACACAGCGTTATTACCAGAGCAAATTGACACGGCCCCAGTTTTCAGAGAGACCAGACATCCAAACGCTCAGATAATTAGAATTTAAACTTTTAGAGCTCAACTATTATTTGTTGAGACTATTTGACTAACGAAATAATTGTTTTACCCCAATTTGCAGTTTTTCTACTTTTAATATTGGTGTTGGGCTGAATATAAAGAGCAATTTAAGCTAATTGCCGTCATTATGTAGACGTCACAATCGAGGAATGAATTTCACAAATATTTGGTAGATAAATGCTTCAACTTCTGTACTTTTACTTGTGTAATGTACATAGGCCACCACTCAAACCTGTGACTGTTGGTCATGTGCGGAGACTGAGGTGTTAATATTCACACGTGTGTAATGTCCACAAGTGTAGTGTAAGTGTGTGTGTAATATTTAAGTATTTTAAAGCATTTTGCAGTATATTCTGATTGCACATCACATTTCCAGAAATATCTTTATTGATAGTAACATCCGATCTGTAAAAAAGTCATTATATCAAACCCGTTCCACAGTTTCCACAGTCTGATGTGGAGAATAAGGGAACCACACAAGTTTAAAATGCGGTCGTTCTTATTACTTCTGTTGTTGTTTCAGATTTGCTTCCTCCTGTTTGCGGTCCTCTACATCGTGTCCTACTGCATCATTACCAGATACAAGAGGAAGAGTGGTAAGTTATCAGTAATATGTGAACTCTCCCTACGTGGGAACAGAAGTCGAACAGACTGTTCATCGGTGTTAAAGCATCTGCAACACTGAGGCAGCAGCAGCAACGTGTCTATGGTGGAACCAATTTCACAGCAAACACTGTTGGTTATCTCTTTGTTTACGCCGAGTTTGCTCATGGCATCAGAGGCGTTTCACCGTGTTTAGACTGAAAGGAGGTCACGGCCAAGAAGGCTTTAGCTGTAGACTTAAGAGACCACACCCGAACAATATGCTACAGTCACCTCTTTATCAGTATGAGCTGTATCCACCCCAAATTGTTTTTAGGGATGTGGCAACAAGAATACAATCGGTCATTGTAAGACTATTAGGTTAACGCTGACATGACCTGTCTTGTAGAATGATAACAAAACAATTACATCTCAATCCGTCTGAGCTTTCTGTTTTCTGATAGAGCATCACAGCTGCAGCATGTAAACGTTGATACTATTAAAAACCCACCTGGAGTAAGGGAGCAAAACAAAGACACGTTATGTACTGCATCCCAAATATAGTTTGTCCAGGTCACACAGAGGTTTTCTATGTCTCATTTTAAAAGTAGACCTCTGGAAATCCCCTCTGTAGATTTACTGTGTTAAGTGAGGATGGGTATCGTTTAGGTTTATCTGATACTGGTGCCAAACCGATACTTTTAAAACGGTGCCGGTGCTTAAAGAATGGAAAACATTGTCAAACTTTGTCCAGAAATGGTGCATTTTGTGACATGCAAGTTGAATAGAGTATTAATTTAAATAACATAAATACAACTAAGAAATAGATTAACCAATATAAGATAAAATTCACAACAAACTGCCATAATTATGATAATAAAAACAGTGGTGTGGGGTCTGGCAGGTTAGCAAAAACAGGTTAAAAAAAAAAAAACACTATGCGTCGTCAGATGTTTAATCAAATATGAGGTGTTCCCTCCCTTGCACAATATCGCCTTCAAACACTTGTTGCAGGTTGCCACGTCTGCATCATTTGAGGTGAAGTGCAATCAAACTTTCGACAGTTTTTAGTTATTTTGAAGGTTCATTTCCATCCATGCAGGTGAAAAACTGACGTGACGTCACGTTAAAGCGTCAACACAGCAATAGAGCTCAGGGGATTTTAATTAAAATTCAGTGGGACCGAAGTGAAGCCCCAAAATCAGCCTGGTTACTCCCGTCAGAATCAGCACCGGTGCCATGATGGTACCGTGTATCAGTACCTATCCCAAGTGATGAGTCTAGATTATTCAAATCATGTCTCCACTTTTTTTTTTTTTAAGATTTTTATCCACGACACTCAAACATATTTTTGTTTGCAGTAGGAGAATTAGAGAGGAATATTGTTCATCATTGTCCGTCATTAGTTCAAAATGAATTATAGTGAGAATAGTGTTTGACGTATTGTAAAAGTTGACACTACATTACATGCATTCTTAATACTGGACATAGGTGCTGCGTGTGATTTAGACCCAGGGTGGTGTCTGTCTCAAGAGGTGGACTTCAGCACACACTTGCCCACTCAGAACGCCTCTGTTCATGCTACCTGCCCTGTTCATACAGTGGGGGAAATAAGTATTTGATCCCCTGCTGAATTTGTAAGTTTGCCCACTTCCATAGAAATGATCAGACTCTGGTTTTTATGGTTGTTTACTGGTTATGGGTATAGACAGAATATCAGTCGAAAATGCATAAAAAACACACAATCTAAAAGTTATAAATTGTTATGTATTTTATTAAGGGAAATAAGTATTTGATCCCCAAGCACAACACAAGTCAGTACTTTGTAGAGAAACCTTTGTTGGCAAGCACAGCGATGAGACGTTTCTTGTAGTTGGTCACCAGGTTTGCACACAGCGCAGGAGGGATTTTGGCCCATTCATCTTTACAGACAGTCTCTAAATCCTTCAAGTTTCTTGGCTGCCTCTTGGAAACTCGGAGCTTCAGCTCCCTCCACAGGTTTTCGATCGGGTTAAGGTCTGGAGACTGACTAGGCCACTCCATGACCTTAATATGCTTCTTCTTGAGCCACTCCTTTGTTGTCCTGGCAGTATGTTTTGGGTCATTGTCATGTTGGAAAACCCACCCACGAGGCATCTTCAGTGTTCTTGCTGAGGAAAGAAGGTTTTTGTCCAAGATGTTACAGTACATGGCTGCATTCATTGGCCCCATAATGCGGTGAAGTTGCCCTGTACCCTTTGCTGAAAAACAGCCCCAAAACATGATGTTTCCACCTCCATGCTTAACCGTGGGTATGGTGTTCTTTGGGTCATACTCACGTTTTTTCATCCTCCAAACACGGCGGGTCGAGTTAATGCCAAATAGCTCAACTTTGGTTTCGTCAGACCACAGCACTTTCTCCCAAGCCTTCTCTGAGTCATTTAGATGTTCACTGGCAAACTTAAGGCGGGCCTGTACATGTGCCTTCTTGAGCAGGGGACCTTGCGGGCACTGCAAGAGTTCAATCCATAACGGCGCAGTGTGTTGCCAACTGTTTTCTTGGTGACGGAGGTCCCAACTGCTTCCAGATCATTAACAAGCTCCTGCCGTGTTGTTTTAGGCTGCTCCCTCACCTTTCTCATCATCATCCTCACTCCATGAGGCGAGATTTTGCGGGGAGCTCCAGACCGAGGACAGTTGATGGTCCTTTTATGGGTCTTCCACTTGCGAATAATGGCACCAATAGTTGTCACCTTCTCACCAAGCCTTTTGCTGATGGTTTTGTAACCTATACAGCCTTGTGCAGGTCTACAATCTTGTCCCTGACATCTTTTGACAGCTCTTTGGTCTTGCCCATGGTGCTGTAGAAGTTGGAATGTAAGAAACTGATTCTTAGAGCAGGTGTGCTTTATATACATGACGAGTTAAGATCAGGAGTATTGGTAATTAGTTGACTGAGCACAGCTGTGTGCCACATGCGCACCAGCCAATCTGTAGGAGCCTGAATTCTAAGTGAATTGTTGGGGATCAAATACTTATTTCCCTTAATAAAATACATAACAATTTATAACTTTTAGATTGTTTGTTTTTTATGCATTTTCGACTGATATTCTGTCTATACCCATAACCAGTAAACAACCATAAAAACCAGAGTCTGATCATTTCTATGGAAGTGGGCAAACTTACAAATTCAGCAGGGGATCAAATACTTATTTCCCCCACTGTATGTGGCTCAGTTGGTCATTACATGGACTTTATACTTGGGAAGAGTCAGGGTGAAGTCCAGCTGACTGTGACTCTTACGTTCATACAGGGTACATGTACGCACGGCTCTCTGGGTATCGTCAAGGAAAGTCCAGATTCAAGGATTTTTATTTGTCATTCACAACCATACAGAAGCATGAGATGGAACGAAATTATGCACTCGGGTCTCGGACTGTTACCCATAGCAACTAAAATATATAGATACTAAGTAACTGTAATATAGACACTAGTAAACAGTACATAGATACTAGTAACAGTGACTAAACAAGATAAATAAAATGAAAATGTTACTAATCTTAACACGCTCCGCTCTGTATTTGCACAACACTCAATAATGCGTTTTGATATCGGCTCATGTGGATGGATGGTTGCATGGATTAGCATTAGCATTAGCATTGCACCTTGTAGCTGAAATGATCTTGTTTCCTTTGTAGACGACCATGAGGATGAAGATGCCGTCGTCAACAGAATATCGTGAGTGATGCTGATTTCATACCTTTTCATTCAATGTATTGTTCTAAATAAAAATTAGACTCAGAAAAAACACATAAACAGCAAAAAATACTCCTAGTTAGTTGAGAGGAAGTGGTCAAATGTAATGCAGAAAAAAGCCGTAAAAAATAGCATTGATGAGCTTTTTGCACTCACAGTCTCTAATCAGTTCATTGGTTAATGAAGAAAATAATCAGTAGTTAGAGCTCTGTTAGAACCAGTTACATGATCCACTAATTTACACTCTGAGCGTGTTACAGATAGTGTCATTAGCCGGAGCATTGACAGCAGGTATCACATGTCAGTCCATCTAGGATTACTTCACGTCACTCTCAGAGGATGACCGCTGCAGCCACGTTCATCCCGCCTGTGTACTTCCAGCACTCAAGGGTCCTGCACAATGAAAGAAAGCCTTTCAGATTAACAAGCTTCTTTAGTGACTTGACTTTGTGCCGACCCACTGAGCAGATGGCCGTTCCCCTGGGCCCAGTCTGGCCAGCCAGTGTCTCTGAGTCTCTACGAATCAGAGGCTGCAGAAAACAAAGCCGGGCTACGTCTTTTGTTCTAGGACGCAGGCAGAGATGGATAAAGTGCAGAGTAGAATGGACTGGAAGTAAATATTGTCAATGAACCTGCTGCTGTCAGTTTAATGCCTTTTAAGAGATCGCCGACTTGTCCTAACACTTGTGTGTGTGTGTGTGTGTGTGTGTGTTTGTCTGTCTCCTGTTTTGTGTACGTGTTTGTGTGTGTGATTCCATTTGCAGATTGTACTTGTGCACCTTCACCCTGGCAGTGTCGGGTGGTGCCGTCTTCCTGCTGCCTTTCTCAATCATTAGTAATGAGATCCTCCTCTCCTTCCCCAAAAACTATTACATTCAGTGGCTCAATGGCTCCCTCATTCACGGTCAGTAGTTCACACCGTTCACGCGTCTGTTTCTTTCAAAAACTAATTCTCTCTCCATTTCTTATCTTTGACTTTTGAGTAAGAAATATATCTGCTTTTCCAAGAAAGCAGACGTCTTCTAACATGTAGTGCTTTAATGACATTGATTAGAATTAAATCAATGGATGTTCCTATTGTTAACGTTCTGTGCAAATTGACTTGTTTGTTTACAAGTGCATTTATAGTATTTTCCTGTTTTGGTGCAGAGATTCACTAAAGGACATTATACAGTTACATGGCATCATGATATTAAAGTCATTATATGGTGTTAGTATGATTTTTAAAAGATATTTTGAGTATTGAAATAACACATGTGGTGTTGCAACTTTAATACGCATCAACTGATGCACCAAAACAACAACAGAAAACATCTGTGAGATGAGCTGTCATGTTTCAAGCATCCCCACATTTGTTTTTTGTATTACAGTCACGCACTGGCTGTCACCTCTGCTGACCTCACTAAAAAAATCTCAACAGTGCCACCTAGAGGACTGATAGAGCAATTGATTTGATTCTAGTATCCTAAATTTTTATAACACTGTATTTGCAACTTAAATAAATATATAAAAGACCTTATATAAAAGGTTTAGTACTCTGTATCCATGTAACCCTTCCATGTACCAATGCAAAGTGTCGACATACTAGTATCAATTGTTTTTCTTCCCCAGCCTACAATGGGGAATAACTACTTAATTTAACTATCACAGATTAATATCATTCAACCAGGACATGTCTGTGGATAAAACCCTTTGTCACACTTTATATAATATTGGTGTATATTGTTGACATTGATAAATAGTGATCACACTGATGGTTATTTTGGAAAAGCAGCTGAAATTAGGTTAATAAATATAACTAGATGGATTTGTATATTTTATCTAACAAATCAAGTAATCCTGTTATGATTATGCAAAAATCATACTTGGAGCAGAGATAAAGAAAAACTAAATATTTACTTTCTAGAAAGTAAATATAACTAATCTAGAAGCCAGTTTTTCGTTACTTTGACATTTTGTATTAAAATATTCTTTTTCTTCTTTAACCATTAAAGCATTTTACCAGTAAATCACCAGCTGCAACTGCAGTAAAATAGTTTGTTTTCACGAATAAAACCTCACTCATGTTAGATTTAAAAGTCAGTCTGGGTCATTTTTAGTGTCACCACGAATTAGATCCTGTTGAGTTTTTCCAACAGCCACCAGGTGGCAGTACAGTCCATGACTTGGATAACACAGTTAAAACCCTGTGTTGGTACCTCACCTCACAACCACTTTATATCATGTCTGATATATAAGATGAAGCCTATTTGTGGACCATACACCTGAACAGAGGGTCATATTTTTGCTGTGTAATATATTTGTTTGTACTTAAGTCCATGTGTTTGGTTTCTGCAGGTCTGTGGAACCTGGTGTCGCTGTTCTCCAACCTCTGCCTCTTTGTCCTGATGCCCTTTGCCTATTTCTTCCTGGAGTCGGAGGGATTTGCAGGGTCGAAAAAGGTACAGATCGTCAGCACATTTATTCCTTGTGTCGTTAAGAGGATTTATATGAATGATGGTGAAATGGTAACATGACCAATTACTACTGAATAACATTAAAAATTTGGAAGACAGCTTTTAACTAGAATTACCGAAATGAGGTCACTAACATATATTTTTTGCAATAATCTGCTTTGACATTTTATTACATTAGTATGAGGGGGAAACACACAATCTTTAATCTCGCTACCATGCAAGATGTTTCTTCTGAACAACCAAAGCAGCAGCAGGTGCCTTCTCCTTGCCCTCTGCCTGACTCACGCCACCGACCGTAACTGCCACCGCGGAAAGCTCATTAACCATGTCTGAATCTGGTCTTCGCCCAGTGCCACATCCTGACAAACCCTTTCAATAAGGCCATGGGCTGCAAACGCTTCAACACTGCTGCATCGGCCCCTCTGATTTAAAGCCTGATTCCTTGTCACCCCCTCCCCAGCCCCCTAAAATAAAACTTCAAAAGGACAGGCTAATAATCGAGTTGTAAGGCTCAGCGAACTTCCTTGTTTAATTGATTACCCCCCCCCCCCCCCTCAAAAAAAAAAAGAGGCTGGGGGCTCGTGTTCCAAAAGTCCATAAAGTCGCAGCGACATGACAGCACAATAGAGCCTTGCAAAATGGAGGGGGAAAGATTTACTTTTAATACACCTCTATCCTGTGTCACAGTTTGAAACCTCTCTGGTTTATGTCCCTCCTGGCAAAGGCACATAAAAATTAGTCTGTACTGTAGTGTATAGCCAGTTCTTTTCTTCCCCGGGCCCACTAATTTGTTTCGGTTGGATTTCTTCTGCAGAGGGCAGGCCCTGATGTGTAGGAAGCAGGACGCGGGCCTCTTTCACATTTCTCCTTTTTGTTCTTTTTCATTTCGAGACTGTTTCTTGCTACGTAGCTTCAATAAATTTGCTCAGAGGAAGCACTGTTCAGTGTTGAGCTGCACTTCCACGTATATATACTGTGTGTTCGTGTGCGTGTGTGTGTGTGTGTGCACGCTAAGGAAGGAAAGGGGTGGAGGTGACACTCCTGCTGCACCCAAGAAAAGCTGGGCCGCCTGCGGAGTGAATCACACACCCCAACACAAGAAAGAATGTAAAACACAGATCCAAGTTTTTATAATGTGATATTATCCCTTTATCCAATAACAGCATTAGACCGCGATGTCATAAGGTTTTATGTGGCGTTTTAACCTCCCGGACTAATGTTATGGCACCGCGAGGTTCCTTCTGCGGAAATGAAGTGAATGATGAATTTCACTACTAACGCCGTAAGTCAGCCTTTTCATGTGGCCGTGTTTACTTTTGACGATGTACTAAAAGACGCCAACGGAATAAAGATGAAAATGTGGATGTTGTTTTTAAATGTTTTTTTTTTTCCTTTTTTTGTAGAGGCACTGCCACCCGAGTGATTAATAGTCTAACTAATTGTCCAAATTGTGGATGAATCCGTGTGACTTAGGGTCTTGATGTCAGATGTTATGATGTGGCTTTATTTGCTGCTGTAAAATGTCTCCCGCTTTACTGCCGTTTGCTCAAATCTTCACAGAAAAGCCACATCGCTGAGGCCTCTAACGGTTGTTGTGTAGTTGGTTTTTAGGTTCTGATCATATTTTATAGATCTCCGTACGGAGGTGCATGTATTTGTGCCATGTATTAGCGCTGCTCCTGCCAAATTCTGCTTGTAATTGTTGGTGTATAACACATACATGTCCTCTCTCGTGGGTTTTAAAGCCTAACGTAGCATTAATGCCACTGACTGGATTATAATTGTCTCCACACCACCAGTAGATGGCATTATAATGATGTCATCATTGAGATGATCGGCATGTCCTAACAGAGACGAGACATAAGCCTTTGTTCGGTCTGCTATTTATATCATAAATAGTGTTAATAATTAAGAACATCTTCTAAAAATGGTCAGATCAAAGTAAAAAAAACAAAAAAAACTTGACAGTGACAACTTTCTGGTCTATTTCTAGTGGAGTGCAGGAGCATTACCTTCAGATGTTTGTTTCCTTTTTAAATCTAAAAATGGCCGAGTTGAGTTTAGCACAACGTGCACGATTTCTAGGAAGCTTTGAAAAAAAAATGTTTCGGAGTATGCCTCGCAGTGAATAGTTCTTTCGCTCTTAGCAGCAGTATTGAAATGTGTTTGATCCCGAAACGAGTTGGAACGAGTCTGACCCCCCGACTGACCCAGCGAAGGGCCAACAGGTTTCATCTGGTAGTTAAAGAAACTCCTCATCAATCTCATCCTAAGCCCTAACCCGCCGATGATGAGAAGTGTGTTTATTGTGGAGGAGGAGGAGGAGGAGGAGGAGGAGAAGGGAAGAGAAAACGTCTCGCCGTGCAAAAACCCGTGTGGTGTTACTAAGATACTCCTCTTTGTTGGAGCTCCACAATAGGGGCCTGGATATTTATTTCAAATCTCCTGCACATGCAGACATTTTTCCCAGGCCTTCTTTCGGGGCAGGGCCAGCCGGGGAATATAAAGTGGTGTTTACATACCTTCCTTTAAGGTCACAATGTCTCCCTAAAGCTGCCTGTTACAACGCCCGTTACCATGGTGACATATTAGTTTGAGCTGGGAATTTTAAAAAGAACAAGTGAGATTTTCCCCTCCTCTCATGACTCAGTTTTTTTTTTTTTTTTAAACAAAGTGGAAAGTTGTGGAGCTGTTGTTGTTTTTTGTGGACTCGGTCACACCATTTAATTAGGTTTTTGCTTGTTAAAATCCAGAGTTTTGTCACTTATCATGTGAAGACTCATCAGTCTGTGATCGCTACAAGCTGTTGTCACTGTAGGACGGCAAATAAGACTTGGCAAAAGCGCCGAAGCTGCTTCCTTCATTTAAACTGGAATCTGATCGATAATGGAAACGCAATGGTCGCTCTCGGAGAGTCGACCTCGCTACAGCGATGCTACTTGATACCAATGATTTTCCATCCTCCGGTGTCATTTGGGGCTTTATTAAGGAGCCTTCAGAGTCTTTAGAAGTTCATTGTGCAGCTTTACAGGGGAGTGTCCCTCTCTTCTGCTTTCTGTCTTTGACACGGTCACTAGACTGCGGCTGACTGGATGAAGGATACGCTAATAAGGTCCCTGAGCATCTGGCATGTCTTTAGCAGAGAGGGCAGGCTTTTTTTTTTTTTTTTTCTGCTGGGGAGTGAAAAGGACCCTGCCCCCTTCCCTCGCCTATTACACTCTTGGCCCTGGTCGCACACGTCTCTGACAGTGAGCAGAAAGATCGTCTGTGGGATGATCTCTGCCACCACCTGCTGACCTGCTAAGGATTGATGACACCAGCTAGGAAGCTCTTGCGCCACCTCCTCTTTTCCCTTTTTTTTTTTTTACTTTTTTAATACAGCCACACAGACAAACACCGTCTCTAACACTCGTCCACCATTGCGTTCGGGCTTCCAGAGGTGATCTCTTTGCTGGATCCACCAGTCAAATCACTACATCAAAGACGGTGGCAGATTGTGCAGTAGTTTGTCTGCAGCAGTCGAAAAAGCTTGTGAACTGTTTCCAGGCGCTCTGTGGCTTCTTTGTGTAATTGGGTGGATTTGGAGGTTGATTTACTCGCCTGATGTGTGTGTGTGTGTGTGTGTGCACATGAGTTTGTGCATGTTTGTTTGCTGCTGCACATGAACCGGTTACTTCTCTCTCCGGCCACTCCAGGCGTTTCTTGGAAATCTCTCCAGCCTTGTACGAGCAAAAGCTCGAGTTAAGCAGCCCGTCGCTGGATGTCGGTGTGAGGATCGGGGGGATGCTGAATATTTCAGAGCTGCTATATTTAGAGGTAGTTACACATTTAGAATAGCAAGAATAGAAACTTTCAGCGGGCACTCTGGATGCCAAGGCACAGGTCTTTTTCTTTTTTCTTCTCTTCCTTCACCAGTTGACAGTCGTTGACCTGCAATGACGACTTTTCCTGCACTTGCACAACATTTTTTTGTTTTGCAATCAAGAACAAAGGTTTCGGTTTATCCCTTGTAGGAAGATGTAAAGACAACTTTCGAATGTCGTGCATTTAAA
This sequence comes from Mugil cephalus, assembly GCF_022458985.1. NCBI lineage: Eukaryota > Metazoa > Chordata > Actinopteri > Mugiliformes > Mugilidae > Mugil > Mugil cephalus. The sequence goes on along the minus strand of NC_061787.1, from coordinate 8,635,288 downwards.
TGGATCAATGAAACCAGTCGGGCCTTTCAGTGCAGCGTCCCTTGTTCAGTCGTATCACGTCTGACACAGTGGATCGGCCTTTCAGCGAGGCAGGAACCAAGGATGATAGTAAGGGAGGTGACAAGCATTGCCTTTGCCCTAAATGATCTGAATGGGTAATGATTTGAGCCTTATAAATGATTGAGAGGCCTATCTAAAGGGAATACACCTTCAGTATGGCATGGGCAGCTTGTTAAGGTGGACTGGTGCACTTGAGCGGACGCGTGTCCTGCCTGCGGGTCCTGCTCGTTCCGATTCGTCCTTAAGAGAGCGCGTGTGGGACAGGGCTGAAGTCCCTGAAAGCATTCCTCTCTCACCTCTCTTACCTCTGGGGAATGAGATGCGCTCAGACGTCGACTCCTCTCCTGCACCAGTCTTTCTCTGTTTTCCCTTCCCTTTATTTCTCTCACATCCTCGCCGCTCTCCTCCGTTCTCCCTCCCGCTGCGTAGACGACGCGAGATGGCAGATGCTTGATCGCAGCGTCCATCTAATGCACTCAAAAGTGTGTACAAAAGAGCACAAGGCAGTCAGCAGAATTCATTCCCCTTTAAGATATGTGGCAATATTTGTAGTGCGTAGAGTTTTGAATTTGTTGTTTGGGCATGGTATAATTTCTCTGACATTTAATGGGTTTACTCCATGCTGACTAAAGGTTATACACCATCTAATGCTACCTGTCAAGTGGCTGCAGTGTCCATCTCGGCCACACTGGGGCACTCCAGACCCTGCCCTCTTCCCTTCCTGTTATGCTAGAAAATTCTGTACTGAGGCATTTCCAGAATAAAGCTTTAAGAAGAGGGGAGAAGCGTTTGATTGCTCGGTAATAGCTAAAGGATGCTACGGGGGAGTTTTCATCAAGAACCATGAATGAAATCTGAGAATAAACTTTGACTGAGCAGGATAGTGATAATGTGTGGACAATAAACACATACAAATACTTACCTACAGCAGCACTGCAAAATATCTTAAAGGTGAGATGAAAGGTGTGAGAGATTTCGGCTTTAACGTTAACCCAGGTGGAAACGCAGAACCTGAAGGACAGGTGGTTTTCAAACAGCGTCGAGAAAACTCTGCTTCGGTTAATTTAATCCCAAAAATTAAACCCACTCCATAAAGTGCCTCCATGATTAACAGGGGTAACTTTCAAAGGGAGACCCCTTCATGTACCTGTTGGCGAATGCTGAACAGCAACCGCACGGCCATTATGTTAGCTGGTAACAAATTGCTCATGTGCACCCAATTTAAGCGGCGCTCCAAAAAAGCAGAGAGCCCTTGTTATCCCGTGCCTGGTAGCCGACCTACACGTGTACCAAAGCGCCTATCTATCTTACGGTGCTAGACAGCTCGGCTCTGACGGCGGAGGAGGGAGGTTGTGGAAAACTGTGTGAACAGGTAGGGGAGGACTTTATTAACCACTCAGAAGTTTGTGACCCGGAAAACCCAAATTACCCCAAAACCCTCTTGTCTGCACGGCCCGGGACGCGGCCGCGGTGCTAAGGGAGCTGCTAATCGGCCCCAGATGGGAGGTCTGCTCTTGATCGCAGACAGTAGCTGACCCAGCCAGGCTTCATGCTCCTTACAGCGCCCCCTCCTCCTCCTCCTCCACCTCCTCCTTTTTAATTTCACCTCTGCCACCATCAACCCCTGTTAGACCCGTTTTATAGACCGCAATATGTGTATGAGAGAGCTGTTTTACACAAGCATCTATGGGAGTGTTTATTTCACTTTCGTGTGCCGTGAGTGGAAATGATGGCCTTCACTACGAGAAAGGCCGGAGGTTTCTTGTAAAAAATCAATCTTGTCCTGCGTTTAAACGTTTGCTAAAAAATGTCGGGTGGATCACGTCGTAACCTCCTTATTATATTTAACTCTTTTTATTCTGTTTGATTTGAAATAATGAATGAGCGCTACATTGAAGTGCCGAGGCAATTTTAAGTTAAGTTTTTAAGTCAAACAACCATCACATTTAATATTCTATAAAAAAATAAATAAATTGCAGTCAATAACTGCCAGGAGTCTTGGACCCACAGACATCATCAGTTCCTCCTCGTCTTCCCTGGTGATGTTCTCTCAAGTCACCGCCGCAGCCATTCTTCATCTCTCCATGTTGTGGGACCTGTCCCACATTAGTCTCGTCTTCAGCGAATACATTTCATTAGGGTTGAGATCATGTAATTGCTTCTAGATGTCAAAGATATTCATCCCTCTCCACACTTAGAAGCTCTTTGGTTGTTTTGGCCTTACGTTTAGCATCATTAGGCTGCCAAACGACGAGATGCCGGCCAATGAGTTTTTATGCATTTGGCTGAAAACGAGCGCGCGGGGCTGCTACCGTGTCTACGCTTTCTGCATCATCATCATCGTCAGCAGGGAAATCATCAAGAAAAACTAGCGCTGGTGAAACCAACTACCTTTGGCATTTCTCTGACACATTTTATCATCCGGAGCATGTCTGACCTTTTTGTGCATGAGCTAACATTGCACCCACACTTGGCGATTGTCCACTTACTTTTGGACCCTTTCAGTTTTTGCACAGTGTTGATGTAAATCTATTCAAATTCAGCTTGGACTTTAAATAGAAATCCCTGTGCTTGTTGGGTTTATATATATTTTTTTGTGTGTGTGTGTGTTCTTTTGTTCATCAGGGCATTAGGGCTCGCATTTTGGAGACCTTTGTGATGCTCTTCTTGCTGGCATTACTTATTCTGGGTATTGTGTGGGTGGCGTCGGCCCTCATCGACAATGATGCAGCCAGTATGGAGTCGCTCTATGGTATGTTTTTTATTATTATATCCATCATTTGTGATTGTTCTTTGGTAAATACATCTACTTTTGTTTGAGTGTTGTGTTGGGGTATTAACCAGCTAGTTTGGCGTTTAAAATCATATGACATACTTAGTTTATTTAAACGTATTTGCAGTCAAAATGTAGCAAATTAATATTGTGTTTTGAGTAAAAAATGCTGAACCATACGTAAATGAGTGCATCTTTTTCTGTAGATCTGTGGGAGTTCTACCTACCGTACCTCTATTCCTGCATATCTCTGATGGGTGGACTGCTTTTACTCAGTAAGCAATTTAAATTCATCCCATATACAATGTGGCAGACATACAGTAGCTGTTGCCTTGGTTTGACACAAGCTCATCGTGCTGTTTTCTGTGTAGTGTGTACTCCTGTAGGACTGTCCAGGATGTTCACTGTCATGGGCCAGTTACTAGTGAAGCCAACCGTAAGTAATCAATCAATTAAGTATTTACATGGTTTGCAAACAACTTAGTCACTGGAAAAAAAATAAAAATGTTATTGAATAACCGTAATTCACATTTTATCAAACATCTCCTGAAGACCACACGCTTGAACTTTAACAGCGTCAGACTCGAAGCCACTTCTGCTCATGAAAGACGCCTCAGTCGGCCATTTAAATGCACGGCACAGGACTACAAATACATCACCAACTCATCCTCCCATCTGCCATCGCTCCAGTCCCACTTTGGGCCTAATTATAACCCATTTCATCTCTTCCTACTCTGCTCCCTCCCCTTCAGATCCTAGAGGACCTGGATGAGCAGATTTACTGCATCCATTTGCAGGAGGAAGCCCTTCAGAGGAGATTAAACGGTATGTCTGTGGGAGACGTGTTGGCACATTATAGGAGAGGGGAGGGGTTGACTGCCCTATTGGGTGTGATGGAGCAGGCCACACTGGAATCAATTAGCATTGAAAATTCAGTTAGGCGCACACACACACACACACACACACACACATACATATATATAGAGGCATTCACAAAAATCCACACATGCTCGACACAGGCTTTTCCCTAACCTCGTCTTAGTCTCATAACTTTCTGCTGAAGGACAAAGAAGCCAGGACGGCAAGAACCATATTTTATGTTTAGGAAGTTTTTTCCTAAGGATCTATTTAAGGCCGTCCAGTGCCACTGTCACTGCTGGTGAAGCGATTGCCTCATTTAACGTCAGGCTCAGAATGGTAGCCCGGTTAATAAGATGGAAATTAAATCTTTCACGAGAACTTTCGACTCGCCCGCCGCGGACGTTTGAGAGCGGCAACTTTTCAGCGGCTTCTGAATGCGAGGCCACGTTTCATTTATTTGGTCTGCGGCACAAAGCGAAAGTTTAAAGAGTTTAAGGATGTCGAAGGTGTTATTTTTTTGGCCTGCATTTCCTTTTCACGTCCAGTCTTCTGTGTTCCCAAATTCCTTGTTTGACGTTAAGTAATCTCAAAAAGCAGGAAGTATTTGGGCCGGATTCCAAAACCTACTTTAATATTAACTCAAGCACGCAACCAAGTGTACAGATGTGAGTAAATGAAGAGGATGAGCGTCCTTTCAAACCAGGGTGGTAAGCGAGATCGCTGCCTGATAACGCATGTTTTCGAATACTATGCCTGCCACCTCTATAGACTGCCACCAATGCGTACGGTTTCTTAGGACTCATTCCACACTGCCCTGCTTTGAACTAGCTGATAGAATAATTGTAATCTGTTCCTTATCATCTCCGGGGCCGTTTGATCTTTACAAGACGCTGTGAGGCAAAAAAATAACAGTGGTCAACATCTCGTGTTCTGAGACCAAGCTGCAGTTCATTGTGCTTGTTAAAGAGGTGGGAAAGGATGGGGAGGGAAGGATGTTGTTCGGTGGAAGTTAAACCTCGGGCTTATCGGACGCGAATGTTTTTACGCACATACTGTAGGCACATGCAAATACTCTCCGTTCTCGCTCGTACGTAGGCGAAACTGAAGGCTCGAGTGGCGTTCCTTTGATCTGCTGAGAGCATTAAGTAGAAAGCAGTTCAGGAACAGTTCACAGGACACACTCCAGAGACGAGCAATGCTGCCTTCTTGCTTCACCTGTGTCCGCTCTGCATCAGGCCTCTCTAATAGATTATCCTCTTGTGCAGTTTGTGTTTGTAGATGTGGACTGTTGAGCCTCATCAGTTGATGCATTCATGTTTATTTACATGTCTGGCCCTTTGTTGTTCCTCCCTCCACATGCAATTGCCCATTTGTAATGACATGCTGGTAATTTGAAATCTTGCAGATAAGGAGATTGTGCTTTAAGCCGGCTTGTTAGCCGTGTTTGTCTGCTTTCCCTCGTCAGGAGCATGATGATCCTAATGAGTGAAATATTTACAGGCACAGAATGGAAGAATGTTCAGATGCAACAACGTACAGTAAAGTGTTTATTTACACAGTGCTGCACCCGTTCTGTGCGGCTTTAAACGCATTTTCAAAGAAACGACTACATTTTTAAGTGCAGCAGACATTGTTTTTATCAACTGAATGAGATGAATTATCTTATAAAAAAAGTAATCCACAGATTTAACATTACGTCATCGTCTCATAAAATGATTATTGATGCAGCAGAAACAGCAATATTCGCTTCTTCCCATACAACCTCCTTTTTCTTCCTTCCTGTTTGTACAGATTTGTTTGATATTGAAATAGATTTATTACGTTTAACACATTAATAAATCGTAAGTGTACATTATAACTATAAGCTTGTTGATAGGCAGGAAAAAGTCACAAAAAAAGGACCTTTTTGGCCTTTCATTGCACAAACACAAATCCTAGCGGATCACTTTACAAATATTATGCATACTTTGTGTTTTTTAATTTTTACAATGCAAAACCTCGAGCCTAAACCTGGTGGGTCTCTGATCTGTAACCCGTTTCCAATCAGGTGCATCTATTTGTTGCCACTGCGTTGTTTCAGGAGAATAATGCAGAACATGGTTTTTAGTTCTGTCTCCTGTTTTACAGACAAATGAATCTCAGTCTGTGTTTGGTATCGACAGAGGTTAGTTATCAAAAAATAATTTAAAAAATCATGGCGCGAAAATCTTAGGCTTGTTTTATATGCTCTTATCTTAAACACTCCAAGTAGCAGGAGTACCTGTATATGCTGCGGTCCAGGCCAGTCCAGACCGCCCCTTCAAGACCCTGATCCGCTTGTCCAGATGCTATGCGGCACGATGACCTTGCCAGTGCCTCTGTTGTCTCAGCATGGTATTTAGCATATTTGCGGATGACGTAATTTTTTGACTGTGGAGAGGGTTGGAGAGGATATGTTGAATTACTCCAGGCTTTCCTGGCTGCCAGAAGCCTCACTCAGCATCTCTGCCTCACTGTAACTCAGTCTTTGACTTGACGCTGCCAGCAGAAAGAGAAGGAGGATATATTTAACTTCAGTTTGGAGTGATGTCATTGAAGATACTGCAGTTGAAATTCTCACAGTTTTCCCCTCAGCTTTTGAACAAGTGGTGATATTGTCCTTTGTTTTCAGTTTGATCTACTACTTTTTTGTGGCTGTTGACAACCTCGCTTTCATTCCAGCCGTGATTTATCTGTCCTGATGATGCGTGAGGCCATGTTTGGATATGCTATGCACATACAGTAGGTGATAGATTAGTTCATTTGCGGCTGAACATATTCGGCTCGCCCGGGGCAACGTGTTCAGTTCGTCTTCGGAGGAGAGACGCTATTGAACTATCCGTGACATTTCCTGTTGTGTTGTCACTGCATTTGCTCGGAGGGTTCAAAACTTTCCCCTGCTCAGATCCCGGGACAGGTACCTGCGAGGGCACAGACGCTTAACTCTTTCTCCCTCCGCTTATCTCGCCTCCTTCACCCACTAAAATCCATCCAGACAGGGCGTGTCATAATAACAGAGGGAAGAAAAGTGTCTGATCAAAGTGATTGGTCCTTCACTACCTGTAACAAAGATGAAAGATGGTATTTTTATTGCACGCTAGTAACGGTGTAACACTGAACTAATTGGTCTTGATCTGCCAGTCACCTCAGGGGATGCAAATGGATACTCTTCCACTTTGGCTCGGAGGGGCCTCTATGCTAGTGTGTCAAGCTGGAAGGAAAACAGAGTAAAATAGATAAATTAGCCTTAAATGAGCTGGCCTTGTGGTTTTCCTGGAGAATCCCTTGCTGTCTTATCCAGCCCACTCAACCAGTTGTGGCATGTGCTAGACAGCTCCTGACACAAGAGATTATTTTTTTACGTGTTTGAGATCACATTGTTATGTTCTGAGCAAGATTACCTGTTTTGATGGGATGTTTAATAAAGTCAAATACCACATGCTGAGGTAAGATGATTACGGTGGGAGGTTATCGCCCCCTTAATATATTTAGTCTTTGAGAAATGCCTGAAAAATGTTGTTTTTTTCCAAAGTTAATTAAAAGTTTCCCATGTGTTCTGGCAGATACGGGATTTCATATAAGGTGGCTAAAAGCTGAAATGTTTTCAGCAAAAGTATAGCTAATAAATTTAATTACTCATCCTTTTTATATATTCGTTATTTATGTTGTTTATTCAAGAAAAAAAAAAAAACAATTATATTCTGGTTCAAGCTTTTCACATGCCACAGTTCTCAGTGTTTTATAACCCTTTAATTTCGACCATTTAAAACTGAACTATTAGCGGATTATTAAATTTCTTTCTTTTCTTTTTTTTTACATAAATCAATTATCATACAGCACATTTATTTGACTTCTGTTTTCCCAGGATCCTCCTCATACACTTATACCCGAGGAAGTGTTTCTCACCAGCTCAAGAAAGAATTGGACAATATTAGAAATCAGAGGAATAAACTGGGTAAGTATTTGTATTAAGAGACAGGCCTGATGTATTTTGTCTTAAGACCTTGAATTGCCATGGAAATATATGCCAAAGGCATTAGCTTTTTACATATTGCTGACAGGCAGCCGCTTTCTCTTCATCTCCTTTAATTTCTTAATTTGGACTTGGACCAGAACTGCCTGATAATTTTCCATCCATTTTAGGATATTATAAATGAGGCCTGAGTCTTTTGGGGAGCAGGGTGGGGGAAGGAGAGCACAAAGGCACTTAGGATATTGGACAAGATGCAAACTTTATATTGTAGCAAGCCTTTTAGTGATGTCATTAATTTAGAAGGATGGTGCATATAAAGTGCACTTGGCAAACTTCTCGGGCAGGCAGGGTGGGTGCACTTTGAGAATAAGGAGGCCTAACAAGGTTGGAAATGGAGAAAGAAAGTCAATATGGCAAAAACTAAAGGGCAGTTACATACACATCGTAAGAGGACAGTGGATGTCTAGAAGACATAGTGCATGCGGTCCACGAGCTGTCAGCAGTGTCTACAGACATGACTGATGAGCTGTTGAAATACGAGGCAGGTATAAAATTGAAATGTTTCATCTGGCTCCGACGAATGAGACGCGTTAGCGGCACACACACACACACACACACACAAGCGCACACAAACACACAGAATTAATTTTGTTGCGCTTCTTTTTATCCAGGATTTATTATTGTTTCCACTAATTAAAGCCATGATGAGTGTGACTAATTAAAGAGGAAGAGCATCATTTTTAAAGGTTATGAAATGTATATTACCTGGAGGTGGTGGTGGTGTGGGGGGGTGGTTGTGATGAGAGGTGCGATTGTGTTTGATGTACACACACGATATGTTGTACCAAACCAAGAACTACAAACCCATCGAGTAAAGCCAGAGGGCGTGCGGTTCGTGTCGTTCACTTTGATGAACACATTAATTAACCAGTGGTGGAAAGTGGTTTGTAATGGAAGAGATTAGTTCATCACTGGATCTCGTTTCTAAAGACTCGGTTATACATATTCCTCTCAAAGCAAATAACCTCCCGCTTTGTCGGGCTCTTGTTTACCCTCAGAACGACGAAAGAAAGCATCGGGATGGGAGAAGAACTTGTTGTATCCCATAGTGATGCTGATCCTGCTCGCAGGAACGGTGAGTGCTGAGACTGACCTATCATTAAGCCCAAACTGTTTACTCGCGCGGCGCATGCAGCCTGGCTGGTGGCCACAGGGACTAACTCTGCACCTCAGAACTCATCTTTTTCCCACAGTCTGGGTGGGGAAACTACTTTTGTTTTAATGGCTGTTTAAGACAATGCTGAATAGCCACCTGCAAAAACGGTGATTTTCAATAAATTATAGTGTGGGAATACTATTTAGGTCGTCTGATACTGTGAGATAAGGCAGAAAGGCCATGTGAGAGGCACGGCACGTGCGTCAAACAGCCTCACATTGTTCGGGTTTTAAGAAGCTTGATGTTGGAACGGTTAACAATCACAAGATAGTTATTATGCATTACCATACTTGCAGATCAGCCCCTGCAATTCAGTTTGCATCACGGAGCTAGGTACTCTTTACTTTTTTATAATTATACCGTATGTAAACAAATCTTTGCCTTCCTCTGTGTCTGCAGACGATCTCAGTTCTCATGGTGGTGCTGAATATCCTGTACCTTCTAGTGGATGAGACCGCCATGCCCAAGGGATCCACAGTAAGCCTTCTGTCTAACTAAAGTGCATTTTTAGCTTGCACACACACACACACACACACGCACACACACAAACACACCCAGCCAGCCCGCCGCTCGCCTATCAGACCTGCCATGTCCCTGGCGGGGACATAAATCAAATTCCGGATATGCTCAGGTGCATGCTGGAAGAAAAGGCCCGACCAGATGTTAATCAGGCTCCAACCTTGTGCCTCTGGTTTTGTTTTGGAAGCTCATTCAAAGTCATTTCACAGCAGTGTGCAGATTCAATGAGCTTGCTACCTGTCTCATGTCCGCAGCGAGTGAATAAGCCGCTTTTCCTCCCCTCTGCAAAAAAAGCGAGGCAGGGCCAGGTGAAGGGCTCCGGCTGAGGAGCAGACTAACCGAGTGTGGAATGGATTCAGATTCTCATCTCCGCCTAACATGCGATGTGTTTTAAGCTCTGTGTATCTCATCTCATCTGCTTTTGACAGAGGTGTGTGTGTGCACGCACGCACGCACGCGGGCGCGTGTGTGTACTTTTGTGGTTGCATTCTTGTGTGAAAAGGGGCAACATAATGTATCCTATTTCTCCCTCATTTCATTTTGCGTCTCGCGGGCAACTGACAGAGCTGCCCTCGACATTCCAATTATTTTATTGAGCAGAGATGTTTTCTTTGGCTAGACGCGTCGCAGAAAATCCCCCAAATTACACTTGTCATGTTGCTTGAAGCTGTCCTCCCTGACAGTAAGGCCCCACTAAATGGTTTATGCGTTTGTTGAGCTGGATGGGTGCCACACCTCTGATCTCACAGAACTACGAGGCGGGGGTTTTGTCCTCTAAAACAATCAATACTGATATGATACCCATTTGTCCAATTCTTTATCCTTACAGTCTAGCTCGCAGCCTCTCTGCCCCTCTGGCAGAGAAATTCCCTGTGTCCGCTGTCTGGAAGCAGACAAGGAGAGTGGAGAAAATGTGATATAAGGACTAAGAGCGAGCGTGTGGTTTGATGTCTGGACAAGGTACTGCCAGAACAGAGAGACTCAGACTGTGGGAAAGTCAAATGAGGCCCTGATGCGCTGATTGTTATGGGAGGAGAGCACAATGGAAGTGCCGTGTCAATGTTTGTCTTCCCTTCCAGCTAAGCATCCTGCTGTAGTCTTTAGCATATTGAGCAGCGTCCCGCTCGGCTTTGCAGAGCGGAGGGCGAAAGATGTTAAGGAGGGAAGAGGAGGAAGAGTAGGTGAATGGAGATGAGGGGAAGATTTTACAGCTTTATGAACAAGCACTAAGGCAGACCAATAAAAGCGTTACTGCAGGCCCTTCTCTGGGTAGCCGGCACACTCGACGCTGTATTTTGTAAAATGGACAGTTATCAGTTAGATACTCGACTAATGTTGCCATTCTACAAACATACACACACGCTTATACGGCGCAGCTTAAAAGTATTTGCATGAAAATGACTCAAAGCTTCAGCGGATTTTCCTGCGGAAGTTCAACTGAAGTCCTGACAGTCGACCCAATCAAACAAATGAAAGAGAAATGTTATACTATGGTATGAGCAAATATTGCATATCTATCTGAGAGGTGCAAAAGTAAGTGCCCCTCTAGGATTACAAGTTCATTTCAAGGCCAAATTAAGACTCTTATATGTTCAGAAGTGTTTCCAGTTAATGTAAAGAGACTCTGAGAGACGTCGACCTTAAGGTTCAGTTCATAGGTCTGGTTCTACGGTTCAGTTCGGTTTGGGTCCCTTTGGGGACGGGGTCTCACCAATGCAAAGGTTAAAGTTTAATAATAAAAATGATAACAACAGCAGATTTGATTGACTTTGTAAGATTAATTTAATTTACCATAGCTAAACAAATAAATAAAAGTTCTTGATTCTGTCTGAATTTTGCCCTTTTTCCTTCATTCATTGCCAACAGATTTTCTTAGGCCTTATTCAATAGTGAGAATAAATGTAAACATTATTATTTGACTAGATGAGTAAATATTAGATGACATTTTCTTGTTGTTCTATATATTGTATTTTTGCGACTGTTTATTCTACTACTTGTTAGTTACAAGATATCAAAAGTGTGAAGGGCTCGCGAATATGTGCATTCAACCAGACAAATTGTTTAGGTCAACTTTAAAAGAGGCACCTTCACTGAGACCGAAGACTTTATTTCAGGTCAATAAATCTGCGTGGGAAAGAAAGACAGAAGCTGGCACAGATATTGCGACTGTGCTAACGCTGTTGACTGACCTGCAGCAGGCTGCAGAGACCCCCCCCCCCCCCTCCCCGTCTTTGATACACACAAACACACACTCCATCATTCTTCATGCCACCGAAATGAAAAGAAGTGCGCGCTGAAAGGAGGCGTACGGTGAAAGCGAGGTGTTCTGAGCGCGCACACACACTGCAAGCGCACACGTGTGCACACAGTCTTAATGCACGCCCGCCCTACCTCCATTAATAAATGACATCAGATGCCGTCTGCTAATTCTCGGTGTAACAGAAAAAAGAGCTCTGCACCACGGCTCTGCAGTAAGCTCCCAAAGATGACAGTTGCATAAAAAGGCATGAAAGAACCTGCAAGGTTTTCCTTTTCTCCGCAGGCACTTATACAAAGAAAATCAAGATAAGGACACTTAGATGAAATATATAATAATCTAAAACTATGACTGTTCTCCAAATATATACTGTGCAATTGTAATGCACTGTAAATCAGTGTTACAGGGATTACCAACAGCACTGTGTGTTTGCCAACTTCTCCAGAGGTTTGTGCACATAATATAGGGACATACACTATTGTAATACCCCATATTATAGGGTTAATGATTGCACGGTGCACTGCACTGCTGTATACTTTATAAATCCACATAGATATCAACTTGCATCATGCACTTTTGCAACTTGGATCCGTGACGTATTGTAGGTGCCCCATACAATGCACCGATCTTTTAGGGGATCAGGTCTGGTGCCAAGTCGAACATTTGCAAATATTTATCGTTTGACAACACAGATGCTCGGTATGTGCAGGGTATGTGGACGTATATCTTTTTCCTACTCCAGTATCAAAAGGCCTTAAGGGTTAGGGTGGCTGGGGGGTGGGGGGTGTGGGGGTGTGTGGGGGGGAGGGGGGGTCGGGCGTGTGTGTGCCTAGTGTATTTGCCGAAGTATTTGTTTTGTTGTTTTTATGTTTTTGGCGCGCTCTCAGCATGTACACTCGTCTTACCGTAAGCAATGTGCCGTTTTTGTTTGAACACCTGTTCACATATTGTATGATCGACAGTGATTTGCAAAGAGCCTCTTTCATCTTGTTCCATTCATTACTTAGCCAATTTGATTCTGTCTTTTCTCAAGTGGGGGAAATTCTTTGTGCACCGTGTACGCACTTTGCAGGATTTCTGTAATTGCACGTGTACAACATGGGCATGCGACAGCACACGGTGTTGCCGCTTCTTATTTTGCAACGTGTTGTTTGTGCGTAATGATGTTGAATAATATTTTTTATTTTTTTTTTCTCTCCATCCTCCAGGACCGAGGCATTGGGAACACCTCTTTGTCCACTTTCGGCGTGGCTCAGGCAGTGCTGGAGATCATCCTCATGTTGTATCCTTTGAGTGACCTCCCCTTTGTCTGTGGCCGGAGTAGCATGCTCCATGGCCAAGAGCAACATTGTCAAGGCAGCTTTGTTTACCCAGGACATAGTTAAGCCGGACACCTTCCGGAAAACGCGCTGCGCTGTTTCGTCACCTTTTATCGTAGCTGAAAGGGCGCAGCCTCGGGACACATAAAAAAGATGACTGAATGTTTTGCAAAGTGTTTTCGGTCCTTGATTGATTTGCCGAACAGCTACTTGATGGTGTCTTCCGTCGTTGGCTTCTACAGCCTGCGTGTCTTTGAAGGACTCACTCCCAGGAAGGATGACACAACCATGACAACGGTAAAGATGGGATGGAGGGAGGGGGGGTGGAAGGGGGGGGTGAAGTGGGGGCAAAGGGTGCTGAAACTGCTCCTGAGGACTGATGTGTTTGGGCCACCCTGTGTTTCATTTATTTCCGTTTTTTTTTCTCCTTTTCTTTTTTTTTTTAACCCCCTCCCTTCGCTCCCGCCCTCCTCTCTGCTCTGAACTCCTACTGCTCACTAATGTTTTCTTCAGGGCCCCTCAATGGCTTTAGTTGATCTGTTCAATATTTGTTTGTGGGTCGTGTAAACACTAGCAAGCTCCTTTCTTGTACATCAGAGGGAGAGGGTTTCTTGGAGGATGTGTGCTCTGCTCAGCCCACAGTGGCACCTATTCACTTGGTAATGAGTTTGGGAGTGGTGAGGCTTGTTAACTAGCCATGACGCTTCAGTGAAAGGACTTGAAAGGACAATAGAGGGAACCTGGTAATGAGCAACTTCAGAGGTACTAATTGTCTAATACGTGGAACCAATTTAACATCAAGTGGTGCGTGTATATGTGTGGGCACATCACGGCTAAAACCGCTGCAATTTGTGCTTCTTTTTTTTTTTTTTTTTTCTCTCACACTTCTCCTCGTGTTCTCTCTTAAAAATATCACGTTTTGTGCTCGAGAGATCTGAAATGTGACTGTTTGGTCTTTGTTTGTAGATCATTGGCTGCTGTGTGTCTATCCTGGTCCTGAGTTCAGCTCTACCGGTGATGTCCAGAACTCTGGGTGAGTATGTTTTGAGAGGTTGCGTACGTGTTTATTTCATAAATCACATTTAATGATTTGTGTAAAGATCAAATATTAATGCAGGAGTTTAGTGAATTTTCTGTCTTTTTAAGAGGGTGAGATGAAGATGAAGCTGTAGCTTGCGTTAGTATTACAACTGGAAACCGAATCCATCGCAAATGATTTTAGTTTTTGATTCAACCTGGTAAAGTTCACTGAGATAAAAGATTGCCATGGCCAGTACAAACAGATTTTTATCTCCTTTTGTTTTGTCCATGCAAACACCCAGAGCCAAATCTCTAAGGCAAGGAATGGTCCAGCACACCTGGGCGTAAACATGCATTTTTTGGATAAATCTAAGAAACAAGATACAACATGTTAATTAGTGAGGGTTACAGGAGCTGCTATCTGGAAATAACATAACCAGCTCAACATGAACAACCAGGAAGCCCAAATGTCCCTTCCCCACAGCCATTTTTCTACACCAACACCAACACCAACACCAGGCCATAGCAGTCGAATTCTCCTATAGTTTCCCATAGTGACGTTAGAAAGGAGCACGGGGAGAAAGGGTAAAAATGACAGGAGTAGCACCATCACAATGGCACTAATAAACATGCAGAGTGCAGAGCACAGCTGTTTAAATAGCGATATGTGTGTATGCGAGTACGTGTGTGTGAGACCAACAGAGTGGGAGAATGGGCCGGAGCGAGTATACAGTGACTCACTGGGAGCTTTACAAAATATCAACAGGTTCTGCTTTGTGACACTGAATAGATGAAAGGGAATAAATGCATGAGACAGAGTTGAAGAGAAAAGGCCTCCCAGCAAAAGATTTAAAAAAAAAAAAAAAAAAAAAAAGACGTGGAGAGTTGAGTGTGACGAAGTGAGATGTTAAGAGACAAGAAAGGGTTTTGTGTGTTGATGTGAGGCGTTGTTTTGTGTGTGTCAGTGGCGGAAACATCCCCCCCCCCCCCCCGCTTCCCCCACACACACACTGAAAAAGAAACTGTACCACCACGCAAAAGTGTGCTTATTGTGTCTATGTAGTAACAAATGTGTATTATGACAGGTAATGGTTGTTTGGAGACTCTCAACAGAAAAACCCATTTCATGTTGCTAAGAGGCTGAGCTTTATGCTTAGTGTTCAAGAAAAAAAGGTGTTTGCATGTGTCTTAAGAGCAGATTTGGAAAAAAAATATAAGACAAAATTAAGTTGGTTGAGCAATGTGTTTTGTTAGCGGCCATAAGCAGCCTCTTTAATAGAGCATAATCCTACTGTACCATATGACCCCGATGAACCAGGCCTGTCTCTTTGGTGAATGACCATCAGGATTTTAATGTCTACAACTGTACTGCCTCCACACTCCTGACATTTAAGACGGTGTTTTTTTTTCCCCCCTCCAATTAGATTTTCTCAAATTACTGAACCAAGATCAAAACCTTTGGCATTAGAAATGAATTTAGCCAGACCACAGTGGTTAGCCGTATCGACTGGGGTCTCCATCATCTCTCTGCCTGACTCTTTGCAGGCAATTTTGTTAAAGGTCCTCGATGCTTGCCAAACTGCTTACTGCGGCTGTAAATACATCTCTCCAGACACCGAATCGATTGCCCAATCTAATTGACGACAGAGGTTGTGAAGATGTTACGGAGAAGTCCAGAGGCTAAGGCTTCTTCGCTCCGACGCATCTGAATATGACTTCTGGACTCGGGATATCGATTCAGTAATTCCCTTGATCAATGCTAAAAATTAACGCAGCAGAAAAGACATCATTAATAACAGAAAATAGAAATGTACAGCGGTTTATTGAAAGCTCAATTATCTCCCTGCGTTATTTCATTGTCGGATGTCAGGGCCGGGCCATCCTAGAGAGCGGGGACAAATGGATTCGAGGGCCAGAAAGGATAAACAGAAAAACAACAGAGTGTTGAAGGTTTTCCAGGCAGCATGTGATCAGCTGGGGCAGATGGGTTGAAATTGGTGTAGTGGTGTGGAGCTCAGAGGGGCCCACAGGACAAACTGCTCCTCTGTCTTCCTTTATCTCGTCTGAAGGGGAGATGAAGTCCACCTGCAATCCACATATAGCCCCGCTCATCCTTTTATATTCCACCGGGAAAAAAAGTCCTTACACTTTTAGAAACCAAAACGTAGCCAGGTGACGAAAATAAACATAAACTTTGCCGCGCAGTGGATCAGTGGATGTTTGAGTAAGCCTGAGTGGATTTGCTTCTGTTTCTGTCAACGGGGAATATTTGGTGCTGCTTACCTTTTAAGAGGAGTATCTTTATATTTTGGGTTGCAATCTGCTAGGAATTGTGTGGCAAGATTGTGCTTGTCTGTTGTTTGAATTAGCTGAAGTCGTTAGCTTGGAAAGCTGACTCAGGTGGATGTGTGGACAGGTGACTGTGAATCTGTGGGAGTTGTGGGTGTGGCTTTAAGTTTTGTACGTTTACACAAAACGCTGTTATGTCCATCCGACTGATCGGGGGCCTGAAATGCACCACAGCCATTTAATATTTGGTCTTCATGATGAGATTATCCCTGTAACTCACGTGAAATAGTTTTTGTATGTTAGCCCTTCTTTCAGATTGGGTTTTTTACTTGTTGAAAGAGAGGGACCACTGGAGAAACACGCTTTCAAAAAGCCACAGAACAGACATTCCTAAATTTTTCAGTGTGCTGGGAAGAATTCTGCTTATGAACACAATACTTATCTTGTCAAACGGGGCCTTGGGAAAAAAACAGTGCCCTTTGTTTTTGTTTTTTTTTAAGAGTGTAGTTTATTTGTGGAGTTTGCAACAATTTCAACATTAGGAGAAATAATTTAGACCCTGTTGTCTGCCTCTGAAGAGCTATTACACTTTTTTTAGTGAATGTTGACTGGATTTCTAACCCAGGAATTTGTTTGTCTCCTTCTCTTTCACAGGCATCACCAGGTTTGACCTGTTGGGAGACTTTGGGAGATTTAATTGGCTGGGAAACTTTTACATTGTCCTCTCATACAACCTGCTGTTCGCAGTCGTGACAACACTTTGTCTTGTGAGGAAATTCACTTCAGCAGTACGGGAGGAGCTCCTCAAGGCTTTAGGTAAAACTATCTTTATGTTTCTCATACATACGTCACAGCAGGTGTATTCTTTGTCTGATAAATGGTCCGTTATTGGATATGAGAATGTAAAGAAGTCTGCAGATAACTTTTGACGTCTCAAAAAGCTGGGTTTACATGGAGACTTTTTCCTCATTGCAGTTGAAATCATTTCGTTTTACAGACGTGTGACATGCACAGATCGATGAAAACATCCCGTGACTGATCTCTCTTCTAATCGGCACAGTAGTTGCTATTGTCTTTACAGCTTGATTGGAAAGGTTTGTGGGGTCATGCCATTGTGTTAGCCTTGTAGTAGCCAGTCTTCAAGGTTTTCCAGCAAATTTCGTCTACGCTTTCGTCTATCCCGGCTTCGATGAATTTTTGATGGACCTTTTTAAACAGTTCTGTTTTTTCCGCGGCCTAAACGTGAGATAATGTCTAATTCTTTCAGAGTTGTTACAACAAGCAAACTTGCCACGGCGCCGCAGACCAGTTGACGAAACGTCACACAAACGTCACTGCGCATTTGCGTCAAGACAGAGCGTGCTCAGACAAAACAGAGCCTGATTCACCGATTCACCATTTACATGACTTTCGATCGGTTTGGGAAAAGTAATATGAAGCCATTTCATGAGGTTTGGGCCTGTTTGTTCCGATTGTGGCGTTTATACGGAGCATTTTCATTCAGTTTGGGCTTTTAAACCTATTGTAATGGGAATATATGGCTCCGTGTAAACCCAGCTAATTTCATCCAGATTTCCAACATTCGCTCCAACTCCAACCTACTCTCTTGCTTTTGTGGAAAGAAAGTTATTTCTCTCAGATGGCAAAAACCTGGGTGACAAACGAGAAGAAATTGCTTTAAGAGACAATGTGCTGCGAAACTGACAAAGTGACAGAGGACGGGGCTAGTCTCAAAGGCTCGTGGTGACAGGCCCTGGATGTTTGATACACAGGGTGGGATAGGTTTAGAGAACGTCAGACAGAGGCATTGAGGAGGAAAAAAAATAAAAAATCGCACATCAATACCTCTGTCTAAGTGAAAGTCTGAAGCTTTGTAATGAGATTTTTCTGCCTTATCTCTCACTGCCCAGGTCTGGATAAATTGCAACTGTCAAACAGCCCAACAGACCCTGAATCTGGGAAGCTCTCGGCCAACGGGCATCAGAAAACTCTGTAAAACGTCGATAGATCAACACACACACACACACACACACACTCGCGCGCACACACATACATGTTAGCACAGCCAAAGGGAGATTTCGATAGTACTGCCGGACTGCTGAAAGGTGAAAAGGATTGGAAGGAACTTAATAAACCCGGGCAGTGTCTGACGGATGCTGCAAATGGAGGCTGAGAGCAATTTAGCTTCGTGACATTCCATCCTCTGCGTCTCGGATGGAAGCTGGGACAGAGCCAGGGCTGAGACTGAGGAGTGAAATAGACTGGCATCACTGCAGTGACCTTCACGTTGACCTCAACCACGACTGTGACTTCAAACCACCCATCTCTTGCTTCAGGGGCATTCCCCTCCTTCCTCCTTCCTCCTCCTCCTCCTCCTCCTCCTCCTCCTCCCAGCTTTTGCTACCTGGTATTCTCCTACCACCTGTACACCGCTGCACTAGACAAAAGCAGATGAGATGATGCACCTTTTTTTTTTATATACATATATATCTATATCCGGCTCTGCTCGGTGAATAAACCTTCCACAATTCTTTTTTTTTTTGTTTTTTTTAAATGTCAGTAAGTATGTGCACTAGAAATGAATGGTCTTTAATTTTTGTTTTTTTGATTGTTACGTGAACATGAGGCATGATACGGTGTGAGTTTGTTATTTTTGGTCTCAAAAATGTGAAAATAACAAAATGTGCTTTGTGAAGCATGAAAATAAGTCATTCATTCATTACAGCCAGTACATAAACACAGCATCAGTACAGCGCTCATCATATGCATTGGCACTGTCATTCTTAATAGCGGGCGTCGCGATTTTCAGCACTCCTGCTGTCCTACGTCTTTTTATCTGGCTTTACTTAAGTGCGCTTTAACTTTATTGATGATGTCATTAGGTTGTATGAAGTAGGGTAAGAACTGTTTTTAGGTGCTCTAGATTTGACTGGAGCTACTCTACAAACGAGAAACTATGTGGGAGTTTTATCTGCTTCAGCTCCAAAGAGCAGGTTGATGTAGTGCATTTGAAGCTAATCCTAAGGTTAAAGTTTTATTATGCACATGATTTGTTTTGCTTAGTCCACTCTCCAGAAAGAAAGAAAAAATATAAATTGCAGGGCACAGAAATTTCTCATTATGTAAATGTTGTATTTAAATGTACATATTAAATTGTGTTTCATACCTCTTTTGCATTATTTGGATGTAAATACTGGGCACTGACCCGCTGAGGGTCTGACTCACTAGGTATTCTGTATTTTGTTGTAAATATATATATAAAAACAAAAACAAAACAAAAAAAAAAGGATCTAATGCAAACCTACAACAGTCTTCACCCACAGAACGCATGAGTGTAGCCGGGAGGAAAAACTGGGTGACTCAGGCCCCCTTTACATGTTGTTGTATCGCTGCATAATCTTCTGAACTGTGACGTCCTTTGTCTCCAGAACCACCTTAAATGCCTTACAAGCATCTCGCAGGCTTATTGTTAAGGTTGTTTCTCGTTCTGTGGAGTTTATGCTCATGTACCTACGTGTACATGTTCAGTGTGAGTCTTCAGACACTTCCACTGTGATTCCCTGTTTGCCACTGAGTAGTTTTTTGCCATGAATGTTGTCAATGCGGCTTCATTTTTAGACTCATTCATTACGGATGAAACTTGAGCTCTTGCTAGGGCAGAGTGGAGTGATCTGATGTTATTTTTTAATTTTATGTTACAGTAGATGTCATGTGTTTTCTCAGTAACTGAAGCGACATGAAGATAATAAGAAGAAAGGAATATTTAATATATATAATTTCAGGTGTTTGTTTCTTGGTACAGGCCATTTCTTACACTTTATTATAAAGACTGAATTTAAAGAAGAATTTACATCTTCAAGCCTAATAGTGATGAAGAGTGATGCCAACGTCTCCAATCGGACCTAAGAATGTTTTGTAAAGGCCGGTCTAAAACATATCATGGCTGAAACAAAAATGAATCCAAAGCAGTGTGATGTTTCTCATTTTCAAACATGCTATTTAAGCAGAGCAAGTTTACCAACATTTTATACGAGGAGAAAGAACTGGTAGATACTTGTTGTTTTGGTTGTCTGCCATTTCATGTGTTTCATGAGTGTGTGTACAGCTGTTTTATTAATAGATCAGACAACAATAATCTATGGATACTGTGAAAAATCAAAATGGCGTCTGAAAAGTGATGGCAAATCAGAAAGGATGATACTGTAACTTGGCAAAAGAGAACAGTAAAAAGTGTTTAATTTTTAATTTGGATGAGCTGCAGTTACAGGGTTTCAAGATGTTTCAAAGTTGTGCAACTGGACTCTGGGATAGTTGGCAGAGATATGTCACACACGCGATTACAAGAACTATAAATCATTATTATATTCCTCATAGTCGCCTCTGAAGAGAAAACTGACAGGGCCATTTTCTAGGTTGCCTTTACAGTACATCTGTGTGTTGTGTGGAAGTTCAAAAAGCTGAGATTTGGCCCGAGCGGTAAATGAAGCAGCTTTTATTTCTGTCCGTTTGTCAGTCGATCTCTGCATGTAATTTTTGGTACATGTTTTGTGAATGTATTTTTTTACGATTTCTCAGTTTGCTAAATGTTTCTGTTCCGTTATTTTTGATGTTTGTGTGTTTGCAAATAAAACAAAATGCTTTGACATCTTTTCACGTATCATTGTGAGACCTGGGACGTGAGGGTGGTGCTGTGGAAATGAAGAGAAACGCACTAGAAGGAGTTAGATAAGAGGTGCTGTCATAACTTCATCATCTTCTTATATCCTCATTTAGATTACGGTGAAATGTGTCAGGAAAAGATCCTTTGCTTTCTTGTAGAGTTAGACAACAAGCTCCAAAATCTCATGTATTAGCATTGAATATGAAGCTGGAGCTAGCACACAGTTAGCTTAGCATAAAGTCTACCTATCAACATATCCAGTTTTTACAATTTAAAGGTAACAGCTTGTGTTTTAATGTGGAGATGCATGCTATATTTACATCTTGTCAAACAACTGTCACGTGCAACTTATTGTTGCTAGAGACAGTTTGGCAATAATGTTTAAACTTCATATCTTGCAGATAGCTAGTTGCAGTCTCCTGTTAGCTTTAATGCTGTTTATTCCTGTGATTTTACCACTTTTAAAATTAAAGAAATACGACTAAATGGAATAAACTACCTGGTTAGATGAGTTTTTTGTGGTAGGCAGATCTGCACAGCGGACATGAAGGTCTGGTATGCGGAGTGAAGGCGGTGAAGGTCTCAAAGGCTTCCAAACAGAGCTGGTGGAAAAGGTGGGAACAGGACAGGAGGACGGTGCTTCTGTGCTGCTGGAGGCTGGAGCTGTTAGACTGTGGTGGGAACATGGGGTCACTCAGTGCAGTCAGGCAGATGGGACAGTCCCAGACACCTCTCTTAATAACCTGTCAAAAGTTTGAAACAACTGATGTTACACCTCTGGCTAATCATCTATTAGCAACGGTAACATGAAAAGATACACTATGTGTTATTGTGAGTGATTAAACACAAGGTGATAAAATGTTTACCAGTGATCCTTATAAAAACAAAGCATGCACAACTCCACACACAGCTTCCTCTATTTGGGGGCCAACATGCCTCGCTGTTAAATGTTTCATAACAAGATGCACTCCGCTTTATAGAGTTTGCACCCGTGAAAAAGGTGCAAGGTATGTGTTGAAAGCACATTCACTGTTTGATACTTCATGTCAAGGCTGAGCCACTCCTGCCTTGCGCTCAACCTTTTCACACCAGATAAAGAGAGGGAAAAAAAAAAAGAAGAAACAGACATCTTCTTTGCACACACCCCACCCCCTCTATGGAAAATGGTACCGACTGCAATGAAAGCCAACAATGGAGCCTTATGGAACAGCAAATCTTAATGTCTTTTCAGTTCCTCCGCAGCAGTCTGGGCGATGAAAAGCCTGCCGTGCATTATCAGACTTGTTCATGTTTTTTGTAAACACAAAGGATTATTAGCCTTCTCGTTCACATTCATTTGGTAAAGTGAATGATCACCTCTGGAGGATATTTACTTTCTATATAGCAGCTGTGATGCTGTCGTCCCCATGCAAGCGTTAACATGTCAAGGAAAAGGCAAGTCTGGAAGAATCAGACTGGGATTAGATATTTTTATGGTTCAGCAGAGTGTATCTTGTTCCTGACCTGGCTCTTTATTTGGTACCAGTCATTCTCCTGAGGTTCAGAGACGCTCTTTCTCTCCAGCTGCTGGAACACTCGTCTGCTTGATGACAGCGAGCGGTCGATATCACTCAGAAAAGCCTCCGTGTCGGTGTGACAGTATCGGACAAAGCTGTCATTCAACTCCTGCAACTAATTAGAAAAACCATTTTAGTGGCACAAAGGATGCGAACGTTTCGTTCAGACGCACAATAGAGTCGTGTTTTTCGGCGCGGGCTAATTGTGTGTGTGTATTGTAATGGCTGAGGCACGCTGACAGGGTGCAGTTGTTAAACAGCCAGATCAATACAGTCACATCTCCCACTAACATGGAGAATTAATGGAAACCAGTAAAAAAGGAAGACAGAGCCGGGAAACATGGCAAACACACACATCACTGACACTCACACAAGCATGTTCTCTCTTCAGTCTTGTTACACACTGTTAGCGTGTGCCAATTCAACACTAACAGCTCAAGATAATGTGTCATGGAATTACCGATCCGCCATATTTAGCCAGCAGGTCTACTTTCAGTCCTCTTTAAATATTAGATTTTAACAACCTGGTGAATTGAGTTTATATTGCGCACAATTTATAGCAGCTCCTTTAGATTTAACTACTTCAAGATACATAAAAGATTTTTTTTTTCTTGTGAGAATGTTACCTCATAGTGTGGAGACTTTTTGGTATCTGGCTAACTTCCTCCTGAGGAGGTATCTCAATAAGGGGCGTCTGGTTTTCTGAGTCTCCGTCTCTACGACCCTGATTCTCAAATTTTAAATTACACATCTCCATTCTCTGACGCACCCAATCAACTACTCCATTCTAGAACTGACCATTTTTAAAAGACTTCTTTCTGCCGTCTTTGTACCCAGAAACTCATCTGTCTTCTCTCATTTCCAGCGGCTGTTGCTAGGCAACAATTAAAAAAAAAAAAAACATGGTTAATGAAACAATGAGGAGCCAGTTACATATATATCGTAGACAGTATATAAAAAGAAGCATGCCGCTGACCATAGATTTATGCATGAAACAAAAGCAGTAATATCCTTGCAAATGATAACAAACCATCATTACAGAAAGATATGTATTAACATATATCTGTCACGTTGTTTCTCCAACATTCATTTTGTTTGATTAATAGTCCAAAACCTAAAAATATCACACCGACAGTCAGTGTCAACCAGCTGTGCAGCCATATGTCTCAGAAGAGTGACAATTAGTAATTATATCAACATGTTACTGAGATTACCCTCAGCACGTGCTTGCACATATGTGCTTGTTTTCTTCATGAAGCACACAAATACAAACTCCATCCCTTAGAATGTCGCGGTGACATCACAATTACTTTACAGCTAGGGTTTTATCACTAATTAAACAACTGTTAACCATTCGGATGGAGAGTTTTATGTGCTTGGCTGACTTTTCGAAAGTCAAGGCAAACAGTACAGCCTGTGGTGAACTTTGCCTTGCTCCGCAGTCATTGCGGACCAGAAAGGACACAGAGGGGGGAAGTTGAGGTGCACGCAGAGGCGTTATCTCACGGCAATCCATCTAGATGTCGGTACTGTCTCCCTTAATGTGTTGACTTAGGGTGAGACCCGCAGAAACTCAGCAAAAATTGAAAGCTGGGCATCGGGACTACGAGATAAGAATTCAGAAACTGAACTGATATCTGGATGTTTTTTACAGTGAACACCTGTGGCTTATGGTACCAAGATGTTTTATTGCCTTCTGCTATCATGAGGAAAACCGAAAGAATAGGTTTCTCCGTCTCATGCAGGTCCGAGCTTAGCACTAACACGCCTGTTTGCATTACAGTCAGCTAAGCAAATAAGTCTTCCACTTGAAAATCAAGTCAATCAGACCTGTCAGCGCTGTGCCGCGCAGCTCTTGAAGATCATCCGTGGTGTGACAAAAGATAGGAGACAATCTCATGACCACCCACAACCACTGAATCACACAACTTGAATGTAAAGCCTCTGACACAGTCTATGACTCCATCCTGAGAATGTGTGGCTGGACATGGCCTAATGTGTTGGAACAGAGTTAATTGGCTCAGTAAACGCTGTGTCTTTGTTTACGTGACATATTAAGGCTGGGTTTATTGGCAAGATGATGGAGACTGACAGGGGGATGGGTAGGACAGTCTGACCCTTGCAACACATGGGAAGTGTAAGTGTGACTTTAGCTTAATCAGCCTCTTTGAAGCCCAGGAGCACTCTGTATGATTGCAACACTCCACAAAGGAATAAACAGCACCTAGCAACACGGTGGACATACATGCGTTGGAGCTTGTTAGAAACAAGGGTCACTGGATTCGTTTCTACAGGATATTACTCAATACCACCAGAAAAACAATACTCCGTGAAGAGAAATGTTGACCGGAGTAGTCTTTGGTCATTCAAGGCCTCAACTGGGGCAGGTTCACTAGGTGGCAATGTTCCCTTTTCCTGAAAACCACCATGAAGGCAACACAGCGTCAGAGTCACACGACCCCATCCGCTGGCTGGACCAATGGTCGGACACTTCTGAATATTTCCCCCATCGAGTTTAGTCGTTGCATGATTCATAGCTGTGAAAGAGAACAAATCTTGAAATGACAACCTGTGTCAAGTATCTGAACAGCACGGTCGACTTCTTCACCCTCTTCGATCCATCTACGTAACAGGACAACATACACACGCCAGACATGTGTAGATGGATGAAGGACTCCCAAAAATGCACGGCAGACATTGTGCTGTTGTCGTGACCCTGGACTTTCCAGACTGTTTGACTAAAACACAAAACTCTCTCCACATCAGTGGACAAACACTGCATGATTCACAAAACATCAAAGGTGCTCAAGAGGGTGAGAGCAGGTGAAGGTGTGTGTGTGTGTGTGTGTGTGTGTGTGTGTGTGTAGGCTAGCGCTGGGGTCAGCGAGTCCCTGAAACCGACATCTCAACCCTCGAGATGTGATGTTCGTCACAGTCGTTATTTGACCAACAAAACAATCAAAGACTGTCAAAGAGGAAAATGTATGAGAGGGCGGCTGGAGGAATCCAAATGCTCTTCAATCAAAGTGATCTTAAGTAGGTTTGAAGTGATTTCCTCAGGATCTAAGACAAAACTCACCCTGGCTTCAAAATACTTGCGCCTCTGCTTTTTGTCTTTTGGACAGCTGGTTTTCTTGACGTGTCTGTACCATTTTCGAGCAACATAGCCTCGCCAGTGTGCTTGAATCCTACCGTGAAAACGTAAAAACAATAATCAGATAATCTACTTAAAAATGAAGGTTGTTATGAAAGAAATAATGTTTCTGTGAAGCCGTTAGCATCTTATTAGTACAACTGAGATGTTGCTGAACTCACACAAATTACAAGTCACTTTAAAACATAAGGTACAGAGTTCCATTGTAACAAAATGTGCAAGAAACATCCAATTACTTTCCTAGTTTTATTATTTTTCTAATTTGACCCCTGTGTGTGCTGTGTGCTAATATGCAAATACTGCTATAAATTTTGGACTACATTATATATGTTGTCTATTAATTTGAGTATTGAAGCATTAATATAATTATTTCTGGTTCAGCATCTGTACCTGGTGGCACACTGATGTCTGAAAAGTCGCGCTGCGTCATGGATCACACGCGTTTCATACTGCTCTCTTCTGCACACTGGGCAGCACTTCCTCCCAGAAAACCTCTCAAAGGCCTGAAGACATGCTCTGTGGAAAACGTGAGAGCAGGACAGCAGCACCTAAAAAGCAAAACACATACAACGCATCTAATAAAAGTCTCTAAACTAATCTTTGAGTTTAGATTTTATAGTTTAACTGACTATATGGGTAGCCACATCTCATGCCACGAGGATAGTGAATGTGTATTGGCTTTAAAGATATTTAAGTGCTTCAAACACATATAGAGTGTGTAAGGGAGGTCTTAGCCAGGCTAAATCTGTGTGTATTCGTGCACATATGTGAATGTCTGTATCTGCCTTTCAGTGTTATTTGCCAAGAGGATAGAAGGAGTCAGCGTGACCCCCAGTGGGCCAACTGGGACCTGGACTATAGTCTCCTTCTACCTGTGAGAGGGACTCTTTTATCGTCTGAATGGAGACGACCAAAGCTATGGGGCTTGGCACACAAACCAGTTTACTCAGATCTCAAGAGGGCAAGGGGGAGGCATATTGATTTCCCATTGTTTTTGGCCCGACCAACACACTCCATCACCAGTGAAAGGGCCCCCTACAGTGTACAATTTCCAGGAGCTTGACAAGCCATTAGACCGGAGAGAAATTTCACATCTCCCTCTGCTCTAAGGCTACAAGCTGCAGTCAGTCATACAATATAGAAATGAAAAAGTAACGGAAGGCAGGGAAACTTTTTTCTATTTTAAATCTTTTACAAACAATTTGCGGTTAGTATTAAATTCATCTGAGTTGGATAGAGAAGCAATATTTTAATCCACAAAACTCATTCAGTACAACTGCTGTTGTAAGCATTTTTACTGACATATTAATGCCTGAATGGGACACAAGATTGTAGCACAATTCCATTGTTACAATATGAAGGAAAATGCCAAATCAACAAAGATTCCGTCTTGTCACTTTCTCTTGTTAGCAGGCTCTAATTAACTTTTTTTTTCCCCCCCTGACTCAAACTAATATTTACACGTGCATCTATGGCAACTGTGCTTTGTGAGGCCGCCTATTCTAGTCCCGCATTCTTAAGGAGATTGGCATCTTAAAAGGGGATCGGAAAGGTGTAAAAGACTGAATGACCCTCACAGTAACACACTGATTGCTACATCATCACGTCACAGTTGAGTTCCAAGGCAGTATGAGTAAATTTGTACAGTTGTCTACACAGATTAGAATATACAGGAACTGCAGGGGAGAGGGAAGGCAAGGGGAGGGGGGGGGGGGGAGGTGGGTTGCTTTGTGTGTGTGTCAATGGATGTATACGGAAACAGAGGTTTCCCTGAGGACAGGCACAGAAAACACGTACGAAGAAAAGAGCTCTTTCGCAGAGAATTAACACTGGCTACCGTGTTGGGGAATACCTGAGGCTGGAGGCGAAACTCCTCCCTGCATATTGCACAAGGCTGAGCTGATTCCTCCTGCTGAACAGACCTCGCCTTGACCTGAGTCCACTCGTCTTCTGTCAGTCTCTCTCCGGGGGAGGTCACCAAACCCAACTTCTGAGCTAAAAAGAAAAATGCTGATTATATATTTATAAGTCACATGAGAAAGCCATTTCAAAATAGCCGGTGTTTGTTCTACCTAACGTTAAAGGAGGTGGAGCAGGATCAAGCACATATTCTCTGTCTTCGTGCCCATCTCGTCCCTGTAGACGCTTCCCGTCCACTCTCTCCCTCGCTTTTGGATCTTTGGAGGGTTTCCTGATGCGCCTCAGGAAAGGGTCAGACAGTGAGAAGTCTGGATGCAGCAGGGTCCGCGTTAAGTGGTCTTGGAAGGCAACTGAAGTGATCACCAATTTGTTGCCCGCTTTGAACTTCGAGTTCTGTAAAATATGTTCACCACTGCAGTTTTATTAAAAGATGCACAGCTACAACTTGGACAAAGCAGATTATTTATTTCAATGGGGGTGAGTAAAAAGCAATAAATAAAATAAATGTGTTCTGAACCATACTGTCTACACCAAATAACAGTAAAATGTGAGTATAAATCACAGCACGGCCAAATGGAAAATGCTTTAATTGCCAAAGATAATTCACTCGCGTAGCAATTATTGTGTCAAAGCAATGACTTTACTTACAAAGAGCTCATCTATTTTCTGGCTTTCCTAAAAGAGGGCTAACCTCCTTTTACACAGAAACTAATTAAAATACCGTTATTATTATTATTTTTTTACTGCTTCATTTTCAATACAACCGCACGAAGCTTAGATGACACAGGTGTTTTCTAACTACCTCATTAAAGTAACAAGTGCAAAGCACAGAACGGGGTAGCTTAATTTAATCCCTGTAATTAGTCTAAAGACTAAACGTACAGATAAGAAGAGAACTAAATGTTCAAAGTAGCACATTTTTTTCTATTAATGAAATCCAAACCTTCCGTATTTCCATCCTATCAACAGTGTTTGAGTGGTTGCCAGGTAACCAGACCTCGCGTAACAACCACCAAGGTTCATCGCTGCCTCTGATTGGCTGAGGCGAGACCGCAGTATCTCGCCATTTGATTGGTTAGTCTTGTATATTTAAAAATATCAGTTTAGTTATGTGAAGTATTTAATATATTTTTATTATTATTATTTTATTATAATTATTATTATTTCATCTTGACATCATGAATATTCCTGGAACATTTTTATAATATTTATAGTAACATACACACACAGTCAAAATGTAAAAATACACACAAGAAAGAAAAAAGGGGGGAAAAATTTACTACATAAAGAGAAAGGGGGTGACCACTAGTCGTCAATCTGTTTTTGCATTATGAAAGTCAGTCGCTGTCTTAATGAGGGATGCATGGTTTTGTTAACTCTGCAGAGATTTTGATGTGAGCCTTAATATGGTCAAGAGCACACATGTTTTATTATAATGTTTTGCTGATCTTTTCAATGAATATCTATTTCTTTTCAAGTTTCAGAAATTAAAGTGCGTCTATGACCCAATGTCTAAATGCGACCGTTTGCAGTCCTTCCACTTGAGCAGAATCAATCATCTAGTGATCAGCCGTCCCAGAAAGCCAAGTGTTTGACATTTTTATGTAATAATTATAAAATAGTGTAATAAGTTGAGAGCCTGTAAACGCCTCTTGATGTTACATATTAATATTAATAATTGTCCCATTTTCACAACAAGTGAGTGCTGTATTGTGGTTTAACTTTAAACATTTAAATCCATTTATCTGTCAGCTATAGTTATTAATTACCCAACAATAAACTTTATAAATAAACAGTATTAATAATAAAACTATAAAAAAAATTCCAATATAAATATGCAGGTTCCTTATTCAAATATATATATATATGATGTTGATTGTGTCTACATATTTTGGTACTACTGTTGTTTTTATTAAAGCTTAAGATCTATAAACCTCCTCACCGCTGATAACTTTACACTTACAAATTAATCTGTCAGTCGCCCTCTAACACCGTCCAAAGACTTACTACATGTCTCAATCTCACTAATGATTATTTTATTGTCAGGGAGTTGTCAGTGATTAGTTGGAACATGACCAAAGGAGGAACGTCTATGTGTCTAGGTGACTCACCGAGCTGTCGTCAGAATCGACACTCAACAAAGCTAAGCTGCTCATACCTGTGCTGTGAGCTAAGGGATCCCTCCCAGGTCAGCCTTACATGGAAAACCATGCACACAAACACACAGGTACGAGCCGTCTCTTTTTGTGAGCCCGATGAAAAGTTTGCTTTATTTCTCACACACGAGGCGGGGGTGAGCCGACTTTTAAAATGCTTTGCTGCCTTGATTGACTTTGATGTGCTCAGTCAGAATCGGTGAAAACAGATGGCCGAGGAGAGGGCTAACGGTGAGGCCTGTCAATCCAGGGAGTCCTCTAAGAAAACAAAGTGAAGACCTGGCTCTGGGAGAGGAGGAAACCCCTGAGCTTCTCAAGAGGCTGCCACATTCTTGAGATTAGGGCAAGAAAAACGTAGACCACTGCTGTTAATGCCCCAGACAAAGGCATGGAACAATTTATTAGTTAAGAATTCAAGCCCAGAGCTCAATCAAAGGCCTGTCGTCCACAATGCCAGACTTGGGGCTTTGGTTTGTTGTTTTAAGTAAATAATCATGCTTAAAAGATACGGCAAAGATGGGGCTCAAGTCCCCCATAAAGCCTGCATTCTTCCAACTGTCATCAGAATGGATTTCGGTGCGCGCTTCTATTTTCAGCGGGGTCGCTGTTTGTCTTTTTCTTTATGAATACCATTTTAAAGAGCTTTTTATTTAACTTTCTTCCCCCTGGACCTCTTTGCCTGATCTGTGGTATTTTTGAAAAGACAACTCACCTTGACGTGCAAAGAGCTGATGACTTAAGCGTGAGGTTAAAAAAAAGAAAAAGAAAAGAAAGAAAGAAAGAAAAAAGCTGTCCTAGCGACTACTTTGCAAATTTGCACGGACAACAGGTTGAAAAGGAAAATTATCTGTCAGCTCTTAGTGCTAAGTGAAGTAGAGCTGCCAAGATTTTCAACAAAATTGATTCATCTCGCCGACGCGATGCTATGATTAAATACATGTGAGTAAATGCACAACATTTTCCGGATATTGAGTCGGTTCATGCTCGTAAAACTGGTCCGTGTCCATACATCATACCCTGTGATATATTGCTTTGTTGTCAAATGAGTAATTGCTGCGAGATATAGATGAGAGAGGGCAGCCCATAATGGTTAATTAACAATTATGTCAGCCAGTGAGATGACCAGGAGACCAATCACTTTGATAGGAGACAGTGGAGGGGGACAGAAATCAAATTATTTTATGACTTGACCCATAATGCTTCTCTAACATGACTTTAATCACTCCGTGGTGCACAGGAGTCCCCCATGGCTGTCTGGGAGTGAACAAGTCGGGAGCGGAGGACAGCGAGGCTTCACTATTTGCCGTTATCTCCTGCGTCATTGCTGAGTAAGTAAGCTATAAAAGAACACAGCCATCATTACAGCCGTTTGGTTGCTTTTCAGGGAGATGGAGCTCCTAATGATTAGACATGTCCTTTGTAAATGAAATACAAATCACCCCAGGCTTTTGGTTTTACTTCATTTACTAAGTGCTACATTACCTCATACTTTGGACCTAACAATGGATTTACTATAAATCTCCCGGTAGTTGAAATGATGAAGGGGCTCACATATCACGAAATGTGCCAGTGCTTATTAGCACTTGAGAAGTTATTGATCGGGGATTTTGATTAATGTCTGCTGGGGGCTATGGTGGCATTCGGAGGCCGACGGAGGCCCCCCTGTGCAACTGGCTGGGACTTCTCTCAATTACCTCCAGTTTGTGCTGACTGCCAGCTTGAGCCTGGCAAGACGACAGCCACTGCAGCGCCCTTATTCCAGGAACAAGAAGAGCTCACCCTCTATTTCCCGATTCTTCTCCATTATTTAGATCCAAACATATTGAAAGTAGCAGGAAAGTTAACTTATTCAATAAAGTTTACTGGAAGGGAACAGAGTTTTTTATTTATTTATTTATTTATTTTACATAATTGGCAAATTAAAATCATGATACTGAGAGACAGGCCAAAGTTAGTTTGTCATATTTAGATTGATCAAATGCTGATGACCTGTCGCTGCTGATAAAGTTTATCATCAACAGGCGACTGCAACGGCGAACATGCAGCATTGTTCCTGCTTTATGGTTTTAAGTTAGGAAACCGTAATTATTGCAGCAAAATGATAATGTGTACACCATTGCATTTGTATATTGAGGTTACATGTTGAAGAAAATACTTAACAATGAACACCAATCAATATTTCTGGTGAACATAAATTATAATTTCTAGTTTGGCTTTGATTGTAGAGTTCAGCAAATATAGAGGAGCAGAACTAAGAGCTAATCGTGCTTCCAGACAAACTGTAAGAAAACAACTGTCTATAAGTAATGTCAAAGGGCTGAAAATTTTAGTTCTCTATCTTCATGTACAGTCAGTGTTTCAGGACTCATGCCACTGCTGTTAAATCCTACACCATAGGTTTCAAGGGGGTTCAGGGAGGTCGCAAAATCTTTGGTTGATTAGACATTTATTAGGTATTTAAAAAAAAAAAAAAAAAAAATTAAATACACATTAAAAAGAGTCCAACATATTTTAGTAAAGGGATAATGGAGGCAGAAGACGTCATCTTTCACTCAGCACTTCACTCAATCAACGACACAGGAGCTGTCTCAACAGCGCACTGTTTCTCACAGAGCGCCACACTACACCTGTCAATCTAAGCCTCCTGAGCGCGGTAGGCCCCGCCCCTATCGCTGCTGAGCCAATCACGAGGTCGCATCTTACTCTGTCAGGTTCCCTGCAATTGGCGAGAGTCTGTTCAACCTGCAGGTGAAATCCAGAAGCACGCTGCGATATTAGCATAAGGGAAGCTAACAGTGCAGCTCGCTCCTATCAACATCCATTCATCCAAGGTAAGATAAGTTGTGTGCTTTTCATCAGGGTCGGACGTCTCACTAAACATATCTCAGGTATGTTTAAAGCTGAAACTTGAATATGTCAATTGCACACACATCAGTTTGGTATGTTTATGTTTACGGCAGATGCACGGCCACCCTACCTTGATATTATTTGAATAGCTTAATCTTGAAAATTATAATAATGATGTATATTTATAAATAGCACTAGGCCAAGTTTAATATAGATCACATATAGTAGGTAGGGGGTCCCTACTTAATCTGTCCATTAGTTTAGGGGTCCTTGGTCTGAAAAACATTGATGACCCCTGTTCTACACCCTTTTTCGTAGTGTGAACATGGAAACTTTCAGTTCAGGCATCACAGTAAACTAGCTGGTCATGCATCACATCAGGTGTCACCAGATCATTACTAGTTAAGTCAACAATAGCAATTACCCCCCCAAAATATGAATGCATTTATTTGGGATTTTTCTCTTTACTGTTCTAATGAATCATACGTACATCCTTTCAGTCTTTCAGTGAAAAAACTAATAAAAAATATCCTTTCAGCAATCTCTTGTAAGGGGCAAATATGTATGGCTATTGAGGGATTGCAAGCCAAAAAGGAATTACTGCATTAATTAGTCACATAACAACGGAATTTGAGTTTAGGCTACTTTTGGCTGAGCTGAACCTGCAGAGATGATTTCAATCAAATGCGCTGCAGCGGGAACCAATCATTTCTGGCATGGTCTCGCGGCCATCTTTCTCCATAATGGACAATAATTGAGCAGAATCCATCACTATAGCTAGAAATAGACCGCCATAATGGCCATAAATTGTGCCCTGTGAAGGCACTGAAAATCCAGTCACCCCTGCTGTGTGTGAGAGGCATTGCAACTTCTGTGCATTTCCTTTCCTTTTCGACTCCATGCTGATTATATACAATGCACATCCAGTCGAGTTAAATAATACCTTTTAAGCCCAGAGCGCAGTCAGCTGACCTTTGCCGAGCTTCAAAGGGAAAGCGATTTTTCCATGAAAACATCAGATAAAATTTGTCCGATATAACATTCATATCCATTACTTCAAGATATGCATACATAATACAGTTTGATGATTTTCATTACATTAACACATTACAATATAAACTTCTTGGACCGAGAAGTCAAATCATCATTTTTCACCACCGTGGAAAATTTGAGCCGTATTAATCAACCTTCCCAAAGAGGATCGACTGTAAACGTAATTAACTTATTTGATTTTTTTGAAGCGCCACCTGAATTAAATAAGCAGGGCTGCCGGAGACTTTCTTCCAAACTCCACCATAAATCATCAGCAGCAGCTATTTCATCTGATTGAGCCGGTGCAGAGAGCCTGAAGTTTGCCTGTGCTGTGGGGAATGTGTTTGTGGTGAGTCTCATAAATGCCAAGTTCTTTGGGCAATAAGAATAAATATCACAACCACTCTCTAGATTTACCACATAATTGGGGACTTTCCCCGTCTGCACAGGACCCTGCTGTCTCCTCCTCCTCCTCCTCCTCCTCCTCCTCCTCCTCCTCCCAACCCACATGTACTACAAAAGATGAATCCATATTTAGGTGATGAGGTTAGAAACATGCGAAGAAGAGCAAGACTTCTAGAAACAACAAGCTCATCATTCATACTTATATCCAGCCATACTTCTTTATACTTTTATTTTGACTCAAATATTACTTTTCTTTCTAATTTTCCCAAATTACACTTTGTATACCAAACAGCGAAATGATTATAAAGTAATGATTGTGTGCGTTTTACACGGATAACTGATATAGTTTAGTTAAAATAGTTTGGCACTTAATAATTATAATAATAATAATAATAATAATTACTAAAGCTTAAAATGTAAAGCCTGCTTTTGGATAATTCAATTAATTAAATCTACCTGGTGGATAAAAAGTGGTCATTATATTATAAAAAAGAATTGTGCAATACTGCAGTGTGCAATTAGATGGATACGTATCATGTTATTAGTGATAAAGGAAAATATTTAGAAGTAATACAAATTATAGACACACATGGCACATGTATTTATAAAAGTTTATACAAGTTTTTGCACGTGAGTGTTGGCGTCCATTATTATATACACATATACTCTTGTATACAGACATGAATACGATTATACATATTTCACATGCAGAGCTCAGTGATATATAGTATATAGGGTTGCTATGGACACAGGGATAAACAGTAAAACAATAATAACATATTTTATTTAAAAAAACTAACGAGTTTAGGATTTTATTCTGTGGGTGGCACCTACAACCCAGTACTCACCTGAGTTAGAGGACGTCGCTCAGATGACACACATAAATCCGGTTGCATTGTTCTATGCCTGAGACAATCAGCTCTAGCTCAAAGCTGGACCCTGACTGGTTAACTCGGCTTTGTGAGGCGTTCAAGACCAAAGCTAGAGAAGAATGAAACTGATAACAGTGCAATATTTTGCACAGTGAAAGTCTTAAACCTCAAGGCAGGAACACACATTACATCACGTCAAACTGAGCCCAGAAATCTGCAGAGCATCATCCAGAAGCCCAAGTCCTTTACAAGTCACCTCACTCAGGATTGAAGGGGTCCAGAGGGTTTCTGTGTAGATCTCTGGAGAGTTGGGGGGAGTGTCCAGGAGGGTAAGGGTGTTGCAATAGAGGAGCTAAGTCAAAGATAGGACACATAGTGATAGAGTGACAGAGCAGTCTAGCCCTTATTAAGCGGGACTAATCAATTCTTCTTGATGTGACACAGCACGAGCTGGCCAGAGACAACGCACATGCATGTGGGCATTTCCCTAATTATGAGTGAGACCATGGATGCCAGAGCCCAGAGAACCACGACAATCACAGGGCACGCTACAACCCCAGACTGCCCAAGCAAAGGCAAACGTAGTGTAGGTGCCAGATCTGCTCGCCCTGAGTATCCAGTGCTTCCAAATGACGTCAATTATATGTTCGGCTCCATTCGGCTCCATTCGGCTCGGACCGGTTCGATTGGTTCGCAGTTAGTTTCATTTATTTTTCACAATATTTTTGATAGTTTGGGAAAGGTTTTTATTTATATATTTTTTTATTTCCCACAAAACACAAAAAATAAAATAAAGTAACAAAATGTCAAAATAAATGTCAAAATTCGAGTTCAATCCATTCATTTGTATAGTAGGCGCAAAAGGATTTAAGACGTTTTATCCTGAAAAAGATTAAATAAAAATTTATCAGCTTTTATCAATTTATCCAAAGAATAAAAGGGAAAAACAAAACCGATAAGTTGCTCTGTCTTGGTAACAACTGCTAACTTCTCTTCCGCTTCTTCCTTTCGTCCAGTCAATTATAAGACGCAACATCAACATCCCTACGTCGTGACGTCATCTGGAAGCGCCGGATACTCAAGGTGAGCACATCTGATAGGCCGAGTCTGGTACCGACACCGGAACAGGCCCCTTATTTTACTGTTAACGCCATTTGCCATATATGTATAAAGAGAGAGAGAGAGAGAAAAAAAACCTACAAAGTGTCACTTGGCATCCTTTTATGGAATTCAGTACCAAGCTGTCATTTGCTCCAGTAAAACAAACCAAAAAAATTTGATTGTCAAAAGAAAATCCAAATATTATGTATATATATATGTGTGTGTATCAAACCTTTTCCATCAAGATGACACATTTACCATTCAGAGGGCAACTCATTCGCCGTCACTCACCTACTTCAAAGTATGCTGAGATACTGCCAAACAGGCAGTCTCTTAGTTCCTTGTTGTAATTTTAGTGTGCGATGAAAGGTAAAGTAGCAACACTCATTTACGCGTTACTCAGTGTGCCAAAGGTAGCTGCAGCCACAGATGTTTTTCTTTCCATTATCTGTCTGATCAAGTGTCTTCCTCCGATCCTCTGATTAACGTTTATTTACGAATCTCAGCTTTAATGGCAGGAGAGAATGTGGCGACTAAATAGTAGCAACACACACTCAAAAAAAAAATTGCTAATGAGCTATTTACTTGTGTTTTCCTTCCAAGAATTAGAAGTGATAATGAATACAAGCATCTTTTTCAAACGTTCAAGTGTTCGCTTCGAGCGAAAACATCTGAACTGGCAGAAATTGGATGTCGGAAATTGGAAGAGTCACATATGCAGCCAAAGGATAAACAAATAGTAACACGGTGATAGTCATCTACTGTTCCATAATAGATGCTTATCGTAGTGACACAATCGCTTATTCCACATGAGTCTGATTTATGATCCTCCGGTTGCTCCAGCTGGGACTGATCCCGAAATGTTTCCCTGGCTTGTGCTTGTCATGTCAAGCGCGGTGCCAGGTAACATTTCCGCATGAACTGCATCAATTCACTCACATGTGAGGGGACACAACTAGGGGTTCCGCTGGGAGAAGTGACAAGCTACTGGCTGTTTGCCTGCTCAGTCTTCACCGCCAAAGTAAACAGGTGAGCTTCTTATCTTTTCACACCCCTGTCTGGTCCTGACAGAAGATCCACATCCTACAGAATCAAGACATCAGACAATATGGACAACAGTTTGTCCAACTTACAGGCAGGGAAGGTGTTTTGATAACCTGGATTGCCTCAAACTATTTCAGATATGTGACTGTAGCTTGGAATACGTACGAAACAGCTGCTAAGGTTTCAATCAGTCGTATTGGCTGCTAGGTTTTTCTTTAAAGGTAAAAAGTAAGACTCTATCCCGCTGAAAGAGCAGCAGAAGATCAAGGCTAGTAAAGCGCAGTGCTGACTTGTTTGCATTCCTCCATGATGTCCCCACTCAACATATGTCA
Organism: Mugil cephalus; assembly: GCF_022458985.1. Lineage (NCBI taxonomy): Eukaryota > Metazoa > Chordata > Actinopteri > Mugiliformes > Mugilidae > Mugil > Mugil cephalus. Next base: position 8,597,904 of record NC_061787.1, on the reverse strand, counting down.
TTTGACACCGCAAATCAATTTTAGGGAAGATGAAGTGGAGAAGAACTCATGAAACTCAAACATTTCTGTGATGTATATTCCGATTCGCTTAACCTTTTTGACGAGGTCAACAGCGCCGCGTCACTCACAACGAGATGGCTTTTTGTTTACCCCCCCCCCCACACACACACACACACACACACACACACCCCAACATGTGTCACATACTTGTGCTGAAAAACAGGCCGCCGCAGCTGCCTGCTTGGGAACCCAAGATGTCATACAAGCAGCACAATACCTGGCCATCAGAAACTGACAACCTTTGAACTGTCAGTCCTCGAAATAGCTGAACCCGCTGAGGCTAAACAAGACGTGTCAGGCTAAACAAGCTGGCGTGTAAGCAGACATTTCATGCAAGATGGGAACCACAGACAAATTCTTTATCAAGAAGCTCTCTGACCATACAGAGATTTACTCTTCTACTGTACACACACACACGCACGCACGCACACATACACACCCTACAGTGTACACTCACATCTTACCCATGCAGCAGTTACTTCAAAAGGAACAAGGAGATAAAACAAAATGAATTGCAGACACATCAAGCCTCCCTTGCCCTTTAAAGCTTAATTATACCTGTTGGGGTGATGAGAGACACATCACAGAACCTAGTGATTAATAAACAAGCGGTGCATCCCATAAAGTGTCTGACAAGTCCCTGCTCATCGCCCCTCACACTCACAGTCTGGGCTCAGGTGGAGTGAACATATCAAAGTGTATCAAACAGGAATGAAGCTAGCGAAACTACGGCTAAGTCTTAATTGCCCGCCCTCCCTACCTTGCTCTCCCGGTCGGCCGTCTTTATTTTGCCTCCACCTGTCCATCTGAAAGGCTGATGAGAGCATCATCCAGACACGTGCTCCAGAGCCCCAGTCTCAGTCTGAGCTTTCATCTTTCACTGCCAAGCCCGGATCACTCGACTGGGGCTTTGTACCCGCCGACGTGGTAAGTGTCGCATTTGCCGGGGGTTTTGTAAACAGAAACACCTTTTGTGAAAGATGACGTGAACGAGATGAAGTTACTAACTGCTGGAGTTCTGCCGCTGAAGGAAGGGGCTGGGGGCATGTAAGACTGCCCCGTCTTGAAAGGGATACGTGTCGAGTGAAATTCAAAGTTGCAGCAGGCACAGTGAATAAATACATGGTGTGGTAAAAAGAAATCTTTTTTTTTTTCTACCAAACAAACAAAATGCCGCTTAAAATTCAACATTTGCAACATCTACAACGGGTATGTACGTGTATACATTTGGCCTGAAAACAATGAAGTAAATCCTCAGAAACGCTTTAATCCTAATCACTTTAAATGCAGGATAGCTTCTGCTAAAGATTTAAATCTGAACCTCACACTGATATTAATGAACAGTAACATAAGCACAGACATAAGGAGGGAATTGGACCCAACTGTTTGTTATTTTGTCAGACTTTTGGTATTTCTAAAGCCTTTTCAGTCACCGTGTTATTACGCTGCTTCTTGCTATAAGCTGCTTTAGCCAAACAAATGTGATTTAGCCTAATCATTTCACTCAGACAAGTTGGTATTGTTTGGGGTGTTTTTCCACTGGCCGTTTTGCTCTGTTTGCAACAAAGGCTGCTAACATCGACCTCTGCCAGCCCGACTTGTTCTGAAGTCTCAACCTTAAATCAGGAGAACGCGCAGGAGTGACGTTTCAGCTTCAGTTTTGACCATGCATAAAGATGATGGGGAGAACTCTGCGGCATTTCGTGGAAAACTAAATATGAAAGCTGCACTTCCTTAATTCGTTTTTTCACATTGACATTGTATGATGAAAAAGGTGTGGCGAAGAAAAGCAAAGAAGCAAACCTAAAGCACTCCAAAGCACTTTAGCGTCTTTCAGCTCGTTGTGTTGACTTTAAGGCCTGCAACATTGCTGCTTTGGTATGTTCTCTGTTATAAACTAACTGATAAACCGACTGCCAAGGAAAAAGGTTAGCAACTATCTTGTGAACATGGCAAAGTGTTTCTAAGCTTTATGGATATGTTAGCAGCCACTGCGGCTAAGCTAGCTGTTGAATGAACATAATACTTATTGATTTCTTTTGTTGTTGAGAAACTGATAAAGAAATTAAATTTCAACGTAATAGCAAAATATGGCCAAATGAAGCCATGTGCCCATTGTAATTGCCAGCTGAGGACATTTTTACACTGTATATTTCTGTGAGTTGCCAAATGTTTGTGAAATGGCTGTTTCTACAAGTTTCACAGATGCGTGATATAGTTTATAATATTATAATGATTATAGACTCTATGATCATTAAATAAAACATATGAAAAACTTTTGTAGTTTGTGCTTTAGACTGGGTTTAGATGGGGGTAACCCATCATTTAAGTAAACCATTTGCAGTTTACAATGTGCTCATATGGGTCCTTTACAAATTATAATTTAATAGAGAGATAAATGCTATCATGTGTCACACAGCAGCTACCGTCATAACTACTGTCTATTAGCAGAGCCTGTGTGTTGTACTCCTGGGGAATGGTGATAGACTTGGACCAAATGAAAGGGCTGACAGTGGCTCTAGAAGCGTGGTACAGTATAAATGATCATGCCTTACCATTGATTTGGCTAATGATGAGTGCTCCAAGTGCAACAATAGTAATTTTGTCATAAAGCTGTCAGCAGTTAATCAATCTGTTAAAGGGTTTCCTCCTTCAATGTAAGATTTATTAAACGTTCACGCAGACATGTCCGGGCACGCTCACGTATGTCTGCACAAAGCAAGTCTAAAATGTTTCACAAGAACTTTGATGTTCCCATTTGTCACAATCTCCATTCACAGAAGCTACTTAGTGATCAGCATAAGACTAAGGTGACATAATTGTGTATGTTTTTTTGTTTTTGTTTTTTTTGGACACATGAACTTCAAGACAATTTTCACATGTGTGATGACTTTTATTTTCGTATCTGGGGTTGGAATATTTTGTCTGAGCTCCTGAGGCTGTGTCTCATGAAGCTAAGACTTGCACAGTAGATGCCTAAAGGACTGTCAAGGCCTGCTGGTACATCTGCCAACAATAGGAATTTCCCCAGTTTACACATCTCTAATACAAAGCGCAGGCATCTGAAGATTCAGCGTCATTGTTTCATTTTTTAGGAGGGTTCGAGCCACTTAAGTGTTTGACTGATGTTACCTCAAAATCTTTTAACCGAGCCGACTTAATCATCAGCGATTAATGTAATGAATATTGCTCACAGGGTTGTTTTGTAAGTTCATCCTTTTTCTAATTAAAAAGTTATATTGTAACCCTGTGGTTTGGCTCCTGTAACCCTTTCGATGCTGCGACAGCAAACTTTGTTTTTTGAGAAATATTACATTAAAAACATTACTACTTTCAATTTTGTACATGAGACAGTGAGCAAAATACCGCTTGTGAAACTATAGTTGTTTTCTTGTTTAGAATCAGTCGAGGGGACTGATGCCACTCGCATAAAAATGAAGCAGCAGTAGATTAGCTTAGCTTAGTTTAGCATTAAGACAGGAGATAAGGGAAAGCTTTCTGGCTTCACCCCAAATGAAACAAATTACAGTCATTCATTTCAAATTTGACCTCTTTCAAGTGAGCAATTATGAAAAAAAAAACAGAAATGCAGCATTAAAAAACAGCGCTGTTTGAAGTTTTGCAAGTAACATGGACAAACAGAACAAAACATCAACTATGAAAAGAGAAGTAGTTCAACTTTCAGATTCAGTACATTAATTCTTGCTGAAAATAAGAAGAGAAAATTGATGCCCATGACAAAAATATGAAGCTACACCCTGCACTACCTTAGCTTAGCTTAGCTTAGCTTAGCTTAGCATAAGGACAAAGGATATGAATTAAACGCTTGTTTAATCTGTGCTGGTTTTAAGGCGGTCATTTCTTGGACAGTGCAGTGACTTAGCGATATCTTTGCGTTGTCAAAGGGCCCAGCTTTCCCACACAACCTCCTTTAAATTGAATAACAACATGTAACATTTTAATTAGAGAGCTTCAGAGCTGCTGGTTGGTGGATTTATTTGTTTACCTTTGCATGGGGTTTTCACCCTGTTCCCTGCCTTTATGCTAATCTAAGCTAACAAGAAAGCGCAAACCTTTGAATTCACTCCCAAACTAAATTAGAATTTTACCTCATATCTATAATGATGTGTAAAATTATTGTTTTTGCTGCCTGTGCATGTTCGTGTGTGCTGACTTTGAAGTCAAATATTAAAGTGCTGTTTAATGTGGTCGTGGGCTTCATATATTGCCTTCCGACTGTAGTCAGCTCCTCTTAAATACACAGCCAGGGCTGTTATTTTTTACAAGTTAAGGCAAAATGCACTCTAAATACAGTATCATAGTTTCAAATGACTGGGATAACCATCTCATTTTGTATACATCACCATTTGATATTCGCCCAGCCGTCCTTGCTCTCATCAAGCAGCACGGTGTGATTAAAACGTATAATCATAGATTTTGTGAATGAAACGACCCAAAATGGCAGGTGTGAAACATTTACTTAGAGTATTTTAATCTTGGCGAGGCTCCAGCTGGAAATGTGTCATTTTAAAAGCATGGAATCTTTTTTTTTTTTCAACACAAATTCACTTTATGAAACAAAGAAAAGAGAAACAGTGATAAACAAGAGGAGCTAATGGAAAACCTGCACTCTAATTGGGTCAAACACATTATATTTTGCTGCGGTACGCCAGTCTTAATAGTGATATTGTTAATATATCCATTGAAAAGGGAAGACAGAAAATGTGCAGACGTGCAGACACACACACACCGTTTCTTGGAATCCGTGTTGAACATTAACCGCCAGTCGATTTATCTTTATTTTTACCTTTGTCTTTTGTTTCTACACATAACATTTGTGTCAAATCTGTTCCTTAAAGTCTATGACTGTCACTGTTTTGACAGGAAACTTCTCAAAATAAACGTTCATAGAGAGCAGCATTAATGCTTTCATGTATTTCAGGCCCTCATCTGCTAAAAAAAAATAAAAAAATGCCTTAAAATCGTCAGACTCAAAGCTGAAAGCCCTCTTGAGTCAAAGCCCCTTTCTATCTCTTATAAGGTTTTGTCTGCAGGTCTCATCGGATGATGATGAATAGGAGTCGGGACGCCGCTGGTCGACGAGCGTAGACCACCACAAGCTCCCCTCTGTGTCCCCTTCCGCCAAAATGAAGCGCTGCGGTGTTATGAGAACAGGATAGCTCTTGAGACGCTTGCCTTTCACTCCTGAGATGGTGCGTAAACAGAGCAGGGGCCGACAGATGGGCCTCAGCAAACTGGTCCCGTTGACCTTTCAACCCCACTGTCCAGCACTCCCCTCATCTCTATAAGGAAATGCAGTGGAATTCCAAGGAGATTATCATCCTTTATGTCCCCTGGTTTGCTAGCCATTGCGGGTAGTGAATATACAGAATACGCCAGGAAACGAAGAGCACGTTCCCAGGATCCTGAAGTGGCAAGAACACCGTGTCCTGATACGTAGAAGCAGAAGTAGACAATTGAGCAAATTAACGTACGCTTGCATACATCCGTTATGACTCTAAAAATATGGAAGTTCTGGTTTCAGTGTCTGATATGAAGTGACATGTCAAAGATACTCACCAGAACGTCTAAACAAACAACTGCTTTTGAGATATTATTACACAGTGAAGATTACTTTAGACACTACAGCTACAGCTACTGTTTACCTGTTCACATCATATGTATGGAGAGAGCGGTAATGAGAGAGTCGTCTGTCTGAGTGAGGGATTTGAACTTGCACGGTGAGACAGAAGAAAGAGGAGACTAGCAATTTGGAAAATTATCACTTCAGATTGCCCGAAGCTATACTTTTGTGTATTCTTGTTCTTATTTTCAACCTGCTTCCTGGTATAAGCAGAACCTGGCCAAGGTTTTAAGGAGTTAGTAGCTCCTGTAGGATGTAGGCAGCTTCATTCATGATTCCCACTGCATAGTATTATTTTGGCTCCATTTTAAAGTGGCACCCTGTGCCCACGCTATATTTTCCCCCTCCTATCCTATGGCTGACTTCTCTTCTCTGATTCCAATTACACAGGTTCACGCAGATCAAGTTCTGGAAGTTGCATTTTGCTGTCTTCATTACAAGCAGTCCCCATCACAACATTTCTGCAGCGATTTTGCAAATTGTATTTTTCGGCGATGAGGAAAAACATTCAAGATGGAAAGTTTCTACAAAACTCTTGAGTTTGCGTGGGCAGGAAGTCATTTTCAAAAACAAGAGTTACTTCACTTCCATAATTGACCACAATTGGAAAATAAAAACATCTGCACTGATAATAAAGTCAACGGGGGTTTGTGGTTTTGCATCCTTTATTTAGCACCGGTTCAAGAAAAATAAAAATAAAAAAAAACAAGTGGTCTCAGCAGCCCACATTTTCTGCTTTTTACATGGGGTTCTCTACCCTCTCTGTATGCCCGTATTGTGCAGTAAATATTAGCGTAGTTTAGACTGATGCTGATCCATGCGGAGAGGAATTTTTTGCATTCCTTGTTGAATTTTAATCTGCTTTGCTTTTGTTTCATACTAGCAGAAGGAAACAAATCAGTATAAGCTGGTCAGGTCAGCATTGTGGTTTGTTTCTCCATGCCAACTGCAGGGACTTAAACTGCTGTGAGAAAACGACAATTTGATCCCGTAACACGCCACGCTTTCTGTTCATTTAAAACAGAAGAAGAAATTGACCGGACAAACGTATGCTGAGAAGCAGGCAGGTTTCCTCGCTTCCTCGTTTCCTTGTCCAACATCAGCATCCCTCACTATCAATATTTTTTATATTCAGAGCCTCGGGGCGAGCATTCAGTCACACAGTTTTGAAGGAAAGCACACTTACTTATATAACAATGCTGATTAACAGAACATTTCCCTTTTGTAGACGACCACAAAGAGCGACTCTTAGCGTCTCTGTGGCTGAGTCACCACACAGCTTGGGCCCCATTCATGTATTTCCCATGTTGCAATTTACTCACTGAATTAGGTTTCGGCCAAAAAAAGTGTTTCAGTCCCAATTATCATCTGGCAAGGAAGAGAGGCGGTCTGACAGGGGTGGGGGGTGAGATACTTAAGCCTTTTCACTGGTGCTGCCTTGTTTCCCCTGTTCCTCTCCTTGAGAGAGTAATGTGTTTCCTCACACAAAAGGAGGATCTTCAGAGATATGCCAAGAGTCTGGAGAGTGTGTTTGCTGGACCTGTGAAGAGACCTCTTTAGGAGGCTTTGGGGACAATGGAGCATGGGCACCGGCCGTGGTTTACTTTGTCCACGCCAAGCATTTCACACGCACCCGGGGCAACAGCCGGTCTGAGCAAAGGCACAACATTAGTCTGAGTTATTGAAAGGCCTTTTTCATCTTTGTCATCCAATCAGTGCAATGATCGCTCTAAGGGAGTTATGTTTGATCAACAGTTTTTTTTCCCCCCTCAAAACTCCACACATTCTTTAGCCACAAACTATTTCGCTGCTCAAAAGTTCCAGTTCTTATTGATTATATATGTAACGTATTATATTGTTGTGGATAAAACTACTAACTACTAGCAGGATGTCTCCAAACTCGATTTCACTGCGGAACTACCTATGAAAGATATGACTTGTTACTCATAAATACTGTATAACAATAAATCAGAGGATGTCATTTTAATACAGACTCACATTAACTGATTATGCACCATTTATATATATATTCACAGTTGTCCCAACCATGACAGCAATCAATGTGATGCAGGTTAATAAAAAAAAACAATTGCAACATTATTTTTAATAAAAATACATTAGTGGATTAGGATAGCACCGTTAGGCATATGTTTTTAGGCAGCATCTAAATTTTAATAACAAAAAATCCATGAGTTATTATTTAGTAAATGAAAAACAGCACTTTTTGAACATGTCATATTAAGAAGGCTGAAAGAATTGCAGTTTGAATAATCTACAGCTGAAATGGAGGAGACACCCCATACGTCTTCATTATGGCTGAAGTTTCCCATCTCTCCCGTGTCTCCAGTCTCAGCCTGCTCCATTTGCCCCGCCACATTGTTCATATCTCAATGGCTAGGCTGTTGTTGCTATAGCAATATGTGGATCTGACGAGGGCCCAGGTTTCTCCTGATTCAAGTAAATGGCACCTTGTCTTCAGCGGTGTTGGCAACATGTTATATAAGGAAGACAGGGGGAAAAATGTACAGTATCATTGTATGTTTATGTGTAGAAACTGCTCAGTGGTGGAAAACGCATTCATTTTATACAGATATGTATTAGTAAGATTTTTTTCCCTCACGAATCCACCTTCCGTGGATAAAATGTCTATGAGTGCTAAGTATTTCCTTTACCCTTAAACGTCACTGTGCACACTGAGACGACAACAGTACGCCCACCTGTGCATCAGTCACTTGACACAACCCATAAATACTTTGTTATGACCAAGAAGTTGATAACGGAGGCAGCCCGAGCTCTTGTGAAAACACAGCCATTCAAACACCCAGACTCCGAGCAGCATTTTCTACCAATGTTGTGTTAAATATTAATCTCACACACTTAGAGAGCAGCATTCCTGTGAGATCACAGTTGAGGCAACTTGTGGAATGCAACATTAAGCTCTGAAACTGTACTTCCTGGCTATGAACAGAGGCATGCTGGGAAGGCCTGCAGATTCTTTTTTACCCTCTGTCTCTCAACAGGTGGCTCTCCCTTCCTGATCCCTAAATTGCTGCTCTTCTGTGAGACCCTCCACAAGGGATGGGTTTGACAAATGTGATTGCCCTTGTTGTATTCTGCCTTTGATTTAAGTCAACAAAAGCGTCGTGACAGCTCGCACTGACATTTGGACTTTGGCTTTTGAAGACCATTGAGTTCATGAGGTGAAGGTGTGACTGTATCCCATACCCAAACAAATAATAGACTAATGGATCACATGGTACATGTTTTGAACAAGCATGTGCAGGCAGATCTGCGGCAGTCCTTGAGAAATTTCTTGATATAAGCCCCACTTGCCAGACCACGTAATTAGCTTTTGACCTACATTTCTCCCAATGCTTTTTGTGCATAAGCTGCAGGTCAGTTTTACCAGGAACTGTGACTTGACACTTCAAGGAAATCTTTATTCTATGACCGACGCTTAGAAAGGACAAGTCATTTACAAATGTTTGCCAAACAGAAATGTCACCTTCTTTTCACAAGTAACAGCTGTTTATGGTTGCGTTGCTTCAAAGCGAGTTGAAAGGCTGTTTGTGCATGACTCACTGCAATTGTAAATGCTAAAAGATAACTTCCTAAGATTCAAAATCCTCTTTTGATGATGTGATGATGTGGGTGGACAGGTCCTTGAATGATGTTCCACTGAATGTAGTTTGGCTTCTAATGGGGAGCCTATAAATACATTCCTTCTAAATCTGTGCACACGAAATCACAAAATGAAAGGGTAAAACACTACAACATGAGATAACGTGACATGATACGACAGGCCATTGTACATGACATTATGTACCATAACACTACACAACATGACATGAACATAGAGGGGCATTACATAATATGAAATGACTTGACATTAGATAATGTACCGTGACAATCCATGGCATGATACAGACAAAACATCCCATGGAAATATAATGTTACACTGCGTTTTAATCAAATCATACAGTGTCACATGACATTTCATGAAATGACAGAATGCGACATAATATTCAATGATATAATGTTGTGGCATTTAAGATCTGGCATTACATATATATATATATATATATATATATATATATATGCATGTGACGTCAGAGCAAGCGAAGTCTCCATGGTTACGGCCACTGGGTGGTAAATGGATCGCTGCACTGAGAAGAAACAAGTGGACTCCAGGCACCAAAACCTGGTGTTGTTGTTCACATTTCATGTCAGGTAATATTAATTTATGCTTTATTTTTTGATTAAGTCATACCTTAAGTTACTTTTTAAGTTTTCCTCTTAACGTCCGGTCGCTACAGTATTATATGGCTAACGTTACTTCTCAGTAAAGCTCTTTAGCGTTAGCATCTTTTATCTAGCTACATTTATCATAACTGAAATGACTTAAAAGTAACTGAAACTAACTGAGACTGAGCCTAATCCACTTTTTCAAACCCATACTAGTTCATATGGAGTTCAATTGTCCTCAAATTGATCTGATAAAAGTATTTACTGATACGTTTCACCGTGTTTTGCCACTCAGGGGGGCGTGGTCCCGGTCGTCAGTGACGTCAGTGCATACCCTCTATTGTGACACGATGATCTACGAGATAACGTTCCATCATTTCATTGTGTGGCAGAAGATAATACGACAATCTAAGATGTGACATAGTTCTATGACATCATGTAATGTGGCATGACCCTTCCTAACATGACATTGGATGAAATGACATAATGTGACATAAAATTTCTTGGCATGACACAAAGTGAACTGATGTTTTATGGAATGGTATAAAAAGAGATGTAACTCCATGATTACATCATAGAATTTGAAATTTCATAAAAGTGTCATGATGAGATAGACACCACATAGACATATATAGATAGACATGGACACACACCACAGATATCTGGCAAAGGTAGTCTGGTATCTTAGCCTTCTGAGGAAATAGAGACATCTCTGGACTTTATTTATTTATTTTTTTTGTATTCTAGGTTAGCCCACCAGTCCAGTTTGTGATCCAGATGTTGGCCCGGATACTTACAGGTTTGAACCACCTCTACACAGTTCCTGTTCATGGTTACGGGCACTTGCCATGACAAAATGTGAACGGACGTAATGCCGTATGGGACATGATATTCCATGATGTTACATGAAATCTTAGATATTATTATTATTATTATTATTATTATTATTATTATTATTATTACATCTTAGATTATTGTTATTTGACATGATCTGAGAAACCACTGAATGATGTGGTGAAAGGAAATCCACGAAAGGGAAGTGTAATGACATCGGACCGTATTTAACACGATATGTTTAAAACCATACATACATAAAAGTTTAAGACCCAATAGTATAGATATATATACAAAAACTTTCTATACACACCTTCCTCGTCGCTTTATTCACTGCAGTCATCATCTTTAAATGTCAAATGTTCACTACAGCTGATTTTTGACTTTTTATTTTATATAATACCATATTCCATAACAACTGTGCTTATAATTTACACCTAATAGTTTTATTGTGTAAGCTGCATAGGACCTTCCTGATTAACAAATGTGTTCTTAATTACGCTCAAAAAGTTCACTTACAACGATACCGCCACTAAGAGAAGTGGGGCAGAAATTAAGACCCACTTCATTGCGTCTCTATGATAATTTAGAAATTCATGATGACACTTGACAATTCACCATGGCACAGCCTAGTTTTTGTACCTCGTTGGTGCAATAATCTATTTATGCAGGATAGGCTGTGTAATCCCAGGGCGAATTCTTGTGGTGAAAGAAGATGCAGGCCTTACAGCAGATTAATGCCATGACGATGTGTTCCGCTGCTGATGAGAGTAGGCTAAGCAGTTTCTTTATGGATGGTCGAAATGTTGGGGTTCCCTGCACAGAGGGACGGGGGGCCACAGGGTGACATGCGCTGCAGAATTCATACTGTTCTTAATGTTCTCACCATAGAGAATAAAGGAAGTGAAAGAAGAAAAGACAAAGTAATTCGGCTCTCTTTTGTATAAAATCCTCCCAAGAGCTACTCAGTCCATGATTTCATTATCAGTCCGACTTACACTAATCCTCTCAGAGTGGAGTTGGCCGTTGTTAGACGGCTATACTTGGGTATCAAAACCCTGGGTGTCAATGGGTAAAAGGGATGGGAGGGTCCAATATCCTTAAAGTTTACATGTGTGTGTCTGTGGGGCTGTGTAATTGTCCGTGGTGGCAAATGAGTGTGGATGTCATGAGTTTGGGTGTGTGCGTGCATGCGGGGGAATGCTGGATGTTTGAGATCATCCCCAGACGCTCAAGACTGTTTTGATTTCCCACTTCACGGAGAACGTGAGAGTAATCCCCTCAGGATTCCCCCTCTAGAGGTCTTTAGCTGCCATAAGCCACCATTCAACAGGCAAAACCCAACATGGGCTCTATACAGCCTGCTGGTATTACTGGATGATTGGGGAGGGGAGAAAGCTTAATCTGCCCTTGTGGCTAACCTGTCGCTGAATAGAAACCTGCAGGGAAGCCAGCCATGAGACTGGGTTAGCTGACAAAGTATATTGTTCATCTTCTGGATACATAGAAGGAAATCTGGGAAGGATTTGTCAACTGGGGACTGAATGATAAATAACTTCTTATTAATCACCTTCATAGTTTTGGGGACATTTTTTTTTTTATAATTATTAGTTTATTGAAAGAAGGCAGCCATGACAATAATAAATCCACACACTACTACAAAACAATTATAGTAGAAAGGTAACACGTTTAGCTGCCTTTATTCTCCACTGTCTTTAACAAACACATGCAAACTTTATGCTTTTGTTGATATTTTTTTCATGCGTTACATATTTTAAAAAGTGTTCCATGCATCTTAATGAAACATTTCTTTATACCAAACACTTTGCATGTAAAAGACAGTATGATTAAATGATTTATAGCATAGGTCTTCAACAGGGGGTCTGTGACCCCTAGGGGGGTTCGCAAAATCTTTGGTTGATTAGCCATTTTTTATATATGTATAAATATTATTTTTTTTTAGTTTTTCCCCACAAATTCAAATATCTTTCAATACACATTAATATGAATATTTTAGTAAAGGGATAAGGGATAGCTTAATATTAAATGCAAAATGATAATAATACTGTATATTTATAAATAGCACTAGGCTGAGTTTAATATAGAACACATACACTAGGTAGGGGGTCCCTACTTAATCTCTATCAGTTTGGTTTGAAAAACATTGAAGACCCCTGGTTTATAGCATAGTCCAAAAGAGGAAAAAGACACAAAGCCACTTGATGTCTCTATGTACAGTTTATGTTAACCTATGTTATGAGTTACAACAGCTGACAACCGCACAAAGTAAAACACGACAACCAAACGGCTTATGGGAGTTGCTAGTACTACAGATCGCTCAACCCTCAAGATCTCACTTTTCCTGTATTATTTTCCAGACATACCCTCTCCACCCTCCTCTGCACGGTTTTGAGTTAGAATGAACAGAGACCACACATGTGCAATGCGAACGCTTTATTGCTGCGTACACATAATCCCAGATTTAATGGCAAATTAAAGTTCATTTTGTTCCTAAATTCAATAAAAGCTGCTACAAGTACAGGTGGATCGGAGCCTTAAGAGAAAATGTTAAGCAAATATTTCCGCCGGTGAACAACTTAAAGAGGCACATGTGCTTCATTGTTGATAAGATGTAGGAGCATGAAGGTACAAACTAGCAACTGGATCATTCTCCAAGTACTGAGAGAAATGCCACGCATCAACTGTCCCTTTGTCAACACATAATCTTTAAATTCAGTAGTAGCTGTATATGATGCAATGAACGAGAAAATTAAACGAGTCACGGTGAAAATATGTTTTTAGTTGTATCTGGCATTGCGTGTTGATGTGCGATTCTCCTGCCATTCAAGTAAATCCAGATGATACACTAACTCCCTTTTAAGTGCTTGATCTGAAAGCAAGTATTGTTAAGAATAATAACATGGATGTGGGATGGATAACGCTGACAAGGAATTAGGTGACCTGAATGCGATGCAGTAGCATGCCCTCCTTTCCAGCCAAAAGATTCATGTCACATTGCACATATTGGTGGATTACTGGCTAGTTTAAAGAGCTTAAGATGAGTTCCACTGGTGTGCGATCAAGTCTGAGCAGCGTGCCTTATAATGCACCACTAAGAAGAAAAGGCCCTGTCACACTGGCTCTCTGTCCGCGTTACTCTCAAGGTCTCTCGTCATTTGACTGTCTGAATGGCTTTGTGTGACAGCTGTAGCTATGCAGCGCTGATTGCAGCCAAGCCACATGGTGTTACCATGGAAATGGCACTCAGGTTACTCCTTTTGTGCTATGCTTTGTGGTAATGTATAGCAGTCATACCTGCAACAAAAGTATGTATTCGTAGCTGCAGGTTTAATACAAATTAAGCTTGTAAAAGGCCATTGTACACAAATTATAGGTTTTTTTTTTAATTATTATTATTTATTTGCTGCCAGTTTGCTTCAGACATTCAGCAAGGTTAGGCGAATTTAAAGAGAATTTGTAAAATACAATGTAACATAATTTAGTTTACATAAAAGACAGAGAAAATGAACTGGGGGCTTGATTACTGCATGTGCAAGTGGTATACTGCTACAGATATGCAACTTGTAGGGAAGTGAATAGTGTAAATCACAGGTCTTCAACAGGGGGTCCACGACCCCTAGGGGGTCCGTGGAGGTACTGAATGGGGGTCGCAAAATCTTTGGTTGATTAGCCATTTTTTATATATATATTTTAATTTTACCCCACAAATTTACATTTCTTTCAATACACATTGACATGAATATTTTGGTAAAGGGATACGGGATGGCTTAATATTAAATGCAAAATTATAATAATACTGTATTTATAAATAGTACTAGGCTGAGTTAAATATAGAACACATATAGCAGGTAGGGGGTTTCTACTTAATCTGTTTGGGGGTCCCTGGCCCTGAAAAATGGTAAAACCCCTAATAAGTGTATAATGTGCTGGACTTTCACACTGGACACCAGATTAGTATTTTGAATCTCACCCTTTAAGTCAAAGTCTTTGAGCACTCAAACATAAAAAATTAAGTTTGTGTCATTATGTTGTTGGATTTCTGAAAAGCAATTTTGAAGCTCAGCGCAGCAGCTCTGGCAGTCGCCATCTTGGGTAGGCGGTGGCCTTACTTTACCTAGCTCCCGACTTCAAAACCTGTCAAAGAGGTGAAGCTTGAGAGAAGCTAAGCCAGACAGGCAACATCGAGGCAGATGACTAGCAGCCTGTGACTCCAACCACCTGTCACTCAAAGAGGCCACACCCCTTATGGTTCATACGCAAGTTTAGGCTTCAATGAAATTTCTGTTGAAATTTACTTCAAACACCAGACTCTGTAGACATGTTCATTCCTGCTGTAAAGTTTGACAACTTAACATGAGTTCTGTGGGGACTGTCCCAGTTTTAATGCCAGCCTCAAGTGGACATTTTAGGAACTGCAGATTTGGTCATTTCCTCATTGGTTTAGTTTTCACATACTGTTGGTAGAGAAATGTGTTGATAAAAATCACGATTGGGCATTTACTGTAGTTTATCCCATGGCTCATCCCTAGATGAATTTTGCTGTAGTATAAAAATAGTGTAATTTATAATTGCCTGGGGTTACATTATCTCCTTTTATCACCTACAGCAATGTACAGTCATTTTTCGTACATATACATTTGTTTACCTTCTTTTTTTTATCCAATCAAGATCTAAATAGTATGACTATCGGCATTAAATCTGTCTGCATATTAATCATTTGCATTCCAGACCCTGTGCATATTTAGTGCAGGTCTGAAGAGCGCGTCACCTCGACAGCCCCCACAAAACTCAACATGTCATCATTGAGCTCCCTAGAAGTCCTCACCGCGACGCTCGACATAATCTGCAATTGGCAATGCTCTGTTTGAAGTCGTCTGTGGGAGAGAGAAGGCTGAAGGACAATTATCTTGTATGTCCTCAAGAGGTCTGGTATTGTGGAGGAATGGCTGAGTAAAAGAGATCAGAGAAGAAGTACACACAGGAGTACATCTGAGGGCTTTGTAGATCCCAGGTATTACCAACTGTCTGAATTAACAGGATACACATACTTCACTAGACAGTCAACATGTCACGTCTTAACAGTGTTTGGCTTCACCTATGAGCCAAAATTCTTACATGAAGCCCCATGAGCTCCTTGCTGTTTCGCAAGCTTAGATGAGGTCTTAAGCCTCAACACAAGATGAATGCCGAGTGCTAAATTAATTTGAGGCATTTTCTTTTGTGCGCTGACAAAAGCGACCAGGTTGGTGCTGGTTTCCATACCTGATGACAGATCATTGGGCTGCAGTGTTTGCCCAGGTGTCGGGCCTCCCGCTGCAGACAGCAAAGGGTTTGTCCAGGTCTCCGAACTTCACATTGCTGAAGCTTTTTGCGTCTTAATTGTACAGATCGCTTCATTCAGTGCAGCCATGAAAGAAGCTCTAAAAAATAATTGTGACAAAATAACAGTGCTCCCCCGTTGAAATGTTGAAACATGCCCCGTGCTCATTCACATTTCGGGCTCTGAGAAATAGGAATTTCTCAAAAACACTTTTGAAAGCATCGGTTTAAATGCGCTCTCACACACAGAAAAAAAAAACAAAAACGTCCGTTTAAAGTCTCACGAACTTGTTTAATATCCAGTTTCGTGTATGCAATAGTTTTGAGCTGTACTTACACTGTTTCCAAACGACATTAATCAAGACTACATTATAATTACCCTGTACTGTATGCTGCTGCAATGGGGTGTTTTAATTGCTCTGTAGTGTATAAAAAGTTGTGCCCCGAGGTGTTTGGCAGATCACTGCTGTGTTTGGTGTGGTCAGGAATTTCTCGATGTATAAATATACGATTATTTGATCTGTGTGTCACTGAAGTTCGCAGTGTTTGGTTAGGGTTAAGCGTTTGGAGGCCTCTCCAAAAGTTTGTATCCCATCACTCAGGGATGTCTGCGTTTCAGAGGGCGGAGTGACGGCTGCACAGCTGGCAGGTACACTGTGTCTGGATCTATAAATTCCCTTCGGCTGCCATGCGTGAGATCGCTCACCTTTACCCCACCCCTTCTAAGTAACGCTGCTAATCAGTTCCTTAAAGTGAGTCAGATACTGATATATGTTGCACATGTGTATCTGTGTTTATTAGCAGCCTATCGGAAGGCTGTGAAAAACACGACGTGCTCTCATGTAGTCAAATCGCAGGTGCTCTAAATCACTTTTTTTTTTTTTTTGCCTAGTTTGAGGGAGTGTCATTTGTACGTCTCCCACAGTCGGTTTCCTCTATGATGTGTTCAGCCTTTTGAAAAACACTCACCCCGGACCCGATCATGTGCTCACACGCTCCTCCTGCAAGTTTATATTTGTCCCTCTTTTCACTTTTAGGAGTTGATATAAGAGGAAAAAAAAAAAAAAAAAAAAAAAAAAAGCTGCAGAATTTCATGACAAACTTGAAAAAGAGCACAGGTTTCTCAACATTGCTACGGCTTACCCGGACAAAAGAGTGCGGGGATTCATTTTTCCACAGGGTGAGCAGAGAAGAATTAGAAGCCTCTGCCACTTAATTTGGCGGCTGAGACTTACCCTGCGAAGTTTTGTTTTTCTAAGCCTCCAACATAACAGAGTGTGCCTTGCCGTCAGCACCTTAAGCAAGTAAAAGCGCTTCCTTTATGAGTTAAACCCGCCAGATATTTGCTTTGCGAAGCCCAGCGAGAAGAAAAGAGAAGGGTTTGCAGTGAATAACTTTTAAAACACTGTGTACGAAGCGAAAAAAGCAGCAGGAGACATGAAAGAGCAGGAGAAATGAATTGAATGTTGTTTTTTTCCAACTCTATGAAAAAAGGGGGCGATGGGATCTGAAGGCTTCTTTTCCAAAAGCCTTAGCCAGGTGATTCATCACAGCGCTCTGTCAAAAGAGCTTTCCACAACATGAGACGAACAATGACACTGTGATTGCAAGGACAGGAGAGCTCTTGATTGAAAGATATCAGCTATATGTTCAGCAGAGAGAGAGGAGGCCAAATGCAAGAGCGGGGCGAAGGAGGAGGAGGAGGAGGGAGGGAGGGAAGGAGGGAGGGAAGGGGGGGAAGGAGGCAGAACAGCTCGCTGATGAAAATCAAAAACCTTAACCCTTCGACATGGGTGTCAAGAGAGCTTTTTAGGGAGCTCCGCGTAACGAGAGCCTCCAGATATAAATTAACCAAAACAATTTAACAGATGCTTAACTGTGAACAGAGGAGCTGCCAGGCAGATTGATTGGAAATGTAGCAACGTCAAGGCTGCGTTTCCGTGACGGCGAGTCCTCAGCTGTGGAGCGATGCTGAACAGATCGTGGACCACTGCCAGATCTTAAGATCACACAGTCAGCCGTAGAAGTGCTCCAGACACTTTGGTCGCGGTGGCTTTGTCGCCGCAGACTCGCGCAGATATACGCATTTTGCATTTTATTTTATTTTAAAGCTAAGATTTTATTTCTTTTTTAATTTGAATGTTTTTTTTTTTTTTTTCCCCCACCGGTGAATCTGAAAAGTTGCGTATTGTTGTAAAAACACTGGAGGTAGAGCAATGTTAGAAACATAGATTTAGACAGATTAAGACGTGGCTCATTTAAACACAAACAACAACATGTCTCACTCCATCCACCCAGAAGAAGAAATATTAAGACACTGTAAATTAGTCAAAAAATACATCTATGACAAATAAAAGCTATATTTAGTATCAGCGTCTTAAGTATACAGTACAGTATCTCAAGTCAACAATAAGTATTTGTGGTATCAAATATTATATTTATAGCATATAATTAAATATTTTGGAATATACCAATATTTACAATAAAAGTGAGAATAATTTTATTTTTAAAAAATTCTATCTTTTATTTGCATATATAGATTTTTTTAATCTTAGGCCAATTGTGGCAGACACTTTTCGTTTGTTTTCTCACACTTTGCGTCTCACGTTTCACCCCCCCCCCCCCCTCCCCCACCTCCGTTTTTTTTTCTCCACATGTGAGGAAAGAGTAATCACCTTAGATACTATTTACACTCAGGGCCGAGGACTACCATTACCCTTCCATCAATATCAGCACTTAAACTTCATAAAACCGTGAGCCAGCCCTCCAGCCTGTAATTTTCGCAGTCCCTAATTCACGGTGAACAGAAATAATATTACAGGGTGTTCAGCTAAATAGTGATGACACTCACGCGTAATTGTGAGAGACAACAAGGACTCTCACTGCTCACAAAAGCCGTAATACATCATCGCCGGTCTCCTATAAGGAAGTGTGCGCGTCACAACAGTATAGATGCAAAATGTGCTCCGTGGGAAAATCCTAGGCGGGTGGCAAACACTCCCATCGTATATATACAGTGTGGACACTTCATTAGGGACATCGTCACGTTCACACACACACACACACACACACACACACACACACTGCTTGATCCTGCAGACAGTGAGTCAGCATTCAGCTTTTATTCTACTAAATGTGAGAATGGGCGAAACGTGTGATTATACACTTTTGAACATGATACGATTGCTGATACCAGGTTTGGGGTGGGGATTTTTTTAAGTGCAGCGACTTGACTTGGACAATTGTGGTTCAATGAACATCCAGTTAGTGGATTTAACTCACTGCAGTGATGTGCACAAGGCCACGGCACCGCACACACAACGTCATTTTGAAAATCTCCTCAGAGAAACACCTTCACAGTGAGTGATGTCAGTGGCTGTTGTTTCCAAATGTTTTCCAGATTTTAGATTTGCGTGATTTACACTAAATGAAATGACCTGACGAGAGCAAATTAGATCCCGAGCATCAGATCTGCCAGAAATATGATGGATGAAGAAGGAGAAGAAGATGAGGGTTTTCACCAGTTTTAATGACATTACTGAATTAATTCAGTGGTTCGAACATCCGGTTGTTTTTCCAGCTCCATGTTTCTGTCCCTGGAAACTCATCACATCACCTGAAGTTAGAAAATATGCATGAAAAAAACAAATTAATTTTATTCCTGGAGAGAAACAATCAGACCAATCATTTACATTGATGCTAGATACTAGTTTTTTCCTACTCAACATATTACCAAAGGTAGGCGTCTTGAACGTTTTGCAGACCAAGGACACAAACTGATGGAGAGATTAAGTAGGAACCCCCTACCTACTATATGTGTTCTATATTAAACTCAGCCTAGTGCTATATACAAATGTACATTATTATTATCATTTTGCATTCAATATTAACCTATTCAAATAATGCACAGGTTCAAATATTCTTTTCTTTTTTTTATTGCAAACGTGTGCAACAGTAGAGTGGCTAGAGCAGTGCTCCATGTGAAACAGTGCACTGACTGAAGTCTGATCAGACTGAGGTGGTTACACTAGGTATTTTTTATTATTCTGATTGGGCTATTATTAGCAGAATGCTAATGTCTATGTAAATGTAGTCAGGGACAACTCCAGTACAAGATCAAGGAGAACTGAAATACAATATGTCTCCAACAGGAAGCCATGCTAACATCTGAAAATCAACAACAACACTTTTACTAAGTCTGTGACACTGATGTTCATGAACTCTAAAAACCCTCATCTGCATCTCCACCACATCGGATGTAACCACCAATCCATCTTAGCCGCAGAATTCATTTGACTTACCAAGTTGGGTACCATTCAAGATATGGTGGGTTATATTTGGTGTATATTTAACAACCCTAGGCTCTTCTAATCAGCTGAACACTGCAGCCACAGGATTTTTTTCACAGTAACTGTAGCATTACGTCTATAAACAGACGCATTAACCAATTCACGTGTTTTTAAAGGCATTAACTCAACGGGTACTAAGGGGATGAGGAAGACAAACCCTTTAAAGCTGCTAAATCTAGTTTTCTGTAAGCAGAGGAATTAAGTTCTGGTGGTGAGTATGAGTATGGTTCAGCAAGGATTTCTTTTTTCGACTGTTGTGCTGTTACAGAGCAACACACGACGTTTTACACCGTTACCACCAGCAGATGTAACAGATCCTGCAATTAAAGCAACAGGATATTTTTAAATTTGAGATATATAAATGTGAATTAAATGTGTTCAAACAAACCTTAGATTGGGAATGACTGTAACCGTCTAACTTAATTGACACTGGATGCATCATGTCTCTCAGCGAACCGGATGGATACCCTTTATATTGCAGGCTCTAACAAATCCCAACCTGCTAATTAATAACATCTCAGCTTACACTGAAGACACTTTGTGCAATATACTGTGATTTATGTAGGCCCAACAGTTAAGTATAGAGGAAACTACTTGGCCGAGAGAGTGTGACCTGAGGCATTTGAAACGCTGCAAAGGGAAATGTCAGCGTTACTCTGTGATGGGATGGATGATATCATAACCTAGAGTGTGCTTTTAAAATGATCTCATTTTAATGGCTAAAAATTACCTCTCATACAACATTTAGCCTTGCGAATCAGGTGTTTTATGCCTTCTTGGGAATGTATCTGTGTTAGTATTCAACATTTATTAGTTAAATTATCAAACAGTTGAGAAAAAAACGTGAATCTGTTAGTAAACTCCCAACATGGTTAAGTGGAAAGTTTCTTCACGAAACAGGCAAAAGAAAAATGTGCTGTTTTGTTAATGAGTAAATGAGACAATTGGCATTGATTTTGTCCCATCTTCGCCGGATTGTCATTAAATTTCATTAGGAGCAATTCCTTAGACGTTATAGAGCTTAATTGTACTTTGGCTGGCATGTTAGCAGGGAGAGGTAAATATTTGCTGTCCCGGACTCCAATATCTGGAAATTCATCCTTATCACTTGTGTAACTAAACGACATATGGCCTTGCCGAGGTGCCTCATTTCCTTCTTGGGCTCTGGACCAGAGACGATAAGCACAAAGGTAACTTAGACCTGCGCGTGAGGATAAAAAGTGCTAAAAATAATTTGTAATTTGAGCAGTGCTGTGATGACAAAATGCAGTTTTTGCGCTTCTCCACTTGTTAGATTAGCTGAGATTGTTTATACAGACAGGCTACCTTTTTTTTTTTTTGCAATGTCTCGATTGCCCTGCAGCTGTGAAACCTCATTCTCCATTAAGTAGCAAACTGAAATCTTATCCTTGACATATTGATTTTACTCTGTTTGTTGTCAGTTTTTTATAGTAACAGTTTGTAAGTTATCTAATTTTATATATATATATATAAAAAGAAACATGTCTACATTTGATCATTAAAACTCTTCAAAAATGATTTTTAATAGCACAAAGCACCTTTTTTCATATTATGGAACTAGAAGCTGATTCTTCCGACCAGTGTGAAAACAATGGTCCAGTGTCTCTATCCACCACATTCAGAGAATTTTCAGAAGCATAACATTAATTATTGAGATGTTTTTGAGAAACTAATGGCACTCTTTTCCCCCCAGACAGATGTCGATATGGAGGATAGAGAAAATAGATGTTGAACTATAAAACTGTCAAACAACTCTTCAGGGGATGTAATTGCTTCTTCCTGCACCCTGGTCTTGTCATTCCCACCCTGAGTGTAGACACATTGAAAGCTTCCTCAACCCCCCTCCCACCAAAAAAAAATCCGCCAACTTACCAAACTCCTGTAGACTATCCTGAGATACTCATTTTCCCCCCACTGCATTACCCATGATTGAAAAGCATCTGCTAAATGATAAAAGGCACCATCGTTGCCAAATTAGCACCACATTCAAAGTTCTGAAAGGCTGCTGAATGTCAACAATGGAGGCTGAGCAGCAAAAGCTTAATTATCGTAAATGTGTGTATGGGCGTGCGGGTGTGTGCAGCGTGCGCGAGTGTGTGCTCTCTACCCAGGTTTAGTACAGATGATGTAATATCATATATCTGTATTTGTCTCTGGATGAGCATTACATCACTGATACTGTCGGATGGCGGTGAGACCGAGATGATCGGGGTTACACTGACTCTGGAGGCATCACTGGAGCTGTGAAGCAGCCAGAGGTTTTATTAGCCAATCAGTCAACAGCTAATACTGTGTGCTAGCGGTTCCCAAAGTGAGGTTTGGGATCCTCCAAAGACCCGTAAGAACATATGAGACGGTCAAAGAGATCCTGAGATCTAAGTTTTGGTTTGGTATGCATTTTTAATTTCTCCAAGGTATTTGGGATGAGCAGGACCTAAGAACTATAAAAACTAAGTATCAGCTTTGAACAAAAAGTATTTTTTGGGAAAAAAAAAATATTATGTCCTCGTATGTGGACATGGGGATTATTTCACTGTATATTATAATAAGGTCATCAATATGTAACAAAATATAAAACTGAACATGGCTGCGCAAAGACAGAATTGCAGATAATGAATTCCCAATGTCCTCAAACGGGTATCTGCTAATTAGTGAAGTTATAACTCGTTACCATTTATGGAATTTGTTACGTTTGCGTGTCATATTAAACTAGAAAAGTTAATACATAAAAACATAAACAAGTTTCAACTGCTCAACTGCTCGTTTGTTACTAGTATCTAGTTATGAGGGTAAAAGTTTAAAATGTAGCCGAATAGGCTGCCACAATAAAACTTAACGTCCCCATATGAGGACGCAGGGTCTCAGCAGGTTAAAATGTCACTGTGTTCACACTGACGTTGGGTGCAATTTTGATGATGACTAATCAATAGTAGCTTATAGCGTCTATGTTGTTAACATCTCAGAAATGCCTGTGATCACAGAGGGACAGTATCCGAGGAGCCACTAGACTACTTCCTGATATTGGTTGTCTATTCTGCCAGTGTCTCCGACTGACAGCTGTGATTACTGATAATGAATCTCCTTTTTAGCTGCACATATTACAAGCAGGTAAACTGTAGATAATGCTGTTTTTTAGCTCACTTGACAGCTTACACATCCAGAGGCAGGGCTTCATCTGTCACTCTGTAATGAACTGATACTTACTGTCATGCTGTCTGCTTTATCTTCTGACAAATGTATTACTTTTTCACAGAAGCTTTTAGAGTAGAGCTCAATCTCCGGGCACTCGTGGAAAGACAGTGATTGGACCGAAAAGTAATGGAGCACTCATTGCTCATACAGAAAAAAAAAACAAAAAAAAAACAGAAAAAACATTTGCTTTTTGATGATTAGTTAGTTCTCAGAGTTCTCCCAAGTGATACTGACATCAGATTGTGTTTTTTCTGGATAAAATAACCTGCTTACTGTAGGCACTGATGAATCAGTTTTCTTCAATCTCGTTTAGTCCAAACCTTTGTTTGGTACCCTATAGTCAATAAAGGTGTCCTTCAGGGTTCAGTACTTGTCCCACTGTAATTTACTGTGCACATAAGTAACTAATTTGTTTTATATATATTAAATTGAGAAAAGTAATGCAGATTTTTCTATTCATATTTCTCTTGCAAAAGTGACATTTCCAAATATACTAAGAACTATCACAGCTGAAAAAAGACGCATAGACAAAAGGAGAATGAGACTTTGAACTGAAAGACAGTCTGTCAAAAAAATCCTCACTTGTCCATTAGAGACATGTAGTTAATATTGTGCTTTTTATTTTATTTTTTACATTACAATGTGCAAATGTCATGGAAGACATCACCTTACCCACGCAAGCACACACTGCGACACAATCTGGTCTATCACCTGCTTTGATCCATCTTAAAGGAAGTGAAAAACTGAATGACGTCTTCAGACCACATAAAAAACACACAAACACAAACCTTCAGAGTCACTGCTGTACAAAAGTTGCTTTGTCATTTTATATAAATGACGTAGAATATTAAATATTCTATGCAGAGCAATGGGTTCAACCGAGGCACTTCTGAATTATGAGTTGAGCCAAAACTGTTTCAGAACTTGGCTCAAATTAAGTTTGCTTCGATGACCTCATTACACAATATAAGTAATCACTGCAACACACACACACACACACACACATTTAGAATAATGCAGTCGGCAATGTGTTATTGCAAAGTATTGATTTTTCATTTTCATGGTTTCATGGTAACTTTCCGTCAAGGCGTTTGACAGACTGTGGATGAAAATGGCCATGCCCTGAGTTAATTACTTGCGTTGGAAACACATCCTGTGTTCAAAGGTTGGTGCAGAGAGCAGAAATCATCCATGATCATTTATGTAAAACTTCACAGTGGCCCTTCATCTTCGACAACAGCCAGCTCTACTTAGTAAGCCACAAGAAAGTGTGGCTGACAGGTTGCAGGAACCCGCCTGTAATTCTTACCTGTGCATTAAGCTACCTCTCCTCCGTGGAAGAGCACATCAAACGGAGATTAAAATAAAAACTAAAAACAAGGTGAGCCGATGTATGGTTAAGTCTGCAAATGATAAAGCACCAGTCGGAAATTTAACCCAAAAAGTGAGACTTGAAAATTATCATAATGGAAATGTACAAAAGAGCAGAGCGTGTGTTTTTTCCCCCCGGAGTTCTGCAGGTGCCATGAATGATGCAATGTGCACCACCGCGAAATATCAAGTGACCCTATTATCACAACTGAGATTACTTTACCAATACGGGGATTCAGAGACGGTGTCTGTTGTGAAGTGCAAGTCACAAAAAAACAAAAACATAAGAGAGAAAGACGAGGGGGGTCAGCAACAAACATGTTTGTGTGGCAGAGTAAATTGATCACCGTGTGGATGTCAAACAGCTGGTGTTATTCCCTGCTGGAGCCACAGAGAGGGTCATTGTCTTATTGTGAATACATGAATACAGATGCAGGGCTTTCTTCAGGGCCGAGAGCATCAACGCAGACCAGAAACGTGCCCGGTCCTGCATCCGAGCTCAAACATACAGGAATTATGAAGGGCAAAACTTAAAATGTGGTGCCACGCCGATACCCCCAGACACCATTCAACCGCGCAACCATAATTAATACTTTATTCCCCCAGCAGTTGCCTTCATGAGGTGCAGATGCAGGGAAGATGACCTGAGATTGGGAAACCACATGTGAGGCGGCAGCATGGAAGCGAGGTATCGTGTTTACTTTCATAAATATGGCAATCCCCCCCAATCGCCCCCACCCTCCCTATAGCCCCTCTCTACCTAGCAATTAAATCCAGTTAGAGATTACTCTCAACTGCATCCCTGTCTTCACAGGAGTCTCAGCCTCCAGCCTGGACTGATAATAACTACGGTCGGCACTGTTTCAGCCATTCATTTGATAAAGTGCTTTTCACCTTGCAGCTTTCATTATCCACACACCACAAAGTGTGTGCATGTGCATGTGTAGGTTTATTTGCTTGGCTCGGAGTGTCTTGATTAAACAAGTGTCACGTCATTATTCTGTAATCAATTTTTCAATTATGATTCAGCCGCTGTAACGCTGTAATGGAAGGTGAACTCAGATCTATACCAGAGCAGTGAGGTGATTAGACGCCGCTGGAAGCAATCCAGAGAAGAAGAAGAAAAAAAAAAACCACACACACACGCACAAGCAGGGGCTTTTTTTTTTCTGCGTTAGATCGATCCTGTTGACTGAAATGGCTTTGGTTCATAACAGACCATGTCTGCTAGCAACAGCTTAGCTGGTCCACTGAAGTGTCTGTCTGCACATCTTTTGGGAGGTCCTTTAAAGAGGGTGAGTAAAGAAGTCTTTCTGAGTAAGAAAGAGAAAAAGATGTTTATTGTGATGACCCACCTTGACACTGCAGTGCTGCTTCCATGCCTTAAAAACACGCTACTCCAGGGCTAGACTTTCAGATAATCTACAAGCAGTGACCTATATAAACATGACTGGGAACAGATTATAGCTTTATTTGAACTCCCAAAATTTTTTTTTTTTTTTTTGCCCAAAAAATAAACCTGTGAAGTACACAGAACAACTCAGTATGTTGTTTGTGAAATTTGCACATATTCAAAGTAATTTTTGTCAAAGGGCATAAAAATTTAATAGTTTATTTTTGTAGTTTAAGCTATCCTACTTAATAGAAATTATAACGTTACGCTCATCGGGTTAAAGATACAATATGAAGTTTTTGACCACTAGTTGTGCTATAGAGTCATATTTTATGTGTAGCTCTTTGTCCTTGTTACGCTTTAAAATAACTACACTATAAATGATATTACAAGCCTCAAAGATATCCAGGCTTGTTTTAGGAGAAATACTAAATATACGTATTAATGCTCACATTGTACAAATACTCCTTGCCTAACCTCTTTATTAAAATTTATCACGTCTCGTATATACCAGAATCATCCATCAATATGATGATTTCAACCAAGAGGTTTTCATAAACTACGAGCGACCAAAGCGCAGGCAGAGACTGAACACTAAGCATCCATATGGTGCGTCAGTGTTTGCACTGAAAATATTATATAAGGATCTGGGTAACTGATTTACTTCCTGTGAGGAAACAATCCCTAAACTGTAACGTGAGGCTTTTAAAGTGATCTGAATTATTACTTATAGACAGCAGCAGGCAGATGTCAGCCTAGTTAAGTTGCAGCACATCATTTGTAACACTATTATCTCACCACAGACACACACATATTCACCTCACACATAACACGCTCCATCTGAGAAATATTGCTCACTATAGTGGCATGACTTAGCAAATAATTGCCAGTCAAGGGAGGAGGTAGCTTATAATATGCATTGGGAATTTTAATCTTGACTTTTAATAAGCCTTTGACCTTCTTGCGTCTGTAGCCTATAATTAGAAATTCTGGCTGGGCCAGATTGACAGAATGCTGTGTCTTAGGGGAGGTAAAACCTTGTGTGACTGCGGTCAGCAGACCTTCTAAATCATGCGGCTGTATGAGAAATGTTTAATCTAACAAATTGGTTTCTGTTTCCTCTCTTTTTTTTTCGTTCTTTCATGCAGTAGGTATTCTGAATATGGAGGTGATGTCATCGTCTCATCCTTTTAAGAGTGACTGTGGACCATATATTCTGAGTGGGAGGCAGAGAATCAGGACCTAATGGTCTCTCCTCCTTCAGCCAAATCTAATTGTGCCCTTATCTTCTCCAAGTTTAACTGCCCCATTGAGCTGTCTGGACTTTAACTGTTGACTTGCCTGTGCATGTTTTTGCATATGTCAAATTGAGCTGCAGCCGTTCTTGTTATTTCTGCTGCTGGCAGCATGCAGGTAAGCTGGTTAGATTCCCCTCGAACAGATGCATTTGCAGTCTTCTTGTGTCTGAGTTAAAAAGATGAACTCTCTCTTCTTCCCTGGGCCTCTGTATCCGTCAGGCAGCACTAAATTTAGCGGCTGGCGTTTATTTACCTTATGTCCTTGCTGGTGTGTCCTTGCTAAATGAAGGCGAACAGGACCGCCACCGTCCAGAGGACAGAGCTGCCCAGCCCCGCGGGACTTGATGGATAACGCGGGGATGTGTACGCCTGCACGTGTGCATGAACAGAAACGGGAATAAACACGTGCGCAAAAAGCAAAAAGATGCAAGCGTCGGGCTTTGCACTAATCCACTCAGATCTCACGGTACAGGAAGTTCAGCGCACAACCAGCCATCACAACAGACCTGTGTGCCTCCAGTCATACAGGTATTTGAGTTTTCAGCTTGTGAAGGTATTCTGGCTTCCATGAGGCATAGTGGTATTTGCACCTTTGCTGTTTCAGTGTGTCGGTGTTGAGCGCTACACAGTCCTATGGATCAGTGCCTCTGTATGGATCCCCTGGAGCAGCCTCTTGTTCCTTTAACATTCCAGGTACATCCACACCAGCTCCTTCCTGTCGCTCCCCTTGTGTGGCGCTGATTGACAAGCGTCCGCTTCTCTCAGGCGCATAATCAATCTGCTAATTGGTGTCGGAGGGTCGGTTGCTGTTGAAGCGTCCCCCGCTCTTTCTTTGGCTAATTTATCTTTGTCACCGCCAGACTCACAAGGTACATTAGTTGGGAAAGTTCAGTCTGTTCAGAGCCTTGTCTCCCTCACACACACACACACAGTAAGCTGGTGCGCTTTGTTCATGTTTTTTTTTTTTTTTTTTTTACTGCAATACATCACACAAAAGAGTGAGTGTAAATGTTAGCCTTGCGCTGTTTCCATTGGTAACCATGGCTCAGGAGGTAGAAAGGGAGAGCAGGTCAGTCTTTCTGTGCAGGATAATTGGTGACAACAGTGTGCTTTATCATAATTCACTCTAGCAAATAAATCACAGAAGCAGAGTTATAATTAGTGGGAGTGCTTCTCAAAGTTGTTGAATAGGGTGAAAGCAGTCTGATAATGAGCAGATTCTTTTTTTTTTTTGTTAAATGTTAAAACTGGAAAAAACGAACAGTATTAAATGCGTTTGAATCCTGGTGGAGGCACAACATGTACACTTGCAGAGAGCTGACTGAGCCCTCGAAATCAGCACTTCACATCTGATTGATTTACAGGCCGTCTCTACCCGGGGTGCCAATCAAGCCCTGATTAGACATCACTGACTCGTTGATGACGCTTCAGACAGCGGCAGCCGTGTCCGCAGTCTCACCGAGCGCGGAAGATTGATTGCGCGAGGCTGCTTTAACCCAGATTAATCTCAGCAAATGAGCTGAGGGTCATGAAGTTTTTATCTTTCTTTTCTTTTAATGGTTTAAAGTAGGTGCTGTGTGACAGTGAGGAAGTGAAAGGAAAGGCGTTTGCTTGCTTCCCAAACTTGTGGATTAGGCCCCCAGTGCCCCCTATTGGCCCCCAAATCATCTGTTGATCATCTCACACACTGAACCTCCACACTCACAACTTCATTCCCATAAACTGAGCATTAACTGAAGCAAAAAAAAAATATTATTTAATATCCAACACAGGATATACATGCATGTGAATGATTCTATAGGACGAAGTGAATGTATTTCCCGCCTACACCTTTTCTTCTCAGTGTCTCTTCCCCTTTCTTTTCTGATATGGTGATTGATAGGTGCAGAGGTGAGGTATGGTGCTCTGATGGGAGGAAATTATGGCAAGCAGCAGGGGACAAGTCCATACTGTAGCCCTGCCAGCTTCCTCGCTCTTAATACGACGGGAATGGCGGCTGCACACTGATCATACCCTCATTAAAGTTGTTCACTTTCTCCTTCTTCACTCTTTTATTTTTTTTTCTCCCCGAGACACACTCACCGCTCTTTAAGTGCTTTACGCGCCGCCTCAGTCGCCTCAGTAAAAGTCTGTTAACAGCCACCTCTTCAGCAGCGGCAGGACCATCAGAAGAGAATTTTATGCAGAACTTCTCCGGAGATCGATGCACCTCCATTACCTCCACTTTTATTCACTTGCCGCTTTTACATAAGCGTCTTTTTCTATGCAAAATGAGGCTCTTAACAAAGAGCTGAGCTGATCTCCACGTCGTTATTATTCACCACTGTCATGTTAAAGTGGCAGGGTTTTTTATTATTTATGTTTTAGGGAGTTTTGGGCTTTTTGTGACCTTCTGTATTTTGAATAACCAGTTATATAAAAGAAGCTTTTACTCACCCAGTCGTATTCCTGTTTCTAAAAAGGTTTCATTCAGTACAATTCTGATACGGTAAATTTGTTATGAGACTTATTATTCGGGTTAAATTACTGTCATCCGGAATAATCTGATGGAAGAAGGTGACATTATGTTTTTTACAGCCAAATCTTAACCTCCTGAGATCCTGCGTCCTCATATGGGGACATTAAGGCTTTGAATTTAACAAATTTCGTGCTACGACGTCGCTAATTAGCAAGTACTCCTTCGTGGACGTTGTGACTTCATTGTTCGCTATTCTGATTTTATATTGTCACACATTGGGTGACTTTATTATAATAACAATAATGAAATAATCCCAGCGTTCACATATGAGGACATTGTTTCTTTTTCAAATTTGATGTTTTGTTTTTTTTTACATCCTAGGTCCCAGAAATAAAAAATGCAGACCAAACGAAAGGTCTCGGGAGGTTAAGGTTCAGAGTGCAAGAAGCTAAGAGTGAAAACTGTTGCCGTTATAAGAATCTTGTCACATTTTAAGAAGTAAATCCTAATTTATTTTATGATTTTAGGAGGAATGGTCATGGTGCTTCTTTTCCCCCCACGTGACTGAACAGCTTCAAGACACCTCTGATCAGCAGTGTTGCGTCCTATATAGGCCTGCTGCTGCGTCACACCTCACATTATTTCAACATTATTTCAACCCTGACCCAGACGTGCCGTCAGACAAACACACCAACAGGGACAACATCAGCGGACACGCCTAACGCAAGCCTGCTTTTGACGGAGGTCTCGATTTTTTGATTTTCTGTTAAATCTTTGGGTGAATCGCCCATCGCTATTTTGACTCACTCAAAATCCCTGAGCTTTAGTCACGATTAAAATAATTGAACGCGTTTCTGAGTCCCGCTGTCTGAACACTCCTCTCTGTGTCTCTGCCTGTATGTATTTAAAGAAAAACGCATTGACGGGCAGTGAATTCAACACATTTTTGAGTGCTGAGCTCCAGTCTGGTTGGCAACTTACTTGACAAAGTTGCGAGAGGGTGAGTTTTTGCACACTGTCCTGTCAGTTTTCAGGGAACTACGCAAGCGGAGGATGTGGTCGAGTCTCCCACCAGCCCTGACCTTCCCAAAAAAAAAAAAAAAAAAAAAAAATCCAGCGGCCAACGGCCTCTGATAGTTTGTTGAGATTATAAAGGAACAGAAGAGGGTCTAACGTGAACAAAAACATCAGTAATTCCACGTTGCCGCTGAAACATACTCCATGACATAACTGAGAAATGGTGTGAGGTTAAACACTCAAGAATCTGAGGTGGGAAAACACCTTTGCTGCAAGGACAAAGCATAAACATCAATTTGAGCAGCGCTAAACAATAATCAATTTGTGCTACTATTAAATAATAAGAGGCTTGAGCGAGATAATCTCTGTGAGATTGGCTGCATTGCACTGGTGGAGTGCAGCCACCGTCTCCAGTGCGAGCAGGTCCGTTTCCTGTGCTTTTGATCTGCAGGTAGAACACGTCCTCACAAAGCCAAAAGATAATGTACGATATGATATTATGTTCATATGTACACGGCACTAAAACAGCCTTCAGTACACTCCTCAAACACCTGCGCTGTCTCCTCTGTGATCCCCTCACCTGTGATCTAAGCCTTTTATAAACCTCCGCAGCCTGCCGTAGCACAGTCGAAAAGGAACATTCAGACCGTTAACTCCTCCCCCCCCCCACTCTGCTCCCGACGGGGCGGCCGTCCTCTGAGGCAGTAAAGATAAAGGATGAGGAGTTTCCCACCTGCAGACAGGAAGTGGGGGTAAGTTCACTGCATGACTGCAGCAGCCAAACACAAACACGTCTTAGACCTTGTCCAATTTACAATATAAACCAACATTCAGGAGAGTTGGGCCTTGACCTTCTGTGATAAGAAATATGGTGCGCGGGGCTTGTTCAGGCATGCCCCGCGCAGCCCCTTCTTCCCCATATATCCCACCTAGAGTAATGTTTGAGCTCCTGGTTTGTGCGTTTTGAAATGTATTTGGTCGTTGAGGTTTTATTCGCTGGGGCTGGACAGGATTAGTTCAGTCTTACTGAGCAGCACGTAGGCACAATGAGAAGGAGAGGTAAGCCTTTAGACTATAAATAATGCTGCCCTGCTCAGTAACTGCAGATAAAGATGTGAATTATGTTATTTTATACGTCTCATAATATTACCGTGGCCTTGACTCATAGCTGCACTAATCAGAATGCTTTGGATAATAAAACGGATCAGGTGAGCGTCCTGTCCAGAGCGTACGCCACCCCCCCATGATCCTCCAGAAACAAGAAAATGAATTAATAAATTAAAGAATGTGGAAGTGATCCGACGTAATGACAAATATTTATCCACCCAACTGCATCGTCCCTCACCAATACACAGTTTTTTTTTTAATGACTTGCAGCTCATTGTTTTGGTTCTAGGTCAGCAACTTTGCTGTTTATATCACTGAGCGAACATAAAAATGGACCAACCCTCGATCAAGTTCCCGACTCCACCTAAATCCCGGTTATTACAAAAATAGGAAAGGAGGTGGAGCCCAGACGGGCGGGTTACGCTGAGGTAGCTGGTAACCTGTGAGGGCATCTACGTCTCATTCAAAGCATGGGAGGGAAAGAGAAATGGGGAGATTAGCCACAAAGATCCTGTTTACCAAGCTGTAAACGTTTTCGTTTTTGTTATAATCATTATAACATGAAGGTCTATGGGAGTTGAATACTGAATTGACTCACTTTTGTGGCAAGCCTCAAGTGGCCATTTGAGGAACTGCAGTTAGCTATGAGCTGGTACACAGTGACATATTTAAAGGCTAAAAAGGGGAACATTTAGAAGCTTTCTGGTCTATATAGCAGGGTGCTTTATTTTACTTTACGAATCTGTCTATTACTGATCAAAGGAGTTTTAATGCAGCTCAGTGCCCGGCATGTTTTCTAAAGGAACGCCAACAGAAGCCTTCTCCATAGTAGACATTTAACCCCGAGACCACACAGGCCAAACAAATCATAAAAATAAGTATGAGAACCCGGCAACTGTTTGTTTGGCAGCTTTTTATGAAGCTGCCGTAAAGGGATTCGGTCCTTCCACGAATCATTTGAAGTTTCTCGGTTTCTGCTTGTTAAAAAAAAAAAAAAAAAGAAAAAAAGATGGATCTTGTTATTCAGGACGTCAGGGTGTGAGCGGCAGAGGTCACCGGCAAGGTGCGAGGGAGGGGTCCAGCGCCGTCTGGGTGCTAATCAGACTCGTCCTTTCGGAGCAGCGTTTGACATTTCCCATCAACGCCGGCTCCCGACTTGCTCGCTCTCCTCACCTGGACTCTCTCAGACGCTCCAACCAGACTATCCTCCATTCTTCTGTTGACACAGGCAGACTGCTCCGTCAGTCACTTGCCTCATTAACTCCTGCGGGGATGTTATTCCCACCGCTACAGTCGTACGCGCACGTGCCTTCGCGCTCTAGCGTACATCCACCGACTCCAGGTCTCCCATTTGGAGGCAGTCAAGTGTTTGTCGGTTTGCACATTTTGACATGTTTTGACACTTTTTTTCCTGCTCGTCTGAATTACTACAGCTGCAGGATTCACCGTCACCGTCTGATCAGATGAATTGATTTTGGAGTGTGCTGACAGAATAAGTGTGTGGTTTTTTTCCTTGTCTGTTCAGATCGTATCGTAATAGATACATCACTTTTTGTCAGAACCTGTACAGGTGGTGTAACATATTTTCTTTCTTTTTGTAGAGGAGAAAGGAGAGAGCAGACTTTACTAAACCGCTAGACTGGTAATAATGATCCAATGCAAATAAAACCTTCCTATCAGCACCTTCAAACATATTAGTTACCTGTTTAATCTTGTTGTGTGTAATTTATTCAAAAACTGTGGCTTTACAGGTGAAGAACTTCAACACACTGGAAGCTAGCTGTTTGTCATAACATGCAGTTGGCATGCTAAGCTAAGCTAATCACGCTGATCAAAACAGTTGAGCTCAACGGGTTTCTGTGGCCGGACCACAGGGGTGCAGCCACTAGCAGTTAAGGTTGTGTTTAGGTGCAATGACAGCCAAGAAAAGTTTCCCTTACAAAAACGTCTGCGGACTGGCTTACTGGCTATGTACCGTAGCTAGCTGCTCCTCTGACTGTCGGTGTTAGACAGATGATTCATGCTGTCACTCATGCTTTTTCCACCCTTTCCAAACAGTGTCGTTACACATGGTTTGTGTGCGTTTTCTTGCAGATGTAACCACATGATCTAACCTAACTGCTAACCATTTTTCAGGCCAAGGACCCCCAAACATTTTTTTAAAATTCAAATATGTGCAACAGTAGGGTGGCAGTACCTACATGGACCCTTCTATGACTTCAGTTACCCACGAAAAAAGCATCAAAGTCACACAAAATATATTGCAGCTCTGAATCACTATCAAATATCCAGCCGACAAAGATCTCTGTCCATCCAAAGACAAAACCTACAGTAACATATGTGGCAGTGTCACTCCGGTTCAGCTTCCTCGTTCCTTCCAGGCAATAACTGTGATAGGTGGCAGCAATTTCCTGGATTGGCAAAGTCTGAATGAACACACAGAGGGAAAAGATCCAGTTTGCTGTGGAACTGATCGCTATCAATTTTGATTCAACACAAACTGTGACACCGCACAGCGTATCAGCACTTCCTCTCTTTGATAAATCGGGATATCTGCGGCAACACGACGTGAAATTGGTTTAAACCGAAAGGGGACGCTAATACGGGAAATGACGCGTACCGTGGGAGGGGAAATGTGTAATCAATATTTCACCGAGCAACTCCACAAATAAGCATCTGGTCGTTTGATTTGATGACAGATGCTGTGTTTTGGAGATATCATCAAAGCAAATGAGAAAGAGCTGATTGAGGAGGGGAGCAGCACGTTAGCATATCAGAAGTGACTATCAGACACACAGGTGGTTACTGCGGTTGCCGTGGGTAGTGTAGTAGCCTGCTAACGGGGCGTGATGAAGTTTTTCTGCTGTTTGTTGTGTTCCTATTCCTCCTTTTAGTCAGCAGAGAGTTATTACCACCATTTTCGTGGCCCGGGGTGAAATGGCACACAGTCGAAGCACTCAGGGCTCATTACAGAGATAGAATCAGTGTCCTCACTTTAATGAAAGTGAACGCATGTTGAAGCAGATTGCTCATCTCTATGAAGTATATTTGTTTAGCCGATAATTTCACCTCAGCGTGATTAAGTTTGCCGCTTCAGTCAGTTGAAACTCTTTTATGCAAATAAACATCTTGTAGTGCGCAAACAAGTGCATCATGTTCACTGGTTTGCAGAATAAGAGATTTTCTCTGATTTTCTACACTTTCATGTCATCTATGTCAGATGCGGAGAAACAAAACAACTATAAGATCCATTTTACCCATCTTTTTTTTTTTTTTTTTTGGCATGAAGGTGATTTCACTTGTCTTGCAGTGTACTACTTAAACAATGTTTGTCTTCTGTGGCTCTCGTAGAAGTTTCGTAAAGTCTGAGATGCCAACACATTTATCTCTTGGCAGGCCGAAGCAGAGCTGTCAGAACAAAAGATGCTACAGAGTTGTATTGGGGCACGTATAGTGCGTGGAGCTTTTGGAGCTTGACTCATAATAAGAGGTAAAAAAAAAAAAAAAATGAGCCTCAGCAAAGTGCTAGAAAAATGCTGACCGCTCCATTTTACTAAATCTCGTTTGAGTTCTCCAACTTCATATCCCTGCCCTTAACAAATAACAATGATAAATCAACCTGTTGACTTTGACTTTCTTTTTTTATGTCTCTTCAGAAATGTCAGGGCATTTGTGGATGAAAGCCACATAAGATGTCAGTGTCACTTGTTTTGAAAGGTTGAAAGCCGCAAGATTTTGTGAAATATGCTCACGTCACTTCAGTATTAAATAAAGAGACAGATACCAATTTTCTAAATCTCCAGAAAACATGAAACTGACAACTGAAAAGATTTAAATTTGATTAGCTTAGCATAAAGACTGGAAGATTCAGTGCGTTTACATGCACAGCTTAATCGAGCCACGCTCAAAATGCGACTTTCTGAATGTGGTTGACCTATTACGTCACATAATAAACAAGAGTCATTCATGCGGCATTTTTAATCTTGTACGTAATGTGCGCAATGGTGCAGATAAAATACGCGCTATCCCTTGGCCTTGTTTACCTTCTTTTTCTGCGACCGGCTTTCTTGGATGTTTTTGTTCCGAGGTCATACACCAGTGCAGCGGTTGTAGAGCATGTGCACAGGCGTTGTCTAGTTAAAGTCCGATTAAATGTATACATATTAAATTAACTTCGGATTGCATTATCTGGGTGTCTCAGTCAGATAAGGAGAACTCACATGCACATTACTGTGTAAGTTGTCCAGTTAAAGTCGGATTAAGGCAATAATTTGTTTTATTCACATGCATCTCTGGCCCTTATTTGCACTGTATCCTGCACTTTTGCCACTGGTCCAACCCATCCTGAATTCCTAGCTCATCCGTGCTAGTTTTCGCCCTTCCGGATTCTACTTTTCAATGACAAACACAGACTACTGCCCTCTGCTGGTGTGGAGAGTTATTTCTACTAATGCAGGTTCAAAGGGTTCACACCTGCTGTTAGCTGCAGTCTTTGTGGTGTGTTTTTCAACTTTATCATCACGGTTGGAAGTAGTTCTTTGGTGTCAGCTTTTAGACAACAAATTCATACATAGCCTACAGATATGACCGCCGTATCTGTCTTCTCCACCATCATTTAAGATGTATCTTGAGAGCGTGACTGATTTTGACCGGTTTCAAGCTGCGTGGCTGATCCATAGAGGTAGGAACCAATTATTGTTCAATGAAGAATGTTTCAGATCTCACGACAGCCTCCCATAACATGCCTTTTTTTTCACAAAGACAGCAAAAATCATCAATTAAGCTACTAACTAGCCTCCTAAATGGTTTCGTCCACTAATCTGCCAAGAATATTTTGACAGAGGAAGTAGGTTTCCTATACAAGAACTCCTCCTAACAAACATTCCCTGTAGTTACCTAAAAACATGATTTAAAATAGGATTATACTGACTAATGTAAAAATGTTTAAGGCTCCGCATCAGACAAAACAACCTGTTCAGATGTAAATTCCTCAGAGTGTCTCATCAGAAACTTAGAAAGTCTTTTCAAGCCCTTCCCTTCTCTGTCACCGTTGCCTAAGATTGTGATGTTGCACTGCATGGCGACCAGTGCTGACTCACCTGGTGGAGTATCGCACAAACACCAGCCCCCCGCTCTCCACTCACTCACTCACCTGCTTCTCCTCCCACAGAGTTCACCCTGCCCTGCAGTTCAAAGTGGTTTTGCCTGTCTAGCCTTGGCGTTTAATGTTTAAGTATTGGGAGCGGCTGAAGAGTGCAAATAAAATGCCTTTACAGAGTCCGGGGCATGCTGAGGGCTGTGATTCTAGATACTGTATTGTGAAATTTCCATTGTACTTGACAGATTAGCTCCAGGGCACCTGAATCTGTTCAGCTAAATTCTGACGCTTTACTTCTACACAATGCTTGATGCGTGCGGCTTAGATAAACCATTTAGAGGACGATTATTCAAACTTTATTACTCTGACAAAAGACTGCACATGTTCACGGGATAGAGGGCAGTGTGTATGTGTCATAAACTGTTTGTCAAAAGTTCAAAACAGGATAAAGGTTTGAATACGGCGCCCACCTGCAAGAAAAACACCACAAAGAGTTGCGGTAAGGCTGGCTTTCTGTTGGACTGGGAGAAAGGAAACCCTATTTGCAGCGATGGAAAACAACACAGAAAGCCTGACACTACTTATATGTTTGTGCGTGATTATTCTGTAGTCCTAATCCGTCTAACAATGTTACAAAACATTCAGACAGGAGGAGGCTTTAAAGCAGTAATTGGGGGGACTTACACAGAACTGAAATTCCACTCAACCACTTCTAGTTGCATCTCGCTTGTGCTTGATCGAGACTGTGGCACAAGAAATCAAACATGGGTGTGGATTTAGTCTGATTCTAAGCATATCTTTTAATTCCTTTGAATGTCAGGCTGAAGAGGAAGCCTTTGAAATAAAGATGGTGTAACAGAGCACATGGAGATGGTGCGCTGAGGGTAACATGAGAACATGTCAGATATGTGCATTTGTCAGGGAACAGCGTCTGATGGGACACAGAAACAATCAGAAACCGATGACTCACTGGTCGTTTTCACGTCTCATGAAGGATTAGCCATCACATGCAACAGGCTTAATAGGAATTGTGTAACGGCCCCAATCCCTCCATAAAATTATCCCGTATTTTGCTCTGTCACCTTCGCATGCAAAACAAAGTTCAGTGCAAATAGGAGTATCAGAATATGTGACCTAGAAACTGTTTGTTTTAGGGTGTCTGAGGTTTTTGTTTTGTTTTTTCTTTCACGGGATCAAGATAAGTTCCCAATTAAAAGTTCATAAACCAAATTGATCTTTGATAGTTTAATTGTCTCAAACGTCTGCAGTGATTTCCTTCGCCTTCGCTGGCAAACTCCACCCATCTGGCACTGCGAAAGGCAAAAACCAAACAATCAAGTGAAATGTTTGCAAATGCTGTTTGCCCCAGGTCTGACTGAGAGATGTGTTTCCTCTGTGGGAGAAACTCAAGTTCAAACCCATCAGCACACATTGCACTTTAGACTGCATCATTAATTTCCCTTTGTTGTCAACTACTTCATTTACAAAAAGACATCCTTTCAATCTTGGTCATTATTATTATTATTGTTATTGTTATTATTATTTCTACGACGAGTCCTTTCCTCTATATCCTTTGTGGGCAGTGAGACCTCTCAGGACTCCTGATGCCTGCTCTTCCCCTCTCTGTGGGTTTGAGGCACTGGTGTGGCATGCCAGGTTTTATCTCAGAGCTGTGACACCTGAACCAACACTCTGACCCGGGGCCAAACAGTGCCTCTGGTGTCCCTTGGGGCACCGCAACTGCTGTCAGCTTTGTATTTGAATAGCACCTCTGCAGACTTGTTTGCTGAAAAGTAAGACATCTTAAAAGTCTTCATAACATGCAGCAAAAACAGAGATATGTGGAGGCTGCGAACCATCCCTGCCAGTAGAGCACCTTCCTCTGGATTACGCCGCAGCGTGCCAAGTGCGCAAGCCAACTTTGGGCCAAGAGTTGATGCTTATAGTCACAGTGAGCAGCAGGTAATCTCACCTGCTCTGGTTGCGGTGCCACAAGCCTGGCACAGATGGAACAACACCAGACTGGAGGTCAGCCAGACTGAGGTTTAATCACACTGAAGCCACACCAAAGGCTGCCGTATCTGTCCTCACTTCTGGGCTTCACTGTCTGCGTGATGAGAGCTAAAGTTGCCCCAAAACAGCCCTTCTTCCTGTAATTACTCTTTGTTATCAGACAAATAAATTTCCTCCCCGAAACACTTCAGATGTGACTTTATACATCCCGAATAAGAGCGCAGTTGTGTTTTATGTCTGATGGTGCCATGTACTTTTAATGAACAGCAACGCTGAAATGTTTCTTAATTGGCTCTGATCACAGGAAGGAAGCAAAACAACTCAGGAAGTTTGATGATAATCATAATACAGGAGAAGAATTAATAACAGCTGTGTCTGCTTGTCATGGGTGCAACAAACCATGCGCCCAGCCCCTTATGAATGAGGCTGTATTGCAGAAAGTTAGTTTTACTACCATGGACCATTGCTGCATCTGTCAATAAAGTGGACTTTGGTAGACTGAGAGCACATGTTTGATCCTAAACCATTGAAACCCAGCGTTTATTTACTCAGTAAAAGACCAGTTCCAGTAATAACTGGCCTTGAATGAGTCCTTTAGGTATTTTAAACTCAACATGTCCGTTGCTAGAACAGTAATCGTATGGAACAATACATTAAATCATAAAGCGTAAAAATAAAGGGCGCAACAAACGCGCACATTGCGCACACACACTACAGGTGTTTATTTTTGTGTGTGTGTTTTTCTAGGTATGGGGAAGTCTGAGTAGTATCAAAGCAAAAGTTAAATTCCGATGTGTTTGCTCGGATTTATTGTGTCTGAATCACCTAAATGCTACTCTGTGTATCCAAAGGAATTTTCGTGCGCATTATTCTCGTTGGCATTCATGTAGTTTAACAAGGGAAACTAGGTTAGAGGCAAATACGACTTTAAATCCGTCAGCCTAATCATTTGTACAGCAAGTGAAACCTTCCTTATGTTTAATTATTTATTGTGGAGGCTACACAACGGAAGATGTGCGCAGTGCGTGTGCACGGGGCAGTTTTATTCTCCCGGGAAGCGCATTCTGTGCGGAAAGTTGCCCCAGACTCACTTCAATTACCGCACGCACACTGAAATCACTTCACCTTACTACACTGCTTGAGATGTGAGGTCGGCACTGTGCAAGTTGCCCTGTCTGGGCTTCCTTCCCTGTGAAAGCTGGAAAACGGGAGGGTGAAAAAAAAAAGACGGTTTATAATTGATGTTTTCCCATGGAACAGCCCCTCCTCCCTGCAACATAGGCTAACCCTCAGGTGGAAGAAATCTTTTAAGATTTTTTTGTGGGATAACATCAGGAGGGTTTGTCTAGGCGAGCCAATCAAGTCCCTCCCCTGCTATAGATCGGTGCTATAATACAAAGCAGTAAAAGCGGTC
Source organism: Mugil cephalus (assembly GCF_022458985.1). NCBI lineage: Eukaryota > Metazoa > Chordata > Actinopteri > Mugiliformes > Mugilidae > Mugil > Mugil cephalus. Next base: position 8,557,050 of record NC_061787.1, on the reverse strand, counting down.
GCCTCACACAAGCGGCTGCAGCTCGACTAGAGATCCCGTGGCTTTTAATTCCCTCGCTACTTTTTTTAAACGCTCATTCGATGTGCCCCGTTATTACCATTTGTCTGAGGCGTTCATTTCCGCACCTGCCACGGTAGAGACAAGGCGAAGGCGAAGTAGAAGAGGAGACAAGGACATTGCGAGAGCCGGGAGAGGCAGACGGCAGAGATAGCAGCGGTGACTCGTTTGAGATCTTAAAGGACAAAATGCTGCTCTGGACCAAAATCGTTTTGGCCGGTCTCATCTGCTTGTCCTTGGTGTCCTCTGGGATGGGATGCGGACCGGGCAGGGGCTACGGCAGGAGAAGGCACCCGAAGAAGCTGACACCTCTTGCGTACAAGCAGTTCATCCCCAACGTGGCGGAGAAGACCCTCGGGGCAAGCGGCAGATACGAAGGCAAGATCACACGAAACTCCGAGCGATTTAAAGAACTGACTCCCAATTATAACACAGACATCATATTCAAGGATGAGGAGAACACCGGTGCCGACAGGCTAATGACTCAGGTAAGGAGACTGAACACCCTTTTTTTCTCCCCCCTCTACTGCCCGTCTCCTAACGCATCATCACTGCGCACTGCAACAACCTCCTTGTCAGACTGATTGCGCACCTTAAGTGAAGTCTGTTTTACCCGCTGCTGAACTCTTCACACTGAGCATTTTAACTTCACCGTAAAAGCAGATGCGCCTTATGCACCGCAGCATGGGAGTTTTCAAACGCTGCAGGCTTGAAGCGAATATAGAAATCCAGCCGGAGAAGTGATGTGCAAGCGGACAGTCAGGACACCCGGCCTTCATGATTGTGACAGTATATTTAAAATATTAATGTGCCCCTCTCCTCATATCTATATTTGTATCTCTGTGGGGCTGTATTTGTTGCTTTAAAGGGCGCACATTTGCGTTGCCTTGCATTTCGCGAAGACTTTCAGTGTGTGCCGCCTAATTAAGCTTTACATTGCAGCTTGTTTAAGCGCCTTTCTTTATTACAGCCCCGAACACAGAAAGCTGGGGATGCGCACCGCTTCAAACAGCCGGGCTTATTCAGGCATGGCGTAGCTCATTCAGACATTTTCTTTCACAGGCTGCTGTGCATTTGTGCATGAAACAGTGACATTTCTTTAAGAGTGTTCTGAACACTATCAGGACTTCATGAAAGGGTGGGACCCGGGCAATCATAGGAGCAAGGCGCATGGGACTGATAGTGGCTCTTACAGTGCACTTGCATGAAGGATGACATCTCTCTTTAAATGCTCCATCCTCCTGTAGCCAGTCAGTTATCAAGCCTTATAGCTCGTTCAGTGCAGATACGACAGGGCTCACAATACACCGGAGAGATGCCTTGATTTCTCTCCAGGCTGCAGAACGCCGCTTCTCTTCAGCATGACTTTTAGCACTCAGATGCTGGTGAATTATTAAAAGCGCTTGGGTGATATTGGCTCAGTAATAATAAAAATGCCGGTGGTGGCGGTCGGGCTGGCGGTGGTGGCGACGAAGCCAGAGCGCGCGCTGGAGCCCCTGAACCCGTGGTTCGCACCATGCATGATGAAATATTCACGGTGCGTGCGGTCTCGGCGTCCCTCTCAGCCCTCCCCACGTCTCCTCTGCCATACACTTATCATACACGGGGGGCATGAAAATACAGCTGTGTGAGGACGTGATTTTCAGCGTGGGGATTCACGGTCCGCCACCGGTGCTCCGAGAGGTTCCGCCATCTGTGGCAAGAGGGGAAATAGTTTGATTGCGTGGGTTTCTGAAAATATACACCTGTCTCAACTACAGCCTTTTCTGGTATTCCACCTTGCTTGTAAGCTGTTGAGTTTGCAGGGGCTGTATCAAAACGTGCAAACAAGATGGGATAGCTTTTGCCAAAACAAATAAATAAATACACGGGACATAAGTGGCTGGCGTCTGTAGAGCTTGGTGGCCTATTGCTAGCATTTTGGGGATTTATCTTCTTTTTAGCAGATTTATGCAAAAAACATATATCTCGTGCTCTCCATCCATTCACTTCTCGGGGTACGAGTGTTTACAGAAAAACAGCAACCGCTTCCGAGTGTGAAATGTACATGAAAGAGCTTTTACGTACCCCTCACTGGGCCTGAAACGCAATTTGAACTTAGGACCTTTGGTCAGCGGGAGGCCACAGTAAGTTAAAACAGGTGAGATTCCCCTTGTTGTACATGGAATTGCAAAGCCCTCAAATTAAAGCATGTACCCAATGTAGCTACAAGAGAGACACGCATCATCACATGGGGATTTACACTGTGGGCAATGGTCTGCACGCTGCTCCACAGTTGTGTGCGTGTATCCAGCGAGTTTTTACGCACGGAGTTTTACGCACGATTACCGCGGACTCATTATCTTGAGTTTTTGAAAACCGATATGGTATTCATACATAAAAAAAAGGTGCGGGCTGCAGTAGCGCTGTTAGGTGTGTGCAATAAATACATTAATCAATCAACTCACTGGGGTCTAGCCAAGATTATGTAGAAGGAGCGATTGAACAAGCACCCATTGCCTTAACTACTGAACCAGCTCACTCAGGAAAGTTGCCAACAGATGCGTTTTACAGGCGGTTAGAGATAATTTCCAGGAGTGGTTGCGCATGATTTGAACTGGAGTGTTACCTTCACCATCAACACACAAATTCGGAAACTTTTTTTTTTTTTTTAACAAATAATGAATTGGACGACTTTATAATGATTTTTTTCTGTGCGATGTGTAGAAGCACAATAAGCAACTAGGTAGATATTTGGAAGAAGGTGATAAAACGATTTTTTTTTTTTTTATTATTTTAATGGGAAGTGAAACCATGTCACTCACATTGGCAATGGTGCTTTTTACTTTTAAGAAAAAACACTAAGACGGAGCGCCAGATTAAATGGTTATTTATAGTGGACTTATTTTTCGCAGTGTAGCAGTGTTAATAGCCGGTCTCTGCCCACAGTGCAAACGAGTCGGAAAAGAGATGAGCTGGCGGCTTGTTTGCACTGACAGGTAGCTGATAAGTGTTTCCTCTAACCAAATCATTTGTGAAAAGATTAAGAGGCAGGCTGTTGAACAACTTTACCCCGAGCACAAAGCGCCAGTCCAAGGCGCCCTGCTGGGCTTCATGGTGGCTGAGCAGAATTTGGCTTGATTTGCGGCACACGACCTAATGAATTAATAAATAGGTTAAGCTTTACGGCTCTTGACTCCGACAATCCACTCAGTATGCTGAAGGTTTTTGGGGGAGACGTTTTTTTTTTTTTTTTTTTTTTTTATTCAACACATTCTACAAGTGTGATATCCTCATAAAACAGCGACTGATATATGTGGAACTTTCTTTTCTGTTATACGAGTTTGTAGGTCTGTGTGAACATTCTTGCTTTCAGACCCCCGAGCTGTCCATTAGGGGGGGGAAGGACAGTGGGTCACACATAGACGCTCCTCTGTGCCCCCATACAATCCTCGGATATTTCACAAGTCTGTCAGTCAGCAGCCCAAACACCTCGACTTAAGGAGGCATGTCACGTTTCCAAGACTTTGCAGGAGAAGAATAATGAAAGTTTCCCTCCGCTGTTGGACTGAAAGGACTCTTTGTGATGTTTTATTTGACATATTGGTCAGGCGTCGAGAATAGTTGTCTTGGAGAAGGCCAAGCATCTTCATTGAGAGCGCAGAGAGGTTGGGGCGCGACGACTCATGTGCAGGACGAACTCCAGATATCTTAGGGAGGCAGCTGCTCCTGAAGATCATCTTCATATCATCTGCATATCAATTATTTACGTAAATGAAACAGACAGCCAATAAAAAGGACGCCAACATTTCATCGCCCTGCTCATGAATTCCTTATGTATTAATGTTGTTTTTTGTGCAACACATTTTTTTTGTTAGAGCGGGACGCGCTGCTCGCACCTTTTCCAAGTCCAAAGACCCATATGTTGTAGGCCAGTGAAGCGAATGCAGTGCCTTATCAATATTTCATCGGCAGCTTTCTTATCCGAGATGTGCCCTCTGACGCTGCTGCTGCTGCTGCTGCTGCTGCTCACACTGAGAAATGCAAGCTCACATTCAGGATCAGAGCTGCAGTTCAGCACCAGTGTTTCACCTCAGATGGGAGGAATCAGGGGCGTCAGGTAGAGATGGAGAGTGGTGACCTCGGTGAATCCACATTTAGTTTTCAAATGTCATTATTATATAATAGCAGGGAGCATGGAAACGTACAGGGTATCTGACGGGAGGGAAGGCCTAGATTTCTAGATGGGACAGGAGGGAACTGTGCAGCGCATGCGATCCAATGCCTTATTGCTCAGACTTAAGGGTGCCGAAGTCCTTCTAGCATCTTAGGCAGACATCATATCTGCTGGCAGCAGATTTGTCTCAGTATAAGAATGGGTTCGGTAGCTATTGAGGAAATCTAATATATGCGAGCTCTGATCCAATCTGTAGCAGTCCAGGAGGTTCATTGATCCATTTCTCCTTCCCGCAGAGATGTAAAGACAAGCTGAACTCGCTGGCCATCTCGGTGATGAACCAGTGGCCCGGGGTGAAGCTGCGGGTCACCGAGGGCTGGGACGAGGACGGACACCACTACGAGGAGTCGCTCCACTACGAGGGCAGGGCCGTGGACATCACCACGTCGGACAGGGACAAGAGCAAATACGGCACCCTGTCCAGGCTGGCGGTGGAAGCCGGATTCGACTGGGTCTATTATGAATCTAAAGCTCACATCCACTGCTCCGTGAAAGCAGGTATGGCTCCAAGAGGGAACCCGCTTGTCTGAGTATGTGCCATGCGCACTGGGGATTTGGAGAAAATGACCACATGTGTCATCAGTGCGCATTTCCATCAGGTGCAGCCGAGAGAAGCTGCAGCTTTAAGTTTGATTAATGGAAGTGGATGTGGTGGAATGGACGGATCGGAGTTTAAAAAAGAGAGATTTTCATTAATGGACTCGTGCCAGCAGACGTCATAAAAATATACATTCACATCCGTTGATTCATTAATTGTGCAAAACTGATCAAAAATGACTCTGATAAATCACAAGACTGAGTATTTATCTGATGTTTTGAGCATTCTGACTTTAGGAAACTGTACGCAAACATTTCCCTAAATGATGTATGGGCACATCCCAACCGGTGGCGTTATGAGCATTTTCCATGCAGCTTATTTCTTGATCTTACATCGCCCCACACCGTCTCCTGGTGGGAAACACGGCCATAATCTAACAAGGCTGCTCGCTGTGACCTAGAAAAGCGAATCGTTTTGTTCTCTCGATGCTTTCATAGCGGATAAAAATTCTACTTTCGATTTTTTTTATGTAGCCTAATCATATCTGAGAAATCAGACATATACCAACTAAAAAAAATAACTTTTCTTCTCTAATCGGATCTAATTTAGCTTAGTTTTAACGTCCACATTTCCAATTTTAAGACCTTTTTGGGGCTCAAATAATCTGCTCGGGCCTTCACTACAGGACACCTTAGAAAACATCCATCCACGCCGATTGATGAACCACGGCGCTTTTATTGATAAATCCCTTAGTTATCATTCAACACACACGTTTTGAGATCACAGTATGGTCCTAGGCCGACGTGTCATTAGGGGTCATGCGACTTTACCAAAAGGATTTGGCTGAACAATGTTCAATTGCTCGGGGTAAATCTGGTTTTCAGTTGTCACCTTATTTCATGCTCGGGAATCTTAAAAGAAGATTAAAAGCCCCCAAACTCTGAGTAGGAAACCCCCTTTTCTGTGAGCAGGACAGTGTGATCCTAGAGACTGGTATGTGAAGAGCTCCACCAAGGCCAAAATTATTGTCATCAAGACTGACAACAAAGCAGGGAGAGGTGGTGGACTGTGGGGGGACATTGATGTTGCACAACAGAAAGCATTTAAGAGTCCGGGCCCTCATTTAAATTCAAATCTACAACTCGAGAGGCTTGGAAAAGTGGCTCCACTGGGTAAATAGTAGTTGTGAGTCGCCTATTTGTGTGAATTGTCACATGGAGGTTTCTGCACCTGAGTAAATATGGGAAGAGTAGCTGGGAAAGGCGTAAGTGTTCTTTACCGAGAGTAGCTCGATCCACAAGCTGATTTAGAATGACAATGCCTGCTCTTTATTGGGTTTTTTAATTAAGAATAGATGAGCCAGGGCTTTCAGTTTTCGCGTCTCAGACAACGTGGGCCAAGCCAATACGCATCTGGCATGAAGGAGCCGGCGGTCATCATTATGCAAAATGCATATGGCCCACCATGATGTGTGGAAGCAGGAAAAATACAAACACGACCCCCCTAAAAAAAAGAGGGTTTCTGAATGGGCCTTTGAATTTGGGCGATGCTCCTGCACTGTAAGGGCTGCAAACACCTGTGATATTAGTTTAAAGTGGTCAAAAACTTGAATGAACTTTATGTGTATTTGCTTTTGAGACACTGCTATTGAGTGCATTAACGTGGTAAGGAATAGTTTATTTTTTGGGGGGAAGATTTCCCTTTTTTTTTAACGGAGTAATCTTTTAATTCAACAGAAAACTCAGTGGCAGCAAAGTCAGGCGGCTGCTTCCCAGGCTCCTCCACCGTCACCCTTCAGGATGGCACCAAGAAGGCTGTGAAAGCTCTCCAACCCGGTGACAGGGTCCTGGCAGCGGATGACGACGGAAACCCGATTTACACCGACTTCATCATGTTCATAGACCAAGACTCGACGACCAGGAGGGTCTTCTACGTCATCGAAACCGACTCGGGCCAGAAAATAACCCTCACCGCGGCGCATCTCATCTTCGTCGGCGGCGGAGGCGGCGGCAACTCCACAGATGCAGAGGAGGGGATGTCGGCGGTTTTCGCCAGCCAAGTCCGGCGCGGGCAAAAAGTGTTCGTGTTCGACGCCGAGCGAGGTCGGCTCGTGCCCGTGACCGTAAAACGGATTTACACGCAACAACACGAGGGCTCCTTTGCGCCGGTGACCGTGCAAGGGACCGTGGTGGTGGACCAGGTCCTTGCGTCCTGTTACGCAGTGATCGAAGACCACGACCTGGCGCACTGGGCCCTGGCGCCCGTCAGGCTCGCCCACTGGGTGTCCTCGTTGCTTTTCAGCTCCCAACCTCAAGTCAGTGCACAGAGCGACGGCGTGCACTGGTACTCCAAAATCCTTTATCAATTAGGGACATGGCTCTTGGACAGCCACTCGATCCATCCACTTGGGATGTCAGTATACCCGAGTTGAAACCTCAACTACAGGAGCAGAATGACACTTAAAATGTAGGACACACGAACTATTCAGTAGATTAAAAAAAAGTAAAAAAATAAAAAAATAAAAATAATAATAATAATTAAAAAACGAACAAACAGATAAACAAGACAAAGGCCCCAGCGGAGTTGGGATATTTATTTCAGTGACTTTTCCATGACGTGTCCCCTTTCAAAGAATGAATGGAGCCTTAAAAAGTTTCTCTTTGAATAATTTATTCTCATGTGAACTCTGCTGCTGTCACATAAATGGATTCTGAAACGGTGTGAGCGGCAAATTGTGCATAATCTATTTTTGTATATCTCAAATGCAAAAAAAAAGAAAGAAAAATGAAGAAAAAAAATGAAAAAAAAAATTACGAAAAAGGAAAAAATATCGCAAAGAGACAGAAGACCATGTAGAACGGAGCTAACTCTGACAGGCTGTAATGTTCATATGTGCATATATGTGCAACTGACTGTTATATTTTGGGGAGAACAAACTTCGCGGGGTTCCATAAATTATATTTTTATACACAGAATTGTAAATTAGATTTTGACAGATCGCTACCGAATCACATTTCGTTATTTGAAATAGTGTAAGATATGAGAATATATTTTAATTTAAATACAGTAGTTGGGAAAGTATTGGAAAAATCTTGTACTGCTTGGTTTATTAAGAATTTTATTATTTTGTAAAACTGTTCATTTAAGTTGTCGGAGAGGGGCAGATATTCTGTCTCGTGTCTGCATTCTCTGCTTATTTTTATTTTTTTTTTCTTTGTGTGTGTTTCAGTTTTTTTTCTGTTTTCTTCTGAGGAAAAAAAATATTAAATGCAGATTCTGACAATTCAGTAACAGTTAAAGTAGTACTGAAACAGTTTGGTTAAATAAATTAATAAGTAACTCCTGTAAATGTACTAAAAAATGTTATTTTTCTTTTCATATTTTGTAATAGGGAAATAGTTTTATAGAAATGACCTGCGGCAGATGCACAGTTTGGATAGTCTATATATAGCCAGACCATACCAGTTAACTTTCATAACAGGGCGATGTGTCAAAAAATGTCTAGAGTTTATTATTTATATGTTTATTACAAAATGAGATAAAGAAAATCTTCAAACTTGCAGTTGTTACATGTCTTTGTCTAAACGAGCTCCACGGTAAACACAAAGAGCAACATTTAAACGACAATGTGGACAAATTAAGCTCTGAAGTCAGTTAAATAATGAATAAATCGGTGTTAAGATAACCTTGTAAAATAGTTTTGGATTATAAGTCATATATGAGGGCCGTCTGAACTGTTGGGAGGCATGGCAAACAATTTGTCCCTATTTGGCAGCTCATTCAAAATGCAGAATATTGCGCTTTGAACTGCCTTTCGCGTGCTCGCGAAATGTTGAGAGCCCGTGTCAAATTTAACGAGGTCTGTCCTCTGCAAATAACTCCCAACTCGCAGACAAATTAAACAGAAGCCCCGCGTCTGCTTCTTGGTGTCTGCTGGTTTGAGGTCAGATTGACTGACAGCCCGCTCCCAAAACAGAGACATAACACTGCAGTCGCGGCTTTGTCAGTGTTTTACAAATCACTGTAATCCTCCGGTATTTTCATAAGAGACTCGTAGTGCGCGCGCAGCAATTAATGGTGATGTATTTTTTTTTGTCCTGTGGTATTATGCTACACATCTTTGTCACATTGATTACAGCATCGGTTTCTCCCAGGGCGCTTGGGTGTTATTTCGTGGCGCAAGTGTGACACCGTGTGGCCGAACGCCGGTACTGCAGCGGCTGTTCAATACACTTAATGCAAATGTGAGTGGTAAATACTGACTGAAGAATTTGTTGCACATGCAAGACAATGAAATAAAAATAAATTTAAGGGGAGATTACGACAAATTAATAACAAGAATCTATCGCGGCTTTACAAACCGCCCCCTCCATCTCTTAAGACTTATCAAAGGTAAAAGAGGGCACTGAACCTGAGTTTGTGAACACTGTTGCAACACGAGCAGGAATTCCATTTTCTTCTCCCCACATTGTGTTTTGCTGTTGATATTGTGAGGTGGAAACTTCAGGGAGGGACAAAGCAGCCCATCTCTCCCGGCGCTGTGACCTTGGGTCCCTGTCAGATACAAAAGCGTCCGTGCAGGGCAGCATTCCTCAGAGCAGGTAAACAGAGCCTCCTCTAATCCCTCCGGGGGCCCTCAGTCTGCTGGAGCTCAACAACGGCTTTTACAAATGTTGACATTTGCAAACATGAACAGTCTGGCATTCTGGAAAACAAAACTCGTTTCTAAGAGAGTGCTGCGCGTGGGAGAGCGAGCGAGTAAGCGAGCTCTCTCCAGGCAGCGCGGCCCGTGACATGTAGACGGTAAGTTAGGAGAAAAATAAGCTACAAGAATCTGGTCCTTAATTTTTTTTTTACATTTATAATCGCCTCTTGAGTTACTATTATTAGACTAAGGGAGAAAAAAGCTCAGTTTTTTAAGACGGGACAGATAAGAGACAGATGGACAGCTGGCTAGATACTGTAGATAAGACAATATGTCAAAAGACTTGGTCATCACAAATATTCACCATCTCTGTAAAATACCTAGAATAATGTGGTACTATTTGAATTAGGACGAAAGAGCCATTTGCAGCTCTGAATCTGATTTCTGTTCCTGAATGCAAAGTCATTTCAAATATTATCCATGTAACAATCACAATTAAATACGTTTCACACCTGCTGGATTTTTATACACAAGACAACAACGAAACAGGAAAGTTCAGTTGCTCGGAGAGTTAAACGCGGTATCGTGAGGTGTCTTTCTGGATCCTAGAGGACTTTCCCTCAGATCAATGGCTGCCAGTCTGGGTGTTAAGGTGGTAAAGGAGTAAGACTTCCCCTGCTTACCACTAATTACTGTTATTATTATGTAATTAAGTGAATCCTTTGAGCTTTTCAGGCTTCAAATTAAACAACCTGAGAAGTTCGGCAAAAAAAAAAGAAAAAAAAAGAAGAAGAAGAAATTAGGGGGAACATACCATCCATGACTCATTTAAAGGCATCACCACCCAACGTCAAGAGCTCGGACTCGTTACTTTCTGGTGACGTACCTGTATCTACGAGAGTTTTGAATCAAACTAAGTTTAAAATAAATAATAAAAACAGAAAAAATGTTTTGTTGTGCATCAAAAAGTTTATTTCTCATCAGTTTCTGGTAACAAACGTCTATAAAAATATTCACATTACTCTTTTAAAAAAATCTTCGGAAACCTCGTAACGTTTACAGCATCGGAACAAATATTGCACAATGATTTCAGAGTAACACAAAACATTTCTTAGTCCATACATCAGTGGGAAGATGCTTTGTCAACGGGCAAAACTCAAGAGGTTGGATTTTCAGTCAGTATTCGGTGCACCGTACAGTCGAGGAAACCAGAGTAGTGTCTTTTTTTTTTTGTTTTTTATATCCAACCAAACAATGAATGTGAAGGAGCTGGGATGACCCTTGGTGCAGTGAAAGCCATAAAGCGGCTTGCTTTAGAGTTACGTGTCTGCTCTGTGAACCCGGCTGTCGTCACAGAGATGGAAACCTCCATCCACTGGGCTAACAAACAATGGTAATCCAGGCAGGCCGCCCTGCTTGATACAGAAGTTTTAAGTTTATCCGACAACAGCAGCAGCAGCAGCAGCAGCATCATCAAGGAAAAGACTCATGAGCGGTAAGTTGGAAGAAGAGCGATAGCAGGGAAAAGCGGGAATAGAATGAAATGTGTCGTCCGGTTTCTCTGAACGCAGCAACAGCTAAAAGTGAGGAAACGAGGTTTGAGTAAAGTCTTCGTTCGTGGCTGTAAAAGAACGTGAAGTGTTAAGCGCATGGGTTAAGTGGCTGATCAATGGCTCCTCTCGCCAGGATGCTGTTAAATAAATAAATAAATAAATAAGGATTAATCCCAGAAGACCGTCTGTGGTGATGATGCAGAGACACCTGTGGTGACTGGTGGTCACATCAGGAGTAAATCTACAACAAAACATCTGTGAAGCTTCAACCTCAAACAGCCCAGCGTGATTAAACCAAAAGTGCCTCATTTATTGGACCATACCAGCGGTTTTGCAGGCTCGTTTTCAAAATGCTAGTTTTGAACCAATCACAGGTCAAAAGACCTGTTTTGTTTTGCAAATAAATACTTATTTGATTAGATTAGAGGTATAATCTGGGGTTTAGAACAGGGGTCTTCATGGATTTTCAGGCCAAGGACCCAAAAACTGACGAAAAGATTACGTACCTGCTTATTATATGTGGCCTCGAGCTATTTATAAATATACATTATTATCATTTTGCATTCAATATTAAGCTATCCCTTATCCCTTTACTAAAATATGTTGGATTCATGTTGATGTGTTTTTAAATAAGTTTAAATTTGTCGGGGGAAATTAAAATAAAAAAAAATAGATATATAAAAAATGTCTAATCAACCGAAGATTTTGCGACCCCCCTGCAGACCCCCTGTTGAAGACCTATGGTTTAGACCATTAATGACAAAACTGACCAACTTTAATTTAAAGTGTGGGCGCGCGGTGGAAAGGACAGATAATTAATACTCCTCCAACCTAATTAAAACTACTCGGCCTGATTTATTGCTGTAAATGTATTAATTTATTGAACATTAAACCAGAGTCGCTTCAAATGAATTAACATTATGTGAAAGAAATAAACTTTTATTATCCTAATTCAACAAACAACATTAGTCCAATAAACCGAAATGTAACATGTCTGTGCTCAGATATTCAACGTTCGTGTTTAATGTCGGTGTATGCATCAATAATATGAGCAGGTTGTTCTTATTTTAGTATAAAATTATTAGTTGGCTTCTGAATGGCATGTTATATATATATATATATATATATATATATATATAATTATATATATATATATATATATATATATATATATGTGTGTGTGTGTAATTATTAGATGGAAATCAATGACTAGAGATAATGTGCAGAATTTATCCTCCTCCAAAAAGGTGTCCCAAAACACTAAAAATCCATGATGTGCAAAAATAGTCTGCAGCAAATTATAACTAACTTTATTGATTAACGTGACATGCAAGACCCCTGGTATGGCCACTTAACTTGTCTTTTAGCCACAGTGACTGCTTGTGATGCTGCTCTGCTGAAGTGACCTAGAACAAACAGAATAAAAATAAAATTATTCCAGGAAATCTGCGAGATCTTAGCAGCATCCACAGACCTGCTGGAAAAAAGTCTGAAGTTAGTGTTGACCCAAACCCGGCTAATTTTTGCGTATTTGACTGCATGTGAACGCTAGACTTCACATGCACATTAGTAAACTTAATGAATAGGTCTCATGAAAGCACAAGAAAACCCTACTTACATCTGACAGACAAGCCTTCAGTAGCAAATACCAGACATGCTAATAGCTCACTTTCAATAGAAAACAAGCAGTAAGAGAGAATCTTACTTCATCATGTCAAAAAATTCACATGTGTAAGAAATCTTAAAATTAAGGTACAGATAGATTCAGTGTGAATCTGTTCTGGTTTTACAAGACCAGATGTCTTATATTCACTAGGACCGGCATCGCCGATACTTTTTCAAATCCACAGGATTTACCATATTTACCATAGCGCTAAAACTCAAGTGTAACCCACAACATTAAAGACAGTAAATACATAATGTCAGAGAACAAAAACCTTCACAACAGCTCAACAACTGAAAACAAAAAAGGAATAAAACACAAAGGAGACAGTTTAGAAACAAGTGTGCAACATACAAAAAGACCTGAACCCACGCAACCGCAACTTCTACAAGAAGAATAAGTGATTTAAGGGACAATTTGTCCGTTTGTCCCTGTGGAACTTATGGCATTTGAGCACCTGGCGATTAACTAAACTGGCAAGAATGGCAAGTATTTAAAGCTTAACGCTGATTTAAGACGTTACTAATTCTTTAAAGGGAAATGCAACTAAATTTATAAACGTGATTCACACATGCAAAAAATGTCATGAACACCTTTTTTTAAATTTTCAAAAATCAAGCAATTTGATCTGTGATGTCATTCATGTGCACACGTAAACAAAATGTAAACCTTCATTTTTAACTATAGCTTTATCTCAAAATTAGCCCCGCCCTCGTTAAAAATGTAACAGTTAGGAAATTATTGGGATATTGTTGTAATATGTTGGCACAGCACATTAGTATGGTATCACAGTTCAATTTGAAGGCCAATGTTAAATCTTTTCATGCTCTATTGCAAATAAATTCAGTACCAAAATTCAGTAACACTCCCCTTGATCTTTATGAGGTAGCACATCTTGCCATGTTAGTGCTATTATAGTATATAATGCTACAATTAATCATAACTTTTGTCTCAAGCTATTTTTTATATAAAAGTGTATATGTTGCAAGTGAATAACCAGATATGTACAAATGTGGCACAGAGATTAAAACACATGTTCATAAAGGCACCGGACACATGGACATCACACACAACCACACATCTTTGGGCTAAAGTTTAACCGGCTTCACATACCTGCATGTTCACGGTATATTGGCCATGCTTTTATTTTCTTATTTTTCCCTCGAACTTTTAAGTCTTATAAACAGAAATGTGGTCAAGTCATTTCTTATTTCGTCTCTAAAATAGAAGCAAACCACTTGTAAAATGATTCATGTCTGGACACATCTTTACATATAAAAATGTTTAACTTGTTACAACACCATTAGAAGAGAAGACCTCCAAAAAAAAAAGAAAAAGAAAAAAGAAAAAGAAAGTTGCAAGATCGATGCTGAATGAAAGTTGTCGTCGTACATACGTACATGATCGCTACACAGGTGATGGTTGCCCCCTCAGCTTTCTATGTCACATTTGTTTGCGTACAAAAATTTCACCGCAATCTTGTAGAAACGAACTTTTGTTTAACCGATTCGAAATCCAGAATAGAGGAAAAATGTTGCGTGATGAAAAACAGTCGCTGAAAACCGGAGAATTTATGACATTAAACTGAAGCTTATTTAACATTAAAGAGACTTTGGGTTTTCAGGGATGTGGTGACACCACCCAAACAAAGGCAAGTGCTCAGAAGGGCTCAAAATAAAGTCACTTTATGCTGAAGAAACTTGATTTTTAGTATTAAATTTCAGAAAATTATAATAAAAGGGGTACATTTTTTTAGGGCAAAGACTTGTGATGAACTTATTTCTTCTATCTAAGCCAAAATATGAGGGAAAAGTATTATTCTGAGTACACGTATGAGCCCCAGGATCACTTATTCAAAACCCAGAAGTGTATCCTAGCAGAACTTAACAGAAATGTATTTATCTTACCAAAGAGTTGCCGTTCTTTCAGTTCTAACAAACATAACAAATGCCCAGCAATACAGATTTAAGTCGTCATCATAAAAAATTACTGAGACGCTCTCCCAGCGCACCAACGAGAAACCTAAATGTAACTTATCCATAATCAGACATGCAACTAAAATATACATCGAAAAAGGCATGACATTCATATCCAAAAAAATTAATTACAGCCAACTGTTAAAAGACCAGGTGATATTGAGAACAAAGAGCAACGCCCCAATGAGCAAAAACGCTAACAGAAACGAGAGAGACGATCTTAACTTTCTCCCCACTGTAGCCGAATAGCACCAGAAAAATCCACTCAAGACAACACCGACGTTTCCTCAAAACCACTGGGATTTTTTTGAAAATAACTTTCAAACGACACACTGCAGTTGGTCAAATGTTAACTAATAAGTCTGAGGCTTTTAGAGTCTGCAAGCAAGGTGACCACTAGGTAGTGCCATTGACCAAAGAAACAACTAAAGGCTCGTACTGAAAGACCTGCTGCCTGGGGAGGAAGGAATGAAGCCAATAGTGGTGAAATACTGCCATCTACAGAGGAAGAGGAACACTGCTAACGGAGAGACCATACTCAGCCACAACCATTCCCTGCACGGAAACACTGAACCACAAATAATATACATATATATATATATATATTAAAAAAGAAAAAAAAAATACTATGAAGGGGTCACGTCCAAATCAAAACGCCATTTTGAATTTTAATGTTACCGAGGAGGGGAGCAACCATTATCCCATGATAAGTTCTACTTAGTGTCCATGTAAGATGCAAAAAAAAAAACAACAAAACAAACACATTCTTCACAAATTACATAAGAAGTTGATTTACTGTCCAGTGTCTCTCCAGTGCCGTTTCACAACTACAGGCATTTGGTGAGAAAAAACAAACACAGGCATGCTCGCAGCTAATGTCTTTGTGTTCACTGTTCCAGGAGATAAACGACGGACGACGCTTCGGTGCAGACGATGAATATCAGTGACCCCCAAAAGAGATGAAGAAATGCTCCTTGACCAGAGAGGAGCTGTGCATGAGGAGCTCCCACGACGGGGGAAAGTGACGTGATGCAGCAGGACTGCCTGGCTCTATTGTGCTCCTCATCCATCAATCAGCACCACATCAATGTGGGACAAATCAATCATATGCCTGTGTAGTAATCATGATAATGTTTGAACCGGTGCGGGTTGAGACACTGCCACTAATAACACTGAACAGCAGTTAAAATCCCGAGACCAGCGCAGCAGAATTGAATTAAATGTAAAGCTACACCGCAGTATATTCGTTTAACTAGCAGGAAGACAGAACTGATTACCTGTGGAAGCTCGTCTGGAAACTTGCTGCATGCTGGGGACTGGAAAATTTAGCAACGGCTTTCCTCTGCTGGGGAATCATTTTGAACATCTGCAATAGACGAAAATAGAAACTGAATACGTCTCGCAATTCATCCACAAGAGGGAGTAAAGGTCTCGGGGAGAAAGAGAATAATTAAATAGTTGTTTTTTTTTTTTTAACCTAACCAACGTTAATTTTTACATCAGAGGGCGCTGTGGGATCACTCATGGACATTTTATTACTGCCACTTCAGTGGGTAAATACTGGGTTTTTTTTTCAGATATGCACCAGACATATTAAAAAAATAATGTAGCTTAAGCGGACTAACTGCAAAGCGTTTTAACTTCTCGTTACAAAAGCTAGACGCTTCACAAACGCAGTTAAAAACTGCAAAGGGTTCGGTACCTACCTCTATGGGGCCGATGGACCTGAGAAGATTCCTCAGCTGACTGTCGGTTGTTGAAGTGGAGAGGCCCTCTATGGACACGGTGCAGCGTTCGCTCTCCGCAACCCGTTGGCTTTGCCTGGTGGCCACCGGACGACCTCGACCCATCTGACCACCCCCTCTACCTCGGCCCCGGCCCGACACGACGACCTGTACCAACGGCAGGTCGTGAGAAAATTTGCCCACACGGGGGAAAGACAACAGGCTACCGGCGAAAAATATAGAGTTGAGTTTCCCAGGTAAAATTTCACGTGATTGACTCATCATACGGCGTAAGCGCCACAACATGATGCATGTGGCATGGCATATCTTTATATGAGCTTGGGCGGAGGAGAGCACGTGTGTGTGAGTGTGTGTGTGTGTGTGTGTGTGTGTGTGTTGGAGCATAAAGGGAGAGGAGCCATACAAGCACGGTGGCTGCCTTACCCTGTCAACGTCAGCGAGTATGGTAACTGTGACAGGAGCCTGGTGGTGACAGGCGTGCAGAGAGGCCAGGGGACCTTGTGTAGCCTCCTGTGTAACAGTGTTTTCAGCTTGTCAATATTCCTGCACCTGGCACACTGTCCTGTCTTATTACAACTAGTGCTCGATTGTTACATCTCCTGAATGCCAGGATGGTGCCACCAGCGCAGGACAACTTTACAGGAGAAATGTTGGCTTCTTTTTCCCAACAGATCTGCCATTGGACACAAGAGTTTGCACCCCTAATAAATACGTCGTAGGAGATATGGCTGTTTGTGTCCACTCAGAAGAAAAATAAAAGCTCGTTTATGACATACCCTGCTTTGCTGTGGGTTGCCCATGTTGCCTCGGCCTGCCTGCGGTACTCCACCTGGTCCCTGTTGCTGCTGTTGCTGCTGCTGTCCTGCCATGGTTACCTTCCTTTGGACGCCCTGGTTGACAGGAGTTGCTGGCCAGGTGCCTTCCTGCAGCACTGGTCCACTGGGGGACTCAGGCCCCTTTTCACTCTGAATGGGGGGGACGATGGAGGAAATGACTTAGCTTATTGTGTTGGAAACAAAATTACAGTGTTTATCTCCATTTGCAGGCATAACAAACCCATGCTCATACTAAGCAAAGTTTTTTTCTATGGACAACAGTGGAAGGGGAAAAAAAGGCAAGGCCATATCTACAAAGCAAACTGAAAATCTGTCACATCCCTATCAGACAGGCTGCGGGGAATAAAGATCAACCCAACAAGGTGATGGTCTCATTATCAAATAAAGTCACAGCTCAACTCTGTTGACATGCAGCGAGGAATTGAAGGTCGTCCCTTCCCCGACTCTGCAGAAAGATGTGACAGATCAATACAAGGGAAGAAAGGAGGCGATATCTCTGACCTGTCCCCAGCTGAGAGTAAATGGATTAATCCCTCCTATAGAAATCACAGCTCCTGATTGCACCCATCAAATGCTAAGCTGCATTACACTGGAACGACAGCAACTCGATGTGTACCCCCATCCCCCCTCAACCCACCCCCTCCCTCCCTCCACAGCTTTTGTGTCTTCTGCTGCTTTGTATTACCCCTGATGAAAATATAATTTGGCTCTTATCTATGTGCCTAAGCCATACAAATCCAAATCCTCAAAAGTGGCAACTTTCTTACACAGGTATTATGTTAACCCCCCTCCCCAGCCCCTCCCTTCCTTCAACCAAGATTAATTACAAGGGTCTTGGATTGGCATCTTTTGTTGCCTCACACCTGAGAGATGGGTTATAGCAAAAAGCAACTGAGGGATGACAGAGAGGTAGAGAGTGAGGAAAAATAAGAGGAGATAACATTGTCAAGCTCCCGCTGATGACAGCAGAACAATATGGAAGAGGGAGCATCGGGAGAATCTTATTTTCACCACAGCTATAGACCTTAGCTATTTTCTTTGCTTTCCATCTCTCTTTCTCCACTTCACATCCCGCTCTCCTTTTTTTCCCTCCAAGATGCGGCACATCTGATAGCTCTGCGCAGGTTTCCATTAACGCACTGACACCCAGTTATCTTCATCTGCAGCCAGCCTGCGATTTTTGGCTCGGCGGCTTGATCCTCCGGGATGAAGTCGGAAAGCAGCTTATTTCGAATACTATCACATCCCACCGACGCGTCTCATCAGTGATGAATATGAATGTTTAACATGCATGTCTTTGTGGTTTTTCAATAAAGCTTAATGCGCAATTAAGGCCACAGCAGTAACTTATCAAGCAAGTAAAAAAAATAAATAAATAATAAAAATAAAAAATAGCCAGCAGTGGTAATTCTAGACTTCACTGGTGTTACCATCATTCTCAATTTACCGTCTCCAAGGCCTCTATTCTTAAGAATACTCTTCTGTCCTGAAAAGAGGATATCAACCTTTAAGAACAGTGATGAGGCGTCCCCAACTCCACAGATAAATGTCATCTTTTAAAAGCCTTCCCATGTTCTAAAGGTAAAATGTACGTTAAGGCATTGTGGCTTAAATACCAGTTCCCGAAGCTTAAGAGAGGAAACTCTTAACAGATCAATTTTGCCAAAATGACACAGACATCACTGTGTCATTCCCATAGGTTAGATATCATCTAGATTACAAAATAGACAGTGAGGGCAATCAATGGCATTTCCTTTCAAAACTGTGTAGTTTCCCTTGTGGGTAAAGTCTGCTGGAGAGGATCAAATAAATGTCAGAGCAAAACATAAAAGACGGTGTCAGATAAAAAATGAAATCGTATGCTCACCGCTCCTGAAAGTTTGACAACTCTGACTTTCTGTGGCACTTGCTGGCCTTCGAAAGACCCGGAGTTCTTGGCTCGCTGCATCACAGTTCTTTTGGCCCCAGGTTTGGGTCCTTGAGTCTGAGTCAAGCCAGGAGTCGCAGGAGTTACGGGCGTGTTCTTTTGGGCAACTTGAACAGGCTGGATCTGAGCGCCAGGACTGTTTAGGCTTTGCAGAGCGCTGTTCTTTTGTTGTTGCTGTTGGTTTTGTTTAGGTTGCTTCCACGGCTGATGTGGACCAGGCCCAGGAGTCTGTTGCGGTGGAACGCTGCCTTTTACCATCTGCAGTCGTGTCTTGACATTGGGACGTGGCGTCGGGGGCTGAACGGAGCCGCTGGGAGGGGTGGAGTTGCCTTGATTCTTTAATGTGTGATTCAATGATTGTTGTGTCCTCTGAGGAAACTGTCTCTGCTGTTGTGGCTGTGGTGGTTGTTGTGGCTGTGGTGGTGGTTGTTGTTGTTGTTGTTGCTGCTGTTGCTGCTGTTGTTGTTGTTGTACAGGTTGTGGTGTTTGCTGATTTGGTTGATTTGGTTGTGGAGGCTGAGCCTGTGCAGGATCGGGGCCTTGCGTGTTTGTCTGAGAATTGAGCCTTTCCAGTAGCTCCTTCTTTCTGAAGCCAGCCTGCATCTGCCGACGCATCTCCTTCTTCCTCAGAATCTCTTCTCTCAAACGCTTCTGCTCCTCGATCTTCAGGCGATACTGCCGCGTCTCTTCATCCTCATCAGGGTCCTACAGCAGAAAAAGAACCAAATAAAAACAGTTTCCACTTAACTGGAAGTCAAACCGTGTCACCAGTGTGTTGTATTTGAACCACGTTGCGTTGCCTGATGCTCAAATGTCATCACAGTCAAAACCCAAGAGATGAATGCAATTGTATTGATCTGTTTTTTTCCAATTAAATGAGACTGTTGTTATCAGCAACCTCGTGATTAGTTTTTCTTAGCGCGTCTGTGGCACCCACTCTACAAAACAATTACAATTTTATTTGTCATTGTGCTGCTGTTTTATGTTTGTATGTTTTCCGTAAAAGTCTGACCTGTGGAGTTGTGCTTGATGGTGTGTTCGGGGTTTCCTTCTGAACCGCTGCCTTGGCTGCTCCCCCGGGCAGCGGTTCGGTCTTCGCAGCCATCGGGCGTCTTCCTCTGCCGCCGTCAGACATCAGCTGAGTGTTCAGCCCGGGACGCATCCCTTGTGTTGTCCTGGCAACAGGCTTGACGTTGGCAGCGGGAGACATGTGGGTGGAGGCAGGGCGGGCGCTGTTCATGTTTGCGTTGCCAGGTGCTACAGGGAGCTCCCGCAGGTTGCTGTTGCGCTGTTGCATTTGCTTGGAGACAGGTGTGTTCTGAAGAAAGGACAAAATGTAAACAATTCATTTTCTGTTCACCATCACTCAGAGTTTATTATTTTCATACATTTTTACCATTCTGTTTGAGGGAAGACAGTATATATAAAATGCCGTCGTGATAAAATAGAAACATATGTGCAATTTTTAATAGTTTGAGGAGAAAATACATGTGTTAGTCTCTCACCATTCTCAGCCTGTTGGACATGTTGCGTTGTTGGGTGTTTTGAAGGCGGGGGGGCATCTGTCTGGGGCTACCGTGAGCCTGCTGTTGATGGAAAGGATTTTGGCCATGATGCATCATGGGGCGAGAGTCGTTGAGATTTAGCTGTTGCTGCTGATGGTGGTGGGGTAAGTCCTGCCTATGGTGTTGCTGCTGCTGGTGCATGGGCTGATGGGGGGACATCGAGTCATGATGTGGAATCTGCGAGACAGACGGGCCGTGCATTAAGCCCTGAAATATTACAAAGACACAAAATGTACATTGGCTTTTATTTTCATTTTGAAAACTAATTAGTAAGTTACTCAAAACGTAAGATCGGACCATCTCTCATTAATTTAACTCTAACTGATGCCTTCCTGTACTACAGCAGCGATTCACTCACTAGAGGGCGCTCTTGTCTACGTCTCTTGACAAAATGCAAAGACACCAAACAGTCATGAGTCTCTTTCATCAACACTTCAGTAGCAGTGACTATGAAGCAATGACTATTACAACAAGGCTGATTAAATGACCATATTTAGAAATCCAAGAAACATTTGCAAAAGCAGAAGAGAAACAGAGACACACCGAACCACAACTACACACAGACATCTACTGGTTATAAAAAAAATAAATAAAAATCACTTACTCTTAATCGTACCTGCATCCCAAACGGCACCTGCGGAGGGGGAAAAAGGTTCCCCTGCTGGCCAAAAGGCTGACGAGGGCCCATGAAAGGCCTGGGCTGGTTGGGGGGGCCACCTTGTTGATTCAGGTTCATCATCCCCTGGTGACTTTGGTGGGGAGGGAGGTTGGGTCTTGGGGGTTCTCTCGGAAAGAGTCCTAGCGGGCCCTGGTTCGGCTGGTTAAAGGCTGGTCCTGGCGGGCCGAAGCCCATGTGGCCCTGACCAGGCAGCTGCTGCTGCTGCTGGTGGAGATTGTTGTTGCTGTTCATCAGAGGGCTGGGACCCTGGTGATCAAACATGTGCTGCCCTGGAAACTGTGTCGGATCTGCGCGCTCTGCTCCCACACCAGGAAGACAAAATAACAACAATACAAAAAAAGATCAGGAGTTTTTTTTTTGTTTTTTTTTTTTCCCCTGATGAGAAACACTTGCAATACACCAGTAACTCCCACTCCAGATGTATAGTGTTATGGCATGGGGAAACGAAAACAGACAACTCTATCAAGGTGAAAGGCGTAAACAGTCAAGTGGGTTATTAATTCTGGACTAGCACCGTGAATGAAAAATAAGAACTATGTATGTTTAATGCTGTTTCTAGGGGTCATTCGCATGTATATATATACACATGCATTTAACATGAGTCCAGCTAATAGAGCAGCACCAGAAAGCTAGAAGCATACCCTGTAGGTATAGCGCCAGAGGTGATGATGAATAGGGTTAAATATGCTAAGAGAGCTTTGTAACCCTCGTCAAGGCTGACTGTGAGACTCACCTCCCATAAAGAGTGGCTCTCTGTCCTGGGGGCCTTGAGGTGGCTGGTTCCTAAAGGGCTCCATGTGATGAAGGGGCCGCTGGGGCTGACCAAAATTACCAGGCATGTGCTGCTGGAAGTCTCCAGGTCCCTGTGAAAACACAAAACTCATGAATTATATGCCATTCTTGGAACTCAATAATCACAAACAAATTAAACTAATTAAAATGGGAATTTGCGGGGTATTGCATCAAGCAGGGAGCGCTTGTAATTCAAGTGCTAGGGTCATTAAAAAGACACAGAATCTTGAGTTGTAAACATCAATATGTATGCCAATATTAAAGAAACCCTTCAGCATGAATTCATGAGCAAACCTGCATTAATGTTACTTAGGACTTTGTTTATAAACCTTCTAAAAGCGCGTCTCGAACAAGGAAAGGGTATTTCAGGAGGGGATAAGTGCCCTCATCTTTGTTTCAACCACTTTGTATGTTGGACAGTTTTCTCCTCATTGCGTGCGCGCTACTCCGCAATCTATCTTCCAAGGAAAACTAGATAACAACCATTTAATCCCTCCTTGGAATTCGAATCCCCCTCATAACTGTCTCCTTTATTCTTTTAAACATCCATCTCTGTTGAAAAATTAACCTGCTATTCAACACGTGGCACTTCCACAAATGGGCTGCTTGCCTCCTCCAAGCCTATTGTAAATTACTTAAGATGCTATCAAGGCTTAATCCATCCTTATTCCACTGCTGTGTGGAGGTATTATAGAGAGGAGAGGTGTTAGAAAGCTAGAAGGCCAGAGTCCCAAAAACTTGCTTAACATAAAGTTAATCAAAGGGGCTTACACAGACAGGGGATCACAATCATACCGTTCTAAAAGGTCAGCCAGGCAGGTTTGCACAATGAGGACTCTGGTGTCCATATAATACCTCTCAAATAACACAGCTCATCCTCTCACTTCTAATCCTCGATAAACAGTCTGTGGGTCTGTAACTGATGCTAGGATAGCTCTTAGCTGGGAGGGTAAAACCAAGACAAAAAAAAAAAATGGCACAAGAGGGCACAAAAGTCAAGTTACTTAACGAAGAAGGGATAATTGAGTAATTGTGTAAGGAGATGTTTTGTTTCTGGGTTTCATTGTGGCATCTTAGACAGTATTCATTAAAGACTGGTAGCCTCTGTGCATATTCTTTGTTTTTAGTTCATGTGCAAAATCGTTAAGAGTTGAGACTGTGTTCATCAAGGGACACGTTTGTTAAAATATGCAACAAGAAATGCACAAATTAAAAAGGTTTATATAAGACTTATTAGTGACTGCAGCTCATACTGAAAACAGTCAGCCTGATCAACAGAAAGTGAATCTGGATAAGTGTTTCATTAATTAAGTAAATGTTAACATGTACTGGTTGTATTCTTCTCTGAAACAGGCTCTTATTCAGTTTTGTTCTTGACTGTTTGTCAGACAAAACAAGCATTTTTTTTATTATTGATTCTCTGATATTCTCAACATCATTTTATTGAGTATGGAAGCAATCAAAATAAATTACATTTGCAGCTAATTAGAGGATACAATAAATGTCTTGAACTGAATAATTCCTAATAATGACTATAATTGGCGTTCTGATTAATATTTCAAAACCAGTCTCCACCATCAAAAATTTAATGCAGTCATACTAGAGGCTATGACCCCCATTCACCAGGCCTTTTAACAATTAAATACGATGGGATGATAATGTATGATAATCATGAGTAATCAGGTGCCCACTGATAAATGGGATGTTGCCGGCTGGTATGTCACCTGCATTTCAAATTGTGTCCTTGGCAACAGCAGCCTAAATGTGATTGACAGCTGGGGAATCCAACACTATGCTGTTCATCAGCCCAGTTGACTGCATACCCTTCCCACCCCACCTTCCATTGTCTGATAAGAGCCAAAACACCTTGTTGCAGCCGTTATCAAAATCTAGCACAGCCACAGACTTCAGGGAAGGGGTGAAATGCACGGTTCGAACTCTGAAGTTTGGACAAATGGTAAATAAAAAAGACATTTTTGGACAATAATCGACTCCTGTGCAAATGCCTGCCCCATTTGGCAGCGAGGTTGGAAATCCACTTCAATCCAATTGGATGCAGCTAATTTCTGAAGACTAATTTGCATAAATCCATATAAAATGCACATTCTAGGAAAGTGTCAGTCAGTACCAGCGCCACCTGATGCCTAGGCATCATTAACCGAGGATGGAGTAACTTAAGGCTGGCTGAGTTTCGAGCGACCCATTTCCCTCAATAAAGCAATTACTTTAAAGGCAACTCTGTCACATCTTGGACGGCTTTTGTGTGAGTGAAATAAAGGACCTTTTCTTACAGTATATCACTGACTTTTGAGCACATTCCCTGACGTGAAATTCAGGCTTCATAATATATGGTGGAAAAAAAGCAAGAGGCTCACCCCAACACCAGACCACCGCCACCACGTTTCACTAATTCAGATACCATTCAAAGAAGGTCTCTGTACCTTTGGGACATAAACTTGTGGAAAGTGAATTTTAACTGGCAGTATATCCTAGTTTCACAAATCCATTATGTGCCAAGCTGGCTAGTCTGAGCCCCAGTCCATCCATGAAGAGCTGCTAAGTAAGTCCCGCCACTGCAGCTCCCACCTCAGAAAGTCTACTGCCTAAAGCCGCTATCACGCATTTCCAGTTGTGCAGCCAGACTCCTATCAGTGTTTACAGATTTGCTTCAACAGTATTTGGCCAGGGCAGACAGTATAATTGAAGTAATGATATTACCCTTGCAAAAAAGGGACATCAACTGTATGAAGAGGGGGAGAAAAGTGAGGCGAAAGGGAGGTAGAAGAGCAGCTGTTACTCACAGGGAACCTCTGAGGACCCACAGCAGGTCTGGGCTGGCTCTGAGCAGGAGGCATCAAGGGCACTGCAATGAGAGGGGTAGAAACGGAGAGCAAGAAAAGGAGGGCGGAGGGGGGAGGGGAGTAAAATTAAAATTAGAGAGGGTGGTGACTGTAGAAAGGAAGGAGACCATTAGATATCTCCATGCTACAGGCTCTTAGTCGGGCGTACATGTTAAATTTCAGCTAAGTTGTTTCCCCTCACGTCCTTGTAAAAATTTAGAAAATTGTTCTCGTGTATTTAATATTTAATGGTCGGCTGTGCAAACAAAAACGAATAAGACGTTTGTTGTTCGACAACATTTGACGCAATACAATTCAGTAGATTAGATATTTACGTTGCTAGCGTTTCGCCAATCCCCATGAAATCTAAACATGCTGACAGGCTTTTTTTTTTCAATCCTGGACTAAACAGATAAACCATAACACGGAAAGAAATGTTATTCCCACCAGGAAAGAAATAAATAAATAAAAAATGGGGGACAGCCCAGAACTTGCAAAGACAACTTCTCATTCAACCAAACAAAAGTATATTGTTCTGATACAACTTCCAACAAAAGGGTAAATGCCAGCTAAACCACAGAGGTATGCAGCTCAACAGAGGATCTTTCTGACTGAGCAGCGTCGCACAATGCTGGGGAATAATAAGAATTGTGATCTTCAATAAAAATTGGATGAATTAAATACATTTGGACTGCATCTTAAGTCCACAAAGTTTAAAAGTTGCATCTATTTCTGGGTCTTCTGGGTATTTAGAGCACAACAACAAAAAGCAGTGGATTGGATTAACATACCTTGCACAGAGGATGATGTAGGCCCTCTGAAGTGCGGGTTAATGTGGATGTTTTTGGGCTGTGGCGGTTGCTGCTGGTGATGCTGAGGGAAGTTGGGTGGCGGGGAGTTCATCATCCGCGGCGGGGGCTCCATCTGGGGTCGCATCGGCGGCGAGCGATGGGCCATGTGTGAGGGAATGAGGGGCTGGAGGGGCTGAAGGGGCTGCTGGGCCAGCGGGCGCCCGTGCTCCTGGAAAGGAGGTGGTCCTCTCGGACGTGAAGGGTGGTGCTGCTGGGACTGCTGGGACTGCAGGTGCTGCGGATGAGGCTGATGAGGAGGAGGCATTCGGCTCGGCTGATAATGAGGAAGAAGTGGGGGAAACGGAGAGGAGGGAAAACCAGAATAACCAGTCAAAACACATTTCTGATATCGCCGCTTGCAGTATTATGAAAATATACCAACAAGTTAATTCACCACCAAGAGCGAAGATGGTACCTTGAAATTATTTACATATTTATTTATATTGACAACAAGCCACTCAGATGGAAACGCACTCTAAAAATTTCCAACCAACAAGAAACAGTCAGGCTACCTACTAGCACAGAAATAACAACGCTGACTCCAAACCCAAAAGACGGACGTCGAAACAATGATTATATAGTCAAGTGATGCTTTAAATGGACCCCTGATAATTGGTCAATCCAAACAAACAAACAAACATGCCAGTGACCAAATTACTCAAATGGTTAAACTTGACAACTACCGTTTGTTGTAAAAAAGCAAACACTCATTAACAGCAGTCAGCAGAATGTTTGTGGCTCTGGCATGTCATCCGTGCGCCATTAAATTTTCATTTCCAGTGTTAATGTTTTGTTTTGAATTTTACAGCCTATTATCATTAATTAATACAACCCAGAATAAGGCAGCACTGGAGTTAAATGTCATGCAGCCTTGAGAAGAATCATTTTAAGCCTCTTGGGTTTCTCCAGCTGTGAACCACTGGAAAGACCCACATATTTTTGTTGCTTTGTTTGTTACCTGAGGCCCTGGGCTACAAATTTAAAGAATCCCAACACGCCTACAGTTTTTATGTGCTGAATAAAATGTTATAAAGCTGGTCGGTCTGGTTTATTTCTAACTTTTTATAATATCATCATGGCAGCATAACAAATAACCCAGGGTGTGCCAAAAAAAAAATCAGTTACTTGATGCATCTGAAGGCACCAAATAAACACCATTTGCATTGTATGAAGGGCCAAAGGCATTTTCTTTTTGTTCGAGTTACACATTTACTGTGACTTTTTCCATGGACCTTCAACGGCCTGGTAAGAACTGATGATCCGCGTATTTCAAAGGATTAAAATGCTTGGAGTGACATTAAAAAATAATTGTCCGAAAGAAACCAAATTCTGGACAAAAACTTATTTTATTTTGGACAACGCTGTCTGAATGGACAGCTGCCAAATTGTTTTCAATAATTCACACCATCACTCGTTTTGGACAGTGACTTATTTGTTTGTGTAGAAGACCACGGCTGAGGGTGTCTTAGATACTGGAGAGGGCAAAAGGTTCAGCCATTTCAAATCATCTTATCCAGTGAAGCACTTAGCCTCCCTTTAGCTCCTCAAGAGAAGTGGTTCAGGACTGAGTGACGCAATAGTAGCCAAATAGATCATCCCTTTAAAGTAGTTCAGGTGGATGCCTGTGCAAATGGTTACCTGCATGCCCATGTTTCCCATCAGGGGGATCCTCTGGTCATTCATTCTTCCTCTGGTTCCTCCCCTAAAATCTGCCATTCCAAATCCAGGGAATCCTCCTCTTCCTCTGCCTCCTCGCCCTCCTCCTGGTCCTCCTCCTCCTCCTCCTCCTCCTCGGCCTCTGCCTCCGTAACGGTTTTGTCTCTTATACCGTTCTTGTTCTTCAAACTCCATTAAATCTTGCTTGGCCTTTTCTGACAGTTCTGATAAAGTGTGGAACGGGAGAAATTCAATAACAAACAAAAAAAATAAATAAATAAAAAAACATATGACGTTTCACTCTGTCTGTCAATGAATCAAGTATAAATTATGCCCAACATGAATAATAAGTACCGAGTGTTTCAGGAATGTTTCTCCTTTTGCTGCCTGCGTCCGCCAGCCGCACAACCGCCCCGTCCTTCCTCTCAGATTTAAACCGTATGCGGCCAGACTCTTCGTCTTCCTCATCTTCTTCATCCGATTCCTCCTTTGTTTCTTCTTCAGGCTGAGCTTCATTTTCACCCTGGTTTAAAACAACATCCTACTATTTCATTCACAATTTTTAATATCAGCGCAGTAGTATATACTGCATATTTGGGGTTATTGAGACTTTTTCTGAATACAGTTGGATTTGATTGATTGAACCTGTGCTAATCAAGTCCCTTTGCTGAATTTATATTTTCTCAAATAATAAAGCAAAAGACTTTAATTAGAATCATGTTTCAACTTCTCAGTACGCATCAAAACATATATATATAAAAATATCTAGACCTCTGTTAAGCTTCATGGTAGATTTTAAAATAAATACAACCAATGTGATGAGAGTGGCTTAGCGTACCTCCTCTGTGTCATAGACTCCAAGTCCCTCAGTACTGGCGTCTTCATCCTGCTGCTTTTCTCGCCCTACCTCCTCGGGATCCTCCTCCTGTTGGTCTCCATCTCCATAGGAGGTTTGATATTCTTCATCCTTTAAAGATCACACAGACAACACACCCTCAAGTGTTAAAAAAAAAATCTTGGATGTCTTTACAGTCGTTGCTAGAGATACTAATATTTATATATTTTTAATTAAAATGTCTTATTAATGCAAAAAACTGTTTACGATACTTAAGGTCAAATAGAAATAAGTATGACAGATGCGAGGCCAAACAAATTACAAGCGAGCTTAATGGTGATGTGCTTTGCATTTTAGACAAATAAAATTTTAACCTTTTTTTTTTAAGGAATCACACAGAGCAAACACAATAAAATGTTATGGTGAGGATTTTGGGGAGGCACCAGGCAGCCCCACCCCTTACGAACGCAAATTACCATAACAGTGGGAGCAAGGCTTCATTACTATTCCTGACAGCATTTGAAATTCAATGAGATGTAAATGTTTGACATGATATACAGAAATGCAGGCACAGATAAAAACACTCCTCTCCGCTTCAATGATGGTGAAAATATCATTGACTGACTCCTCACAAATCACTCGGTTATTGGCTGCACTGCAGCATTCTGGGAGATGACAAATCATTTTCTTCCTACTCCACAACAACATTTCAGTAGAACTCGTCATGTAATCAGTTCATGTAAGACACAATACGCATATTTCACTTATTGCAAAGTGTGCCACGTGGCTCTTATATGTGAGTTTTTAGTAATTCCAACCTCTTACCTGCGTAACACCCTCTAGCAAATCCAGCTAAATAAGGTCAGGCTGTAGGTCAAACTATAGTGTTTAGCATTGTGCTCTGTTAACCTGCCAACAGCAGCACATATAAAAAGAAAAAAATACACTCTTAGCAAACCAGACGGATGGACAGGCTGCCCCAAGGGAACACAACAGCTTAATCCTTTAAACTGTTCCACATAATGCTCGCTGAATACCACGGTGAGCAAAATGTCAAGGCCAGACAGTTTAGTGACCTTGTAAACAGTTTTTTGCACATAATTCAAATACACATTCGCACCTGCAGACATCCCCCCCAAAATCCAAAATAGGCAGCCACTTGTACTAAGAAGGTCAACATCTTATCTTTGTTTGGAAAAAGGAGGTAGGCTAATATATCTCTGTCAGATGCCAAACACAATCACACCAAGGTAAATGGACCATAACAGACATTTGCACATGGATCTGGTCTTATCTTTGATCCTCTTAGCCCGTGCTAAGAGGAAAGGGAAACGAATAAAAGGGAAACTCACATCAATCATTAGAAAACTGTATGGAGTGTCCTCAGGAAGGTCAATAATCTTTTCACCTGCATGAGACTTTATCAGATCCAGTCTAAAGCCAGAGATAAAAGCCCCCAACATTAACCTCTGCCGATTGGCAGCACATCTCCCCAACACAAAGAAGCTTCTTACTCCCCCAAAGATACAGGCCCCAAGGTCACAATGGCACAGGGATTTGGAGGCGACAGCAGAGCATTACCTCATGCCAAACAAGCTGTCAACAAAACTTTGTCAGCAAGATGGAGAAATTAACTGGCAGGAAGTGATAATGAATCTAATCCTCTCCTGCCTAAAAACACCAAACAACATCTCCTTCCCCTGAAAAGATTTTCAATCCTGACTGTCCCCTTACGGAGACAAGAAAACTGACATTATCTCTTGGATACAATAGAGGAGGACACAAAGGGGGAGTGGGAGAATGTGTGTCTGTGTGATTGTGTGTGCACGGGCTTCTACATGCGAGCGAGCAAACGTGAAAACTCACTTGAAATTCACCGTCTATGGGCTCATTAATTTGGATGTCTAGCACTTCATCCTGGTAGCCGTCGTCACCATCGACGAGGTTTCCGGGGTAATCTATTTGGTCTTCGGCCATCTCTTCCTGGCTGTATTCCTCTGTGTACTCCTCTTCTTGCTGATACGTCTCCTCCCCTTCCCCTTCTTCGCAGCCCTCTGCACCCAGGTTTACAACGTCATCTGTGTAGTCCGCTTCCTGCAAGTTGTCCTGCTGGTCATAGGATGCGCCCAAACTGTATGTGGCATTGAGGCTGACATCCTGACCGCTACAAAACAAACAAAAGCATTGCAGAGAACAGAAATTAAGTGTGGTGAACACACAAGCAAAGGTTGG
This sequence comes from Mugil cephalus, assembly GCF_022458985.1. Lineage (NCBI taxonomy): Eukaryota > Metazoa > Chordata > Actinopteri > Mugiliformes > Mugilidae > Mugil > Mugil cephalus. The sequence goes on along the minus strand of NC_061787.1, from coordinate 8,526,444 downwards.
TGCCAGGTTGAAAGCAAAAAGAGAAATTTGAAAGCAAGAGTATTGACGTAATTACCTCATATTCACATCTTCATCATCACTTTGAAGGAGGTCATCATTCAGCTCTTCATCTGACATTTCTGAAGGATTCTGCAAAAAAAAAAAAAAAAAAAAGGAACATTGCAATATGCGATTTTGAAATTGTGTAATTTTCATCGTCGGTTTTCTGCCTTTCGTTGATGCATGTGTCTCAGGCGTGGGGGCAGGGGACCACCTCCAACCCCAAAGGGATGCTCAATTCCCATGTGGTGAATGCAATCTGGGCAGGTCAACACGGTGCTTTTTTGTCCACTGTACTTCCTCCTGGTTCACATCAACAATTCCCCCTGTGGAGGAGCCACCTGCTCCAAGTCCACTGGTCACGTCTATTTTTCTAAATGTTCTCCTAACGCTATCACCTAATGTTTTGGATGTTCTTTTCCTGTTTGCAAGCAGGGGAACCATCCTGACACAGCTTGTGTTTGTTTTTTTGGTGCCAAGCATAAAAACATAGCAAACAAGAAGCAGAATTCGAAGAGTTCTTGCTGATTCTTACCTTTTTCCCTGATAGCCAATCCTCCTCCAGCAAATCCTCTTCCAAATCACTTTTATGGACAAAACACAACCAATGACACATTAACAGAGTGAGACAATAGCAGATAATGTTTTTGTTACAAATAAATATAAGATGCCTTGCAATACAATCACACTATCTATCCTTATATTAAGTTAAATATAATTTAGGTGTAAAATTTACATTATCTAGAAATAACAAAACATATTTTATTTATAAGGTTTTCACTGATTATGGAAGTGCAGTGTCTTACATGCTTTACTTATATTTTAAAAGCATCAACCTTAAACATTAACCACAAACGTAGATAGAACATGTACTTAAAACATGTATCTTCACAGTCCGTATCATGAAAGCAATAATTTTAATGCTTCTCAATGCACTTGATTTATCAACGAGTGTTTGTTTTCACTAAGATCATGACTTAACTGTCCTATAAAAACCTTGTCAAATGTGGTGAATTTTAAGTTAATTAAGTACATCATATTTTACTTATTACATTAGACACACACATCCTCGGCTAATAAAATGTCAATGTTTTGTGCACGAATGGTTTTCACAGGAAAGATTGCAGGGAAATAGGAGTTCAATACTGTACAGCATTACTTTTTCATGACGCACTGATTTACCTCTCGAGATCATCATCTTCACCTCTCCTCCTGCGTGACCGCTCAGCGCCAGGTTTGTCATATGCATCAAAATCATAATCTGCAAGAGAAAATCAATTTTACTTATACAATCACTCTAATCAGTGCAGCTGACTATACTAATAATTTATAGACCATTTTCTACAGTACGGTTTGAAATGTTAAAGCATTATACAGCGAGTATAAACAACACGACTGCAAACGACCTGTGCTGCAAGTACAGACATGGTGTAATTCATTACAGAGACTGGTAAACCTCTAAAACCTTTCTCATGGCTTGAAAATGTTTAGTCAAGTCAACTTTATGTGCAACACGATACAGGATTGAAATTACCTTCCTCAAAGGCCTACAGTGCAGCAGCTAAACAAAAAAATGTAAACAACAATGTGCAAACGTTGACAACATATAAAATATTAAAAAATATATATCCTTAAAAGCTTCCTTTAGATTACATTCAAGTGGCCTTATATGTAGTTGTTGATATGTAGAGTTCCCTGCTCTGCTCACAGTGGCAGTCGTGTTGACAAACAATGCAGCATAAAGTTGTGTCTGATTTCTCTCTGTTTTAACTAGTTATCAGAAGCTCATGCTAAGGCTAAACCATGATTTTGAAAGGCTAACACAGAGCGAGTGTCAGAAAATACAGAGCATCTGTAGCCGTCTCCACTGCTAATATTTGCAGCAGGATTGACTATATGCTTGAAAGAACATTAAAACTACTAGCGTCACTGGATACAGGTTAGCAGTGGAAGTAAATACTGACAAATTTACCAGATAGCTAATGATGGAATGGCTGCAAAACAATACAAACAAGTGAATTTATCATACTGATTGGGTATGAGAACTACTTTATTTAAAAAAACAACATTATGTGATGTTTGTCTGTCCTTGAAACCCCTAATGCGTTTAAAACTATTTATTGTTCAGTGATTATTAACTTCAAATCAAAGCGATTGTTTAAAATTTACATCCCTAAAAAATGGATTGCTAAAAATAATGACAAATTGAGGATTTTTTAATGACCTTTATCTGACTATGGTTAGATGCCACCAGTTGTAACCAGAAATAAAAATAAGGATAAATTTCCATTTCACTAAAAAAAAAGAGAATTAAGTGATAATAAACAGAGGAGTGAGTGGAAAACCTTGAAATCTGGTAATTATACGACATGACCGAAAGTCTTTAAAAGCACCCTACAGACAAGACGTTGTTGTTGTCAGTCAGAAGCTGAGTGACAGCTCTATATGTATCCGTCTGTCCAACATGGAGCGACTAAGTCTGCAATTATATAACTGTACAGCGTTCAAAACATAGTCCAAGAATCAATAAAGTTTAAAACAAGCAACATAAAACAATGTTGTCACTTTACGGCGCATTAACATTTCCACAAATACAAACCACACAGTCAGTTTCATGGCCCCAGCTTTTAGCAGTGTTAGCTTTCACACACACACACACACTCACACACTCCTGGAAATGGCACTTAAGAGACACACGTTAGGGATGGACGGTAACTTATCATACACGATTTACCGTAAAAGAAAAAAATCCCCACAATGAGAATTTACCATCTCGCGATAAATGTGATAAACGCAAGTTGATGACGTAGCTGCGTGTGACATTCTCGTACCTCACCCACGGCTTATTTAGGCTCCTCATCAATAAAAGGGAACTGGTTTGGAAATCAGAAGGTGGATGTGGAACAAAACTTGTCCCATATGCAAAAAAAAAGATAATGGCTCAAGATTGCAGATTGCAACACAACAAATTTATTCCACCACAAGTACAATCCGGAGCACGACGAGAGCCAGTAAATACGTCAGGAGAAAGCAGCCACATCCTCCGGTAAATTGGGGTTATAGCAGTGCCTCATCTTAGAGCAGTGTTTGTGGGACTCTCAAGACAGTATATAGTGACAGACTTAAAAACGTGGACTGGAATTATAATGTTTTTCATCATGATTTTTGCCGTTATCGCCAGAATGGTAAAAATGTATCGAGATATATTTTCACCCATCCCTAACTCATATTTCACACAAAGCTTCTTCTCAGGGTGCACTCACACTAGGGACAGTTGTCCGGTACCCTGCCAAAGCACAGATTCCCCACTCCCCCACTGGCCTGCACTCACATTACCCTGAACCAAGCGGGCCGAGCTATGGTTACCTCCAAACACATACGTCATCACGTCAACATACGCATGGTGCAATGTCATCATAAAACCACAGCGTAATGGAGAGTGAACACGACAACAAGGCTGCAATGACTTTCTTGTTCTTTGTAAACTATCTTCAGAATAATCAACTCTCTTCCTCTTCCATTGTTGTTGTGATGGAGGGTTGGCACTTGCTTTATAAGTTTTGGTTTATGTTTTGCACACTTAACAGTGCTTGTGCACATGCTTAACAAAGCTACCCTACTCAGACGTAGCACGGCTGCACTCACACTAGCCATAGAATCCAGACTTTAGGGGGAAAGCATGCTTGGGTACAGAGCGATTGTCTTGTGTTAGTGCGCCCTTAATGGGAAATGCTTGGCTTGTAAGACAGTGTAAAGTACCTCCAGTGAACTCACATATTCAAGCTTTGTTTTGGTTTAGGGCAGCCTAATACAAGTACCAAACCACTGAGTTTGGCGATATGCTCAATCCAATTGTTTAAAATCGTGGTCTCGATACCGATCAAAATAACCAGATCAGGACACCCCTCATCAGAGGCAAACTGTCTTAACTCCTTTGTCCACAGAGCTTACTACAGTGTTAGAGAGCCATGCTAACTCCTGCTTAAAATGAGAGAAGGACTCACGCATGGTACCCAACAATTGCTGCAGACAGTACACACACATGCACAAAGAGGATGCTGCAAGAGTTTCTGCAGGGAGCGTGCAGACTCCTACAGTGAGGCAGCACGCACAAAAAACAGGAGCCTGAAATCATTCATTCATTTTATTTTTTGCCGTCTGCTCGTTCCTGCTGTGAGACAGACATTCAAACATTTAGAGTAAAACTGTCGTTCTTTTAAATCCATCCGCATCATTACAAACTACTCAGACATAACAGACCACTAAAGCACATGATAAAAACTGTTATGAAGTGCCGCCCTCTGTTGCATGAAGTTTAAAGACACAACTGTTGTCCAGGGCACCAGACAGGCCGTACTCATACATGGGATACTAACCAGGTTTTTGCATTAATGATGTGCATATGATGTTGACTAAGGAAAACGGCTACGCATTACGCAAATATGGAACAAAACCTAATCTTTGTTTCACCCATAGAAACACAAAACGCTTGTTACACTGGTATTAACCCTGCATGTATGTTTAAGCAAATGGGGAAACTGTTAACATTCAATAAAATCTGTCATTTTAAGAAAACTTTGTGGAATAAAGTGACATATTTAACTGTACAGTCTAACAACAAAACATGTTTTCCCCCAGTCTATGAGAAGGTCCTCTAGTAAACCACATCTACTTTGAGTGTGCTTGCAACTATCTTATTTACCTCTAATAACTTGAATGGACAGGACTACAACATAAACAGCCTGGTGCCATCTACAACCAGATGCTAATCAAACACAACAGAAAACGTGGAATAAACACACCGCGTAAACTGCGTCACAGTTTCTATACAGTCGTGACTTCAGAGGACCAACCCTTACGACAAGGCCAATAAATAAAAGCTAACGGTGTGTGACCAGGTTTGACAGATCCTTAATAAACCGCGGCCATTAGACTATGAACTACATGTTCTTTGTGATATATTATGCTAACAAACGTAGCTAAAGACAACACCAAGTACAAGACTTACGTTCAAATTATTGCTTTAAAAACTACTGTAGCACCTTCAGGAAATTCAAGAGCGACCTTACATGAGAAGCAGCTAGTCACTGTTATGTTAATTTAGCATTAGTTATTCAATAAGAAGAGTTTTTTCCCACCAATTATACACCTGTTTAAATCAAGCTACCATGCTAATAATGCTAGCGTTAGCTCATGTCTTCGCCCAGACATGCGGATCCACTTGACTTGCGGATAATTCGCTATTTAGCAAGTTACCGTTCGCTTAAACTCACCACTGTTTACAAATTATTGTCAACCATGTCTGGTCGGTGTATTTTCTTTTCGTGGTACAGCTAATGTAGCTAGCCGAGCTGCAGCCTGTGGCCTACCGTAGCTGTAGCCATAGTTAGCTCCACTGCTAACCCAACATTGTCGACACATTACTCACCCTGAGCGTTGTCTGACATGGTGCAAGGCCCGTCCCGCTTGAAGTCTGACAACAAAATTCAACCTTCACCACTGCACCATTATGGTGGTGCAAAACACGAGAAAAATAGGAGAACGGCTTTTATGCGGCGACACTTTCTGTCCACGACCCGAGTACAAACATGGCAGAGACGAGTGTGTGGAGCAGCTGTGGTGGTGGTGATGATGCATTGTGGGTGGAGAGACACCAACTCCCTTGGTCTGCTGCACAGGCCAGTAAACAAACTGGTATTCACGTTCAGTTTTATTTGATTTTATTTATATAGCGTCAATAGCAATACAAATTGTCCCAAGACCGTTTATAAAATCCGACCTGAAACCCCAAAAGCAAGGCTAAAGGCGACAGTGGCAAGGAAACACCTTGAGCAGAATCCAGTTCATATGGGGGGGACCCATCTGCCTAAGTAAAGCCAGCCAGGTGGTGACAGAAAAGAAAAGAAATAGAAGACAACAGCAGGAGAAACAAGACAAACATCCATCTGTCACAGATCTGACTAAAGCAAACATGTAGAATCTGATGATGATACAGATACAAGATATAGCTGATGATGTTACATGACCACACATACAGTTCACGACAAGAGTTTGTTGTGGGTAAATGATTTACTGTGGAAATACTTTTAATTTAATATTGCTTCCACAAACTCAAAAGCTGCATCATTAATAAAAACAACAACAACAACAAAAAAACAATGATCACTATAGATGCATTACTTCTATTCTAGTAGATCTTCATTTATACTGTGCATAAGTTTCTTTGTCAACCGCTTACTCATTTGTATTAGCCTTATGATAAATTATGGTACCGACTCTATAGAACAGAACTGATGTTAATTTATTACATTTTTCCTCTGTGCATGTTATATTTGCATCATCAATACACAAGTGGAAAAAATATATATATAAAAAAAAATGAATGAACATGTTTTAGCTATCTTAAACTTGCCCTCAAACTGCCTTGCTATTTTTTCAAGGTTTTAAATGATGGATGTAAATAATGCTTTAAGTAAGAAACTTAATGCAGAAAGAGATTTGCTTTGTAATGTTTAAATGTACATTCCATGCAGAAAAAAAAATCGTTGATTGGAAACCTTTCACAGTGACCTGAAAAAGCACATGGTTGCTGACGAAATGGGTGTACAGTAGGATCCCAAATTCGTGAGAGTAAATTATAAATATGAGTGTCAAGATTCTGCACCATTTCTGTGTCAGGAAGGAAATAAAAGAAATTGTGACACAAACCATTTCAACACCCTTGTAGCGAAGCAGTGTTCAGATGACAGGTTGATTTTATCTATTCATCAGAGGCTTGTTCAAGTAAAGCAATATGCAGCCATTATTCACCTGTTGTTTACTTTAAGTTTCTTACAGAATATTGCCTGCTGCTATTATGATTGTGAAAAACACCAAGCCTGAGAGTTTCTACTCTAAGATGCTTTGTGTAAACTGGACCACTTCTATTCAGAGTGTGATCACGCAGAGCAAAAGTTACCACACGAGCAGAAGATCAATACGTCAACCTTTGTTCGCTGAGTGATAGAAAAGCAGCTTCATCACAGATGCAGAAATTGCTAAATAAAGAATGTAAGAATCCAGTCAGTGAAAGTTCTGTCAAAAGAAAAAGAAGGCCGTAGTCTCTAAAAGACATCTCAGGAGGGGAAACAAGGCAGAACTCTTGGTGTGGTACTGGATATAAAAGTATTTTACAATTGATGACGAGGGAAAAAAAGAGATTTGTAGCAGCGGAACAGAAGAATGCAAGGATTGTGTCAAACCTATAGTCGAACATGGAGGGGATATTTAAGTCTGCGGATAGTCTGCTGACCCGGACTCTTGCAACAAACTGACTACTCTAACAAGTAGAAGTAGCACTCTGTTCAGCAGAAACATTTACTACCCTCTGGTTTGCATCTGTGCAGAGACGGATTTGTACGGCAGCAGGACTGTGATTCGAAACATTCCTCATAACTTTGCAAAGCCAAAGAAGACCCGGGAATACTGACATGAACTTTCCTCCACAGTCATGAAAGATCTCAACCCCACTGAACATTTGTGACTGGCACTTTAAGAGAAAGAGAAATGCATGCAGATATGCTGGCATTATAAGGAACTCTATATCAGATCATTCTGGGGGTTATCTGATTTTAGCAAATGCATGAAGTCTATGGCAAGAAGCAAAAGGGAGGGGCAAACACAGATACTCTGACAGGTATGTACATTTTTCAAGGATTGCATTTACACAGAAATAATTATGCAGATTTTATCAGTTGTGACAACAAAATTATTTTATATGCAAAGTCAATGCAAAATCTCCATTAGTGACCTTAAACCTTTGTAGCCTATGATATATTCCATTAAATCATTATGAAATATAGTTTCAGTATGTAAAGGAGACAGGTAATTATAATAAAGTTGCATTAACATTCAGGATGGTAAAGATAAAATTTCCATAGACTTTCACAGAATAATATATATATACATAGGTCACATGACTATTTACATAAAACATGGATGGTCATGCAATAGATTCTAATAAACTGAGATTTTATTATTAAAAAATATACCATGACCTGATTTAGTTGTATGTGCTTCACAGCTGTTAGCATTGGCGTTTTCATCTGTCATGACGAGATCATACAGTAACCGGTAGCTGGTCTATTTCGGGATCATCATCATGCTGGGTTGACTTGTATAAGTCAGGGTTTGATTGTATCAAGACTCTGAATTGCATTGCTGCCAGATTTTGTGCTGTCTGGAGGTGACCTGACACATCAATATGGACAAATCTTCACTCCCACTTGTCACGTTTCTTTAATATTTCAACAAATAATATTCAAATACAAATATTTGCATCCGTCAAATCTGGAAAGTCAGTCAAAAATACAAAATATTCTTTCATTTTTAATGCTGCAGCAAAAATGGCATATATGTAAATGTTTTACCTTTTCAAGTTTGGCTAATTTGACTGAAATTCAAAATGTGGCCTAATCCTCATTCAAGTCACTCCTTTGATTTTGCCTCCTTGTAAGGTCAAAGCCTGTTTATTTCTGAGCAAAATTCCTTTTTCCTCTTTTGTGCTTAAGTCCAAGAGTCAAAGTTGTTGTCTGAGTCTACCGTTAGACTACTGCAGAATTCTAACCCCCAAATTCCTCCTGGGCTGACAAACGTCAACAAAGACCCCGAGAGACACCAAAGAGAGGTGAGCAGTGAACTGAAGCCTCATTGTATTGGCTCATTATGGGGTCCCGCAGTGAGGAAGAAGCTATTTTGTAGCACCACAAGGTCAATATCTGAAAGCCAGGGCGATGGAGGGGATCAGCCGTGAGATTTTTAATTTGAGAAAGCGTAAAGGGACTTTCCTGGTGAAAGACAGTCTGTGAATTATAATGGACTGTGGGGACTAAAGGGATAAAATGTTGAGTTAGCAAATGTGTTCTTTTATTTTTTATTTTTTTTAAAGAAATACAAAAAGCACTTCATTCACAACATTGCAAGCTCAAAGACACACCCTTACATATTGTGTACAATCACTTTTGCACCGGAAGTTACAAAGACAGTGTCCATAACAGTAAAACAAGTTAAAACAAAAATCTTTTATAATGTAAGACCTCAGTGTTGCTGCTTTTCCAGCCATGATTTCTAAATTTTATGAAAGCCTGATGTTTCAGCCTCCCAGACTCTGCAGGTGCAGTTCATATCAGTATATGCTCCACGCCCTATTTAATGTTCACTCAAAACATCTGTTTCCAAAGCTGTACACAATATTTCCTCGCTCCCTGGATTCTCTTTCCCAGGAATTTTGATTTTGCTCCCAAATAGATTTGAAAAGGGGAGCTGTCACACTCTATTATAGTGACCTCAATGATTCTGTGCTCTATCCAGATCCAGTGGTTTTCCATAACAATGCAAATTAAAGGGTGCAAAGCCGAAGGAGACAAGACTTGTTAGTTTCCACCCAAAGGACAGAGGTTTTTTACAACCAGCTCGTCTGTATGCCTTGTGTGGACTTTGACAGAATCTAAATGCCGACTTGGAAGTTGTTTTGTGCGGGACAATGCGTTTTTGATGTCTGTTCATGAGGATCAGCAACTGTCTCGAGAAAGCGATACCAGAGCTGTGCAATGGGAGATTATTTTGTGAATGAAAGGAAGTTCATAACAAAATAATTACAAACATGTATTTTTTAATGGATAATTTGGAGGTTCAAGTTGGCTCTGTCTATCTACAACCTGGCAAACAGCATACGAATGACTATATATGTATGCACAGTTAATTCAGTTAATGGTACGTGCATGTCTGAGGTAATTATATGTGCTATGGTTTTCCTATAACACATAATACCATGCATCTCTGCTCTTTTCCCAGAGAGAATAGGCTGCAGCCAGTGACCCACATCTCAGTGCAATGAACTGCTTAACTCAGACTGTTGTTTTATTCAGTGCAGACTGTCAACAGACGGGTGAGGAGGAGGAAGCGGGGCGGGGACTTGTACATATCCCACATTATGATTGGACGCCAGGTTCCGTTCCTCTTCCCCATTGGCCGTCCGGCCTGTCACGTCGGATCCGTGATCGCCGCTTCCCGCGCCATTCGGCGTGCACGCGCAAGAGCGCCGGGCACGTACCCGTTTGGAGACTGTCTGGAGTCTGTCTGAAATTGATAAAATTGGAAATGGAGTTTTGCATCGCTTTGCTCTTTTTTTAAGGAAGCCGCGTGTTTTGGAAAACGGAACATTTTTTCTCCCCGCCTCCAACGCCTTCGCCCACGACTCGCCACGCTCAGCCAAAAATATTTATTTATTTTTTTTTTTACAGATAGACGCTGTGAAAGTTTTTTCTCCTGCAGTCTATCAGCAGACAGCTCTTTATGCACAGGTAGGTTTGGAAAGCGGCAGAGTGCAAGTTGGCTAATATACGGTGGATACTACAGCATTTGCCTGCACCTCAGGCTTTTTTTGTTTGTTTGTTTTTCATTTTTCATCTCATTTTTCTTGGTTGGAGGTTGTTACATTTTTAAATCATAATTTCAATTAACCAGTTTTCTGTAGCAAACTACACGAAGTCTAATTATTTATTGACGTTAAAATAATAATATTATTTCATTTTTATTTATTCCGTGTTGTGGGACCTCAACCTCATTCACAGAAACTTCAGGAAGATGCACAGGTGACGCACCTTTGCTCACGTGAGGTTGTTGATTAGCCCCACGCACGCTTTAAGCTAGCTAACTTGTTACTGAGCAAATACCTAGAGAGCAAACCTGCTTCCACTCGATTCAAAAATTCTCCATTTAACCCTTTCAGCTGCAATACAGAAACATGTTGTGCTTATAAAGCAACAAATTATATATATTTTCAAGCACACGTTCAAATAACTATTCAGTACGAATAATAAGTGTCGATCAAGTGACGTAGTATAAACCCTGAATGGAAGTTTATTTTTCTTTCCCTCTTCCTGTTTATGCTCTGCAGGGGATCATCCTTCAGAGTTCAAGAGGAGTGCACCATCCAGAAGTCAGCCTGCAAGAGGACAGAAAGGTTGGTTGCTGTGCATATTTGAAGTCAGATATTGTGTATTCAGCTTTAAACTGTGTGGGTTTCAGGGGCACGTGGATTTATTCATGTATTCGCTGATTATTTACCAAAAAAATGTTATTTTTTTCAGCGTTTTTCATAAATGTACTCTTAAACGGAATAGTATCTAAACATTTTTCAATGCTGATTAAAATAAATTACACTATATGTTATACATAGGCTGTATTCAAAAGAAAAGTCTTTATTTTGCTTATACATCTGTCTCCATCATTGCACCAAATAGAAAGATATTTTTCTAACATTTAAACATGCTCTCTAGTTCAGCCTGGAATATCTGGCAAGCTACTCATGGGAGGTTTGGTTCGAACAATACATGCGCATGGCTGAAGAGTTTAATCGACAAATAATTTCCCAATCACGGCATGTCAGAGATAAACAAATATTTAAGAGGAACTGTAATGGAGTCAAAGTAGGCTACGTGTGACGGTGCCTGTGTACCTGATCTGCTGCAGCTGCCACAGACCCGTCTAGACGCTATTGCTCTGTCACTGCAGTTGTCTGCAGACAGCGCAGTCATATGACTTGGGGAGCTTTCCTCCCTCCTTCCAGTGTCTGCTTTTTTTGGGGCAAGATGGCTGCGAAAGCATTGTTGTTACCCATGACGTATATGAATTCATATGGGGAGGACAAGAAATACAGTAGCGATAGGAAATACACTTTATTTAAATGATATGACGTTAAATGCCTGAGCTTATAGAGCGCATTTAGTAGTGAGAGTGCATATTAACTATTTCATGCATTTTTATAACCTAAATTCATTATGTTTATGGTTGCATGGTCGTTTAGTTTCTAACTTTGGGTCAACACAAGCCAGTAACTGGACAGTTTTCTGTTATTCTTGATTTGATGGTACAATTTTTACACTAATTTTTGTCCATCGCTCCTTATCTGTCTATTATTAGGATGCTTGGTAGCCATTTTGTCTGATTCATCACTGCCAAACGCTTGCAGGGAATCCCAAAACATGTTGTTACGAAATATAATTTCTTGGCGTGTCATGCAAATTCCGATTTTAAAGCATTTGTATTTTTCTAAGCGGGACATATGGCATGAAAACTTCACCCTCTTTTAAATTTTCGTCTCTACTGTTGAATATGCTTAGAGAAACTACTCGGGACTCACAGTTAATATCTTTTAGGCTATCACAGTGTCTTACAGGCAACTAGAAAGAAAGAAAAAACTGTAAACTAGTCAATGACTAATCAGCGGCACTTTGAGATGGAAACAGTCTGAGGACGAATGATATTTTATGCCGTATGTAATGTTTTCATGTTGTTGAAAATTAAATTTGAGACTGTGTGAATTTTACTTTAAATATTGTTTAAATAATTTACGATGGGTTTTGGACAAATAACTAATGATCTATTCAAAGTAAATTCACTTTTAACAGTAAAGAAACACACTGTGTCGCAATTGTAACAGTTTTTAAAAAAATAAATAAATCATAGCAGGCAGTTTTGCAGTGAGGGACGATACATGCAGTGTTAACTTTTTAAAGTGCTCCAAGCGTCACTCTGACATTACAAGTTACTTCCACTCCCTAAATCTGTGATGTTTGTCTGTTTGCCATATCAGTGACCAGCCTGGACAGATCTCTTCATTATCACCTTCTTAGTGCATACTCGTCTGCTGTCAGACTACACCTTTAGTCTCCTCTTGTCATATTCCTTAATGGTATTTGAGTGCTTGTTGATTGTATTTTCACTGGAGCGTACAGCCACACTTTAAACATGCAGCATTTTTGCAGGCCTGTCCCAAACCTGATCGGGTGTCTGACAAAAATGATTGGAATTGCAGTTAGAAAGGTAAGAAATACGTGCAAAGCAAAATTGTACGGTTGTAAATTTGTCTTGTTACAACGTGATATTTGTAGTTGTAAATTGGCGAACGTCGATTAGACTTTACCTATGTGAAAACACAGTATGACCTAAGAAAAGGTATCCTTATCCTTTCATTAAGTACCCTAAAATTATGTGTCCCAATAATTTTTAGTCATGCTTTTAGTAAGTTTAGTTTAATTTATAATATTGATCGCGATAATAATGGGATGAGGATTTGTGTGATTTATTATATTTTCCAATTAATGCATCTTAAATTACATATCATGTACGACAAATTCAATATTATTACAAACATCTTCGGATCGTAATTTGTTGTATCTAAATTATTTTTTTAGCGAAACATGCAGCCGATGCAACATGTTGATGTATTGTAACTATTTTGGCTGCAAACAAAGTTTAAAAAAATTTGAAACGAAAGCTAAATGAGTTATTTACTGGAATCCTTGTTTTAATTTCCTGCCATGCTTGTTTTCTGTGTCTGCAACAACATAATGGGCATTTTTACTATCAGAAGACAGACACACAACTGATGGCTCATGTGTTCGTCTTTTTTTTCCTTTAAATTTCTCAGGATATCCACGCTTTCTTGCAGCCTGTCATGCCTTCATGTCTTCGACCCTGGAGTGGACCTGCCCAAATGGTAAGATCTGTGTTGACCTGTTCATTAAAGCACATTTGGGCACGTTTAAAGTTGAGAAAAGCAATCCTAGGAATGCTTTAAGGTGCTGCAGTGAGTGAATGCAATTGCCTGAGGGAAATATCAGTCCACTGCACACTCCAGTGTTTACAGAAGTTGAGCTCTAGCCTGCTATGCCAGTTTTGCATGATATGATGCTGAGAATTGGTTAATCAAATTCACAGCTGTCATTCACTACTCCAACAGCAATCATTTTTTATTTACCCTGATTTTTGATCTCTTCATAAGATAATCATAGATATGGATCCTATAACTTTCACTTGAGGCTTAGCCGGAAAATGCTGATGCAAGAAGCGCTCTGAGCCCTTATCCTGTTTTTCTATTGGATCATTGACTCCACCCACAGCGCAGTCACGAGGTCTAAGATCATGATGATGTCTGTAGAAAACAGGCTTTCATCTAGGCTCTAATGCCTCCTGAGCTATAATGAAAAGATTTCTTGGGTTATTTCTGTTCACATAAAGAGTAAAATCTGAACATGTTTCAAAGCATTGCTCTGCATAATGGCAGCACCTGCCATTGTCTGCTGTAAATGGTGGGTTGTTTATCTCACCAGCCGTTGCTGCGTAATGACGCAGTTTCCTTTGACATTGGTGTGGCATATTTTAAATCAAGGCCTTCACTGTATTTTAAGATGTCTCCTGGCAGGCTGCCAAAACATGGATCCATTTGCCTGTTCCCTTCTAAGCGCACAACTGCACAGCTGTGACCCTTAGCTGTGCCTAGCTATCGATAACTCCGAGCCATCAGCCTCCATTTTAGGTGTAGGCGTTGTCAAAACAGAGGAACGGTATCATTGCTCGTAGAAACGTGAATCCGAAATCACAGCTTGAATCCCGTCAGAAAATGGCACAACTTTTTCGTAGAGTAACTTTTCATGTGTGCAGATTAGAAAATAATTGTGAACAATGAGACAACAATGAGAGAAACTCTTTATTGTTTGTGCAGTGATTTATGATTCAGGTTGGATTGTTTGTCCTGTGCAGTGTGATTATTCTTCATTTTATCATAGAAATGTCTTATTTTTGTTTCGTATTTTTTTACAGTATTTAAAGGTTTTGATGCTGCATCTAAGATAATTTAGTAAAAATCTCAATAAATTAGCAATTTTCCAAATTAACATAATATTAATGCAAGATTAAATTCGGTGCTATGAAATGCAGAGTGCGTTGCACAAATTTTACTTTTAGTTTTATTATAAAAAATAATCGGGGCCACATGTTCATTAAAACACAAGTGGTGATTAGTGAGCTGTGCAATGTAAATTATTTTCATTTAAAAAAAAATCTAAAGCACTGAACATATACTCGTGTTTAATGATTCGTCCTGTGTTTTGAATTTTTTACTGGATAAATATTAGAACAATTACCGGCTCGCATTGTGGTTAAATTATGTGTTGTATTTATTAAAACCTGACATCAGTATATTTACACAATAACTACAATGCTATCACATTTGAGTGAGTCGCACACCATAAATTATATTTAATATCAAAAAAAAGTTTCGGTTGGTTTTCATCATTTAATTTCAGCGTTTATGTGTTTTATTTTTTATTTCTAATTTACAATATGAAATTATGTATTTACTGTCAAATAATTGGTGGTGGTTCATATACACGAGTGATATTTGTTGCATCACGATAATCATATAATTTAATGAATATGATAAATGCAAGATATGTACATTATACTGCGCGAAATAATGCTGCATGAGTTGTTTCTTATCTTGCGATAACTAAGGTCTTAAAAGTGCTGGCAGTTTTTAATTAAGTTACAGAGGCTGTAAGTGCACTTCAAATTAAAGTCCACCCATTGCAACATTTATTTCAAAGTACTGTACATTGTCATGCAGAACTGCTAGTTTGTCTCACCGAAAGGTTTAGGTGACCTTTCCCCTCTTGAATACTTGTTTTCCTCCACTGTTAAGATCTCATGTGAAAGCCAGACTGTGTTCTGATGCCACATAACACAACAGTGGCTGTCAGTAACATTAAGCTGGGCCTCTGCTCTTTTGCCACGAAAATGGAGAGAGAAAAGGAACTTCTGGAGTTCATGCATGTGTTGTGTTATCATGAGGGAAAGAGGCAGGTTGGAATTCCCAAACCTATAGATTAATGTCAGACTTTCTTTCACAGACAAACCTGTTGGCTTTTGTAGAGGAGACAAACCTTGTGTATAGATACCTTCCAAAGTAAAACTAACAATGAAACTATTTTCAATTTTGTCCATCATAGAATTTAAATTACAGTTATCGTTTTAAAGTTAATAATTTGGCCGCAAATACTTTTGATAATAACACTATATTCTTTTATATTTTAATCTTATTTCCTGTTTTAAACGTGCAATCGTGCATTTTGAAAAACAACATTTGATTATTTAGCTGTCTTGTTTTATACGTACAGAATATTTGCAAAGTATAAAATTGATCTTGAGACCACAGTGAGATCTTTGCTCTGAGGTGGAAGACACTGGTTTGTGACTAAAAGAATCACAGTCAACACAACACTCACTGACTGAGCAGAGGTTCTGAATTTAATCTCCAGCCACATGAATATTACATCCTCATTAAGAAGACGGGCTGCCTGAAATTGCACAGTGACTATAATGTAAATGTCACTGGTTAATACAGTTATGTTTGAGCTTCGTGAAAGGTAAGTAAACAACCTGCTCTCATCGCCTGGAGTGTCTGGAGATGTGCGCATGTATCACGTCCGTTTCCAAGTCAGCTGCGTTGCATTGACAGCTTCTGTAATACTTCCTGGTTTCATCTGACTGCAAATCCAGTAGTGCCTATGTAAATGGAGTGTGGTCATCTATAACGCCCTCATAAACGATACAAAGGCGGCTGCTGGCCTGGGTGATCACGTACAATGCTACTCGGCTCCCAAAACCTAAACCTGTACTCACCTTCGGAAAGAAACTTTTGGCCTCAGCAGTGCATCTGCTTATATACTTAATCCTGCAGGTCCACTGAGTTCTCAGCACATGGAAAGTGAATACATGTGGACTTGCAAATATGAGGAGTAGTTCAGCTAGAATCTTGCAACATTTTTCAACTCCACAGAGCTTCATTATGATTGTGTTATTGAACACAAAACCATGCTCCGAACCTGTATGCTATACCTGTATGTTTGGCTAACTGAGATATTTAATTTATACATTTGTGTTCAAAAGCTGATAAAGAAACTGTGGTCAATTTCAGTTACCTGATCTAGGTCCACCATGTTCCCTGTCAAAGATTTACACATGCCGGAAACTGTTCAGCATCTGATGAAAGGTTGAACGTAAAGTCACGTTTTAAACTTTACCAGTATCTGACTTTGGGGTGCAAACTTTAATATTTAGTAAAACTGAAAACATTCTGAGAAAAATATTTGTTTACTTTGCACATGTTTTAATTAGGGGCTAAAATCAACGATGAAATAAAGTCGAGCAATAAATTAATCATTAATATTGGCGTGAGTGCAAACATCTGCTTGATGAGTGAGGATCATGCTAATTATCTTGTCGTAAAACAGTTTTTGTTCTTATCTGGTTTTCTTGGTTACAAATTTTAGCCAGCCATAAAAACACTTGGCTAAAGTTGCATTATCTCTGTTTTTCTTTGCTCAATTAATACATTTCTGTGTGTTTCGTGCAAACTCTCGTTTTGTGGAATCGTAGGTGTAAAAAGAAAAATTGCCTCAACTACTTTTAATGATTCAGCAGCAGATTTGAGATAAAGGGGTAGCTGTGGATCGAACATCGGGTAAACACAGACAGCCCAGTATTCTCGCAACTTGATAATTTGGTGTAAATTTATCCGTACAACAGGTTTGCGTCGAATGTATTTCTCTGCATCTTTCCAATTTCTTTCATATCTAATTAATACATATGTATTTTTCAGAGGCGCTCTTAGCTTGCAGGAGTTTTAAAATGTCCCCGCTTCAGGGGCTTTACTGAAAGTTTTTCTTAAAGTCGGATATGTGAGACTTGAGGGTGTGCTTGCATTTTTCCCTAATTGGGGCTTATTTAAACACACCTGGAATACCTGCTTTAACTTTGCCATTTGACCTTTTGTGAATTAAGACGGCAAAGGCGCTCGTCAACCCACGGTACATCATAGTGAAGAGAGGCTGCACCATGACTAATTAGTAAATCTCACTTCTCTCTAAGGTGGAAAAAAAAAATCATTTCCTTTGCAGGGAGTATGGGGGTTGATGAGTAAATACCCACCTGCACCAAGTTGCAGTAACCTAATAAGTCTCCCTGGACTTTGAAAGTGAATATTTCATATTTCACTGATCTCCAACAGCTTTTCTGCATGTCTTATATTTGACTCTTCACAAGCCTTCTAAGATTGCAGAGACTGCAGCCACAGACTGCAGGCTCTCTCCTGTCACACAATGGCGTGGAAAGGTCAGGCCTAATGAAGTCAGGCGTGTGACCCCTAGTATTCAGTGACTTTGCATGGGCTCCCATCCCACCGTTGCAACCATGCCGGTTAATCCCTTTTTGATCCTAATTGATAGGCATTAACATGATCCTTATCCAGGAGCTGTGTTTTGTCTTCCACAGCCCTTCTCTCTGGGTGTCAGTGACACAAAGTGTGAAAGCGTTAAACCAAATGTGAAATTGATATTTTTCATGTTTGTGTGCTTAAACTCTCTGTGTTTCTAAACACTCAACCAGAAGTGCTCAGTGTTCACAATTGCCCTTTGAGGCTCTTAACAGGACTTAGCGTATAACCTAGGGAATCCGACTGTGAGGTGAATGATGGCGGCCCATTTCCGGTTTGTTTTCCTTAGAGCCCTTTTATCTGCATCACTTGAATACAACCTTTAACTACCGACTAATTACCCTCTTTAAAATGTTTGCTCATACTTTAAGTCAAGGGTCATGTCACTTTTATGAAAGTGTAGACGCTGTGATTTCCAAAGTGTAGGTGTCATATCAGCCCCCCAGGGCTCTGCCTTGCTAACGTTTAACTCATCCAGTGTTTTATGTTTCTATAAGTTAGCTGTTTCTTTTGCGATCACCATAACGTAACACCCCCGCGAAACCCTCAATAATAAAACTTAAACTGCAAGATTTTAGCCGCTGTTTGCTGACAGTCAACACACTAATGAAACATTTGCATTACTTCTTACGGTTGGTCTTTATTATGTGCATGTCCACTTTCAGTTCTTAAAGAGCGACACCTATAAAAACTGAAGAGCTTTTTGTTATATCGTTATATTCTTTGTTCAAAGTCTTACACATGGGACTACATATTTTCCAAAAATGTGTGATTTAAAGTCAAAACGTCTTTGTAATCTCCTTTTTTCTTTACCATGCATCTGCATTATTTGTGCTTTGGGGGAAACAGCTTTTTTCTTTCTTTTTTTTTAATGTACTCTTTGGTTCAATGAGAAATTAAGAAGCATCTTTGATATAGGTTCCGTGGTTCTTTTTTTCAATTTTTTAATACTTTTGTATAAGTGTATGTTAAATGAGCAGCTTTTGCTTTCAAACTGAAATTGTCATTTGAAGTGATGACAAGTCTGAATGTTCAAATTGTGCCTAAAGAGTCAAGTCCACCCAGAAATCAATATCATTTAAACTTTTTTTTTCATTTAGTCACTGATTTTCATTTTTTTTTAATTCTTTTATATACAAGAAACTTCTTTTCTATGCTAACTCGTTAGTGCATTAATTTACTTTTTTTTATTCAGTAGGTTTCATTCTCATATCCAAATGCCATTCCAAAAACATTTGATTTCCATGTTTGATGTTTTTATTACGATTTATTTCACTTTCTCAGATTAAGAAAAAAATTTATATTTTACCGCTTTGGGACATTTTCATCAAAGTTCTTCTTGAAACTGTCTGAATCATTTTCTTATCTCATCTAAGGCCTGTTATGGACAACCATATGTGTGATTTATTTATTTATTTTCCTCAACATACTCAGACCTGCACAATTAGGAAGCACATCTCGCCATTGTGCTCAATAGTGTGCAACAACCCACTTTAGCTGTAAAATGCCAGGTGTCATGTTGGTTCTTGTTGGTTTCACACAGCGATTCAAGTCTCTCCCTGGAACGCATATCTCATGTCTCCATAGGATTGAGCGTTATTTCCAGCTTGTTTGTTGCAGTGAATAATGAGGACTCTGTAAGGCCTGATGACATAATTTGGAGATTGCTAAAGAAAAATAACTAATTATGGAGCTAAGGCACTGCAGATTGGGACTGCGCTCATGTACTTCACTTGACTGGCACCACCTGCCCTCTATATGTCACACTCACTTCACTCATCCCACTGTTGTGAAACAGAGCTGGTGTCTGCCAGTTATGTGCAACCCCCAGCAGGCACAGATGCAATGAATCGGTGGTGGGTTGGACTTTATAATGCCATAGTTGTTTAGATTTGCTTAACCCATAAACAAATCTTTAGTTGATGTTCAGGACTGAGAGTTTGGTTGAAGACAGGTTTGTCTCCTTAGTGTTGCAC
The DNA here is from genome assembly GCF_022458985.1 of Mugil cephalus. Classification (NCBI taxonomy): domain Eukaryota; kingdom Metazoa; phylum Chordata; class Actinopteri; order Mugiliformes; family Mugilidae; genus Mugil; species Mugil cephalus. The sequence goes on along the minus strand of NC_061787.1, from coordinate 8,506,335 downwards.
TTAGGAAAGTAGGAAAGTTTAGAAAGACAGCACCCCGAAGAGAAAGTTCTGGAAGTACCTCATTTATTTTAGTTGCTGTAGTAGTAGTACTGCACATTTGTGATTAAGTTGGCAGGACTGGTCATGTGTTTTCTGGTAAAAGAGATTTGGTTTTCAGTAAAATCTAGTCTGAAATATTTTTGTCCTAAATGTTGTAGGAATAAACAGCATGTGTATAGTCATGTGCAGTGCAGTACAGTATGAGGAGTTTGCTTCAGTCCTGGCTCTGCCTGTGGATCTCTTTCCTCTATCAGTTATTCCAAGCAGGAGAAAAAAAAAATAATGCAAAGTAGTTCATGAATACAAGAACAGTAAAATCGTATGAGCTTATTGAGAAGCAAGTTTTTAGATTTGTGCCGGCGTTGCTACTGGTACAGGAGGTTCAAATACGTTTAGTGATTCTTCCGAACTCGTCATGCTGTGCGAATAATAATTGGCTCAAACCCACACTGTGCATCTGACTCCCACACATTTAATACAATATCTTATATATTTCACAGTGTGGATGTGTGTATATATATATATATATATATAGAGAGAGAGAGGGTCCGTAATGGCACATCTAAAAACAATCTCCACAACCATTCTGTAGTTATCCTGTAATTTTCTATTCTCTTCTGTATAGAGGCCTTTGTTTTGTTACTTGCCAAGTAATGCTTATGTGTGTCAAATTCTGCTCTGAATGAAAGTCAGTACCACCAGTGTTTAGCATTAGTGTGCAGTTATACCTGAATGTGCCAGAGTCACATCTGTAAAGTTTGGCGCTTGTGGTTTTGTGAAGTTGAGAAAAAACAAATCTTTTTATTTATTTTTTGTTTATACAACAGCAGCAGACACTTTTATTCTCTCCATATTGTTTTACTATGACACAGGAGGAAAATTCAAATGTGAGGTAATTGCAGGATGTTGCTGCATCACTGCAGGCATGAGAAGAGCTTGTTGTCATGTTTGAAGTAGGTCTTTTAAGACAGTAAAGTCTAAATTTCCACTGCTCTCTGAATATAGATGTCAAAAAATCCTACCAGCAGAGTGTAATTCACATGCAGTTCATTTTTTTTTGAATTGCCTCGCGTATCTGTGCCATCTCAACATTTTCCGCCGCTTAGATATGGATCATCTAGCGAGTAACCAAATTTCTAAGTTTTCTGCTTCTAATTACTCATTTAACTTTCCTCACTATTGCTATTTTTATTGATATAAAAATTGCAAACACAAGAACAAGGTTGCGGCGTGGTTGTGATTCATGTTGAGTTCCTGTATTAAAGAAAAAATTAAACAAAAATAAGTTGAGGAAAAGTTGAAACATTAGGAGCTGTCGATAATAAAAAAGTTGGACCGTAAATGATTCACTGAATTGCTGCATTTATAAAACTTGCACTATACTTTGAATTTTACTCCGAGGCATTAAAAAGATATTAAAGTTATATTTTACAGCTCACTTAAATTCAACTCTCCCCGTCTGTTTTTCTTGAATACATTCATTTTAAACCCTTAAATATTTGAATTCATTTAACACAAAATGCTTCACAGATGTTGGTTAAATATCCTGCTGTTTTCCACTGTAGACGGAGTGTTAGATGGTCATCGAGGTGATGGATAGATTTGTTAGAATCCTTCACAGCTCATTACATTATCTCAGTGATGTTTTAGAATTCTTACTAAAGATGCACAATTTGCACTAATGCGAAGAAATGTCGTACTTTTTCATGTTGTGTTGGATGTGTTTTTGTTGTTTTGCCAACATTACATATCTGTCTAATGTCTAGTTGTTTTTAGCTGCATTGTTCGTGAATGCTAATCAATATTGGCCTACAATTTTAACACAGTTTGGCGAACGTTAGCAAAATGAGCTAGTAATGCCTGGTTTTGGTAAAGATAACTGTGGGAAATAAGTAACGTTCATCCCGAAATGTGTATTGGAAAAAAAAAAAAAAAACTGAAGTAAGCGCTCAATATACTTTTGACAGAAATGTGTTATAAGCTGAAAGATGAATCATTTTTTTCTCAGTTCTTCCGAGAGTGTGCTGTTGATTTGTCAGAGAAACCATTTGTAATCACAGTGTTTTGGAACACAATATTTTACACTGTTAGCATGGGGTGAAAGAATTGATCAGAAATTGTGCTCATGTAAACTCACTAGGGGGAAACTCAGGACCTTCTGCTAGTCTCCTGAAGGAGAAGATGTGACCAAAATACAGGAAACGAGTCTTAAAAGCAGCAGCAGCCTCATTTCAGAACTACTTTGTTCTTTCCCCATAACGCTTACATGACCTGTTCCCATTATGCAATTGTGATGCTGAATTTAGGTTTTAAGATTTTTTTTTTATGAAAACAATTTTTATCACAAAGCTTGTAGTCCCAAATGAGCAAGCGACACAATCTAACTTTACCTCTCAATGCTGCACATTCACCTCTTTCCTAACAGAACCGTTTAAGACCAAGGGCAGCATCACCTTTGCCACTAATGAGGTTGTTTATTTACCAAATTTCCTTGTGGACTTGAACTGAGAGAAAAACAGGCCATGCATAGCAGAGCACATAATCAGCATTAGCAAGGCAGAGCTCCAAAAGTCCCAGGTTATGCACTGTGTGACAATAAACTGTGTAGCTTACCTGAAGTGTCTGCTTGCTGAACATGTAAATCATTCAAAGAGACCACTGAAGTGAACCGACCACATTCTGAACAAAGATGTACTGGATTTTAAATCGGACATAATCTTCCAGAGAAGGCAATGAGGAGTTTTCAATTGATCGCTGATCTGAGATTAGCAATTTTATGGCTGTTTTGTTTTTGTTTTGCTATTTTATGATATTAGGAATGATCTCGTGTCAATTTTTCAATAACGGTGATTTTGTTAAGAAACCAAACCTGTCACTGACGACTTAAACGATCATCTATATGCGCAACTGTCATTATACGCACATGACTCTTCTGCTTACTCTGCACATAGAGCTGATTGCATAAAGACCTCAAACTCTGAGGTAGCTGCGTCACTTACAATATCAAACATCACAATGTGTCAAAGATTAGATTGTAGGATGTCAGCTTCAGGATTTATGGTGTATTCAAGGCAATCTACAAATAGCTGCAAGCTGCAAATGGGTCAAATTATTGGTGACAACAACAGATGCATTGTGTAAAAGAAAAACACAAATGGTGAAACATCCTAATGACGTGCAGAGCACACATGGCTCTGATAAATAGGTCTGGGCGCACAAATTGAAAACTCACCACAAGGGATACGACAGACGTACAGTGTGCAGTATCTGAGATTGCAAATCAATTGGCAATCAACCTAATGTGGTGAAAATCCTTTTGGCTACCCCATACATTGGCTTTTTTTTAGTCGCTGGTATGCCTAATGTACTGCGTCTTGAATTATTTAGCTCAATTTCTATCGACTGCATTGTGTTAAAAATCCAGAACCATCACACGTTTTTGTGATTTTAATCTCTTTTCCATCACAGATCTTTCCACGTGCTCCATGGTGGGGCAACGTAGATTAGTTTAAACTGATGAGGAGCCTCTGGGCGTTGATGGCGTGCAATAATAATGCGTGGTACACAGCAAAATTCCATTTGCAGTCCTGCTCATCAGAGCCCCGTGTTCACCGCTTTATTTGCTGTTGTAGATTGGGTTCCAATCTCTGCGTAAATGTGGGGTTTTACTGTATGTTTGCTTATCTGTCCACCCATCCCATCTATTCAAACAGTGTTCCTTTCATTTTAGTCTCTCTGTTGGCTGGCCTTTTTTTTTTCTTTTTTTTTCTCTCTCCCTGGGACCTTTTCTGTTATTTTGGGACCAGATGGCGAGGGGCACGGAAGCGCCTCTTTTGTCTGGGTGCCCCTGTGAAAAGAGGTTGTCCTCCCTAATGTAATCAGCAGCACCGGAAGGGTCCATTTTGGGCTGTGAAAGAAGACAATCGGGTCTGGACACGTCTAGATTACAGAAACCAGAGTTCATCTCCTGACCCTGCTCCCTTTGACCAAAGGCCTGGCATGGAGGATCCCCATCTTTGATCATTGGAGGGTGGAGGTGCTGATCCGACCCCATGAGGGCTAAAGGCCACCCCCTCCCCTGCCCTGTTTACCCTGCACTTGGCTGCTGCTGACACCTCCTTCCGGAAGGAGCCAGGTTGGGGGTGGGATGGGTTGGGCATGGGGGGTACTATGACCTGTCTAGACACCGTTGCTAGTTGCCTTGGTGTTGCCAAGGGGACACAATGAACTTTGACCTCAAATGTAGTTGGTTAGAAGCTACTCTGGTCATCCAAGAAAGACTTTTTTAAAAAAAAAAAAAAAATCAGGGTTGGAGGTGGGGAAATGAGGTGGGGTATGGATGTGACCCACATAATGCACAATCTGCTCTGAGAGACAACGGGCATGAATTAAGAGGCCAAACTTACTTTTTAATTTCAATATTTGTGTTGTGGCATGGTTTCTGTTTGATGGCAGGATGTCAGGAGAGGTGTGGTATGACTGTGCGCTGAATTGGATACAATTTTGGACATTTTATTTTTCATGCACAGTAAGTGATATTTAACCTTGATTTCTTATGTTCAGCTTTAAAAAAACTTAATTTAAAAACATTTTAAAAAATAATCCTAAGTAATTATTGTCTGCCTAAGTTGATTTTGTGTTATGTTGTAGACGGACAGTGGACTTCTGTTTTATATTTAAGTAACTGTGATGGTATATTTTAGCAACTATGCAGAGCTTATACATTCATGACTTCATGAAAAACATCTTCAGTCTTAGCTTAAAGAATCAAAAAAGACATTAAAATACAGTATTGATATTTAGCGGAATATTTTGTATTTAAATGTCACAATTCAGATGAGTCTAGGGTTTGTATAGTTACAAAGAATTGTCTGCACAAATAATTAGGCTCACTGTTTTCCGAGGATCTTAAAGTCTATTTATTAACGTCGGGACGGTTTTGTCTTGCACGCAGGGAAATTTTCTTGGTATTCTTGATCCCGCGCCTCTCGTCATGTTAAACCTACAGTCCCTGTTTTTGGCCCAAACCACAAGGTAGCCTAATGTGTGAATTTGCTTTGATGTTGAGGCTGTTTCTCAGGAGTGGGTGCAGTGATTCCGCCATCATGGCCGCCACCACCAACCCCGCCCTCTCGCCTGCCACTCAGGAAAATGGCAGCATGCAGCAAAATGAGTGAGATGGAGAAAGAGGGAAACGCCCACTACTGCGAGCTAAGGCACGGTCGAATGAGCTGTAGCTCGCCTTCTGTGCCAACTCAGCCCGAGATGATTATTTTTGGTGTATTCGGCCGTCTGAGTACAATGTTGAATCTAACAGCGTCTAGACAAGTATACAGTACTGAAATCAGTGAATATTTTAACCTATTTTGTCAACATGGGTAGTTCACGATAGTTGTATTTTTTATTTCGACTTTTGTTTAATAAGACAAATTAAAATATTTTTTTTTTTAAAAAAAAATACAAAATATATTCTAACATTGTCGTAACCATGGATTTACTTTTCAATGGTGCAAATCCAGTAAAAAAAATTTGCATTTCAGTATTCTGTGTTAGCCGTATCATGCTGAAATAGAAAGTCTTCATATTTTTGAACTCTTTCCCCGAGTCTTTGGCGAGCTTCCATTTTATTCTCCAGATTATTGGTAGTAGGATAGCACAGTGTGTTACAGGCACTGATTGTTGCAGTATTTTCTTCTTTGTAACATCGAACATATAAAAAAAGAATCTGAATTAATCATATAATGGGTTTTAAATGTAATATGTCTAACTTTAGGTTGTCTGCATTGGTCGCTGTGTCATTTGTATTCTGAAGTGACGCAGTACATCATTTCAGTGACTATATTCATTTTTAATGTCAAAAAGAACAAAGCCCTGTGATCAATGATTCCTGAAACCCTTCTGCTCTTAAACAGCTCTATACATGTGCTTATTATATCATCTAACGTATGTCAATTAAAGCCTATACGCTGCAGTAAGCGGCATTTCAATGAGCTTGCGATCCTTTTAAAATGGCTCACAGAGTGATGTATATATCCAGTCTCGTCAAACAGGCTGAAATTAAGTATTATACACAATCATTTTCAACCATTTCAGGACTGGCTGACACTTTTTTAACAGCTCTATTGCAAGGCTTTCCACATCCAAGCTGCAGTGCAAGTGTGGAGAATTTTAAGGTAAACGTCCAAATTTTTTTTTTATTTTTAGCTCCTACTACTCTTGCTGAATGACACTTTATTACTGAATCTTGGTGTAAATGTGTTTTTTTCCCCTCCTTTCCACAGCAGAGAGCTGGTGGTGGACTAGGAGGAAGATGTCATGCTAAGGATGGGTTTTGGTGATGATGTTGCTGCTGTTGATGCAGCATCGAGCTCTCACTTTGTGCCTCTGTCAGCTATGATCCGTAACCACAAAGTGAGTGACAGGCCAGTCCCCAGGGAAAGCAGGGGGCCTGAGGTGAGTCAGATGTATCCTTGACCCTGTCTAGATGTGTGTCAGCAAGCAGCACAAACTCAGTAAAAAGGGCCAGAACTGGCATGACGGTACATTGTACATCTTTATTTAGTATGTAGAAGAAGAAGAATGCAGAAGGAATTTTAACAAATGCCAAGAAATCCAACCAACTTGACTGTTTCTGCACAAGAGATCTGTTCTCTGTTTGTTATACTCCCTCAACTTATGAATTATGAAATTATAATGCAGCATAGCACATAGCACATCACAAACTGATACCTTTGATACCTTTGTGTGGATTTGTGTTCCATCAGAGTACTGAATGTTTTACTCGCGGCTTTGTGATATTGTTACAAACCTCTGAAACAAAAACTAAGCACTGATTTTTGGTAAATATTCAACATTGTTTACTTCAGTGCTTCACATGCTGCATAAACTCCCAGGAAGGAACCTTGAAAAAAAATAAAAATAAAAAAAATGTCAGAAAAAAGTCACCTGTTCATCATCACAGCTTGTTTTTAAATCTTTATTATGAAGGTTTTGTTGCGTACAACTATTTTTATTCATATTTGAAGTTGCAATGCGAGAAACATTTAACTCCATAGAATATTGAACCTGAAAACCTTTATTATAGTTATTCTACTAATGTGTGGCCAAATGGAATAAAAAATCATTAGTGTTCAACTGTAAACTACAAGCACAGGTGTAGACAAAGACACTTCTGTCGACCGTGAGGAAGGTTCGGAAAATGTTGTAAGAATGAATAGAAGAAATTGTGAATTGTTAAATTCTAGCATCGTGTATCACTCATCTTTCGCCATTTTTGGATTTTAGACTTTTAGGGCAAAGGAGTTAATCCGAAGATGAATTTGAAGTAAATAATTTAGTATTACTTGTATCTATAGCCTCAATTGCTATAATCGCATACTGTAAAATATTGACAATATATTGACCTCTAATTAATTAGTCATAGTTGCAGCCCGTAATCTTTATAAGCATATATTTTGAAATTGGCTCATAAATTAGTTGTTTTGTTATCTAAGGGATCTGCTTCTATTTGCCAAAAGACGCCTGTCACATTATTTTGAAAGTTGGTTAGTTTCAACAGTTTCTAAAGTTCTCGTGTTATGTTGTCTCCGTATTCACCATAAAAGCACAATGTGGTCAATCTTCTACCACATGCAGTCTACAAAAAAATAAATCATGATGGGTTTTATCATTTAACCCTGTGATCAAATGTATGATTTTCCACCAACAAAAACTCTGTAATTACAACTTATATAGACATTTATCATTTATATTGGATTCTCTTTTCGTCTCAAAAAGGTATATTGCAACATTTTTGTGATGCATCCTTTAATCAGTCATGTAGATGTTACAACTTTGTGAAATTAAACGCAAGTCTCACTGAGCAGGAAACAACCCTCTAGAAATCAGATATGGTTACATGGAAAGTGCGTGGATGTTTTATTTTTTTTTCTTTTTTTCTCATGAATTTCTTTAAGTGAACAAAGGGAAACTAAAAGTCCAGCATCTTTTTTTTTTTAAGGGTCACTCAAACACGGTGTGTGAAATGAGAGTTGCCTGGGTGTGACTTTTCCAGAAAGCATCCGCTTGCTATTGTGTGCCTAGTCAACTTCTGCAGGCCCCAGTGCCCTGACTTCAATACATGAGAGATCAAGGGTTACCAAGGTGCTTTTGAGAAAGGAGGGCTCAATGTGAGAGGGGACAAACCAGTCCGCAAAATACTCATTTCCTTTGCATGTTAGGTGCCCTAGTGGGGATTTAGATGGGGTCACTGACACGACCGCGGGTTGGTTTTTTTCCATCATTGTTTTAATGAAAACGGTTGCTTCTCTCCTCAGTGGCTTGTGACTGCTATCTGCCACTTGTACAGTATGTGGCTTGATAATGCACTGAGTTTGTCCTAAAGAAAGTTTGTTCAGACTGACTGTTTATCCGGTGCCAGACAGAGGCACCTCATGTAGAAAAAGGTAAAAGTAGTTCTGTCCACCTCTCATTCTTGCCAAAAAAGTTCAGCCACTGAGCCACGGCATTAACTTGTATTCTAACAAGATTAAAATATATTCGTCCTGGGGATTAGCATAGTTAGGTGTCCTTTTGCCTCTTTTTTTTCCTGCACTGGTGCGGTGACAGTGGGCTTTGATCTGTGTTGCGAGGCAAGAGTCCTGGCTTGGACCTAGCCATTCGAGTGCCAAGTGTGAAATTGGCCTGATGTCATCCCCATTCTTCACCTTTTACATCTTTCACCACTTTAATTATGTTTCCGCCACAAAGCCTAGGCACCTCTGAGCAGATTCCACTCTGGCCGTAGGAAGCATTTAGAAACTGTGGGTAAATGACACAGTAGGGGAGGGGGAGGATGGTGGGAGAGGTCATAGCAGGATGGGGCCCTTTTGTGTGTAGAGGTAGACATTGATACTTTCCTGATGTATCCTGTGCTCACTTCCATTTTTACAGCATGAGAGGGCTCAGAAATATATACGCTAGAATGCAACTTCAACTCCAGGAAGTACAACTTCTGAATCCTTATTTTTCTGTGTTATTTACCAACTTTACGCTTGGTCTCTTGTCATATATATAATGTTTCAACAGCATTGCGTGAATTTTCTGTAGAAGGAGGACGACCGCTTGAGGACGCTTGACCACCTGAATCTCATTTCCAAAAAACATATATGAAAAAAAAAAAAAACTTGAGAATGTGCCCATGCAGCCTTACAGCTTTAGCTTTTGTTCATGCGTTGCTGTCCCTATCTGAACTTCCGGGAACTTCTCTTGCCTGTGAATATTTTGATGAAGGTTCCTATTGATGCGCTGAATGAAGGATCAAAACAACAGAGGTGTGTGTGTGTGTGTGTGAGGAGAAATGGAAATTTGAATGGAGTATTGGGAAATGTGTGTGTGTGTGTGTGTGTGTGTGTGTGCGCGCCAGGCAAGAATAAAATAAAACCAAGTGATAGTGAGATGTGTGTGAGAGCCAGAGAGAGAGAGAGTACGAGTCGGCGAGAGAGAAAGCTGTGTGTGGAGAATGGGTTACTGAGGGGTGGGAGGGGGAAACCAGCCACCTGCAGCCATGACAGGCTTTGACCTTCATTGCTCTCTTTCTCTCACCCCTCCCTCCCTTCCTTTCTCTCCCTCTCTCTGTCTCTATCTCTCTCTCACTCTCTCCTTTCGACTCCCATTTCTGCCTTGTGATAGAAGCACAGGCTCTTTTCAGAAGCGACGAGGAAGACTGACCGTCTCGAAGACACTGCTGGGAGCAGCCCTATCTGCTCTAATGCTAGTCACTGGCCGTTAGACATGCCGTTCAAAGACTAGTGGTGCAAGTATGGAAATGCAGATAAGGCATTGTTGAAGAAACATGCCTGGGAATTGTTCAAGGCTTTCCCTTGCATAATGTTTGGATGCTTTCGGGAATGTTTTTATCTCAAAACCCATGAATTTGATTCTTGGTGAATCTGAAATTCCCATAGAATGAAGGCATGTTTTCATGGAAAAGGATTGTTATAACATGCAAGGGATCAATGTTTGTGATTTACTTTGAATATAAGATGTGTTACAACCATTATTTAAAGCTATTGTTGTATGTATTTCTCTTTTCTTGAAGATTTTAGCTAGTACTAAATCTTATTTTTTTAATTTAGTGCCTGCAAAAGCTTGATTGAAGTCACATTTAGTGCTTTAGCAGGCCTCAGCTCGAGCAGTATACAATCGCTTGGCTTTACATAAGGTAAAGAAACTTGTTTGTTTTTTTTGTATAATCTTCAATGTTTATTTACTCTTCTTTTGCAGTTTTCCGGAGGCAGTTAATTACACAATTAATACATGATACAAATTATGTACATTTATACCAAAGAATACTTCCAACATAAAATAAAAAATAGCATTGTATTCTACAACTCTGTGTTGTAATTTCATTTAAACATGTTCATATATAGATAGATATACGCTGATGAGTAAATTCATAATGTCGTACCAGCAGTTTTTCATAAAGGCATTAAACTTGAGTAGTCTGCATTTGAAGTAATACTGCTTCTCTGATTTCGGCACAGTTCTGTTTCATAAAAAGTTCACACTTGAACTTTAAGGCAAAGTGTGTTTCTGTTTGGTGGATTTTAATTCACACACACTTTTTGCAGATACACAACAAAAACACTTTGAAAGGCAAAAAGTCCACAATTTGGTATGGATACAGTCTGAAACTTAGCTCGATCATACTTAAGTCGATAAGGACCAGAGTTTATAAACACAGTTATTTGCCCAAGTACAACAAATTGCAGCTTTCATGCAAAGGCCCCATAAACAATTTTCATTCACAAAAAAAGAAAGGAAAAAAAAGAAGTTATTGCAAGATAAACAAGCAGTGTAAACACCTCAGATATCTACTCTAAAGCAACACTGGTCATTGGATAGATTTTTTTCTCAATATAATCTATATAAATACACATAAGAAGTCCTTTCAACAACGATAAGAGATTTCCAACATTTGTAATACAGTCACTGACAGATTTGCCTTCTTTTTATGATATATGGATATGTAATAAAAATGTATATAGAGAAAGATTTAACAAGAACATCCAATAACCTGCATTTATAGTCTATACTCAAAGCAAAATGGTTGTCATCATTGTCTTTATGCTACAGAGTTGTTTCTGTGACTTAATAGGCAGCATCATAGCCTACACTTAGCTACAAAACAATGATTTATATTGCTATTTAAAACTATAATAGCTGCACTGATGCATTGGTATAACGAAGGGAATACGCACGTAATATTTGTTTGAAGACTATGAGACGACCACAAACATATAAGCAAGGCCTAACTGCATTTTAGTTAAGTGGCGTGTTAGAAGAAAAAAAAAAAACAAAAACAACAACCTCATCCTCTCTATCATAACAAACTGTTCCTGTGATTTTTATTTTTTAAAAAAGTTATCAAAATTCTGCCCAATTAGTTCTGCACCTGACAACGCAGCACCTTTTCTCTGCCCGTTTTGCACCAAAACACAACCAGGAAAAGCAACAAGCACGGAAATAAACTCGTGTTAGCATTTATTTAAATTCACAGTAGCCTGGATGCAGCAGAAAAATATTCTTTGGACTTAAGTTCGTTCACCTCACTGACGGATCGAAACGTCGAGTGCCAGTTGTGTAAAAGGATGACAATCATCATGGATAGCAAGGGATCCTACAGAGTAGAAAAATGAAGGGTGTGAGCATTTGCCTCCTGTGTGTTTGTGTGTAGGGGGGGTGAGGGGCGTGAACAACAAACAATGAAAACTTTATACAGCATCTTTTATAGACGTGATATTGCAGAAATATCTCTTGTTATTTTTTTTAAACAATTTATGCTGGTATACTCTATACACTGGCCCTTTATTCGATGAAATTATTGCATTGTAGGCTTGATTACACCTCCCATATAACGAAAAGTCACCATAATATTCCCATAGGCGCCTATAGAGATCTGTTTTTAAAGAAAATCCTGTAAGGACTTTTCCTAGTAGTTGTAGTGACGTTATTGTTCCTTATATTGTATTTCTTATGGTATCCTGGACCCACTGCACGTGTGGTGAGTCAGCATGGAGTAATAGTGCTTTGTAGTATTTTATCTGCTGTGGCATCGTTAAATATTCCTGTAAGTAGAGTTTTTTTTTTATGTGATATCTCTATAAATATCTATCGTAGGATTACTATAGGTTCTTTTTCGTCAGGAGGCTGCTTTTACTTCTCTGGAAATCAATCGCTGTCTGATTTTTCGTCTTTCGACGTGACGGTGGCGTGATTGTACAGTCCCTGTGCCATCAGGTGCAAGGCCAGACTGTTTTTAGTGCCGCTGGCCTTCTTGATTTTGGCCCTTTTGTTCTGAAACCAGATCTTGATCTGGGATTCGTTCAGGCCCAGTTCCTGCGCCAGGTTCTGACGCCTCTGCTCCGTCAGATACCGATTTGTCTGAAACTCCGATTTTAGTCTTTGCAGCTGTTCTGCTGTGAAGGCCGTCCGTGGTCTCTTGTCCTCTTTGCTGGTCGTTTTCTTCTTTGGTTTGCGAGATCTCGGCCCTGTATGGGAGATGGGAGATGGGAGGTGGGGTTCGGAGACACACACACACACACACACACACACACATTGGTTTGTCAGCGTCAAAACGTGGTCATGTCCAAAAATAAATAAATATTTACGCACAGTAAACGTAAAGATAAGGACTTTGTAAACTCAACAGAGTACTGTTTAAGATTTTCTCATTTAAAAAAAAATCACCAACATATTAGTAGTACACAATTCTTCGACTTTGCATTTAAATCAGTCTCTCCAAATGTGTGTAAAACACGTGCGTAAAGTGGATTTTTGTACGTATCAAACTTCTTTTCATCCCCACAATATACAGAGTACACAAACAGCTATTTATATGGGTGTTGGATTAATGTGTCTTCATATATATATATATATATAATATATATAAAAAAGTGCCATTTGATGCTTTTTGAAAAACTTGAAAATTGGTTGTAAAATGTTGACATTGGAGAAAACACTCAAGAGGCATAAAAACTCTCCCCTCTTCCTTTCTTAAACACATACACACGTATAGACGCACACATCGCGCACGCACACACATTCTGAGCGCACACCGACACTGTCTATAGCAATAAGGAAATATCAGCCAATAAGACGACACATGGAAAAGGCATCGCTGCTACAGCTCTGTCGCTGTTTTGCAGGTTAGCTGAAAACCTGGATCAATTTCAGCGCAGCTACTTTGCATTTTAGTTTTTTGTGGCCCACTTGAAAAGCTCCTCAATGGACGAACGTGAACAGAATCTGAGCAGCGCACATTAATTTTCCATTTGGATGGAGGCCTATTTGGTGGAGCTGGTGAGCGTTTGGTCGCCTCCTCCAAACAGTGTGGAAAACATGCACAATACGGGTCCAGCCTTTATGCTCATGAATCAGCGTGTATGTTGTTCTTCTTCTTTTTTTTTTCGTCGAGCATACCATGTAAAAACTGCAACTCTACAACTCGTAGTAGTCGCCTACGCCACTATGTATGGCGTTACATAATGCATGAGAACAAGTTGTACTCCACTTTTGACAGGCAAGAAAATAGAGTATAATAATACCGCTACAGGCTGAGATGGGCTTTTCTGCGTTTTCTTATAAATAAAGATTACAAATAGCCCAATACCAGTGAGCTCAAAACAGACCAGTATGTGCACGAGCCACTGGAGCGATCGTTGTGAAAAACATATTTAATTCACCCCAAATACATTTTCTATAACGCTTTCTAATGGGCAAGAAAAAAAAACATCACGACAAGTACACCAAATATTAATTTGTAGGTTTTCTGGATGTCAAGCAGCCTATCAGCGCGCGTATGTTTACCATATGTAGGACCCAAGTATTATCATATTCATAACCCGAAGAAATATGCTAGAAGCCTTCATGGGAGCATTTTAGTGAGACGAAATCTGTGCACAGCAGTTCCAAAAATGTGCCATTTTTATGGTTTTTGTGGAGCATTTAAAATGTGACGATTTTAGAAAGTTTCTCTTTAAAATAACATTTCTTCTTTGCATTTTAAAATTGTCCTACTTGGACCGAAAAGCTAGTTTTAAAATTATATTTGCGTCTGATATTTTTTTTTCTACGTGCTACAAAGGCACGCTGTTTGTGTAATCTACCTCTAAAATTGTGTCTTGCGTTTGATGCATTTATTAGAAAATAAAAACTAAAAAAATCTAAGGCGATTTAAATTGAGTAAATTCTCAGTGTGCGCTGCGCAGAGCGGTTCGCTCTACTCTACTATAGCGAGAAGTCGGTCAAGGCATCCGGGGTCAGTGTTACGGGGTATTTCAGGTTACCGAGAATACGGTATAGTAAAATGCATGCACCGTGCCACCAACCTGAAGAAGGCCTGTCCGAGTATCTGGTGCAGTACACCCAGGCTGGCCACAGCATTTGCTGAGACGTGGCTGGGTTTGAGCTGGCTTGGGAACTGTCTGAGTCTGAGCTTAGGCACTGGTCTGCATTCTCCCCGCGGGGTTTCAGGGGCTCCTCGGCGGCTATAGCGGGCTTCTTGGCCCCGGTAACCGTGTGTGGAGTGGAGGTCCCCTCTGCCGGCACCGTGCTCCCCACCGGCTCAGTCTGAGGGGCGGCGGGGCTATTGTGGCTCTCCCGCGATGCCGGGCTACTCTCATCTCGGTTTGCGCTCCCGTCCTTTTTCCGCCCGAAATCCGGCCGCAGGATGTTGTCGATGAAGAAATTGGTGACCCGGTGAGGAATCTGCAGGTTCCCCGGCGCCTGCAAGAGGGGGAGGATGGCTCTGTTGGATTCATCCGCCGACTCCTGCCGCTCCACCACATTTCTGTTGCCGTGATCATTTTCTTCCATACTGATTCACTTTCTCCGCTTTACTCTCTTTAACCCCTTTATCGCTCTCACCGCAGCAGCGAAATTCGCAAGAACTTCGGGGAAATTAGACTGCAAAAAACTGCACGCGTAAAATAAATAAAAAAATAAAACTCAAATACTAGTGAGTGTCTTGGACACCATGCAAAGCCTTGCGGTAGTGTCCTCTGAGAAAAGCATACTTTTTTGACATATATTCCTCTCAATCTCGGATTACTATCGTTGAGCTAAAACATTTGCCATTTGCGCACTGTCCAATTTCGTGTTATCCGATTTCGGTGTGCCCAGCAATGCCTACACCTAAACTAAACTAAGGGTAAATAAAGAGGCTCCTAAACTGATGCTCTAATACTCTCACTCTGGAGTTTTGTTCTTATTTTCAATACGAGCCCCCCGAGTGACGTTTTCCCACCGTCCTCCCAGACACGTGCCTTGGACCAATAGGAGGGCAGAAACTAGGCCATGTGACTCAGGCTCCAGAGCAGTCTACAAACGCCCATCCTCGCCTTAGTAAAGCGAAAGAGTCCGAGACTAACGGAGAAGAAGCCTAATTTAAATCCAATGCATGCGCCCAGATACTCCCAATATTTCGCCCGTGTTGATGCACCTGTTACTTATTTTATTTTTGGGGGGGTTGTTAGTTATGAATTGAGAACACGATGCACATCGGTTTGTTGTTGAGCGTTAAAACAATAGGAGATTGAAGCATCGGCTGTCACAGTGAGCTGAGGGGACCCCCGGGGTTCCTTGCTTGCAGGGCAGGCGGGGATTCCCAATAACATGAGGAGAAGCATATTTTCACTGCTTTTTAACATGCCATTGATAAGAAGTATAATTCCCAATATTTTCCACGTGCCCGCGCTGGATATAGTTTCATTTAAACACAATAACACCTAAAATCTGCTCATATGAACCCAAATGAGATAATATGCTACTAAAATAGGTTGAATTGCCTAATATTGGTCTATTTTGGGATGTAATTTGAAGACGTATCTTGAGACAACTGCCATTTGTTGTATTTGTATATCACACTTTATCTGAAATTATATGTTCCAATAAGATCCATAAGGTTAATTTGACTTAGAGCAACTTAAATCAGTTCGTCCTGGCCAAGGTTAAATGCGCAAAACACTACTACTCTACTAGCAGGTCTAAATGCTTACAGTTTGACATAAGCGTGGACTAACTGTTTTTTTTTTCTGCAAAACGCAAATTAATCTCCTAACATTTATCTTTCTTAGCCCCTAGCAACAGCACTTTCGTGTTTAGTTTATTAAGAAATTTAACCACTCTGATCTTCAGGATGGTCTGACGCGTCATGTTGCTTTCAGTCGCATCATAATTGGCAACAAAATGCATCAAAATCCCAAACGTGACAACCAAAGAGTCTTCCCTGTCTGATTTCAAACGCGCAGAGATGTGTGTTGAGGATTTTGATGTTCTCATGTTCGCCTGTCGTGACGCTGCGCTCGACCAAGAACTGGGTCAATATCCCTTTAAAAGAAATCAGTGATGCAAACAAACTGTTTTGTGCGCGGTGCTCGGGATACAGAGTCGCGCCAAAGACAAAACTTTGGGTAACTTTGCTGACCGCCACTAAGTTTGTATTTCTCCTCCCAGGAAGGCACCGGCCAGCGAGGACGCCACAGACTGCTCTCCGCTGGCGTTTGAGCAGGGGCTGCGCGTAAAAAAGGGAATCGACGAGAACATGAGGAGCAGCGAGACTGACACTGAGTGAGGAGTATTTGAACAATTCACTTAGAAAAACTTTTCTTTCTTTTTTTTCTTTTTTCTTTTTTTTTTTTAATGACTAGTATCAGCCATCGTGTTGTCCTCTAGTTTTCTGGGAGTGGAGCATCTTAGATACACATTTTTAATATGAATTCGGGTTAAGTTGATATGATTATTTTGCCATCACATGCCGATCAATAGTTATGGCTTTTGGTTTAGTTTGAACTGTGTTTTTGGAAACTGTGAAGGTTGGCTCAGTTGTAGTGTCCAAATCTGATTTAGTTTGTATTTGTGCCAGGCCCTGTAATTTAAGCTCGCTTGTCTAACTCAGGTTTTGTCTTGCGAGAAAGATCAAATCGTGACTTTTCACTCGTTAAACACACTCTTTTGGGAAATCGCAAAGCAATTATGTTGAAATATTTTTAACTTTTTTTTTTTTTTTTTTTTGTTAAATCTCGGTCTGTGTTGTTTGGGTTGCATACATTAACGCAAATGTTGTGCAACATCACATGCTTTGCATATTTTTTCATTTGAAAACAATTTATCGCTTTGTGATAATACACATTTTACATATTTTTTATATCACAAAACCTACCTGAACCGCACCCTCTGCTCCTGTCTCACATGTCTCCAACACAAAGAACCCCGTCCAAACAGGGAAAGTTGAGAGTGAAAGATGTAATTAGACAGGCCACTCTCATGCTGCGATTGTTTCTCACTTGTGAGGGGAAGCGCAGATTAATGTTGAGCGCTAAATAAGCAGCAGACAATGGACTCACAGACAGGCCGCTACCGCCTGGGCTTGGCCTCTAACCCCACAGCAAAACATGGATGTCTGGAGGAAATGACACCATTTCAGGCTCTGAATTATAATACGAGCCTTTGTGCGCTGCGGAGTGCACATTTTATTACACCAAATAGTTTCATATTAACTCACAAAATCCTATTTTTCTTTAAAGTGAAATATCTATTTATATTTCCTCTAGACTATACCGTAAAAACGCAATTTAAACACAGAAGGCAGTTGAAATCGATTCGGGGGAATTCCTTTTAGAAAAACACCCTAACAGGTGAAACGGTAGCGTAAAGAAGTCGTCTCGTTGTGACGCAGTTCTTAGACCCAAAACAAGCTTTTGTAATTATCCAGTTAGAAAATAATCCCATTTTCGTGTCGCAACAGACCCACTGTCCTGCTGTAGGCCAACGTGTGTTCCGTTTGGAATGACTTATTTTTAGTTTACACTAATGAAAAGACGAAATCAATTCCTGCTTAGTTGAATAGTTCATTTCTGTGGTTTGAACATTCACGGGATTTTTGCCACCGAATTTCCAGGCTGTGGATGAACCATATTTCTTCGGTAGTTTGTCCTGGTTGGTTGAGGGTTAAAACAGTGCTGTAGTGGAACAAACGATTAGCATATTGTTGTTTTTGTTTTTGAATATAGCCAGGTATTGATTTACGCATGTGTATGCGTCTGGTGGTTCCATATTTTATACACGTTGCCTTAGTACCATGTTTAGCTATAGGCATGGGTACACTGCTTTGGTCTATATAAGCTATTTGGACGCTTTAATGATGCCACTACATATTATTTAGAATACTTGAGTGTCGTTTTTTATTTGCACAGATACCAGTGTAATTTTACATGGAAGCTTTCATGATGATTCTGCCCGACTCTGGGCCTGCTGTCCAGACGCGGTAAAATGCGCACACAAGTAAACAGTAATAGCCTATGCGTTGTTTTTGCTTGGGGTATTATCTAAAAGCTTACTATATCAATATGTGTAGTAAGTGTGCGATTATAACAGACATTATATATATTATTGTGTATTTTGACAACACACGGTCCAGTGTTCAAAAGCCATGCAGCTGTTTTCAGAATGCTGTTTCTGAAAAGCCAAATTTTAAACCCAGTTACTGCGATGAGTCACAAGCCCCGTCTGCAATCATTCCCCACTTTGAACACAAATGCACTTCCCATATGATTTACTATAATTTGCTTCAGCACAGTGTTCTCCAACCAGCCGCCATCACGCCCACGTTAAAGCAATAATCAAACATGTGAAGTTTTTAGAAAAGGGAGTCACCCAGACCTCAGTTTGTCTCTTTATTTTCACTGTGTTAAAAGTGTACATTGGGGGTGCCGCCTTATTTTTAAATACGGGCTGGATAAGATAGTTATTTCTTATGATTATATTCTGTTCTTGTTCATGGAAGCGGGGGAATATTGATTTTCGTACATGTCATGTCTGTCAGATTCTGCTAAATAAGTAAATGCTTCCGTTTTCTTCTCTCCTCTCTCGTGTTTGTTTGAGAAAAATCACTGGAGCATCTCCTGATTTGCAGGAAAGGGTTAATATTCACTGAATTTGAATGCATTTTCTATTTCATATTCACGTATAGCTCTGGACCCCTCCCTTCTCCTAACGCACGCACATATATACACGCAACCCTCCTGCTGGTATAATCAATCGCATGCATTGTGCGCATGTGCCCTGTCCTTGAGCTATAACCTATTTTTTTTCCTCTGTATTTTTCTGGGTAGGATTGTCTTATACGTCACCAGCTCTCAGTACTATGGAGTACTACAAAAGGTGACGCGCAGAAGGAGGATTTGTGAATGGACGCCGTGATGTGTGCCAGCTCACAGATCAGAGGGCGGTGGGACCTCTGCAGATGCACCCTGCGCGCCCCCTCCATCCCACCACCCCTCCCTCCAGATGAATGGGGGTCTAGATATCAGCTCTGTCACCATTGCAGGGGTCGGACCAAATCCCCGGGCTTCCTGTGCCTTTCAAAACCTGAAAGCCCGTCTCTCCTATTTGATGATTCTGTATGATTTTTGTTGTGCTTTTGTGGGCCTGGAAGCTCGCTGCCCCCTGTTTTTCATCCCGGGTCAGCCAGGAGCATAGCAGCCGAATTAGAAAAGATCAGAGGCGGGCCTAATTGCGTGTAGTCGAGTAAAATGCAGAAAGTCAATCAATTTAGGATGAGTCCAAAATAAATGTTGAAATCACGATTAAGGAGTTACACCTGTTTACTACGCTCTATTGTCTATGGTTTTCCATGAGGCAGAAAAGATAGCAGAGCATGGATCATGTGCATTTAGATTATAAACAAAAAAGCTATTTTTTTTCTACTGGAACGTTTTTCGTGTTTGTTTTTTGCACCTTGCATTAAGAAATCTCTCCAGCGTAATACACAAACTGCTCCGTACAGCAAATTTTACTGCATTTTTCCCCACCAGTAGTACTCGAAATACTGCAGTGTTTTTTTTTTTTCAAAATGGGATGCAAAGTTTTAGCTTTTTATTTTTAACTTGTTGTGAGGTGCAACTTCTCAAAATCAGTTTTTCTTGTTCTTTGCACTAGAAACTCGGTTTCCACATAGGAACACAAGCCCCCCTCTCCTATGTATCCATCGTCGTTATAGAAGACGTCTATATATTCGTCTATATTTTTTTCTTTTCCTGCTTTGAATGTGTTTACAGAGAAATCCTCTGGAGTCGCCACTTGCGGACTTTGGGGCTGCTGAATCTTCTGGTTTCAGCCCTTTATGGGTTTTAATAACTCTTAATCCGTCTGATCGGTCTGGCGTAGATAAGTCTCATTTGAATTGGGATTGTTCTTAAGGAGCGGCTCGTATTTCTCCACAGAAGTCTCAAACAGAGCTTAGCACAAACAACTGCACCACCCCGAGCGTAATTAAGGCCTCAGCTAAATTAGACGAAGACTAATTGAATGCAGTTGAGTTCCCATCAGCAAACTCTATAATACTTTACTAATGTGAGGGAAAAGAGCCAGTTGATTATTATCATTATTATTATTTAACGTTTTATTTAACGAGTATTTATTTGTTGTAACCTTTCGTACAGAGTAATCATTTTCATAAAACTGAAAAGGGAAACTAAGTGGAAAACGTTTCTGTAGCTATGTGAAACTCAATAAAACCCACGGAAAATATATTTTAAACTGTGAAAAGTTTGTCTAGACAGTCTGGGAATGGATTGTGTTGTTCCATGTGGCTTGAGTAGTCGACATGGTACATTGCGCAAGGTTTAAAAACACATTTTAAATCGAAAATCGTGGCTAACAAACTAACAAGCCAATCACCTCTTGCCAAAAGTAGTCTATATAAGTGCATATAAACTACGCGAAGACAATTTAAAAGTTACAATAGAGACCTAGCTCCAGCAACGCAATGGAAGTCCCGCTTTACTCCACTATTTCTACGCTGATAACAAGCAAATCCCTGCTCAACGTGCAATTTTAAATCGTTGCCCTCCTCATTTAATTATTTTAAAATAAATCAGAGACACAGTTTATGGATCCATGTGTAATTGTTACATTGATGCCAAATTAATGGACTTAAAGGGTTAAAAAGAAAAATCAGATTTTAGAGGGGAAACACGCCCAAAAAAGGACAGGCAGACGAGTCACGTTTAACCTTGCAAAAGAAACGAAAATTCTTCTTCTTGACCAACAGTTTATATAAAATTGCGCTGCCTCATGTTTAAGTAAACGCGTAAAAGTTTTTTCAGAGTTTCTTTAATTAGACTCAGGGATTTTTTTTTTCGCAGACACTTTAAAGCCTCTGAAGCCCCCAGTCTACACGCCTGTATATAAAGCCCACAGTTATCTGCGTGACGCTCAACTGGTGTCAGGCCCACGTTCTTCTCCACGTACTGTAATTCTGCAGCTGGTCTGCGGGACTTTTCACATGTCGGGACGTCTTACTCCTGACAGCAAAGAATGAATTGCACGTGGTGGCTATATCTGTAAGGTTAATGGGTTTACATTCCCAGTCATACAGAACAAATAGGCTACCGTGCTGCATGGGGGGTGTTGGCAGGTTGAGGGAGCACTTATGAATGACCTCAAAGAAAAGCCAGTGTAATGTAAAAAGCGCCAAAAGCAGCAGCGGTGCGTCGCAGTTCACCTGATGTTCAGTGACCCCCATTCGCCTTAGCTCGGTGGCCCTTAAAATCTGTTGGGTCCTTGATGGTTACGCAGGATGCTTTACGGGTTTTGGATTGTCCGCATGCTTCCTGCACCTGTGCTTACACGAAGAAAACGGGAGCAAGTGGGAGATAGACAGGTGGAAAACACTTGCTGCAGTCTTTGTTGTCCGAGCAGCTTTACGCACACGCAGTTCGATTTAAAACAGGTGTAGTTTTTTTTGTTTAGAAGATCATCCTACAAATCAAAAAGCGCACAAAAGTTTGCATCCACTATATCCCTGCAAGTGTGTTCCCAGTAATTAAATTTAGATTATCTGTGGCCAGTTTGGATTTTAACTGTCTGGAAAAGTTACACACTTAGTGGATTTAATGGAGGGGAAAAACAGGCACCGCCATCAAGTTTTTTTTTCTTTCCTTTTTCAGATCTCAGTTCAACCGAAATGAGAGAAACAATTCGTGTTATGTATTTGTGTCCAGCTTGCAACTTTAATTATAGTGGAAGGAGGTCAGTCATAAGTGGTCACTCGACCCCTCTCCCTGTGTGGCATCTCGCCCTTTGCCGTTAAACTCGCCAAAATAGTGCTGGACTCCCCTGAAAGCGCCATGTGCGACAGAGTCCCTTTCACCCCTTGCGCACCTGAGTTGTTCTTACCCCCCAGTAGCGGATATGTTGAGAATTTGTCACCTATCGGTCGTATGGGTTTGTCACAGGACATTTTAGGCGCACTAACTTTCCCAGATGGCTTTAGCCTGCCAAGATATGTGCACTTCTCAGCAACGATAGCCTGCAACCCCGTTGCTAGGCCTACTAATGAACACTAATTAAAACATGACAAACATCGACCTTTAGTGCATCCCAAGTAAGACTGCGAGCGTAATTTACATTCATATTAAGTCTTAATTTTCTGACAACATTTAAGTAGGTGACATATATATTATATGCGGCCTGTAAGGCTGTTTTAATTTACTGCAGATCAGTGTTATTTCATCCCTGTAGAGCATAAAGCAAGAGTGCAAGAGCTGATTTTTAGGAGGCACAAAATGACTGAATCGATGCTTTTCATATTTAAAGTATGCTTCATTTAAAGCCCAGCACTCCAAATAGAGTTAATCTTCTTCAATCTTGAATCCAGATTTTATTATTTGTTAGGAAGCGAAAGAATGAGCATAGATATTGACCCGTGGTGTAAATTTTTAGTCTACTCTCTGTTTGTGAGTACAGAAATGCAGAATTGTTACCTTTGCAATGGAAATGCTCACCTTGATTTATTCCATTACCTTTTCTTCAGCTGCTGTGATTATTCTTACTAGCCTGGTCGATTTACAGAGTCTGATCTGGGCTGTAAGATGCACTGTGTGTGTTTAATTTACACCGGGAAGGATTTGTTTGGATGGCATGCATAATGTGGCATCACCTGAGGTTTATGCTGTCATTTTATTATTGTCCTGCGGAGGAAGAAGAGGAATCAACAGGAATGCTACACAAGGCTGAGCATACTGACTGAGCTAAATCCCACATGACATAAACTGTTGTTTACACTTTTAAACACAATTCTGTGTCACTCTGTTGAATGCGATTTTATGTCAGTGCCTTTTTTTTTTAATTTTTTTTTTTTCTCCCTGATTTAACTTAGAACTCTGGAGGAGTGACCAACAAAAAAATCACAAATGAGTAAATGGAGAAGAGGTGTGGAGGGATCATTTCACCCTCAGACAGGAATACGCAGAGAAGGCAGAGAGCAGCCTGAGACTGCCATTTGAATGGGATCTGAGAGGTAATTTGAGCTAAAATGGAGTCCACTTCTGAGCCACTCACTCAGCCCCCCCATGGCATCCACTGTAATTCATTATTCCTGGCCAGCACTGGGAGAGGCAATGAGTGAGGGCAGAGGACAGGAGTGGACCCCGCTCTGGTGTAATGAAGACTCAGTAGACCTAAACGACTCGCACACCCACACACTTGCGTGGACCCGCGCACACACACACAATTTTTCATTATATATCACAGAGAGCGGGACATTAATGCCGCTGAAGACCTTTTGGCAGAGAAATAAAAGTGCGCAATGATTTTCTCCACACTCAATCCATTTCATTGACCTTTTCTAGCATGCATGTGACTCTGGCTGCTCACTGCAGAGTGGAATACATATTCCAAGAATAGTATTCTGGCCGTTGTTTAATACATTTTCTTTATGAATTTCAAAATTGTGTTCATGATGGGTTTGGGGGGAAATCAGATTATAAATTTGTGATTTTTTTTTTTTTTTTTTTTCATATGCAGTATTCATTGATAGGACATGCAGCACATAGACACAAATACTTTGTTTATCTTGGATCTGCCTTTTATTAATTAAATCTGTTAAATCTGTTGTTGTGTTTATTTCTATAGATCACTTCAGTAGGTTAAACGTTACAGCACTAAAAGATCAGGCCCCTCAACGCATTTCTGTTCCTTGTCCCTCCACTAGGGGTCCATAGATGTCCAGACAAGCTGCGAGGATAAATACTGTCATCTGGTGGCAACAAAAGCCATCACTACCGAGTAGACAGCATTGTAAGCTTACACCATGCTGCTTGGTTTACTTCTCCAGAACGTATGTATTTGAACAGCTTCTCATTTCTCACTGCCACAAAGAACCTCAACACTCGTTTAGTTTTCAGCACCAGCACTAGATGTTTAGTTTAAACTGGATCCATTAACAGAGAAACGAGCATCAGTTTAATAACAGACAGGGAGCATGAACAAGTCGAGCACTGCCTATGTAACCGAGTCTGAGAGATTTTAAGTGTTTGTGACAGGCAGAGTGAGATGACAGGAAGTTTACCACTGAGATGTGTGTTCAGAGGACGGCAGGCCACCGCTGTTCAGTTCTGCTGCTGGAGCAGTCCTGCGTTCCTGTTAACACAGAAGTAAGGGTGACATTGTCTTACCTGATCAGATCTTACTTCAGTGTGTTAAGTAGTATTTCCTTGTTTTAGGTCAAGGTGGATTGAGGCTTTATGGAGTTTAATTCAGTCCTTTGACTCCCCTCCCCCCAACCCTAAGATAACTACTGGGGTAGGAAAAGAGAAAAAGAAATTAAGCTTCAAAAATGGAATATATTAATTAGTGGAAATGTGCACCTTTTATGAGCTCTGAACAGCTGCTGCTTTATATATATACACTACCATTCAAAAGTTAAGAGACACCTTATCATTCATTTCAATGAGAAGGTGTACCAATCTTTTGACTTATTTATATACATATGAAACACGTGGCAAGCAGGTATCTATAAGGTTAACAACCACTGGTTTAATAATGTTTTAATGCAACATCATAAACACAAGGCAGTAAAAAGTATAATATTTTCCCTGAAATGTTGGAGCATAAAATGGACATATTCGAGATTAACTTTCTAAAGCTACAAACTGTTGAAGGTGAAAAGCAATTAGTGTACAAACGTCTCAAGATTTCGTCTAGTATTGCATATCAGAGTGTTTTCTCGGCGTAAATGTGAATGTTCTTTCCTGTGAAAACATAGTTTTTTTTAACATAGCCCCACATCACATCAATTTCTTAAGACAGACCTTGACTTATTATGGAATCTTAAAAATGTTTTGCCTCTCATCCAAAAGTCCTCTTTAGTTAGTCAGAACTTTAAACGGGGATATACTACTACACTCACTATGCCATATCGGTATTAGTTACTCTATTATTTTGTTGTAAGTTATAATAATAATAATATAATGCCTCTGGTGCACATTAATGCTGCGTCTACTAAGATATATTGTACTGGATTATCAAGAAGTTGCATTTTTGCAGGTTAACGTATCAAATGTGGCAAAAAGTTATTGATTTCCTTCTTGTATTGCCTATGTATTAAGTTATTTTTTTTTCTCTCTCTCTTGCTACTAGACGTTTTCCCTCCTGCGATCAATAAAATCTAATCTTACATCATCTTGTGTACCATGATCTGGATCACTCAGAAAGCTCCACCAAACATATTTTCTCACTCACTTCAAGAAAGACAATCGTTTAAGACCTTTAACAGCTGCAAATGGTCTTATTTGAGTTGAATCCTTTGTATTCGCGTTTACTGTCAGTTGACTCGTTGCATCAAATTAGAGGTCGAGTAACGGTACTGCCAACAGATGAAAACGGTCTCCGGGAGTGAACCTATAGATGGCGCAGATCGATAGATGTGATGGGCCCTGACTTGTCTTGTGGCCTTGAGGGAAGGATGGAGGGAGAAAGGGGAGAGAGGGGAGAGGGGGCACTTTTGGCAATGGGGAGGTTGCTCTAATGGAGTCTTTCAGTTTGCTGTGCCTGGAAATGAAAGGAGGTTGAAGCCTGGCCAATTACTCTGCCTGAGAAGAGCAGGAGACAGGGAGAGGAGGGAAAGAGAAGAGATGGCGTGTGGCGCTGGATCGCTGCCCCATCAGAGACGAGCAGGAAAAAATACATAAGATAGAAGCACAACAGATACATAGATGTGCAGAGAGCCTCCCAGAATGAGGGGTTGATTCAGAATAGCCCACAGATATTGGCCCCACTCCCAGAAATTTCCCCCCCCAGTGCAAAAGGTTAACTGTCAGTCCCCCGCTAGGTATAAATAGAAGTCTACCCTCCAGAAAGGCGTGTTCAGAGAGGGGATAGACAGAGGAAGGAGGGGGCAGTTCCTCATGATCCCTGTGACACACAGAGGAAGGAGGGGTGCGTTCAGTGTTTTTTTTTTTTTTTTTTGGGTGGGTTGGTCGGGGAGGGTCTTGCAGAGAACAGGAAAGAGACGGAAGATGCAGCCAAAGACATTGTAATGGCTCCGGAGGCTCCGGGACAAAAGAGCGTCCTCATCTATTCAACTTGGCCGTCACAGCAGACACAACAAACGCCATCATCAGCGCCCCAGAAAGCTCCATTTCAATTGAGCTGCGGCTGCATTTTGACACCCAAATAAAATCCATTGTTTTACTAAATCAGCTGAAATGTGTAATTAGGCCAGAGGCAAGTAATCGGTTTAATTACGTGTGTTGGTATCGGACAGTGTTAACCGACACAAGACCAGGGCCAGCCCCGTACAGAATGTGGCCTTCATTAATACACCTTTGTTCTGCCTACTGTGACAAGTCAAAATGTCTACCATGAAAGAGATCTCCTCATCTCATATGTCCAATAATATATATATTTTTATTTTAAATCCTGTAATCCAGACCCACGTGTGAGTAACAATGATACACAGACGTCCTTGGTGGATGTTTTTGTTTAAATTTTATTTTTCACTTAAATCCAGGGTAGCAAAAACGATACACAGTTGAAATATCAGACACACAGAGACTCTTAAACATTGAAACAAAGGGTGCTTCACCACCTCAAAAAAAAAAAAATAAAGCTTCCTCTTCAGCTCAACACACCTGAATGTGGGCAGATTCGACCTGACGTGATCTGCCACAGAAAGTATTTTTAAAAAAATAAATCGTGTCTCCTTCCATAATGCTACTAAATAAGATTTGTACAACAGTTTCACACAATGTATTTTTTTAATGCTGTCTCTCTGCTGAGAGTCATTGGTATTGACTCCAAAGGCATGTAATCTGACAAAAGTTCACAAAAAAATGATGTTATTGCTTTTTTTGAAGTATCCACACTGCATATACTTACAAGTTATATATATGTATATTTTTTTCTTTTTTAGCCTTTGTCAGAAACAATGAACAAGGAAGAATAATCGGCTCATGTATAGTCTGATTGCACTTAATCCTCTAGACCCCAAACACTAACATACAAATAGTAGGTCTAGTCTGGTAATACCTGTCTGATGACATAAGAAAGCCATTATACATACAAGCAGTAATGTCATTACGTTTATACAAGTGAGAAAACTAAACTGTTATAGTGACAAAAGCACTACATTCTATAATACACAGGCAATCACAGATTGCAAATCTTAAGTAATAATGTCCTGCCTTCTCCTTTCTTCGGTGTATGTTCCCAAACTATTGTCTCTGGTTGGAAGTGGGAAAAGTTTACAATCACACACTAAAACATTTGTCTCAACGGGAATTCAAAGGATCATTTTACGTTTAGAACCTCGTTACAAGGGTAAAAATACATCAGAAAAGTGTTTTTACTGGTTTCCTTCACGTACATTCTTTCACAACACGGCCCACATTGGTGGCTTGTGTTAACTCTGCACATGTGCACATTGCTAACATTGTTTTCAGTCCAGACTAATGCGTTGATGTCGTACTCCCCCCAGCTTTCTTTCATACTTAGAACAATCCACTCTGCTTGTCTGGAACTAATCCGAAACAGACAAAAAGGTGTCGGAGTACTTTGCCCCCCCCCCCCCAAAAAAAAAGATCTTGTACGAACAGAAAGCTGTGATTGAATATGATACTGAAGAGCTAAAGTAATTTGCATTGAATACTCCAAATACTTTAAAGCTACCCTGTGGAACGTTCTGCTCCCCCTGCTGGCAGTAAGAATAATTACACTAACGCTGTCAATACAGTCCAGGGTACCTTCTCCAACGAGGTAAAGACACAAGAGACGGTAGTTACATTTGTAACTCTAGTTTCTTCTGCATACTCCTGGTTGTTGTAGGCTACTCGTCTCCATCGCTAAATTTGCTAACCTCTTCCGCTCTGGCAAAACATTATTGCTGGTTGCCACAGCCACCAGATTTAGAAACTTAGGCATGAAGAGTTTTAACTCTCCACAATGTAGCTTTAACTCGCCCCGTATGTCTCATACATCCCAAGCACGGATTGGTAGTTAACTAAATGGCACTTCTTACTCGTTACTCACTTCCTGTTTGTTTACCGTCTCCAAATTAATATTTTTGGAAGCGTTCTGTTTTTGTCTCACGAATTACATCCGGAAATCAATACCTGTCTCGTTTCTGCACACTACACACGTAGCTAGAACCAGCAAGCATGTTGTTTGAGCTTTTTAAGCTTATATTAAACAAACTTAGTTCGCTGGTTCCCACTGTTCTCATCTCATCAAGAAAGCAAACTATTTTATCAAAATATCAAACTACTCTTATCAAAATCCATCATTTGTACCATTTGGTTTGGGATCACTGAAAACCTAAAAAATAAATACTTAATTTGGTTTGATTGGGAACATACATCCCCCTTGTGTCACAGTGATTTCACTGAGGCCACTGAGTACATTTCTATGTGAGAGTGAAGGCGCGTATTGGCCCACTCAAACATTATTTCCCTTTTGTGATCATAATATAATCAAGCTAATAATAAAAAAAAAGACATTATAGTACCCCCTCTCATGTCTTCTCTGCTATGGCCGGGACAGATCCACCGTAAAGCACTCCGTAAAATGAAACCAGTCCACTGTTCACTTCAAATAAGAACACGAAAAAAGGCAAACACTGTCCTCCTGCTTAGTGTAAAGGAAGCCTCACTGCTAATGGAGCAGGACAGAGTCGGGAAGGAGAGGTTGTTTGGCCGCAAGGAGGCGCAGAGGACATGGCACGTTAGATGAGGGGCTTCTCTAACTTGCACTTTGTTATGAGAACAAAGGATGGAGTCAATACGACGAGTCCTTTTTCTCCGGCTTTCTCTAAAATTCGATGCTTTTCCATCTTTCTCCTCTTCTGTAGTTCAGTTTTAGTCCATGTGGGGTTTCTCAACTCCACCCTAGAGGAAAACAAAGAAGGTGTGTGTTAGTAATGTGTCAACCAAAAGTCCCAGCCAAAAACAGTCAACTTTTGAGTATATGAAGTTGTTCAATCTAAGTTTGTGTATTGTCTCCAGCTATTGTGATCTTGTGGGATTTGACAAGGCTTAACACCCTAATGTGACTCATTCAACACGTGAGTCAAGTCAAGTCAGTCAGTAAGTTTCGGTTTCCGGTAGACTCAAAACTGCGTCTGAAATTTTTGGACACCAACTTCCTGATATTTAAATTAGCTGCCTTAAAGGGAAATGGGGACATACTGCTTTTCCTTTAACTCCTCTTTACCCATCACAGCACATTTTAAATTCATTCACGCACATAGTGTGTACGGCGGTGTATTTGGTTGTCAACTCTAATTCGGCTCTAAATCAGCCTTTCAGTTTTAAACAAATCTACTGAGTACAAGCTCCATTCTGGTAAACAGATTGTCTGGCTTGAACCCAAAGCAAAGGACCAAAATCCACCAAATAAATAACAGTTTAGAAAAAGAAACAGTCTCATGTCCCTCCTGATCCTTCTCATAAATGACCCACTCGAGCGTAAGCAAAAAAAAAAAAAAAAAGCGCAGAACAAAACCCTGGCTTCAGACTTGTGCCAACATTCCTCAGGCCTCATCACAAACAAAAACAACAAGTAGCAAATGACCCTCTGGTCAGCCGAGTCCTGACTGGCTCTGTGTCTCGCCATGACTGTGAAAAACAACAGCTCTTAATCTGCTTTCACGCTTTCACTGAGTCAAACTGAGGCAGTGACGGGACTCTCACTTTACAGACAGAATGAGGTGAGGCTTCTGGGCAAAGCTTAATGAAGACATCAAAGCTGACGTGATGGGATAATTATGAAGGAAGGGGAGGCGTCCAATGCTCTTTGCACAAATTTAAACCTTCTGACAATGTTATCTGCCGCTGCTGAGCTTCGGCTAAATAATTGCATATAAAGTGCGCGTGGTGCTTTTGAAGCCATCATTTTGCGAGTTTAGACGGGGTTCTGAGGCGGCTACGGATGAATGCGGAGGAATATTTTGTGCAAACATGATTCAGTGTTTACATCTGAATTCCAACTTGGCAAATTTGAGAAGCGCCTGGATCGAGATCAAGGGTATCGCGTGACTGCTTTCTGCTGAAACACGCAGACATGACGCAAGCGGTGTAAACAAATAATTCAACCATAAGAGGAAAATTAAGAAGCCTTCTCACTGTTTACGTTTCATGTCTAGGACTAATATTCAGTGTACTGATACTGACATACATTATAAATATAAACGTCTTCTTTCTTATGCTTATTTATGGAGGCAGGTTTTTGTACGACTACATCTCTTAAATTTAAAAAGGATTTAATCTAAGGATAGAAAATTCAAGGCTAGACACAGCCTGTACAAGCAAAACTAATCTTTGGTACAGTAACACAGCTAATTAGCACTATTTAACCTACAGATTATGCTGTATGAGTTTCATGGTCATCGTTGTGTAAGTGTACAGCTCTAAATTTTGTAATTTATGTAATGGAGACAGAATATATTCTTGTCTACTACAGGCTGGAAATATCTCCTCAAAAGCGAGGTCAGCATTATTTCAGGATGGCAGCTGGTGCAGTATCACTAGCAGACGAAAACAGTAATATATCGGCCTTGGTTAACGTGGCCACAGTTAGAATACGAGAACCGAAGCTAGGGAAGTGCGCTCTTTAAAGCCACCAGCCTCCATTGACAAAAACAGTTGTTTTATTTTGCAGAACTCAAGAGTCGCTTGTGTATTGTGGTTTCGATCGATTCATTTTGTTTGTGCTATTGTGTTACTCTGATGCCTCAGCGCGTTAATTTGAATTCAAACTGACACCAGTCTGACAGCAAAGTCGCTCAGCGGTAGGCCAGCTATCCCTGTGATCTAGGAGGTAAAATTTGTGTTTTTGTCAATGGAGTCTGGTGACTCTGAAGAGAGCGATGAGGTGGCTTAAGTTTATTTAAGAAAAGGCTGTTGGACAGCAAGCCAAAGCAGTGTTAATGTGATAATATTGATAATAAGCAATGCGTTTCTGAGTGGGTCTTGTTTTACAAAGCAGTAGTGCAGATTGGTTGCTATGCTGATACTTCTCCAAACTGGGGTCACGCTGACCATCATCTCCGCGAAACATTGACTAAATGCTTCAAGTTACTTTAAGTTAACGGATTACGTATTACAAACAGTTGTTGAGTTTACCATGGCAAGTTGGCGTCCTATGTTACCAATGGTAACGCCGCCTGAGAAGAATATGCACGGGAGCCAGGAGCGTACATACAAGAAGTCAGGTGACGTGTACCTGGAAAAAACAGAGAGAGTTGTCAAATAACTGTCAATCACACAGAGTACATGAATTACAAGTCTCATGTCAACTTGTACTGTAGCTAAGGCTCTGGTTTAGCTGCTCCGTTTCTTACCCTGAGGGCAGGATGAAAGCAGAACCCCTCCCTCTTCTTTAGATATCATGTAATAATCCCATTACACCATTTCTTACAGTTACATTTCAGAATGAAACACAAGCTATAAAAGGCACCCCACAGACAAAATTGGATACACTAATTATCTCCCCTAATTCCTCAAGCCGTGTTTCAACGTTGTGAACTCGGCATGAGCTGCAGCTACTTTCTGAACCTCTTATCCGGGGCAAGTCAGCCGCCGTCTCAGCTGCACACTTCCCACGATATGCCGCTGATGCAGGTGGGAGGGAGGCCGTTAATTGGGCTCAAAGACACGAGCGAGGGGGGGACTGATGCACCTCAGTCCTTTACACATTCACAGACTTTTTGGAAGCAGTTAATATACCACCCTCACAGCTACGTGCAACACGTACACTGATCCAACAGACTTTTTTTTGTTGCTGGTGACATATGAAACCAAAAATTTGTGCTGACAAAGCACCGGTGGTTTTGTTTCCCCGAGAGTAAAAACTGAAGTAAGGCTTTCCATTGAACACTGTGTTGCAACAGAAAACTGGTAACTTACTGGTAAACTCCGTTGTAGACCAGCAGCTGTGTGATCACCGTGGCCAGGAAGGCAGTGGTGATGCCCAGGCCAAATCCGCTCCTGGAGCGGTCGAACGTCCACCACAGGCCCAAGGACAAAGCTGCCAGCGTGAGCGAGAGCTGCACGTTGTTGTCAATATCTAGTTTCTGTGTTACAGGAAGTTAAGGACAAAGTCAAATTGTATGATGCTAGCATTTGATTAGTTCTAACTCAAATATTTGTGCACAGGTCTAGCACCAAGTTCATTCCGAATGTCGAAACACTGCAGTGGGTCACCGCACTTGCTTGGCGTTTTGTCGGTGAATTTAGCTCGTGTTTTAACCATTTTAACTCATTTCGAAAGGATACAACACTGGCGTGGTTGATGCCGACGAACACGGCGATGCATCTCATGACGCTGGCCCACTCCCTCTTGAACTTGTGCGGCTCTCCCAAGTGGCTGTCGAGGCAGGGGTAGAGGAGGCCGACAACAGCTGCCAGGAGGGAACAAACAGACCCGAATTACACAAGATAAGCAGAAGTTCTGTGAAACGCTGAGAGAAGTGCACGTCACAGACCTGCTGTGAGGGATTAATTGCTGAACGTGCAGTTCCATAATTAGTACACTTTCTGCATGCGCGCTCAAAATCCACCAAAATCCAGGAAGATCTCAAGCTATTTGTTTTGCCTCTTAAACCTGTTTGACAATGGTTTCTTTTAGAAGTTTTGGAAAACTGATTTTATGAGTGACATACACGGAAAATACCATGGCAAATATATATATATAGGTATATATAAAGCTGCAGGAATAAGATCTTAACCAATTAGCGATTTAAATCCAACTAAATTGTTTTTCATGTCCCAGTTATCTTGATTAAGGACTTAAAAAACAACTTAATGTTTTACTCCACTTTACAAACATTAATAATTTATTGTAGGAAATAACTTTTTTTTTTTTTTTAAGTAGGCTATTTGTCCAGTATACCCTTCAAAAAAGTTCAAGTTGTAACCCTGCCAGTAATATCTGAATACAATTCTGTTGAACTAACTAATCAGTTGACAAATATGAAGTGTGGCAACACCTACTGTGTTAAGGAAAGAAAAGGTTAGAATATTTAATTGTTTTAACATTTAAAATATGAAGTGGATGCATTTATTTTGCTCTGGCAAACTCATTTTCAAGCAGTTATAGACAAGAGTTGATTGTTTTAATTTAAAAATAAACTATTCTTGAGGACCTGTGGTTCAAAACAAAACAAAAACAAAACACGACACAATAGGCGTGAACTAAGGCGTTAAACAAGTTATCACATGACAGCAAGACTTTGATGAGACATGGGGTGATGTCAACAAGCCTTCAGTACATAAGGCTACACCTCTTGTTTTCATTTTTTCT
Source organism: Mugil cephalus (assembly GCF_022458985.1). Lineage (NCBI taxonomy): Eukaryota > Metazoa > Chordata > Actinopteri > Mugiliformes > Mugilidae > Mugil > Mugil cephalus. The sequence goes on along the minus strand of NC_061787.1, from coordinate 8,472,678 downwards.
CCATCCCGCTGCACATGGGAGGAGGAGGAACCGGGCACGGATGCGGATCCTTTTTTTTTTCCCCTCTACAGTTTCCTGGTTCCTGGCTTGAAAAGCCCCGCCCCCTTCAGCTCACCCGTTATGACACCAGCCAATGAGCGCCCAGCTCCCCTCGTATCCGGCTGTTGCGACCAATCAGAGCGCAGGCATCTCTGCCATCCGTACCACGTCTGTTTTTTTTTTTATTTTTATTTTACCGACTGCCACATAAAACTCTAATATAACACTGGTGAAAAACAATGACGAATCGTGATTCACAATCACCTGATCACACACCAGTTGGTCACGGTGACTAGTGTGCAGTGAAAAGTTTTCATTTTGACATGTGACGTGTACGGTTTAAATTTGCACGATTACACTACTCACTGTGGCGCAAGCACAACCTACTAAGACGGGTTTCCGACTTTTACCGACTGATAATCCTATTTTATTTTACTGTTGTGTGTACAGTTTCCTTTTCTCTTAATAAGGAGAAGCTGTCGCACTATTAACCCCTCCCCTCTCGGCATTCTTTTGTCTCTAAATTAGCACCAAACTCCTGAAAACTTTGGCCAAAACGCCTTGCAGAGTTATTTCCTCTAAACACTTTTTACAGTAAAACTCACCGGCCGCTGTGCCACAGCAAGGTGGGATCCACCAGGCAGATGAGAACAAAGTTGTCATCACCTCCTCTGGAAACAGGGTGACATTTCTTTGTATCTGCAGCAAGTTGAGGACCAGGGCGAGGAACACCCCGACCGTGAAGAGGACCAGACCCCGGCGGATCAGGTTGGCGGTGCGGACGTGGTGCAGCGAGCCGTAGGCATTGCTGAGCACCGAGGTGATGATGGACATCATTTCTTCAGCTTTGGATGCCAACCAGTTCGCCCCAGATAAAGAGTGCTTAGTTTCAGCCTTGGATGAACAAGAGCAGCTCCAGCAGTGGTCCTCCAGTCTGGGCATTTGGCACTTTTCTGCAGGGGGGAAACATGACGGTGAGGGACGCGATTGTGCCAAGTTAAAGCGTTAAGTGCGAGAGGATTGTGATTCTTGGTCCTTACCTTGATCCCCAGGCAGTGTCTGATCCAAACAGAAACCTCCACTTCTGTTCATTCGCGCCTCTGCAGATGATGATGATGATGAGGATTCAGTCACTCCCTCCCTCGCTGTTGTTGTCCCTGCTCTTTTTTTTTTTTCGACGAGGAGTTCAATCACGTTGTTTGTTCACATCGTCGTTTAGCATATGCACACGGAGAGGGGGGAAAACGCGCACTCGGTGTTCCTGCTCATTCCACCGCTCAGAGCTCATACCAGGGACAGGAGCTTCCGCCGCAGAAAACAATCACAGCTGTGTCGGGTGAGAATCGGCAGCCAATCAGAGCGCGGCGGCTGATATGACGTGACGCCACCCCACCGCCTCCTCGTCCGGGACAGACGCACAAACCAGAGAGGCTGAAGTGAAAGTGGAAACAGAGAACTACTTTAAATGTCAAGAGAGCATTAGTAACTCTTGCCACGAAGAGCTATGATATAACACGACCACATAAAGGGGATGTAGCTGCATTCATTTTTACATATCTATATATGCATGTTGTTCTTCTTATTAAAATGCGTTTACCAGTCAAGAATGTTTCTAGGACAGAAACTTAAAATGACAGATTTGTGTCAGGCCCAAAGAAAATCAACATCAATCCGTCTTCAGCTGGTCCAGCAGGCTCGACCTGCGCAAAATAATGTCTTCCACATTTATACAGGCAGCCTTCGGGAAATGGGGTTAGTGGCACAACCCTTTATTCTGACGTTGGCAAGATAAAAAAGCAGTTGTTGCACTTTTGCTCAGTTGAAAGGAGGTGTGGCTTGGAAGGAGACCCTGGGAGGCATGTAGGGCCCCTGCACGTCAGTCAGAGATAATGTGTGTGGAAAACTGTTCACTGACCCCACGACACAGTTTTTCAAGGACCTACAACAATGTGGAAACATGTTTTGCAAGAATCTGCATGACCCTGCTGGGTGCCAAACATCCTCCCGGCAGCGTACGTGCAGAAAGACGATCATCCGTCTATATGCATATGTTTTGCTTTCTGTCTGAGGATATGTCTGGGGAACATTTTTAAATGAACCACACCTTTAAAAAAAAAAAAAAAAAAAAAAAAACAAGCAGCTGACACGTGCGGAAACTCACTGTCCATGACTTGTTTATTAAAGAAGACAAACAAGAGTCTCAAACTATGTCAGGATTGCTTAATATCAGTTTCTGACAGACAGCAACACAATGGAGGAAGCTTTTCTAATTCAAATTGACATGCACAATGATGTGATGCCTCATGACCTACAGCAAATGTGGTGGTAGTGCTTCAGTCAGATAGCATTTCTTTTCAAGTAGGTTTAATTAGTTTTTTGGTAATTAAATATAAAATGTGGAAAATTGGCACTTGTGGTTATTCAGTCATTCATGTTGAGATTAGAAGCATTAACCCAACAGTTTAATATATTTTGTCTGATTTGATATGCCATTGACAAGGGGGAAACAATGCCCCACTTACTGTTGTATATATTCCGTAGTCCACTCTTTATGTTTATATTAGCTTGGCTCCAAGGGTGGATCAGTCCGCCACTGACTAAACCATAATGACCTTTGGTAACTTCCTGACTTACTGCTATTGCTAATCACTACTTTACACCAGAAACAAGCCAAGGTTTTGATTCCAAACAATGGCCACATTTCCAGGACAGGAACTTCCCAAAGAACTAGGAATGTTGGGGGTGGGGTTTGCAGTTCCGAACCTTTGGTACAGTACCTGTAGCACAGCTAACCGCTATAAAAGCTCATTAAATCTATTTTAAATCTGCTTTGCTTATGTCTCTTCCAGCTCTGGAAGTTGTAAATCGCTATCAGTAGTCGCGCGGTTTGAATATCCTCCACATGCAGCTGTTGCAGTGTCGCTGTTCCATTAACGTCCTCTGCATTACTGGCACCTACTGGACTGGAGTGGAGCAGGTTGTAGAGTCGCGTAAAAATGACACTCACTATTTTCATATGTCATATGTTAGTGGATTATTTTTCCTAGTATTTCTGGGTCTGTAGACTACGCAGGGAGCAGACCACCAACAGTTTAAATGAGCCTTATGGGCCTTAAAAGAAATTCTTCTACAAGTTCCCGGTACTTTGGGTGGAAAAGTGGTAAATGTATAGCACAGTGACTTCCATTACTATGCTTTTAATCTTTTGACTTCCTATTTGTGGTTTGGAGCAAAGCTTCTCAGCATTTAGACTGATGTATGTGTGTACCCTATGGGATGAATTCAAACAATGTTAACAATTTCCCTTTGGTGGTACCTTGCGCTTAGAGCTTATTAATTGCAGTGTTTGCAGCTCAACTGGTGCAGTCTCATTCTATTTCTGTTTCTTTGCAGCTGAAGGTTCAAGGCTTCAGTTGCTTCGGTAACCCTTTTAAATAATTTCCCATCCTAAATGTTTCAGAGTGAAGCAAAAAAATATTGCAAGTATATGGACACAGTTAGCTCTGTTTGGTGTCATCTTCTCCAACAGCATAGATGCTCCATCTGGGTTCACCCAACGCTCCATGGTGAACTGGGTCATGAACAGCATTGTAAGTTGTTTCTACCAGTTACTCCCATTGGTTGTCCTCTTAAGCTCATTGTTTCTGTATGGATATATATATATATATATAGGTACATAAGTTCCACTTGACACCCACCCACTTTGCACTGGCAAATGTTTTTTCTCCTATCATTGCAGCAACTTGTTAAATTTCATTAACGTTACATGGTCTTCTCTCGCCACATCAGAAATAGTCTCTTCCAGTGTGCACTCCCCTTGGCACCATACCTCAAGTGATGACAAATGTTGTGGAGAGGAAGCTTTTTACACTGATTTTTACATTATTAGGTCCTAACCATGTCATCACACAATTTAAAAGATAACACAGCTTATTTCACCCCCACTTAGAGTCTTTAAATATTAGCATTACATATGTATGTGTGGTCATCCTTAGAGCTTTCAGTCTGCCTATTCAAAGAGCCGGACTTCAAATTGGTTTCACTTGAATGGAATGAGAAAAGCTATTTCTAAAATGGCAGCGATAAGTGAATGGTTAAATATAAATGTCACAGCTGCAGTCCACTAGAGCATGAAAGTACATTGAGGGTTGAAAAGTTTGCATTTGTCATCCTGGGTCCATTTCCTAGCGCTCAGAGTTATGTCGGTATAGGCAAAGTCTGAAAAAATAAAGCATGTCTCATCGGATGTCAGAAAAGAAATTCATTTTTTTTTTTTTTTTTACTAGAACTAATCTTTAAAGTAGCTATGTTTTCTTTTATTTCAAAAAAAAAAAAAAAATGCATAGACACAATATCATGGATCCTAACTTTAAAAAGGACATTCAGAGACATTCACTTTGCTGCAGTCCGTAGATAATGACACGAGTCTTATTTACTCCATCCTAATTTCAGCGGGCCATGTGGTTAATGCAGATAACTCGCCAGAGCCTCACATTTTCACAAAGTGCAAGGAAAAGAGGTCAAAAAGAGAAGGGTGCACCTACAGGGAGCTCCACAAGGCCCCACACTACCACACCACACCAGTAATCCAACAATAGTACTCTTCTCTGCCTCAGGACAAAAGGCCTGTCTCCAGGAAGTAGTATGTATGTGCTCCAAATGAATAAATTTCTCTCTGTGTAATTCTTAGCCATCCAGGTGCCTGAGGATAAAAGCCTACAGCAGGGTGTGGAAGTGTCTGTGTGTAAATCTCTGTCTTTGCTTGACCGGGTATGAGTCATGCGTGTGTTAATGTATGAGGAGAAAGTATACCGTTGGATGTGTGACCTTCCACATCAGAAAACAAACAAACAAAAAAACCATTAGATGTCTTATTATAATAATGAAAATGGCTCAACAAGATGCTGCGGGAAATTAGATTCCTTCTAGTGCTTCTGCTGACAGTAACACGTGCATTAATATGAAGGCTGAAGTCTTATGTTAGCCGGGGCCATAATAACCATGAAAATGACTCGGCATATAGCAAATAGCTCCCAGCAACCAACAGTGTTGGCGCCGGCAATGAGGAGGTCTGCACCACGTCAGAAGATAAAGCAGGATGCTACGACACTTCAAATGAATAGCAGATCAAGCGTGTCATAGATTATGCTGTTAGACTGGGAGGGATTTTATTATAGCTAAAGGAAAAGCCTGCTGGAACAGCTGGCAAATTGATCTATCAAACTCGAGCTTGACAATTTTTTCCTCAATCCCGTGTGAAATTATGAAAGGAAACATCCTAATCCACCCTCTTGGATAGTTGATTAAGACGAAAACGGGGCTCCGGCTTCATCCTGCTTATTCCCTCTAGTTCAGGTGTCAAAAATCCTTTCGCATTTATTCCTCCTTCTAAAGCTCTTCAGCGCCACACATTTAGGGAACACCTGAAGCTGTTTCCACCCTTTTATAAAGACATTAAAAATATTTTCGTTTAAATGCGCTCCAGATGTAGTGTAGCATCGGTGCTTTTTATTGCTTGGCCCAGAGTTACCCATAATATTTTCCAACCTTCTCCTTCTTCTGCTACTATCACGGCTTCAGTGCATTGCAGGTACTTTTCTGGTAACCAAGCCCTTTCAGCAGCTCGCTCTTTCTCTCACTGTTCCGCGAAAGATGAAAGGGGATTCTGTGGTATAGAGTATCCCAACCAGCTTAACAAAGGTTGCCGTAAAGGCCCTGACTCTACAGCCTGAGGGCGTGGCAACAGGATTCTATCTCCATACCCCTTTGTTCTTTGGAGCTCAGCTCTGAAATTGGTACAGAGCACCTCATCGCCAAATCCTACGCACTTTCCAGTAACATTGTGTGTGTACGTTGGACTTATAAACAAAACGTGATTCCGAGCCACTAGCCAAACACACGCTCCTGATCAGTGAATAAAACTGTTTGGGGATTTTGGGAGCTTTTTTTTTTTTTTTTTGTTAGATTATCAGAAAACTGATCCCACTCCCAAGATTATACAGTCAATATTTAACACACAGCCATTTGTTTAGAGAAATATAAACATTGGACAGGTTGGACAACAGGTGTAGCTTATATCTCAGGTCAGAACCAGGCTTCACATATTCTTTATGCTAAGCTAAGTTCACAGTTGATAAAGAGGGAAGTCCTTGTCACATTTGAAGGGGAAGCAATCTATTGCTTTTCTTTGACCTTGTGTTGCATGAATGTCCCTCCTTGTCGCTTCTTTGTCTGAGCTCAGGAAACCGATTAAATGTTTAATTGTCCCTGACATGGGTATTCTGTTTGTAGGCCTGGTACAAAAAAACGTCTTGGTTTTTGTGATTATTTCCTCATTCGCGTGAGGAATTCTTAACATAACTCATCCCAAGGCGTAGTCGCTTCTAGTGACACATGGTGTGCTCACAGGTCGCTAGCTGCCTGTCTAGCCATCAGCTGCTCGCCTCCGTTTCCGCTCAGGCGCCACCTCTTTTACTGTAACTACGCCCAGAGTTAAGTGGAGTCAAGTACTGAAAATGGCTGGAGCCAGCGCATATTCCAAAGAAATCCTGTACATGACACAGGCATTACAGTAATATTTGGCAACACTCATTATGCCAGTGATGAGTCAAATATCTAAATGTCAATTTAATGTTTAGAGCAAATAACAGGTGTCTTATTAGGTTAGGGATGCATATTGGTACAATGCGTTACTGCCTGCTACAGAGCATAGGCACTTTGATATGGTTATATTCCATCATCCAAAAGTATTCTGCCTCATAAAAATAACCCCAGACAAACATCCAGTAGTCACAGAGTAAAAAATTTAAAAAAAAAACAACAAAAACCTTGGCAAATTCTCCAAGATGCTCGGGGCAATCATGCCAAATACTATGAGAACTATGCATGAGCGTACCTAGAGGAGCTGGTGCTGAAGGCAAATATTGATGTACTGTGCAATGTATTCTTTAATGTACTTTCCCTCTGTTTTCTCCCCTTCTCAAGTTAATTGCGAAATAAAATAAAAAAAGAATATTCATGACATTTATTACGAAAGATCTTTACTTGACCTTTTAGCCTAAATGCTTTGCGCCGTCCTACAGTGTGTAGCTTGCACTGTTCACTGGCTTTGATAAACTGCTCATCTGTGAGCTTTCTCTGAGCTAAGATAATTGCTGCCTATGACCTTTTAATAGGCATTCCACTTTAAAAGGCACAGTTTAGTGTTGTTCTTTCAAAGACACCGCGACGAGGATAAAGACCACATCTAAAGACGGGATAGTGGATGTATTTGTGAGTTGCTTTTGTGCAGTCTGGAGGACAGACGACCGGACGGCACAATTACAAAACAACACTGAGTCGACACATCTCTGAGAAAAGCGGAACAACATAAGCTCTCTGCAAGCAGTGTTTTGCTGCAGGGCTACTATATTGGACTGATTGCAACACAGGTGTTTGTGATATTCCCGGTCCCTGTATATGTGGCATGTTTATACAAAGGCTCTATTCAAGCCAGCTATAGCTGGCTCCACTAGAAGTGCCTGTGAGCAGCAGAGCCCCGACAGCCAATGAGCAGCTTAAATTACTCCCGGCAGTCTACTCAGGTGTCATTCTCGGCCAATCACAGCCGGTGTCTGGGTGGGTTCATTTGGGTGTGTTCGAGAGAGAGAAGAGTGTGAAAGAGAGATAACGTGTGCAGCAGAGTGAATTCGTTAAAGGCTGGGAAAATAGCCCTGAAGTACACCTCACATGATTCTCTTCAAGCTCTCCAAACAGCACACGTAGACGACAGACTTTACTTGCTTTGCAGGCAGTGAATGGGACATCGTGCTGATTTTACTGGAGAATGAGTACAAGCTGATAAAACTCCCTTGGTTTTGCTGCCTTTGTGAGAAAAGTCCGTCTGTTAATGAGCGGTGCCGCCACGACCGGTGCTTTCTGCACTTGTTACGTGCACAGGCTGGAGTCCACAAACTACAATCTTAGCTTTGCATAAGTACTGCAAACAAAGAGAAATGGTTACTTGCTACTTCCGATAAAAGCTCTTTACACTATATAAACTGAAAGCTAAGCTAACATTCTGCTGACTCTGGCTGCATAGCCTATAGTGTTTATCTTTCAGTCGTCACCATGGTTTCTCAAACCGTTCACTGTTTTTTCGTGCTTCAGCTTTTGTACTGATTAAACAAACAAGATACAAGGAATTCACTTTAAGTGTGCCAAGTAGGTTTTTATGGGTGCACCGAGCTAGGCTACCTGTTCCCAGTTGTTTCCGGGCTAAATCTAAGCAGAGCTACGATAATCTAAAGTAAGATAAACTAAGCAAAAGCTAAAATAAGATAAAATAAGCTAAAGGCTATACAAATTACTCTGGACGACTGAATTTGGGGAGGTGTTGATCACTTCATAGATTGTTTGTGTGCCAAAAACACACATCTCTGGGCTGTCTTCCAAAATGTTAATCATCTGTAGAAATTGGGCCTAGTGCCACAGCACGATCTTAAACTCAGTCTCCCCTCTTTTAAAATATTTAAAATTTTTAGTCCTCTGATGAATGTTATAGGAATGACAGGTTTAAATTCCACACGGCATTTTATTAACGGTTCCCTTCAAAGACGGTTACTTTCGTTCATGCCAACTTGACCTGAAGAAAACTCTGTTTGTCTCTGGCTATAGCTTAATGTTTAACATTCCCCCGGGGGCTCGTATCAGTGGAAGTACTAAACAGTCTGTTGCCTAAGAGGATTACTGTGGGAAAAACATGTAAAAGTTAAAAAGTAAACTCGCCTTGTTTACTGTTCTCATGTGTTTTTCACTTGACTCTATACAGGAAAAACAACAGTTTCATCCCGCCACTGCTCGTGACATACTTTCAAAAGGTAAAAAGGACAAACACAGTGTACAGTACATAACAAATAATGATCTGTGAACATTTTGCTTTTTCCATTTAAGGTCAATTGTCAAAAGCCAAAATTAATGGATTTAAATAGTCTGTCTTCTCCTGATGGATTCTTCATAGTTTTATGATGCCACTGGTTGATCATGCCACTCGCTGACATCATGTGACTGGGAACATCACAGGACTGACTGGAGATTGCAACAGTGCATCTTATACAACTGCTATACAATTGTCTTTGTTGGCGCTGCCTGGCCTTTGTCACAGCTGATGTCTGTGATGCTCTTTTGTTTTAAATAATTGTTTCTTCAACCTTAAGTCATGCCACTGCTCTTTAACAGCGAGTTTCCAAGGAGAAACAAATTTTGAATTGACCATATTTCAAGGCTTTTCGCTGAAAGCCTTAAAAATAATAATTTCCAAAACAGAAATTCAAAATTTAACTTTCAAAATACACATAATTCTGCCAATATTATGCTATTATGTTTGTGAATGGCCATTATATTCTGAGCGCAAGCCCTGAAAAAATGTAGATTATGTCAATTCCAAATTCTGATGTTGAATGAATGAAAGAGGATCAAAGACAAGTGCTGTATCTAGGAATTTATTTTAATGTTTTATTGGATGCCAGGCGTATTTTGAAGAATATTTATGTGCCACTTTTCTTATCAGCACACATGGTGTTTTTATTCATAATGTCACTGATAATGAGCGGCAATTACATCAGAGTACAGGACAGGGGTGGGAAGTCTGTATGACTAATGTCTGATAAGCTGGAACAGATAGTGCTGGATGACTTTCTCTGTAAGATAACAAAAACAAAACCAGACTTCATCAGGAAAAACAATCCCTCTCGCTGCACGATTTTATTGTGTAGTGCCCCAGCTCCTTTTGAAAGAAAACAAGTCCCCCTAGTGGTGGGTGGAGGTAAAACACAGATTTATTTTTGCATATAAGTAACCAGCAGATGGCACCCACACAACAGTCAATAAAAATATAATTAAACAGCAGTTTCTCTAATTCTCCCTTACATGCTCTCTGTATATCTTTGACCACACGAATGAGTTATACAATTACACGTTTACAACTATTTCTGAATGACAAATTTACCTACCTGCAGGTCGCATCACTTTACAAGCGGTTTCATTGGGGAATTAAATCAGGTGATTGCTCCTCATCATTCCCACATCAGATGTGTTGCTATAGCACCAGGTCACAACACATGTTGTTCAACTTTGGTTTATCTGCAGCATTAACGCAGGAATATTTCCAGACTCTGAGGCATCTATCAAATGGATGCTCGCTGCAGCTATAATATGAATTGGAAACAAGAGCAGAAGGACGGTAATTTAGGGACACTCGTTGTCAAAAACTTCTTTAGTTTTTTCAGTGTAAATGGAATTTTCAGTCTCTGCCTGAGCTCATTTTAAAGAGTCCAGCAGGGTCGACTGAAGTGACAGACCTATTCGTCGATAAAAGCTTGGCCGGTGGCCAGAGGGGTCAGAGAAAAGTGACTCTTCATTCCAGTGCTGACTCCAGAGCGTAAATTACCCGTGATCGAATTTCATTTGACAGGATTGTCATGTTTTCTTAAACTCGCACCTTTACGCTCGGCTGTTTCTGTTAAATTCCAATCTTTTCCTCACACATTGTCAAATCAATGCAAACGTACGTCCTGTGACACTAATCTTGTTTTGTATTATTTCACCCAGCGCTGAAAAACATGATATGTCCTCCTTTCCTAAGAGCTACGTGTCCACAGTTGTGTTGTTGTTCCCGGAGCAGGTAAATTGTTTTCTACTTAGTCTGTCATTACCATCCCTTCAAATCTAATTGTTCCTCATAGATCTATTACAGTCAGCGCTTTACAGGGCAATTAAAATCATGAAACAACCAAAATGCTAATAGGCGCTGTCCGTCCCGTAATTACAGGCAATTACTACAAAAGTTCTCTTATCATTTAATTGCAGATAATGAAATCACGACATAGTGAAACAAGGGCGATCATTTCCGTAAATATACATATCAAAACCCCTGCTATGACCGCCAAGTGGCTCTGCTTGACGTCACTGCACTTTGAAAATATCCCATCCTGCCCTGACACAAAACAGTGGTATTGACTGACTGGGTTACACGGGTGAATGTTTGCGACAGTGGGTGTTTTTCTGCTTTTCCATCAGCTTTCATATGTATCCTCACGCGACACGTTCAGACTGCTCATTTACATCTCCATGCTTGGGAAGCGTTCGAGAGCCGAGAGCTTCGCGTTTTTCTTAATGTTCCATTGACAAGTCCATTCAGCCACGCCGCAGTGACACTCTGGCAAGACTGACACGACTTTCATCAGCGCCTGAGTGCTTTAGGGAGTCGAGCGGAGAGGAGAAACTCTTCGGGTTAGCGAAACCCTGAAGGTAGAACTGAATCCTGAAAGTCAAACAGAGGCTCAGATGTGTTACCTTTATCATCCACTTGAAGCCTCTGAATGTACATGAGGAGGAATGTAGCAGTCTGTGCTCAGAGGGCTCAGGGGGTAGTGTTACATTATGTGTGTGTGCGTGTGTGTGCACAGTCTGCCATTAATCATCCTGAACAAACAGAAGGGGAAAATGAGCAGAGAAATGTCACCGTCGCCACATATGGGAGCGCATATGATCAAAGTCCTTGAGACAGAAGAAAGTTTGAGGAAATGAGCGACGGCACTGTAATAGATATTAAAAAAAGAATGAAGATGATTATGCTCCTTAATCAACTTAGAGGTTATTAACCGATCCAGAGATTACATATGTTAAGTGCACTCGTTTGAAAATTGAAAATAGGGTCTTGTGGGATTCTTGTTCTCTGCTAATTAAAAGCCAGTGAGCTTTTCCATTAATACTTGATTTGATTCTTATATTTCAATTGTCTTTCGTCTGGTGTTGTTTTGAGAGTAGAGTGAGCATCGGGTCAACTCCAGCAGGATGTCTGGCACATTCCTTCTTTTTATCGCTTTTGTTGATGAGTTGAATTCCCCTAAAAATGCCAAAAACCTGTTTTATTGTGTCCTTTAAAGTATAAAATAGGAAAGCCGAGGGCAATAAGAGCAGAATCAGAAAGGTGTTCAGAAAAGAAAACAACCCAATATAAAGGCAGCTTCGGGGAAATGAAATTCCAAACTCCTCAGCGACAAAAAGCAGGTCAAAGTGTCGTGTTAGAGTTCACGTTCCCATCGCTACATTTGCACTCGAACGATTGAGTGTTTAGGATGTCAGACTCATTGAGGGAAATGCTTCCACACATCCCTTCAGCTAATAATACACGTCTATACGTGTACCTACACGTATCACAACAACACTCAAAACCTCGAACCGCCACAAACTCGCGAATAAGACCTGAAAAAATCAAATCTGACGCATGCACAAAGCCATCACAAAGTCCTCTAGCTCTGCACTATAGAAGGTGTATGGTCCCCTTTCCCTCGGCGAGCCAGCCAACCCTGACACGCACCACAGAGCCACTGGCAGGTGCAGAAATGCTCTACTTTTGATCTCTCTGCGGAGTGCTTCTCTGTGATTGTCTCAAGCCCACTGCCTTTGATTCATTCGCTGCTACACTGCGGAAGCCATCCATTTAAGTCCGTCGACTATGTGCTCTTGCTTGTGTTTTCAGATCATATTTGCGGAAAGCAGGCAGACACGGCGTGCTGGTATTAAAAGGAGGGGGGTTACACCTACACATGTTCATGTGAAGAAATAGGAATTAAAAATAACTATTTGTGTAGGCTTTCATGAGCAATGCTGCGTTTGACAGTGTAAACTCTGTTTAACAGGCTGATCCTGGGAAAGCTCCTCTTCGCGAGTGAACAAGGGGACGTGATTGGCTCCATTTGCAGTAACATTAAAAGTATAGGAGGCTGTGCAGTCTGCCAGTCGGGATCACATATACTGTTATAGTCTAATCATCATGACCACCTTCCTAATATTGTGTAGGTCTCCCTTGCGCCTCCAAAGCAGTTGTGACTCATCAGATAATGAACATGGGCCTTCTGAGGGTGTCCTGCCGGTGTCTGGGAACAGGATGTTGTTAGTGTGGGCATTTAGGTCCTATGGGTTGAGGGGAGGGGCCTCTGTGGATCATCCCACAGATAAGAATTTGGAGACCAGGCCAACACCTGTGTTTCTCAGCAGAACATTTTGTTGTCGCAAGATGATCGATGTTATTTACTTGTCCTGTCAGTGGTTTTAATGTTGTGGCTGATCGGTGCATCTGAATTATTGAAATTCTTTTTTCTTTTTTGTGTGTGTAGATCAAATAGCAGCATCTGGTCTTATAAAATGAGCAGCTTGTGTTTTTTTTTTTACCACCTTAAACTCGTGTAAAGCCAGTAAACATCATGACGATGACTTTGGAAAACGTGCAGGAGCTGCCAAGACCAAACCAGCTGAAACTTCTGAGCTGGTGTCTGCTTTTTTCTGAATGCGTGCGCGCCTTTTCATGTGTGCTCATGTGTGTCGTGTTTGCTTTTCACCCCCCTCCAAGTCGGAACAGAAGCACAGAAAGTTGTGCTATCTCCCATACAGATGGGATTTTCATCCTCTGTGACTCCAGAATAGACTTGCGGTCCTACACCATTTAACCCTGCATACCAATTTCAAAGACATCATGTTTGAGCTTTGCTATTATACTTTCATCTGTAGCGATTTAGTCTGTCACAACCCGATTGTTAACTTATTTTTTTTTTTATCCCACGCTGTAAGAAGAACATCTCAAAAGGCTTTTGTGTAATACCGACCGAAACAGAACTGGAGCTTCGTCATATGCTTATTATTTCCAGCCTCCAGTTAATTACATCAAATAGCTTCATTACAGATGAGACAGATATCAGATTTGCTCTGGAGAAAATCTCTTGAGCAGGTCTCAGAAAGCTGCATCTCAGACTGATCTGAAAGTTGTGAAATCGTTATTCCAAGCATGTAATTTTAACCGCACAATAGCACAGTCAGTGGGAGAAGTATCTCATCTTTTCATCTTCAATATTTTCTCACTATGCTTAGGCTGTTTGCAGGGAGCGCCTTCAACAGGCCAAATGTAAGACTCTTCTTTGTCAACAGAAGCAGAAAAAAGAAAAACACATCTTGCCATATTTATTTTTGTTATTGTGAGTCCAGAATGAGGGAATTGTGCTCGGTTCGAGGTCTTTGATTCCAATATGAAATGCTCTGACAGTATCAGACGCTAACCAGAGCCCTGTGATAGTATTTCAAATTGTGTCATGAAACATTTATCGGTTCGTGTTTTATATGTAGAGAGAATGAAAGTAAAATTCAATTTCTTCGCGGAGAGAGTTTGTTTTACTCTGGTCACCAGATGCATGTTTTAAGCTCTGGTAAAGAATTACCTGGTGTCTCATTCCATCTTCTCTGAATGTGCTCTTTTCCGACAGTTCGAGGTACACGGTTCGATGTAGTAGATTTACAGGAAAAATAAAAGGCTGTTGTTTCCTAGTGGATATTTTAATGCAGTTGTTGACTGGGAAAGTTTTACATCACTCCCAGCCAAAGAAGTTCTCCAACTGAGGGTCTTTTAATATTTTATTGTAAGACTGCAAATGTCTCCTGGAATCAGATCAGTGACACCTGAAACAGCTCCTTGCATTTTACCCTATCATTAACTCTACATCAAGTTTGGCTTCCACTGACTCCTGAGGAAAGTATCTGGCTGCAGATAAATACTTCAGTGGAGGCCACGCTCATGGTGGTTTGTTAATCGTGCCAGGAAATCTCTTTTTTCTTTTTTAAACTCCCATGCATTTTACTAAACCACTACCCCCTACAACTGTTGTCAGTGTCATCCTGAAGGAGTTTCACTAGCAAGGACAATGTCGCAACCATGTGAGTTTACAGAGTTTATTTCATCTGGAATTCGTAGCATTTGGTGAATGAGACTCAGGGTGTGGATTCAGTCTTAATAGTTTTCCTGAGTCGACTATTGACTTCCCCGAAAAACTCAAGGTTGGATTAAACTGAGGTGGGCACGTCTCAGCCCACTCCAGGTGTCTGCTGAGGGAAAGGAGAGCAGGTCACACGTGTTCTGAAACAGTTCCAGCCAAGTATATGGGCTATTAAGGATGGCTTCTTGTGCACGTTGTTTGAAACATTTGCCAAAAAGCGGAACTGGCTTCAAATGGTGGCTGGAAACGGCGGGACTAGTGTGGATCAGATGTCCACTTTGGGAGCCAAGAGTGTGCCTCTTTTCGAAAAATGAAGTGTAACAGCGAGTGCGTGCTGCCCAGGGACGTGAGCTGCACAGAGGACAAACATGTTTGCCGGGGTGTAAACACATTTATTTGGGCATTTTAACACAGAGGTCTAAGGGGATTGACTCAAGCCTCAAGTGGCCATTGAAAGAACTGCGTTTTTGCGGCGCTCGCGTCAGCTTCGCTGGGGTCGCTGCTTGATTTAAACCTGCGCTATTCTTTGAACTCGGCAAACAGCGCTCTTCAATCACTTTTCCTCATGCAACAGCCAGTGCTTCAGCTGAGAGCGTTTTTTACTGCATATATTAAATGGCCTAAAACACTCAAAACTCATTTAACAATTCATGCCTTAAAAATATTTTCACATGACAAAGTGTTGCACTGTGAAACTGTGGAGGAATGAATGCTGGATTTAGGTGGAAATAAGTGGAATTCAATCGGCAGAACAGGGACCACAGACACAGACAGCGACAATGTAGAAATCTATCTATCTATCTATCTATCTATCTATCTATCTATCTATCTATCTATCTATCTATCTATCTATCTATCTATCTATCTATCTATCTATCTATCTATCTATCTATCTATCTATCCATCCATCCATCCATCCATCCATCCATCCATCTCTGCAGGCTCTGGAGATACACATACATACACATATGGTGCCCTAAACTGCTCCATGAATCTCAATTAAGCTCCACAGCTGGGGGTTTGTTAGTCATGCAGCACGCCACGTTGCTTTTTTTGAACTTTTCGGGCCGCCGCGTTACAACCGTCAGAAGCCCGAAGCCTGAAAAATCCACAGTTTTGCAGCGACAGATTAACCACAAATGATCAGCAGGTGGATTCTTTCCCGGTGGAGGGTATCGCAGCGTGGGGTACGTGGAGTTGGGGGAAGGAGCATTTGAAGATGCTCGCTTTTATGTCGACGCTCTCGTGAGGATGGCTGCATTATCACCAACACGCCGTGTACACGCATCTCCAGGAATGCCTTTCCAACGCTGACACTGACAAGCTTATTAAATGAGAAAGAAGAGACACGGAGGAGGCGCCTTCTCCCTCTGATTATTTTTACCGCAGTCGACAGTGTCAGTGGGAACTGCCGTCAAAGAAGCAAAAATGCACAGCGGGAAAGCAGAATCTGTGTGAATATTAAGGGCTTCTGGGCCTGTAAAGTGAAAGACGTAGTGCTGAAATTGCTTATTTTTATCCATTTGGAAGTGAATATGAGAAGATGCTTAATATTTAAGGCCAGGGATAAAAATAAATCTGTTGGATGATAGTGAGTGGATCACGTGTTGCTCATAATATATTACAAGAACCCCAGGCTGGTGCTTTGTCTCTCTGGAGACTCTGCATGAGGTCCAACCACGTTTCACCTGCTGTTGGAAGTGGATGCAAAGCAATTAGACTGAAGATGGTCACTGCGCTTTGAAGATTTCCATGTGCTCTTCCATTCTTTGTTGCCTAGTGCATACATTTCCTGTGAATCAGAGGGCTGTGATGAAGGTTTGATTGGCCTCTCTGTGGCACGTCATTCCCTTCTTGATGATGACAAATGACTCTCATTCCCATTCTGATAAAAATAGCCAGCAGAGGAACTGACGCTCTGTCTGAAAAATATGCCTCCTATATTAACTTCTTTATTTACCGTACTTGTTAATTATTTAATTGCAGCAATTGTTATCCAGGCACCTCATCTGAACAACCATAGCTTAACCACTGCAGGTCTGTCCAAATCTGGATTTCTGTGCATCTTGAAATGATGTGCACGGGCTCCATTAAAGGTCCATGTCACAGCATACCTTGTATTGGTGCCTCTCCTCTCTGTTACCAAGCATGTAGATGAGCCTGTGCCAGAGACTGACAATCTGTGGTTCACAGGAATCCTGTAGGATATATTTCAGGCTATTCATCATGTGACTGTTAGGGCGAAATCAGTTGGGGAAAGGAATCATAATGAGAACCTGTCAGTTTTTATCAGATAAACTGATGCAGTTTTAATGTGACTGAACGCTATTTTCCTTATTGTCTTGCTATGTAGCTTGCTGCATTAGTCCTTGTCCTGCCTAGAAGAACTACAACCATCATACAGAGCTGGCCTGTCCTGAATAGTATTGTGACTAGGGTCTGACTAGTGCCTTGAGGTGGGAAACCTTACAGAAATTAGGACCACAGACCCCAGAAACTGGCTCTCTGGTGCGGCACAGCCTCTAGGTTGGTGCTGACACTTGGGTTGGGGTAAGGTAGTAAACCTTATCAAATGAGAAGAAATTCAAAACTGAATCCAAAAAGACTTTATTGCCCAGTACATAAAAGGAAGTATAAAGGAACATTTACAGTAGGATAGTGGTGGGTTTGATGTGTTCATGGGGGGCCCTGGCACTGTTCAGCACTGCGGATAAAAAAAAAAAAACTGTTTGCAGCGTGAGTGGCCTTGCATCCGAAGGATCGCAGCTGCCCGCCAGAGGGGAGTCTGTCAAATAGCCTGTGTCCGGGGTGAATGGGATCAACCACGACCTTAGCTGCACGCTTCAGATTCCTGGAAGCGCACGGCTCGTCGAGAGACTTCAGACCGCAGCCGGTCACCTTCAAATTAACTTCCCGATCAATTCAAAACTGTCTCAAAGGTGCCACAGGTCTGCTAATATTCAGGAGCCAGACTCTGTTTAGATTTCAGAAGTGTGTGAACAGGGCACCTGATGTGCGGGTAAACAAGCGGTTGATAATAAGCTTCACATTACATTTTGTTCTTTATTTTCTCGCTATAATCGTTTGCTTTTCGGAGCGAACAATTGGAGCTACACCTACTCACACAACGCTCACTTACCATGATCACAGTCAGCCTACTTTAGCTAATAAAACGTCTGACTTATAGCGCTCTCTCAGCACATTACAGACTGCCAAATTAAATAATCACTAATCCAATGAATATAGCAAGCTGCTTCTAGAAAGTGATAAAACACAATAGTCATGTGTGAGCAGAGGCAGAACAAGGGGACTGTCCAGCTGCCAGCATGACTGTTCTTTTTTTTTTTTTTTTGTATTATCATCAACTCCTCATTCTCATCTATAACCTCTTGTACTTTAGAGGGCCATGGGTCCCAGCTGTCATTGGGCAGGTCGCCAGTCTATCGCAGCCAATTCAGAATCACCAGTGAACCTAACCAGCATCTGTTTAGACGGTGGGAGGAAGCCGGAGAACCCAGAGAGAACCCAAGCAGACACAGGGAGAACGTGCAGACTCCACCCAGAAAGGCCCTGGTCGACTGCTTGATTCCACTTGATCCCTGCTGTGAGGTATCAGGGTTAACAACCACGCCACTGTGCCGGCCTAACCGGAATCACTTAACATTTCAAACTCTTTATTGAAATTTATTAGAATTTTAAGGGTGTAAAATGATCATATTCGCTACAATGAACGTATCATGCGGAGAACTCGCTTTGAGGTAATCTTTTAAGGTTGCATTGTGTCTTCCTGGGCTAGAAGAGAGAACATGTTGCCGAGTGCAGCAGCCTAAGAGCACATTTAAAGTGAGAAGTGGGCTGTGTGGAGTGCAGTTGGCGTGGACCAAATGTGGCTATAAAAAAAAAAAAAAAACCCAAGGAAGGGGTAAACACTAGTGCTAAATACAAACCACCTTGTAGTTTGGCAGCATATTTACTTCTGCTCTGTATTTTTCTAGTATCATGAGGTGATTTTCATCTTTAAAATTCCGACAGTTGTACCCATGAATTTATTTACATGATTGGTATAATTAGATTGTGATGCTTTCGGTCCCAACACCAGACCAAGTGAGGAACCTGATCCACAAATCCAGGATTTTTTTTTTTTTTTTTTTTTGCACTTTACTGAGCATTTGCAAATCTGCCACCTTTCTAACTGGGATGTCACACTTTAGTTGTTGTGCTTCTTGCGAGACATAAGCAGTATGCTAATTCAACATTTCCTTGTGCCTCTCAAAAACAGTGACAGCAAAAGTGGAAGCTAACAGGCAATCAGCTGTCCGATAAAGGTTAACACTGCAGGCGTTTCAGCGAGGAGAAATTTGACAAACACCAGAATCAAAGCGCTTCAGTGCCACATATACAGTAGATATCAAACAAGGATTCGCTAATGTTAATGCTGCGCTACGCACAATAAAAAGGGTTACGATTAAGATTGTATGTATTATTTATATTTTCTTTTTCCTGAAAAAAAATACCATAGCAACAAGATGTTGCTAAAAAAAATGTTTTTCAATATGTTCATCTTGGAAAAAGACCAGAAAAATCATGTTTTCACTGTCTGTTTTAGGGCCACGTTGCCAGAGTACCACAGGCATCTGTTGAATATGAATGCATTCGAACAATGGTATGCAAAACAAAGGCAGTTTTCCCCTGGAGAACTTGTTGGTAACGTATGAGATGTAAAGCAGGCCCTAGTTCCGACAGCAGCGGTTGGGTCTACATGGTGTCTAATGCGGCTCCAGCAGCAAACCAATCCTTGTTTGCAAAAAAAAAAAAAAAATCCAGAGTGTGGCATAAGAAAGCCTCGAAAGCTCACGGTCATGCTGTTTTGTTCTGATCATCAGGTAGTCTAATCAACCACACTCTGTTCCTGTGCAATTGATCTCATTCATATTGTAATATTTCTTCAAGGGAATTCAAACCGCCGCGAGCTCCCACATTGGCCGCGTATAAAGCGAGTAATGATAAAACAGAGCCGACAAGCACATTATCCGACATCAAAGTGGCGCCTGCAAACATCCTCCAAACTCACTGAGGTGCAGGGTAGGAGGAATGACAATACATGTGCCGGTCCTTACTCCTCCGTCGCAGTCTGGGAGAAATGCTCACAGGTCAGGAAGAGTGCTTCCACTCGGGTGTAACATTGCAGTTTCTCTGAATTCTGCTGGACTCTTTTGTGCAAACTGTGCCAAGTGTTTCTGCCCTGGTGTGAACTTGGATAGAAGGCAAGAAACAAATGCATGCGAGAGACGGAGTATGCACAAGCCTTTGTATTTTATCTGCAGAGTCCTGTAACAAAGAGAATTATCTGTGAGTGCTAAGTCAGACGCGGGCGGGCTTGTGGAAGATATTTTAGGATTTCTTGGAGCAGAAACAAACATGTTGACATACTTTTCATTGACTATATAACCTGGATGACTGTGAACATTACTGAGCTATCTTTTACTGCCTTGATGCCATAGCAACAGAGGATGAGGGTGTTGTTGGTTTATCTTTTCGGTACTGATGAAATGTTGAAGAGTAGGGAAGTCAGCTGATTCTGCCTTGGCTGCCATGCACTGGAACACATTTTGTGCGATTGCCTGCACGTTATCTGTTTTTACCTGTATACATCAGCGTCTGTCTCCCCTGATGAACTCATAGTCATACTGCTCACATCTTACCGTTTACCCACTCTGAATTAGTTTGCTTCCAATTTCCAGCAGTCTCAGAATTACAGCACCCCCTGTCTAATCTCACCAGGAGCCATCCCTCTTGCGTTTAGACTTATCTGCCTGTGAAATGTCTTTTTTTTTCATCCAAATTTTCTCAGAGGTCTCTCTCCCTGCGTCTGTATTGGTTTAACCAAGCCTGGTGGGGTGGAAAATTGAAATGCAGACAACACAAAACACAACATAGTTCTTTATACTTTAATTCCACCACAAACTAATAAAGAATTCATATTTTCTGACGTTAGGGCGCATGGATGGGATGTTTTGAAAGAAATTGGGAGATTGAAACCGGAATTACTTTATTAATCCCAAGGGGGGAATTAATTAAACATGCTGCAGGATGCCTGCGTTATCACAAGAGGACGCATAACAATTCAGAAAGAGGTACTCCAGGGTCCTTCCACTTAAAATGTCATAGTCTTATCGTAACTCATCAGTGGCGCTGTAGCTCAGCAGCATCTACTGGTTGTGATTCTTGCCACATACATTGTATTAACAATTCATGGCATGGCAGAGCAAGTTATTATAGCGTATGAATGCAGCGGTCAGAAGAGAGAGGAGGCACAAAAACGCGGTGGCGCAAAAGCAATAGGTCATTGTTCAGAGGAAAGGGACGGAGACAACATTACTCACTGTATGTTTACAATCCCAACAAAAGACCAGTGTGTGTGTGGTTTGCCTCTTGATGCTGACAGAAAACTAGCGAGGAGGAAGTAGTTTATTTATATTCACATACCAAATGATAGCAATGCAAATGTTTTATTAATAATAATTGAAACCCTTAATTATCTAGCAATGGGGAAATTTGTTTTCCACCCATTCGCTCACACAGTAGTGCTCAAGGGCACCATGGCCACTCAACAGCTCCACAATTGCAGACTGCTGGTTGTTCAGCCACTTTAAACCAACCTGAAATACTTAAATGGCTGTCAGGTTATATGCCATGAAAGTTTATATAGTGTATACATTCGTGTTCCCCATAAAAGTTATCCTTGACTTTGGCTGTTGTGGTTGCTTTAAAGTTAATGTTCATGCTATGCAACTGCAATGTTGTTGTGATTTAACTCCCACTGTGCTGGACCTTACTCGCACATTATCTGCACAGGGACCATATGCTGTAGACCAGGCCCACATTAATGTGGATTTAAAGAAATTTAAATTTGGGGGAAAATTAAAGAAAATATATATAACAAATGTCTAATCAACCAAAGATTTTGCGACTGTGGACCCCCTGTTGAAGACCCATGTTGTAGACATTAAAATTTCAGTAGTGGTCAAGTTTTGAAGGAGAATGATGCAGCCAGTATTTACAGCATCACGAACATGACGGTCAAGAGGATGGTGGAGAAGCTTGTCGCAGCTGTGAGAGGATTGCCTTGTAATGTCGTGTAGAAACACCGGGGACAAATGCACCTGGTGTACCTGAATTTACCACTAGCCATCCAACGGCAAGCCAACATGTACAATCCATGCATATATGACAGAAAATAACATTTCATTTATTTCTGGTGACCATCAGCTTCAAAGATAATTCTGTTTTGACCAGGACACACCACCACCATAAGGCTTACAGACCCTCACTGATCTAAACCTAAACGTAAGCAATCAGTGACTGAAAACAAAAGATGTGAAACCTCAAGATTAATAATGCACATCATTGCAGTTTTGACATTACATAGTCTTCTTTGGATAACTTTATGTGTTTACAAAAAAAAGACAGTTACAGAATAAAACCCTTCCTTAAATGTCTACTTTTTAGTTGAGTCTGTGCACTGAAATATGAGAGAATAAACTTTAAAAATCCCGTCTTCATTCACTGTTCATCCAAAGTCTGTTTCCAGGCAAATAACGTTTATCGACTTAGATAAAAAGATTTTCGAATTCCCAATTTTTCTCTTTCACAATCACCTCAGTTTTGCCCCAAGAACCTGAATTAAAAGCCAGCAAAGAGTGAAGTGGAGAATGAGAAAGTGATGCACTCATTCTAATTACATACATACACATATACTTTCTCGCTCCCTAGGATCCTCGTCTCCACAGTCAGCCTGCTGTGCAGTTTGTGTTTGGATAAAGCAGAGGCATTGCAGAGTAACACGTGGAACCACAAGAGAGTCACAGAGCTGTCGCCTCAGAGTCATACGGGAAGAGACCGAAACCACTTTGTTGTCAAGATAAGAGAGAGCTGGCAGTGCAGGATATCATGTGCTCTCAGGTCACTCTGCAGCACAGGTCTCCGCCACCTGCAGTTCACTGATTACCCAAAGCCTGGTTAACTGTTATCAGAAGCTATACTGTCGGCAAACTGGTGATGTCTTTCTTTACAGGTGAACAATATGTTACAGTTCCGTTCATGAAATAGAAATGTAGTACAAAAACATTGCACGTATGCAACTTGTGATCATATTTAATAAAATGCAGGTCTCCGCTTGGCAACACAGTTATATTTTTCCTTAGTGTGGTTGGTATATGTCACAGAGCATGTGTCATGAGGAAGATTGTTGCTTCTATTTCTGTAAAATCCAGGAACTCAAGCATAGGTTTGCCTTGCCAGAAGCATCTGGTTCTAATCCTAAGTCATTTTAGCCAAGTCACATTTTCATGCCTGCCGTCTTGGCCGATGGATGTTCTCCTTTGAACAGCAGCCGACCCACTCCTGGCTCTGAAATGCACATGGTGGAGTGGCCCCACAGAGAGACAGGACACGCCAATGCCTGTTTGGAAAATGACCTCCAGTGGTTGTGCAGTGATAAAAACGAGCTCTTACCTCGACTGAGACGTAAAATAATTTTCCCCCCGTCATTTTTTTTTCTCCCCCATTTATTTATGTCTTACTTTAAACTCCAGGTGCCAGCCTTTAGCAAATATCTAGCAGCATTACCTCATGGTTCAACCTGTGCAGCTGTTATTCTCATTCATGTCCTTGTCAAGGTTCCCAGCTTGATGCCCTATATCACAAATTAAGCATTTGCTCAATGACATGCTCCCGTGGAAGAGAACATGCACACACTGAAAAAAGAGACAGTTAAACATTCAGAATCCTGTTCATTTTATCTTTTTTTTTTTTTTTTTTTTTTTTTTTTTTAAGTTTGAACACAAGTGAGTTTTGAGAGCTGACTGGAAACAGGGATAGACAGTAGATAACATCTTTATGCCACAATTTGCATTTCCTGAGCTGGATCATCACACACAAGACCTAAGATAGGCAAAGGGCGAATAATCTACTTCCCCGTGGTTATTTTGGGATGCAGTAAATAAGTGATTCAGGTTTCAAACCAAGAAGTCATGTACTGCAGCTACCATAGCAGAATAAATGTAATAACACTCGTCTTTTTGTTGCATGCATTTCTTTATTGACCACAGTATCATTTTGAACCACCATAACAATTGGTGGACTGATTTATTTCACATATAATTCTTTTTTTCTTTCTCTTCATATGATAAAGTACAAATCAAGGCAACAGGCTAAGGTCGGGCAGACGCTGCGCAACTGTCTAACAGCCTAAAAAACTGCAAAGTAACAAAAATAAGATAATTTCTGTAATTATATATTTTCTATGGCAGTGAAAACTAGGTAGGCTAGGTAGCTAATGCACCCATTCGATTTCTCTTTTAGCTTTCGTCGTGAGGTCAAGATTGGACTTGACTCCATAAGTGTCTAATCACTATTATCTAAGGACATTCCTATTAGCCTCATCTATACTTTGCATTTAGTGCTAATCAGTAGCATACGACACACAAAACTAAAACAGTGACTATAAGAATTAGGCTGTTAGCATGCTGCTAGCCTCACAGCTATAGCTCTTGTTGAATAATTTTTAATACTTATTCCTTGATTTTATTTGCAGAATTCATCATCACCAAATACAATGAGACATCAGATACTTTAAACAACTGGATTGTTTCCTATCAAGAAAAGGGGAAAATTTTCGTGTATGGGGTGAGAAACTTTGATGTTGCTCTCCAACTGGAGCTCATTAGCATGTATTGCTCACGCTTGTTTCCTCTCATTACATCATAACAACATGAAGGTTCACCCACTGATTCCACTGAGGTGACAAAAAAAAAGATCCACAGTTGGAATATATATTTAGGCCAACTGAATCTTGACTTTGTTTGAGCCTGTTAAATTTGGTTTATCCTTCTACAACCAGAGCCTGAATACCCACATAGACAACTGGCCTATAATGTTGTGAGTGTTCACACTAATACTGTAGTTAGAGGTGTGCACTCTATGCCACTATGTTGAGTTTTTACATAATTTCAAACAACTGGAACTGAGCAGATTCAATATTGTCTTTCTTGGTCCTAGACAAAATTTCCAGTTAACTAAAATTACAGGGGTTTTATACAAATTAGCTTATTTTTCCTCTCTACTGCCTTTTAAATTGACAGGTAAATCTCAAGGTGTGTATTTCAGTAACAGTACAGTTCAGTTAGTTTATTGGTTTGTGTTAATAGTTTAACTTATTGCTTCTAGTGGCGCTGTCTCAACTCCCACTGCCGGAGGTCATGAACAACAACAAATTAACATGATGCTACTTTATGTTATTTTATTGAATGGTCTGAGGCTGGACTAGCAGCGTTCATGTAGCAACATAAAATTATTGTATAGTAGTATTACTGTAATCCTTTTCATTTTTAATTGTCCACCTTTGTCATACTTAACTAGTTTAAAGAGTCACACAAGTGGCATGTGACAGGATCCAGTTGTGTCTGGTGGGGGCCCTTTAGGGAGGTCTCCTGCTGTAATTGAAAATTTAGCACAATGCCACTGCTGTAGCCAAGGTAGGGAACAGCATGGGTCTCTGTTGGCAAGCTGTGGCTCTGAAGAAAGCGAAAGTATCTGTTGTTCAACATTTACATTTACAATTCCATTTGCCATTGTTTGAAGTACACAAAGTAACTCAACACAGCTGCACATACCCACGGCATAGATGCGGTGGAGCATAAATAAGGCTTCAGTGATATTAGTTTGTGATATATTCCCCCTACTATGCTATGATGTCACAGACTTTATTTTACCTTCTCAGGGCAAATATGTCCATATTTCATTTCTTAATTTAATTCCTGTGGACGTCCCTGGCTTCTATATCAGCACCCAGTTATTGGAACTGAGGTGAGATTTAATCACTCGCGACTGCACGTTCCCCACAAAGCATTTATTCTAACACTTTTTCCTGCGTTTACAAAAGGCATGGGAGTGTGTGGATGTATGTGCAACAAGTATTAATACAGAGCGAGTTGACATCATCCAGAAAAATACTGAATGAATTGTACATGATTCTAGAGAGTAGACAGCTATACAGTGGAGGTCTCTGAACATTTTAGCACTTAAATGTAGAGTTTGCAGCTCCAATGCATTCCGATCCATCTTTTCCATATGACAATTTAACAAAATCCACGTTTTTCTTTCTTGAAATCTTACTTTTGATGTCTTTGTCCGCACAGAATCTGCAGTTCTCGGGTTCATTTCATTTGGTTCCACATGTTTTCTGGAAAAAAAAAAATCTTCCAGCTCTACTTTAATGCCCGGCGGCCTCGCACACGATGATGAAAGTGTTTACGAGGGAATTAACATGCCTTTCTCCTTAACAAGCCTGAAATGACGGAGAGAAAAAACGTAGACAGCCGCTGCATCCGCTGCAGCCGCAACACAACCAATTTATTCTGCTCTTTGTAGATACAGTAGCTCTGACACCCGCTTCAGTCCAGCCGTGAGGTTGCTAATAAACAAAACACAACATAAAAAATACACTGACACACTTTTAATGTTTGTTTTTTTTTTCTGGTTACAGTTTCAGGTTGTCACCCATCTTCTCGGGTGATGGAGTGATGGTCACAGATTAGTCCTATTCCGTCTGGAGATGTAACACTGCCGAGTGCATGCTGGTGTGGCTTGTCTGCTAAAATGTGCAGAATGGCTCAGCGCTGCCGGGAGAAGAGGTTCCTCAGGGCATTGTTGTAGTTCTTATTGAAAGCAGTGTATATGAGCGGATTAAAGAAGGAGTTGGAGTAGCCCAGCCACAGGAAGATGCTTTTCCATATAGGCGGGATGTCGCAGGAGCACAGAGGGACGATGAGCTCGGTGATGAAGAAGGGAATCCAGCAAAGTACGAACACGCCAATCAAAATGCCCACCATCAGCGCTGCCTTTTTCTCCTTCTGCTCGCGCCATGTGTCCCCGTCGGTCTGGAAGGTCACGGTGGCGTGACGCACAGTAAATACCATCTGGGGTTGTTGCGTCTCGTCTTTTACCTGCAACGCAGCAGATCAAAGCATAAATCAGCTACAGTATCGACTCATTAATCAATCATACAAACCTGGTTCGCTCCGGAACGAGAAAAGCAATATCTGTGACAATGTAGGCCAAAGGGAAGCAATTACTGAAGGGAACAGTTTGGGGCTGATCCACAGAAGATGGATTATTTGCTTCTGTGCAGTCGTGTCAATCAACAGGTGGATCAACGAGCAGGAGCTTATTCACTCATTTCATACAAACTCAAACACACCAATGAGAGTTTATTCTGCATCTAGAAGCCCATTTTGTGCCATTTCGCTGTCATATCGCACAGCCAGGAAGGAGAAACAGAAAATGTCACAGTTTATTTGCGGACTTTCTCCTCCCATGTTTGAAGCCTAGAACAGCTCAAGGCTGACTTTATGTTTCTGTTTAGCCACTGGAGTCGCCCAGGTCACAACCTCTGTAAGGACAAACCATCCCCCGTAAATGAAGCGATTGGCATGGCACTGCTGTGTTCTGTTCAAGATTTAAACCAGAATGGAGGAACTCTTCGGAGTGAATTAAGTTGAATCAATGAAGGTCAACGGGGCTTATAACGGATGAGATAGAGGCCAGGAGTTAAAAGCATACTGCTGTTGGGAGTAAGGCTTGAAACTCCAGGGGTAGTTTAAGGCACATCAGCGTTCTATAGACTGTGCAGCGGCTAAAAGGAATACTTCAGTAGAAGCAGATTAATTCTTTGATGATATGCCTTTAAACGTCTGTTTTGTCTGACTTTGTGCTAGAAGCCTTGTTGTCAAGGTTAAGAAATTATAAAGGAATCTGTTTACTCAGTTTACAAAGGAAACAATAAATAGCAAATCTGCCTGTTAAATGTGAAACTTTAAACAGAGCATGATTAGCTCTGCTTAGCATAGCAATTTGATGAGTAGGGAGCAGCTAGCCTCTGTCCAAAACCTCTGATAACAACTACTTTATACATCTGCTTTTTTTTTAAAAAAAAATTAAAAGATTTATACAGAATTGCAATTCTGCAAATTCGGCCTTTGGTGAAGTAGAACCAGGATTCATGTCAGCACGGTGAGGTTGTCAAGCAAACAGGGGCTTCAATTCAGCACAAAAGAAAATGTGTCCACATGAGAGTGGAAGTAGCCCAAGGAGAGGGAAAAGGGAGAGACTTGTAAAAAAAAAAAGAAAAAAGAAACAGAAACAGAAAGAATAAAAAAAACATATGTCTTCAGCCAGAGACGAATGTGGCCCACATGCACACACTCTTAAACACACAATTGGTGCAAATCACGCTAGCTAGCTTATTGCTAATATTTGTACAGTTGCTGCCTTTCCTGCTGGGGGTTACTCAACAAATAGTGCCAAAATAGCCCAGCAGTCAGATCTACACAGATGGCACAAAGTGTTTGTACATAAATTAACCAAGACATTCATTAATGAGCAATTGAGGCAATTCTGTTGGGGCTTTTCATCTAATTCAAAGACGTAGGAACAGAATCACATCACTTTTGCATGTTGGCTGTGACTTGAACCATTTTCTGACACCATCAGTTTTCTTGCTTTTGGAAAGCAGTTATTTGTGCAACTGGCTCAGGAATCTGTGCATCACACCGATACACCAGTGCGCTCTCTTTCTTGTGCATATGTGTGGGTATATGTGTTTGAGTGGGAGTCTTTTGATGGATGAGTGCAGGAGGTTTATTATCTTGGATGTTGATGCCACCTCTCACATCATAGTTATGTGCGGACATTTTACAGGCCTTGTGTATGCTTGAAATGATGAGACCGAGCTTTGACTGCATATATTGAGCACATGAGCTGTAGGCACTGCCGTGGCTGCAAGACTGACTGCCTGCATAATTGTACTTGACATAAACGCCTGTAAAAGTAATAACATACTGTGCTAATTAATTCGGCGATTGTTTCACCCTGAGTGGCTCATAATTTTGTGCCAATATATGTTACGCTTACAAACACAAATGCTGAGGATTTGGGGTAATTGCTCTTTTCCTGTGTATTGTCAGTGGAACATTCTTCCTTCTGTAGAAGTTTGGTGAGTTCTCATCATCATCAGACGCTGAATGATTTTCGCAGGCAGCTTTTCACAGGTCAAACAAAAAAAGGCACCAGCTCCAAGATGCCAAAAAGAGGAGTCATTTACTGTTACTGATGTGTTTTGGGGTGGCTGTGACTGAATATTCTCAGTGAAAATTTCCTTGATTAAGCATTGGCTCATACTTGCAGAACAGCTCTAGACCTTTGTGTCTGCTGATTAGAGGAAGCACCACTGCCAGGAAGGTGCAGTGGCCCATTAAAGATGCTGGAGACAGTGTTTATAGCCTTCTACCTTCCGCCTACGCACATTTACAATCTGCTGAAGATGAGCAGGATGGCTTCAATTATTTGTCCGTATGTTCATACATCAGATACTTATGTTTCCTGGATTGCTGTGGAACAGCTCATCAGCAAAATAATAAATAAATGCACAGCTATCCGTACTTGCAGGTCGAGGGCATCGGTTTCAGGTGGAGGTACGGGAGGATAATAATATTATGAGTCATAAGCGTGGGGAAAAGGAATTTAAAAAAAAAAAGAAAATGAATAATTACCTCAGCCATAGGTGTGATCGTGTTTGTCTTGCGGGAGCCAATCCGAAACTTGGCGGCCTTGTAGATCTTCCAGTAAACAAACAGAACCACGCAGAGCGGGAGGTAAAACGCTCCAAAGGTGGAGAAGATCGTGTAGGACGGCTCCTGGCTCACCTGGCACTTCATCCCCTCTGAGTACGTCTCCCCCCAGCCGAAGAGCGGCGACAAGGAGATGATGGACGACAGCAGCCACGTCAAGGCGATCATCACATTGGAGATCTTTTTGCGCGTCTTCAGCGTGTACTCCAGGTGCCTTGTGATGGACCAGTAACGGTCCAGCGCGATGGCCGTCACGTTCCAGATGCTGGCCGTGCAGCAGAGCACGTCGAACGAGATCCACACCTGGCACAGCACGCGGCCCAGCTTCCACAGCCTGCCGTTGAGCTCGTGGACCAGGCTCAGGGGCATGACCAGAGCGGCCACCATCACGTCCGAGATAGCCATGGAAGCCACCAGGTTGTGGGGCACTCGGTGGAACGTCCTCACCCGCAGGATGGTCACCAGAACCAGCAGGTTCCACACGAAGGTGGCCGCCACCAGCATCGCCAGCAGAGTGAGAGTGAGCACGCTGAAGAGAGAGAAGGGCCGGTAGATGTTTCCCCCAGAGTCGTGGCCGTCCAAAGCTCCGCTGAAGTTAGCTGTCAGTGTGCTGGTGTTGGGGTACGTCATGGTAGCTGCTCACGGCCCCCCAGCCAAGGGCTCAAACAATTTAGAGACAGTTTCTGCACACAGCATTCTGCAGCGTGGAACAAGAAGAGGGAGACACTGATTTAATGTGATTGTAATATATAATTCTCAACAACACCTGCTAAAGGTGTCAGTACTCATGCCATGTGTAGCTTTTCCTGTAGCGAAATGTAAATCCACTGTGTCATTAACAAGAGGGCTAGTTTAGTGATTTGCTATAGTAAAAAGCACTTGAGTTCCTCATTTCGGCAGTCAAGCAACCTGCCTACAACTTTCAAGTGCAATTTCATCCGCTGTTAAAAACGCTCAAAAGTACTCTGTGACATCTCTGGTTCGAGAAAAGATCATAAATATTCAGTTTCATCATCCCACTGCTGGCCTTTGATTTTCATCAAAGTTGGCCCTCTGTTGCAAAATTAACAGTCTTTGTTGCTGGATCATTCGGGAATATCTAATTTTCTATCCAACACTGAGATCTCTGTTGAGCTTTGTGGAGTTAGATGTTTTAAGTGGTTGCAAAAAGAGTTGTGTCACTTTGAATAAAACTGTCTGCTCGAGAGATGCTTTATATTAATAGGATTGTCTCCATTTCAGGATCAGGAAAGAAAAGATTTGATGTGCACCCTCTGTCAGAGCATTCACAGGAGAGTCTACACCAGACAATGTTCAACAGTGCAAAGACAATGAATCTCAACTCTTATGCTGTCTGACAGCTAAATGTTCAGTCTTGTATTGATCTTTATGTTTTGCAACCGCTACATCCAGTTTAAACAAGGAGCCCAACTTGTCGTCAATTTATATGATTCCATCCACTTTAAACTTCAAATGAAAAACCTGTAAAGATTTATTGTTATTATTATTATTTTGATAACTAGCTTAGCAGTATTACTGGGAACAATAACTGTTTCACGCCCGGTGTTTTGGAAAACATATTCAGACGTGCCTGATTTTTCTCATAAGATGTTAATTTTAATCATTAATCAAGACCTCTTATTTATGCGCTGTTTAAATGTCCCCCGTTGCTTTGGTCCTATGAGCCGCTCCATCCTCTAACGATCCTCCCAGGCTTCTTTAAAATCCAGATCACAGTCGGTTATCCTGACACGGTGTATTAAGAGTTTTAGCCCTACTATTAAATATTAAATAGGATCATTCATTTTGCATGTCTGCGTTTGTTACATTGAGAATATCTGGATGACTAGCTCAGGGCTTTTTCCCCCAGGGCTCTTGCTGAAGTGTCCATAATGATTCTAACTAATGCATATAATACTGCTGGAATAATTGGCCCTAATTGGGTTGGATTTAAATTGCAAGACTTAATCAATAGTATCATATTCTTATGGCCACTTGGCTTTAACAACATTACTTTTGGCAATATTAGCAAAGAAATAATTAGATGACTAAAGGATGTAGAAAAATCACCATAGAGAGAAAACTAAAAATACAATATAGAACCTGGTGAAATGCTTTATTCTTGTGTACTTTTACTCCCAAGGGGTTGTGTCAGATTGATTTGCTTGTTATCAATCACTTAGTTTCATCAATGCTGCCCAGTAGGCAATAGCCCGAACAATGTCTCTATCAGCTTCTTTGTGTAAGTGACATGTGACACGGTCTCTTAGCATCACAATCCATGCCCTCCTATCAAAGGTTCCACCCAAGAACAGCAACGACGGCCTCTGTGCCCTCTCTTCTCCCCGCTCCTGTTAACAAGCGGAATAGCCATGAAATTGGACAAGCTTTATGAAAGGAAGAAGCAATCAAACATGCGGCATTCTGCAAAGCACTCCTGTATTTTCTCCGCTGGCATGTCAGGCAAGGTGCCTCAAAAGGCAGCTGCCACTCCCCCTGTGAACAGGTAGACGAGAAAGATGGGGGAAAAAGAAATGTAGGCTTGCATACAGGAGAGGAGTGAAGGGGAGAACACCTATAGACAGAAATATTCAGACTGACAAGAGTCACAGACTGAGGAGTTTTTTTCTTTTATCTGTAAAATGTCAATTCGGTTCAGTCAGCGTCTTGAAACATGCATGAGCCGGCTGGTCGTCTGCATATTTACTCGAGAACCTTGTGGGGTTTTAAGGTGAGGGACGAAGGGTGATTCACATCTCATTACCCATCAGGAGGTCTTCTACTTTCTACTCGGAGGGCAGAGATGAAAATGAAAACGGTGAAGGATTTTCACGATCCTGACATGGCTGCAGAGAGCAGGATATATCCAGTTTTCTAATTGGAAAATTAATCAAATCATCTGCAATCTTTTCTGAGTTTCAAAGTCTTTCAGGAGAAAATTGCGAAATTACACCAAGAGCCAAGGTGTTTATCATAATTTCAAAGGCACTGATTTTTGGTGCCAGCTTCTCTTTTTCTTTCCCAAATGAAGTTGTATTTCTTCTTCTGTTAATAATTTCAGGTTTTTCTTCCTCTTCTATGCAGTTAGCTTCCTAATAAAAACATTAAACCAGCAAAGAATGAATGAATAGGCACGGCTGCGGGTAAAAATTAAAAAATGAAACAACACTCTGAGGACTTAATTTCATCTGTGTGTCCAAGCAGGCATGTGGTAAAAAACTGCAAGAGTTCCAGTGACATTTTCTGTCTAAAGCTCCTTATTCGGAGATGGTGGTGTACTCGTTTTTTTTTACACGTTTATTTTCCAAGCAGAGTTTCCCTGAGGCTGACATTTGCAGCTGAACGGAGGGAAAATATCTCGTGTAGTATTACAATTGTAAAGCAATATTTCAACTGGGTGGCATTTCACTTCAGAAGATTTAGCACCTTGCGTTTGGTTGGAGCTGTTCCTGAACTGGAAATATTTACAACATGGTTCTTGCTTAGTGGGAAAACACAATGCCAGTGTAATTCAATTAAGTAATGCATAGTTTCTAAGAGATCTCACAAAAGTGTTGCTCTACACTATTGATGAAACTTTACCGTTTCAATTTCAGTAATTCCCCACGGAGCTCTCTTGTCCCATGAGGCACCCGCACATGTCTCGGCTCACGGGTGGAAATCAACATAGACACTTGTTACGCATCACCTCAGAAACGCGTCCTCACTTTTGAGCATTTGGAGTCTGAAAAACGATGCAAGAGAAGAAAAGTCGACGACCGGTCATTCGCATCCAGAAAACAGTAACTCACCCTGTTAACAGTTACGCACAAAGCAGCACCGCGCCAGAAGGTCTCCGCAGATTCTAAACATCTCCATCGAAATGCCACTTTGCTGGTGTGTCCAGACTGAACCGCTCGGAGCAGTGTGGATGGCATCAAAAATACACCTCGTACTGAGGATACAGAGGCGCTGGAATGAACCACGCAGTGGTCTGAAGGGGGTACTGAGTCCAATCGGAGGATGAACGCGGCGTTTTGCGGCCATGGCGGAGACTCCTGCGCGTTCTTGTTTGTTTGTTTTTTTTTTGTTGTTTTTTTTTTGTTTTTTTCGCCTTCACCTGACACGAGCCAAAGCTTTGTTTTTAGAGACACTTGTGCGCACGAAGGCGATTTCTCTTTCTTGTCGGGGTGTTCGTGTTGCTCAGAGAACGTTCCCTCCTCGTAATTAGCCTTACTCTGCAGTGAGCACGGGTTTCTTGAGGAGACGTGGATCCTGCTGCTTTATGCTGGGTGATACTTCCTCGCCGCCACCTATGACACCCCCCGTGGTATTCTCTCCTCATATCTCCCGTCCGCCTGATTAATCCGTATTTTTGTACAAGGCAGTACAAATCCACTTTGTGTTTTGTGCTCTGTTCAACTTGTAATAGAGTTTATTCCTGGCCCCATCTGGAATAAAAGACCTCATCTGTGTCGTGAAAATATCCTGAGAAAATCTCCCTCTGTGGTTCATGTAATTAAATTATCACAGCCTGCAACAGAACATTGGTGTTTAGCCACCTGCCAGTAATGGATCTGTTGGTTGGAGATGATTTTATTTGGAAACATGATTGTTTTTTTTCTCTCTCTCTCTCTGTTTCAATACAAGATCTATAGCCATAAAGACAAGAATAGATAGAAGCGGCAGCTGCAAAAAATATCCTGTCAGACTTTTATAATGTCATGGTGCAACTGTGGCACCCATCTGTCCATAAATATTATAAAACAACACTGCAGAGGCTACGAAAAGATGGTTTGGTTATACAGACGCACCGTGATTCCCAACAGCGACTGATAATAAATGCACCCATATAAAAGCTATGGGTTCAGCACCATGGTCAGCATCATAAAAACCAATTTGACTCAGCACAACCTGCATTAAGCCACACGCTGAATCAAAACACTGCATGCTCCACTCCTTCCCACCACTTACTTCCCTTCACCTCAGAGGGTACAATGAGTGTTTATCTAATTGTTGCCTGTATCAACACTCATTTTCTCCTAATCCGTTGGATTTGTTTGAAACATCTGCTCAAGTGGATGAGTGCGGCCCTGTAACTAACCGCGAAATATGCAGCTGCACACATGTGGAGCCACACTTGGTGTTTATCACATCCACCGCTCGAGGAAGGTGTCTGAGTAGCTTTAGTGCCCCTTTGCTCTCCCCCCTCCCTCCCGTCCCTCATACAGGTGATGCTAATGCACAAAATCAAATCAGCTTAG
Source organism: Mugil cephalus (assembly GCF_022458985.1). Classification (NCBI taxonomy): domain Eukaryota; kingdom Metazoa; phylum Chordata; class Actinopteri; order Mugiliformes; family Mugilidae; genus Mugil; species Mugil cephalus. The sequence goes on along the minus strand of NC_061787.1, from coordinate 8,437,908 downwards.
CAGTTGCTTTTGGAATCACTGCTGGGTAACCTGCTTTGCGACATCGTTCTTTGCTAATTATAGGAACATGAAGGCGTTAACGCAACCCACTCAAAGTGATGCTGCGAATGGGGTCCTTATTAAAACCGACGACATACTCGTGCTTCCAGCTGTTTAGTCTGGAGCCGAGGAAAATACGCCGCAGAATGCAGAAGCTTATGCAGAACCATGTGAGTGCCAATCACCGATTCAGCTGGAGATATAAAACAGATTCCTGTTTTTGAGCAGCTGTGATTCACCTTGCTCATTCGAAAAATGCAAACATCACACTTCATCTGCACTCCTTCTGTTGGCAGAGTGCACACGCCTCCCTTGTCCAAAGAAAAGGTGGCACTTTTTTTTATTTTTTCTCTCTCTCATCCCCCAGGCGCATTCCTGTAAATCACGTCTCTGACCTTGTTCCACCGAACTGGTCTCATCCCCCATAAATAGCCCGTCATCAATTATCCCTATTACTGGTGGAATATAATGCTGTCAGAGACTATAACTTTACATCGCAGGTCCTGGGAGATGACAGGAGAGAAAATATGATGTGGTCTTGAATCAGGGACGGCCACATAAATCCCACGGTGTGTGCCTCTGTGTGCCTGGGTTACAGAGATTGCGCCGTGACTGACAGGATGTTGAACACAGAGAAGCATGGAATTCTTTATTAGGGAACCTTCTGTTTGCAGGATGATCCTGCAAAGTCACATGTGATTCAAATACATGGCACACAGAGAAGGCGCGATTTAACGAGCCTTTCCGAGACACCAGTTGTCCAGAGATATAATGCAGCAGTGCAGTTCAGTGCACCTTAGTAGCTGCAGCACTGAGATCTTTATTGACTGCTCTGTGTTTTTACACACTCTCACACAATCATGCAGCAGAAAGGGCCACGTGTAATATGTATTTGCCTGTGTCCTTTGATAATAAATGTGCTGTACGGCATTAGAGGTTGAACCTTTTGAGCTCTTCTTCCTTTACTCTGCCGACAAGGCTGACATTGTCAAGCTCCGCTGTCAGCTGTCGCTGGAAATTAACGATATCTGTCGGCACTGCACCACCCACACCTAATTACAGCCATGAGTGTGTGTCAGTAGCTGGCAAAGCAGGAGTAGGTTCAGACAGGCAAGGTGTTAGGCTACGATGTGCTGAGGCAAGCAGCACTGGGCCACTAGATGTGATGAGAAAAAAAAAAAAAAAAAAAAGCCGAAGTGAGTCAATAAATTGCAAAGACGGAGAAGTGGATGTCGTCTTTGACAGGCTGTTGGCAGAGTACACAAGGAACAGAAATTCCTGCTTGTGAATGATGCTTCGAACACGTGCTGTGTTCTCAAAACACATTTCTTGGCATGGACTCAGACTTCAGGTATACAAGGTGCACGCCGAAGACTGCAGCTCTTACATGCATGTGTAATATTCCATATAGAGTACATAATACAGAAGACTGGCAAGCTTTATTTAGTGGGGGTGCATACCTCTGGCATTTATTCAGAGGTGCCACTTTGTTTCTGATTTAAGCCTCCTGTTTGCAAGCCATGCAACAGCCGTGCGTTTATTTGTAGCTAAAAAGTTACATTTTCAATGTTCAAATCCGAGTTTCTCACCACGAACTGCAGGTTTGACTGTTTACACACTTGTTTTAAACTTCCTCAAACATGATTTTATTCCCTTTTCATCTTTGTCAGTGCGCCCACGCTGACCATTATAGAGTGATACGTATTACAGAGGTTTTGATCATTATATAAGTGACACACGAATGATTCTTTACCTCCACTGCAATTGAAGTTGTTATCGCCGCGCACACAATTTTCAACCCGCCTATGAGATGTTCCCTGAAGCATTTGGCTACTTGTTAAGTGTTGCACATAACACATCGAACAGAGGTGTTCTTATTGTTCAGCAATCATCTTGATAAATTACTCTGACCCCAAGTGGGGCGGTGAACTTGCCAAGACTGGAAATACTGTAGGAACCCGGCTACGTTACTAGAATTTCAATCTGCTGGAAGTGACAGAATAGGCCTGTGTTTTTTTTTGTTTTTTTTTCTCCAAACGTACGTTTAAGAGTAATGGAAGAAGAAAGGTCAACTGGAAAGTACAAGGCCATAAGATGAGTTGCTGTCCACATGTCAGTGTACACCAGAGCTTATTTGTTTAGAATGCTAGAAATAAATGTTTCTTAAATGTATGTGTTTTTTTTATATGTATATTTGGATTTTCCATGCCGTGTACCAGTCAAGGATGGAGTTTCTGTCTTATTTTCTTGCAGATCATATATTCACACCTTTCCAAAGATGACACACTGAGAGCAGTGCATTTCAAAACACAATGAGTCAGTGTGAGAATCCTCGGTCACTTAACTCCTTGAGTGAAAAGCGCCACTGATTTCTGTCCAAACAAAAAATCCACATGTCTCTTATCCCAAAGTGAATGCAGACGCTGATTTACTCGCCGCAGGGAGAACCCGTTCAAGTGGTCAAATGCCAGTTGGCGCAAAGCACTTTCAAAGCATCTCAACTTCACAATGGGATTATTCTGCACGGTAATCTCTTTAGCGTTTATCTTTTTAAAGTCCCGTCTCTTCCAAAGTGGAGTGACATAGCCACATTCATTTTTAATGTTCGCACAATTCTGACTTGATTAACCAGACTGTTAAACGTCTTAAATAATTACCACCTTTTGAATAATTGAAAGGGAAAACAATGAAGCCAATTCGATCACTTTCATTTAATTATTCTTCGACAGGAATTTATAATTGAAATAGTTAATGAACTGTTGAAGTTTTTTTTTTTTTGTTTTTTTTAACTGGAAATTATCTAATTTCAGATCTAATGCCTTGAGTGATCCCCTGACTCGTATTTTAGGTGACTAGCCCGAGGTGTTGCCCTAAAAAAATAAGGAAATTAATAAAGCACTCAAGGTCGTGTTCCATGAAACTCCAAAAGAGCCGTCCATCTATTGCTCCTAGGCAGAATCCAAGGTAAAATAGGTTTCATAATTTTTTTAATTGCATTAGCATTTACGAGGCAAACTGTGAGAAGTGTGGTTTAGCATTACAATAAGTAATATTCTGCCGTGGCCCGGGAAACTCATTAAACAACACATATATTTTGTCCACTTCACATGTCTGGCACATTTGCTGCATTGCTCAAACCCTCTTCTCACCTTGCTGAAAAAACATACACAGTGCAAGGAGACAACAGACTCTGATGCCCCCCGACAACAGACACACACACACACACCACCTCAGCCCTGTGTATCACATGTCATCTCAGACACCAGCCCGTGTGCCGGGACCACTTGTGTAACAGTATGAAGGGCTCTTTAATCTGTAATTTGCTGCAATCAGAGACCCTGGACCTTTGGGGTACAATGAGTCAGATACTTGAAATTGATCCCTCGCCAGACACCATACAACGAGGGTCTACTGTCCTATTTTCCGCGCCGGAGCACCCTGCTTTTGTCCTAGTTGGTCGGCTTAAAGTGAAGTCAACGGTGACACGACTAATTTAGGAGAGGGAGCCCGTCTCCGCTGCACCTCTGGCAGAGGTTTTGATCCTGGGAGTGACAACGAGCCTGTAGTTTCTCGGCTCATGTTTATATAACATGCTCATTTAAATTCCAGGCCGTGCTACGCTGACACACCTCGAAGCAACGACTCAAAATAGCGTTTTCTCAACGTTTTCTCCCCCGTAGCTGTGCTAATATTTCCCTTGACATCGGATTCATTTTTGATGTGTAAAAACATATAGAGCATGTGGTGGAAATCTGTTCCGCTTGCAGATGGAATAAAAATCTAATAAGAAATGAATAATTAACTAAAAAAAAAAAAACTGTTCACACATTGGATAAACCTAAACCTAATGGGGACAGCATGTACATCATTGTGTTTCTTAAAGGTGGGTTTTTTATGCCCCTGCTGCGACAGTTTGCTCCTGCTGAGACGCCGTCATTCAAGGACTTGGTGTGTTCTGTAAACATCTCGTGAGCTGGTGTTTCGTGTGTAACGTGACTGCTATGAATAGAGCTGGATCGCTTGTTTGTGGCCCTCGTGATACATCTCATCCTCTTTTTCCTCTAACTTCTCATCTTTTGAGCGTCCTTGCAGAAGTTCGGCGTTGAAGAGGCTTGTGCTCTAATTTGTTTTTGCTCAGCTTCTCTCTCTTTGGCGTGTGAATTATGTCGCACTCACGCTGTTACACGGCGATGACACAAAAATACTCATGTTACATTATTTTGTGCTATTGACTCAATTGGTTTTGCCACTTATTTCCCCAGAGGTTGCTGGCACTGTTTTGAGGCCGAGGTTGTTTGAGGTTGCTGACTGCAGGCAGACAAAGGGAGTCTAGTCGAGGGCAATACTACACACTGTTTTTCAGGGATGTAAACACCCTCACTGTTTTCAAAATCATTTCTCCATGATAATGGCTTCTGGATGGAAACGCCACAATAGATTTGCACTTACTCACTGTGAAATCAGAGGAATATTCCAACTCAGAGCGATGGGCTTGCGTGACAGCTCGCTATTCTTTACATCAGAGCAACATCAGAGCCGCTTTTGTATTGGCTGCTGTGTGTGGCGATGATCGTCTGCTGGATTCTTCATTAGAAAAGAGCTTCTCAGACTCAAAGCTGGGCTTCTTTGTGGCCTCAATATTTAAATGTCAGCGATGTGTAAAGAGGTCTAAATTTATCCAAGAAATGTACTGCCTTAGAAAGGGGTTGTGTTAATGGAATTCACAAGAAAAGTCCACATGGTTATTGTTGAACTTGTGTGGCAATTTTCACTGAGAGTCTGAGTTATCTGTTGAGCGAGCCATTATCATACAGTCATTTGGTTGTATGAAATATTAATATTCATAACCACCCTTTCTTTTATTATGCCTACACTTGGTTATTGTTAGCTTGCCAAACTGCCAGTCTTGCTGACTAAAAGATGCTAATAGCTGCCTTGCAGTTTTCACGACTTAAGCCTGACATCCACATGGTCGCAAGTTCCATCTGAAGGCAGCAATAGTGGAAAGGTCTGAATTAGTATAACACCGTGCTCAAGTTGAGTCATTTTTGCCGTATTCACAAAAATAATTTATACAAATGGCCTCCTCCTCCTCCTCCCAACCTAATGACTTCAAATTTTCTGTTGCACAAGTCGTGGAACGTTAGCTGATGCTTTTAGAAATGGCAGAGGTATGAGTTTTATCTGTAATGGTATGATATTAATATGGAGAATGGTCTCATCTTTTCATTACGCCTTTTATTTTCTACACTAGTCGTTAGCTTCCTAAGCAATTAGCCTCCGTGGCTTCTTCATGGCAACAGTTGCTTAGCAGCAGTGTTCTCGTAGTTGAAGGCTAATATTACCATTTGAACCCAGCATTTCCTGTACTCCTCCCACGACTTCATGTCTTGTAACCAAAAGTTCCACTTGAAGGCACCAACAGTCTGCTATTTTAAGAAACAAGGTGAATGCCTTCCTGGTACTTAGAAAAGCATAAAAACTGACAACAGAGAGGAGAACAAGCAGCAGCCTGTTGCTGAATGAAATTAGCCACGTAGCACTGATGTGCACGGCATGGGTTAGTTTAATTGTTTTAAAAATTGTTGAAACTTTGTCACATCCTGAAATGTTGATATCAATGCGATTTCATGCTGGTGGTCCTAGCTTTCATATACAATAAAAAGTTATCCATCACTTAACATTCAGTCGTCATGGCAACCTTTAGTACATTTAGATCTGTCTGTCTCTGTGTGTAGAGGTGATGCTAATTAAACAATGACACTAATGCGAACTTGCTGAAATGCTCGTCATAAACTCTTCAACGCGCGATCTCTTTTTTTCCCCCACAGTAGCTTATATATTGAAAAACAAGGCAGTCGTTCAGTGAGTACACAAGTAAAATCAGCGCGTAAACATGCAACAAATCTACTCAAATATCCAGTAGCTTGTGTAACTTTAGTGATAACAAGGCAAGAAAGAAAGCATCTATCAGACTGATAGCTTCTGGAAACTGCATTTGGCTTAAAAACATCTGGCAATGAATTATATTTCTATCTTTTTATTCATTTACAGGGCACTAGAGAACCATGTTCTCTCTAATTATTACTCCTTTAATTACAACTGTAAATTAAAGTCTATAGCTTTTGATTAACATCAACATGCTCCTTGTTGGTTTGCCTGTGTCCTCGAAGACATCTGTCGATGCTCACCCAGCAAAGTAGCGCCACTAATTAGACAGATCTATTTTTAAAAGAAACATCCATTTAAAGGAATAATTATTAGCACAGATTTCACTCCGTGGCGTCGGCTGTCCTCATATCTGGACTGAGTGGGTTTGACTTAAATATGGAGCAATAGGAGTCAGGGATTCCCAGCTAATTAGTGTATCTGCGTCACGGGATTAATTAATTGTGAACATTTACATATATGTTTTTTTTTTTTTTTAAATGTCTAATTGGAAAGCCAGTTGGCATCATGGTGGTAGTGGTAGTGTTGAGGCGCGCTGAAATTCGTTTGCTTCCTGCAACTGTGCGCATGTTGTTGTTGTTGTTGTTGTTGTTGCTACATCAGCTCTTTTGAAATGCATACACCACGTTATGAATACGAAATCATTGTTGAGGGATGGAGTCATTCTTGGTGTAATAAAAATAGCACGTATACTGTATCTTTACTTGGGCTGCAGTGCAGTAGTGTGGGAGACTTCTAAAACTATGAAACATGCATTACCCCTGCAATAAATTAATTAGGCAATTTTATAAAAACCATATGTTATATCCACAACCATATTATACCATATTTTACTATTTCCATTTGCTTTTTTGCCCCTTATGTTACAAGCAAACTCAGTTTAAGTCACTTATTTTTTTTTTATCGTTTAACTGAGCCTTTGTGAAGGGTCTCGAATTGTTCTCAGTGCATTTTTTTTCCTTTCTTCAAATTAATGGATTAATAGGAGGTCGGGGTCATAGTTCACGATTTCTGGGACTGTGTCACTGCCTTTGCATTGATTTCAGCCACCAACTTCCTGTTTGTCCATTGGAAGCACTTGAAGACCACTCATTAAAATGTTCGAGATAATTGATGCTCATCTGTGAAGCTGAGTACGCGTCAATATTCCGAGCTAATTTAGCCGTACCCTGCAGAGTGCGGGGGCACGAGTGGGAGGAAATATTGGTGCAAGGTAAGGTTCCCTTTCCAGTCCAATCTCCTTTTCTCCGCATAATTATATGAATTAAATTAATTGGGAATGCTCATTTGCATATCTGGGTTATTTCTCTTATAGAGAAGAGGGTCTTTGGAGAGTATAGAAACAATTACAAGTCTGCCAGATAGTGAAGTACCTCAAATTTTTTTTAAGCGCGTCTGTCATTTCCGACCCAGTGTTTTACTCCAGGGAGGATTTGCCTTCAGTACTCTGGAGATATGTGATAACCTCGCAGTGGAGTCACATCCACGAAGCAATTTAATGGACTTCACCAGACATCTTTTAATTTACTTGTAGGTATTTATAAATTGCTTTGCTGGGGAGGAAATTGTTAAAATTAAGTTCTAAAGAAAATTTGATTGGACTTTTTTGATCTGATACTGGCAGCCGGTGGTGTGGGAGAATCTTGGTTTCTACTCGTGCATAAGATTATTTAAAACCTCTGTATTGTATCAATGTAAATGCAGGTCTATTTTTAAATAGCTAAGCTGGTGTGTTAGATTGTCTGAGGTGAAACGACTTCTAGGGCATCCTGCTTAATGGGAAGTTGTTTAATATAAGTCCCATGAAGGTTTTAAAATGAATTTAGACTGTGATAAACGTCCAGTTTATCTGTAATTCATTGTTTTCACTATTGATCAGTCCATCCAATATATTTCAGTTAAATGATTAAAGATTAAATGGATTTATTTTCCCATTATGGAGCAATTAACGCACTAAACATTCAATATCACTTAAGTGAAGATTTTCACCCAGGTCATAGGATATTGGGACCAAGCTAAACTCCCCACCAGTCATTAAGAAGTATAGTAGCCACTTGAATGTGTGGCTAAACACCTTCAGGAAAACACAAACAAGTCCAGTTTGCCTTTTAGATGCACAATACATTCTCATTTGAAAAACTAGCGGGGATATTTGATACATTTTCTTTAATTATTTATAAAACTATTCTCTCTCAAAATGCGTTTTTCTTGTTTTATTTATTAGCATCTCTAGTGAAACACATCTTAACTAAGGCTTGAACTAATGCTTTCCTGTTCTTCCGTGTCCTTGTGACTTTTATCCTCATCTACAAAAAGGAAACAGCGATATGCATTAAATAGTTTTTACAACTTTAGTCTTAGATCCAGATGTCCAAGCGAGTTAGTGGAGTAGTAACAAGCAGAAGAGATCACAGGTGCAGGAAGCATCTATCTGACAGTTTGTTCATGGCCTCATTTGCCCCTTCATTAGGTACATTAATGGAAATAAATAACCCCCCTTAATGGCTGTTGTTGACTAGTGTGAGGTTTATGTTGAAAGAAAGGTGGTAATTCACCTGTCAGATCACTGAATTAAACACAGAAGTGTTCCTGTTATTCATCCCAGCACACTGACTAAAATGGGGTGGTCTAAATAATAGAACTTCAATAGCACTATAAGCCACAGCCTCCACAATGAAAACACATTTATTTTAGGTCATTTAAACAAATCCTGAATACCATAACCTTCATGCATCTAGGATTTAGTGGAGGACTGTTAATGTCGTATGAGAATGCATTTGTTTTCACTTGCATACCTAATAAAGTAGCAAGTGAATCCATATATAGACGACCAAACAAACACTAAGATTAGTGAATATCTGACATTTACTCTGAAATGTCACTGCAGTGATTCATTGATTGACTGCCTGTTAATTAACCATGATTAACTAATCATTCCCTGTCACATTTCAAACAACACTTTCCTCGTCGTGTTAAAACTTCAAATATTTTTTCGAGTAAAAATTCTCCTGATTGTGCAGACAGCATCATTACTTCAAGGCGTACTTTCTAATGTGTACATTTCCAAACTGGGCAGAGAGCAGTTTACCGTCAAGATCAATATTTTTTGGATTCAGAAAAATCTACGCAAAATGAAATTACAGCGGAGTAATGTGTAAATAGCGATTTTCCGCTCCCCTGCCTCTTTTGGCAGCTATCCTCAAAGGCTGATCTGCTCTGCATTATGAAACTGGAGACTGGAAATTTCACCAAATGAGACAGTTGAATAAATTTCCAGTGTGAATTTATTATCAGGGTCACGGACCTCCACCCACTAAAGAAGCCAATCTGATGTCTGATTGTAAACACCAAAGTACTACTGACAGCGGGGAAAAAATAAAATTTACAGTAGGCTATTGTAATTTAATAAGAGACTTGTGATCCAAATAATCTGAAGGACACACTGTTTCTGCTTCTTCCTCGAAACACTCATGAATCTGTGGAAATAATCAGCCGACAGCCATTTTTACGCACACACACACATATATATATGCATGTGGACAAAACCATGCTAAGGCGAATTTGCTCAGCTGTGTGGTCGCCATGTCCATCCATGGACACATTCATTGCATCCCCATTGTCTCCCCCCTTTGCTTTCATCTGATGATCAGTACTATTCAGCTCGGCGTCCTCATCAAAGGTCGTGGTGCTCTTTCCCCGCAGCCTCTGAGCATGTTTGATATTCCATTCTTTAAGCTGCATCAAGAAAGAGGGTACTTATAAACTTGAACGTGTGTGATTATCTTTCCTGAGTCACGTTGCAGACTAAGTGAGAGGGAAGGAGCCCCAATAAAGGGTTTTAATTCTCTGCCGCTATAGAGGATTTCATCACTAATTTGTTTAAAAGGTCAGCTGACGTTGTTATCCAGGTTCAGCTTATGTTAATAGTTTTATTGAGCATTAGGATGTTGTGCCTTTGAACAAAGACAGTGGCCACATTTTGCCTCAAATGAATGAGTAGTATAACTGGCTAAGGATGCTTCGGGTTGTTTTTATTAATGGCATTCTGAATGTCAGTGTAGATTAAGCTTGATCCACTATGCCATCTCCTGGAGCAGCGCTGGTGTCTTTGACATTTCACAGCCTTAATGTGAAGCCAGTATATGCTGCCCCCTTTTGGTCACTACTGCAACCTGCAAACTTGCAAACAAACCCTATTTTATTTTGATGATAAATAGTGAGACTTGTCCAGGGTGCACCCCGCCTCTCGTCCGATGCCAGATGGGATTCGCTCCAGCAACCCCCGCGACCCTAGTGCAGGATTAAGCGGTACGGAAGATGAGATGAGATGAGATAAATAGTGAAATATCCTTTTTTTTATTTCCATTCTTTTTAGGATAATCTGATTCATTTAACAGCGTTTTTTATTTTCATATTTGATGTCGGTTGTACAGTTGGTTGTTTTTGACGCTGCCTTCCAGTTGACACACTGTCACACAGTCATCAAATTTAAGAGGCTCCATAACAAGGGGTTTGCTTGACTCATCCGTGCACAAACACACCGTGACCAAATGGATCAAGCTCATGATTGTTGTCATCAGCATGATGAACCCTGAAAGAATAAGGAATGAGCAAGAAGGTCCTCAATAATTAAAAATTAATAAATAAATAAAATAAGATAGTTAAAAGACACTTTAAAGCAGACGTCTTACCGCAGTAAACTGTGTTTGCTGCGAGGTCGCGGATGTGATAGCTTCTAGTGAACATTGATCCGAGGCTCATGACGACAACTGCGTAAACGGTGAATGTGTGGCACATGTACTTGGTGAGCAGAAAGGTCTGGAGGACGAACCTGAGGAAAAGCAACGCGCCCTTATCATTTCCACACCACTGCTTTACATACAAAAGGCAAATTAAAACATTAAACAATTAAATCTCCGGAACTTTTGTCCTCACCAAGTGATAATGCACAAGGAGACAATGGTGAGGACGATGGTGCTGACCAGAGGGTCCGGCACACCAGCCTTGTGTTTGAGAACTACGCCGAGACCCACCAGAGCGTTCAGCAGAGACCACCAGGCAAACAAGGCCAACCCGTTCTGGGTCTGCCACAAATGACACAAAGCAAAGGATGAATTTTTGTCTTCCTTACACTGCTATGAATGTTACAGAGTGAAAATAAGATAAGATTCTCTCAGTTAATGAACAGAATTACCAAGTAACGTATCCGTGAGATCATACTCGGGCTGTTTATGGCTAGCCAGGCTTTGTGCTTGCTCAGGTTGGAGTAGGACATGTAGAGCATGCAGAAGCTGAAGACTGGTGGAATCCACTGGAGCAGAACAGCTCCAAGTATAAACCTAAAGAAAGCAGCAGGAGGTTCAGATGTTTGATCTCTTTGTGATTTTAAATGCAGCGCCGGTTGTGTTCACTGCACGCAACTTACTGTCTGCTCCACAGATACATGCTGTACATCCTTGCAATATTAACCGTGGCCCACAGCTGGTAGAACACTGGAGGGTGGAGCTCTGGATTGCAGGACACAGGGCCGAAAACATTTCTGCGTAAATAGCAACAGCTGTGATCACGTGCTTCTGGTTAACCACACTGAAGATTTACAGACAGCATCCATTGTACCTTCTACAAAGGTTGACCACTGCATCCAGAAGCCAAGCCTTAGACCACAGGTCAATTATAATGCAGTAATTTTCAGACCACCAGTCCATAGTCACCTCTAGGGGGAAGGTCTCAGACACTTCTCTGAATGAGGTTTGAAACAGAGCTGCAGGCCCAGAACAAAATGACTCGTGTGAGTTTTTGGTTAATCCACTTCAAATATAAACTTCCTTAAACATGCAAATAAAACATAAAAAATAACCGGACCATTTTATGTGACAGACTGTGTGCTGCTAAGTTTATATAGCACGGCAAGGGTCTTTTAGTAAGTAACAAGTTTGTTTTAAAAGAATAACTGACTTCCTTTTTGAAATCATGTAATCCTGTGCTCATAAGCTGAAGACTTGTGAGAAGCCACTCACCATTGGGGACGCTGCTGTCCTTTCCCAGGACAAAGAAGATGTCTGAGATCACCTGGGTGATCACTGCCACTGCTACGCTAACAGCATGGTTCAGTACATGGTTGCTGTGATTTGGCTGAAGGAAAGGCATCTTGGCCCTCACCATTGTCTCCTGACGACAGCTTAGAAGGCTGTGAGACACAGGATCTGACACCACAATCTACAAATTTTGGACTTCGGATCATTGCGTGTACTGTGTTCTTTATGGTTGCCCCGTGGTATTCAATGTACAGAATAGGCAGTAAAGCTGACTTTGACCTTAACTTGGATTTTTTCACGGGGGTTTGCCGGAGCCTATCCCAGCTGGCTTCGGGCGAGAGGCGGGGTACACCCTGGACAGGTCGCCAGCCTATTGCAGGGCTAACACTGAGACAAACAACCATTCACACTTCTAGACTCAATTAACCTAAGAAGCATGTCTTTGGAGATGGGGGGAAACCAAAGTACCTGGAAAAAACCCACGCAAACACAGGAAGAACATACAAATTCCTTTTTTATATCTAATTATTAGAATATTTATTCTTCTTTCACCCTTTGACCATGAAAAATAATGACTTATATTACCATACAAATTATATGCATTCACTATTTTTTTTTTAATTTTCTTATTAAAAAAAAGAAGGTATACAATAATTTCTTATGTGAGCTTAACAAACATGCATTGACATGACTCGTGAGCCAAGACAAAAAGTGGAGATACACAGCAATGCAAAGTTTAAGGAATTTATTTATAATAAACAAGAGTAAATAATAACCAAATAGGCCACCCACTGGGGTTTAATTAGTTAGTTAGCCTAACTGGGCTCTGCCAGCAAAAGAAACACACAAAACAGACACTATTCTGCAAAAGGTTGCTTAAGACTAAAACCACAGCTTGTCGCTCTGCACATAACTCACTTACATGAGTGAACAATTACCAAGCTCCAAGCTCATAGAAAGATTTTTCTTTGCATCACAGCTAATTCTATTGGTGACATGCTGGGCCCACAGGCATCGTAGATCGGCCTGGTCACATGCTTCCATGTGACCAGCGCAATGCGCACCAAAAACGCGACGCTGGAAATAGCCAGGATCGAAGCTGAAGAGGGAAGAAGAGCTTTGAATTAATGAACCGTGGACAGTGTTAATTTGCCACCGAGCGGGGATCGAACAGTACCTGTAAAGATGTACATGTAACTACTTTCAGAAGATTGAGAGTTGCACAGTATGCCCGCCAGCCACAGGATTACCACGGGGTAGATGGTCACGATGTACCTGACATGTTTGTCCAGGTAGAAGTTCTCCAACAGAAACCTGGGAGCAAAGGGAGAAAAAGACAAAACATTTGGTTCCCTCCGCTTGTGTATTGTTACTCTAAGATACACCGAAAGAAATTAAATGACAACGCGGCAGGGAGTCAGGGGCTCACCAGGCTAACAGCTCCATCAGTAGCAGCAGCAGTGACAGCATCGCACAGTCACATCTAGAGGTTTCGGTCTCATGCTGTAAGTATATCGTCAGGTTGAGAAAGGTGGAGAGGTTGCCCCATGTCGCGTATGCTGCAATTCCATTTTGCACCTGATTCAACGCAATGCAAGAGGATTTCAAGACTTGCAATACAGACGTCTTCTTAACCGAGACTGAATTATCAAAAGTATGTCTGGATGCCAGTGGTGCACATTAAAATATAGTATGTCTGTGCAAGCAGCCAGTCCTGAAAGTATTTTTAATAAAAGAAATGTGTCCATCCCACTCCCCAGGACAGGTCCTTTTTTTCCTCCAGCGAACAACCCAAAATGTCCAGGCATGGGATGATTCAAATTTGTTGTAATTTTTCTGCTCAGGGACTAATCTCTTCACCACTACAGCTGAGTAGCTGCTGTGGCAGCTGGCAATGTCCTAATCCTAAATTCTCTACATACAGTTTACCGTAGAGGATGATATCTGTAGTCGTTTATATTGTCAACGGAATTGTACTGTAAGGAGGAGGAGGAGTGAGGAGTCCTCAGGTTTTTGCTGTGGCCTAACTCAACTTTCTGCAGGCGCCTTATCTCACATGATGGTTTCTTTTAGCACAGACTTTCCATGCACAAGCAGTAGGTCCGGGCATTTTGGTGAAGCCTCACTCTTTTCATATGTTTTATGGAACCAATCTGAATATTGGATAATACCAAAGTCCACAATTCTTGGAAAGTGTTGGATAAATCTTTTTTTTTTTTTTTTTTATCACTCCCTGTTTCTAGGAATAGAATGTTCTATATATATGGGTGTATATTCGAACAAGAAACTTCTGTAAATACCTTTAGAATATATTATATGGGAATAAAACTGGAAAGTTTGATGTATGTACATGCTACTCGGGAAGAGATTTGTAACTAGAGATTTGGGCAAATGCAAATTCGGATTAAGTTATTATTACAGTTATTAAAAGTTATTCTTAGCATTGCAAATGTTCATATATTCCACATTTAAATTAGGTATTATCTGAAAAAATAAGGAAATAATTGGTAAAATAAACAAATAAATGTACATTTTGGACATTTTCTTTCCACTTGTCTAGAACAATACAAAATGTGAATTTGTTCTGTGGTTTTTACCTTCATCTGCTGCTTTGTTTACATGTCAGGAATTCAAAAAAACACGCATGCACAGCATTCAGATGTTCATGTACACAAATGTTTTTGTTTTTACCAATATTCTGAAGAACCAGAGATCTGCCTTGTGATTTTTATTCAACCAAGCTCCGTAGATCTTCAGTCCTTGACAGGAGAAGAATAGTATCACGTAACCGGAAAGTGTCATCAGTGCTGAGATTATCAGCACGGGCAGAAACAACCTAAAAGACACACAGAAAAGGGAAATATTTAAATAAACTGTCACACGACTACAGCGGATAATCTTGTTCTAAGAAATAAGGGGAACGTGCTTGGTGGGTCAACCTTGTTCACTTACTCTCTGTCATACAGAAACAACCACGCAATGTTCAAGCAAATGTTGAGGATAATGGAGACGTGAAATCCATAGGGTAGCACTGCAGGCGTGGTGTACATCCACTCATATGCACTCCTGCAGGCGAGCAGGGATAACATTGTTGGGTTGCCAAATACACCACAGCAAATAAATTGTGTCCACGGGGAAATAATCAGAGTATTTCATACAGTGTCAGAGCAATCTGCATGTAAAGAGAAAACGACTGCTCAGGGGAAGACTAAATTGCCTCTGGACAAGGTGGAGTGATTTTCTGCATGCAATAATGCAAGCGGGGTGAGATAAAAGGATTAAGAAGTGCAGTGTGATGCAGTTGTTAAACACTGTCTGTTGTGTATTATACGAAAACGTGGCAAACCTTCTGCAGAGTCCAGCTAAAAAGTACATAAACATGGCGAAAATCCAGACATGCAGGACATCCCACACAAAAAAAACCCACTGAGCCGGGGTTATGGCAGTCGTGTACTTGACTGTCACATCCTCTGTGGTCTGCTGGAAGACACCTGTGTGGACACAGCTCAAGTGTTAATGTTAAATCTAGTTCAAATGATTTGGGTTGATCTAAAACATATTCACCTGATTTGGTGCCATATCCCGAGAGAGAGTTGAATGTGATTGCAGCTACAATGGTAAACAATCCACCAAACGTGAGTGTAACGCGGGCTCTGTGGTGGTTTGCCATGGTGATGGTCCACAAAAAAGGATCTTTAGCAAAAATGATGTTTTTTCCCAGTTAGAAAAAAAAAAGAGAAAGAAATAAAAAAAATCAGAACCAGTATTTGTTCATGTCACTATTTCCGGTTCTTCTAACAGATCTTTGCCCGTGCAGGTCTGAATGTGACAGTGTCTTGGAGTGACAATACATTTGATGTTGCGTCATGGCGTCCTTTTTACGATCCTCCTCGGAGCATCTCTTATCTCCCCTCGTCATAAACATTCTTAGCCGTTAAAAGAGGGGTAAAGACCAGCTTGTGTAAAGACAATTTAAAAAAAAAAAAAAAAAAAAAAAAGCAGGTTAACCTGAAAATAAAAGCTTATATGTAGACGCATGCTTATGACATGTCCCCTTCTTTACTGGCTCTTTGTTTGGTACTATAAGAGGAACAAAGCCAGAACTCTCCATAAATCCATTTCGCTGATCTAATCTCTGTGATCAATGCGTCAAATTCAATTAGAAATAATGAGCTCATGGTTTACGAAATCATTGCTCACATTTAAAGTATTTTTGCAACTTACATAATTTATAATTTTGTTTTCGTATAATTTATGACCCTTGCATAAAAGCTTCCCTCCCCAAGAGAAGCAGATTTACGTATTGATGCATTGCTGTATTATTGATGGTTAAATGATGTATTATTTACCACCTGCTGTACGTTTTCATTTCAGGAGTCAAGTGGAAGCTGTGCTGTTTTATAATGTGCAGCACGTGATGCATTCGTAAAGTAATTTTTTCTTTTTTTGTGCGTGCAGCTTTCTTCCACACAGTGGCACCATTGCCTGATACTGTGGCAGCATGGAACTCCGCGATAGGTGCAGCGTGAAGTGAGTAGCATCATCTTACTGTCCTGTATGTACAACTCATATGTACATGCTGCTAAAGTTCAAAGAAAAGTGCAGCCTCCACTGACTCAGATTAAGCTTTTTATTTAAGGTAGTATTAGTGTCCTATGGGATTCACAGGCCGATGTATTTAAGATAACCTTTTATCTTAAATATGTATGAGACCTTCACTGACCAAAGCCACAAGAAAAAATCCATAAAATATGTATTTTTTATTGAACAATTGAACAGATGGTTTAAAGTTTTGAAATCTCACACTTTATTATATTATTAAAATGTATGTATTTTTGCATTGTGTGTCGTGCAGCTCTGATTCAGTTTAATGAGAGATACTTGTAAACTTGTAAGCAGCCAATGAGTGAGATAATATTTAAAACATAATCTGGATTGCATTCATCATTACATGTTGGTCCCCTGTTCATAAGTGAAAACGGTGGATGTGCAACCAATGAAAAAAAAATTGCAGGACGCAAATGTGCTGGTGCAAAAAATACTGACCAAAATGATCAAAAATGGGGTTCAGTTTGTTGTAACCTAAATCCTGATGATTATAAATGTAACAGAGAGTTTTAGTGTCACATTAAGTGCAATTGACTACAATATAAAATCAAAATGTACAAAAGAAATATTAACATCCAAAATTTTCTTTTGCATTAATTTTTATTACCACTGGGATAAAAACAGAAACATTCCAACCGTTACAGATTCATAAAAACGTGCGTATCATTACCCATATGATTCAATTATTCTGCTTCTGAACTTTGTGGGCAGCATAGCTGAGGTTAAAGGGAGCTCTCGACCCGGCACTAGATGTTTCCTAGTGGTGCATTCCACTTAACACTCTGCTGTAATTAATGCAGATCTCACCCAGTGGAGCTCGGATTAAAGTCTTTATGGATAAATACAGATACGCCGTCATATACTGTACACAGATATGCTACACAAGAGGTGAGTCACGACACTTGACGTATGTGGGAGAAACATAAAAGCTTAATATGCTGCTTGGGAACATTTTTTCCCGAGCACCAACTAGCTCTCCTTCCCAGTGTGCGAAGCTAAATATACGATAAGAGCCCTTGACGCCACTGTTACTGCGCACGCCTCATTCCTGACGTCGTAATCCCGCATTGTCTGGATAACTCTTTCGAGATGACTGACTGATTGCTGTGACCCTAACTGCTGGCAGAGGACAAGGCCCAATTTGTCGGCTGCTCATCAGCTAATGAATAAAATCACATCCCATTACACGGTCGCCATCTTTGATAAGTTACATTCTGACAGATATGTGCATGATGAGTGTTATTAAAGATCGCTGTCACTTCTATAATACAATATGATTCACTTTGTGACTCATGCGGGCCTTGGCAGCAGTAGATTCTCAAAGGCTTCTGGCTTCAGATCCATCCAAAACACAGTTGAATATTAACATATTGTCAACATTAAGCAAAAGTGGGCAAAGCAAGCAACTTCGGTCGTCAGGAAACAGCCCGTGGCAAGAAATCTCGATCAGTCACAAAAGGGAGAAGAAAACAATGCAAAGATCTTAAATTCAGCACATCTCTGGAATCATCTCTGTGTAGACTAGACTGGACGATTGGGACGTTCCTACATAAAATGTTGGGTAATTAGAGACTGTGACTAAGAAGCTCTGTCTGTTTTGACTGTTTATCTCCTCACAGCCCAGGCTATGTGACTTTCACGCCGTATTTGTGGACGACGCTCGCGGATCCCTCTGGACCCAAGTCGCTTCATAATGCCGCAATTACGCTGCCGTGACCAATAGTGGCCGGGCAGATTACAAATTAGGACGGCAAAGGACAACAAAGGTGAAAGTGGAAGATATTAACCTCTAAATGTAATCAAGGCTGAGTCCCTGAACTGTAATTTAGACATTGTTAGAAACGTGTTGAAACTGCAGATTCAGCTGAGTGCTCACAGAGTGACCACATACACCACAATGCGTTTTACTCCAAAACCAGTAATGGCTTCCCTTTTCCAGCAGCAGACATCATATTTTGAGGTTTGATGGAAGTTTCACAGGGATAACATCCAATCTCACTCCTTCCCATCTCCACCTCCTTCACTCCCACAAGCCATCACATGAGATAATCCTCCACATATGAAACCACTTTGGTCTGTAACCGACTGTCAAAATAATATTTTCATTCCCCCAAAGACCCTGGCAAGTGTGGCTGCATTATCAAGAAACATCAAGTTTGGACAGGGCACACAGTACAGTATAGACTTACAACCTTTCTCAGTGCCACCAGTTTCCTGTCACTCAAACCCCGAGTGCTGCTAGTGGAATGTGGGGGAAGAAAGTGGGGCATAAGAGGACCCATCAGACAAGGCAGACATTAGACGAGGTGGACCAAAAATGATTTGGAGTCCCAAAAGTCGCTCCTTGTCAGCAAAACCCAGGACTGCAGTCAGCACGCAAACGCGCCGCCGTGAAAAATTAACTCTCAGACAAATGTGGCAATATGAAACATGAAAAGCCTTTCATTGTTATGTTGACAGTTCAGTGGCACCCTTGACGAGATGGGGTTTCTCTTTTTATTTAGCTTAAAAGCCTTTGAAGGTTCCGTGAGATATTTATGTACGCCAGCAGTCATTGAAATGAAATCAAGACGCGCTATTATTTACTGGTGCGCAGTGAAACAGCCTTTAATTTAAAATAGTTCTTAATAGACTGGGGCTCACAGCCTGATCAATTTATGGGCCTGGGAGATAATTAAAAAGGAGAATAGGAATAGCAGCGTGGATTTAAGGATAATAATGACAATAATGACTTGAGTGATTGATGAGTCTCCTGGATATATTGCCATGACGTGGCTGTTAATGTCCATGTTTGCATATATTTAATCACGTGACCTTTCACTTAGCACAACTAAAGATGCTCCATCACAAAGAAGATGCATAACAACCTGTGTCGTAGTTATGTCTTTTTTTAAAAAATTATTTATTACAGGCTTTTCGTTTTTTTCATGTTATTTATTTAATATGTACGAGGCCGTACCGGGGTTACAGATTTTGTTCTTTTGGGTTTTTAAACGTGGTCGAATGACAATAAACTTTGAATCTCGTTCACGGTATAAATTCTGCTCATCACGTGGATGTATTTTCTTTTGCTTATATCTTTTCTCAGCTAAGAACGTAGCTTAAAATCTTAACAAAGCTAACACGAGACTAGGAGCTTCTGGTTTTGTGTGGGAAATAGCTTATGTTAATTCAAAATATACTTAGGAAAATGACAGAAGTAAACATTCAGTACTGTTTTTGCCGTGGTAGGACTCTCCTTACTTGTCTTTGTCCAAAAATTAAAAGAAAATAGGTTGAGTATTAAGTTAGATGGATATAAAATATAATAAAATTATGAAATGATAATAATAAGTCATATTGAAAATGCATAATTTCCTCAATCAAAACAAGAAAAGTTGAGATGATCACAACCAGTCGTACATGCAACAATGAGGAAGTGCAGACAATGCTTTATTTCACAAGGCCAAAAAAAGTCTCCTATCTTGTGGACACTTGTGGAACTTCTGCCAAAGAGCACAGATTTGGACACTTACGTTGCTTCATCCTCTTATTTGTCAATCTTCTCTACGCGTTTTTTTTTCCCCAAATACACACGCACAAATTGACTTTAAAAAAATCCCTTCCTGTCGTGCAGATCTGCTCCCCGTTCTCAATTGTTGTCGGAGTAAACTCATATGGCATTACCCCTCATGTTCTGTTTAGTATGGAGAGCACATACTGGCTCTCCTTAAATTACCCGGCTTGCACTACAACTGATGCGAAACTTAGCTAAGGAAAAAAAAAGCTAAATGAAGGTAAATTGAATGTTTAAAATGCGGAGACAAAATGACAGCCGCACAAAGATGACAAGACTGTGACAAGGAGCAGGTGTGGACAGGAAGCCTCCAGAGAAATAAGGTGAGGTGTATTTTTCACTTGCTAGGGCCCCTCTTGTGTATGCAATGATTGTTCACGCTACTATAGATGATATATCTCATTAAGGTACACATAGTCTAGCCGCGTTTACTATTGGCGCTTCCTCCTTGATACCCTGACGCCAAAGCGTTCAACAACGCATGTCAGCCTGCAGCGGCTTGTCTCTCATTCGCCGGCTTTCTCTCTACGCATCCTTCACAATTTACTTCCGAATCCCCCCACCCCCGCTCTTTCATCTCTGAATCCAATACTGCCAGAGCCATAAACTCCCAGCAGCAGAATGCACGGCGGTTTAGCGGCATTGTTAGAGTGTCTCGAATGTGGAACTGCTTGATTCCAGGGAAGGTTTTCACGGGTTTTTGTTTCGCACAAAGGAACCACCTTTAG
This sequence comes from Mugil cephalus, assembly GCF_022458985.1. Lineage (NCBI taxonomy): Eukaryota > Metazoa > Chordata > Actinopteri > Mugiliformes > Mugilidae > Mugil > Mugil cephalus. Next base: position 8,416,993 of record NC_061787.1, on the reverse strand, counting down.
GAAACCTCCAGACACTCTGACATTGCATCAGCAATTTGTCTTATTTCGAAATGAAACATTGTACAGTAATAACCGTGCTGTGTCTAATTCTACTACTGCTCGCTGTGGCGAACGGTACGAATAACAAGTAGTTTGTTTCAGTCGAAAAATGGAAAGTTAGCACCATTTAAAACTCATATCTTGCAGCTGCAGCGTATTGTGGTCTAATGAAGGTGCTGTCAGTAGAAATGTCCCCCTCTTGTGCAAGGGCTTTCAATTTTATCTGTAATTTATGCAGCTTTCATGGAATTAATTGACAGGCTGGCAGCTAGAATAGTGCAACAGCCTTTTGTGGCCATATTATTTTTTATTACTTACTTCAACATTAAAATGCACACTGCAGTTTAAGAGCTCCACTTAAATAATAATGACCCGTGTGTGCACATATTTCCCGTTTTTGGCTGGTGACGAGAGAGGTCCTGATGAATGTGTCACAAGCCGGCTCTCTTCCAAGGTCGCAGTCTTTAGTCAGCGTGAGAGAACCCCTTCTGACACCTGTCACTTCAGCTGGGCCCCGAGTCAGGGAAAAGAGACGGGGAAGGCAAGGAGCAAGGGGAGGGAAGAGGAGGCGGCGCACTGAAGCACAGATAATGTAGTCACTGTTCTCTCAGCACCTTCTACCTGTCAGTGAACTGTTCAAGGAGGAATTGCTGCTGCCTGTCTCAACCAAAAGGACATGGCAGCTACATGGTGACAGAGAGTAACAACACGGTGCTACAGTGCCAATATAAAGGTTTCTCTCACATAAATCCAAGTCTCTGATACCATAAAAAGTATAAAGAATTCAGTGTCAAGGTTGAACAGTGGTTATTACAGGGACCATCCCAAGGTTTTCCTATAACCGGAGGGTCAATGCTTCAGTGTTTGCACCGGCTACGAATTAATCTGCAGCCGTCGTGTCTCCTGTCAAGATGTTTCTGAGCAAAACTTAAAACGTCAGCTTGCTTGTGTTGACACGCTAAACAACAGAAATGAATGAGAGTATCAGTCTGTTAAATGTGAAACTACAACCGGGAGACAGTTATCTTGGCTCCGAGGCTAGAAACGAAGCCAAGACATGATCTGCTTATGTTTAATGGCGACTGTAACAGTTTCTCACATGCATGTTTTTACATGTTTTGTGCTGCTGGGAGGATTTATTTAGCTACTAGCTTTTACCCTGTTTCCAATCTTTAATTCAGTTCAATTCACTTTTATTCATATTGCATCAATAACATTACTCAGTATCTATATATCATAGTTACTATGCGTAACAACCTGGGACCTGAGTGCATAATTTCATTCCAGCTCATGCTTCTGTGCGCTTGAGAATGACAAATAAAAATCCTTGAATCCTTGATATTGTCTGAAGATGCTTTACATTTATGCTGGGTTAAACTAAGTTAAACTTAACAAAGTCAAACATCTCTTATCTCTTAAACTATGTCAAGATGTCAGATGTCAAGCCTCTAAATTTAGAGGTTAGTTTTATACTAAGTAATTATGTTTTACACTTTTGTTGACATCAAATTTATTTAAATTTCATGCCATTCCTCTGCAATCTCCAAACCTTTCTCATTTTTTTCCTCACATTTTACTTAACAAATGAGTTAATTCATTTGAAAGAATAATTGATATTTTAGACAGGAAGCCTCTTTGCTTTCGTTATTGTAACATCCTAAAAAAGTCTGATATTCTTGATCTAGACAGCTACCAGACGCCTGTCTCATTTTCAAAGTTTTAAATGCTTTTCGTTTATTTTGACACCGTCTGCCTGTGTCTGGTTGTGTAACTGTCTGATTCTTCTCTGTCTGTGTGTTGTGTACCTGCCTTGGGACTACGGCTAAGAATTAGCATTTGTGCTAAGTCCGGCGCATTTACACTGATGACTAACGCGTCAATGTTGATTAATGTGCATTAATAGTCCCAATTCAATAAACTAATAATAATATGACATGTGATAATGAAAATATGTATTAGGAGAGTTGCTTGGAATTTAAAACAAGAACATTCACAGCATGTTCTGTTCTTATGACAATTACAGTGATAAGGCAACAGTGAGAATGTAGCTTGTTACATCCTACGTGCTTTTGCCCTGATTCCACAACCCTTGTTCTGTCTTGCTCATCCACTGTACTGACAGGCTACCGCTGTACCGCTCTCACTTGTGTCGTTCAATATTTAATACATCTCCAGGAATTTCTTTTGTAAAGTTTAGGCAAGTGTGAAAAGCACAAGTCCCATAGAGAGGAAACGGAGGGCTGAGGACGGATGGAGGAGGGCGGCCTCATGAATGAGGGAAGTACGAAAGGCGTAAGTGCTGCCTGTTCCGTTCTACTCAGCAAGATGAAGAGTTGCTTTTCAACACTTCAGTGAGCTAACAGAAGTGTGTCCGTCCGTTTACACTCTACAGAAGGTGGACGCCGTGCACGCATGGAGAGGAATTGCTCTTGTTAGACGTGCGCCGGGGTTCGAGTCACGCGTGATCACTCTTTCAATGCAGTTCTTGACACCCGGTTATTTACACCAATAAATGAAGTGCTGGTGAATGAACTTTATCCGCTGACAGTGTTGATATGATTTGTTCAACCTTGTGTAGAGTGTCCCTTTTAGAGCCCTTTTTAGAGATTAACCAGGCAACAGTGGCACACATACATCTGACAATAAATGAGTGTGTCAACACAAAAACAATCTCCCACAGGTTCCTCAGTGAGGCCATTATGCTTTTGCGATATCAGAATTTATTTTTTTGGACTTGTCTTTTTTATTTTCTGTAGCTTCATGAAAAACTCATTGTGTATTCCACCCCTGCATCTGAATTATTCAGCTTCAATGCCATTTCTATTTTTGGTACTTTTTACTAGTGTTTGGATGGCTGCGGAATAAACCTTAACATACAGTAAGCATTTTAAGCAGCATGCTGTATGTGCAGGGCCCCATTCAGGTTTAAAACACATTTTACAGATATGTGCATTTGTTTTTTTTAAAGTACAGCTACGATTTGTGCAGGTGCACTTGTGTCAGACTCTTTTTTTTTGTTTGTTTGTTTGACAGATGTGCACCATGATCTAATAATAATAAATCAAATCAAATGGACCCACCATTGCGGTGCACTTCTCTACACTTTGTAGACATTAAAGCAATAGAGTGGTATGCTGAGATTATATACTGATGTTTACGTGTCATTTTCAAGGCTTGAATTAATTTGCTTTAAGACAAAGAGGCCTGAATTAAATCAAATCGAAAAGCAATAGAATCCTAAAGGAAACATCAAAGGTTTTCAGATGTCCCTCAGGGCTGTTTCATGAGCATCGATCGAAAATGCCGGGCGGGAACATGCTTACAGCCTCCTATCCAGCGAAAAGTGATTTCATCCAGCCCAGAGATCTGCTAATCTCTCAAGTCTGAAATTGTTCTGTGAGGAGCAGCAGAAGAAGGCTGAGTGGGAACAGAGGAACTGATTGGAAGGTAAAACTAGGTCTGGGTGGCATCTGCTGCACACTCCCACCGCAATCAATATGCTGACTGCCACAGATACATTCGTTTCATTTCATGTAATTCAGATTCTTTTTATTAGTCACCAAACACTGAACATGCGATCTGCACCTCTGCGAGCAGAGGACCCTTTCCCAGCGTCGGTTCAGGTTTTGATCTCATGTTCACACACGGAGAGTTGCACCGTTACGAGGCTGTCATTGCTATGGCAGCATCAGCGGAATTTTCAATGATGAAGAAGGATTAATTATTTACATGAATGTGGCATGTGCTTCCTCTGCCAGCATCATTAATTCGATTAATTAAATAAATAGCAATGCAATTACAACCCACATTTTTTTTCTGCTGATAGATTCATTATACGATAAAGCCACTGCATTTTTCCCCCTGAATTACTAAATTACAGATATACATAAAAATAATATAAGAAAAGAAACATAATAAAATGGTGTTGTTGTAATTGTTTGTATGAAAGCTGGAGAGATTGTGGTTCTGATAAATATGACGGTATAGTAATTAATCTAGCACTTACTTTGCACTTTCTGTCATTTTTCATATGTTTGCAAACCTCCTTTGGTATGAATTATTGATAAATAGCTGGCTGTTGCATGCTGAGACTGAGATAAAAGTAAAACGTGGACTGGATTATATTACAGTCAGAAACCATAAAATGTCAAAAACTCAGTAACACTGAATCTCATGTGAATGTTTACATGTATATATGTTTAATCATAGACTCAAGAGAAATGTTTTTATGCTATTTTATCACTTCTATCGTCATAAATATGAATGTGATTATTTTATTTTCAGTGCATGTGTGTTCCAGTTTCTCCATTCATTTCAAAGGAACCAGGCTACCTAACACACTCTGATGTGTAGGCTACGTAACATCATTGCAGTTCTATACTTAAAAGATGCTGTGACGTAAATAAGACCACACGTTCCTCCTGGGGGACTCGCTGCGCCAACACAAGTTCCCTTAAAGACGCCCCACACCCCACACAGACAACGCACTTCCGAACGCGCCGCACATACACACTCATTTTTTTAAGCTCATGGAGAAAGGGGACTGTTATTCCTAAGGGACAGGTCTACGAGATTTACTGCAGCCAGCCGTGGGTGAGAATTTAGCTTTCCCTCAAGACAAAATCAGTCCTCCCATTCAGGAACTGACGAGATTAAATCATTACACTTGCCGTCAAATGGAGAGCAATAGGCAGAAGTTGAAATTAGCACAGTTTAATATGAGCAGTGATACAAATCTATTTCACCTCAGTTCATTGATGGTGCTCCGCTAGCAACCTGAATAGTCAATCTTATTTACATACAGAGCAAGTGTGACCACTCATTATAGCACTATTTATTTTTCTCCCCCTCTCTCGCTCTGTCTCTAGGTTGTGTGTTGTGTCGCTGGGGAAATATTGATTTCGCCAACACTTTCAGGGAACGCCTTCATTGACCGACTGTCACCAATAAATTGTTGATTGCTGGTAGATGTAAGGGCCTCGGGCTACAGTAAATACCCCCAGTGCAGGCATTTTCTCATGCAGCATCACATCTAAATCCAAACTATTTATCATATACTACGCACATAACTGATTTGGTCAAGCCCTGATAATTCAAAGTCAACACACATGTGGCTTTCAGCAAGTTTTGTCTTTGGTTCTGCTGCTGCTGTCGCCTGGGTTATGCTATTGAAGTATGCAACCTCGTTATTAAATCCAGGCTGCCTGGTGGGCACAGAGCAGCGGCTGCGCTGCGGTGTTGGTTCTTGTTCTTTCCCAGCAGAATGGCCTCCAGTCGTTCAGCAGAATCAGTCATAGTTGTAGCGTGCATTATACTATATGCACACTACAACGATGACTGTGTATAACATTTTGCATCAACACAAATATCAAAATTATCCGTGATTGCCATTCATTTAATAGATATGCAAAACTATCTTTAAATTCAGTGAGAGTTAGGAGACTACATGCAACAAAAGGAAAATGTCTCATCTTTTCTGACCTTTGCTAGGGTCAGAGTCACTACTGGTAGCATGAGGTGATACCTGGACCAAGTGTACAGGCAGTCCATCTCATCCAGGATGGCAAATCTACCATAAGGTTTGCTGTATCTCGAAAATGCACAGTCTCAAGAGCACTGAGGAGATTCCAGGAGAAGCAGTTGTTCTAGGACAATGGGACAGGGCTGTAGGTCCCCAGACCATCAGCAGGACCAGTATCTGCTCCTTTATGTAAGGAGGAACGGGATGAGCACTGCAGGAGCTCTACAAAATTACCTCCAGTGGGCCACTGGTGTGACCGAACAATGAGATTTTATGAGGGGGGCCTACGGACCCTCTGCTGACTGCGCAGGTTGAAATTTACCATGGAACACCAGAATTGGCAGATCCGCCACTGTCCCCCTGTGCTTTTCATAGATAAAAGCAGGTTCACTCTACACACACGTGGCACATCCATGGTGAGACACATAGACCTCTTTAGGTTAGACAATGGCAACCGGATTGCCATTATACGGATGAAATAATTGGACCAATAATCGGAATTTACGCTGGTGCTGTGGTTCTTGAGTTTCCAGGTGCACAGCAAAGCCAGGAATCATGTGAAAGGGACTTGGGCCAAACTAAAACACTAAACTATGCATCAGTTTTTTTTTTTTCAAGGATGTTTCGGTCGTTTTAGGTAGTTGATACTAAACTGATGCATGCTCAAGTGTCCAAATTTCGTTTTAGAAAAATAGCATCAGTTTGGCCAATGCAAGGAAGTGGGGACACGTCCATATTTATATATGGGCTGTGGTTGTGCCTCCTACTTTTCAGGAGCTTAGTGATACCTTGGTTAGCCTATTAGCTAGTGCTGTTAGCTAGACTGTTTTGGAAAGAACCTGGGCCTCCCACAACTTATTTATTAGCCACCATGGAAGATAGGATTGGAAGCTTGGAGCACAGATGGTAACTAAACAGTAAGCAATAAAAATCATAATATATAATATTTGAAAATCCTGACCTAGCCTATCTGGTCGTAATCTTTATGAAGTGCCAATGTTTGTGTCACTGACATAACATTGATGGATGATCAATGGATGTGATCCTCTCGTTTTATTTAATCACATTTTGGATATTTACTAATTATACACAGTAATTATACAAAATTCCATTAATAATAAGTTGCTATTATTAACATTACTGGAGTTTTGTAAAACGTTTCGTGGAATTGTGAAAACCTGGAGGACAGGAGCGCTGCAGAATCCAAGCAACAGACTCCATGTCGGACTTTTCCTTTTCCCGTTCATGTGAAGCGCTGTTTCATACGTTCAGTGATGCCTCTGCAGCCCACAGACGGACTGATACAGGAAGATACTACAGTCAGTGGAACCTTACCATCCAAGTGACGTCTTCATATGATCAATTCCGATTTGTAATAATCTCAAAACAAAGGAGCAATTCCAGCGGAATTGACGGGATTACTGTGGAGGCGACTGTCGGGCGGCCAGTCTACTGTGTGTTGACAAGGTAAAGGTGCAAATGCGCAAACTGTTTTCTCGTTTCCATTCATCCTGCAGCGGGGATTTGTTTGCAGTTGTGGTCAGTTAAAAGCGATTGTCTCTTTTACCAAAACACGTTTCGACTGCCATTAGGTTTTAAACATGCAGCCCCTGCAGTTTTTCTCATGTTATCAGATGTTGAATGATTGATTGTTTTTATTTCGGTAACTTTCCAATGAATCCGGGGCGCCTAACGATATTGTCAAAGTATTTTTTTTCTGTTTGCAGTTTGAAAAACCGTCCCTACCACTTGTTATAAGTGAAAATCAAACAAGATTAAAACATTCAATCATCCCATCTTTGCGCTTTTGCGGAACAACAGCGTCTGCTTTTCAATATGAGAGTAAATCTTCAGAATTTCTTTCTTTTCATTGCATACTCTTTAAAAAAATAAATAAAAATAGAAACACATATCTACGAGAACGTACTAATGGCCAATGGAGAACATGTGCCATCTCTCTCCACATCAAGAGCTTTGAGGTGTAGATCTGGCTGCATCTTCATTCCCATCAAAGCCTTGCAGGCGGCGCAAGCTCTCCTTCCTGTTCCTCGCTGGCACAACATGCTTTATTTCTATATCCATGTTAAAATGCTCGAGGTGGGTTCAGTCAGGGTCTTTGGTGACTCCCTTGGAAAATTGGTGTTGCATGTGGTCTGCACAGCTCCACACTGGAGCAGGCTGAATGTGTGATTCCACTTATTAAAACACCACTCCAAATAGCCAGTGCAAATCAGCAAGCACAAATGAACAACATTACATCTGTAAATTACTCTCCCGACCAACTCCAGCTGTGGTGAATGGATTACTTGCTTCATGTTGACGCGCAACGAACTCAAAGCCATCTCTTGGTGCAAATGGAAATTATGTGCTATTAGAAGGCAATCAGTAATTAGTGTGTGTATAGAGGGGCACTGAGCCAATTGTTGTTCTGGCTACAGAAGCAAAGAAAAATAATCAAAGAAGACAGGAAGGGATCAAGGCTCCCGAGGTCAATGAAGTATGAATAGTAGGTGCAGCTCACGCAGATCTTCCAGGTTTGAGGTGCATGTGCTACAGAACAAGAGGGGCATTTAATGAGTTTTCTCGCCTCCTTGTATAATCTTCTTTCCTCCTTTCCCACTGAAGGCATTGCGAGGCAGACATCTTCGCGAGTGCATTTCCCTTATCTCAGAGGAGCAGCGCACGAACCCTCAATCAGTTGATCTTCCCTCTGCGCCTGTGTCACTTCCTTAAACTGTACATGTGCATGCTTTCCCTGTTCAACATGAGGCCCCGGCATCTGCTCCCCTTCCCATCCCCCATTGGAGACCCTCTGCATCTCGCTCATATGACTGGCTGCAGTGGAGATGATCATTAGCTACCTTTTGTCTTTTCTTGTCAGATAACGACGGACTCAGCGCTGAACTCTAAACCCTGCTCACGTGCTTCATTAGCTTCTTCTGCTTTTTTGTTTTGTCTTTATACCATTATCAGGTTCAGTAGCTTCCCCCCTGAATCATTTCCATATAGGGCGCCATCTACAGATGACGAAAACATAGGAATCCCAGCGACTGTGGATCTTTTCAATCCCATGTCAATTGGCAGAGGGCTTAGCTTATCCTCCTTCTTTCTGTGCTGTGCTTTTGTTGAGCCAAGCAGCGCGAATTTAGTTAACACACGATGAGATCTGCTCCGCTACAAAATACCTGTAAACATCGCCTCAGCCACCGCTTTCAATGTGGAATATTAAGGACGCTTGCGAGCAGAGATAAGGGCCGCCGAATATTTTCAGATCTCTGTATATTCTTCACACTTTGTCCGCGCCTAGCAAGGCTCATTTAATTATGCAGACGCCGCTGTCCAGATGTAAATGTGTCACCGCAAACAGCCTTAGCCTTGTTTCAGTGTTTGCCGCTGTGACGGCCTTTTGAAGTCTTGAAAATTAAAACGAAATTATAAAAGAGCCACCAGATTTGAGGAGGCCGGGGGCCAGAAAGTAGGCTTAGACTAGCACTGGCACAAATATTGCTTTCTAACACCCTGAGGGTTTACAATAAAAATAAGGGATGATGACGGCAGAGAGGATTTTGCAAAGCACAGTGATGACATAGCTGTTACTCATAACTTGTCTCCCCTCAGGTTTTATTAGAGAAGGCCAGAAGTCACAGTCGTGTCGTAATGATGGCTGTGGATGACAGCAATGATGAGTCAGCCGTTGCTGTATTCTCTGATGCGCTGTAAATCTAGGCTGTGTTCTTTTCTTTGCTGAATTTTAATTATGCCGAACTGTTGAACAGAGATGAGCCATGTCAGGTCCCATGACGTCTCGTTGCCGTTCTGTGGTTTGCTTATAAGATTAAAACATCTTCTGTTTCCAAGGCCTCACTTTTACAATAAGGCGACTCACTAGTTTGGCTTGAGGGGACTCTTCACGCGCCCCTGCTTGCACTCGCCCTGTAATCTCAGCCTGCGCACATTCTGGCGCACTTAGCCGCTTATGCCGGTCGTGTGGGAGATGTCGGAAGGCCAATTTAATTTTGTTCAGCCCCTCTCCTGTGGATTTTTCTTATAAAAAAGCAAGCAAACCAGCTGTGAGATATACCTCAGGGAAGCAAACGGAGAACCCTCAACCTGCGCGGTTTGTGTTTGTGTCAGTTCTTCAGAAATCCTGCATTCACAAAAGACTGTGCACAGGCCGTAATAATGAAACTTTGTACATACTAACCCCGCTCTTCTGAGATTGTCTGCCTTTTGGAAGGCTTTGGACTGAGAAATCACATTCTGCTCCCTGGGATCTTTTCTTCAAGTCTGACAAGCGTTTTTTTTTTCTCTCTATAGCCTTAAATGTCACTGATTGCCACAACATGTTCGTTTATGTGAAACAGTCACTCAGCTGGCAAATCTAATTAATTTGTGGGTCAAACCCAGCAGTGATATCTGCTGCAGCTGAAGCATGAGGAAAAGTATGCTACACACACAGATGATGTTGGTTTGCTGGATGTGCAATATTCTACGAAGGGACTTCTATGTGTGCAGCAGCTTTTCACAAGCAGCTACTTTAAGTCTGATGAAGAGCATTGTTTACGCTTATAGCTTCCCTTCATGACTGCTGCCTGCAGGTCATACTATGGTCTATGCTTCTGGCTCACTCTCTCTGTTCATGTCATCATGCTGTGTGTCCCCCCATAAGTAGGGATGGACAGTATACCGATTCATAATGAATACTGGTATTTTTTTACCATTATGATTTTTTTAATATACCAGCACACCGGTGTATTTGATTACACAACGTTCGGAACGCTGTGCCGCAAGTCACCAGCTGGGTTTACATGGAGCCAAATATTCCGATTACAGTCGGTTTAGAAGCTCAAACCAAATGAAAATGCTCCATATAAAGACCTGAATCAGAACAGACAGGCCCAAGCTTTCACAGAGGTAGAATATTCCAGATGTTCCTGATTTCTGGGGACAGTCCTCGTTGAGAAAAAAAAGTTGCGCGCTGACTACAACTATTACGGTAGTCGGTCACACTTCGATTGACATTATCGACATAGCAGCTGTTTAAATGTGAATAAATATGTCAGAATAAATGAAATCGTAATTTCTCTATTTCATCTTGATAATATCTCATTCTTTTTTTTTTTTTAATCTCTTAACTGTAAATGTCCCTGAATTTCCACATCAGCAGGCAGTGCTAACACGGGCCCATGCCAGCCTGTTTTACTGCTAGCGTGGGATTATTCTACAGCATTTACTCACCACCACAGTAAAAAAAGTCCATTCTTAGTCAATCTACTGCAGTAATTCCTCTCTCAACTGGTAGAAAATGTTGTGAACACGTTATTGTGCATGAAAAAAAAAAAATACCGTGATACGATCAGAATTTTGAAAAATACCTTGATATGCATTAATGGCCAAACCGCCCAGCCCTAGTTAGAAACACAAAGCAGTTTGCATGGTATGTCTTTTCATATCTCAGTCCTTGCAGTCCAATGCTTTTCTTCAGTGTTGTCATCATTATTATTATTCTTTTTAATTTTGAGAAATTTCCCTTTTTGTCTTCTAAAGTATGCAGCTCATGTGTGATACCGCTCTTGCTGCACCGCACTTGAGTGAAGTGCTTTGGTGTGATAGTCTTTCTTTCTTTCTTTTCTTTCTTTCTTTTTTTTCCTTGCACCAGAAACAAGCACGCACATTTGTTGATATAAAGTCATACTGTAAATCCCTATTTACCAGGGGACAGTGTCAATTCTAGTGGGATGGCGAGAGAAAGGCAAGGAGAGGCATGTTTGTGTGCCCTCCAGCTATTGGAGCATGCTCCAACTGTGAAAGGCCACTGCCATTGTTGGGTAACATAATCCACCAGGGAGGCCTTTGGCCAGACACTGGGGAGGACTCCCTGCGCACACTCTCCTTCTTCCTCTCTCAGTACAGATGCATATCCCTTTCAGTGCTGGAATCAGCTGCTGAATGCCAAGCAATTTTCAAGTGTTACTGAACTTGTGTGTGGGGTGGGTGACAGTGCACACATCCCATTATTTGGGCCATTCTGAACAAAAACTCCATGCTTTCTACCTGCATTGTTGAAACAGCCTCACAGATAGATGGCATAATATTCTTCACTGATGGCGAAGCACGAGCCGGGTAGAGAAATAAACTCGTACAAATCCCTCCTCTGGGGAAGAGTCATCCCGGAGAAAACTCTTTCTGGATGGTTTTTATGAAGTATTATGTGAGTGTATGATCACCTGAAGAACTGGATAACTCTCACTGGATTATATACAGACTCATGCTTCAGTATCGGGTTCCCTGCAATCTAAAAGAGCGCAGGCATCCTTTCATTGTTGAGAATGAAACAGGCATATACAAAGAAGCACGCATGCATTTACAGTACAATAAATGAGAACACGTGAAGAAGATTTACTGCCGGGTTGCTGCCTTTTCAGTAGATTAACTGAATGTGATAAAAAAAGAAGAATCTGTTTGCTTTAGAGCTGCAAAAAATACACAGTAAGCTGTATTCCGATCAACTTTAATTTGTAGAGCAGAATGTAGAATAACCATATGAGTGCGACTGCCTGCGCAGCACATCTTCGGTTGTCTCCTGGCGTGTTGGGCGCCGGTCTGATGAGTACATTTTTCATCGCAAAGTTCAAAACGGGATCCCGTCTTCTGAATGACTGAATTACCAGTCATACAATTCTAATTTTATTCTTACACGTCCCATGCCCAGCTGGGATAGGCTCCGGCGACCCCCCTGCGACCCTTAGTGAGGATAAGCGGTAGTAAAAGATGAGATGAGATGTCCCACGCACCGTAAATCCGCTGGCCCAGCTATTTTCCAATGCCTTAAAATTAAAAAAAGTATTAAAATACTTAAGAAGAAGTGTGTTTTGAAGTATTTAGCTGAAGTCTGACTCCATTTCCATAAAGTTCTTCGATTTCTGAACTCATCAAGGTCATTAGATATCATAAAAAGCCAATTAGCCTTCATGCAGTCTCACTTGCAATTTCATATCTGTTGTGTATGGGAAGCCCCCATCAAGCTAAATGAAGCCTCTCATCTCCTCACTTGGCATGTGAATGGATTAGTAGTAGGCAGGCTACTTGTCGAAATAGCTCTTAGCTCTTAATGCAGTGTCAGAAATGACAATGTGTTTGTGTTTGTGAAGAGGGTTGATCTTATGATTAAAAAAAATCAGTGGCAACAGTGATGTTAATTTCTTTGCACCACAGTCTGTTGGAATGTGTACACAGTAAAAGCCATGGACTCCCTTTGCAATCATGCTGAAGCTTTAGCAAAGTCTGGGTAGCGCATCCACAGAGTGACAGTGATGAGTGGGGAGGATTGATGACTCTTTTCAGAAGATTGTGACAAGATCGTACTATTTTGGCAGGAGATTATAGTATCAAAGGAACAGCGACAGCTGATCCCCGCTACAGTTTATGGTTTTAGATAATGGCCAGAAGCGCATTTTGCCATTTCTGACCAAATAATAGGCAATTTTTGTATCCAAAGACTGCCAGATGAACTCATTTCCCAACATATATTGCTTGTTACTGAGAAATGGACGTGGACAGAAATGGACAGTCATGACTTTTACAGCCTGACAATTGTCTAGACAAGCTAATGTCTCCTGTTATCGTGGCCGCATTATAAAAACAGGTGTTTTTTTTGTTTGTTTTTTAATGTGCATTCTATTCCTGTGGTGTCTCGTCGAATTTTTCCCATTGGGAGGGACGTTTTCATCGCGGTCATCCTCATCAGACCTTAACTGCCTGGATGAAATAATCAGTAGGGCCGCAATCAGTGTTATGTCAGCCCATTTAACCTCCACATAGCACAGGTGTCACATCCCGCAGTAACAAATTAATGTGACATTTTCACCGTTCCCTGACACTGATGAGGGATGTTGCAATCCAAACGTGATCCAAGCGTCCTCGTTTTATTAAAATTCAGTTTGAGACAGGTCGGGATAACAGAATAATATTTCGAAAGCAGGTCTTCCAGGTTCATGAAAGTGCAGTAATACATTCTTGAACTGGTTAATAATTGCAGTACAATGACATATGGTAACCTTAATGGTATTAGGTTAAAAGTGTTGATGACTCATCATGTATGCAGGGGGGCACATACGAATTTTGCTTCCAATGAATGTTTTCTCAAATTTATGGAATCTGATGCCTGCTAAGGAGCTAAACAATCAAAGTCAGAGTCTTTTGGGAGTGTCTCTTTTAATGTAAATGCAGCTTTTTTGGGAAAGTATATATATACTCATGTACAAATCATCAATCAGTGATTTTGTTCTCTGGATTTAACCCATCCATTTGCATCGGACCTTGCAGGGCGCTGGGTGCCTTTGCCTTGCTCATTTGCACTTAAGTGTGTGGACTGTCCCAAGGTCACTCCTCTAACCACTGACTGTTTTCAATAGCTTTTTGTGCGTGCAGATGTTCCAAAACCCAAAAAGTCCACACCAAAGGAAGTCACTGCCTCCACTGAGAAACACTTTTCCGGATCTGCCTGAATTGCGTTCTTTCAGTTCAGCTCTTTGTCTGTTTCATCATCGTGTAATACATTAGCATTATTCCTGCCTGCTGGGCAGTTTGGCTAAATTCATGCTTAAAGCAGATGACCCAAAACAATAAAGGAGGCCAATCAGAGCAGACTGGACTAAGTCGGGTATTGGCCTTAAAGAGACAGGCGCTAAAAACTTCCCCCCCACGGACGACATGTGGTAGTGTCAGTTTTGTGTGGAGCAGTGATGGGGCTCCCCTTGACCTTCCAGCATCTCTCCACGCCACAGCTTTCTGCAGCGCCCTGCAGCAGCTGGCCTGGCTGCCTCTCACTGACTGTGACGGGAGAAGGAGGATGACGATGAATCAGGGGCATGACGAAGATCTCTCCAGCACTCTCTGAGTCGAGTCGCTGGGCACTATCGCGCAGTGAGATTGTGTGATCGCAGTTCTACTCATCCCTCTTAAAGCTCATAGGCAAGTGTGGTTCCGCAAACCCGGCACCCATTGCTCTTCCAGAGGGCCCAGTTTTATGTCTCTTTAATGTTTTTTTTCTTTTGCATTATTATGCCAGTGCGTAACCCTAACCCAGAAGGCATTTAACTATGTGTGCATTCTCTTAAGTAGACTGTCCAGACTGTCATGTGACTGCACGTGGAGGAAAGCCTTCGCGGTCACAGCCCTTGCGTATTTAAAGCAAGGAGATTTATTTAAGAGCCCGTTAGACAAGATAAGCTGCAAAAGGTACGGCTCTAAATGGAATAGAGGAGTCTATTTGTAAATGTCCACAAGTGCCCGGCTTTAAGTGGCTGGCTGAGAGATGAATAGGGGTGATAAGCAATAGAGGGGAATTTCAACAAAGGGCATTTTAAAGAGTAGATATTTTGTGATGACAGCCTTTAATTGATCTCATCACTTTTGAATAGACTATAAAACCTTTCCTTTTTTTATTGAGCTCATCTAAACGGTGCCGGCACTAGCCAGAAGGACGGGCTTGTGTATCCTGAATGTCGTACAGGAATGCTAATGCATTAGCCCCTGATTTTTCTTCTCCTCTTGTCTAAGCCTTACATGCATAGTATGCGGGCTTACTTTGATTCCATCCCCTTCTATAAAAGCCTACAGTACAAGAGATGGGGTGAGACAGTGGTGACTGCGCAGGGTCCAAATCCAAAATGTCATCAGTACAGGCTGAAAGGCCCCTCATGCTCTTAATTTTAATTGAGAGGGAGCCCTTCAAGCATAGTGTCAATCTTCCCAGCAGAGGAAACCCTACAGGGAGCTTTTCCTAGTGAAATGTTGAACTGCTCGTCGTCCTTCTGTGCCAGCTTGCAGTGCTTGCAGCTCTTCAATCTTGTACGGTTGGGAGAAAGCATCAGCAATTACACTATTAAAAATTTAAGTGTAACAATCCCGTTTGAGTGGCTAGATGATGCTTCGATACAAAGTGTACATGTCCTATTATGTACGCACTTGGACACAACATCCAGTTTTCATGTGGTTGCATTATCCAACGGATTAGTCTGGCTCTGCGAAGCTAACTTTCAGATAACAGCAATAATAATCTGCTTTTGAATTAATGACGGTAATCGCTTTGGGAAAACATTTGTTCTCGCATTCAACTTGACACCGCACACTTGTAAAATTAATGATCAGTCGGAGCGTAGACGCGATCATAACATGTGCTGGAGTTACATATAGGGCCCATGTACTGTGGAATGTCCATGTGAGGAAAGGCAGGGCCCTAAAACTCTGCCAGATTTCATTTCACGCTCCGCAGAGCACAGCCTCTGAGACGGTGACATTTACATGGCCCTCTATACCACTGCCAGTTGCTGCAGGCCCAAGGCACTGGCTAAATCAGGCGCAAGGGCCAATGAATGAGGAGGCAATGCAAGCGGGAGAACAAGAGGAGATGGCTAATGTGCTGCACGAAAAAGGGAACACATAGCTTTATGTTAAAAGGACTATTACATCACAGTTATATTTAGTTTTAAAGACCTTCCTTTGGAAGTTGACGTTTTATGTGAAATATATGAATTATACAGTGATAATTCATCATTTTTGTCCCTCTCACTGCTAACACATTATATGTAGCATATTCACTGTGACTTAGATCTTTGTAAATGATGAATGTTTTGTGCAACGCACAACCCAAGCCATGAATTCACATGTGGGTAATTTATTATACAAATAGTTCTGTATGTGCAGCAGTGGTGGTGGCTGTTTGTGTGTGAGTGGAGAGAGGCCATTGTTCAGCCTGTAAGACCAGCTTTTGCAGGGATTATCTGCTCTAACTGGTCATCTCGTAGCCAAAAGCTCATCAGGCTAGTTTAAATGCTAGTGAATCCATTCAGGTTCATTATACTCACTCTGTTCTTCGGTAATCTAATTGGGTCTTCACCTCCAGTAACTTACTATGTCCCTCTAGCCAGTGCGAGAAGTTCAGTCCTTACCGAGCTCCCACTGATGTTTCCCAGTAGGTTGAGATAAACATGCAGAGCAGCTGTACTGAACACTGAAATGTTTCTGGCTGCGTTCAAAGTAAGCCCTCTGGCAATAGGACGGTCTTCTTCTGAAATCATTTAGACTGCTTCCAGTAAAGCCCTGAAATTGTATAAAGTCGAAGCATGTTTGCATTATATAATACCTGCAAAGACCCTCCTCCTAGAGTGTTCGGCTATGACGCCAGTTTGGTGCAAATTCTTTACCACTTTTGGTCTTCAGATCTTGTTCCCTGGCAAGACAATTTGCTCTAATATTTTTCCCAGGTGGTATGAAATTATAGGTGTGGGCAGTAGCTCGGGAGGCAGAGCAGTTGTCCAATAACTGAAAGCATGGCGGCTTGATTCCGTCCTTTCCCCAGCCTGTCGTTGTGTCCTTAGGGAAGATGCTTGACCCACCTTGCTCCGAGTGTGTACCCCACTGGTGCGTGATTGCAAGTGAGTGATGTTTGGTGGTGGTCAGAGAGGCTGTTGGTGTGGATTGGCAGTCACATTTCTGTCAGTCTGCCCCAGGGTAGCTGTGACTACTGAGGTTTACCACCACCAGGATGTGACTGTGTGAGCGAATGAATAATGTATTCAATTGAAAGCGCTTTGAGCATCTAATGGAAGAAGCGCTATATAAAATCAATGCATTATTATTATTATTATTATTATTATTATTATTGTTGTTGTTGTTATTATTATATCAGTCAGCATGTACCTACGTTCAGCTTAGAGAGATGCTGCATATGTCAGCCTTTCGTTGCCCACAGAAATATTCTCCTTAAGTCAGAACATATTTCAGCGAAATGTCTGCCCATAACAATTACCGTGGTATTATCAGATATGGGGACAAGGCAGATGGACATCATGACGACAGTAGCTCCAGAGCAGGTGGAGGTCAGTCGTTGCTACCACGCAGTCTCACTCGTGTGTTCGTCACGGTGCGGTGAATCAATAGGACCGTCGAGCCGATGAGTCCCCGATGCTAGTCCATTACAAAGCGGTAAATCTAGCTATGGCACTTACTAACTGCTGTAATGAGGTGGTAACAAAGTTATGGAATCATTAGTGAGCATGTGTCCCAGCAGGACAGCGAGGGAAAGCGAGCTTGGGGAGGTTACAGCATGACAGATGGTGACTGTATGTGTGTGTGTCAGTGTGTGAATGAGTGAATGCTCGGTGCTCGTGCTCAGGGTTGTTTTTGCACATAAACAAGTGAAAGAAGGGCCTCATATGGTAGCAAACTTGGTGATATCGGTGGCAGCAGGGATTACTGGTAGTTTGGGTTTAATTCCAGTATGTCTAATGAGGAGGGTCAACTTGGGGGGGCTGTATCATTGAATGCATATGTAGCTTCCTGTCTTCCAGTAAACAAATAGATGGTTTACAGTCATTGTTTTCCGGATTTCACATGAGGATCTTAAGCGTCTCTGTAAAGTTTGTGTTAGTGAAGAAGTCCTTGTGTGGTGTTGCAGAGTTCAGCCAAAAATCACATAGTTGGCTGCAAGGGACGAAAAATCAGGAGAGTGGAGGCAGAGGAAGGAGGGGATGAAACACGACCGAAGCCAAGGTGGCAGGCATTGAAGGAGGTGGTAGGGAGAAGGAAGATGAGAGGGAAAATCTTCTCAAGCAGCCTGGATGGGAGTGAAAGACCTGAAGCCCTGTTTATGGCAAATCATCGAGATTGCCCCTTTATTTCTCATTTTTCCATATATCTAGCATAGTCAGGGGTATTAAGGGTTATTTTTCTACAAACACAATAGGTAATTTTCTTCCATTTACTTTTGCAGCATGAAACAAACTTGAAAATGGCTCGAACTGCACAACAGACCACAGCAAGTCACGGTTGTGACAATTTTGGGGCACATGCATCATGCACATTTGCTCAGTGTTAGTCATTTCACACCCACAGGAAGAGGACAAAATTGGCCACATCCATTTGTGTCTTCTTTTTTTTTTTTTTTTTCTTTTGCTGGGGCACCTTTAAAAATCAGCAAAGAAGTGATGCTGAAAAATGATTCCAGGAGATACAGACAGAAGAAATGACTGTGATTGATAAAAAATGAAATTTTAGTCCCAGTAGATTTTTTTTTTTTTTTTTTTTTTGCTGACTCGCACAGTATTTTCACTTTCAAGTTGACTGTTTTTTTTTTTTTTTTTTAAAAACTGTAAAATCTCTTTCCTTTTAGTAGCTCTTTTTAATTCCTCTTGTGACATCTATAAACTTCTATTGTCCAAGCAACAGAAAGCCAGTAAATATTGCCTTGCTCCCAATTTTCCACCTGCAGAAGGGCCAATAGGGGAATGAATCAGCAACCCCCCCCCCCCACTTCCCTCAATGTCCACATCCACTCTTTTGTGACAGAGAAATTTAGAGTCTCGATCTATTAGTAATTTAATTAGCGGGAAAGAAAAAGGTCACATGCGCCGAGATCTTTGCACATGTGCGACAGGAGGAGTTCTTTGCTAATTGAGCACAAAATGGACAGACAGCTGGAGGTCAGGCATCAGTCTGGCCCCCGTGGGCTGGATGATGGGGGCTGCTGTGGAATTAGCTGGCTTCCTCTTATTGGTCGCCTCTTTTCAGGTCACCAGTTACGCCTGTATTCTCACTGAGCCTTTTTTCAGGGATGTGCCATTTTTAGTATAGATAATCTAGATATACGTAATAAAAGTGGTTTTGGATTGAAGTCAGGGCAGCAGATTTGCAGGGAGATCAAAATATGTTTTTGCTAAAACTAAGTGGTGGCGTCTGCGGGTGCGCGTGTTTGTGTGTGAGAGAGACAGAGAAAGAGGAAAAAGAGAAACATGAATGAACGTTCCTGTCAGTGGAGCTTAGAGGAATGACTTCAGCACCATGGACAGCGTCTCATGCTTCATGCATATCACAATTCTTTATTTTCACCCTTTTTGTCCGTATCGCTACACTCCGTTCCCACATCCGTTCCCACGCGCTTGTCCTCTCCCACTTGCATTCAAAAGTGCGTGTGCGTTTCTAGATTAATGAACATTGCCGTGTAGCAAAGATCTTAGGGCCAAGTCTGCGGCAACCTCAGCAGTCGCACGTTTGCAGCCTGCAAAGGGAACCCAGCTTAATTTAGCATTACCTATTTTATCTGCTTATTTCCGCTGCTGCCTTTGGCACCTTGGGAATTTAAAGAAAGGTAGTCATAGATAAGTTCTGTTTGCTTCTTGGTATCAGCCAACAACAGAAAACCAAAATAATGACTGCGTATAGTTTATTTAATGTTTTAATCATGCCACCGTCAATGTTTTGGTGCAGATTGCACTGTTTGATGTTGTGTAGATGAGATCGATCAGTCCACTCACTCAGCATAGAAAGGATCTGGGAACACATCCTAAACGCATCTCATTTAAATATAGGTTTGAATAACATTTCAGTCTTACTTACTTCCGCGACTCCATTGAGACAGGCATTTCATTAAACGCTACTGTCTGGATAAGATGGCTTTGGCCTGGTCTCCCTCTCAGAAAAGAAATTCATGCCTTGTCTTCATATTTGCCACATCGGAAAGAAGAAGTGGAAAATCCAGACAGACACCTATTTACTCACTAATTTGAGATCAGAAAGCAAATCAATTAATTGCATTGTCTCTTTTCGGAATGAAACATATCCAATACATTACGGATGGCAAGCAAGCCTTTGTGGCGTAATTAGCAAGTTGTCGAGAAGAGGATGGCGTTCTTTTAAAACGCTTTCAACGCAGCCAGACAGACAGTGAAAGCCTGCGTGTCGAAAGCATGAAATACTGGCATTTGTGAGGACACCCAAATCTCCTTGGCGGTTTGGCAGCGAGAGGGAGCGAGCGAGAGCGAGTGAGACGAGTGCACAGGCAGCAGAAAATGGCTTAGTCAGGGTCATCACTAGCCAATAGCTTTGGATAGCTGTGACAAGCCAGGGCATTTTCTCAGGCTCCGATAAACCAAGTGAGAAAAGATCTTCTTGATGCCACTGTGCCAATGAACGCTTTTCTCACGGCCTTTATAGGACGCAATTATCATAGATTTTATGGAGTGCTCTGAACGATGGTTGGCTGCTGGATAATGGTGTTTACACACCATATTACATGGATTTCAATGCGTGCATTTTAGAAGTAGGATTCTTATTTTTTTTCGAAAAGTGCAGTCACTGTTTGTTTAATTGAGAGGACACCTCCAGTTGTAGCCAAGTATTGAGAGGACTCACCTCCAGATTGCAGGAAAGGTATTGGAATGACAGTCATTGTTACACGCAGTCCTCCATTCTTAGAGATCCATATGCAGTGTTGGGAGTAAAGCATTACAGTTACAATTACTGTAATGCATTACTTTTTGCTGTAACATTAGCATTACAAAAAAAGAATTGTAATATTTTACTCGGTGCAAATATCAGTAACCCAAGTTACAATGAATTTTGAACTTGAAATTAATTAAATTAATTAAGTTGTGTGCTTTTATACAAAATTCGTGTTTAGCAGAGGAGAATAAAATATCAAATGTTAGCTTCCTGTTAGTGCTAGAGAACAGCTGATTGGGGAGAAGATGACTGCAGCAGCAGTGGCAGACTCTACGGTTGTCGAGTAATTTAACGAAACATCTAGCGTGGTGCCAGCTGTCTTTGGGTGTTCGGAGACAATATACAGTAGTAGCTTCTAGCAATATTGATTTCAATATGAATAAACCTAAATTTACAGTATTGCTATAACAATATGTATTGCGCCATGAGCCCTGAATGCAGCCATTATATTGTTAGCATTAAGCCTAGCTTAGTCATTATGCCATTCCACATTATTCCATTCCTGAGAACGCAAAAGCCATATTTCTAGTTATTCTGGTGAAAGTAATGCAAAAGTAATGTAATGCCTTACAATCCAAAGAATAATATTATAATGTAACTAATTGCTTTGAAATCACAGTAGCAAGTAACAAGTTATACATTATAATTGTGAAGTACAGCAACTTGTCCAACACTGTCCATATGTAATTGGAGAAGCAAAGTAGCATCCTGAAAGAAATTAGAATTATTTACTGTGTCTTGTCACACTTGCTTTCTGTGGCTACAACCTGCAAAATCTAATCATAAACCCTGATTGAATGTTGTTTACCGTCACACATGGATAACCAGCAGGAGGGACGTACGTCAGTTTGGCCGAAGTCACACTGAGTCAAGACGCTGCTGTCTGCTGCTGCACAGTCGTATTCTTCTTTCCATGTGAAAACACTCTCTTCTTCGACGTCATCCTTTTCACTAGATATGCATGTGAGCTTATAGTTACACAGCTGTGAAGTCAAGTGGCCTGCAGAACAACAGATGTACTTCTTGTCACGCAAGCAGTGTCTCTTAAGCCACTGAGCATTTGTTCAGCGTGATGAAACTCGGCTGAAATCTCCCCACAGTAAAGAGTTTATTATATACAGTTGACCCATTGCTTGTTTTATCATTATGCCTTCATAACATAACCGTTCCTCTTTGAGAGCTTTAGGAAGATACTGAGCTGACACGCACAGAAAACACACAAAAAATGATGTCATTTGTATAATCTGATGAAATCTGGGCCAGCTTTGACGAGGAGGAGGCAGGCGGAGGGATGAGCAGTCGCTGTCATAATGATTTGATGTGTAGGAGGAGAGGTCTGAGGGGGGAAAAGAGGTGCTGTTCTTTACGTCATATGCAGACTGCAACAAACAAAATGTACAGATGTGTGAGTCCTTAATTGTAATTTATGCTGGCACTTACATTAAAAAACAAAACAAAGTGGTTCTGTTCCACATGCACCGTTAAACCTGAGGTAAATGTGTGACAAAAAAAAAAAAAAAAAAAGGGGAGATCACAATTATTTCAGCACTTTTGAGACACTGTAAGTGTGCAGTTAAGTTTGGTAAATGCTGCAATTAACTTGCCAGCTGTGATAAATGGTGGATATCCTTCTGGGGCAAATTCCATTCCATTCAAGCACAGTCATTTTGACTGTGTTTGCCCTTTTGTGTTCCTGTTACTTTTGGAATCTCTCATTTTTTCAAATGCCAGACAATTTAAGGCATTGTTGTTACACAGTTTGATGAAGAAGAAGGAAAAAAAAAACAAAAAAACATTGCATTTTGGTCCTGAGAGACATAATCAGTTCTGGCAATAAATTCTGTGAAATATTCCACCAGGCATCCAGATACCCAATTAAAGATTTTCTCACTGCCAAACATTAATTACAATAGTTTAATGCTCTTTATAGGAAAATATGTTTGCATAGCAAACAGAGAGAGAGAATCTTAATCACAAATAATTAACAGGTTGTTTTTGTTTTTTTACAATAACCTGTGAATAGTCTGTCTATAGCGATACAGCTGGAGAAATAGGATAGCTAACAATCAGTGTGTGTCTATTGATTTATACACAGGGCCAATACAAACCAGACCACACTGTAGTGATGTGTCAACATCATCTGATTGCCCCAAAGCAAACGCCAATAAGAATGATTTACTGACTATGAATAGAGGAAAGAGGGCCACAGAGTCTTTGTTGTTGTTGCACACAGTTACATTTCAAGTGGAATTTATACTGTGATGCCTTTAAATCCTCTCAGTTTAGGGGAATAATTGTGCATTGTTTTTTTTTTTTATATAGACACAGTACTTCCAAGGCTTTTTTGTATTTTGCATCTGATATGAACCCTACAACTGATGGTCTCTGTTTCTTATATAGGTAAAAAGTGGTATTGATTTTTCATCACATTGCTCCTTAGTCCGGTTTTGCAACTATTTCTGTTTGATATTTTGGTCCGGGTGAGTGTTTGCTTTGATCTGTGTTCTAGTGTTTACAGTCATCCTGTGCTTGTCTATATTTATTTGTGATGTAAATGCAGGAAAGTGGGAGTAGAAATGTGTCTTGTGTTGGATTTAAATGAACATATCATGGTTTTAGGCCGTTTAAAAGTCGGGTAAGTGATGACATTTCCTCTACGTCCCACCCTACATAGTCATAATAGTGCTGTACGAGGGGTGATTGATATATTGGTGGCTTAGTGTATACATTGCAGAAAAACTAGCACATTTAATTCACAACCTAGTTCCCTTATATATTTAAATAGTCCATCCCTTCTTTGTTGACACAAACTTGTTTGACCTGCATAAAGTGGTCCTCAGGAGCGATTGCATCATCGTCACTGAGCTTCTTAAACTCAACAGACCTCTTTGTCACCATGCTGTAATAAGGAAAACCCCTCTGCTAGTGTTGCCACCGTGTCCTTGTGGGGTTCTCTGGCTGAAGAGCCCTTGAGACCAAGGTAGTGGATGACTGTACAAAGGCAGATGCTGCCCATTTTCTCCGACGGTGGCAGACTTGCTATTTTCAATTACCTAAAATAGAAATACCAGAAAAGTTCCATATTTCAAACTTGCATGAGCTGTACAATACTTCGAGGAATTCATCCGCGCATACGTACTGCGTAACAAGGGCTGCACAGTACACTTGTGAATGCAGGCATGTGCAGAGTGAAATGTCAGATTGGAACAGCAGCGTACTTGATCATGCTTACATAATGCATGCTGGGATACCTGGCAGTCCCAAGTCCACACAAGTTACCTCTTGATGCGTCCTAGATAAAACAGGAAGAGAAAGAACAGACCTGAGCATTTGGCAAAGCTATATATTGGAATGTTATAAAAAGGGCCTACAATTGTTAAAACATATAATTAAACTATTTTAATTCTTGATTAACCTACGGATTATTTTCATTTATTAATTATTTGGTATATATAAATTTTATCCACCAGACAGTCCCAAACTTTAAATTTACTTATTCTCTTTATTCATTCACTACTGTGCAAAAGCAAATTCTTCCACTGTGTCAAATCAGAGCAGTGGTGAGCGCCAACATCAGATAAGATACCCGACAGAGAGACAAAGACACGAACCCTTCCCTCCATGGACACCATCACGGTTGCATGTACTTTTTACGTGTTACGTATGTGAGTGTGAATGCACCAGGTTGTCTAGTATTCTGTCTAAGCCTCATTTTGTTCAGCATGTGTAATTCCCTTGAATTCCCCACTGATAGCCCGACTACCTTCACTTCAGATTAGCTGAGGTAGAGATCAAGGAGCGCGCCTCTTTCCAGTATGTAGGCCGACACCGAGGGGACGCAAGGTTCCTGATAATGAAACCGGCTTAATAAAGGATCGTGCTATGGATCTGGATAGTTCAAGAGATCGGCACAAAATCTGCACAAAATAATAAAACGGATGTGGTGCGTTATTTTTTTATAATCCTTCCTTGGAGTCCTGTGCTTATCTGTGTTCACTAATGCACACATATATTTTGCATTCATGCACTTGATTTATAACTATATACCTCATAAACAGAAATCTGTCTCTTTAAGAGGCCTGGCCTGTCTCATTCTGATGGTCCATTTTTTTTTTTTTTTTTTTTTTACCCACCACTCACCACCTTATGTAAGTGAAATCCCACGCTGCATTAATTGTATAACTCACAGACCGTTGTGTACAATTACACACTTGGTAACGAGTTAATGTGAGGTAGCACACAGTGTGCGCACACGGATTTAATGACTTTTTACGCTTCTTGTGGGATTGCCTCAGATAGCCAGTGCCAGCCAGATGGGGGACCGAGGGTTACGTCTGCAGGTCTGCGTTCTCGTCTTCGCAGACAATGTGAATCATGCATATATGGTATCTTTTATTTATCCGGTCGGATAGAGCTGATGTTCAAGAGCTGCAGCGATGGCTTCTATGAATGCCTGAAAGGGGTAGTTGGTCTAACGGGGCTCTGCTTTTTTACCCTTCACGGTACCTTTCATAAGTCACACCATCTTAATCAACTGTATGCTATGTTCCCAATATTTTCACTGTGGGATTTAAAAGTCAGGAAAATGGACAAACCAATTAGAATATTCATTCAACTGATTCTGTCACTGGGGAAAATAAGATAAACTCTTCAAGGATGCGTCAACACATGAGCATGTTCTACGTGAGCATTATAACTCATGTGAAGGGACCTGCAGTGTAGTGATGTGAAGTGATGTGTGGTGATGTTCCTTGCCCATGTCTTCTGCTTTTGTAATCGCTTCATATTAGTGTCTCAAGGTAAATGTATGCGTGGGTGGGCAGCTGTACATTATGATGCATTATAGTGTTCTAATGAATTCTGTTGCACTCGCTCGTCAGGGAGCTCGTGAGCTCTAAATGCAGCGGAAGAACTGCATTTACCAAAGGACCTGGCACAGGAGATTTCCCACAGGATAAATAAAGTGTCTGTCTTTCTGTCTAATAAGCCTCAATGTTATGAAATGTATTCAAAAGGAGAACTTTACACCCAATTAGTGACAGTCACGATATCTGCGCTCTTATCAAACTCAGTAGCAACAGAGGAAATTAGAAAGATGTCGTAATCTTTCTTTATCAGTGATGAGAAGTTATCTAATCTGACCATTTTTTTTTCCAGTAACGAGTAATCTAACATGTTACTATTTCCAAACCAGTAATCAGATTAAAGTTACTTATCCAAGTCACTGTGTATTACGATTTCCCCCCCTTTCATGAGTGAAAAAAGTGAAAAAGTGACACGACTCGTAATAACTTGGATGCGACAAGTCGTGTTTTCATGTCCTCACAAGTAAAAACCACGCGGCGACACACACGTAAATAAAAATGGAGGGAGGAGAGAGATGTTTTCGAGCTGGAAATACAGCCACTATTTAGAGTTCATGCCTGCTAGAGTAAACACCACCCTGTGTTGGCGGCAAAGTCCAATCTGGCACCGAAAACACAACATCGAATTTAAAGAGACATTTGGAGTCGTAGCACGTCACGGTGAAGCTATAACGGAGTTCAAGTCCCACCAGGTGGTATGAAGCAGAGAGCTGCACCTAATGCAGGAGGTCCCCCAACACCCAAAAAACAAAAGCTGGACTTTGGTGAAAAACCAAAGTAAGTGGTAGTTGAAGAAGTTGGTGAGATGGTAATATGTTGCAGAGGAAATGATGCATCTTTAATAAAAACATGTATTTTTATTTATTTTTGTTTTTAAGTTAAAACTGTTAAAAATGCACTTCCAATGAAGTGAGTATTGGCAAAAGGATACAGGATGCAGTACAGCCGGGATGGCGACTGACTAGTGATACATTCAGGTTCGAGCTAGTTGAATGAAATGTAGGAGTCATGTTGAGTAGGAGCATGAACATGGTGCCTGAAGCAAACTGAGCTACTGTACTGTACGAGACTTGTGTGCAGAGTAGCACAGCGCTTTGCAAACCGTGTTGCATAATTATGACAGTTCATCACGGGGAGAGAACAGGTCTTAATGTTTTATTAATCTCCTTACTTGACACTGGTGCACTGTGCACTTTAAAACCTTTTCTTTTTGTTATTTACAGACAGGTCCGAGCATGGGTCAGATATCCAATTATTCACTCATTGTTTGTTGCTCTGTGTTATACTAAGTGAATGTTTGGCTTTTGAATTAGCCATAGCTGATTGCATTTTTTTTTTTTTTTTTTACCTTTGTTTTTTTCCTGAAATCAAAATGCCTGCCACGTAGAAATTCTCTTTTGTGTCTAATTGCCTAGCTCAGGCGTTGCCAGTTTTACCAATCATAACAGAACGACTGAAAACAATGGAAACATGTTGTTATTCTGCATCACGGGGCGCGTCACACATTTCATCCCATACAGTGTTGCACACAGTGTCACTGCAGTGGAGGTCGTAGGTTAGACAGCTTATCTACAGCCCGTCATTGCAATATGAACATTGTAAATTTAACAAATCAATAATTATAGATTGTCTGTCAGTTTGTCATTTTAGTCAGTTGTTTGGGCCATTGTTGTGAAAGCCAATCAATAACTAAAAGCCACTGCACAAACACTGGCTCTCCTCATTGTTTTCATAGTTGAAGTTTGAGTGTTTTATAATTATAATGATAAGGGCCTAGACATAAGGTGCTAGTGTCAGTTTTATAGCGTAGTTATTTCATTTATTTTATTTTTTTTTGGCAGTTGACTCAGTTAGCATTGGGCTGTGAATGTTGCCTGTGCGCGATGAGGGATCCTCAATCCTTGAGAAAGAATGAGTGTTTCCATCAGGGTGCGATGGAGCCATTAGTCTGTATTCAGCCAGCCCGTAACAAGAAGCTACCTCAAAAGAAATGTGATTATACAGTACGTGCGCCACACAAATTGCAGCTATTCTTTACAAATTTTTAGTACCTTCCTGTCTCATGACACGGCAAAACAACTCTTCCTTGTTTGTTGTATTCTTTGGATTTGGTTGATCCCCTCTCATTAATCATGTGCTTTTTCAATTTTGCTAGAGATTATGGAAAATCTGGACGGCATCTCTCCAGTGAATTTCTTTGTCTCCAATATATATTTTCGTGCCTAATCTGCGCCTTTGTTGGTCCTGCATCTGTCTCTCAGCTGTATCTCAGCCAGCTGACAATCTAGATGCTCGTTCGGCCCCATTTTACTTCCTAGATGACTCGAGGGTCGCTCGCTTTCCCTCTCTCTGCCCCTCTCCGCTCATTGTGAGGGTTTAACAGAGTGTGTCATGGTGAGTTCTGCTTTCTGCCCTGTAGATAGAGGATAGAGCTTAGCACACTGACTGTCTCCAAAATGGGATATCTGATTCCTCCAGATTGGTATGGGTTTGCATGAGATCTGTCTGTCCTTTTGTTTCTCCCTCCGTCTTGTTTTATTCTACACATGCACATTTATGCTAAATGCCAAGACACATAACCTTGAAAAGATTCAAGAGCATATCAGTGAATTATGCTTCCCTAGGAGGTGTTTCACTTATACAAGCTGCATTATGAATTCAAAGGAGTTAGTGTTTTACAAATAGCCGCTCTCTCAGTTTAAGTTTGGAATATAAAGGAAAAAATAAGCACAGCAAAGAACACTTAGGCGCAATTAAACGAACAGCCCCTGGCAATCTTTTTGTTGTTTGGGGACGTGTTGCTGATTGATATTTCTGACGATAAGGCATCCCGCGATTCGTTTCGCTTTTCGTTTTGTGCTCTGACAAAGCCACCAATGCGTTATAGCCTCTGATGTAAGCCATTTCACACAGCCTGTGCAACTGACAAACAGTTCACCTGAAGTTTCCTTCACCTGGGAATCAATGTGAATCACGGCTGATGAACACACTGCTCTGTGGGTCGCTGTTTGCCTCTGATTTCTGAGCAGGAACATCAAAACATCACCGAGCGTATCCACCGAAATAACCACAGCAAAACAACAGTAAATCATAATTGCCTCTTTTAGTAGGTTTTCGGCGTCAGAGAGGTAAAGGCTCATATTATCTGTTGCAAACATTTGCTGATGGTCTGTATTTTTAGTGTTGTCAACAAACCCCACAAAGAGACCAAAGCTCTTAATTATTATTTTGTCTCATTATTGTCAAAGCTACTAACTTTGTGTCAGAATACATTAATGCTGGGGTCTCCAACGTTTTTTAGGCCAAGGGACTAAGTATCATTTCACATTCACTATTAAGCTATTCAAATAATACAGAGGTTCAAATATTTAGTTTTTTATTTTATTTCAAACATGTGTAACATAGAGCGGCATAAACATACCTGAAATAAACATACATACAGTAACTGGTATATATATATATATATAGGCTATATACGTATAATTGAAAGATAAAGAAAATAATTAAGAGATTCAAGTTTTACCTTTGAACATAGCTAAAATAGAAAATTTTATATATATATATAAAAAAATGTCTAATCAACCGAAGATTTTGCGACCCCCCTGCATTACCTCTCTGGACCCCCCAGGGGTCACGGACCCTCTGTTATTTCTATAACAGCTGGGCACATTTTTTTTTTTATTTATTTAATTTTTATTAGCAAATATCACTGTTATCCGTAGATCTTGCATCTTAAGCCCTGCTCACATATGAAGAAAATTGCTTTTTTTTCCCCACATTTGGTTGCATGCTGTGGTTGCGCAGTTTACTCACCCCATATGTGGGATTAGTGAGTGAATGAACAACAAGCAGTACACACAAAACATTGCTTGTAAATGGATGGAGCTCTTAATCCATGACAATTCAGTTGATTTGTTTTAGTTCAAATAAATATATTATGGGTTGACAAGAACTTACTCTTCGTGCTGCCACTGCACGGACAGTGTTTCCTTGTGTTAAATATAAACTCTGTGGTTACTGACGATGTCTAACGATGATTTTTTGATATTCAGTATCAGCTGATCGGAGTGATGGAGTCAGAGCTAACGCGGTAACGAGAGGGTACCTCCTATTGGCTCCGGAAGCTCAAACAGACAGTAAAAACCTGAACTCTGTACTCCAGGAATTACACTGTGACCCTCACTGTAATATTTCCCTCCTTGACACTATCTCTAGGAAACTTATTTAAAGGGAGGTACAGTATGTTCAACTTGGCACACGCCCAACCCCAGCCCCGCTTTCACCAAAGATTTTTTTTTCACCTACCGTCGCTTTAACTCACTGAATTTAATCTTCACATAACGGTGTCGTGTCGTCACATCGCTGTTATTCTTTTCCTGTGTGTGGATATCTCCGTGTTGGTAGACGCTTCAAACATTTAAAAAATCCGACCCCCTTATCTTTCAGCGCCTCGAGCTACATTTAACCACCCCAAACTGTTTTCCCATCAAAGGCGTTTATATTCTGGAAAGTTGTACTATCACACTCATCTCTTTCTCCTCTTCCTCCCCCTCTGTCTCTTGCTCTCGGCAAAACATCCACCCTGATTTTTGTGCTTGTTCCTATATATTTAAAAAAAAACTCTTAGACGTGCACTTTTTTTTTTTAATATAAACCGAGAAGGCCACAAAAGGGTAGGCTTTAATAGGAAAGCGGAACAAGAGAGGATAATCAGGGCGACGAAAAAGTATCATCGCACCGCCGCCGTCTCGCTCATCAGCCCCGTTTCACGCCGAATCAAATTATCTGTCTCTTCAAAGAACTGTGGAGCGTTGCACTACGGGACAGATATAAACACTTAACGTCTGACCCACAATGCAGCGCATTGAGAGTTACAAGAGTCTGTGTCTGTTCCGAGAAGAAAAAGAAACTCTCATAACTGTGCACTTTCACTCTTTTTGGCTCAAGTCCAGGATTTTCAATCAATCTGTTCACAGCCAGAACCTCAGAAAGAAATTGAATTAGGTCCTGGGCGTTGAACCACAGTTTCTTAATTGGCACAGGATTAGTTCACATTGATTTGGCCTGATTGGAGTCCCTAGCTTGTCTTTCCACTTAATCACTGAGAACACCCTTCTCTTGAAATACTATTTGCATGCCCCCTACCCCCTTAGCTCATGTTAGTCACTTGCAGCCCGTGATGGCAGCCTTGTGAATTCATATGAAATCAGTGGCCTGAGCTGCGTCTGCTTCCACTTTCCGCAGCACGAATGCGACTCCGCGTTAATCAGATTTTTCTGTGTTATTATTGCAACAGTGTCTTGTTACAGTACAGCACAGGGCTGACGCTGTGCCAGCCCCAGAAAATTGCCCTCTGGTTACAGAAAATGTTGTGATAGATCACTGCTGTTATTCTGACTGAGCAGTGGAGAGTGATAGATTGAGAGGAGGAGCCAAAAAAAAGAAAAAAAAATATGGAGAGGGATTGTCTGCGGGGGAAATAAAGCAAAGAGAGCAAAGAACGCTGCTTATGCATGAGGAGAGGAAAGAGTGGAATAAAAAAGATTACATGTAATGTTGTTTGAGAAGAAATATGCTTGGAAAGGAAACAGAAGAGGAAAGATAAGGAAGACAGTTATGAATGGAGATGCAGACATGAGTGGAGACTGACTGAAGTTGAGACGTTTTTTTTTTTGTTTTTTTCCTCAGCAGCACTCTGCCTGCTTCCGCCTCTTAAAGCTCGGACCTCGAAGGCAATCGTCCCTACAGAATTCAATTTCTTAGATTGTATTTTCTGTAGAACCAGTGTGAAAATGCGCAGCTTGTTGGCGCCTCGAGCTCCGGCTCGATCCATACTTTGACTTGAACGTCGGCCGCGTGATTAAACCATCACAGATTAGTGTGATTTGTGTTAGTAAAGGGTGCGCGTGTGTCATCTACTTACTGGCCTGATTGCATTTGATTATAGGGTCTCGCGGCAGATGGGAATGTCTAGGTGAGCAATATCACACTGCATAGGAAAAAACCTTTTCTGAGCACACGGCTTCAGACAGTTTAGATAAGAAGAAGAAAAAACGTAGCTTGTTTAAATTTCTTATTTCAAATGAAGTAGTCAGTTGTGTGCTGAGAGGAGCTTGTGGGGAGATGATTCAGTCTGATTTTTCTAACATACATACATAATGCACCATATGTCTCCTTTATTCTTCCACTATGTTCACTTTCCGTGCCAAAAGTCGCAGCTCACACCTGATTACTCTGGCTGCTGCTCACGTGTATTTAAGGATGTAACTCATATTCCGCTCTAACACAAACTGACAATCACGTCAGACAGGCAAATGTGAGCAGAGAGACAACGACAAAAGCCATCACGTCTCGTTTCGTACCTTTGGCATGCCTCTCCTGATCCGCGCAAAGGTTAACCCTCATGCTAATGCTGAAGGGACTCAAACACGGGCGTTAGCTCTGTCTGCATTAGCAAAAAATGCTTTTTGAATGCCATGCCCTTTGTTTTTCACAGGTCGAGAGTTTATTGATTGGCGAGAAGGCGGTGTGAAAGGCTTTTACGCGATGGTGGGAAGCTTAGACAGCGGCTTCTTGAAATCGTGCCTCAGAAAATTTCTTTACGGTATATAACCCAAAATCACACGTTTGTTTCTAAATTATACATTTAGCAGGATTTTGGCAGTGTTACTGGCAAAATGTAGGCAATCAAATAAGCGAATGTGCTCTTTGCGCATTAAAAAAAATCACTGCAGGGGTTGAAAAATAAAGCAAAAAAGTGCCAAAAAAAAACCCAAAAAGCATTTGACTGCAAGTCTCTGCATTACCAATTCAGTGCCACGCTGTGCCCTTCACAAATCTGTCCTGTTTAGCTTGATTTTGAAGTAGAAAATCATTGGAAACGCTGATTTAGGATCCTTAAAATCCTGCACCGCGCACTCCACGCATCTACACAACGTACGAGTGAACGTAAGCGCACACAAACACCTGCTTTTTTAATAAATGACTACCTTCCACCAGCGTGTGGTTCTCGCATTACAGCGCTCTGAATTCATTAAGTGTGCCCTTTGGAAGTCTAACCATCCAGGTGGGGCGCCGCCAACCCCACCTTCCCTCTGAATCACACGCAGCATTTCAATTGCAAATACTGTACACTTCCCAGTGCCCTTGTAAAAAACAAAACAAAAAAACAACCAAAAACAAAACAAAAAAAACACTCACAGCTGAAGCCACGTGTCGATACATGCAGCCAAAATTCACATTTTAGTGTGAAAAGTTTAACCTACAACTGTCCCACTGGACACACACGGATTTCTGTCTGACCCACTGGCCTGGTTATGTTTTTGTAAACACCTTACCTTATAACCTGGGGATAAACATAAGGCTGACATTGCGGACTCAGATGGGTATCCTGGTCAGTTTAATCGCTCACGATTTATTCAAACTCTGGAATTATTTTAATCACAAACAGATTTGGGTGCATTTGGAATCGGATTAGTGTATGTTTTTCTGCTTCTAGATGAGATTATACAAGTTCACATAGGGGATGACGCTGTATTCTTGCATTCTTTCTTCAGTTATGTATGGCACCGGCACAGCCTTCGTGGTTTTAAGAGGTACAACTGTAAGCATATACCTGACTAGATTTAATGTGATCAGATGAGCTTTACTAGAAAAAGGTTGGATCAGGGAGAACCACAACTTGGACTTAAAGTTTCTTGAGCGACGTCAGATCAAAGTGACCCAACAAGGTGGCCGTACTGACTCGTCACTTAGTTTACAACCAAGTGGGATAGGGGAGGGGTCAGTGGACTGGCAAAGCTCAATCCAAATCCCCCCTCTTTTCTGTCAACAATTCTCTGTTTTTCCACGGCCCCTTTAATCCTCTTTCTGATGTGACTCACCTGTTTATCACCAGAGTGTCTGCATGACTCAAACAATCAGCCGAAAGTACAGCAAACGGTCCGTTTCTGCGTATGTGTACATGCATGCGCGTGCGTGTGAGCGTGACTTTCAATTTGTACTTAATCTTTGGCTTGATAAGGATACCGGGTCCTTGCCCGTGTGTGTGTTTGCGCGTCTTTCTTTGAGCCGCTGTATCTCCTAGCAGATAAGGAACAACAAATTCGGAGCTGATGATGCGAGCCTTCGCTTCACAAATTCCGTCTTTGTCCGGAATAAGCATCGGCGTCAGATCTGCCGCTGACTGGTGTGAAGTCACGCCGCTGTGAAAATGTAATAAAACACAGAGATAATCACTGCCGAAGTTTGAATAATGGCTCCGTATAATGGAGCTGTGCTACCCCAGTGTAGAGATTATGCATCACGCTGGCCGGGCAGGCAGCCCGCTGGTGCTGCTGCTGACTCAGTGCAAGCGTAGCTGGGGCTTTGGGGGTTAATGCAGCAGGGCCAGAGGCTGATCCACAGTCCATCCTCATCTGCCAAAACTTCAAAGGATGCCCTGCACAGTCTAAATCGCCATCTCCTCCGGCCCAGGCTTTGCGGAAAAACTTCCCCTCCCCCCCTTTGGTGAACAGGTCAAACTCAGCCTCATCTTTTATGTATCGCTTACCTCATTGATTGTGCTTTAAGAAATTCATGAATACAGAGGGGCCTATTTCCGTATCACACTCCAACATATGGAGTTTTTTTTTTTTTTTGAAAGAGGATTTTTTTCCACATTTGTTCAGTTCTCAGTTTATTTCCTCACTCTTTTTTCCCATTTCTATTCTGCTGTCATTTCTATTCCCTAACTCTCAGCGTAGTCCCGGCTTCCTCTTATTTTGCATAACAGGTCCCAGGCATTTCCACTTACATACAGATCCCCCTCCCCCCCTTTTTTTGCGTTCTATTGTGAATATATGAATCAGTCATTTTGCAGATGGTGGATACAGGGAGATGGAGAGCTGTGGTCTACTTACAGGAATATCACAGGCGATACTTCTGAAAGTCATATAAAGAATCGAGTAAAGGTCATCTCATTTATAATTTTAGTGCATATATGAATTTGGAAATGGTCACCATTCCTTTGCCGCTTTTTCTTTTTTTTCCCCCCACGGAGACCTGTAGCGAGTCGTCAGTGTGTCTCCAGAATTCATTTGTGTTCCTCACGTTGCCGCTTGCTCATTTATGAATACATATGTCGACCTATTTATAACTAGCCGGCCCCCTCCCCCCCATCTGTCTGCGTCTGTACCTGTGTTTGCGTGATGTGTGTGTTATGCACCCCAGCAGAGTGTGAAATTGAAATTGTCCCCCGAAGAGGTGACAGAATTGACAGAGAAGAGGGGACACGGGAGATGTGAAATCTTATCTTTCACTTAGGTTGTCATCATATTTCACTTCCAGCTCAAAAGTGGTTCATTTGATGGTTTTGTCACAGCTGATAATATTCAGAGTGGCACAGAGTTACGTATTTATAAGGCCAGAAGTGTTGTTGAAAAGGATAACCTCCTTCTTTAAATTCTTGCCCACAGAATGAATAATGGTTTTATTTTCTGGATGCCAAAACTGTGAATTCCTCAAATAAGGACCTTTGATTTTACTTTTCAGTATTCAAATAATCATCTTTGTACTGGGCTTTCAAGATCAAGTGAATAAAACCCTCTAATTCCAAGATCTTATTCTGCACCGGAGCTCAGAATTAGCATGACTAAAATGTTCAGCTACTAGAAACAGAGTTGTTCACTTTTTTTTTTTTTTTTTTGGTTTATCTGGCTCCCAGCATGACCCCTAATAGTAGAATTCTAGACTAAATTGAGTTTAAGGGACATGACGTGCCCATTTTCAACTTCAGATTGCTATTGTGGGACTCCACTACTGTAGCCTTTTCATGTTCCACAGTTCACAGAAATTCTAATTTATCTCGTACTGCCTGTTATGCCCTTCCGCTCAGCCTGTGCTTGAAAAAAACAAAAAAAAACAAATACTAGCTTCGAGCTCCTCCTCTTTTAAAGCCTGTGTTCCTCTGTTTGGCCCGCAGAACTCTTTGCATTATATTTTTATATGTAATATCTTTTCGAATCCATCCGTGGATGCTCGAGCCCAAATATTACGCCCTGTCTGCGTATTGTGTGACATCTCAGTGGATATTTGTATGCAGGAGTGCCTTAAGTGAAGAAAGAAATTATAATTGTCTCATTATTTTTGGACTAATTTAATAGGAGCAGCCAACATAGGATATGCTGTATGACAGAAAATAAGCAATAGGTCCACTTAACTATCAACTTGCATTTTTAATTATTTGCAATTTTCCATAAATTTGGCACGTGACCAGTTTAATTTAAACTGTTCACATGTCAAATTTTCCACAAGTCAATAATGACCGGACTCCTTTTCTAACATGTTATCATGTGCACACAAATGCACTTTAAAGCTTGTGAACTCATGTACTCCAAGGAGGAAGAACTTAAAAATATCACATACTATCAATATAACCTTGTGTTTGTAAGGACATGAAACAGAGCTTTGCATGAGTTTATTATTATTTTTTTTTTTGTGGATCCCTGCATCCTTGTCATATGCAGAGGACCTGAAGCCCCCCTGGAGTATTAGTGCCCTGCCTCTGACAGTGTGTGCGTGTGTGTGTTCAGCCCGTCCCAACGAAGCCCCACCTGCCGTGAGTCGGACAGACCACCATCTGTTCCGTGACCCAACACTGAACTACCTGCCACGTCCTCTTCATCACCTTCATGGGGCGTCAAGAAATGGTCGCTTTCTAGAAACCTGCTTTGCAAATGGTTTATTCTCAAAAGCTTATAAAGCAATAATTATATAAGTTGATTCTCAACTCTGGATTTTTCTTACATAAGCATTTTTCATGTGAGGAAAAACTCTGAAGAAGATGAGAAGCCGTTACCGTGCTTTAAGAAACCGCGCTCACTCTGCTTTTCTGCTTCTCCGCTCATTGCCTTGAGACAAAAACTGTTTCCAGCCTCTCTCAAAACACCTCAAGGACTTAACACGCTAGATTTAAATAACTGCAAATAGGCTTAAAGGAATTCTGCACATCTCCTTCATGCTTTCGTGTTGTTTCCCCCCCGAAATGCAGCTTCCCAAAAGACAGGGTTTAGGATCAAAACCAACATGTTAGCGCTGTGATTTCACAGCAAAACAAAACAGGGCTTAGCTGATTATGCACACAGACATTTTAACGTTATAATCCAAACACTCCAGTCGATTAAGACCAAAGTTTTCTTCTTGGGACTACTTAAAAGCAAAAAAAAAAAAGAGTTGTTGTTTTTTTTCTCAGCAAATGTGTTTTGCACCACCCTTCATGCCTCCGCCACTAATGAAATGCAGTGCAGTCTGAAGTGAGTCTAGAGAAAGAGCAGGGAGCAGCAGCACAGCACGAGCGCATGAAACAAGGACCAGCACATTAGCCACCAGGGCATCATAGGAGTGCTGTGATAAATTCTCAAACACTGACTCTGTGTTTATTCACTTCAAGGTGGAGAAATGTGCACACAGAGACGGCAAGGAGAGTGGAATTAAGCGCGGGAGAGAAAAGATGCCGAAGATGAAACTATAAAAAAGGTGAGTTGTGTTCTGAATGTATGACCTCCACTTGTTTATTATATTGCACACGGTGATGCTATTAGTAAATTTGATGCACAGGTCAGTAACTGCTTACATGGTACACAGACGTAAAGCATCATAAAGA
This sequence comes from Mugil cephalus, assembly GCF_022458985.1. Taxonomy (NCBI): domain Eukaryota; kingdom Metazoa; phylum Chordata; class Actinopteri; order Mugiliformes; family Mugilidae; genus Mugil; species Mugil cephalus. The sequence goes on along the minus strand of NC_061787.1, from coordinate 8,379,645 downwards.
AAAACCTTGACATTGTGTACATGATATCAGTTTTGTTAAGGCTGTTTCTGAGTGCTGTCAGTTTCATAATTCACCTTTGGCCTTCTGAATGCAGCCTTCTATGTACCAGATATAACCTTTTAGTGCACCCGTGGCAGAGGCACATCTGTCAAAAGTTGACAGCCTTCCATCAGCGGAACTGAGGCCGAAACGCAACGCGGAGTGACAGCAGGCGGATGACAGGGAGTGGGGAGGATGATGGAAAGATGCACAGATGAGAGGAACAGATAAAAGGAGAGGAAAAAGGGTTCAGTTGGGCCGCTTGGAGGAAAATGTTTTTCTTGTTTGTGTAATGATAACTGGTGACGGAGCAGATGGCGGTGGCGAGATAAGAAGTTCAAAAAGTGCGTAAAATTGCTTAATGGCGACTAGAAGGGCTGTTTACTCTGCCCGGCATAAGTCCTCTACCAGTGTGGAGCAGACGGCAAACAGAAGGGAGGGCAAAGGATTTCACAGGACGCAAATAAAAACATTAATACCGACGTTATAACCTCACAACACCATTTCACTGTTTCTTTTATTTCTTTATTTTTTTGCTCTAGCGAGTTGGGCTGTTCTGTGTTAATGTTACGTTTTTGTGCCCTGAAAACAAAAGAATATGAGGCAAATGCAGCCAGAGCAATAATACAATAAATGCAAAAACCCAGCTTCCGTGCCTCACGTATTACCAATAGGTCCAAGTCGCCTAAGTCGTCCCGAAAATGAGAATACCCTGAGCAATCAGGCAACTGTGACTGCGGCTAAAGAAGCGCTGACCTTTGTGTGAAGCTTAGAAATTAATATTGAGACGCAATCCAGCATTCAATGTTGTAGTTGTTTTGTTGTTGTTGTTTTTTTTCACATGCACTCGATATTTGAAAGATTTAGAAGTTAAAATGTGTATGCAATGCACAGTGAATTGAATCCGTAATCCTTTAGAATATAGAGCATAATGCTGCTAGTGTTATTTTGGGGTTAGCCAAGCTGGTCACTGTAAGCTAGCCACTTGCACTTGGATCACTCACAAAGTACCAGGTCAGGGTGAGGGCAAATGCCAAAGTAAAAGCATGTTGTTGTTGTTGTTGTTGTCTTGCGCCAGGGCTTGAAGTCCAAGGAACATAACACAGATGAAGGCAAGAGTAAGAAAAACTTAGCCTTTATTTGGATAATCATGTATTTCAGAATTTCAGCATTTTCCAGAACCCAAACGTGTGTTCATAACATTGCAACAGCTGCAGCTGAATTGGAGGGAAAGTGGTGCATCATCACTTCGCGGTTAACGCATAATCACGCATGAGATTCCATCTCTGGCTCAGCGCAAGCCAACCCTGAACCCTAAGGCCTGGGGCAAGTGCCAAAAAGTTGGATTTACAGCAAGCACAGCTTACCCTTCGGAAACATATCATTGCATTGGCTTGGGTCATTTTGAAAAGGCTACTTGAAAAGAAATGTTCTTTTCCAGCTGACTCCAAGCCAATGTGTTGTGTATCTCAGGGAAACTTGGAGACGGGAGGAGGGAAGGATACTGCAGCCAGTGGGATAAACGCGTTGATAGCTGAGGCTGTTTCACGGAATTCCTGCCACGCAGCCGCACTCTTCAGTTTAGCTATTTATGTTTTTTAACACCTAAAACTCAAAAGTTATCCAGTGAAACACACTTTTTTTGGGGGGGTTTTCTGGCATCAATCAGTTCACCATGGAGTGTGTTTATAGAGATTAGGTAGCAAATGAGGGTGTAATTAAAGACTATCAGATGAGGTAAATCTTGGCCAGTGGGAAGAGAGCCACAGCGCTGATACTGGCAATCACGCGGAACAGAATGGACACCCGGGGTCGGGAATAGGAAAAAGATGACAAATCCTAAATTAAAGGAGATGGGTTGTAGGTAAGGCAGAGAGGGGAGCGGTGAGCGAGGAGTGTTTGGGGGTAAATGACTGGACATCCAGATGGATATTACACACACTACTGACAGTGTGGAAATTTGTGAGAGCTTCTCCTCACGCCATATTCGCTCAATGCTACTTGTCTCTGATACTCACAGCCAGGACTGATGCCTCGATGTAACGGTTATTATCCATTTCTCCATTTCTTACATTGCAGGGAAAAAACTTGTTGTAGAGAACGCTAGTAAATACCAATATTTGGTGTGATTGATGACATTAAACTAAAACTGAGGAGTGATAATACAAGTACACTTGTAAAATTGTCATATTTCAAATATCTATTGAGCTTTTGGCAACTATTTTCTCCGTGCTATTATGATAAAGTTATTAATGACACTGTGATATATTTAATATTGGGCATGAGGAAACACTCAGCTTCAACTGTCTTATCTTTAAGCATCTGCACTTCATTAATTCACAATAACATATTTGCAAATTTTTATTAAATCTTTTTATATATATATATATATATACTTTTCAGAGTCTAATTTAAAATGAAATCTATTTTCTGCCGAAATGAAACAGGGATTCGCTTCATGTGCGTCGCCCATGATAACATTTAATATGCAAAGAGGTAATGTTGTTTAACGCAATATGTGTCACCTCGATATACCCGTAAGTTGGAGGACGTTATCTCTGTGTAGCTGAGCCCATTATGAAATGGGGGAAGCTAATTTAACTTGCTCAATGAGCGGCAAATTTCACAGTCCATTTGGCTGCGCACTCTAAAGCAAATCACCTTTCGAATGCTTTCAACGCTCAACTGTACAGGTATGTAATGTGTGTGTATTAAATCTGCCTTTTGGCTCCATATGAAAAACTGACTTTATCATATTATTCAGTGAATACAATTACAAACATTATTGCACTTTAAATAGCCACTCATCTACTTTCTTCCCAACCAACGTTGTCTTTAGTGTCCATGGAAACCCCCCCTGATATTATCTACGCCTATAATAACCTGTAAAGCATGACCTGTCTCCCACTGCTTTAAAAGAAACAGAACAGAACACTCTGAATATTGGAAATTATGTTGAAACGAAGCAATTAGAGGAAAGAAACCGGAATTATTTCAGCTTGTAGGGGGAAGGAACTTTATATATCTGCACCGGATGCACGAATAACATGTAAAGTGTTACGCTGAGAGATATATTAATGCTACCGCCTCATGTAATTCTGTCCAGTCAGCCAGTCAAACTAAATCAGAAACAAACGATAATTAATTAGGGGCAGACATGAATATATATCTTCAAACGTGCTTTGTGCTGGAGAAGATTTGTGGTGCATCATTATATGCTATTAACTCCAAATGCTGCTGAGTTTGTGCCCTGAATGACATAACACGCAGACCAGAGCTACTAGCTGTGGGAGCAGCCTGCAATTCTGCTGAGAGTAACCACGGTTTCGCAACAACATCTCCGCGTTGAGTCTTTGATAGACCTGCCTCGGTTGACGGGAGACGTAACGTCCGTTTTGATGACATAAGCCTCGTAGATTCCATTTGTGTGGGGATTCGTCAGCGTCGCCCACTTTTGATGCGGGGTCAGCTAGGAGCTAGCCGCTAACCGTCAGCGCGGCACTCACCTGGTCTGACACCTGCTCTGTGTGCAGGCTGCATGTTTGGTTGAGGATCAAATCCCCACAGCGTGCAGCCAGAGCTGAACTAATGCATCTGTGTGAGTCTGCCCATGCAGTTGTATTTGTGATTGCTTGACTTGTGTACGTGTGTCGCATAGGATATGCATCCACCGGCGCTCATCCGAGAAGACAGCGGGTTAGACCCCCCCACACCCCCCTTCCCCTTCTCCTCTTGCTCAGTTGGATCTCACTCCCAGATCTGTCAAGCATCTGCTGATGCATCCTCGATGTGACATGCCACCCACAGCAAAGGAGAGAAGCGCCTCATCAGGCTTTTTCTCGTCATTTTACCCAAGTAACCAGACTGTGACCTCCTCTCCGATTAGTTAAGCAGATGATGTAGCCTCGCATTATTGTCAGGGGTGGGGCCAAGGTAATCTCATCAAAAGGCTCCTGTTACTTGCCAGCCCATTGTGTAAAATGTTTCCTCAAAAGAAATCAACAACTGCTCACTTTTTTTTTTCTTGTATGCTTGATTATTCTCTGAGCTGTAGAAGAGAGTAATTTCATTACAGACTTTTACACAAATTGCAGATTACTGTATGCCATTATCCCTGGCTTATTGTCAATGCAATATTTAATCTTCGTTCAACACATATTGTGAAGTAAAAGTTAAGCACGTTTTCCAGTGAAAGGACATTTAGTAGGCATTTAGACTATATTGGCTTAAAGCATATTAACACATCAGCTGTGTGCACTTAAGGTCAGCTCTGTTTCTTGACATGTAATTAACTGTAGAGTCAGTCGGCTGAAATCACCTGACACTGTGTACGCCTCTGGCAGCAGTTTGATGCTAATGTTGCCTGACGGTGGCAAGTGACTATACTGTGCGTACTGTACAATCGAAGTGCACGCGTGGAACCTAATTTCCACTGCGGATACTGCGGGCCTGTGTGTGCATTTGCTTTTCCATATGTGGATGCTTTAACACTGGAAATGCTCTGAAAGCCATTCTGAAAGCCACCGCATTTAAAGTCTGGTAAAAACAAACAAACATAAAAAAAAACTTTGGAGACTAATTGCAACGCTCGTCTTTCTTGTGCTCTTATATGCAACCGCACGACTGGAAATAGATTCCAAATAAGAAGCGGCACTCCTGTTCTTCAGCTGTACGAACAGCAGTGAACAACACGAGGAGGAAACAGGCGCTATACCGACATTAGCGGCATTAGCGGATTTTATACATGTGGGTCATGGCCGCGGTTGATGGATGAGGGTACAATGTGCTATGTAGCACGTGCACGGAGATGCACGCACGCGGACACACAAGCCCCCGACTCTCCAGGGTTTGATTTTGTTATCACCGTCACCGCTTCCACATGGTCCAGAATTAGGTGCCCCAGATTTCGCAGCTCTTAAGAGAGAATGTAAATGTTATTATTCTGCGTGAGCACAGTTGGTGATGTGCGTATCTGAACTCAGGCAGATGCTTTTCATCTGATGCTTTATTAGTTCATGTGTTGACAGGCTGAGGAAAGCTTTCTGGATGTAACAGTGTTCATTTGCAAATATAGTGCAAAATCTGCTTCTGTGTAGCCAAAAAAATTTAACAAAAAATTAAAGAGCGTTAGTAAACTAAACCACTAGAATTGCTTCATTTCTTCTTGATGTGACTGTGTCTAAAACAGTCCTGGAAGAACATCACGCTAATCCCTGCTTGGATTTGAATGTAAAGCGTAAATAAAAGTCACAAATTCTGTGGTACACTAGGCCTGTGTACTTCGATATTTATTTATAGCCTGTTACTTTCTTAGTCACCAATCGAAATTTATATCCTCTAAAAAATCGATGAGGGTCGATCATTTTTCACATTTTTCCCGCATGCCCCGCGGCTGCATGAGGAAATAAAGCAGAAGAAATGGCGACTTCTGTTTCTGTCCACACTTACGATCCCAAAGCGGTTGGTACATATGAGTTCTCATTAGCGGCGGTGAAAACACATTGTTTTCCACCAGAAAATCCATTTGTTTCCATGGCGATGCTGTCCTCTTTTGTCCAATTTCCTTGGCAGCTTTTTATGGATAGCTTTATTAAAAAAAGGAGACAGCGGAAAGAAAATAGTAATTTCACACACCGTAAATCAAGGTTCCGTGGAGGTAGATTACTTGGAAAGGCTCAAAGTGACCTTTTATTCACATATCATTGTTATTCTCCAAAATGGCTGTTGGCCAACAATCTAACATCTATAATCCGTCACGCTCTATCTGCTCCTTGTTGCTTTTTTTCTACGTTGCTTTTATCTACAATTGAAAACAGGGAAATCAACTTGTTGCAAGATGAAAAATCATTGACTCAGAGAACAAAAATCACCAGATTTAATATAGCTCAGGAGGAATTTCAAGAAAGTTTGAAGGAATTTGAATTGCTTATGTCAACTTTGGAACTCGCTGGTTTTTATATTACCTCATCTCATCTCATCCTCTATTGCCACTCACACAGGGTTTGCTGGAGCCTATCCCGGCTGTCATCGAGAGGCTTTTATATTACGACTTTAATAAATTAATTAGCGTTGCAAAACCCCAAAACGTGGCCAGCTGCGTTGTCAGCGAGTTGTTTGTTGATGTTGTTGGATGTCATCGTCGTGTTTTTCCGGCAGTTTGAACACGGCATTAGCCTTTGGTTGTGGAGGCCTGTGTTTCAGGGGTTTCTATGCATTGTTTCAGTCTCATTTACAAAGAAGAAATGCAAAGAAGTGAGTTGAGGGACAATGTGTATGACAGATCTGTGTCACAAGTAGCCGGTTTCCACTCATTTAACAGTGTTTGTTCAAGGGACTCTCTTGACAAATATGTCACGTTAGCTTGCTTGCCCACGGGTCAGGGCATTCTGCCTCTGCTGCTCTCATGGAAACAACGTCTGCTGAAGCATGGTTTGTGAATACTAACCCCGCTACAGACAGAAACCACTAATTTGCCAGTGCCAAAACCTTGTCCTTTGCCTACAGATTCTTAACGTGTTTGTAGAGAGTTGCTTACCACACGGCATTAACTCATCCTGCAGGTGGTTTTGCATCATGTTCAGCAGAGCCTGCTTGTCGTTTGTCGCTGTGACAAAGAGCAAAAACAATACCTGATTTTGTTGCTGGAACAGATTTTATGAGCTCCCATTTCTGGTGTACTTATATACTGTGAATGTGAATCAGTACAGATCATTAGAGATTTATTACAGCTTTATTTAATCCCACATTCAACCAAGCAGCAGCAGCAGCACAAATTGACACCTAAAACAGGCATGATTGGCAGCTAGCGCAGAGCAACAGAATATTAGGTCATTAGTTTCAAATAATCATGTTAAAGTGAAACATGCTTTTTTCAGGATTTGGGTAACACACCTCCGTAAGATGACGCTCTGAACTGAGCTAATTGCTCCGCGAAAACTCATGGCCGCCTTTTGAAAATAACTGTGTCGTTTCTAACTGTATGCAACCTTTAGATTGAAAGGAACAGATAGGAGCTGCCATCTTTGTCCTTGATTCCCACCGATGTTAAATTCAACCTTGAAGCCATACAATAGAAATCTCAGTGGAGTCGTGGCCTTTTGTTATGGAGTCGAAGCCAAGTGTCACAGCCACTCAGCTCAATCTTTTCCCTTAAAGATCAAAGGATACCAGGAGGAGTACATACAGAAAAAAAAGGGGAAAAAATGGGAAGAGTTATTTCCAGCAAGGCCATTTTAAAGAACTCAACAGAATGTCTGCATGAATCCTTCATGAGATGTCACTCGGTGCTGAACGAGTTTCTTGGAAACAAATAAATGAAAATCAACTGAGCATTTGAATCATGGAACTAAAAAAAAAAGCAGAAGCAAAGATGAAATGACAACATAAAAGAGTTACAAAGAAATGCACTCTGAAGTCCCGACTTGAAAATGACCTGCACGCTCGATTGCCTCCGTAGCGGAATTTTTAGCGCGCAAGCCAGCGTCGCTGAAGTTCTTTGAACAAGCTAAATCAGCCTTGTGTGTCTGAGACAAACAGCACGGGGCTCTTTCTACACGTAATGCCTTTGTTAATTTGTTTACCTTGATCAAACACACCTCATCACTGGAGGAATTTGTCCCTGGAATGTGTTTGGCAGGTCCAGAGCCATAACTCAATGCAGTCACTCCATTTTTCAGCGAGAGCCCTGACAGTCAGCCTAATTAGTTTGGTTGTGACAAAGGGGCTGTCTAGTGGAAACCAGGAACATCAATCCATCCGTGAATTTGTGTGGTTTCATAATGAAGCAGCGAGCATGAATATGCATATTACAGTAGGCGCTGGGTCAAACTGCCTCAATAAAAAGAAGTCAACGACAATCCACCGGTTTTTATTTGTCAGGTTATTTAACATGTTTTGACACTAGTCCCTGAGTGTTTTGAAAAAGGCCTGTGGAAACATGTCATTCATTGAAACAATAGACCTGCTTATCTTCCTTAATGCAAATTTCGAAGAAGCTTCGTATAAACCTGTGTTTGCTGGAAAGGGAATACTCCCCACTCACAAGAAATGAGATGCCACGCTGAAAGCCTTTTATTTCTACCAATTCCCCATTTTATACGGCTTTTATCATGTCCGACGCTGCTTTTGTGGGCATGTATTTTATGCGACGCATCCTATAAACCAAAAGCAGTCATTTACAGTTTTTCTTCAAATAGTTGCCTCGCTGCAGCCGGTGAGGGCCGCCAAGGGACTGTCATCTATCATTTAAGAATCATCTTAACAGCAAGACATTAAAGTTAGTCGTTCCCAGCCTCTCTTGACGTCCCTAAAAGCTGCTTCTTCATAATCCGGAAACACATTAAAAAATAAATAAATAAAATAAAAAAAAAATACCATTTTTCTCAAAGGCTTTTTAGCCCATGGCTGTCTTTAAAATGTCTGACAATATCATTGTCTGAGGGATGTTGCGTTTTTAATGGTGCTGTTCACATATGCACAATGAGAAGATCCTCGCTGTCACTGCTCAGAACATACCATCGCTCTGTGTTTTACAATTTATTTTCTATTGTACTCATTCTGTTCAGAAAAGGTAATTGTTCAGTTTATTCCGGAGCATGCAGCATTTCATCTTTAAAGGGTAATTTCCTCTGGATGAAAAATTCAGACTAACTAAAACAGTGAAACGTGAACAGTGAAAAGTGAAATAGTTCTATTAATGATGCTATTTGCATAGCTTGTTACCTTAGCATTCTAGGTCATCTCAGCACAAAAACAGAGAAGAAGCACAGGGAGTCCTAAAAGCAAAAAAAAAATCGTTTCTAATAATTCAAGAAAATATATTGTTTTATGACTGCAAGAAGTATAACAGTTTCCCATTGCACATGTAAAATGTCACAAATGTAGTTTCACTTATCAAAAAATGGCATTGTTATACTACATTCTGAATGAAAATGAAACTATTTTTGCCTTTTATTTGCATGCAGGTGCAGCGCAGTAAACATTCACTTAGTCTTACCGCCGCCCGTCCTCCTTTTGTTTCACAGATGGACACCGATTAGACATATGTTTTTCTGGCCCCATATGTAGCCTGTACACTGATATTTTGCAGGAAATCCCGAAACTGCAAAACATTTGCAGGATCAAAGGCAAAACTTGAACATTTGATCTGGAAACTGGAGGTAAAGTGCAGTACTTTCTTTTGATTTGACCACACAGACTCACACACAGGAGATGAGCCACAACTGCGGAGGTGATTTGAACCCCCATGGAGAGGAGATTGGAAATGTTTTCTGTCATTGCAGAAAATATATCCAGGTCCAAGAGAGAGGTGAAAACCCTCAGTACCCTTTTTGTTACCAAAGAAGTCCTGTAAGCCCCGAGCTCCATCTTGCAACCAGCGTTTGATGTCAACTGAGAAAGGTAGACTAACTGCAGTTCTTTTTATTTTGACAGCAAGAGAGGCTGCAGTCATCTTCTCACACTAAGGAATATTGATTTCATCACTTCCTACAAAGAGTGTGTGCAGTGTGTCAGTGTTACTTTAAATGTTCATACCATCTTTGTTTTCTTGCTTTACTCTGTCTCAGCTCAGTAGATCTGTCCACTGTGAGACCACATCTGAGAATGCATAGCAAGTCAGAAGATTTTTTATTTTCCATCTATCTCATCTGGGCCCAAATAAAAAGTTACTGCAGGGTTGCCAGCTCTCATGGACTTGGCGTCACTTACCGACTTTCAGTCTGTGTCTTATGAAACCCAAACAGTTCTCACACCAAATGCAAGGAAGAAAGATTTATTTCTTTGCATGTAACACAGTCCATTTCCACATGCCATCACCAACATTTTTCCATAAGCATTGCAGAGAGGCCAAAAAGAAAATACTTTGACAAAGTTGAACAATGAAAGTGAGTCAGATTTTGACCTCTTTGAATTAGTGAATCCAAGAGGAGAAACAGAAATGGCTGAAGGCCTCACAGGAGGCTTCTAGTTTCTTCATCTTCATCTCATTTGGACTTTCAACGCAAATATTCTCACACCAATAATCATCTAGAATGAAAGAACTGTAACCTCTGAAGGGTTGCCATTTTCAGTTTTGAGTGTCCAAGCTGTACTTGAGACTTTAGAAAAACACAGATCAGGCATAACATTATGACCACCTGCCTAATGTATATTGTGCCTCCAAAACAGTTGTGACTCATCAGTGTATGGACATGGGCCTTATGAGGGTGTCCTGTGGTGTCTGGAAACAGGATGTTGTTAGTGGGGACCTTTGAGTCCTGTGGGTTGAGAGGAGGGTCCTCTTTTCGTCACCCCATAGATACTTGATCAGTTTGGGATGTAGTGAATTTGGAGGCCAGGCCGACGTCTTGTGCTGTTCTTCGTGAGTTTCTTAAAGTTGTTCTTCATCCATTTTTTGGGGGCTGCATCCTGCTGCCATCAAGGAGTGACATTATGAGGTGAGGGTGGCTGGTACATGTCTAAGTGACATCCACACAAATGCCAGGTCCAAAAGTTTCCCAGCAGTCACAAAATGTTCAGTGTTATTTACTTGTCTTGTTTAATGTTGTGGCTGATCGGTGTATTATCCATATTTTAACCAAATCTTTACTGTAGTTGAAGTTGAGTTTGCTGCCTTCAGTTCTTGGTTCTCTCGGTTTATTGCAGCGTCATACAGCTGCAGGACCTCGTGAGCATGTTCATTGTTGCTGGTTTATGCATATGGGTAGTTTAACTTATTACTTGGTAGACAGAATCTAATGGCGAATAATACTGTTGATCTCTTTTGTTCACTTCACATAGGCACATGTGGAGACACAGTTTACAATTAAAGCATTTTTTTCTCTCAAGGCTATTATCATGGAGATTTTTCTGTATTACACTCTCACAGTGGGATATTTCCAGTACTGACATTGTTGTACACAGGGATGCTTCCTGTTACTATATATAGAACATAACACAACAATGTCTTGGATCATTAAAGCAACTGCCAGAATATGGCAACAGTTAGCTTAGTAGACCTAACAATGAAAAGATATTTCAGAGGACAATAATTTGCAATAATTAGATTTAAATGATCATTAAAATGATCACCCACACATTTTCAGCATTTAGGAACTCATAAATTTTGCAACAGATTTGGGCTTAGAAGTGTTTTATTGGACCCCCCATCCATGCAATCTTCTCCAAATCTCACTCCAACTGTTAACTGGCAGTTGGAAAACCTTGAACCATAGAATCCAAATAGTAATTTTTCCTGCTGTGAGCCGATGCAGGCGTTAGTGGGCATTAACATTCATAGGCTTAATTGTTTTATAGGGTCCCGTATTCTGTTTGAACACCTCGCCCTTCACTATACAATCCTGCTAAATGTAATGAAGTCTCTCTGGCTTTTGGAGACTGTGCACACAAAGCAGAAGGAGCGCGTTGTTTGAGTTTTATTGTTGTTTTTCATTTGTTTGCTTGTTGCTTGTTTGCTGTGGAAACTGTGATTTCGAGCATCTGTTCTTACCTGAGAACCTCAAACAGCTCCGCTCACAGCTAAGCGTCTAACTGTAGGCGTGACACTTGTGTCAATATCGACATTTGTCCACATATTAAAGTTTGTTGGTATTATAGAGGAAAACTCAGCAAACATTCTGTTTTCAGTCGAGACTCATTAAGCACATAGATATCATATCATATTGTAAACATAATAGAGTGCAGGATTATAGGTTAATATTTATGACTACCACGTCCACTGTGCCATATTTCCACTTTAAAAACACTAAAACTACACTGTCAGGTGTATCTTTGAATGTTCTGATCATTCCCCTCATAATATTAGGACTAACTTCCATACAGCAATACAGGAACATTTTTCATGAGTCTTTTCTGGCCATCAATAGTTGTCAGTGTATTGCAAGTGTTTCGAAGTCCTGCAGCTAATATAAGCTTGATTAACTCGCTACGCATAGCTGGTGAAAATCGAGGACTAGTTGTTCTTTTGTTTTTTTTTTTAAATTTGCCACAATTATTGTGTGAGCTACATCATGTCCTGTGATGGATGGAGTTCAGGAGCCTGCACCGGTTACAACCCACCATGTTTCACCTCAGTAACTTGACTGAAGAATGTTATTGCTGCTTTAGAGTGACTTGTCCAGTAGCTGAAGTGTTACATTGCGTTTGGCTTGACCAGACAGGTGAAGAGACAACTGGGTCACACAGTATAATACATAACCACAGTCGTCTATAAGCACATGTCACTGACAGACACTGTACAACCAGCTTGTTGTACAGCTGTTGTTGGTAAACTAAGCTTCACAAGCAAACAGCATCAAAATTCAGGAAGGGGTATGCGGCCTGTCAGGTACACTGTGTGTTTGTGCGTGTGGGTGTGTGTTGCTAGCAGGCAGATAGCCAGCATGACCCAACTTCAGCTTTTCAGCTTTAGTGCAGCGCTGCAGACAGCTGTGCCACAAACACGCTGCTGTGGATCACCGCGAGGGCCTTTTATTTAGGTCACATTCTGTGCTTCAATGGCCAACAGAAGGGATCTCTGTCAACTGCAATGAATACCTTTAGTTGGACGCAGCCCATGTTTTAAGTGCTCTGCAAGAAGCGGACACTATAGCATGGGTTTTCTGTCATGTGGCGTGGGTTTTGTGTAAGTTCGCTCTTGTGTGAGTGAATTGTGGACGGGAGCGGGGACTGACCATGCAATGTATTCCATTTTCAGTAAACGAGTAATATATTAACTTTATTCTCTCCTACTCTGGCTCAGTACAGTTTGCATAAATAATTCACCTAGTTCTCCAATTAAACAAGTCCATTTTGCAGTAAAAAAAAAAAAGAATCTATATTCATGCATGTTATGTGGAGACTAAACACAATATTTTATTAGGCTACCGTCTCCTTCATTTTCTCCTGTTATGTTTGTTTCCTCTGTCCCCTCCTTTCCCTTTCCCCTTTTTTATTTTATTTACCACAGTGCCCTTTCATACTGCATTATAAATCGCAGTAATGAATTGCCTGCTGAGGCTTGGCCACACTGCTGTCACGGTGGTACTCTGGGGTGCGTGGGCTGTTATTATTGTCTCATTAGCTTCACCTCCAGTCCATTGGAAACAGTGTGGGTTCTATGACTAGCCAGCCACAGCCCCAGATGGGTAAGGAAGGCAGTTTAAGGGCGCTGATGGATGCCATTGTTTTCATGGTACCATATAAGGGAAAGGTCGTTTACTGCAGTTGCCTCAACCGGCCCAGAAGCTGTCAGCTGAGTTTTACTAGCCAATTAGTTTACCCCTGGAAGAACCAGAGGTATTGAGGGAAAATGTGGGATCAGCCTGTGATCGTTCGTTATGTTTCCGGGTGGGAAGATGTGCATGTGTGCACTGTGAGCAGGTATACTGTAAAACAATAATACACATATATTTTGAGTTCTGCCTGATCTGTTTATCCACTGTTCTGAGACAGCACTGGATTACATGTAGGAGGCATCAGGCAATTGTAGTGAAAGGATAAGAATCTGCACCTTATTGCTTATGTCTTAGCGGCTTCTCATTATAGCTTTTTGAATTAGCCTGATGCTTCGTTTTAGCTTACCCTTGGACAAATATGGAATATACTTGAGCTGGAAATAGCTCTTGATACCTCTTCCTCTTCTTGTTTCTTTCTGTTTCCTTGATCCCCTGCCACTATTTCACTAAAATCTATTAGAGCGAACAGAGAAATGAAAGATGAAGCTTGAGGACAGATCTTGGTGTCAGGGATAGCATGCCTAAAGCCTGCTAAATTTAGTCATCTTCCTTTTGAAGTTTTGAAGGACAAAAATAAAAGACTGAAAGAGGGAAAAAAAACAGCCCAGCACCTTTCAGCATTAGCTGGTTTTCTCATTTCTGAAGGAGTGCCAAAAAGCATCTTCTTCAGGTTACAGATGTTGCAGTCCTGATATTGTGCTTTGAGTGAATGCATTTTCGAGATATTTATCATTTTCTTCTCTCTCTTTTTATGTTTGTTTGTCTGTTCTTGTGCATGCATGTGTTTTGTTGTAGAACTAGTTTTGGGTCCTGGGCAGACTTCCTGCAGTAGCAGTCGGATGTGCATGTTGACCCGGCCACGATGACAATGAAAGGCCTGTCCAGCAGCCGCAGTCACCACCACGCTGTGACCTGCGATCCCTCCTACGACTCTATGACCCTGGGACACTCGGATCGTCGGTCCTACTTCCTCAATCCTGGGGAGGGTCATTCTGCTGACCATCCTTGCTACCCTCAGCGGAACGCCTTCCAGACTGAATGCAATGCCTATCCTGATCTGGCCAGCTGCACCTTCCCTCGTAGACATTACAGCTCCCACCATGAGCTGAAGGCAGAGTGCGGCGCTGTGGTGCCTTATACCGGGCCACCAGGGAGCAGTAAGGGTGGAAACAACAACCGCATCCCACCCAACCTGCTCGAGCAGTTTGAAAGCCAGGCGCCATTGCGGCATGAAGGCTACCACACACTTCAGTACAAGCGCACTGCAGTAGAGCACCAACGCAGTGACAGCCCCGGTCGAATTCGCCACCTCGTTCATTCTGTCCAGAAGCTTTTCACCAAGTCCCACTCCCTGGAAGGCCCCTCGGGCTCCGGTGGAGGAGGGAGCGGGAGGATGAATGGCAGCAAATCCAGTCCTGACGATCCTCCGTCATCTTCCGGCACCCTAAAGCACAGCAAGCGGAGTAAGAGCAAAGACCGCTCCAAGTCAGAGCCGAAGATGCGCACGGCCATCTCGGGCTATTGGAGTTCAGACGACATGCTGGACAGGGAGGTGTGCCTCTACCATCACCAGAGGGCCAACAGTGGAGGCCTGCCCTCTGGGGTCATGACCATGGGGCGACACCCGGACAAATCCCAGTCTCAGTATTTCATGGAGTCCTACAACACCATCAGCGCCCAGTCTCTCAAGACGTCACGCAGCAACAACGACGTCAAGTGCTCAACGTGCTCCGGGGGCAGCGGCAGTGGGGGGCTGCCACTCATGAGTGCGCTCGATGGCCAAGTTCAGCTGAAGAAGAGCTCGTGGTCTTCGACTCTGACGGTGAGCAGAGCAAGGGAGGTCTACCAGAAGGCCTCGGTCAACCTAGATAAAGCTCTAGTGAAAGCTGAGCAGGGACGCACCTGCCACTTCCTACAGGTAGGACTGTTACAACAGCGGCACGTCTCGCACGTCATGCTTCATATATCATTCGGAACTGGCTGCTCCCCCATGCTTCTGTTTTCCTGCATGTCATCAGCATTTGTTTGCATGTCTGTGTGAGTTAGAAAGATTGATAAGGAACGCAATGGACCAGACCCCAATCTGTCATGGGCTGCATGTTGATTTTATCCATTTGTGTAGTTTTAAAACATTTTGCAGTAGCATCACATGCCATTTGCTCCCCTGTTTTTTGCCCATTTGTTTTGGAATTGATCATAAAGTATAGGTATGTTTGGTTAGAAACATACCTGTTTTAGGTTTGTCAAGATAATACAGTACAGCCACAGGAAAGGAGAACACAAAATATAACTTTAACTTAACTTAAAGGACTAGGTGTTACAATCCCTGCTAGGTCAGCACTTGTTTTGAATTGGCAAAAATCCACAGCACCCTGATGAAGTAGCCTTTAAAAGACAACGGTGTTCTTCACCCATGTGACACATCATCAGTGCAAATTCTCACAAGGAACTATATTTGTATAGCTGTCAAGATTGTGCTTGTGGTCACGGCGGTGGTAGCGTGGGTGAGGTGGTGCCACTATGAGATCAGAGAGAGCCGGAGGTAAGCAGACAAAGAATGAAAAGAAAACTGCCCCAGTTCCTAAGCCCAGTGGTCACACAAATAGAGCGGGACACGTGCATGCTGCCGACCCGCTCGATAATGGTTCTCTTTTACCGTTTCAGAAAGGTAGAAGTGTTTCAGATTGCATGTGATTCCTCACATTGGTGTGAGCTGCGAATATATGCCTGAGGAGAGAAATGTAGAGACAAGGGAGAAGAGGATGAAGGCAAGTGTGTGTGTGTGTGTGTGTGTGTGTGTGTCTGTGTGCAAATAAGGGCAACAGAGGAGAGCGTGAACAGAGAGAGTAAGAGGCAGAAAGTGAGAGAAGGCGAACATAAAAGATGGAGAGAACGTTCTGTATGGCCTTGCATTTTAACATCCTGGAAAAAGGGGCGAGCAGATCTACGAAGGATGTTATCGCTGTAGTGTGGCAACAATTCTTTCGCCCTGAAAGAGCCAGTTCTTTTTCTATAGAACAGAACGGAAGGGTAAGCCGCCTTTCAAGTCGGTCTGTATGTAGAATTTTTTTTAGTCCTTAGAATATGTAGATATGCTATTTGCTTTCTCAGCTGAAAAACCATGACTTTAATTCATTTTCTTTCTCAATAACAACAATTCACTTGCTTTGACGTCATCGCAGCGCCAGCTTTTCCCAAGATGTTAACGCAGTCAGTAGTTGCCCCTGACATCAAGGTCAGCACGGTTTCCTAGCTACGCACTAGTCTGTTGAATGATTCTCAGGCACTTTTTTCTAGCTCTGTATCTCCTTTCTTCCACTTCAGAGCTGGTGCCCTAACAGCTACTCTCGTTGGGACTGCAGTGGTTCTGCTGAACAAAACACCCTTTGTTTCCCCCCTCTCACCATGTCTGCTGTCACTGACTCCCTCTCTTTTAGATTAGGGCTAGGAGATAGCTTTACCTCCGTTTATTTATTTATTTTCTCCCTTCATTAGCGTGTGTGAAAAGTCAGGAGAGCAGACAGAGGCCAGGGTACTGCAAGGTTTGGTCAAAACAATTAATTCATTCCCTGCATTAGATATGCAGCATGCGTCACAGGATACACAAAAGAAGCCCAGCGGCAGTGACAAGCTTATGGTATGATCAAGGCGGGCACTGCATTAGTACTGTTGCCACTGCATCTGTTTGAAGTGCGCTATAGACACCAGCATTTATATCATCTCAATCTGTCAGTGCTCTCAAGTTTGGAAGGTAATGCGTCTTCATTCCTTCTTTTTACCTGATCTCATCTCATCTCTACAGGTGCCTCAGGACGACTGGAGCGGTTTCTCTCCGCTGGGGAAGGATGACGAGATTCCGTGCAGGCGGATGCGCAGCGGGAGCTACATCAAGGCCATGGCGGAAGAGGACAGCGGCGACTCGGACTGCAGCCCCAAACCGTCGCCTAAGGTCCAGGCGCGACGAGCCAGCTACCTGAAGGCCACGCAGCCGTCTCTCACAGAGATGACCACGCTCAAGTGAGTGCACGCTAGGGAGGAAACCACATGGTTTCATGGTTGATGACTTAATAATGAGAAAGGTCTGGAAAAAGTTGGAAAAATGCACAACACAATTCCCCAGAACGTAAAGGGATATTGTCAAATAATCTAAATTATTATTAAAGTGACGATATTTGAAGCAGCTGAGAAGTTCCAGTGATGACGTGGCTCGTGTCTCTGCATTTTAGCGTTTTGCAATTCATCTGTTTAAAAATTTTCCCTGTAACTAATTGGCTCATCACTTCAGCGTTGCTGTGTATATGCATGGTAGCCTGTGTATTATGAGCACATGTTTCTGAATAGCATCCAAGCGAAAAGCTGGATGTCAAACCGTTCTGTGTCACCAAAACTGACAAAAAGAAATGGAATGAGAAGAGGAAATAAGAGAAAAAGTCAACAAACACACTGACATGGAAGCAGACATTGTTATGTATTCCTTGTGTCAGTCTGTATTTTGTGTAAATTCCTGTCTGTCTGTGGCTATAATTTAATTACCACAACTCAGACACCTGCATCTCTACAATCACACACTGAACCAACTGAGCCTTAATATGAAATACCGGTCCGGTTCCCTTTTCATGTACTGACTAAGAACATTTCAGTAGCCCTGTGTTGTTTTAGCTTATTCATTTATTCTTGGTGTGTTACAGTCAAATTGTTTTATTTTTTTTTTTTGTTCTTTAAGCTGCTTTTTATGATTAGCTGTAGCGCTAAGCAGAACGGCCGTCCGTTGGCGTATTCAAGAGAGCAACTGCTAGTGCTGTCCGCGGCCCCTGTGCTGTCCAGTGAGGCCTGAGATTCCCCCTGAACTTCAGAGGAAGTGCTGGGGATGCCGTGCTGGAGTTATTCCAATTAATTTCCCTTGTGGATCATTAAAGTCCGTCTACCAACTGAATATCTTCTCTGAGCATTTAGGAAAGACTATACACAGTCACTTTCCCCCAACTCGGGTTGTTTGATAGCTCAGGTTTCTTTTTCCAAAGGCTTCACTGTTGCACCGTAGCATCTTATTCCGTGTTGCTTTGGTGAGTGCCAAGTTATTATAACCGATAAAATCCAAAATATCACGAGACGAGTTGCAATAATCTCTTTGTATTTTATCATAATCTTACATGTGTTTCCTTTGTTTGCAACATTTTGCACAACAGCACATAACTTATATTAACTCACACTCAGTGGACATATTTTACACCAGCAGCTGAGGAGGCAAGTCTTATGTTGCACCAGGGGCTGCAACTGATTAGCTGTATAATATACCGAGATGAGAAGAGCACCAGTGGGTGCTCAGTCATTGTTATTGGTTGCGCAAACACACACACGCACAAACGCACATATGTACACACGATTACGTAAGCTGCAAGTGGCACAGCTTGGGGCCCACTAATGACTTGAATCTGTCCCTGGGAACGCCATCATCATCTGATGGAACCCGGTGGAACAAACCAAACTGCGGTGCTGCACATTGGAGATAGAGCATCTTGTTTTCACACTGCGCTTTTGGTAGTTGGCAAAAGTCTGTTACACACCCTGCAATGATTAAATAATCAGCTTTGTTGTTTCAAATGTTTCCGAGCCCATTCTGTGACTATCGTGTCCTTGACTAATTGTGAATGTCTCCTGAGAAGTTGTGGAATTAGTTTGTTCTTGCCCCGCGCTAACCTTCCGCTTTATTAAAACACATGGTCCACAGATAAAGGATGTATTTAAATGCCATGGACTGATCGCTGCAGACAAACAAGCTTGGGAGAAAATTACATCCTTTCTTGTTTCCTCCGCTCAGTAGCAGCAGTTTTTCGTTCTTAATTTATTCCTGGCTTAGATTTTACCCAGATAAAAGAGGACAGGGGAGTTAGACAGAGAAAACTTGAGGCAGGAAGAGCCAGCTGACAAGGAAGACGAGGTGAAACTAACAAGGAGACAAAATGTGATGGCGGAAGAAGATGTACAGGGAAAGAACAGATTTCTGCGGCGTTCACTGCTCAGTCGAATATTAATGCAGTGAAAATCAGCAGGCAGCTTTAGACAGCCTTAGAATTCTGACGGGCAGAGCAACATGTGTTCATTAATGTCACTTGTTCCACTGAGGGACACCCAGGGATTCGCTGACCTCTTCATCCTTAGGTGGTGCCGATTACAGACTGGGTCTCCCATTCAGGTTGCCACAATAGACATCATTGGCTCTGTAATCAGCCCCACAGGGAAATCAAGAAGAGATGTGGAACGAAATAATGAAGTTGGTGGTAGTTTCTCCATTGGCTTGATTCCTGTGCATCACCCACAGTTACAGACTCCAGGTGGTTGATGTGGATAATTCACACCTCTGGGGTTTCAAATACTCATTAAGACTTTTTTTTTTCTTTTTTTTTTTGAGAGGAAGCATGTATATTTCCATAAAGTATATGGTAGGGTTTGTACCATGGAGAAACATGCTTGCAAGCTTTAAGTTCTTTGATAGTTGATATACTAGTTTATATATTTTCCTCAAAACCTGTTATTTATTGGTGTGTTTAGTTGTATTTTTGAACTGCGTCGCAACCAACACTTACACTGATTGCTTTCTCCGTCAGTAGTTTGGTTTATGAAATGTTGTTGTGAAAAGATTAGGTTTATTTTGTTCAAGACAGTCTTAAAAATAATGACTGATCAGGATAAAAAGAAAACGATTTATATGTATATTTTTATAGAGCTGCAAAGTCTAAAATTTCAGATTTTAACACGAGCAGGCTGTTAATTTCTCTGTGCTTCTGAATAGCCATGGTTAGGTTCTTTGACTTAGATATGACTTAAGTTATTCCTATAACCAAGTAGTTGTCAATGTAACCCTGAAAATGAAGAGTTCCCGTTGTTGTTGTGGAGGACATGGATTGTTAAATACACTTATCAGAAAAAACAGTAATAAAATGACACAGATTCCTTCCTATCATTGGTATTATTCAGTTATTCTTATAGTTGACGATTTATTTTCTGCCACTGAGTAACTTCTTCAACGTCTCCTCCTCCAGGATAACTTTGTTTTGATTTTTGGCTGGTTTGGTCCCTAAAATTGATTTAGGTTTATGCATAAAGGCAAGACAGATAATATTTATGATATTCTAGTCTAGTAAACCTTTGATTACAACAAGCCAGATTCCCAACTGACAACTGACAGAAATACTTGTTCGAAGCAACAGTGCGAAAAGTTCTGTTCTGTTCTGTTGAGCTGAAGACGGAAGCGATCGCAGCATCGGAGATAGAGTGACCCGCAGCATCTAGGAGAATGGTGGAGCCTGTGGAGAGTCTCATGGATGTAATTTTTGTTCTGTGAATGCACCATCTCTAGTGTCCAGGAAGAATGAAGCAGATTCTACAAAGTGTCTAAAAAAGGGTACGATGCCTAGAAAGGATCACAGTCTTAAAAAGAAGCCAACTGGCACAGAGGACAAACACAATGGATTCCCGTGGTTGTGTTTTTTTCTTGTTGGGGAACGTTGAAAGCAGAGAAGAGACTGAGGGACGGAAGACTGTAGGGATATGACATATGCATGTGGCAACTGTATTAAAAAGCACAGTGTAAAACCCTGATGGAAAACCTCAGATTAAAAAAGAATAAACTGTGTTGATTAAACAAGCTGGCCTCGTTGAAACATTTGCAACGCATCCTCTTTGAACTGGTTCTTCTATAATATTGAACAGTCAGGGTTACGGGCAGTACGACATGCTTTAAATTAATAACTGCACACAACATCCTATCTGAGTGGTTAATCTCTTCTTCCACTTCACCTCTCCCCTCTGTTGGATCTACCATCCAAGAATAAGTAATCTAGTTTGCTTTGCTGTGCTAACCACGCTCTATTTTAAGGAGGAAATGCATAATTAAAGCAGAGTTGACCTGGAGGCAGAAAGCAGAAGGGGTAAATATATACACTTTGTTCTCTAGAAGTTAGTTTAGTAGGCCACAGTGTTCATCTTGAGGAAAGCAACTTAGCTTTTTAGGTTTTATTTGCCCCGATTAATGAATTGTTTAGCGCGCAGTTGCTGCGTAACCCAATCGTATACACACACACACAAACACACACACACTTCCCATAAACACACACACACACACACACACACACACAGGCACATGTGGTGTGAAGCATGCTGAGCGATTAGATTGGAAGCAGGTGAGAGATAATGAGACACCTATTCATCTTCCTCGGAGATGATGATGTGTGTGTGCGTTGTGTCGACCTGTGGGTCTTTTTGGTGTATCTGTTACATCACTTTGAAAGTCTAAATTAAGCACAAATACACACACGCCACAAACACACACACATGTTTGTATGGGTATCTTTGTGAGGACACTCATTAGCATTATGCATTCCCTAGCTCCTTACCCTAACCTTACCCATCTCAACTAAACCTAACTAAGCCTAACCCTAAGTCTTATTCTAACCCTAACCCTAACCCTAACCCTAATGTTATTGTAGCCTTTACCCTAAAACTGAGTTTTAACCCTCAATCAATCTGATGGTGCTTAAACTGGTCCTTGGAAAGATAGCACACACACACACACACACACACACACTGTTCCTTTCCTTATACATGTTAACTGTTTTAGAAAGTGCTTACCAGGTGCTTCAAGGACAGCCTACCTAAGCTTCTGTGAGTGGTTCTCAATAGTACTGAGCTTCTTGATTAGATAAGGGTGCCTCCTGAAGCAATTGCGGATTGATCCGTATCTGGGGGTTCATACACACTGCCAAGTACTTCTCTCACGTCCTTTACATCTCTTTATCTCTCTTGCCCATGCGCTTTTTTTTTCTGCATCCCTCTTGCTTTGTTTTTCCACCTTAATTTTCTTCTTCTCTCTCCTCCCTGTTCTTTCCCTCGTGGCAGGATTTCCACCGAACACTCACCCAAGCTGCAGATCCGGAGTCACAGCTATCTGCGGGCGGTGAGTGAGGTTTCCATCAATAGGAGTCTGGACAGCTTGGACCCGGCAGGGCTGCTGGCCTCGCCTAAATTCCGCTCCCGAAACGAGAGCTACATGAGAGCAATGAGCACCATCAGCCAGGTTAGTGGCACTCTGGGGCCTGTGCCTCTCTGTCGTCGGCCCCTGCACACCCCTCCCCTGCACACACGCCGCTACGTCCAGTGAGGTCGTGCAGTGGGAGGAAACCTTATCCAAAGCCATCCTCAGGCCTGAGGTAACAATCAGGTCACCATCCAGCGAACAGCACGAAAACCCCAAATTTCCTAATTAGCGTATATGTCCGCTTGCTGGTTTCTGGAGCTCAGATGATACGGCCGTGTTCAGATTTGCTAATTAAACAGGAGGGCACACAGACCTTCCCCAGTAAGCTTCTTTTAGCATTATCTGCTCCTTATGTCTCAGCATATTTCGCGAGCCGAAATGACTGGTGTGCACCTCAATTTGTCATCTTCTGTATGAAAATTGAAAACAACAATTAACACCGAGTCCTAGGTTGTTAATAACTGAAATTGGATTTTTTTATTTATTTATTTACATGTGATAAATAGATATTGAGCGTAATGAAGAAGTGAGAGGGCAGCCCTCGTTTTCTGCAGAGGTCCGTAACGGTCGAATAACATGCAAGTTATTTCGGATTGGAGAGCTGCTTTTCATCTTTAGGAGTGAAAGGGGAGTTTTGCATAAATTTTTGCCTGAGGTAATGGGGATATGTACTCCCCTCCCAAAACCCAGGGCAATGCTTTGCCTTACAATCTGAAAGATGGACCCTTGAGACATCCCTTCAAGTCTAGGCATGGAGCAGCCCCAGAGGAGCATGTCACACTGGACCTGGTATTAACAAAAAAGAATAAAAACAGGTGCAGATCACCGACTCTCATATTCGACTGGTGTTTGCATAGTTGCATACTAGAGTGAGACCCAAAAGAGGACTGAATCGAGGTCCACAAACCTTCCTGATTCCAAGCTCTACAGTACGCACTTGTCTGAATGTACACTCCTCGTTACTGACAAACACCCTAACCCGGAGATTTAGTCCAATTCCATACCTATGTTTTGACCCCCCTTTGCAGACATCTTGGAATTTTTCCAAGAAATGGAATGGAGCTTCATATTACCCCCCCTCCTCACCTAACCCAGTCTGTTACACATGCCCCTCCCCTCAGTTCTGTTTGCCGTATTGAAACCGTGACTGCACTACTAGCTAATGTAGGTGTAGCTAGATTTCCACGAGTGGCATCTCAAAATCCCAGTAGTCCCAGCTTTGACACTTCCTGTTCTCACCTTTGATAGCAACACTTGTAGTATTTCACTCTGTTGTGCGCTACCTTTGAAGTTTTATCCTTTAGCGATTCCTCCTCCTCTCCGCCCCTTGGATGCTCTTTTAGTTCTTTCAAATGTATTTCTCTTTTGTGTATATAGATTTATGCTTAAAGCTTCACAGACAGCGCGGGGCTGAGAGTGGTTAAGGCTTGTCTAATTTGAATTAACATAGTAATTCTGTGATATGATGTGCATAAACAACTTGACTGATAAGCCTATAAAGCCTCACCAAAATGCAACATTAATCTGAGCGCTCGACTACAAATATGGATTACGCTTCCTTAATGTGTTTGGGTCAGAAGTTTTGACACCGTAAATAATAAATTAAACAAATGATTTGAGCACTGTAGTCTAATACACTACCTAATTTGCTTTTTAAGTGTGTTTGCACATAAAACTCCTGCCGAGTGAAGCTTTAATCAGTGGAGTAGCGCAACCAAAAGAGATTTTTCCGTCTGCTTTTGTAATATATTATCGTCTGCCTTGCTCTGTGTCGGTGTTCGCCTGTGCATTTTTATTTTTCCCTTTTTTATTTTTTTCCCCCCCTTGCATGGGTGTGTACACCCCCGTGTGTGGTTTGTCGTCTGGGTGTTTGTGGGCGCACGTGTCCCCCTCCAACCCTTCCTCCTCCGCAGGTGAGCGAGGTGGAGGTGAACGGGCAGATCGAGGCGGTGTGTGAGTCAGTCTTCAGCGAGATGGAGTCGCAGGCGGTGGATGCCCTGGACCTGCCCATGCCGGGCTGCTTCCGCATGCGGAGCCACAGCTACGTGCGTGCCATAGAGAAGGGATGCTCGCAGGAGGAGGAAGAGCGGGGCGTCGCGGCGGGCCACAGGAGGACCAACTCCCCCCCGCGCACCGCCACCACTGTCAGAACCATCCAGAGCAGCACAGGTTGGTGGGAACATGTGCTCGAACACATGCACACTCGTGTACTTGTGACCACGCTTGAACGTACATAATACATGTCTCATTATAAATTGATATGTAAAAAAAAAAATGTTTTATGGATGTGATGTCTTTTCTAAATTATGCAGCATTTCTATAGAATCAGCTGAGAATGATAACTAGTTGGCATACAGTTACGGCAAACATTTGGACATTTGATTAATCCAATCGGTCAGTCTTCGCTGAAGCAAATAGCTGACTTACTTTCACTGCAAACACAGACCCGAGCCCTTTATATTATTATCCATCCGACCCAGTTTTCTCCTCTGATACAATAAAATGAACCCAGCGCTGTTTTCCCCACATAAGAGCTTATTTGAGCTGTAAAGCTCACTGACTGCTGGATCTTATTTTAGCCCTCTTGTGTGCCTCATGGTCTGGAGCGCTTGGCTTTTCAGCATTACTGCATGCAGTATTGATGTTGAGTGGTGCTGGCATCCGGCACTGGGTGCTTCTATGTTTCCCACTGCAAATCCAAACGTCATTCCCTTACAGCGTGTACATTGAATCCCCGCTGCCCGACACACAATGGCTTTCGCCTCCATTTTTAGTTAATTATGTGAGTTAAGAGGCGGCCTCTCTCCGAACCTGGCAGATGAACGTTACAGTTATTAAACACATTTACTGCAAATTGGAAAAATGGCACAACAAGTTCCTTGCAGTCGAAAGGCTTACCACTGACTGTGAGCGAACATTCATTTAATGCTGTTTAAAAGAGGAAATTTCTTTCACTGCTATCATTTCCTTCTTAGTGAAATTGGACTAAGTATGAAGTAACACCCCTGTGTTTCATTATACAGTAGAGCGTCAACTGTTGCAATTAAAGGCAATGGCGCATTCAGCTGATTGGTCTGCCGTGCGGCGGTAGCTATCGATCGACAAAAGGTGACTGATAAGATGAAGACGGGAGCATCCGGAGCTCCCTAGGGGAAGGTCGTGATAATGAAGTCCATCCATCAGACGAAGTGTTGTAGTGACCAAAATCAGGTTTTCGAGCCGCTCCACTCGATGCAGGAAGCGTCTCTCTTGTACCGTTTCTCACGCGCCTTTAAACGTATATCAGGTAAAATGTAGCTCAGGAGATTGATAGTTTGTCACATGATGGACAGATGCCAGCGAAGTTCAGGGAATAAAATATTAGTCTTGGCGTCTGACGACGCAACGGCACGCTGTTGCTTCTAAGCGACCTGACTGCCTTGCGTTGTTGTTTGTGAGTGCCTGTTGCTTTGTTCTCGTGGCCCTTGACCGTTACTTGATGACCGCCTTGTAGTGCCTCCTTGTAATCAGCCACAACCGAGGCTCAAGCAAATGAGACACGGGCATGGCGTTTGGAGTGATGTATTACGAGGCAACGTGGAGTGCGGTCCACTGTGGTCGGCACCGAAAGGTACCTGGGACTGCCCGAGATTAGTGTCATAGCTGTAATACCGCACGATTCATCACCTCCTTAGATCTTCACCACTGAGTCGTCAGTCATTGTAATTAATTAGCTACCTCCCTTTTTTCCTCTCCTGAGGGAGGGCTGTGATTGAAGAGGAAAGGAAGAAAGGAAGACTGGAGGGAGAATAGGGAAAAGCTCTCAGTGAGACTACATTTTTCCTGTCAGTTTTTTTTTTATTTTTTTAACTAATACGGGTTACCATAATTGGCCTTACTTGATGATGTGGTGTGTTAAATACAGGTGGTGAGTTTGCATTGTATCTATTGTGTAAAATTGTTTTTGTATGGATAAATGGTGAAAGAGAAGGGCCAGCAGAGGGAGTTCAACATCATCCTAACAATGGCGGAATGTAATTAAGCACATTTACACATATACTGTATTAATCAAGTCATTATTTCATTGAGAGAGACCATATCACACTTTTCTTCTTCTTTCATATTCTTTATTTCGCCTCTGCTTGCCTGTGCATACTGCTAGCGTAAGTGCAAAGTTGTGATGCCCTCATACATTTATTCAAACTACACGCTTTTCTACGTAATAATCAACTCCTTTTACAGATTTTTTTAGGGCTCATTTCAGCTCAGAGCAGATAAACAATCCGACATGCAGAACAACACTCCTTATTATCCAAAGCAAAGAGAAAAATCTGTGCACAAAAAGCGGCATAGACGAGCTGACAAGTGGAGAAACAAAGTGGCGCTTCATGCATTTACGGCGTGCAAAAAAAAATCGATGTTGATATAAACACCATAAGGCACAGAGAGATAATTGCGTATGACGTGTTCACATAATGGAGATGTGGTGTAACAACATCATATCCTGATTTCGTCTAGTGCTAGCTTTCTAGCTACTCTTTCTTCAAAGTGTAAATCCACATACTCCTAAGGGGAATAAAAGATTTCTTTAAGCTCTCTAAGCTTAAACAGTATGCGTCATATAATCTCACATTCAGCGCCGACGTTTGTAATATTTCCATCTCCCTCAGTGCTCGCACGTATACCGTAAAAACACTAGAACTTATGGCGCGCTGCTCTCCTGCCAAGCAAACAGTCGCAGCTTTCAGTTTTGTTTATTTCTGTTGTTGCAGGAGCAACACACACTTAACACGCATTCATGCATTTCACAGGGAATCGCCTCGAAGCCCAATGTGAGAAAGCAAGACGTTGTTGTGGTGAATATTGCATGATGTTTCTGGAGGCTGGTTCAAGCACCAGTCCCCCCCACCCCTCCACAAAAAAAACAACTTGCATTTATGGTTTCTGCTCCCGCTTGTCCCCGTGGCAAACCGCCAAAATATCTCACATGCACAGGCAGCCGAGACCTATCAGCTTCCGCTCATGCTACTCTCCAGTTTGCCCGCTGTGCTGCTCCAGCCCATTATTATTGATGATCTTTTTAATCCTGAGGAAGGAGGCTGAAGTAAGAGGCTGTCCTTTGATCTCTTCTCTTTGAACGTCAAGTGGCTGTAGCTGCCATTGCCTGCCTCTCTGCCAGCTCCAACTGGCACATGTACACATGCTAACCCGTGCAATCACTCAGACAGATATACTACTATTACATTGGACAGACGCGCTGGCCCAGACATCAGCTCCTTTGGATCGGTTTAACGAAATCTGGAGCAGATCCTCTCTCTAAAGCTTGGGAAAATCCATAGCAATCGGTTAATGTGAGGATTTTACTGCCTCTAAGCCTTGGCTCCTCCACGACACGTCGTCTCCACTCAACATATTCATCACCTCTCCTCTCTGCTTTGTCTTTTCCTTCCTTTGAAACACTTCCCGTGCCTTTTCAGAGCGGCGTTTACGTGCGCGGGTAAATCAACCTGTTGTGTTCCGCTAACACAAATAACTGACCTCCAGTCAGAAACCGCATACACACGGATCTTAATCTGGGAAATTTGCCACGGCTTCTGTTTTTCTCACCCTCTGTTTCTCTTGCTCGCTGACCTGCTGCCAATTATCCAGCCTGCTTTTTCCCTGCATCCGTTTTTCAGAGGTCCAAAGGTGAAAATGAGAGATTTCACTCCCATAGCTTCCTGTAATAGGTTACACAACTATGTTTAATTTAATGGCTCGGGAACTTTCTTTAGCTCTAAAATTTATTTCTTTTTTTTATGCAAAGTTTGTTTGCGTGTATGTGCTGTTTCTATGTAGCGTTCCCGCTGGGCTCTGAGCTATTGCACTGAAATTTCATTTCAGTGTAAAGCATTCCTTAAGAAGCATCTGTGACATGCTTGTACAACATATTGCTGCATTTAGGTTTTGGATGCAGCTCCGTTTCACACTTTTCCATCTTTGTGCATTGTAGTGGAGCCCCTGGACCTACACAGTGTCATAGGTCATCACGTCATTACACTTCCAGGTTTCTATCTAAAAGACAGAGCCCTGCAGAAATGTGATAAAAACAAAGACAATCAAAATTTGTAATTAGCATATGAGAAAATCTGTGAAAAGACCCATTTGTTGAGGAGTAATGAATAAAACAACCTGTTACAAATTTTTACCATTTAGTTAGTCGGGATCCAAATGTGAATGCCTGATTAATCCTGTGGATATTGGGAGATCCTAGAGGTTACTAGAGGTTACTAATAAGATATAGGATACAGGCACAAAGTAAGATTTTCATGAGAGATGTAGGTTTGATATAGGTGCATAGGTGTATTAATGGTGGCTGCATTTTTATGTGAGTAATTATAAAGTCACCTTCCAAGTGTCTGGCATTCAAAAGATATATTGCCGTTAGAGGTAAATTAGCCACATTAGCAATAAGCTGCAAGGTCTTGTCAGAAAAATAATAGAAAGTAATATTAATATTAATTGATATTAATATTTTCTAATGCATTTTGGACTGCAATGTTTAGTATATTGTGTTAATGCAGTCTTTGTTACACAGAAATCTCATGGATCTTGTGAGTATTCCTGGCCACCTTAGAGCGTTTGCAGTCTGAAAGGAAGCCTGTACAACACTGCCCCCAGGGGCTCAGTGCAACACACCGCTGCACCCCGGCTCTCTCCTCCTGCAGTGCAGCTGTATTTGTGGGTGGACTGAAAAAAAAAACTACACCAGACAGCACGACCCAATTAACAACAATCACTGCCATCACTGGCCCTTTTCCAGGAGTTCCGTTCCGAGAGAGCTCGTGTGAATGAACGTGTCGGGATTTCCCAGCGCGCTAAATATAAGTGGCACAGATGCAGATCTCTAAAGTCTGACCGCATCAAGATCAAGCCGAGCATTCAGCCAGATCTCCCCACACCTCCAACAGCCCACGCAAGTATCCAAGAGCAGGGATGAAATTTGTTTGTCATATGTCAGGGTGACTCATATGTTATAAAAGTAGAAAGAAAAAATCGTGCTCTAGGACTTTCTTTGTGTGTTTTCTCTTTTATGTTTTGTGATGGTCCCCTCTCGAGGTGTGCTTAAGCGTGATTTCGGGCGAGGGGCCCTTGTGGGAACATTAGGTTTGACAGCGATATGAGTACAGAGGACACTGGCCACTGAGCAGTGTTCCTTAGCTTCACGCTGCTGCCATCAGTCATTGTGGATTTGGCCATCTGTTTGCCCGTTAACAGAGAGTGATGAGTTCAGTGCAAGGTCAGGACAATGGTAAATATACAATCCCGGGCCTGTTTGAATAAAGCGCAGTCCAGTTGTTGCTGATTAGTTTCCATGTTTTCCGACTGGCGGTTGCTGCTGCTGCAAGTTCATTTGTGGAATAAAAAGGATTACACGGCGTGGTGTTATGAAAGTATTTTATGTAATCTGAGCGCAAAGTGACATTCACAAGAAAAAGACTTTTCAGTGATATTAATAATAAAGGGTAGCTCTGAGCTAAGTGACTGCCTCCTGGGGAATTAACGTGGCTCCACTCACTCCAGCTGCAATCTCTATAAGCTGATATCTGCATGTGGATATGCAAAAATCAGTGGGCAAGGGATACGATTCTGGTACCAAAAGCTTTTTGGTTTCCGATTTTAGTCTGAGTAGTCGTGTTTGAACAGTTGTGGAGGTGTGTGTCACACCTTAGCGCAAATTAATTTGGCATATTGTAATGATTTTAAACTGTTACGTTCAACTTCATTTTCTGTTGCTAGTTAATGCCGCGGTTTTATATAGCACCGTATCATATCATAGACACTCAAAGCACTTTACACTTCAATGCATTATTCATTCGTTCACACAGTCACCCCCTGGTGGTGGTAAACTAGGGGTATCCTTTTTCCTCTGTCAGTTACAGCCAACACCCCAAAACAAGGGCTGTTGCTCCCAGAGACTAAGTCATCACACTGCTGAGCCACAAAACACAAAAAAGGAAACTAAATACTATAAAAATTTTATCACTTTGGGTAGTTGAAATGGGCTTTCTTCTGGAAAGTTATTTATTAAGTGAGATTGAGGTTGGACAAAAGTGGTCTGTAATATTTTTGGAAATTGGACCAGTTTAGAATATAATAATAATAATAATAATAATAATAATAATAATAATAATATATTGTCACTGAACATCACTGAAAAAAGAAAATGATTTAAATGGAAATAAACAATTAAATTAATTCATAAAATTGAATATATGTGAAAGAATATTTACATTTTACGCAAAGACTACATATCTTTACAAATAATATAGATCTATGTGAAGTGCAGTATAGGCAAACATGGGCCTGTACCTTTTAGGCTGCAGAAGGCCAAGTTTAATACGATAAAAAAAAAAAAAAAAAAAAAAAAAAAAAAAAAAAAAAAACTATTTTGAAACATCAGGGTAAATATGTTACTAATATAGGACGAGGGTGAACGTGACTGTCCCACCCTGAATGGGTTATTAAGTATACCGGAGGGGTGGGGTGGGGAGGGGGGTCAAGGCGCGTCCACATCCTGACATAAGATCTAATATCGTCAGAGTGAAAGAGGAAAAGAGGGCGAGAGGATCCTGCTGTCATCTCCGCTCAGTTCCTGCGGATTCACCGTTCTTTTTTTCATGACGTTGCTTCAGTGTCTGTACAGCGCGCTGCTCGGCATGTGTGACTACTGGATACACCTTTGTGAGTAGAAGCCGCTGTTGTGTTTGTTTGTTTGTGAGGGAGGGAGGCATGATGAGCGACGGGCCGGCGAGCTGCGTCCACAGAGGCAGGGACGGGAGTTTCAGGCGACGTAGCCTTCAAAATAAAACCTCGTGTGGAAATAACCCCAGCGACAAATACATTGATTCGGGACACATTTTTCTAACTTATTGAGTTAAATTTCCAAAGATATTAAACATATATTTAGATATTTGATGTCAAGCACGCAGTCGAGGCTACAATGCTGCTTCGAGTTTTATGAGCGACGGCAATATATTTTACTTTGAAAATTGAAAGCGGAAGTTTTGTTTTCATTTTGAGGAACTTGACACTGAAGTCATCGCCCATCCCATGCTTTCTGCTTATTCATGCTTCACGTGAAAATCGACGGATTCTCGTGTAATCATTAGATGTTAATAAAAACGAGAATAAGGTCAGTAGCAGGTTCTTAAAAATACAGTTAATAATAAACTAATGTCCTGTGGTAAATCTCATGTGATATTTATTAACTGAATTAAGTTTAAATCTTCACACATGTGCCATATGTAATTATTCAGGGTAGGTAGCAGGGTCTTGACACTACTCTTGGATAAACTTTCAAACCCCTCTCGGGTCTTTTGCAGCTAGTTTTCCCTCCAGACGAGACGCCATGTGAGCATGTGCAATATGCTATATGTTAGTTGCTTTCGGCCTCCGCCCATGAAGGCCAGGAAATGTTGATCACCTTCCAGCTCCCGGTTTATTTTTGTACATCTCTGATGGGGTGCGGGTGACAGGTGTGGCCTTCATCATGCACGCATCACAACACACACACGCCTCTAAAGGGTCTAGGTATTTAGGTCAGACCCCAGGCCCCTCTGGAGCTGTGCATGGGTTCATCTCAGGCTTTTGCGCTCGTTACAGTGCGCATCCAGAGGGCAGAGGAGAAAGACTCTGAGCCCCACAAGCCTCATGGGATAGATCATTGCTGCCACTTACCGGTCCAAGGCCTGCTAGGGTACACGGAGGGCTGCTAACATCCCACTGTTTGACAGACGAGCAGTCTGTGGCCCCATGCTCCTATCTGACCATCTGTGTTTGAGTGAATCATGCGAACACTTGCCAGCTATGCAGCCTGCCCGCTCACCTACCGCCCCTCTGATTTCTATTTTCAGACGAGGTTCAGAGACCCTCCTGAGCGCAACATGCCCTGGACACGCACTCACACCCTGGATACACACTGACATGTTCGCTCCACATACGGCCCCTGTGATCCAACTAGGCCACAGTCACGTAGGATCGTGTTATTGTCATGTAAACGGAAAAATATGAAAAGTCACATGGATACAAACTAATTGTCAAAAAACTGTCTGAATACAAACTTTAAATAACATATACATAACATTTTTTAAATTTTTTTATTTCTATTTAGTTTTTGTGCTCTGGCTGTACAGTCATTTTTTTACTTCCCTGTTGAATCCTATTACTTTTCTTTGCCCTGAGGGATCCATAGTATCCCTCAATTTCATTCTTGAATTGTTCCAGCTCATCGGGAGTAGCTCAAAATTCATCACGGAAAACGTTTTCCTGAGGGAATAGTTACACAACCAGATTTCCTTTTTTTTTCTTCTTCTTCTTCCAAGTGCCAGCTGTTTAAATCTTTTGGGGTTTAAGCGTATTGCGCAGTAAGAGGTTTTCAGGAGTGATTTATGCCAAAATATTTCTGCCTGACTTTCTGTCCATCTCCACCTGTTGCCTAGCAGCCACGCCGCAATGACAGCCCTCCATGAATTAATTTTATTCTTTTGAGGCTAAATACTATTTAAAACCATTGACATTGGACAAAAGGGATGTAAACAACTCGATTACAGCGTTCAGTGTGTTTAGTTGATTAATATTACTCCTATTTTCCAGTGTGAATGTATAAATAAAATGCTGTATGAAAATTAGTGATTGATAGGATTTTATACAGACTCAACAATTATGGTACAGTATAAAATTAGTAATGGTCACAGAGGCGTGTTTTGTGCCTCTTTTTTAAGCTTTTAGTTCTCTTTCAGGCAAGTTCTCTACTGTAAACATACTAATGTGAGGTTAAACTGAGGCGAAGATTCAGTAAATCATGTCTGAACATAAACATTAGGGTCAGCTTTTAAATTTAATGCATAAACATGCATATCACCTACTCAACATATATTGCTTCTCTAGCATGTATTCAGTTTATGCAATCTAATCTTTGGCATCCACAAATGTATGTGCATATTTTGGCGTTATCTGAGATTTGCTACTTCCCTCTTTTCATCAGCCCTTAATTCCTCAATACCAACTTTCGAGTAATCCACAGGAAAAGCCAAATGCAGACAGCAGAAGATAAAGAGGTCAGATGAAAACAGTGCACGGTTGTTAATTAAACCTGCAGAGCCATGAAGCTCCGTGCTGTTTTCAGTCTCTGCATGAAGCCAAATCCGCAATTATTCAACAACTTTCTCGTAAAGTCAGTTGCGGCTGGATAACCTGCATCCACTTCTTCTTTCACTTCTCTCTGCTGTTCTATCGAGCTGACTGTGATGCGATGCTGAGGTGGCTAATAAATGCTTATTTTTAAGTCACATGATTCCTGCTACATGCTCACAAACATTATGTGCATGTGCAAAGAAATAATTCTGTTTTTCTTCTCTTTTTTTTAAAAAAAATGGTCAACATAAGTAATCTTCTTTGTCTTTATTATGACAAGATGTGTTTCTGTTGCTTGACTTATTTGACAGAATATTGCATGGTTCCCACTGGAAAAAAGTCAATATTTTGTAATTCATTCAACTCGATCAGATATGTGGTGCCGTAGTAGTGATGCGTAATACTTCAAAACGGTATTACATTTAATTTCATGACAACAAATGTAACTATGGATGAAGAAAATATGATCAAATGATTAGAACAACTAACGTAATGTACAGTACAACTAACAACATTTTCCAATAAATTAGCCTAACTACATAAAAAAAGTCTTGACTGGAACAACAGATACTAAATAAAAAGAGAAATCATTTGTGTATTTGCAAAAAAGAAATGAATAATTGAATCCCAGTATGTTGCCACTAGATGGCGCTGCATTCCTACATTTAGAATACACCTGATTATCTTTTGCTGCTCTTGCACAACAGTAGGTGTGTATGTGGGGCAACTCGGACGTCAGATATTATTTTAGGTAGTTTCTGTTTTATCGGTGCACACCAGTGTGTGCGTGTGTGTAACAGTCAGCGAGACAGGGATAGAAGAAATCAGTGTGTGAGCTACTGTACCCCTGAGTCACAACTGACATTCATGCTTTCCTTGATGTGCATGTGCCCCAGAGAAACACGGAGATCAAACAATGCGTGCCGAGGACTCGGCGCAGGAATGCACCTTTGAGCTCCGTCAATCCTCCCCTGCCAAGCCTGTTCCTCGGTTACACAGAAACACATGCGCAGTATTCTCCATTTCCTGCGTTAATTATAGGGACAGATAAAGCCCTGTCTTAGCGACGTATGCCTCTGCATGTGAACTACACCTGTGTGTCAGGGGATCAAAGCTGCCATCCTCTAAGGTGGAATTATTATTCAAAGAGGGATGTAAATTAAACAGCACTCTGGTGTCATCTGTCTCTCCGAGTCTCCCTCTCGCACACACACACACACCTGCGCGGTGCTGTCATTCCACGAGCTTTGAAGGTGCGGGTAGGTGTGTTTGACAGGAAGCGAGGGTTGGGTCAAGACATGTGGGGACGCACTGGCAACGCGCACGGCGCACACGTCGGGAGTAGGAGAAGAGAAAAGGAGGGAGACGCCGTTCTCAGTTGTGGTTGGCAGCTGTCTGGGGCTTTCGAGCATGAGGGCGTGCATGCGATGGTGTCAAAGTGTCTGTGTGTGGCTTCTCCATTTGCAGCTGCGGGATCAAGCCCGAACTGGGAACCCGATGTGGGTAAACTGTGATTTGGCTATCTCTCTTCCTGGAGGAGATAAATCCTAGCCATGCTGGTGTGTCAGCCGCTCAGTAATTACTTCATCCTGTCATGACTGTCTGAGAATGTAAGCCAGTGGGAACTTGCACTGTCGCTCTTTCATTGACAAGAAGGGGGAAAAACACCCAGCATCTCTTTTATACCGCTTTGTGTCGGAGTGTCAATCGCCACATAAACAAATCCAGAGCCACTGAATTTAGTTCAGATTTATACACCAGTGAATGCTCCATGTCAGCCCGCGGAGTGGCCGTTTAATTTGTCACAGATGCTCTTTTATCCCCTTTATCCTTGCGTCATTCTGATCCGTCCAAAGCCCAATTTGATGTGAATCATGTTCCTGATGCAGAAAAACAGCAAAGGTCTCAACGTGCAATATGAAATCTTTCACTAGATGTCATCATAGCCTCACCTGCTTCGGAGCGAGTCGGCTTTAATCTGGCCCAACTTGTAAGTTGTTGGCCCAAATAGTGCGTAACGTGACGCTCTGGTGCAATGTGATCGGCGGTATACGGTATATGCTGATGAGCCGCGCCTGTATGCACTTGCTGATATGTCTGCAGACGCTGGCGCGAAATACTTTCGACCTACTTGTTGTGTATTTTTCGCGAGCTTAATCACCGGTGATTTCCTGCCCGTACATGCTCTCAAGTAGAATCAAATGTCAGTAGGATGAATTTGCAGGACTCGGAGCTTTTCTTCAGTGGCTGCTAGGTGTTCGTGTTTGCTTACGACTTAATTGGTCCCAGCTTGTTAGAGCCTGGAATGCTTTGATAATAGCCATCTAGGGAGGAAGAGTGGCGTTTGGATATCTTTTGACACAGGAAGCGTGAGGAAGAGAATGTCATTCATTCCTCTCCTCCAGCTCTCGGTTTTAAAAAAGGAAAAAAAAAGAAAGTTTTGGGGGGAAAATGAGAGATGGGACACAGGGAGGAGCTGACAGGCTCACACCAAACAGAAAGAATGGCTGCAGCGCAGCGCACCCCTGCTGTCCTCGCCCCGCAGAAAGCCGAAGGTGGCCGCTTCCTGATAGAAGTGAAGAAATCTGTTGTTTACTCTGAGGATTGCTTTCTCCAAATTCCTCGATGTAAACAGGGCATTTGGCGAGCCAGATCAGGTGGACAGGGGCTCCTCTGTCAGGTAGGGGACGTCCCACTCCTCCCATTTTTTTTTTTTTTTTTTTTTTTTTTTGCTCTTCCTGTCTGTGTTTTGGCATCAGAAAGAGCAAAGGAAAAGCAAAAGCCTGAAAGGATTTCCTTAGTGTTGACTGTGGATGATCCACATGGCTCCTGCGTGCTAAAGCTGGGCAGGGCAGGGCCTGCAAACTTAAAGCCCCGGGGGAATGAAAAACATAAGAGGGAGCGGGGTATACAGCTAAATCTCCTCCAGAGATGGGAGCTGTTTTTGAAGCGGACAAAAACTTGTTTTTTGCTTTGTCTTGACATACTATTGAAAGTTTTCAGCCTCTGCTTGACAGCTAAATTGTGCGGTTGAGAGTTCATGTTCCTTTCACTGTTCTGGAAGGGAGAGATTTTGTTGGAGTGACTCTGAGGAATGGTGCACGGCTGTAAGTGGGTGGTTTGGGCTGTGCAGTGTGGGAGGCCAAGCCCCAGTGCAAATTAAAGACTTCTCTGTGAAAGTCCCAGACTCAGCTACAGTAATGTGTGTGTGCGCCTAAGTGACTGAGCCTGTGTGCAAGCGGCCGGCGGGGAAGAGACCCAGCCCTCCTCCTCCTCCTCTTCTTCTTCTTCCTTTTTTTTTTTTTTTTTTTAACCCGTCATTAAAAATAAGCCACAGCTCACCCCTGTTACATACTGAGAGACAGCGAGAGGGAGAGAAAGAATGCATCTCCTCTTTCTCCTCCCTTTCTTAAAGCCTTGCTGCTTCACTAACCAAGTAAAACAGAAAGGAAAGAGGAGGAGGAGGAGGAGGAGGGGAGAGATTGTGTTTAAGGGGGCTCAG
Organism: Mugil cephalus; assembly: GCF_022458985.1. Taxonomy (NCBI): domain Eukaryota; kingdom Metazoa; phylum Chordata; class Actinopteri; order Mugiliformes; family Mugilidae; genus Mugil; species Mugil cephalus. The sequence continues at coordinate 8,342,702 of NC_061787.1, read as the reverse complement.
ATTTTTAACACTCGGACCCCTCCCCCATATAAAGAGTCGTTTTTTTTTCTGTCCAGGAGGAGAGGGAGAAAGAGATGAATGGAGAAAGGAATGCACGAGACAAACGAGTGCTCTCGGCAGGAGAGTGGGAATGCTGGAGAGGCCATTGTTGTTTCTCCCCCACAAGGTTCTGCAGGGAGTGGATGTAAACACACAGGAAGAGAGAGGGAAGAGGGGGGGTGGGAAAAATCACACCTGAGAGACAGACAGACAGACAGACAGACAGAGCTCTGTAGCATCTTCTCGGATATTCGTATTTATCTTCCTGATTCGGACGTCGCTACGGACGCACTCAGATGCGCACACATGCAGCCTGTGCCTATAGCTGCCATCTCGTCTTTCCCTCCACCCCTTCAACAGGATGTATAGGGTCAGGGGGTCAGGACTGGAAACCACAAAAGACAGTGTGCACCAGCGTAGCCTGGTTCTTGTTCCAGATTCCCCTCCACCTCCCCACCCTCAGCCTCTCTTGCACCTCCTGCCTTTCTGCCCCCCCCCCCCTCCTCTCCTTTTTTTTCTCCCTCCCTCATTTTCCTCTTCCTCTCTTAACTTTCCATCTCCCTCTTTTCCCCCGCCCGCGTGCCTCGCTCCCGCTCTCGTATAGGAGACACAGAAGGCCTGACGTTTGGTTTAGGGCCCAGATGGCTTTAGTGTGCCTCTGGCTGTGGATTAGGCCGCCAGTGTCTCCTTTCCTCTCCATGTGCAAGTGGTCAGGACAAAGAACGTCAAACAGGGGGAAAAGGGGGAAGGAATGCGAGGAAGAAAAAAAAAAAAACAGGACTGTGAAACAACACCCGACGCTGATGTTTCACGGCATTCCTGGAAGAATAAACTTAAGAGCTTGTAAAAACTGCCAGCCGGCGTTCCTGTTACTTTTTAGGCTCAGTCGTTTTATGAATCAGCTTGTGACTTTTTCCATTTGGAGTTAATCCCCAGACAGCTCGTAGCATGCAAACCGTGCTCTCTCTTTTTTCTTTTTTTTTTGCGAGCGGAAAGGAGTGAACTTTTGACCACATTCTGCTGCATTTATATGTAAATAGCAGCTGCAGCAAACAGTGATCCTTCATGTAACGGCATGACATTGGCATTGTGTTTCAGCCCTCAAGGCTAATTCCTATGCGTGAGCGCCTGTTGGCCTGTTGTCTTTTCGGTGTCTTGAGTGTTTGCTTTTTTGTCCCCGGTGTCCGTTATTCCCCAGACCTGTGGTTAAGTTTCCCCGCACTTGGCTTCGCTGCAGCCGACAGTCATGTTTTATCAGGGATCTGTGTTTAGCACTTGGAGACAGTGTGGTGGCAACATTGCCGTGTTGTTGTGGGTATTTTTAGTTTGCCAGACACTGGCCTTAAGTGAGCTCTGTTATCCACTTAGCGACGCGGAGGCTCCGTCCTATCGTCTTCTTTCTCTCGGATTAAAGATTCTGACATTTCTCAATCACAGATCCAGTTTCGTTTAATGTCTTACAGATTTCCCCCCAACTACATGATTTAGTTTTTAGGTATGCGACACTCACTACAGTTGCCCATGCTGTCATTGCCGGCACATCTGATGTGTCACTCTGCACAGTGAGCCAGTCTCTTAAAGTATCACTCACTCTGTGAGCAATGCTGTGGGAAATGAGTGCAGTGAAAGCATGCGTGAGATGTGTGGGCGTGTTAGCTTTAGCGTTAGGGCCTAATGCTCTGGTTTATGCCCCACGAAGCAGCTGGAATGTACAGGAACCGAAGGAAATGGCAAATTTAGCCCCTGTCCTATCCTCTTTTCTCACCTCTCCGTCTATTATTGCTCTCCCTCTCCCCGAACGCTGACTGACTCGGCGCACTCTCTTTCAGCCCCCTGCAGGCAGGTTTTCTGGTCAGAAACAAAAGGCTGATGTGTCTGTTCATGTGGTTGCGGACTAGTCAGGGTAAAGCCCTTGCCAAGGAGGAGTCGAGAACAATGGAAACTGCCTGGAGCCGTCACAGGGCAGGTCTAATGAGAAACCCCCTTCATGTAAGGAAAGTCTTCACGAGCCATAGGCTTCAGTACTGTACAGGGAGGAACTTTGGGATTAAATATTTACCCCAAATCTTGGATGATTACACCTCAAAGTGCCACAAACGTAACCTAGTTGGTATTTTCAGTGTTGATGTTGACTACAGTTAGGTTGAGAGTTAGCAGTTTGGAGATTTCATGTGGATGTGTCAATTCACTGTATGAATATTTCAGGATTTGTGTAGCTTCCGCTGTAGATAAACTACAAAACACTGAAACAAAGAAAATGAATTAAAAAAATAAAAATCTCTAGATTTTATTTCCACACCCCATTGTGTTTTGTTTTGTTTTCAGCTCTCAGCATGTCTGCCCCAGCCTGTCACTGATTGACAGGGCGAAGAGGGTGCCAAGCCATTAAAAAAAAAAGAAAAAAAAAGAAAGAGGAATGCAGGTTACCAGGCTTTCTATTTGAACTTGGAACACAGGGAAGTGGGTTAAGTGAAGTGAATCTATTGCCTAACAGGGAGCAGCTGCCTGCCAGATTTAGCGGCGGCTGACAGTTGTAAACACACTCTTATCTAGCGATTCAGGAGACACAAGCCTGCCAGAGCAGTTACCCTCTGTTGACATGAGTTTCTGTTAGAAGGGACACGCTGAGCACACGGACACGTTGATAGCACTGTTGGTCTGAGGCCACTGGAAGCACATTTAATGAATGTTTGGTGCTGATACGCATTTTTATGTCGTAGGAAAAAAAAAAGATTCATTTAAATTCAGGGGTTAGCGCAGGATGTTTGCAGCTCTGGTAGCATCTGCGCCGAAAACTCCCTTCTCAACGAGTGCTCGCACATGCTTAAAGGCACTCACACACCAATACCTTCCTTTCTCGCTCACACACACACACACACACACACACACACACACACACACACACACACACACATAGGCGCACAAAGTGAGCTATTGTGTCTGAGAATTCATGCTTCCTGAGAGCAGAAACACTCCCTGGTGACCTCCGACCTCTGTTGGCTGAGAGTCACGACTGACATGAACGTCTACCTTTCAGGTGACTCAGACTTTTAAAGGGCCGTTGTATATTGTGCGCGTGGTTTGTTTTGTCTGAGCGGTACTGGCGGATTTAAAAGAGATAAGTGATGAGCAACAAACCTGTTATGTTGTTTTAGCGTGGCAGAAAATGTAGAAACTTTTTTTTTCTTTTATACAGTTACTTCAAACAGTCTACTGGAGGCGACGTTGAGTCGAAATGAGGATTTGTTGAGATGCGCAGCATTGTTGTCTACAACAGCAGTGTAATGTCACACCTTTTAAGTTATTGTCATCCATGACACTGTCCCAGAAACACCTTGACAAGCCTTTTTGTCAAAGGTCCAAGACAAACTGGTTGGTAGAGTTCAGCGGCCTCAGGGCTAGAAACATTATTGGATATTCATTTACAACACTTGTTCGCCCTCTCCCGTGCCGTCCCCTCCGCTGCTCATTGGATTGTTAAGTAATACTAGCTGCGACCGACCGTTCCTGCTGTGTTTTCATGTCGGCTGGTGTTTTGGTGAGTGGCAGTGCAGCTGCAGTGTACCCTATCAAGGCAAACAAATGGCCAACAGAAGCTGCCCTCTACTCGCTGCTGGTAAAACGTCAGGCCTCCCGGCAAACTCCGTGTTGCTGCGTGTCGCCATGGTGACACTATCACAAAGGACTCCAGCTGGTTCTCTGTGCGTTCGCGACGGGGAGAGAGCAGGGGACACGGAGGGATGGACAAATGGACAGAGCGAGCAGACGGAGCCAGGCGGCGGCTCTCCGATTCACCCCGTCCCTCCTCCTCTCCTTCGGTCTCGCTCAGCTCTTCTTCTCTGGTAGCTGCTCTTCCCTCGCCCCTCTGGCAGACCCTCATCCCAAACACCACGCAGCTGGGCTCAGCTGTCAATGTTCCCCCATACCGACCGCCCCCCCTCGTCTTGGCCTTTGTATTGCTTTGGATGGCGGTGGATTTGCCCTTGGCCCCCGCATGGGGGAGCCCATTCCTGTTAGCTAGCCTCTTAAACCGAACCGTCTGCTCTTTGAAGTGGCCTATCGCGCAGATACACAGATCGGAGATTACAAGGCAGCTGCCTGCCTTCAATCTGTTCTGTAACATGAACGCGGCGATTAAATAAAGGCAACAGCGTACACCTAGAGACACACAAACGGACCAGAGTGAGTCAAAAAAAAAAAAAAAAAAAGAGGTGGCTGGCGAGTCTGTTTTTGTTATGGAGGCCGGAGAAATGAATGGAGACTTTGCTTTTGTCTCAGGGGAGGGAAGAGGGCTTTCTTTGATATTATCAAGCCTAGGGGTGGGGAGAGTGCTCTGCCAAGAAGAACTGCTATTCACACCAACTTGTCGGCGAGGGACTTTTGAAGCGTTTGTCAAAAGAGGGATTTGGCAGAGAGCCACTAGAGTTTTGTCATTCACAAACTCCTCTCTTCTCTGGGATGACAATGCTCGCAGCAGGCTGCACCTACTTCTGTGAGGGAGGAGAGATGAAATTCCTCAACCCCTCAATCCCATCTCTGCTAAGTGAGGAAGTTGTTTTTCCTTTTTTTTTTGCACACACGAGAGACCATGTCTTTCTTAGTCTGTGATCAAAGCTGCATTAACCTGATATTATGAAGTGACAGAATAACATTTCTGCTCGGTCGTCTGTGTTTATCTGTCTAAGCTCGGCGAAGAGAGCTTTCTGCATTCCTTCTTAAGGGTTTGATGGAGTCCTGCGACACATTCCTGCTTCACCCTGTCCTTGACTGTCTCTGTGTGTGGGAGGTCCGGGGCAGTGTAGCTGTCTAACGCTTTCATGGCTGCGAGAGGATGAAGCTACTCTCTTATCGTGTCTGTGGAAACTGGAAACTTGGCCTCTGTCTTATCAGGGGAGTTGTTTTGGTCAGATGTTTTCTCCTCTCTGTTGTCAGACAAGAATTAGCGGATTCATTTTTTTTCTGTTTCATCGTAATTTGAAGTTATGCTAACATAAAACCCAAGTCCTTCAGTTCAGACTGTTGTTTATTTTTGCCACATGCTTGTGTATAAGTCAGCGGCCCTGGCCCGATCTTTACTGACATTAGCTCCTGATGGATGCAGAGCATATCATTGGCAGGAAGTCTGTGGTCTCCCTTGATGTGGAGCGCTTGAAACATGAAGCTGTTTTGTGTCAGTGTTATTTGTGCGCCTCTGCAGGCCTGCGTGCACACACACACATGTGAGCGAGAGCATGTTCTGACTCCTGAGTGTGTTTACTTAACCTGTCCTGGCATTCGAAACCTCTGCTATTCTCTGGTTTGACGGACTCTCGCAGTGACAGCGAGGTGGGACACTGCGCGTCGTCTCTTGTTTCATGCAGTGCTTTATTGAGCTGATGGAAACCATCTTTTAACTCTTCCGCAGACCTTGGAGAACCACACGCACACATACAGCCAACCAACACACACGCACACACACATGTGTGTGTGACTTTTAGACGACTTCAGGGGATAAAAGCTCTGAAAGGAACTGACATTCTATCCTTTGAACCTCCACAGGCTGATAGGGGCAGGACCTCACCCTCTCTCTGTCTCTGTGAGTGCATGTGTGTGTTCACTGTGCGGTTTTTGTTCTCTTGTGGGTCCGCACTCTGCGACCTTTCTAAAGATTAGGCCTGGATGTTGATCATATTCCCCAGACGTCTGTGAATGGTTGAGACAGCGGTGCGTATCGTAGCATGCTACGATGATTTTGTCTGAGAGGGGTTTGGCAGTAATTCCTGCACATACAGTGTCTCTCTAAATAAATACACATGACATGAAGGAAGTACAGTAAGTCATCTATTTTGTCTTTCTTGTGGTTTGTTAAGTCATCATCAAAGGCTGCCACATTAGCAACCGTGATCTCATCTCAATGCAGCACTCATCCCATCTGAATGCTTTCCAGCTTGTCAAAACCTGACTGAAATCTCGCCCGGTATCATCCAATCACTGCTGATGAGGCGGGAGGAGGAGGAGGAGGAGGGGGAGGGGGGAGGATGGGTGGAGGGCGGTAGGTGACTCCAACAAATCAAAAGGGCGAAGTCAGCCCTCTGTTCACCTCCAGTACGCCAAGGCCTCTCTGTAGCCGTCAGTCAGATGACAGGATACAAAGCGAAAAAAGATCCCGCTCTAATAGTTTTAGACATGGCTGCGTGCGCTGGGTGTGGTTGGCAACAGTTGTGTGCCGCACACAGAGCGCCGATCTCGCCACGGTAGGATGTTTGTCTTTTGTAGGGATTAAAGAGATCCAGGAAACCCGCTGTCCTAGTTTCACTGCGGAGCACACAGAGTGGGCGACCTACTTTTGATGACAGGACCAAGCAAGGAAGGAGATTCCAAGCCATAATGCAGTTAGGATGTGAATGTTTTTGTGCGTCTGCAGACTGTTTTTTTTAGTTCCCGCTTCTATAGACAGGCTCCTGAATAAGTGATGGTCCATTGACTGGCTACTGACTGTGCAGAACATGTGGATGTAACCTGAGAGGGAGTTTGTTACTGGTAGAAGGAGGGAGAGCTTTAACCACTTCTAATACCTTTTTTTTTCTCAAAATGAATACAGAGCCTTTAGCATTGAGCTTGACTTCTGCAGTGTCTTTTAACTCCCGTTCTTAATTACGTGGTTCCAGCTATATTCAGCCCAGTCAAACTATTCTGGATGTGTACAGTCGGTGCGTTGAAGGCCTAACCATCCAGATCAGTGGGTCAAGTGGCTGACTTAATAATCCTATTACTAGATTCGGCCCTGATTTGTCACAGTTAGTCTTAATCTACTGTCCATTTCAACACAGTGACCTAAGACTTCCAAGTAAACTGTCAATTCCTGTCAGCCAGTGAATGACTCACATTAGCATAAAAATGAATGACATGTATGTCCATCCACTAAATTTGCAAAAGCTGAGGTATCCTGACAGTGTTTTTGCTGTTGTTGTTCAAGCTCTAATGGGACTTATGCGTCATAATGCGGCTTTGATTTGATCCTTCTCACTTCTTTCAAACTTGACACCTCTAGTTTGCAGCGCAGTTCATTAAATGTTAATTCCAGAGTCCACGCCAAGATAATATAATTATATCACGAGGGCGTCATCAGGCTTATCGTCTGTGTGCACTCCTTCGTAGGCACACAACAACATCAACAACAGCAATCTTACAACTGACAGGCTTATTGTGAAGACATTTTTAAAGTGATTAACAGATGACGCTCTTTCTCCGTTAATCTATCCTCCTCTCTGCAGTGTCATCATGCATCACCACCTACAAAAAGACGCCTCCCCCGGTCCCGCCGCGAACCACCCCGTCCAAGCCCTTCATATCCATCACGGCCCAGAGCAGCACCGAGTCCGCTCAGGATGCGTACATGGACGGGGGCTCCGGCCAGCGGACGGGCATCAGCTCCCAGCAGGGCCTGTCCAACTCCACGGAGAGCATCGACAGCATGAAGGCCCTGACCGCAGCCATAGAGGCGGCCAACGCCCAGGTGCACGGCCCCGCCAGCCAGCACGTCACCAACAGCACCATCATGATCACCGCCACCGCCACCACGTCCGCCGTCGCGCACGTCTCCGCGGACAGCAAGGCTCAGAGGGAAGCGCTCCGCAAGTGCCTCTCCATAGGCATCCAGGTTTGTGGATGGGTCCAGTTTTCAGTCTAGACCAAACCCCCTGGCATTCGGTTTGACGGCTACTCCCCTCCCCTTAGGTGGACCCGGACGAAGGAGGGCCGACGGAGGAGCAGTCTAAATTCCAGTCGATTGGGATTCAGGTGGAGGATGAGCGAGGGTGAGTAGGAACGCCAGGAGGAAAAGAGCATGGGGTTGTAAAAGTGAAACTGGATAGGTCTGGATAGGACTTATGGAAACAGAGAGAGGTTTGTAATGTGCGCTACAAGTTTTCGCCCCCCCCCACACTGGCTTCCCCACAGCAGCTGTCCCCAGCTCAGGGGAGGTTGGCGTCAGAGCCCCCTCAGCCGGGGGCCTCAAGTGACAGCTGGGCCAGAGGATGTGGTGCTGGGAGCTGGGGAGGTGGAGGGGGGGTGAGTTGACAGCCATCTGTTGCTCCAGTCATTGTGATTCGGTCTACTTTGAGGCTGTGTGTGTTTGTGTATATGTGGGAGGCGAAAGAGAGAAGGGGAGGGATGTATTTTTTTTTTTGGGATATATTTAAGAGACGCTGCTGTGCTGTCAGCTCCAGTCTTCCACCGCGCAACGCGCTCCCAGTTTGAGGAGAAGCAGCCTAGCGCGCGACAAACTTTAATTAGCTCCCGTCGCACCGCGCTCATGAAGGCGCTTGGTGGGACACGGAGGCATTTACGGCCTCTTGACTTCTTTGTCTGCTTTCATTCGCCATGCCCTGTCAATACAGCGGCCTTCTGTTTGGTGAGGAAAGCTGACCGTTTCAGTCCCCAGCGCCGGCTTTCGGTTGTCAAGGTGTGCTTTTGGAATTCAGGGACGCATCAGCTTTAATCAAAGGTCACGGGGAAGGCTTAGTCCGACACTTTAAAACACTTGCTAAGCATCAGGGAATGCAAGGGGATTTCTGAAAGAGGAGGTCTCAGCTGACTGACCAAGCTCCGAGTTCCAAGAGCAGCCAAGCCAAATATTAACTCATCCAAACATCTTCTCCTCTGCTGAGGCCTGGATGTTACGCAGCACTGTGCATTTCTATGGTTAATGTTTGGAGGAGGTTGTTGCACGCTTGATTGTTTACCTGTTGGCATGCATATGCATTGGCCTGTGCGTGTGTGTGTTTCTGCACCTGGGAGGTCTGGGCATGATGCCCCCTATGTTAAATTCCCAGACGGTGAGAGTGCCAAACTCCTACAGCCTTGCTCCAGTGCGTCTGTTTGTCTGTGAGTGAGTGTGTGTGTGTGTGTGTGTGTGTGTGTGAATGCCTGTGTGTTTGTATGCAGCAGTCACAGGTCATAACCTCACTGTGCTGTATGAACTAGGATTAACTGGAAGGGAGTGGAAGAGAATACAAACAAATAACTTTCTTGTCTTTACACAAACATTTTTTGGTACTGAAATCTTAAGCTATTTTTACAGTAAGATATTGAAAGTATAAGTCAAAATCAAAGGCTTGTAATCGCAAATAACACAAACAACGTGAATTGCAAATCTTTGATTTGCCATCTAATGTATTCTGGTTTTTAGGGCCTTACAAGGTCAGGTCCTGGGGTGTTGGTCACCAGATGGTTTTGCAGTAAGAGGAGAAAAAGGTCCTAAACCATACGTACAACCATCTTGAAAAGTCAGCTAGCACGTCCCGACTGTTTGTCCTAACTGACAGAGGGTTTGTCATTATTTGCACGAAACGAATAGACAACAGGACGCCTCGTTTGCCGATGGAACTTTTAAATGTATAGGTTTGTGGTCCTCCGCCACCTAACGTACATTCGCTTTTCACACTCTCCATTTGCGCTTCAGTATCTCCTCACGTTTGTGGGTTGAGTCACGTTCTGTGCAGATGACAGTAAAAATGACAGGAGTTCAAATAAAAAACGTACAGTTAAAGAAGGTTCTCACTTAAGCAGAAACATAAGGAATGCAACGCTCCACCTTTGTGGTAATTTACAGCTTCCCTTCGCATGAATGTAATAAGAACGCACACTTTCTTGGTTTTTACTTGCTCCCGCATACCTTCCTCATATTCTCATATTTTACAGTCTCCGTTCTCTCCCTCACGCTGACTTTTCTCTTTTAAAAGCCCTTGTTCTTCTTGTTTTTTTTTTTTCCGCGTCCCGTCTATTGATATGTCTGTCTATCTGTCTGGGCTGTGTTTGGCCTTGCCTGCCTCTGCCCCTGCAGGAAGTTGTTAGCAGCCTGATAGAAAGCAGGCTGAGGTCATTAGAACTGAACACCTGCTCGGAGGAGTTACACTTTAACTGCTCTTCACACACACCTACACACACTGGGCCGCTGGTATGTACACATAAAGCACATATGCACTCTGTTTGATCTACCCGAAGCCACTCCCTTGTTCTTGCTCTCTCTCTCTCTTTTTTTTTTTTCTTTTCGTGTTCACAGAAGAGGGGAGATGAATGAGCAAAGGGGAAGTTGAGATGAAGGGGTAGCGTTCAGAAGGAGTGTGCGTCCGGAGGTTCGACGGATGGAGCTGTGATCGTTTGCGTGTGTCGTGCTGCTGGCAGGTCAAACTGAGGCTCACGTGCGGCGGGCGTGTGGGCATGTTTGGATCAGAGTACAGCTAGCAGCTCGGTCTGTTTCCCGGGCTTGGCGAAGTTCTTTAACTACTTATATTTGCTCTTGGTTTGTGTCTTTGGAGCCTCCTGTCCATGTGGACTTTTAGATCTATCTATCAAATTGTTTTGCTTGTTTTGTTTAAGTGGTTCAGTGAGCGGCACACGGCTCCATTTTTGTATGTGTTAATAAATGATGTGCTTTGAGTCTAGTGGCACTTTGAGCTGTAATCTGGCAATGATTAGACTGCTGGCTCGTCCAATCACTGCGCAGCAAGCTTGCCAGTTCCCCCTCTTGCCGCTCAACGCTGCCGTCCCTCTGGCATCCCATTCATTACCGGGGTGGTGAGCTGCGCTATAGAATGTAGCCAAATGTGTGTGTGTGTGTGTTGATTTAATCTTTGAATGTGCGTCTACTGTTGTACATACTGTGGAGGGACTTGGCAAAGGCTTAACGCTAGCAGCGCAAACTCTTCGAGCCAAAATACGACATGGCACTCCCAGCTGTAGAGACGAGTCCCAGGTGCGTGTGTGTGTGTTTGTGTGCGTTTGCTATCTGTGTGTGTGTGCACCAGCCCTGGAGCAGAGCTTGTGGTGCGATAGAAAATTGCACACTCTGTTGCTTCTGAATGAGCCAGGTGACAAAACACACACACGTACAAAGGATGTTCCACACCACAAAAGCTGTTCATCACTATCAGTGATCTCTCTGATCGTACTCTCCATTTTTCATACTGGGAGCTCCTCCAAGGGCCGTGTTTAGATCACGTAATTACCCCTAAAAGCAAAACACCAATACAATCAGTTAAAACAACAAGAACTAAAAACAATAATAACGTGTTAATCTCCACATAACCTTGCTCTTGCGTCTTCTCTTAGCTACCGGAGGATGACACGCTCCAACAGTGTGACCACAGCCGTACAAGCTGACCTCGACGACCCCGCGCACGCGCCGGAGCTGCCGCCGCGCCACTGCGCCACCATGCCGCGCCAGCACTCCCGCGACGCTTCCACCTCCACCGTCAGCATCCAGGGCTCCGGGAACCACTACCACGCTTGCGCCGGCGACGACTACGGGGAGGTGGGGTTCGACCCGTCCATCCTGCCCCCTCCGGACCCCTGGATGGACAGCGTGCCCGAGCCGGAGGCGGACGCTCTGGAGAGCGTCGGGCGGTCGGTGTGCCCCCGCGACGGGCGCTGGTTCCTCAAGTTGCTGCAGGCCGAGACGGAGCGCATGGAGGGCTGGTGCAGGCAGATGGAGCAGGATGAGAAGGAGAATGAGCTGCATGAGGAGAGTGAGTGGAATCACGAGGTGCCATTTAAATGCCACGATATGATGCACAATGATGAGAGCATTTTTCATTTTTCAACCTCCTCTCCTCTCCTCTCCTCTCCTCTCCTCTCCTCTCCTCTCCTCTCCTCTCCTCTCCTCCCGATTTGGAGGGAGCTGGTATTCGTGGTATTGGACCACAATAGCTGCTTGTTCCTGTCTCAGGCCCTCTGGCCTCCACAGACATACCGTGCATACTTATCAATAGGCCGCTGCTGGCCTCAGCCACTCATGTGTCCTCTAGACACACTGTATAATGATCCCTCGCGCAAACAGAGATCTCTCAGTGCTACTTTGAGGTAACTAGATGTAACACACGTGCGCACGGAGCGGCACTCGCGCCCATGCACGCATGGAAATAGGTTTTTCACGCGCATGGACGTATAGCAGATTGAGCGAAGGAGCCTCAGGCCACTGTATTAACACCTGTCCTTACCGCGCAGCTGATTTCACGTCTTGCTGGAAATGCCAGCAAGACGTGCTTATGCAGCGAGTGTTATGCTGTTATGGTTGCAGGCAAAGAATTCTCTCACAGAACACGAAGAACACTGAGGCTGTCTCAAGGTTATGTTTTCCCGGATCCCACGCTAACATGCGCACACACACACACACACACACACACACACACTCAGACAGGCATCCTGAAGGGGATGAAGACAGCGTCTGTAGTGCAGATTCTCCCCCTCACAGTTTCTGATTCCACTGCTAGTATGCAGTAATGTATGCACTGACAGTTCCTTTCCATGGGGATATACAGTATGAGTCAATAACACTGTGTGGTGCAATCTAATTATGCCATTGAGTCTTCTCTATCCTACCATGCACCGTTGAAAGAAAATTATTTGACAACATGTAAAGTATTTTTTCCTGTACTCTAAATGTGGCATATTGCATTTTGTGCTTATAAAATTTTAATTATTATAGAAAAGAAAAATGTATTTTAGTAATTAATTCACTTCCTTCATGATCCCTGAAAGTGAAAAGGGATTTTTGGTGCATCCTTTTTTGTTGCATTACCAATGCAACCCCCCCCCAGTGGTGCAACATGCCTGCAGTATGCGGTGCTGTGAGTAATTACATTGTGAATTCTGTGTGTGTATGTGTGTGTGTGTGTGCCTGTGCATGCATGTGCGGCTGTGTCTTTCTGCAGTCCTGGGGAAGATCCGCAGTGCAGTGGGGAGTGCCCAGCTGCTGATGTCCCAGAAGTTCCAGCAGTTCCGGGAGCTGTGTGAGGAGAATCTGGTATGTGTCACCTCATCCTCTGCATGCTACCCCGGCCCTCCCCCCTCCAACGCTGACATCATCCCTGCACAAATCATTGTGACAGGCCGGGCTAGCAGTCATTTACTATGCATCTAGTGGAGCCTTCACATCTTTGCCGCCTTTCCTTTTCCCTCGTATGCGAAACAGAAGTTACTGTGCAAAACTGAGATTCTTGGAAGTAACACGACTCCATCAAAATAATTATATTTATTTAGCAAACTCCATAACAATACAGCTTGGAATTTTGTCTCTATTTATGTTTATGTAGCAGTGAACATCCTGAGGAGCTGTTGGCAGACACACTGATAAGCTGGATCTTTTTTTTTTTTTTAACTACACTGGATGTATGATCCAAAAAAAAAAAAAAAAAAAAAAAGCATAATGAAGAAATCAAAGGCACATTCTGGATATAAGCCCAGCACTCCAGCCTCTCACAGTATGACGCCAGTGTGGCAGTTCATACTGGCTCCAGTTTGGCATTCAACTCAAAGTCGAGTTTATGATTTGTTCAGCTGCCGTAAAAACCGAATCACGAGATGGAGTCGACGTATAAAACGATCTGTGTTGTGATGTCTGTGCCTCAGAACCCGAATGCGCACCCGCGGCCCGTCTCCCAGGACCTGGCGGGTTTCTGGGACATGCTCCAGTTGTCCATCGAGAACATCAGCCTGAAGTTTGACGAACTCCACCAACTCAAAGCCAACAGCTGGAAGCCTCTGACTCCCCCGGAAATTCAGGTGCGGGCATACGACATTCACTCGTTCTCAATGAGCTAACCTCGATATTGTTTTGGAATGCGTCACTAACCTGCATGGCATCTGCTGTCATCGCTTTGTATTTTATGAGCGCAAATGATTCACAGTTGAGCTTAAGCATGCAGTTGTGTTGCCTACTGTCTTGTCGCCTGCCTGACGCCGCCACTTGTGTTTGTGTGTTTTGTTCTGTCTTGTTGACAGTGAGCTGCTTTTGAGAAGCGACTCTACCTGCCATGCACCGTTGGGGCCTGTCCATCTCCAATGGTCTTTTTACCTCACGCAATGGCCACCGTCGTGCTCTCTTACCCCACACAAACGGCTGCCACTGTGAACCATAACCTCATTCGAAAAATTGCATGCTCTGACATTGTGCCGGCAGCCGCGCCGCTCTTTCTAACCCTCCCGGCTGCGGTTTGTGTCGCTCGTCGTTGTGTTTAGCCGGGCCTTGCCATGAGGACCCGGCGGCTTGTCTTTTAAGACTATTTGTTGTTCCTGTCCAGGAGAGAAGGATGCCCCCTCCTGTGCCAAAGAAGCCCCAGAAGGGCCACCCTCCCCTGGCTAGGGACCGCTCGCTGGAGAGCTCTGAGCGCCAGCGCCTGGAGGCTCGCAAGCGCCTGCTAGCTGCCAAACGTGCCGCGTCGGTCCGGCAGAGCTCCGCCACCGAGAGCGCAGACAGTATCGAGATCTATATCCCCGAGGCTCAGACCAGACTATGAGACACAGAAGCACTCGTACCCACACACTGTCCCGTAAACACAAGAGCACTGAATGATAAGGCTAGGGTGCTAACATGATATAATCACACTTTTTCGCAGATCACTGTGGGGGTCGCTCACGCATAGAAGCTTTTTGAACAAGAAATGTACATTACTTACTTACAGTATTTATTTATTTATTTATCTAAACCCCCCGCCCCTCCCTCTTCATTTTCTTCTCCCAGCTTTGATGTAGCACTCCCTCTTTCCCTCCACCTGCCCCCCCTCTCTCCCAAAGAAGTATCTTACGAATCCCTCTCCCCCCCGCCCTTTTTTTAAGTGGCCTGATGTTACAGAGTAAGCCTGGTGTAGCACAGCAGTGATGCTTCACGTTAACGAGCCGAGAGCACAGGGACACAGGGAGGGAGCATGTACGTACGTGCATGTGTGCGTGCGCATATGTTTGCGTACGTACGTGCAAACGCACGTACGCTTAAGTGATATATTTGATCTGACCCGCTCAGGTTCAATACATCGACTCCAGTGCAGAGAGCAGACCCGTCGAATCCTCTTGATACGTATTAAGTTGATTTTTTATACTTTTTAGCAAAATCTATATTAAAATCTAACAGATTCTGAAAGTACACGAGTTTATGTTTTGTATATTTGAGGTAAAGTATTACAACCTAGGTGAGGAAGCGGACCAGAAAAAAAGGCAGTTAAAGTGTCGACTGGTGGCACAGTTCGCCTTCTGTCTGCAGAACAGGGTGATCGTGGTAAGAGGCTAACCCTGCAGGAAAAGGCCAAGAGGTCAGATTTCGCTCCTCCAGGTGAAGCGGAGCGGCTGTTGAGCCAGGAGCGCAGTTGGCTGAAAGGATCGCTGTTCTACGACGCCACAAACCTAATCTGTGTGTGTGTGTGTGTGTGTGTGTGTGTGTGTGTGTGTGTGACAGAAAGAGCCCAAGTGTATGTGTTTTGATTGAGATGTTCGTCTCAAAAGTGCTTCCTATTTTTCTAGGTCTAAAGGGTCCTAGTTGTAATTGATGACTGAGGTAGCAGTATCAACAAGCTGTAAACAAACCACCCATCTCGTCTCATTTTAAACTGAGCTATTTGTACTAAGGACACGACACGCTTGCAGACACAAGGTTTTTTTTTTAATATTTTTTTTTATTTTTTAAATTATTTAACGCCTAACTCATGTTGTGTTCAGACTCTGGAGCTCAGATGCTCTGTACAATACTGGTAGTTGTACTATATTTTATTATGTCGATTTCAGACAGGTTTATTGACAGTATTGCGAGACTACAGGACTGAAAAGGGACTATTTCTCCTCACTGTGTGTGCACTATCTCTGCCTCCAAATGAAGCAATTATTTAAAGGTCATACAGAAAAGAAAAATAATAAAAAAACAAAAAAACATTTCTAATATTTTGTATCCGTGTTTAATTTATTGATTAGGAGAACAATGACTGTTTATTGACATTGTGGTTATTATTATGCACTGAGAACAAGGCCCTTATACTGTGTTTTATTTATTTTTAGCATGACAGGCACCTTTATGTCTTTTCCGTTTCAGTGATCAGCCTTAATTTCTAATACGATAGTCGAGCACAACAGCAGCAGTCTCAGGGGAAGAAGTGTGTGCGAGCGTGTGCGTGAGTGTGTGTGTGTGTGTAGCTGAGAGAGTGCGACTTCATGTGACTGTATGTGACCCATGACTTTGTCTCTTATTGTATATAACCCCCTGCCATCAGGATAGGCCATGACCTTAAATAAAGGAAACGGCGTTCCATGCCGTCTCCTGAATGACGTTCCTCCTGAACATCTCTGCCCTACTTTAGCGTAACAAGGTATCTCTGTCAGCTGCTTGAATGTGGAGACAATCTTGAGCCGGTTCACGGTCACATTATTGTTTTGGTAACAGACTAGCAGGTATTACGTCAAATTCTCCGTGTTGATCTGGAAATGTTTCGTGCCATTGGATAACTGAGGATGTTCCCATCGCTAACTGAGCGGCTACCTGAAGTTTTCATAGTTTTTCATTTGTTTGTCGAGGAAGTGATTCTGTAACCGTACGGTATGATTTGTATTTCCTTTAGCTGGTCAATATGAATTTTAGAGAGGGCGCATATAACAATATTTCAATGCCATTTTATGTAGAAGAAGCTCATTTTTTT
This sequence comes from Mugil cephalus, assembly GCF_022458985.1. Classification (NCBI taxonomy): domain Eukaryota; kingdom Metazoa; phylum Chordata; class Actinopteri; order Mugiliformes; family Mugilidae; genus Mugil; species Mugil cephalus. The sequence goes on along the minus strand of NC_061787.1, from coordinate 8,326,227 downwards.
TCTTATTTTTACTTTGGAACTTGTATTTGAACTGAACTGTCTGTCAAATAATAAGTTATGTTTATTATATTAACATATCAATATTACGCTCCTGGTATAGCAGGGAGTTAGAAACCAGAATGTTGGATTGAGGTTAATTGCTAAACTCAAAAGACACTCCAGCAGTTCTGAAGCTTGTGACGTAGTTACATAAGAGAAAAACATTCAAATAAACATTTGTACATAACTGAATGTGTCCCTATGTACATGTAAACTTCAAAAACTCTAATAACATATTACGCAGATATACATTTTGTAATTAATGTTACTACACTGTTGATGTTATGGCACGTGTATGAGAACTTATCGGCATTAAAAAAAAAACATATATATATCATTGCCATCATTTTGTTGTGTTCATTTCTTTCCCGTCTCTACATGTGTTTTCAATTGGAATATAATTAAACAGATTACAAGGCCTGTATGGTGTGTTTTTTAGGGCATTTCCCTTCCGCAGAGGCGGATCCCCATAATTAGACAGCGCTTTCTTGGCCTTAGCTTAGCCTCGAAAACTCCTGTACGTGCAGCTTCTGGTGATTTGTCATTCACACAACAGCCACGCCGAGAGGGAGGGGAGGGGGGAGGCGCGCCGAGCCACGGCGGCCGGAGCGAGGGTTAGGGGTTGTGCGCGGGGAGGGTGGGGGTGCCGCCTTTGTGCGCGACCCCGGCCCCGGGTCAATCCAGCCATCACACGCTCTACCCTGGTGGGCCGAAACGGCCTTCTGTGCGCCTGGAGGTCTGTTTAAACCCTTATTAGCGATTCCATCAGTCAGAGAGGACGCGGCCTCCAAAACAAGAGGACACTTGACAGGAAACATCTGACGAAATGTGAACAATGCATTCTGCACATTTGTTGATGCCGAACAGAGGCGCTGATCCACCCACTGATCAGGCAATAAAAAGCAAAGGCAACACCAGCGTCCTAATTAGCGCCCTAATGCATCAGCAAAATATATTTCATGGCAACGCGAGTGTCACGTTGCTGCTCATTTATCTGTGTCCTGTTATGTTTTAATGTTCATTTTACTGATTCAAGACTCGCTGCCTGAACTGTGAAATCATTTAATTTATACGCGCCAGTTCGTTAGGTACACTAGTGAAAACAAATGCATCCAAACGTGACGGCAAATCAGTCTTCATGACTGTTTTAATGTTTAATTTATGAACATTTTGGAGCTGCTGTACTTGGTTGAAGAGAACTGTCGTTCTGTTATTTAGCCCAGCCCGCTGACTCAACTGGTCAACATAATAGAAACGTGTGTCAGTAGCACTACAAACCACAGCCTCCAACATGAAAACACATGAATCAACAGGTCTGTGTAAACAATTGCTTAATGCTACAACCTTCACGAAGCTAAGACTGAATGCAGGAATGCGGTATTAGAATGTGTTTCACTGGCGTGCCAAATAAACAACTACAGTAATGTGCACATATCTAGACTCTGTCTTTTCAATATGTGTAGTGCATAAAGTTACATGAAATACTAAAGATACTCAAGAAGTACAGTAGCTGAGTACTGACTGATCACACCAGGTCTGTTACCAAGTCAGTTATAGGTTTTCTTTTATTTCAGATCAGATAATTGTGTTCAAGTTTCCGAGGAGGATAAAACCCATCCTGTAGCTGCAGAGGTACCAGAGGGGTACAGCTGTCCAGCTCCTACAGTCCCAGGGACGACGCGCTCAGTTGTAAGCCGCCTTGCGCCGACTCCACCAGAGACGCACATAAAAGCCCGTCGGCAAAGAAGCTGTTGACGTCTGCTGTTTCACCCGCGTTAATTTATGCAGGACTATGCTAATTCACAGGAGCTGTCGTAAAAAAAAAAAACCTCTCGCACACAGGAATGCCTCCGAATGCCTGTGGATAGACACAAACGCCATACTATTTCTGTCCTCCCTCGTCGCGTTCCCTTCCTTTATTCGCTCCACTCAGAATTCCAATACATTCGGTGGGATTCACAAGGACGTGAGCGGCGTAAATGTTTCACAGAGATACTTAAAAAATAAAAACAAATCAAGTCCGAGGTGTAGAAAAACAAAACTTTATTTGAATCCCGTGTGACCCCTATTCGCCACAAACATTGCACAGTATGAAAAGAAATCACATCATTGGGCATCATGTCACATTGACTATACACATGGTCCTATTATACATGAAAATGCGCTTTTGGTGATTTCAAAAAGGAAAAAAAAAAAAAAGGAAGAAATGCCGTCTTTGTCAGGTTTTAAAACAGCAAATGAAGAAAAGACATCTGTAGTGTTTCATTTTCCAGTCCACTGGCCGTTTTTTTTTTTTTTTTTTTTCGCTGAGTGATGGGATGAAGGCTCAGACTAAGAACCTGCTACATTGGTCATCTGAAATATCCCTTGGTAGGAAAAATAAGAGTAACAAAAACAAAATAAAATAAAGAAAAGGAAAAGCATAGAGGGTTTTTTTCTTTTTAAAATAGCTAAAAGTAAATTACAAAAATCAAAACTATACTCATGAAAACACATAAACATTTACTACAGTAGTGAATAAGTTCATAGATGTCATAGATGCCAAGAGCAAAGTATGTTTAAGACACTGAGATGACCTTCTTCTGCCTTTAGTGTGCAAACAAATGAGGCAGACCAATCATGAACTGATCTCTGAAATGCTCGACAGTAAACGTGTGGGGATGCGAGCCGGTCCGACCGAAAAGGTCCGCGAACGGCGACCGACTCGCTCTGTTCTCTAGAATGATTTACAGTTTAATGGAAAGACATAAAGACGGGCAGCATTTCTCTGATAACATTTTTGGTCCCTGTGTGCAAATAAAATACACATGTAGATACATACGCATGTATATGAAATGAATGAACAACTTACAGCCAAGGCACCGCAGTTTTTTTTTTTCTCAATAAAAAAACATCCTCATCAATTTGATTGGATTACCAAAAATAGAAATGATCAGGCTTTCATGTGGATTTGTTCTCTGTTGCGTGCAGACGAGTCACTGAACTGAGGAGTTCCATAGTCGAGACACAAAGTCAGTCTCTATTCCCTCCTCTCCTGTCACTTTCCCCCTTTAGGAGACCAGCTGTTTGGCTTGCAGCTCCATCTCCGCAGCCCGTTTGAGGGCCACATCCACCAGGAGCTGGAAGCCACTGAAGTCTTGTGTGAGGTCTGGAGGGGTGGGGGGAGGGGTGTTGAACAGCCCGCTGCGGGGGCTCAGGTTGCCCTCCATGCTGGTGCTGCCGAGGATGGTGGTGGTGGTGGGGAGCGGCTGGCCGCCCGGCCCTTCTTCCCGGCACCTAAGGAGTGCCTGGGCCTGCACGGACTGCAGCAGCTCAGCTGCCCTGTCACAGTTCATTCCTGGCACAGACGGGTGGGAAGCTGTCGGGCTGGCTTGCATTGCTGTGGTGACAGTGGTGTGACAGATGACAGAAGGCCGGGTGGGCACGAGCCCCGGGGATGGAGACGTGGAGGTCGGGGAGGGCAGCGGGGGCGACGCCGCCTTCCTCAGGATGCCGGGGACGGCGGGGTCGAAGCTGGAGGGATGGAGGACGCGCTTGTCGTAGCTCTCCTCCGTGCCCGCTGGAGGACTGCTGTGCTTCGGCGACTGGGAGCTGTCGGAGAAGCTGTCGCCGGCTTTGCTGCCTTTCCTGGATATGGTGAACTGGTTGGGGTCCTTGCCGTCTTTCCTCAGCATCTCGGGGAGTAGCCGCCGCCGTGCATTAATGAACCAGTTGCACACCTGGAAAAAGACGACAACAAAGATCCACTCAGTGAGAGAGCTGAATCACACCTCTCAATCTGAAAGGAGCTCTGCCGGTACTCTAATCGCAAAAGGTACAGTTTGTGCCTGTGTTTCCAGGAGAGAAATAAATCAAAGCGAAAAGGCTTAACCCCCTCTGTCACGTGGACATTTCACTTCGCGCTATGTAATTCACACCATCAGCGTTTCCTGTTTACATAATTCGAGCACTGCTGTAAATGAAAGAGCCGGCTGCCCAGATACACGGCAAACACTCTCAACCTTTAAGCAAAACATTAACTTTCTCCACAAAGTCTGCTCCTTAATCCCGCATTTCAAATAGTTTTCAATAAAAACTAATCTCCCTTTGTCACAGCGGTAATCACGGCCATCTCTCTTCTTTTTTCCCTCCGTGCTGCAGGCTAGTCGTAACTGGCTCAGGGAGGGCTTGTAGCTCTAACTATGTAAATGACTCTGCATTGTTCCCAGACAGCTGGGACGGAGAGGGGCTAGAGGGAGGGAAATTCCTGTCCAAGTGCTTTGGCCGAGCCCACGAGCACACAGGGAGTGAGTTTACTCACGCTGTCTCATAGACTTTTATGTCGCAACATCAAGCTGGTTTGGATGACCTTCAATTCACTGTTTACGTGTCACACTTTGTTTGCCATCGAGACAGGAAATGATTCAGTCGAGCTGACACTTGTTTCCTTTTGACTTTTACAGTGGTCTATTTACACCACCGCCAACGGGGATTCAACGCTATTTTATTTTGATTCATACCTGCAGAGTGGAGAGCTGAGTCTGCTTGGAGAGGAGAGCTTTCTCCTGTTCCGAGGGGTAGGCGTTGTAACGGTGCTCGTACAGCCAGTCCCTGAGGATCTGGACCGACTCCTTGGGCAGGTTCCCCCTCCGCTTCCTCTTCCCGCTGCTCCCGCTGCTGGACGACAGGTCCAGAGGGGCGTCCACGCTGTCCTCGTCGTCCGTCTCGCTCCCCGACAGCATCATCAGACCTGCAGGAGCGGGGGAAAGGTGGGAGGAAACAGAGGGTGCGTGAGAACAAGACAACAAAGAACGAACGCGGATCGTCTAATGTCAGCTACCCCCGTCCGCCAGTGGCCCCCCAACCCTCCCTCCCCACCCCACCCGGGCCGCTCTGCCGCAGCCATTTACCAAGCTGTCTGGGAGGCAGCTGATGTGTCAGAAGCAAGCTGTCAAGTTCAGCCATGTGATTCATATAAGGAGAGGAGGGAGGGTGTGAGGCAGAGAAGGAGGAGGAGGAGGAGAGACAGAGAGAGAGAGAGAGAGAGAGAGGTGGACGTCACAAAGGCTGGTCTGATGCTGTGTCAGTTATAAAACCTGCCTCAACAAATACAAGCCAGGTCTGCTCCACATACAGCAGCAGCCGCTGCATGAAAGGAGGTTTAGTTTCTCGGCGGCAGTGAAGATTACAGGGCAACTCTTTTTTTTTTTTTTTTAAATTTAGGTCCATTCAAAGTCAATCATAATCAAACAGGGGCTGCGCCTTTAAATTACTGCGAGTGTCAACAAGATAGTGTATTTTTAGCCGGGAAGTATCCCGGTTTCCAATCACGTATTACATATTTACCTAACACAAAATATTTGGCCCGGTTCTGTGAAAAAAGATATGCATCGCCGGCTGATCAATATTTACATCTGAACACCAGCAGATTACTGCGTTAGGCGGATCAGGCGCCGCAACGCACGCCCAGAGCGAGAAAATGGGTATTTAATCCGCAACTTTACGCAGTCTGCTGTTTAGGCAAACTAGTGGGAAAGGAATAAGAAAGTTCCCAAGTCTGAGCGGCCAACAGGATGAGGTAATTACGTAGGCTGAAGCGAGGGGAAGGGGGAGGGGAGACCTGTTGCAAATCAGCGTCTCCAGACTAAACAAAAGAATCTGGGGCTGCGTGGTTTCTTTGTATGCAATTTCAAAAGTTTCTACGCGCAAAACAGCGAGCCTGGCACAAACTTAACGTCGCCCGAAACGCCACGGGTTCGCAGAGTGAGCGCGGAAGGCGTTTTGAGCAGGAGAAGACGCTGGTTTTTGTGAGTTTGGCCAACTTGCGAGGGGGTTTCTATTGTGTATGTGTGCGCTCTGCACCACGAGGTCTGCGAATGTAACAAGGCAACTTCCCACAATGAGGTCAGGATGAACATTAGCCTACATTTGGATTCCAATCAAATTTCAAGCCGCTCGAGGCGTCTCCGTCCGCGGCAGACGGCGAAAGGGACACAACGTGACCATTTATAAAGCTCCCGAGTTGTCAAAATGTGACATTTCAAACTCCCGAACTCGCGGCGGTCTCGCAACTTTGCCCTCGCTTGGTCAAACTTTCACGCAAATGTGGCGTTTCTGATTAAAATCGGCTTTCACGTCGACCCAAAAAGACGCCTGTTTGAATCCGCTGTGACGTTTTTAAATGAGATACGGAGTTTAAGGGCAATTACGCTGGAAACAAAAAACAAGACACATGGCGACGCCGCAGACCGTCCGAAACTTGAATAAAAGCACATTTATATAAGCGCAAACGATGCGTTAAACTGAGCCATGTCGACTTTTGACGTCGCGCCAGCACATGGCAGAAAAAAAGCCCCCTGTCATGTCTGGAAAGGAAACAATAGACTGCATGGTTTGCATATGAGAGGAAATCGCTCTGTTACTCGCCCTCAACGTTGCCTCTGTCTGTTCTTTTCTTTTCCTTTAAACGTTTAATTCTCATCTAAAGCCTCCCACGTACCTTTTTTCGACTTCATCTCCGTTTGAAAATGCCCTCTTATTCCTCGTAAGGCGCAGAAGAAGAAGGAGAAGAAACGTCTCGGCGCTGTGTTTTTCTTCTTTTCTCCGGAGCGCGTATCCGAATATAATCCTTATTTATCAAAAAACTCCGCTTCCGTTTTTTTCCGATTCCTCTCTTTTCTGCCTCTCGCCGTTTTCCCTTCACTTCTAAATCGTCCTTGTTTGGAGACCGGAGGGGGGGTTACCTGAGATCTCCGCGTCCCTTTTTCTCATTGACTGTGTGTGTGTGTGTTTGATCCTGAAACTGGGTGACAGCTATCTTTGACAGCTGCGTGACTCAACGCACAGAGATCCTCCCACCGCGGAGAGGGGGGGAAAAAAAAAAAACCTCTGACATCAGCATGGCTTGTTCCACTGACATGAATACAGTCTGGATGAGCTTTAACTTCTGCACACTCCCTTAACTAAGTCGGAGAATCGCACTTATATAAATATATATATGTTAAAAGGTTCCACGCACGGCGTCGATCTGGGCGGGCAGTCACAATGAAAACAAACAGGCTGCCGGAAAGCACTGCGGACCTCGTGGTAACACCTTGCACAGACTCTAACCACAGTGAAAATTCACATTATCGCTACAGGCTATTCCTATCGAGACTTGTGGTGCGCTTGTGTGTGTGTGGTATACAGTAATACGTTTAGTCACCGCTCCTCGCTATGCGGGTTGCTCCTTTTGTTTTTGTCGTCGCGCAGGATTGTCTGTGGTATATTATACTTTCAGTAACGCCTACTCCTCCGGGTGTGTGTGCGTGTGTGTGTGTTTTATAGTGCGCTTTAAAATTAACAACCTATCCCATTCCAAAGCTGCTGGCGTGTCGTTTAATTTGACAACATTTGCTGTAATTTCTCGCAGGGGTTGAGTGGAAATGCGGTAAAACGCGCGGGGTGTAGCAGGGGAATATCGATGCAGCCCGGGAGGTTAGTGCACCAGTCCTGGTTACTAAAAGACAACGGTACGGAGAAGGAAGCGATCAATGCCTTCATTTGTATGCGGTGCACAACCATGCGACAGCTGCCGTAGCATCGTCCCTCTTTGCATGCATTTGTTCCAGACAGGCGTTCGCGCCCCCCCCTCCCAACCTCCCGTGAATTCGGAAGCCAAATGTCGCCCCCCTGTGTGTACGCGCGGTACTGCACTTAGGTGCAGCATAACGTGGACGGACAGGAGTTGCTCGGGTTCCCTCTGGTGGTGATAATGCACGGTTGGGTTGCACGAAAACACCCCAGAGATGATAGTCTGTTGTATAGTTATTTTTATCCTACTTTATATATATATATTTCATCTTGCTTAGTCTTATAATGTTCTAGATTTTAACTTCTTTTATCAATTTTTTTATGTCTGTCACTGTCACTGATCAGCAACAATATTTTGTTCTTCCCTCTGCTCACAAGCACAGTGAAAAATGGCAATAAATAATCTTAACTGGTTGATTTTATTTAAACGAGCGATAAGAAAACCTATTATTTAGCTTTTTATTTTAATTTTATTGGTGTCAAATATATAAACATCGTTTGAGTCCCTTGCCACAGGCAGTCTATTTTAAATATATATAATTTAAAATAAAACAAAATAATTAAAAAAAAAAATATATATATATATACACACATATGTATTTGAATTATGTGTAATTAGTTTAGTTGTAGCTGCCCACATTGACTGCATGTCTATATTAAGCTCCCATTCATATTAGTGTGACTCTGTTTCCACACCAGACGCGCTCAAACACTCAGACAATATAAATAGGGACATGAGCCACGTGGGCTGCCACTGCCACTCACTCAGTTCTGTGTCATTTAAATTTAAGGTTAAATGGAAACAAAGAATTTTGACATTGTTATTGTTGTTAGTGATAGTGGCGGTTGTGCTATTGGTAGTGGCTATTTTTGTGTCTGACAACAGTTTGGCATTCTGCATTCATGTCCTGGCATCTGTTTACAGAGACTGCATTGGGAGTGAGCTCATGAAGTAATTTATGCCGGGAATGTCGCCCTAGAACATCCAGGGGGTTATTCAACTTTAACTTTATTATTATTTTTTTTCCCACAGAGATAAACAACAATTTTCATTTGTGATATTTTATTTGGCTTCGTTTTTACAGTGTGATATATAGAACTTGGTCATTTAGAGGTAGTCAACGGTGTGAATTCTGTTGAAATAATGTCAGACATGTATAGACCTCCTGTCGCAACAAAAAAAAAGAAAAAAAGGCTGTCAACTTCTTTTGTTTGTTGACTTTTTTTCCCCTTTAAACTGAAATAACTGGAGTCAAACAAAACTGCTGAGAGTTTAGTAAACGTACATTGTCCGCTAGTAAGCGTTTCTTTCCCAGACTCGGATAATTGCATTATGACGCATCAAATGCCTCGCATTTTGCACTGCTTCAGTCAGGATTGACAGTGGAGAGCTGTGGCAAGGTGCCTGCAGACAGAAAGGACCAAACCAGGAACAGGACGACTCGGTTTCAAAATAAAAGCATTGAGCGCCTCCATTTAAAAATTATTCCAGTTTACAGGCTATTTTACTTAATGTGTGTCGTCTTTGTGCAGATTTGGATAAAAAAAAAAAGTTCCTGTTCATTACCCTAAGGAGCAAAACTTCTCTGATATCATTTTATTATACATTTTAAGGCATGCATATTATTTTGGAAGCTAGTGCAAATCTGCACAAATCTGCAAAAGCTGATTTAAGACTCCAGAATGGACTTTTTAAAGTAGAACAGTTCTCTACGGATTATTAGTCGATGATGAACATGGTGCATTCTTATTATTATTGAGGAATAAACAACAGGTAGCGTAATTTATTATTCAAAGCACAGTCAAGTGTAGCTCTGTGCATGTTTTACTAAGACCTTGTTGGCCTTCTGCTGTGTGCAAAGCAAGGTTTCACTGACACAGAAAGTTCACGTTATTTGAGGTTAACAGCCTTTGATTGCTTTCTAGGAGTCATGACTTTCATATTACTACAGTGAAAGCTGGAGAAAGAGTGTGCTCTCCAGGTGGGTTCAACCATTGTACAGATTTCAAACACACATCACTTAAAAAGAGATACTCAGACAGGGTAAATCCCAAAAAATAAAACCACAAAACAAAACAACAACAAAATTAACACTAATACTAACAAATTTGTTAATATCAATCGTGTTTCTTATTGGGCGAAAACATGAATGATCTCTCTTTCTAAAACCAGGCGGCCACACTAATGACATTTTACATTCAAATCGTTTGAACGGAAGTCGTGGGTTTTGTCTGACTTGACCATGTCGAAGCGGACTGGGTCCTGTTACAGTTTGAAGTCTAAAATTAGGGAGGCACCCCAACTGCAAATGACGCAAGAAGACTAAAGTGGACGGTCTAGTCGTTTCTGTGTGTCAGTGATAACAGCGGCCGGGGCCATGGAGACGTCCCACACTACTTTGCTGTTGTTGATGACATGGGGCGTATTTTTAGCCGTTGTTGTCATCTCTCCGTAACAGCCCCGCTGCGGCGTTCAGTATAAAGGACCGTTTCAAAATGCAGTTGTACAACAGTGCGCTGACACACTACCCGAGGTCGTCTCGCAAAGTTACAATAACTTTGTCGGCCGCGTCCGAGCGCTTGAACGGGACCGCACCGAGTTCCCCCGAGGCGGACAGAACGAGCTTTACGCAGCCGGACGCAACTTCAGCCGCTGGCCGTGATCCGGTGAGGGACGCCTCGTCTTCCGCAAACATGCCTGCCTTTTCGTGTTACGAAGCCGCATCCATGAGGCCACTTTACTTCACGTCGACCGCTGAGATATTAATCCGCAGACCCGATGGAGTGGAGAGGTCCGTGCCTGTACATATCATGAGGGAATCCAAAACCAAATCACCCTCTCCTCTGCCACATAACGGTGAAAATGTCCTCTGTAATGACTCTGATGTGTTAGTGGACTTGATAGATCATCTGAGAAATGGGACAGATGAACTTTTCCCCGATTGCCCCGAACTGGTTGGAAATAACCTCTTCGACAGGAGCAACATCATTGAACCCAGAATAGAAGGATACAAGAGGATGGTGGGAAATGCAGCTGAGGACGATGCAGCGCCTCTGACTAATGCCCCCTTCAGAAGGAATGGATGGGCCTCATTACGTGAAGAGGAGCTGGTTCCACCCAGAGCGGCTCAGCGTAAGGGCCTCATCAAGGAAGATTTTAGTGATATGAGCGGCGTCAAAGCTGCAGAAGCGTCAGACGAGAGACAGGGGTTTGAGCTCAGTGTTCTGCAGGACGCTCCTCAGCAGAGGGGCCGAGAGAAGGCGGACATCAACGACAAAGTGGCCCGCTACCTGGCTGAAGTCGAGAAGCAGAACAAGTACCTCCAGGAGAGGCACAAGTACAGGTACCACATCATTCCAGATGGCAACTGTCTGTACAGAGCTGTGTGCAAAGCCACATACGGGGACCAGGCGAGACACGGGGAGCTGAGGGAGCAGACGGTGCACCACATCGCCGACCACCTGGACGAGTTCAACCCCATCATCGAGGGGGACGTGGGGGAGTTCCTGATCAACGCGGCACAGGACGGCGCCTGGGCCGGCTACCCCGAGCTCCTCGCCATGAGCCAGATGCTGAACGTCAACATCCACCTCACGACCGGGGGGAGCTTGGAGAGCCCCACCGTCTCCACCATGGTGCACTATCTCGGGGAGGAGGACGCTTCCAAAGCGGCCATCTGGCTGAGTTGGCTCAGCAACGGCCACTACGATGTTCTCCTGGACAGGTGCCTCCCCAACCCAGAGTATGAAGACTGGTGCAAACACTCACAGATGCAAAGGAGGCGAGACGAGGAACTCGCAAAGTCAATGGCTGCCTCGCTGTCCAAAATGTACATAGAACAAAATGGTTCTTTGTGAAAGAAATGCAGTTTGTTGGGAATTCATGGACATATACGGTGTGACAGGAGAATGCAGTAGTGTTGTCTCCGCATTCTACAGGCTTTAAATTATTTTTTTTATTATTGATTTGTACCGTGAACAAGAAGAAGTGCAGTGCACATACTTTGGTTTTTGTATATGCCAGCATTTCCAGGTTAGCAGTAGGCATCTCCAAAAGTGTGTTTGAAAGTGTGTGAGCGTGTTCTTTTTGATAGTTTGGGTCATGTTGATACGAACAAAATACCTTTGTGGTGTTGGGATACGGCTGTGGAGCTGCTTTTGGACTTTGCGGTATTTATTTGCCTTTTCCTGGCAGACCACTTATTTTTCTATTATGCCTGTGCTTTGTTGGTAATTGCCAAGTATTTTCAAACCTGGTTTGCATTTTTCCACATAGTTTGTCTTTTTTTTTTTTCCGCTACTCTCTATTGCACAAAAGTCCTAAAAGTCAGACTAGTTGAGAGAGTTTGTTCTGTGAGAACAGTTCAAGGGTTCATTTACAGTTATTCCAGTGGTTTTTAGAGATTTGACAAGATATTTTAAAATAAAGTTTTGATGAAACATGAGCTGCAGTGACTTCGTATTTGATTGACGTGCTTGTTGCCTGATCTCTCGCCCAAATTTCCTTAAAATTATTATCCAGTGTCAGTGGTGTGCAACAGATTTGAAATCTATTTGCTGAATGGCATGGTGGTGGGTCGGATGAAATGACATACACTGCAATTTCTCAGGAAAGGTGCGCATATTACACAAACAATTTGCTCATACTTATACTTAAAACTCTTATACTTAGTACATACATACTTATGAAATGTTCCTGTTTTACTGCATTGTACTTTAAACTTTACTAATCTTGGACAGATACTTTGATGTGAATTTTCAGTAAAAAATGTATGACATCTATTAGGTCGCCAAGATTATATAATTTCTGAATATCCAATGATTTCCCTAAAGTAATTACACATAAATTGGTGAAGAAAACCCTGGTAAGGGAAGTAAAGATACTTTTTGAGAGAAACAAGATTCAAAAAAATTACATATTAATACTGCATATACATATAAATATGTAGCTATATTTGCTAATAGCTTTTTTGAGACTCCTGTTTATAAACAAGCTAGTCCAGCACACGCGTTTGAAACTGTAATTTTATGACGCAGATGTTTGTTTTGAACTTTGAACAGAGTACAAAACATTTAGCTGTGACATTACCCCCCACCCACTTTCTGATCTCACTTAGTGCCAGACACGTGTTGCGCTCTCCTACCACTAGGGGCCAGTGTAGCCCTCCGTTCTGAGACATGTTTACTTGCTTGTAAAAGGAATTTCTGTTTCTTACAACCCGGCGGTATTGCTACATTGAAGTTACCCTGAGGAAAACTTGAATATTTAAGGATTATAGACTGGAGTAATAGTGGAAATTATTTGAAAGTTTATAATAATAATAAAAAAAATATTTGTTAGACTTGATTAAAAAAATAAAAATAAAAAATAGAAAAACAAACTTCCAGGTTTCTGACCGGCGAATGGAAAATGTACATCATGTGATCCCAAACTAGGTTATGTTCACGTAACATCAGAATTTGCACGGATGAACTTTATTATGGGGTTATTATTTATTATCTTTTTTTCCCTGAAAGATTTGCAGTGATGACGTAAGGCTGCAGTCGCGCGCAAGAGGCAGAAAAGTTTGTGTTTTATTTATTTATTTTTTTTAATAATGCGGTAAGAGTGATGGTGTAGTACTTCCCCTCAGTGCTCCAGCGCCTCCCGTGCGGACCGTGAAGTGGGCTACAGAGAGGGCAGGTGAGGGTGGACCTAGCGGGCTGCTACACCGCAGTCCTGGCACGCAGTCAGAGGCAGAGGAGGGAAAGTCACCGACAGACGCTCCCCATCCACCGTGTGTTCGTGAAGGATTCCCACGCACCCGAACCTCGACGCCCCGTCCTCGGAAGTTACCGGATACTTTTTTTTTGTAAATAAAAAAAAAAACAACCCGGTGAAGAAGAAGCCAAGTCGACTCTGACCTGAGAGGTGGTAACCTACCGGACATGTCGGGACACCGGGTGCAGTTCGCGGACCTTCCTCCGAGTGATGTTCCTCTCCGAGGAAGTCCCAAAATTCACAGTAAGGAAATTATTGTTATCTGCTTAGTGTGTGCCGACCTTGATTCCACCAGGATAAGACTAAACAATATGCGAACTAAGCAAAAACTTCAGCTTGTGAAGTTCTAAGTAGACACATTTAATGGTCTTTTTACAAATCCCTGTGGAAGTGGTTTTCCTTTTTCCTTTTTTGTGTACATTGTTACAGCTACAATAATCAATAGATGGGACGCCTGAGCAGGGGGCCACTGTCAGGACTGGCAAACCAAGCACTTGACTTGAGCAACTTGAAAAAAAAAAAATGGCTACATTTAGGCATACTTTGCAAAAGAAAAAAAAAGAAAAATTAAATGGCTACATTTAGGCATACTTTGCAAAAAAAAAAAAAAAAAAAGAAGAAAAAAAATCCTTAAATCTATGAAGGGCTTCTTACAGTGCAGTTCTTATGGCTCCCCTTGTATCTTCCTTCTGACAGAGTTCAGTAGTTTGCCTATGCTCTACGTTTCCTGTGTCCGTTAAGTTTGATTTGGACACTTGGTAATTCAACTAGTGCAATAAAGCAACATCTCTGGATGATAGCACACATACCTCTTCACATGAGCCCCCAGAACCTAGGGTTAGGGTTAGGGTTATCACCATTGCACCTAAGCGGTCCTCAAATTATTTATGAGTAAAAGTACAATAAAGACTGAAGTCATGGATGTTATGGTCCTCATGCACGATTGTTTTCTTGTGATCCACTCTGCATAGGCATGAATGAATGCTGAGATCCCGTTCAGTCCCTGTTTAATCTACCGATCTGAAAAGACGGTTGCCCTTTACGTGCTGCTGCTAACTTTTTCTCCTCAAGTCACCTCAGCGAGCGTAACGCTTCTCATGCTCCAGTTTTAGGAAAGGTGACGCTCACCTTGAGGCGCATTTAGTGGCCACTTCCCACAGTCCCAAAGTACGGCACAGGTGAATGAGGTCACGTTCGGGGGTTTGGTCTCCTCAAGTGAACGGTTTAAAGATCTGAGTGCACGTGAGGCGTGTGACGGCATCGGCAGCTGACTGGGTGCTGCAGTGTATGTGCTACCGCATGAGAGACGGAGACACTGAGCTCATCGCCATGGCGACAGGTTGAGTGACAGAACACGTGAACAGGGACGCAATGGAAAATTGCCAGTTTGCTGCAAAGCCCTCCAGAAGTGTGCATCATGTGTGGCGCACTCTGGTCTTAAGACAGCACGTGGTGATGATTTGTGTCTCTAATGGCAGCTGTACTGTCAGATTTGATGATTTTTTTTTTGTGTGTGTGTGTGTTTGTGTATTTTGTCATAGCAAGTCTGTAAGATGCATGTGGAGAAGTGCTGATGTTGCATGCAGGTTAGGTTCAGATTGTATGCGGGGCGTGCGTGGAAGGACACAACAGCAACTTCAGCAGCAGACCACATTTTCTGACTCAGCCCGTCCGTTGTTCCTGCTGCTCAGAAGCTGGTGACGGCGGGGTCAGGTTTCTGTCTCTTATCTTTCAGTCTTCCTGATGCGCACAGTCCCTCCCTCCATATTCATTAGGTTTGCATCTTTATCCGGACTACTCTGATTAGTTGGCTTCCGTGGTTAATGCTAACTGTCAACTGCAGCAAAAAGAAGGGTTCAGAGATTAGTACTCGAGTTCTTAGACCTGCAGAAAAAAGACATGTTTGATGGCATCGGTTCTGCTTGCTCTCTGGTTCTGAACAAACCAGTGACAGCCTGATAGTAAGTCAGTAGTCTCAAAAAGGCAAACCCATCCTTTCCAGGGATCACCCTGTGTTATACTGGGGATATCAAAAGTAACTGACAAGGTTTCAGACTTTCCTGCAGTAGTTTGTTATGTGGTCTTGAAGACAAGGTCAAATAGCTAGCGGATAGTTATTATGGTTGTATGAGGGACAACTCCAAACCATACTGAAATGTATTTGTTGATTTGAGTAGTCTGGGTTACCTGCAGAAGCGTATCTATTCCCTTATTGCCATTTTCTGTTTGATTTCAGGCTCTTTAGGCTCTTTTTTTTTTTTTTTTGGTTCCTGTAACTGTTGGAGAAAGTCCCATGCATGTTCATATGTCACAGAACTGAGAACGCCCGTTGTTCTTAGTACGCAGTTCCAAGGGTTTTTTCGGCACTTTGTCACACATTCCCAGCAAAGAGCCAGGGCTGCCCTTCCCTAGCTCTCGACATTATGTACTTTTGAGTCATAAAAACTTTCTCAAACCCTTGGAGATCATACCCCGTTTTTTTTTTTTTTTTTTGTGTGTGTGTGTGTTCGCGCCACAGCAGCTGAGAACTATTATAGCTGTGTAAACACCGTTTTTAGGATATTTTTCGTGCTCCTACTTCAGGGTGAGTTTTTTTCCCAGCAGAAGAGGAACCATGAGCGACCTAAGTGTACATTGATTGGCTGAACACGTGAATGCAGCTCCGGGAACAGCCATTAAAAATAAAGTGTAAACACTGATAGTGTTAGATGTTCAATCAGCAGCTTTTAACGTTAGCCCTTAAAATGGAACAAAGCGCGGGGAACTGGGCTGACTATGTCTGATGGCGTATTTTGTTGTGTGTGCGCAGAAGTGCTGCAACACAAAACACCTCAGCCTTCTTAGCTTTTAGAGGAGCTCCCTAATGTGTGGTAACCAACAGACAGTTTGCGCAACTGTTTGGTCTGAAAGTGTGGGTGATGGTATGTGGTAAACACTTTCATTATGTGTAGTGTCTATTATATTTCAGAATAAAATCCCCATGATTTTAACTGCTCTTTACTGATAATAGATTTTGGGACTTATGTCCAGTGGTGGAAACTACCTCAGTATTTAAATACATTTTCATTTTATTCTACTTTATACTTCTCATCTACAGGGGTTTTTCCAGCTACACTTTAAAGATTTGACAGATTGAGTTACTTTTAAGATGAATATTTTACACAATTGATGATATAACAGTCATTTAAAATGCAGCGCAGTGTTGCAGATCAAACAGATTAAATACTAAAAATGAAAAGTTTTGTAAAACTGAAAACAGATTTGTGCAGGAGAACTTTTCTTCCTTGCTCTCCCATTAATCGTCTCGCACCGCCTCGGATTTATCTGCCGTCCTTGTGCATAAAAATGTAAATACATTTGTTTAAAATCGCTCCAGCTCTAACAACTGGTTACGCAAAGATGTTTCTGTGTTAATACTCTAATTGTGTTATGTAGAATATATGAGCCAGACGGACCAAAACTAGCTCTTTTATTTGAATTCTTTTATGTTTATGTGTTTCTGTGATCTGGATACTTCCTCCACTACTGCGTCTTGGACAATGGTTCAGTCTAGAGCTGCCCATTCAATGTGAAAACTGCGACACGTCTTTCATTAAGCTGCTTTACATCCCCGACAGCTGCACTCTGAAGCGTAACGTCCGTCATATCGGGTTTCCAACGATATTTGAAGATTGTGTCAACATTTTCTGGAGAAAGACATGCAGTCGTGATGAGCCGGCCAAATTAGGAGTTGGACTTCTTTCCTCCCACAGCTATTCTTATGAAGCGTGGGCGGAGCGCTTTAGCGCTGAACTCGATCACGAGCTTGATCTTCACATGGTTTACAGAAAAGTTCAGTTATCTGACGTTGTTGTTCCCCAAGATGTTCTGTGTCAACTCCAGTCAATTGTGCCTGTTTTTCCACCAGCAATCGCGGCTGCAGCGGAGAAGGTCATCGCACGCGTGATGATATACCAACAACAGCTGCTCGGGCTCAGCGTCGATTCCCCTGTTTTGTTTGATGTAACTTGAATGTGTGGAAAGTTGAGCTTTAATTGCGTCATTCTAAGCGAATGGACAGTTTTTCTTTCAATTAATGTGATGAATTGTTATTTAATAGCGTGCTTAACCTTGTAAAAGAAAGTGTTTCGGTCATTATGAAGGGGAGCCCATCAGTGCGGCAACATTGGTCACTAACGAACTTTTCTACTCTTGTTAAAGCTATTTTTTTTCCAGCCTCCTACTGTTGCGTCGCTGTCAGAATGTCCAGGATAAACATGACCGCATGTTGTCGTACTCTCGGCCGCTGTGCCATTGCCAGGGGAATATGGCAAATGTTGCTTTGGAACGCTAATCACAGAATGTGCCTCTTTACCAGCTCAGGAATGCAGATGGCGTCTGTGCCAGAGTGGAGGTTCTGAGGCCGTCTCTGCAGCTTATAATTCCCTGTGAAAACAAATCAAGTAGACGTGAAGGTGAGGATGAAGTGTGGCTTTAATTCCCTAAGACGCGCTTCTATACATAGTTGACTCGCAACTATTAATGAATTTTTCTCAGCGAGATGCTGTTGACTCGGGTTAGGTGTGAAATGCCGTGCCTTGTAGGCCGATCACATTTGATAGCCGCTTGAAATGATCCTCTTGGAAATAGCCGAGCCCCTGAGATTTTAAACAGCTGTTTTCACAGTGGATTAAAATCGTGTCTCTTAAGGGCTCTTAAGTTGCCTTAGAGTGTGAAGCACACAGCTTTAAGGGTTTGTCATGGCCTTCTCTGCTCGAGAGTAATAAGTTCTTTTTCCAGCTTTAACTCGGAACGTCTCTCTCAGATACAAGACAGTAACCTTGACTTAATATCCACTTAGGTTTTTTTGTTGCCAAGATGCTATTAATCTGCATGCAAAATGTCCAACTGCTAATATATTTTAGGTATAAATAACTTATAAAAAGATTCAGGGGTGTCAAAAATAGCCAAAACACTTGACAGAAAAGCCTTGTCTTTCCATCCATGCTGTTCACTACGCCCTCTAATGTTACACACACGCTCAAGAAAGTGAAACCTTCCCTTTGACCTAATCTTAAAACAAACATTGCATCCTACTTTCAGTCTTGTGACATTTTGTTCCATCGTCAATCTTTGTGAGTAAGGAGGGTTAACGTAAAGGTCAGCCTGGAGTCAGAGGAAGACGTTGTGAAACGAGAGGGAAAAGAGAAGCATCCCAGTCATTGGGACAGTGTAAGTTACTGTACAATAGACGATGACTTGTGGCTAGAACTGCTCCTGGGTGAGTCACCATCTCAGTTTCAGTCGCTGAGTGGCTGCGCATCATGAAACTTTGCATGCCTTGTGAATTATCCATCGTCTCCTGCAGCGGGATGTCGGTGCTATATGGAGGCGAACCAGATGTTTTGCCTCTTTCTATCTTATTTTAATTGATAATTGACTCCCCCTTCAGGAGTTCCTTCCTGAAGCGGACGTGATGAAGTATTTTCTCAAAAAAAGGCAGCAGAACGTCGTGCAGGATGTCGGCGCAGATTTTCACCTCCTCAGACATGAGAAATGGGGAGATAACAAGTGGCACATAAGCAACAAATGACACGGGGGCTTCTCAGCACAAGGCACTCAAGGATCCTTCTCGGCTGCTGGAGACGAGCGCCTGCAGCCTCCTCAGCGTCGTCATTCCCACCACTGCTCTCGTGTCGCCTGTGGAATCAGCTGAGGAGTAAACAAACGCGTCTATCTTTTTTATAGTCGTCTTACGTCTGGAAGGATCTAAGGCCTGATAACACACAGATGGGAATGTACACAGTTAAAATGATGACTCCCAAAGGGAGCCACAGCTCTCCACGCAGTTGTCATTCATCCACCATGAGAAGGGCTTTTGAAATATCTGCTCCTCTTTATTGGTGATTAGAGACAGCCTGGTTGTATTTTTGTGCTGTTGGGACACGGGGTTTAATAACATTCTCTGCATGCTCTCACCAAGCGCTAATGATGCACGATACCAGGCCCTATGACGTTTTTTTTAAAAGAGCAACTGGAAGAAAAAATTGATTTGGACACAGATGAGTGAGAAGTCAAATAGTCTCCCCTTTGATGTTGCAGCGAGGTCATGTTCAAAGGAAAATATCACATAGGTATGTGGGGGAGAAAATGAGGCAATGTTTATGTGGCCGGGCCCTTCGCATTAAGCGCGTGTCCGTATGTACGAATGTGTGTGCTCGCGTGTGTGGGTGAGGGATTAGGTGGTTTCTGATAATTAGTCTTATCTTAGGCTGGTCTTTAAACTTTGTGCTGATGACATTGAGTCTTTTCACCAGCTGTGATTTTAAGGACTACAAATCAATCAAAGATATGGGTCACTAGAGGTCAGTCTACACACACACATGCACATTAACACCAAAAGCTCTGCATCTGTGGTCCTTGTCGTTTTAGTACAACACAGAGCAGCCTAGTTTCTTCTTCTTTTTTTTAAAAAAAAAACAACAACTAGTACACATTTCACTTTCTTGCAATAACTTTATTATCTGTGCTGTTTTTTTATATGTATTTGAAGCTTAACAAAAACTGGAAACTGATTGAACCACCAAGTAAACTGAAGCAGCAACCTACGAGGTTGAAAAAGCATTGGAAAAAGCAATTCCTTTACTGGCCACTTGAGGCAGGCTGTAGTAAAATGCGCAACTTAACTGCAGAAATGAATATGTTTACAGACTGGTTCAAAGACAGATTTGCTCAGTCCCTCTATATGTTGGATGGATTTTTATATAGCTCACTTTAAAATATATAAATATGTAAATCTTAAAGTAATGCATGATTAAGTACGTTGCCACTTCATGTGACAGGTAGGTGCCATCAGGAGCAGCTAGCTGTCTGCCGAGGTGCCGCCTCAGCTTAACCTTTTGGTTCACTTTTAGAATAGTTGGGAGGTGGGTGAAGTCAGGCACAGTCAAGATGAAGAGACAAAGTCACCGCACTGAGTTTGAAACGGCAGAACAGAAATTTAGGGGTGATGTCACAGATGTCACATGTTCTTATAAATTCAGTATTCCAAATGCAATCTGGAGCGTATCCCAGCAGAAATCGGGCGAGAGGCGGGCTACACCCTGGACAGGCCGTCAGTCCATCACTGGGCCAACGCAGTCATTAGAGACACCAGTAAGCCTAACAAGCATGTCTTTGGAGGTGGGAGGAAACCGGAGTACCCGATGAAAACCCTAAATGCAATATTTTCAGCATAAGATTGAACAAATATATTCAAAATAACAAATTCATTACATTTTCATTTAAATAACTGTCAGTTAAGTCACCACCTATTGCAAGTTAAAGCCTGTGGCTTTGTAATATTACGGTGTTCACTGTAAATATTTTCATCATTACAAACTGGGAGTCTGTGCCAACGTTCATGGGAAAAAATGCTGCATGAAGTTACCGTTGATGTAATCACAATACTGTATCTCTCTAAACAGATATCTGGATGTGAATGTTGAACGCAGAATTTTTATTTTTATTTTACCAGGCAGATCAAAATATCTCTGGGTATGAAGGCAGCACTGAACAAATCATAAGACACACACAAGGAAGGCACAGACGTGAGAGAGAGAGAGAAAAAAAAAATGCCCAGAGCCCTGTAGATAGGTGGGTTATCTCCTACAAATACAGTCCGGTGGGGGAAGGAGGAATTATTATCAGAGTTTGGTGCTAATGCAATCTAAACATTTTCTTTAGCTTCAGCTTCATGTTCAAAACATTAGTCCGGCAACACAGACATTGAGTTTATTTATGATGTTGTCACAAGAAATGTACTGCATTATGCCTGTGAAATTAGCATTTACCGCTAGTGATTATCATAAATACATCTGCTCAACAAGACAATGGTCGTTGTTTTGTATTTTTTGGCTTAAGGGAAGAAGGAGCAGCAACAGTGGGCAGATAAAGAGCTGCAAGTGGGTTATTGTCAGGACAAGAATTCAGTGACTTGTGGAATTTGTTGTTACCACCAGTGTTGCCAAATCAACCTCGGCTGAAATGATCTTTAAGTTGTTTTTAATGCGTGCAACCCCTTGAACACCTGTCTGTGTTTCATATGTGAGTCTTGTCCATGTGTCAATTAACGTCCAACAATATTTTGGAGGAAGCACGCGTTGCTTAGATACACCTTCTGTGCAGGTGAAGACACATAAGACAGAGAGTTTAACAGAGGTCGAAGAGAAACAGATAACACACGTCTGAACACATCTCCTCAGAAATACTGTATTTGATAAGCCCCTCCTGATTACATGTAATTAATGCTCGCTTAGCTAAAAACAAGCCATCTGACACCACTCATTTAACATTCCAAACATTTTGCCTCAGTATCTAATTTGATAACTGAGCTTGTGGATGGGAAGAGAATCCACTCCCAGTCAATAACCACAAGCCGCTCCTGTCAGTGTGATAAATGGGTGGTTTAGTGCGAGGATACGAGTGGGTGTTTATAAGTGGATGGGACGCCACTGATTGGGTGCGGTCACGACAAGGGGCTGTGGGAGGAAAACATACATCTAGAAAGTGCTGAGAAGTTCTCTGATGACCCTTTAACACACTTTAGGAGCTTCTTTTCCTTTCAGAACTGATGAAAAACACCTTCAGCTGGAGCCGATTATGCCCTCGAGCTAGTTTCCACTTCTATTTTTTCTGATAAGACAATAAATAACAATACAATGGCATAATAACCAGGAAACGTTTATATTAAAAATCAGCTTTGTGAGAATGAGGAAATAAATCTAGTGTAATTTTGTTTGGCTTCCTTTCACTTCCTGTGATTTTTCAGGTCAAGTTAGACTAATCCACTTTACTCCCTGGAAAGTCTATGAAATACCACCATGCCAATAAATGTGGTGCTAGCATCAGCAAATGGCTGCTGATCCTTTGATCCCAACACTAATCTGGAGACAATGGATTTTTCTTTAATTAGGGCCCTTTTCTTTCATATTGAACCAACCACATTTAAATCTACCCGTTCTCTATGTTTGGTTAAGCTTTTCGGATTGAATAATGAATAAGGCACTTACAGATATTTGGTTCTATCTAATTTCTTTATAAAATATAACAGAGTTTATTCTTTATTCTAGCTGATAACTGTGGTGATTTTTCCATGTGATGAGGTTCCCCAGCTGCTTGAGCAGACAAAAGACTCTGATATGTAACAATCAAATGCGATGTAGAGCACTCTGTTATCGCATGTGAAGCTGAACGCTGTGACGATGCGGACTTGGCTGTCAGGAGCAGCTGCAAAGGCCAGCAGTTGTGTAAGAGATTTAATGGCGGTGGCTGGGAGTCTAAAGAGAGGGGCGGCAATCATCAGACCTTTTGGCAAGGTTAGCAAAGTCCTTTTTACTCACTGCGTCTTTGGTTCAATCCCTCTGTTAGTCAGCTTAAATAAATAACTCCCAACATTCAGACGATACGCTGTATAATCTCACAAATCTTTTAATAATCTTCTTTTCTGTTTTACAGTGCAAATGCCACCCATAGTATTTGAGCCTATGCTTTAAACAACAGCTTGATGATGCTTTTGATGTCTCGGTTTATTAAGAAGGATTAATTCAAGCTTGGGATGTGTGTGAATTTCAAACCTTCTTTTTTTTTTCTTTCCCAGCACTGTCAGACGAAACTTTATTGGTGTGTTTGATCCCTATTATGCCAATGATAGAGAAGCTTTCTCAGCCTCTGTTGCTCTGATCTGAGTCAGCCCAGCTGCACTTTTTGGACCACCTGAATGGATTACTCAGCATTTATCTTCTCTTAGAAATGTAAACCAAGCGTTTCACACTTCTCTTTGTTCTTACATACGTTTCTTGAGAAAAGGTTTAGAGTTCCTCTTTACAAGGGGTTGTTAGGCTTATTTTTCTGTTGCACTTTTCTCTTTTATCATTTCATTAGTCCTGTATTACGCTACTTCTGTTCCTTTTGTGCAACTTACAGCTGCAGTGAGCAGTATTTTTATTATGAAAATGAGAAAGAAAAGGTTTTCAAATGTGTATGCAACCATTTGCAATCATGTTTGCCACAATGTCATGATTTAAAATAGTATATTATGTAAGTGTGATTTAAACTTGTTCTGTTTCCTACAATTGATTAAAAAAAAAAACGTGGATTAATGCTTTAACTTAATTTGAACATTTTATCAACTTCAGTCATGATAAGACATCTTATGTCACAAACTATTCACTAAATAGACAGTTTGTAAACAAAGTGACATTTTTTGAGGGGCGGGGCTTAGCTGGAAGCAGAACATCTCAAACACTATAGCCTGTAAATGCCAGTTAGCATATTTCAATGGACAGTTTTTTGTAGAGAATATACTAATACATCCACTCCCCGAGACTGTGAGTGTTATCTTAAAAAGTTGACTCTGACTGATGGAAGTACATTCAATGACGTTGCATTAGCTAGCCTAGTGGTTAGCATTAGCATTAACATGTAGCAAGAATCCTCCAAATAATGATTCACTTAATGTAAAATTGTCATAATGTAATAATGTAATAATGTAATTTCTTTTAATCGCGTTCAACCAAACTTGTCTACAACCTGCAGTGGCTGGTATGCGATAAAACTTCAAGTTAGTGTTTTTGCTCTTTTGATTTTGGCCCCCAACATACAGCAAGATGACAAGATGACAGTGACAGTGTTCGCTTCAAGCTTCCCTCTGTTTTGCCTCCAGCTAACGTCGTGACGTCACAGTGACGTGGGCCATGAAGGGGTCTATACTTGAACTGTGTTTTTATGAAGCATTATTAGTGTAGCATATTACCCAGTTTGCTTTGTTTTGTGGCTACCATAGTGGCAGTACTGCTTTGTTTACATATTACTTCCAAAATTGAATTGAAAATTGAGCTAACTATAACTACTAGGGGTGTAACGATTCGTTTTAACAGCGATTCGATTCGAATCATGATTCGTGGTTGCCGATACGATTCATGGACGATTTTGGTTCATTTAGAACGATATGATCCAATTGATTCAGTGACTTGAAATCGATTCAGTAACTTTTTAGCCAAAAATTAAACCAGTGTGACTGAAATAAATACCTACTCAGCAGTGGCGGTTCTAGATCAAAATTACCAAAATTATCTCTTTTTGCATAGAATAAAACTTTTATCTGCACAATGACACTTTTTTAATCTAAGCATTTAGCTACATGCAGAGTTATTTACTTAAATGTGCATTCACACTCACTTATCTAAATCACACTCATCAACTCACTCTTTATGTGCAGTGAGGAGGAAAAATAGAAATAAAAATAAAAAAAAGGACATGTCCTTCTTTCTCTTTTTCATGATAATAGTCTACTAAAAAGAAACCGGAGAGGATTGTAGCATCTACTCTCAGAAGGCCATTCAAGCTTTTCATTAAACAAGTAGCTACATGCCGTTGGTTATTTCACCCATTTCCCAAGCATGACATCATGTTTACTGACTTCAGTAGCTTTGCTTATTCACAAACATAACAAGACCAAGCTGCGATTAAGCCCAATAAAAACGGATTTTATCATTGTAGTGAACAACAGTAAAACATGAATTTGTGATGTTATTTCGTCACTGACGTTACGAAATTGAATCGTTTTCCAACCTTCGCCTCTTTGCAGTAGTCCCTGCAGGGCTGCTGGCTGTTCATTTCCACATCCAAAGTTCCAAATTCGTGCTGCCGGTTTCCAGAAGTGGGTAACATTGTGTGTGTAACACTTCAAAGAGTCCGTGTAGAACGCTCCGTCGCGTTAGTTCTGATCTTCAGCCTGACTACCAACGCCACTTCAGTCAGACTGAATCGGTTAAGGTTTAACGCCTTTATCATTAAATGTGCTATAAAACACATCAATATAAAGTCTGACGTGCTTAAATCCAATGCGTTATTTCCTAGTATCGATACAATCAATTGATTACTTTTTGAAACGATATTAAATCAATGTATGTCGGCCAGAAGGCCAGCTTGCCGAGCACAGATCGATGTAGTTGGATTGTAGGAAAATAAATCGATTCATCGATGTAGTGGATGAATCGTTACACCCCTAATAATTACTATGCATGTCAGTCCCCCAGGATTATGTGGTATTTGAAAAACTGGTCATGCCGTAACTTCAAAGCCGGAGTATAAATGTTATTGCAAAGCAAATCTGATCCTAACATGCATGACTAATCTGATCAAACCGAGTTCTAAATTACTTAATTAAAGCAGTTTTACAGAACAACAAATAGTTTATTTGTGGGGTGTGGTTACAGCTGTTAGTTCCCATTATGAGCCCACATTATGGCGCTTCTTATCACTGCCTCCTACTTTTCCAGAGAGCTTTTTTAAGAGTGGGTCACTGTTGAGATGAGGAAAAGTTAGTTCAAACTTTCTAATGACCTTCAAGACCTCAAAGTCCCCCGAACCCTGAGTCACAGAGTCCCAGCCCCGGCCTCAAAACTTGACACTGAATGAGGCCCAGGAGTTTTAATATCATGGGGATTGTGGGTGCTCATGACTGATAGAGGTTTGGGGTTACTCTTTGATGTTCTTTGTGCTTCTTAATGAGGATCAGACTCTGGGGTTTTTGGCCAAAGCCCCCCCCTCCCACCTTCCACTTGGCCACTGTGGCAGCAGATATCGAAGAGCCAGTAGTACCTCAAGAGAGGAGGATCCCCCCCCCCTTCATTTCCTCTCATCCCCTCTATACATTTCTCCCTCTCGCCTTGCTTCCTCTCTTTCTTTAATCAGCCTCTGCGGCACCCAGAGCGTCTCTCCGTTTCAGAGTGAGTTCATCATTTCATTAAGGAGGCCTTGGCCCAGATGAATCATCCCTCTGAAGTCCTTTCATCAGCACCTTGGCATAGCCAGAGGTGTGGTTAGAAAAAGCGACTATGACACAGCACAGGAAACACACCCAAAGGGGGTCCAGCTCAGTCTCGACTGGATACGAACACTGAAACATGTGTGTACACAAACCTGTGCCGGGCAAAGGGTCAGGGCAGATGTCAGACAAGCAGTGGGCCCTGACTAACCTTTGACCCATGTTCTTAAAGCAAAGGCCAATCAACAACATGTGTGCCAGCGCTCCACTTACTTGCTTTTCCTGTTGAAAAGACACATTTGATGAATTAACTCTGAGAAACAAAGACTCGCTGTAGTAGCGTTACCCTTTAGAGCAAAAGGAAGTTGCAGCAGGGTCTTGGAGGATGTGAGTGAATCCTGTCAAGTGAGATCTTCTACTCCTGTTGGTCGGTGGTTGTGATGGATTTCTAAATACACTTAAAGACCCCATCTTTGTCTCAAAGTGGGTCTACATTTAGTTGATGAATGCCACATGTTGCAGCATGAGATGACACTCATCCGAAAGTTACAGTTTCCCATAGCTGTCAGCAATCTCCTGGAGCTATTTCTTATGCAGCTTATTACAATAACCCTCAAGTCAAGGCTATTTCTAGCTCAGTGACCGGACTGTTAATTCCGATTATGGCCATAGAAGAAAGCCGTAAAGCTCAAGAAGCCATTATTCATGCAGCATCTTAGCCATAGCTAATGACGAAGAAGTGGAGCTAAAGAATTGGTATCTTGTGTCTTCAGACCAGAACCTCCATATCTCACATGACTGGTCCATCCACTCTTGTCCATCCTCCATTCAGTCCTACATCTTCAGCCCTGTTAACCTATTCCAAACTTCACATTTAATCCCCTAATGTGCTCTCATTTCTATCTTCGTCACTTTTCCGTCTCCCTGCCTCCGATGTTTATCTCTGTCCTGTGTTTACTCGGCCTCAGCCCATGCTGTCGGTTCAGCAGATCTCTTCTGCTGACTGGAGTCCTATGTGTTTTTTTGTGCATAGCCGTGCACGTGTTCCTCTGTTGGAGGACTTCCTGCCCTGTTGTGACACGGACGCTGGTGTTTTACTGTCACTGCAGTTCACGTGTTGCTTTGTCCTCACTGTTGCTGGTTCACTACTGAAACTACTGAAACATACTCATATCACTTCCTTGAACTCTAACCTTCAGTGTCCAACCCACGTTTACTCTGACGAAAATCGGAGTTATTCAGTTGAGACACCCAAATAATGCTACTGGAAATCGATTTTCCCCGGCATGTATACACTTAATCGGACTTTAACTGGACAATGCGTGTGTGCATGCTTCACAACCGCTGCGCTGGCTCATGACCCCAGAACATCCAACGAAGCCGTTCGCAGAAGGCTGAAACAGGGCTGGTGGAAGAACCACATGGGGGATAGCGCCATCTCATCTGCACCATAAGTAGCACACACATTACATACGAGATTAAAAAGGGTATTATTAAAGCATATTAACCAGGTCTAAAAACACATATCACCACCTAGTATGGAGAAGGAGGAGGACATGTTCCTGTCAGTTATTCGATTTTCCCTGTTGCATGGAAACTGGGACAAGGACCGCAGTCAGAAAGTCGAATTTCAAGCATAGCTCGATTGAGCTGCGCATGTAAATGCACTGAGTGAGGGACTCACCACGACCCCCTCACTACAAGCCACCGAGTTATCTTGACTACATGGTCGCTGTCGCTTTTTTTAAATGCATTACTTAAGAGTTTGAAAAGTCATTCACCTTCTATCCAAACACTTGGCCAGACCTCCTGCCGCTACAGTGTTAGAGGGCAATATGCTAAACAAAGAACGAAAGAAATTAAATGTCAGTGAAGATCTGTAGAGATCTTTGCACGGCTGGCTAGACTAATCTGTCTCGCCTCTCGCCGCAGACATAGTTTATAAAGATTTAGGGATTAAACTGAGCATTAAAATTAATTACTGATGTTAATAGACCCTGTTAAAAGGTGAAACATAATTCATAAGTGATGGGGTCACACTTTAAATAAATCTATGTTTTACACAGGAGTCTCTCTTGAGTTATGACTTTCCCCCCTTATAAAATGCCCGCAATGTGTTCCACACATAATTCACCGATTCAAAACTTATAGTGCACTTTAAAAGACTGATGCATTTCTGATGTTGTGTGAAACGATATTCACCAGTGAAAGAATGCAAAATTATGGGACTGATAATTGTCCATTTGAAAGCTGTCGCCTTGATTTAGAGACTCGCGCCATGAAAACCTCTAATGAAAATCCACATTCTTGGTGTGCATGTTTACGCAGTGACGTGCATGCACGCATGCCCCCCACCCCCAGGGAGCACTTAGACGAATGACATTTTCACATGTTAAAGGTCACAAATGAGATAGGCCTTGCGAGCATAAATTCGGTTACTGTACAGCTGTGATGGCGGAGAGGGAGTCATCAGTGTAAAACATTACTTACTTCAGGCTGAGAAACCTCCAGAGTAACTGTGCAGGAATTTATGCTTGACTACTTTAAGGCTCATATAATTCAGTGAGTGATTGCTGACCGGCAATATTTCACACAGGATGGCGGGTTTCAACCATATTTTTCTTAACTGAAGTTCTGCACTCATGAAAACAGAAGAAGTAAACACGACAAAGCAACAATAAATTCTGTGAGACTTCTTTCGAACTTTTAACTTCAAGTATTTTAGTTACGTTTTAGTCATGTGTCATTTGCTATTTCCAATAAAACTGTACATAGCGTAACCACCTAGTGTCTTTAATCAGAAGATGGGGCGAGTTTTCAAAGACAGACATGACACAAGATTTACGTCAGATTAACACAAATTATAGAACTGGATTCTGCTACGATAAGTATATCTTTTACTTGGATATATGCAGGAATTTAAAGTGCTGGAAGAAATTCTCAGATCTTAAAAGAAAAATCTAAAAGTAACACTACACATCGCCCGTTTACAACCATGATCTCACTGGATTGATTCATTCAGTGTTGCATTTTGTAATGGTGGGGCTCATTTTAGTTACTGCAGACACTGTTACCCAGCACCACATTACATCACAATGTATTGTTTTTTTCCTATACTCATAATATTGTACCATTTACACCTCAGTATTTCCCATCTCCCTTCACTTTCATTGTCACACCATGAAAGGCCAAAAAATATCTACTAAATAACCACAATATTGAAATAAATGTCGTGGCGTAACAAGTATTTTCCTCCGAAGTGTGTATTTTTAGAAGCGGAAACTGTGTGTAAATGTCAAGGACCACAAGATTGTACTTAAACTCAGTACTTGAGGAAATCTACTTAGTCGCATTCCACCATTTTATAGTGTTCATCTGAAGGCGTTCTTGACCATATACCCCCTATTTTGAAGAGACAAAAGCAGAAATGTTGCAGCCGTTCCAGAGACAACACAATTGTTCCTCCTCCTCCGTATATGAATTGTTCTCTAGAACAATCCTCCTTTAGCTCTTCAGGCTCTTTACGTGATGCTAACAACAAGATCCAACAGATCCTCGTGGTCTGGATGTGTGCGTCTCCTTGGTTGTGTTCTCGCATGTTTTTGCGTTCGCATCTAATTTAGCTGTGCAACAGAAGAGCAGCGGGGAGATAATTTGACAGACTTTTAGATACCTCATCTTGAAGACATTCCACTGTCTCTCCCCGTGCACGGAAAGACTTCAGAATTTATTTGAATATATTAACCTTTTTTTTTTCTGTTTCTGGAACGTTCATGTTTTGGTTGTGTATTCGCTTGACTGCATGACTGTCCACCTCTAATTCCTCCACTGTAATACTAGGATATCGTTCTCACAACACGAGAACAAACATTTTTTTTCTCTGCATATTTACACTGTTTTTGGTTCGACATAAGACAAAAGATATAATTACTATGAAGATCTTGACAGCATAATTGGATTCTAAAGGCTTTGATTCCACTTTGATAACTTTTAAGTTTGTGTGTTTCTCACTTCTCCTTTTTCTTATGTGCTCTGTAGTTGAAAGTGCTATTAGTGTGCACTGTCATTGTTCTCACCAAGATGCCGCTGTTTCCGGATTAGGTAACTACACCTCTTCGTCTTTCTTTTTATCTCTCCCTTCCTCTTTCCCTGCCTCCGTCTGCGGCCGGCCATTGAACTAAAAATCGATAAGCCATAAAGAGAATGGAGGAGCGTTTTATTTACATCAGTCTGAATGGAGAGGTAGTTTGTCTCTCCTCGTATCCTCTTTATACACTTTAGGCGGAGGCATTCAGTTGGCCTCCAATAACACACTTGACAGGCTGTCCAGATAAGGAGCTAAACCACGACTAAAATGCTGAGGCGTAAAGGATAGGACGAGGCAGTGGTTTTAAAGCGTAGCCGCTGCCTCTGGGTTAAAAGGATGAAAATGTAAGTTTAGACGTTTCCAAAATGTTTTTATTTATTTATTTTTTTTTCTTCAGCATGTGACTGCTCACATGTTGATGCCCGCCGAGGGGGAAGAGCAGGAGTGACTCATAAGGCCACAGGGGGGCCCCAGAGACGGGACGTAAGGAGGTGGAATTCATCATGACACAGGATCGCAGTCTCACTTAAAGCTGCATCGTTGACTCCTGTTTGCTCTTTTCTGTTGAAATACCTCTCCACTTTTGATTCATGCAGGAACATCTGAGGTATACGTTTCAGCTACAATAATCCCTTTGTTGCTTACTGTTAGGAAAGGGCTACGCTCATTTCTAAGAAAAGAATCTCACAAAAGTAGTCGCGTTATAGGAGATAACACTGTGTTCCCAACAGATTCAGACAATTAGTAATTTTCTGATGATCCCTCTCTTTATAAACTGTGTCAGCTGCTTGAAAGGTCTGACTCAATATCGACGTGCCTGAAGTTGCTCTAACATGTAGGTTGTGACAATATCTCGATGCAAGAATGGAAATGTATGTCTTTCACGGAAAAACATCCATCTGCAAAGAAGTTTTCTGTCGTGTTGGTTCATCTTTTTGCCACCGTAGTATTTCAAAAGTTATAAGGAGACTTTTGTTGGTTCTTTCATTTTCCAGAATTTTGAGTTTCTGCCCTTTTTTTAATGCATAAACTCTGCAGCAGAACAAAAATGCATCCTCTCTTATTTCTCACCATGTGGTTCATGTGGACCAAGATTCACACACACACGCACACAGACTAAACATTTCTAAACATCTTGCTGCCTTCTGGATTTGAATTTTCAACATCATGGCCCTCACTGTAATGCTTTTTGGCACTTAGCTGTCTGATGTTGAACTCGAGAGCGTCACGTTGTTACATGCCAATTCCCATAGCATAGCGAGATGAACAAATGTGGGGAACCGAACATCAAAAGCACTTGCTTGCAGCAAACGTTGCATTGAATCTAAACGCGGCGTCCTTTGTGTTTTGGTGCCCATAAGACTTACTTATAGTGGAATGATGTGAGCTTTAAAACATCCAGCCGTAAAGCTCTATTTAATTGGGGGCGCAAGAGAAACGACGGTAATGTAAACTCACCTCGATCAATCTTTCTTGATCAGGCGACAGCTGATGATAATGGTCCGGACAGCTCTTCTCCTGACCGGGCAGTTGTCTCAGTCGACTTGTTAAATGAGTGACAGTCGCTCGTGCAGCAATCAGCACTACATTTACTAACTTGATGCAGCGGATAATGTGACATGTTAGGTGGCTTTCCCCCCTCGGAGCAGCTGAGTGTTAAGATTAATTGGTGCTGCCTGTCGGGGAGTCTCCTCTGCTCATGGCCTTATTTTCTGCCTTTGACTCCCTTCTCATCGTCTAGGACTCGGGAGCAGTCAACAGCTGAAACAACAGAGGAGATTTGTTGACGGCGTTGACCGATTTAAGATACAGTATGCGTTCCAGATGGGGGTTCTGATTCAAATGTTCATTTCATGAGGCTGTGAACTACTAAAAAGTCTCTGATGAAATATTGATTGTTTGCTCGGGTAAAAAATTGTTATTCAGCAGAACGTTTGAGTTTGACCAAGTTTGCCTCCAAGTGATTGGGTTTTTTTTTGGTTGGATCAACTAAACACATTATAGATGATGCAGGGATTTCTAATAAGATGTAGGTTTCTGTTCCAGTGTGCGATTTATCGTGGACAATAAAACGGAAAGAAGAGGAGTTGAGGGACTCAAACCTAAATTTGTTTACACCCCAGCCTCGTTGCCTGATGCTCAGTGCGTCTGCGTTTTTGTTGATCTGGTAGTGTGCCTTCGGTAACTGATTCAGCAGCTGATATTGAGTGAATGTTACAGTCAGTAGTGAGTCATGATGTGGTTGGGAGGCAGCTCTGAGATGGAATGTAGGAAAAGAAACAACTAGCCCCCAAGGGCTTGGAAAACATACTCAACTTTAATCCTCAGCAGAGAGGTACACAGGTCACCCCCCACCCACACCCCCAATTACCTCCCAAATCCCACAACCCCCTTTCCACCTCCAGTCTATGTGGCCTCCGTGTTTACTCTTCTGCATGTCAGTCACTGGTGAGTTAAAGCTGCTGGGGTTTGTTTTTATATCAACTACGGGTCAAGTATGTCCACAGATATATAGTAGTAGCCCGCAGCTCTGATATATTAATTAATGATGAACACATCGTATTCTAAAGAGGACATAAACTGTTATGATCAAAAATAAAGATAAAGCAATAAATAAATGTCTCTAAATATATTTATATTAGAATTAGAAAACTTTATTTGTCCCATGATGGGGAAATTGCAATTTGCAACAGCATACATAGGAGCAGGAAAAAGGACAAGAGTGGACTGTGTAAAGGATAAATAGTGAGATAAAAATAATATGATATAAAAATAGAAATAGAATAGAATAAACAAGTATTGGCATATCTACAAAAAGTATGGAATTGCAACAAAATGTTCTGAATTACAACAAAAACTACTGAATTGCAAACATATAATGAGGTATTGCACAGAGTTGTACACAGTACGGAGTAAGTAGTGAAAGGTGACAGTGTTGAACCTTGAGGAGTAATAATAGTGCACATATTACAAAGCATAACACCGCTGTGCTATTAAATGCACCCCATGACAGAATAAAGACAAAAGAATTCATACAAAGTCTGTGTCATTATAGAAATAATTAAAATCTACATTTATTATTATTATTTGTAATTATATTTAATGATTTGTTTTGACAGTTTTTGTCCTCCATACCGACCAACACAAAGCAGCTAGACATTTTGTAAATAAAGAGCAAGGAATTTTACCTAAGAAGTTGGCGAAGGCAAAAATTAGGTGAACACAAGCGACAGTCTCATCTCATCTTCTACTACCGCTTATCCTCTGTAGGGTCACGGGGGGCGCTGGAGCCTTTATCCCGGCTGCCATCAGGTGAGAGGCAGGGTACACCCCGGACAGGTCACCAGTCTACTGCAGGGCTAACAACCATTCGCACTATGGGGTATTTAGAATCACCAATTAGCCTAGCGAGCATGTCTTTGGGAGGAACCTGGAGAAAACCCACCCAGACACAGGGAAAACATGTAAACTCCACCCAGAAAGGCCCAAGTCGGACCCGAACGCAGACTTTCTCACTGGTAGGCATCAGTGCTAACCACGGAGTTGTTTCCTGTAAATATTTTTGTCTATCATATTTGGATTTATTTAACAGGATTACTTTTGAATTTAAACTTTACAATCTTTCCTTTAATTTCAGTCAAGTCAGTTTCTTCAGACGTGGAATTTCTGAAATACTTTTCAAAAAAGTATCTGGTGTACTTCTCCAGATGCGTTTTTTGTTAAATATCCCTCAGACACTGAAGCAATGTTCATCACGATGTGCTGTGATATGATGCACACATACTTGTGTTGAAATACTGTCTTAAAAGGCACTTTAACCAGTTTAGATTCAGAATAAGGCAGGTTATCTAATTAACTAGTCACTGCTTGTTGTAAGTGTACTGTGCAGAAGCAAATGCGTGGCCCTGCACTAACCTTAGCTGGACAGTTCTCCTATTCATCCTGCTTCTCAAAGGATGCTTGCTTGATTGTGTTTACTCTTTTGTTAGCTGACTACCTGACTATGCTTCACACTTAGTGTGAAAAAATTAGAGTTATAGACGGGTTAAAAGAAAACAAGGCTGCTTCCTGTCCTCTTGAACTGGAGACAGAATAGACTCACTCACATTTTGTGGTAAAACACGGTACTGCACCACAGTCCACACCATCACTAGCTTCCATTCTAAGTAGATATTATTGTTGACATTATTGTTGCTATTTTCACATTCTGTTTTTTAACTGCAGTGTATTTCTGAAGGTTTTTAACAACCTGTGTATTGTCCCTTTGAGTTCTAAGTGACTACAAGCAGTATTCTCACATCAAAATAGTGTATAAATGTGGGCACATTCTGCACAAACATCAAACTCAAGCTGGAGGTAGTTAATGGGCGCTGAGTCTTATCTAACCTGTGCCCCTCGGTTTAATAATAACCGTCGGACTGAGAAGTTGGTTAATTAGAGAAATACCACGGAGGCTCTCAGACAGCCCTGCTGAGTCTAGCTGCTACCCTTCTTAAATATGTCAAACAGCCCCTCCTTCACACACATATGTGGGGGTTTCTGCACCGTCTTATTTCCATAACCACCCATCCCACTGTTCCACAACTTAAACTTCTCAGTCCCTGACTGCCTACTCCCTGCCTCAATTTGAAAGAGTAGCTGGCATGAGCTAGCCCAGCTGTGGGTGGCAGTTCTATCTTTCAGGTCTTTATTGTCAGAGCCAATTTCAAC
This sequence comes from Mugil cephalus, assembly GCF_022458985.1. NCBI lineage: Eukaryota > Metazoa > Chordata > Actinopteri > Mugiliformes > Mugilidae > Mugil > Mugil cephalus. Next base: position 8,291,292 of record NC_061787.1, on the reverse strand, counting down.
TCATCAGATAGTCACAAGTTTTGTTTTTGAAGTGCTTGCGGTGGATTGTTTTCATCTTCCAGTTTGATATTCACACTGGTGCCTGGATAGTACGCTGAGATCGGTATTTGATACAGAGACAGACGTTTTGATCTGCACAAAATCACAGGCTTAATTAGGAAACTCAAATTACATCCATCCCCAAATTCTATGTTATTTAAAGTCTTTGAACCGAGCTCCCTTCGCCTGTCTACTGTACCGTCGGAGCTGGCTTAAAGCCTGGGAGGCATCCAGTCCACACAGAGGGCTTTCATTTACTCCCAGCATGTACACAGACACAGACACACAAATAGCTACAACCATAGTATGAGAGAGTTACCATCCACTCGCTCGGTGGAGCCTATATGGAGCCTGTGTTCTATCACCCGTTTTTTTTTTTTTTTTTTTTTTTAGGTTTGACGTAATCCCTCGCGCTACGATTTTGTAAACATAGTACAACTCGGCCAAGCCCGGCCAAGCCCGGTGACGCACAAATATAATCTGACACAATTCCAATATTTAATCTTATGGTAATGTCTCCTTGTTCCTTCACTTTTTTCTCCCTTTTGAAAATCCATCAGACGTGTCGCGGTTCTCATGAGGTTCTTAGCCTTCAGATTTCGGCGCTGTTCATTTGGAAAGTATGTAGGTCAATCTGCTTTGCTCTTTATCTAAATCCATACAGATATGTGGCAATATGATTACTGTTTCATATCTATATGATCAGTGAGGGCTGACGTCGTGTTCAGAGGGCTTAGTAGTGTAAAAGGCAATCATTGGGCAGAGAGAGAAGCTTTGCATGGAGGAATTGATCAAATTGTCGATAGGACATGCATGACATGTGAGTGTTTCAGTTTTTTTTTTTTTTAACTTCTAAATCTCTGTTCACTTCTCCTTTAATCATATCATACAGAACCAAACAGAATAGCGTATAAAAATGGGCGCATTTGACTTTTTCTGCGCTGGGATTTCTCAATTTTATGATATCGGAGTGGCACAGAACAAGTTGGGTCAAACTAAGCTCTCAGCCCAGTCCATGTGGATTGTTGCTCTTTTATAACATGTTGCCTGGTCACAGCTGATCCTTTTGCTCACTGTAATCCATTTTCTGGTGTTTAGTCAACAAGCACGCAATGGTGTCCCTGTGCTTTATATCACATGTCAATTCTGCATGCAAGTGTCACAGGCGCACAGGGTTATAGGATTTTTGACCCGTTTCCAGAGTCTGATTCAGGAAAATGAAAGGGGTTTAGTACCAAAAAGAAAACACCAAAAATTGCCATGAAATATTTTGAATCTGGTTTAAAGCTCTTTCTGTCCCTGTGGCAATGATCGTTGTGTACTGTAGAAAAAAAAAAATCTATGGGTCAGGCAGTTGTTCCAAGCACTAGGAGAGGGGAAGAGGAGTGTGTGTTTTTCATGCAAAGGAAAATAGGAAAATCTGATCTTCTCTCCTTAGCTTTTTCTCACCAACTTCTGCTCCATTTTTCTCTTGTCACAGCCTTCGGTGCAACAGAATAGAAATGTGTTCCTTGCTGTAACGTTCCCCTCCTTTGGGCTCTTTAATTCTCTGTAAATTCCATCGTCGAGTGTGTTGTGTTGTGCATCTGTGTGCATTCCTGCCTCTGGTAGGCTGAACATCACATCACATGTGAGGAGTACGGGCTGCCTGGATTAGAATAACTAGAGACCGACAGAGGGAAAAAAAGATGAAGGAAAGAGAAAAAAGGGAAAATAGGACGGGGTGAAGTAGTGATTGTACCAGAGAGTGGCTCAGAGCGGTCGGCTGATGACGTGAAGCGCTGCACACACATCTGGAACAGCTTGAGCAGCTGCACCTGAAGAGATGGGTTCCTCCGCAAAACCTCTGCCGGCACTTTTTATTTTTTCCCCCGCGCTCTTTCCCCCTCCCCTCTTTTCTCTTGCAGCCTCTACATTTTTTCTCTCTCTTGTTACCGCCTGCCTGCCGGAGCGCCGGGATGGTTACCCGCTGTGCATCAGCAAAGGAGAGCGAGTGAACCGGAGCAGAAGAGAAGAGGAGAGACATGGCACAAGAGGACAGTAACATGGGAAAGAAATATTAAGTGTGAGGTAGGAGATAGAAGTTGACTAGCGTGTTGTCAGTGTCAGTGGAGAAGAGGCTGAGCACAAGGAATTTGGAAAAGGAGAGAAGGATGGAGAAGGAGAGAGTGTGAAAGGCAGGGAGAGATAAATTGAGAAGGGATTAAGGAGCCGGAATGCGCTGACACTAGAGACCCGAGTTTCTGTTTGCGTTCGACACTGCACATCCTGTCACTCCACAGGTTTACCCAGGCATACACCAGTTTACCAACACACTCACCTACTGTTTGCTTTGGAGGATCTCGGGAGGCCACACCGGGAGAAGAAAACACCATCCAAGGAGCTATTAACCTCCCACCCTCAGTTTGCCTCCCACCCATCTTCCCAAAAGTGCCCTCCCTACCTCCCTCCCTCCCTCCCACCGGGCCCCCTCTCAGCCTACCTGCACTAGTCACAACACGCCGGAGCTGTGGAGTCACCGAGTCACACTCACTGAGAGCGGGGGGAAACTCCGGATCGCCCATGGGACACAACTCCAGTCAGCCAGGCTGAGAAAGACAGAGGAGCTTTGCTGATCCGCCGACCTGCAGGATGTCTAAAGCCTCCAGGCTGGCCAGGCCGCCTTCGGCGGGGGCTGGGTCTAAGCTGCCCTCCCAGAGGAAGGAATGCCCTGGCACCGGCGCCGTGCCCGGCAGAGCCCGGGTCCTGAGCGTGGGGGAGAAACTTATGAGGGCAGGTAGTGATGGAATCCTGAACAGACAGAAGTCTTTGACGGCCGCGGCGATGCCACAAGGCAAAGCACAGAGCGAGGCTCAGACTGAGGCTCAGGCCCCCAGCCAGAGTCAAGGTGAGAAGGGCCAGAATATGGAGATGGTCCCTCCCAAGAGCAGGATCAGCCCACCTAAAGCCTCGAGTCAGCAGCAAGGCTCTGTGCACAGTAAGTAAAGAAACAACCATGCATTATAATGTAAAGACTAGCTTGTCTCTGGTCTACACTTGGCATGTCAGGTATAAATAAGTGATCTGTGCACATTAGAAACTCATCAACTGTTTTGTTCCTTCATTCTTATTATTAATGTTGTCTTAACTTGGTTCTTTTTTTAGTACTTTTTTTTTCACTTTTTAATGGCTCTTGATTGTATCATGTACTTTAGAGGTGGACTCTTCCTGTTTGTGTCTTTTCCCTGTGACAAAACATCTGATGCTCTTTTCAAACATTTATTATTAGGGAACCTAACAGAAATGGCAAAAAAGACAAAAATGTGTCTTCCCAAGGAAAAAAAAGAGTAGGAGCCACAATGATTTCACTCAGTGTGCCCATTATTTTATCCTTCGTCTTCTCCATAGAAAGGTAGTCATTATTTTCTAAAGGTAAAAGAAGTGGGCACTCACACAAGTGATCGCCAGATATTACTTTTCGTTCTGTTGCACGAGTTCAGCCTGTTTAATCTGTCTTCTCTGAGAAGTCTTTGCCTTCTTCCCCCTGCTTCCTTAACACCGCGTGTTGCTGTCATTGCAATTAATGAGGACTCTCCATCTTTTGGCGGTTATCTGTCTGAGCACCGTGCTGATGGAGACGAGGGGATGACTCCTCACAGGATCTGTGTCACTGTCCCTCTGCGTTGGTCTGTGTTGTGCAGTTTTTTTTTTTTTTTTCCAAAATGGGGTTTGAGAGGATGACGAAAATGGTCTTATCATTCCCTGCTAGATTCCACTCTGCAGGGCGTCCGCTTTCATGTCTTGTCAGGACACTGTCGCTTCACACTGTCAAAGGCAGCCTGACCAAGAGTGTTCAAACACGAGGAAACGATGCGCACGTATTCGTGTGCTGCGTTAGCGTCTGCCATGAGTCTGACTGACGGATCGGACTTTTTTTTTTCTCTCTCTCTCTTCATCTGTTGAAATGTTTCCCTGTCAATCACTCTTGAATCACTCTTCACCGTTCAACTTGTGTTCAGAGGTGGCAGTCGGGAAATATACGTTTAAGTGTGAGGGTAGATGTAGGCAAGAGAGTCAAGTGAAAGAGTGACAGAAGGAGGTCAGGAATGCGAGCAGGGCATGCTGGGAAATCAACAGGTCTCGGGCTGCGTCTGTGTGTGGATCCCTCCCTGCACTAAAGACAGGTTATGGGTTATAAGGGGGCAAGTTTGTACTGGAAACCAGATGTTCTTGTCTGTGAAGCTTCCAGTCGCTTCTTTACACAAATAAATACTTTTCATGCAAAGATGATACACTTCACAAGAGTCAGGGTCAGTTTCTCTTCAGTTCCTTGTGTCCTGTACTTAAGCTGAAACAACTCTGATAAACTCTCCTCCTAAAACCAGAATTAGGACTTAAAGAAAAACAACATACATCTTCAGTTAGAAAGTGTCATTCTATATTTTTAAGCGTTTTCTTCCTGTCTGTTTCTTTCTGTTTCTGTCCTCCTTCGCTCTTTATTTTTTCCTTTGCTCACACCCTCTAGACTTTTGTTTCTCCCCGAGTCTTTCTCCGCTTTATTCCTCTCTCTCGTGTCGCGTTTTGACAGCTTTTGAATCCGTTATTCAAAGATGCCACCGCTGCCCCCCCCACACACGCACACACAAACTCACACACACTCACAAACCCACAAAAGACCATCAGAAAGAATAAATGAGCTGTGTGTATTCTCTATATTTCAGTTTTTCCTACTGTGAGTTTTTCATCGGAGGCTTCATCGAGAACTCTGCACACTTCGAGTCAGTGACTTTGAAGTTCCACAGTGAAACGCCAGGTCTCTCTAGAAACTAGCTACAGTGGGCTGATTCCGCAACCCTTTGATATATTACATTTTATTTTCACATGCCATGCAGTGTCTTTGCTTTGGGAGCTACCGCTGACATGTGCTGCCTGAGTATTTGGATTTTAAACAGAGCAAGCGCAATTAAGCACCCTCTCGCTGCAACCTAATGGGCAGCTCACCATATTCCCTGCACATTTTTACAAACAAGGCTAGTTAATGTGCGGAGCTATGACCGCGTCAGGTCTCCATCTCCCGAGCTAATGGCGGTTACAGGGCATGACGGCAGCTAAAGCACAGGCCCACAGGGTCAAACAGAGCTGATGCAGACAGTGCTGGCAGACTGTAAATGCGTGTGACAGGTGACATTTCCACTGTGTGAAAGCTTCAGAGATGACTGCTGCTCGCCAGAGGGCCCAATTTCAGTCTTAAAGTGGCAGCTTCCTCCAAAAGTGAAATCTGTTTGACATTTTTTTTGTCCAGAGAGGGTGTAATACAGGTCTCAAGTTCAGCTTTTTTTCTAATACTGTTCAGCATTGCATCATATGCCGGTTCAACCACATTTTGGCTCATTTCTGTGGGTATTTCTCATTCTGCTTTACTTATAATGGACTTTCTTAAGTCGCCAAAAGGGTGCAGACACCCAAACATTCCACGCTTGATGCGATTGTGAAACCTCCATCCTTCTGAGATGGCTTTCAAACACATTTGGAACCTGCTTGTAAGGATTTGCAGCAGCAAGAGCCTTTGAGAGGTCTGATGTTGGGTGCTAAGACCTAACTTGCAAAACGCAATTGCACCCAATATTGCAAAAGTACGTTGGATGGGGTTGAGGCCATTGCTGCGTGTGGCCCAGTCAAGTTCTTCTTCTTCTTCTTCAAAAAAAATTCTTGATAGAACTTTTGATTTTAGACATTTTGTTTGGTGTATATACTGTATTTATGCTCACAGAGTGCAGCTAAGTGTATGATGGCTGGCAATGATGTGATTGTGAACTGAATAAAGCTAGGTTGTATTCTTTGTTTACAGTGGCCATTAAGCTACCCTGAAGTGAGACTATGCAGACTCTGTTTAACCTAAAGTGAGTTATGAGGTAACAGAAAATACAACTTTCCCAATAGGTGCTGCTTATCGCAAAAGACATATCTCTATTTGAAATAGTTTACTTTAGAAGTCATGCTCTTTGTGAATCCCTCCCACGAGCCTTGGGTCAAACTTTATTTTACAAAACTAACTGGAACGGACTTCTAACCAGTTGACGAACACATCTGGAAAGGTTAAGGTCTGGAAAGACTTTGGCTAACAATGGCCTAATCTCTTGCTCTTCTATCTTTGCTATCTCCAAATCCCAGACCCTTTTCTGACTTTGTGTCTAGACCGACTTGAACGGTTTTCAGCTTGTGTATAACCATATGGGCCCTTTGATGCTATGACCCATCAGCCAAGGGTTTGCTCTCAAGATGCAATTGAGATAAAGTCATTGCTCAGATTCTGGATGACCTCACCTCCTGCTGATTGAAAAGGTGAGTCAATAAAGGGAAACTGAGAACACAGTGTGTGTGTGTGTGTGTGTGTGTGTGTGTGTGTGAGTGTTTATGTTTGCCATAATCCTCGTCTGCGTGTTCTGAACTCATCCAGACACCGGTATTCAAGCATTCGTGTTGTGCTGTTTCTTGCACCATATGGGTTAGTGACTATGTTACCACATCAGAATGTGCAGAGTTGCTGCAGCTTGTTTTTAAGTGTCCGAGGCTGTTAAGACATTTCAAGTGCTTTAGTGTACAAACATGCTCTTCTGTCTGTCTGACAGCATATGGATGTGAATTACTGGAAGTGTTACATGTTCGAGCATGTTTCTTTTCATTACACTATGTCAGCGTTGCTCACTGTTAATAGTCTGTGAATGGTGTTTATCTGCGACTGGCTTTTTATCCCAGATGCTACTTTACTTACTCTTCGAAAAAAAAAAAGTTAAAAAGACAGCTTAGTGCGATGGGAATGAGTTTGGGGATAGGGATGTGATCACCCAATTCTTTGACATTGAAGCCGAGAGTAGGGATTACATTAATTGCAGCCTCTTGTGACTCTTAAAACCACCAGTTGTCGGGGACAGTCTACAAGCATTATCCAGAAGACAAAATACAGTTTGCCCTCGAAAGCTGATATGTAGTTCAGATAATTAGAGATTCAATTAATATTCTTTTCAAATGCAATCTGCCTCTCTTGAGTGTTTGGGAAGCTTTTGTTCTTCTGCCCATAGGAAATGTTAGAGTTGGTGCCATCCACATGTTTTTGTCAGTAAGTAGGCTGATTTTAAGCAAACCTCCCCAGTCTTACTTTGAATCAAGTAGTCTCAAACTTTCACTATATGGATTCATATGATTTACGTACACTTATATCAAACTCTTCTTCTTTCTTTTTGCATATGACTGAGAAAATATGTCAGATACTTCATATCTGCTAGGGGGCAGAATATTAGTAAAAAATGATACACTAAAAGTTGAGTTTATTGTCACTTCATGTTAGTCCTTCTAACCCACTCGGCTGTTTTTTTTTTTTTTTTTTTTTGGAAAGGTTAAGGATTTTGTTCCTCTATTGACCTACGTCTATTAGGAGTGTCTTAAAACTTTTGAAAGATCCTTTTTTTCCAAATGCCACAAGGGAGGAAGTGACAATGCCTGTGATGTTTTCTCAGCTGCGGGAGACAACTTGCCTTTGTCCTTGGCTTGTCAATAAGTACCGAGTGACGGAAGAGAAGTCCACTGAATCATTAGGAGCATGAGAATAGGTGACTTAATGGTGTGTTCAAGGACCTGTGGTCTGTGTTCAGAAAACAAGTTGAAGTGACTCATCAGTCAAACAGAAACAGACAGTAATTGGGCCACTGGGCAAGAAGAAAGAGCTTCAGTTTTGTGACTACTCATGGGTGTCTACTGTAAATCCCCCAGCAGGGTCTGGTGTGTGTTTTTCTTTTGGGGGTGTAGCTCGGGGCGTTGAGGCTTCTTCCTGATTCCTGTGGCCGTGGGAGTTTGGGGATCGGGTTCTTATTCGCGTGACCAATTAAGGATAAAACAAAAGGCTTAATCTTTTCCATTTCTGCCCTGACTTAGAGTAAAAGTTTTCCCTTGTTAACGTCAAACTGATTATCTCGTCTACATACGTAATACTAGCATATTTACCTTTCAGTGTGGCCCATCGTTTGGCTTACACAGCAAAGTCTTCAAAGCTAATCCTGCAAATGGGGCGTGAAATTCCTTCAAACTAGACATCTCACTACAAGATTATTTTTCTCAATTCAGTGTAATGTGCGTCTCTGTGTGTGTGTGTGTGTTCCAACCCAAAGCATAAATGTGCTTACTTCACCCAGCTGAGGGGCGTAAGCAGATTCAAGGGCTCCTTCAGGGTTTCCTCTCGACACAGAAATCAATATGCGTCCACCTCCCCTCTCCCACCCTTTTGCCCTTCAGGCTTACTGGATGTGGTATGCGTGCGTGTTTTTCATCCTGTCCGGGTGGGCACGAGTAAACAAGCACACAAATGAATCCTGTAAGCACAAACGGCTAAATATTCTCCTGACTCGGTAGTGCAGAAGACTGAAACTTACACTCCTGTTGTGTTTATTTCTACCATGTGGACGTGTTGTTTTAAGTGATTGAATTTTCTTTAATATCTTTCAAAGTTTAAATTACACCATCTGTGATCATCTATATAAAGAACATCTGGTGTAGGCCGTTAAAAGATACTTGGCGTCCACGCAGCATGCAGATAAAAAACAAACTTTTGTCAGAATTCAGCTGAAAGTAAAAGAACTGTATAATATTTTTGGGAAATATGCAAATTAGTTTTCATGCTGAGAGATATGTGAGAAGATTGATGCCACTCTTTGTTGAGCTGCAGGCACAAGTTGACTAGCATAACTAGCATAAGGTTAGCCATCAACATTTGTAGTAGCATTGTAAATTATTTGTTCTAATGAGCAAATCATAAATATTCCTAAGATTAGAGGGACATCAAGACTATAGAGACTTTGCAAGGGGACAGTTTGCTTAGCGTACGCAAAGTAGTTTAACTTCCTTGGTTCAAAGCTGAAATGTAAAACTTCACTTTACGTTTTAGAGTGAGTTCGGTTCTGTAACTATGTAAATAACAGATTTCACATTTCACTTTCTGTCCAAAATCTAATGTAAGGTTTTTGCTAGACCTGTACTGTGCGTTTATATGATGTCAAAATAATGGGAACCATTTGTCTGCCCATCCCAAAGTCAGATCGTCCTCGTCCATCGTCCCTAAGTTGTTGTATGCAGACATGCTGCAGATGTAAGACATCCTAACCTAAATATTACCGTCTGCGTGTCCATCTCTCACATGCATCTTTACTTTTTAGGAATTGCATGATGTGTTTTAACATCACCGAATATTTGAAATGAATCGTATGTTATGACTGACCTGATCATTTCCTTTGCTATTTAATGGAAAGTGCTTGGAACAGCTGTCAGTGCGCGTCGTCTAAAAGCTTAAAGCAGCACACATCATATCTGTAACTTTCTTTCTACATTCTGACCTAAAAGTGCGAGGACGCACCAAACTCGGATGCGTGAGACCGTCTGAGGAGCATGTGAATGCACTATTATCATTGAACTTTGGATGGAGCCATTTCCTCCGGGCCACCGGTCTTTATAGGGTCAGATAATCCTCTTCACTCTCATGCATTTGACTGCGCTCCACTTTTAACCGGAGTGAAAAAGTGGATTTTCCAAAATGTGCAAGAGTTCATTGAAATATCTTGAAAATTAAGCTGACTAATAGTGTCACCACACCTTATGAGTGTACGCCACATGATCCACCGTAGAGAAGTAGTTGTGTCTTGCTGTAAATCCAGTCAGATGATAAAAAAACATGTGGCCTAAGATGGTAGTGGTTGAAGGTCAGAGGAAGTGCGTGTTATGTTATGATGTTGCGCCATGAGATTTCTAAATGTACAGATATCTAACGCTTTCACTCCTTCCAGCGACGTGCTGTTTGAGTCCTTGAGTCTTAACCAGAATATAAATTTGCAGTAGGAACCCATCTTCCTTCCTTATATTGTCACTTTCTCAGAGCGCTTTTATAATGTTGCACCAAGACTGACATGAAAGTGCAAAGCTTCAGACCTATTGACCTTTAGCTGACACTGACGCTCAATTCTTCTAAATCATAAGATAATTCTGAAAAGAAGAAGAAAAAAAATGCTCCTGCAAAAATGTGTGCAGACATTTGAGTGGAACCAGATTGTTTCTCCAGTTGTTTGGTTTATTTCGGTTGGCCTCTCTGTGTACTCCGTGGTCTGTTTAAAGAACAGTGAATAGTGTTGTTGTTTGTTTTGTTTTTTTTGTGTCCAGCGAATGGAGTTCGGAAAGACCGCTTACCAATTCAGAATGAAATGCTGAGTAGAAGACAGCCTGAGTTTTCCAGCAGATCATAAAAGGGAGCATTTTGGGCCATTTATTTCTTGAAAGCATGTTTGTGGTTTTGGGGTTAGGAAACGAGTGACATGAAACGATCACATCTGCAGTCATTGTTGAGGTCAGACGGGGCGCTCACTTACTTCTTGTTTGACCCGTGGAAGCTAGAAGCATCCAAAGCAGAAACGTCACGCATGTCTGAAGCACCGTGGTCATTTTGGATTTTCCTTTTGACTGTACCGCTGTCTCCTTTGCTGCTTTACTGCAACGGCAGCTTTTAGTGCCTAAAATGTGCCCTTGTCTGCCCGGGTTCCCAGCGACCGAAAGCGACAGAAGAAGGTGAACATACAATATCCGGTCTGACAGTCGCACAGCTCAGCAAACAACAAACATGAAACGAAACTTTTATTTCTTAACAGGCTGCTTTCAGCTGAATCCTCATCTGTGATCTTTTGCAAGACTGTACGTGCATACATATTTAATATTTCTCATCTTTTGGTTGGAGGCTGGACATAAAACCGAACTCCTGCCTTTTAATATCCGTTTCCAACTTGTATCATATTCATTTAATGTCTTGATGCAATCATGTGCAGAAAATAAAAAACGGAAAATGAGCGCCAAGATGCCTGATTAGGAATTTGGGGTTCCAAGAGGAGCAACACGTTACCCAAGTGTTTTCGCCAAGACACCGGATCATAAAGATTATTGACGATGTACACCATGTGATACGAGCGCCGGGCGGGATGAGGCGGCATTAAATCTGGCTGATGTATAGGCCTCTTTTTCCGCTCTGTGTCTCCCTCTCTGTCTAGCGAGTGAAGGAAACAAATGAAGAGGAGGAATTAAATAGTCGCAGGGAAAACGTCAGGGAGCCGCTTCCAACTCCGCATTTTCTGCTTTTTACTTGGCTGCAGCATCAGTGCCAATTCCTGGTCATGGTTCATGTGTGTGTGTCACCGCGTGCATGCGTCGATTTGCAGCTGAGACAGGCGTCGACACGAATTTAATGAAGCTGGATGTGACATGAGGAGGGTTTGTTTACCTGCAGTTTTAGTTACCTATGTGGTTGTTAAGGAAGTTGTGTCGCCTCCTGCAGTTTCTCAGCGGCAGCTAAACCTTTTTTTAAGAATGTGCTGTACATTATGGTTTCCATACAGCCTGCCGTTCATTGATAATAAATAATTGTTATAGGTGCACTGAGTGAACAGCTCCTTTGGCAAGGGGCTTCTCCGGGTTTGCGAGATTAGACACATAAATTATATCGTAAAGAAGAAAAAAAAGCCTCCCTTCTCTGCTACTCTATGTATTAAGCAGATAATTTAGGCATACCCCTGTGTTGGAGATGCTTCAACCCCCATCAGTGTTGTCTCACTGAAAAAATCCAGGCTCGATTTACTTGCAAAAGGAAAGTGTTCCAGTTTCTCCACAAACACAGTAGCTTGTTACTTTTAGAAACTGATTCCAGAGTCGGGAGAGAGGCTTTTCATTAGATTTCTGAGTCACTCGATGCGCTGCTTTAGGCCTTTGATATTCACTGTAATTAAGAACTTATTCAGAACTAGCAGGTCAACAAGTCTTAATAGCAACTGTCATGTATCGGCGCTATAGAATTGCTTCGTTTACAGTGAGACTTGATCTTTGCTTATTACGGCCTCGATGATTAAAGCTTAAAGCCAAAGCAATCACACTCATTATAAATTCATTAGAAAGACAGAGAGTTGTGCTGTTTATCACTGTGCTCCAGTTCAATAAGAAAAGCAGTCTAGTGCAGAGAGTGTTTGTTCCTTGTTCCAGCGCCGGTAGGAGAAATGATACCAGATCCATCCAGGTGCTGGCTGCGAGCGAGGTGCGGCCCACCTGTGGGTTAACCAAAACTAATTGAGTCAATTTTAAATGTTCCTCATCCGCAGAACAGACAGACAATTTGCCGTAATTGTCATGTGCTCTGCGGGGTCTCAGCCTGCCAAACATAACGACTGTCAGACACAGAGAACACCCTCACCCTGCTTGGAAGCCATTAAGATCACCATGACCCATGAGGGCTGAATTATATGTTATTTTTTGCATTCTGTCAATATAAGAATATAAAGTCATAACACCTCCTTTGGTCATTTCGACCTCAGCTACATCTTTTGTTCGTCTCTAATTAGACAGTTTCTTACCTCACAGCTTTCTTTGACCTTTTAAAAATACCGGATCATTTAAATGCTTGTTCTCCAGGCTGATATGCGACATGTGGAAGCGGTAAAACACAACCATGTGTGTTGTTTACTACAAGAAAAGAGATTTATTTCACTGTACTTATTGCAGCTAGAAATAAAGCAGACTTCCTGGCCACATATGGGATCTCTCATCTTAACCTTTTGATACTGAGCAGGTTTACTATCACTACACATAATTACAACTCATAGCACTTCAGTGAAAGTGTGGTGAGCTTCTTCCGCTCCACACCGGAGACTTCAGCGTCCCCTGGCATGTACCGTAGCGCCCCCAGCTGTACGGCCGATAGGATTTCAGCTTGAACCAGCTTCACACAGGAGTCTGGCTCCTCATGTTGGCTTATTCCTCTCAAACTGTTCTGTCAAAGCATATTTGACGTTCATTCATTTTATCCCTGCAAGCACAGCTTGTTCAATTAGGTTGGGACTGAAAAAAAAAAAAAAAAACTTTACAAACTTTTTTCTTCCCTACATATGAAACCCTGAGATGGTTTTGACAGCTGCCCTGTGCCTCTGAGACTCTCTGGTGCATTCTTATAGTATTAAACCGCAGAAACACTGATTCAGAGATCAAATATGCTCCTCCCCCACACCACTTTTAAATCTGGGGATTTTTGAAAAAGGCGGAATAATATGGCTTGGCTGTTTGATGAAGTCATTGGTGAGACGTGCTCTAAAGCTGAAGCTATCCTGAGACAGCGTTTCAGCCTGAGCCGAGAGCGAGGGGATTTTTGCTGAACCGGTGCTAACAGCTGGAACTTTAATTCTCGGGGATGCGAGAGTCTAGCGCCAGCTGATTTCTTCGAATGTTTTTGTTTACATTTTTATCAAAAAAAAAAAAAGGAAAAAGGTGACCGTATCTGGAGCAGGGAAGGCTGGATGGGAGCAAATTTAATCGAGCGTTCAGCCGAGTGACGGGATAAAAAGATTTAATCCCTTTACTGCTACACTTTTTTGAACCTGCTCTGAGGGAATGCATTTTAAATCTGATTAGTTTTTCGCAGCGCAATCGTCAGCGGCTCACGTCCATTGTTTGTAGAATATGTTTGTCAGCTTGCAGTTGTCCGCTCAAATTATGCTCACCCAAATGACCATTTGTCATGATCCCTCCCGGCCCGGGAACAGTTTTGCAAAACGCCCAGCAGAAGAATGTCGATTGGTTTTGATAGACATCAGAAAGTCTTATCTAAAATCTCTCGTTATATAATACTTGATTTCTTATAAGTTGAGGGACTGGGGAAAAACACAGCAGGACAGACAGGACCCATTGTGGCGTTATAGAAGAGACGTTGAAGCGAGGATAGATCAAATGTGAATGTGGAAAGGAAATAGGCTATTTGCATGGGAAATTCTTGTAGTATTCCTCTGTGATGTTTTGCCTGGTTCCTACGTCGAGTCCCAGAAATATTAATATGTAGACTACAAGTATGCATGATGTTCCTGGGTGGTGTTGGTCACACTGTGTGGCTCTGCAGGCTGTTGTTTGTTTAGTAGAGAACAGATGCTGGGCTGCTGGGCTTCGGTGACCCCGCTGACCCGCGCTCATGCCTGCAGACTGTCACGCTAAACCTTATCCGAGCATCCTCAAATTTAGAGAAGAAGAAGGAGAAAAACGTCCGCGGCCCTTCGCTAATTCCCCCAGCCTTTTAAAAGCACGGAAGAAAAACACATAATTAAGTAATGAGGAATTTGAAGATGATTAATTCTGCATTTGGCTCGCGCAGTTGTCAGGCACATTCACAATATTCCTTTCGTGGCAGCATTGTTTTGTTGCTCGGTTGTTGTTAATGCACTAAGAAATCAATTAAGTCGATTTACTTCTCAGAAATTATGATAGCGGTGATGAATGAAAAAGCAGAGTTCAATAAAACATTCAGAGATGGAAGTGAAATCTTAATAAAGCTTGCACAGCGAGAGCAGCATTTACGGACTTTATGTACTTCCAGGCTTCTTATTGTGTCCATGTGGAGATGCAGAAATACTATAGAGGTAAAACAGTCAAAATTCATTTCTTACTTTGTACTTCACCATCTCTCCTTCTCTTTATCCTCTCAGAGGCAGAATATTAATTGCGACTTGGACCAGCGTTTCTGAGCGGTGCGTATTTCATACCACATTTGTTTGTTGTCGCATGATCCCCTGAAATAATTTGACAGACAGACAGGGAGTGCTCTCGTATCGATGGGAAGCCAGCGAGGGTACGCTAAGTTGCAGACTGAGGCCCACAGTTCAGAGTGAGACAGCTGGCAGTTAATGTGATGCGCAACCAGCAATCATCAATTATTCATAACGTTTTTCCGGAGCACCAATAAAGAATGCTTTTATCGATAGGAAAATGACTTATATCTTTACGGCTGTTTTATCTCCAAATTCCTCACAGACGTGTTTTGCATATTGAACGTCTGACGGCACACTGGCGCTAGTTATAAAGCCCTCGCTCGTAGGGGGCGCTTATTTGTTAATTTTTCTTCAGATATTACATAAAACATCTGATAAATATTTTAGCCTCATTATTCTTGGCCATTTCAAATGCACGTTATTAAGACCAGTTATTCTTGCCGCGCACCAGAAGCCACAAAAGTGCACTTATGGACCAAACACAATTAAGCTAAATGCTTTTTATTACTCTGTAAACCTGATTATGAACCACATTTCTATGACAACAAAAAAACATGTATTTACAGTTATTGCTTGCTGGTCTCCACTTGCAATGATTTGAAAGAGTTACATAATGGAGAGGAAAACTGCGAGAGGCAGAGAAAGAGATGGAGTGATGAACAGATGTGGAGGCAGGTGGGAGAGGAGAAGTGCCTAACCTGACAGTTCCACGGCACTAAACCAGCTGGTGGCCCTGCCTTTGTCTCATCTACCCCTCTCTGTCTCTGTTTATGTTCCCCTCTTTATTTCCAGCTCCTTTTTCTTGTCCCACTAAATTCACGTCAAAATGACCTCCGCTGCATATTCCCATGCACAGTGAGTGGGTTGAGCTTAGCGCCGGCTCATGGGTAAATCATTGTGATACACAACTGCTGACTGTACATAAAGATGTTACCCTCCGAAACATCACCCATAGGTTACCAGGAGAGCGGCTTTGAAGCCCACTGTGGTGGCTCTGGTCGTCGCAGTCCTGGTAGCGTCGGATTAAATCATGACTAACTCAAAAACTATAAAGAAGTGGACCCTGACCCTCACCCGACACCCGACCCACTCACATAATTATGCATATCCTTAAGTATATGTAATGTAAATGGGTTATTTAAAGTGGGTTATATAGAGTTCTCCACCTAAATAATCACACAAAATATGTGACAATGGTGTTTCAAACACAAAAACAGAATAAGTAAAATAATAAGACCATTAAAATAAATCGTTTAATTATCACGTACTACGATAAAAATGAAAACTTACATCTTAATTCTGACACTGTGCTCTTCTCCTTCTGTCCTCCTCATCATAAATGCCTCGTATTCTGTGTCGTGGTTTAACCTGAGGTTAATGACATACATTACCTCAGTGAAGTATCAAAAGTGCAGATACTTTGATTTGAGAATCGATTTTGGTTAATAAAGATCTGGTATCAGAGGTATCGATATTTTAGTATCAATCCGCACTAATCGAATAGAGAACAGAAAAAAAAAAACTTTATTCATCCCCTGGGGGAAATTCGAGTGTCCAGTTGCTTGTACACAAACATACACATATATCAACCTAACACATCAACAAAATCAACAGTGCAATAGGAAGACTGGAAATCTGGAAATAGTATTTTCAAAGGATCTCCCGAACCTCTCAGTCCTGCGGGGTAGTGAGCGAAGCCTCCCACTAGTTGTCATAAATGGACAAAGTAGCTAGAGACCAAATCGTTTGTGTGCCTGGTCATGGAACTGCAGTCTGTTGGCACCCCAGAGAGTGTGTTGTCTATAAGAGGGCACTGACTCTTCCCAAAAGCTTTATTTATTCCAAGAAGACCTGATTGAGAGTACGCTGCCCCGCTTCGTATCTACAGTCGCTTCCTGCTGCACACGGACTGCACGACTCAGGAGTCACAATGTTGGCTGAAAGTCTGGGTTGAAAGCGAGGTCGTGCACTGCCTGACATTTGAAACATCCCTCTGCTTAGGATTAGCCCTCTGAAAATAAACAGCGTTTCACAACATTACTGGGATTTTTTCACTCATTAGGGGTTATTGACACCTCTGACAGAGATGTCATCATGAGCGGGGGAATCTGAAATGCCAGAGTTCACAGAACATGCCTGTTCATAATGAAGGCCAGAAACCAGCTGAATCCGTCAAGTCTGTCTTAAAGTGAGAGTTGTAAGGTCCAAGAATTAGCATAAAACTGTCAGGGCTATGCTAAATCAAAGTTTGGTTTATCATTTACACACATTGTTTCTTTCTGTTGAAAGACACTGAGTCAGCAGTTGTTAAGGGGATGTCAAGTCCTGATATTACAAGCTGCTCCGTTTTTTCTTTACGCCAGTCATTTAAGAATTGACTTACTTTTTCTCGACTTCAGTCTTTCAGTCTTTCATATCATACCCGTGACCATCCTTCCAACCCTTCCTCAAACTTGCTGTCCGATGTTAAAAAGCCTTAAAACTGTGATATCTGCGTTGACACGTGTGTCACCACACTCATATTTTCTCTAGAACACAATATGTCTATGTATCTATCCAACATGTCCGTCTCAGCGCATGTTGCCGCTTTAATTCAGTCATGCATGTGCGACTCAAAGGCAGGCAGGCAAGCGCGCGGACAGAAACGGAGTCATGTGACCCCCCCTGACCCTCTGTGCTGTGTTCCCTGGGTGAGTTATGTCTCATTGTTCCTCTCTGTCACTGTAGCAGTGGGCCACAGGACAATCACACTGGCCTCATAGTGCCACATTCACTTCTCCGGCCCGGGTCTGATCTCACACCTCTCACTTCGCATTCTCATTACTTGGGGCTGTTATTATTTATTTAATCAATAGCTGTTTAATCTCCCCTCCCCAGAAATCCATAATGGCAGCAGATTCACCTGGCTGTTACATCAGGTTACGTGCATGAGTTGTGGCGTCTTCGCGGGCCCAGCTGCGTCCGTGGCGGGTTAAACACAGGTTGTAGTACGCTGTGATGCGCATTATTTATGTAATCTTAGCGCGGTTATCGCCTTGAGACAGCTCTTAAAGACGGTGTTTGATTCTGACCCGGAGATCATAATAGTCCAGTTTCTCCATTGTTGCCATCAGCGAAACTCTCAAACTCTTCCTGTGGAAGATTATGAAAGTGGCTTTAAAGCAGAGAGCTGAACTCACCAGGGCTTTAAGTGGTTTCGGGCTAAATATATGGAAAAGGCAGCTTGGTCCACAGGCTACAGTGAGATCTGGGTGTACAGCAGCCAAGGTCTTTGGTGTTTTTTTTTTTTTGTGCCCTGTATCAGTTTGGTGAAAAAATGCCCCAAAAGCCAAAAGTAAAGTGTGAGTTAAAGAGAGTCTCACTTGTGAAGATGACACCTCTGACTGTCAAAGCTGCGTGCTACTGGAGTTTCTTTCTACTTGAGCACTTTTATGTTAGCATTTCTGAGCAGCACAAAATTCTCTATAAAACTTTGTAACATAGGACCTTGTTTACAGGGATGTTTATTAATCAATTTCTCCTCCATAGCTTCCTAAAGAAACGATAAATGACGGTGTAATATTGAAAATAAAATTAGAAATAAATTAATTTCCCTATGTGTGCAGTATGCATTAACAATTAAAACTTCCTTCGCTCTTCATAAAACGCAGAAACGAAGTGTTTCCGAGAAATATGTGCACAGCGTAAACTGCAGCTGTGATTGATTGTGATGATTTGCATTTTTCAAAACAGCTTTAGCATTTGTAAGGGTTTGTTTATGTGGAATCATACTGTAAAACGCGTGTTATGATTACAGCAACAATGCCACTGTTGTCATTTTGTAGATTGATTGATCATTTACAATAATGTTCACATTTGAAATGGCCTATTACTGCATTGCACGTTGTATAATGAGCAATAAAAAGGGTGTAAAGTGCACCATGTCGTTAGCCTAATCGCACAATGGCCTAAGTCATATTTGAAAGTTTTCAGAAAACAAGAAAAAGCTTGTTTCAGCAGCACATTGGTAAGTCAAAAAAGCGCAATTATGCTATTAGACTGACGAGCTGTCACGTCGGACATTGTCACAACTCATCCAAATTATATATCTTCACTCAATTTCACCATCTTTCCCCCCCAAACCCTCTATCTTTCTTTAAAAGCTGTCTTTGAGATCATGAAGCGACTGATGCTCGTTTCCTCAGCCTGAAAGTGTGTTACTGAAAGCAAACTGCCTGTCATTTCACCCTCTATACTGAAGTTACATTATTCAAAGCTCAGTGAAGTATCTTCCAAGACGAGCAGGTGGCTCATTCAGGATCGTCTCCTCGGTGGCAGACTGGCACAGGCTGAGGCGCCGACCTGAATAGCCCCAGGTGTAATCCTCACCTGCTCTCTCACTGTTAAATCCCAAGTGTTTTGATTTATTTTGTCTCCTCTCTCCATTTGTTTGGGTCCCTTTTCAGGAATGGAAGGATTTGAGCATGAAAGGATTAGTCAAAGCAGGTCCTGTTTATAGTATTCACGCAGGAAGAAATAGAGAAAGGAGCGTTTCCTCTTTCGATTGGCAACACCACTTCAAAACGAACTCATGAGCACATGCACGTATAGTTGCATACCTCCACACCCGTACAAAAACCTGCACTGTACACACGTCGTTGCACCTGCTTCTGAGTCAACATCTCTTTATTATGTGATTAAAGCAACGTAAGTTGTAATTGCTGATGCACAAAGCCTTTACTGGCACACCTCGGCTGCAGAGGGAGCGACGGCACATTTTACCTTTTAATGTTGGTGGTGTTTTATGCTAACTGTCGCTTTGAAGTTTTATTGTTTTGTGCATCTGAGTCCCTAAACAATTAACTGCAGTTTTGACTGTCCAGATCGTGTCTGTCAGCGTTGGGTTTTTTGTGCTTGTGTGCATAAGAGGAGGGGTCTGTGAAAGAGAACGGCCTCCCGACTCCCAACACATGGTGCCCAGACTAAACAACAAGATGAATGTTTCCTGAATTCGACTTGGCATAGAGGCACCCCAATCTGCCCATGTGGCTAAACTGGCTGACTGAAAGACTTGCATTCAGAGTGAAAGAATGGGGAGGTTACGGAAGAGAAGAAATGAGTACAGTGAATGAGAAGGAATAATGAGAGTTGGTCCATTTCATGTCTGGGCTGCAGAAGCAGCAGTTAAAAGATTATTTATGGAGGTGCCATGATGTTGCAGCCAAACGTCAAAGCATTTTTATTTTCCCTAAATTAATGTACAACAGCAGATATTGTAAATGGTCTCGTTTTTCTATAATGGTTTTCGACCCGTAGAGGGTTTGTTGATGTCACTTTCACAGAGTGGCAAAAACATGGCGAAATGTACTAATAAATACAGTGAGGCCAAGGAAAATGTGGATTGTTAGATCAAATTAAGGACAATTGGACTTGACAATTATCCATACGAACTATCAAATAACAAATAGTTCATGAACATTGACCAGATGTGGCCAGAAATGAGTTATCCTGATATTTATATGGACCTGATTTCAACACTGAGAAATACTATACTCATACTAAAGTATGGCCTTTTCATACTTTATATAACACAACTCCAACGGCTTTGTACTAAAGTACCCGCTTATTTGCATAAATTAATATTACCTTACACAAAATGTGAACCACAACACCAGGTTTGGGTTCCTGGATTCCAGGTGTTTCTTCACAATGCTCTGATCCAGTTACTTCTCTTTTATTTGACTTTTGGGAGCCTGTAAAAATATATCTTCGACTACTTTTCAAATCTGTTTTTCCCATTTTTTTTTTTTTATTTAGTTCTACAGTTTAGCTGCTATTAAAACTTCAAAGATTCAAACTAATGCGCCTAAGCTCCAGGGTCAACTGTCACTTTTTACCACTCAGTGGCCGTAGCCATGGAGACTTGCTGTGACATCACGTGCGTACCCTCTCACACATCTACTCTTCGGCATGTGGTAGTCCTCGTAGAATGATATGTCTGTGGGCTTGTAATTAACAAGCCTCCCTTTTTCACCCCTCACTCCGCCCCAGAGCCTCCCTCTCATTCAAATATTGTTGCACGTCGAAGATCAAATGCAAAATGCTTCAAAATATTAGTTGACAAACCACAGCTCCCCGTGGAGTCGCCTACTGGTAAAGGTTTGTGATAGTTGCGTGTATCCAAAGTCTTTGTTTAAAGTTTTTTTTTTTTAAAGGTGGGGTTTTTCCTTTGGGGAAGACTCTCGACCTCACTCAGTCTTGAAGACTTTTGGCTAGTTGGTTCATGTTGAAAGCTGAGAGCTAACCATAAACAGCCAAAGTCACACAAACTGCAGAAATAACCCAACTGTCACTTATATTACGTCCAAAGAATGCTCTTAAAGCCTAATATCAACATATCCACACACGTCTTCATGGCTCCAGATTGGAAACATCCAAACAGAAAATGCCCGCGTTGCATTAATCACCCTATTCTTTGGTGGCGCTAAATCGTCTTAGCTGTTAACATAATCTTTTGCTTCTAAAAGCTTTACCTCTGAAGGGTGACTCATGTTTTAAGTATGACCAACTCTGAGTGTCTTCACGTTGGCCTAAACACTTCCACAGCCCGTGAGGTGTTGCCGTCACGCGATGATGGAACCGCTAACAACGGCAACAAAAGCTCAATGCGCCGCTGTCAACCTGTCTCCTCCCACACGTCACCTTTCACCTCGCCGCCCCGCGCCCCCCCCCACCCCCACCCCCACCCCCACCTCACACCTCTCAGCCTTTCTGATTTCACCCAGAGCCTGGAAAAAAAAAAAAGCTGGCGTGCGCGTGCGTCCAGGGCAGCTTAGCGCGACAGTGAATTCGGGGTTGGGGCCATGGGAGAAGGGGGCCGCGGTGGTCATGGTGAAAACGCTTGGCAGCCGATGGGAAAAGCGCCTTGTTGTGGAGGCTGAGCGCTGAGGCTCTCCGGGGGCTGTGACGGGCTGAGCCTCATTGCGGTTTGTAACAACAAGCTGTTGGAGTTGGAGAGAAAGTTCCAGACACACCCCCGGCATTTACTCAACGCTTGCGACCCCCCCCCTTTTTTTTTTTTCCCTCATGCCTGAAAAAGTGTATCTGTCTCAGTTAGACATTGAAGCAGGAAGCCCCCACCATGTGTTTTTCTTCAGCCTTTCTCCCATCCTCCCTCCACCTTCCCTCTTTCGGCTTCAGTCGGCTTCTCCCTGGCTCTTCTCCTCCTCCTCACTTAGCGGAGACAGACTGTAGGTAGCGGCGAGAGGTTAAGAAACCAAGGGGGAACACACACATACAGAGACGTCTACATGTGACAAGCCCTTGCCAAACAATGGCTGCGAAAGAGGAGGGGGCAGCGGTAGTTTCTTGGAAGTCTTGATTGGAGCATAAACAGCAGCCCAGGAAGTGCTGAAGTAATACTGAGAGAGAGAGGGAGAGGCAGAGAGGGAGAGAGGGGCAGGGAGGGGGATCAGGGGAAGTGCAGGGAGAGAGCAAAAAGTTTTGGGATAGCAGCAGTGTGTTAGTTTGTGTCATTCTGGCCGTACCCTGCGACAAATACTTCAGGTTTCTTCTCTCGGAACGTACTTTGTCACAGAAAGCCCCAAAGGAAAGGTGAGTAGCTACATCACGCACACACACACGTGATCTCAGGAATCCACAGATGCTCAGTAAAAAAAAAATAAAAGGGAAGACACATGATATGAGGCAAAGACCCTTGCGTTACTTGAGAAGTGGATTGATGTTGCAATTGCAATGTCATTTTGAAATTCCAGGGAGTGTTGGAGCGACTTTCACTGTAGTGTTGTGAGTGCTGTTTTCTGATGCCCCCCCCCCCCCCACCCCCCCAACCCCCCGGCTCTGAAAGCTGCTTGTTTTGCATAGCCGTTCTTGTGGTGCCTTGAACAGCGGCCAGCCATTCAAAAAAAACAAAACAAAACCAAAAAAAAAAAAAAACGGGGAAACGTCTAATGTGTGTGTGGCTGTGTCTAATTAAGCTGCTGGGGGAGAAGAAGAGCGGCGAGGGTCAGACCGTGAGAGGGGGGAACTTGGAAACAGCGCGGTCACTTTCACAAGACTCCACACCAACTGTCCGTAAACAGTAGTGTGTCCCGGATCAGAACGGAACAATTCTTTTGATTCTCACTTGCCTTTTTTTAGATCACAGAGCAGTGTCAGCTGTTTCCTCCAAGTAGCTGCTTGTGGATCAGTTTTTGCCGTAGATTAGATACATATTCCCACCAGGGTGATGCTGCAATCCTCCCCTCAAAGTGAACATCAGTGTCACTTGCAAGTTGCTGTATAGCTCAAACTCTACAGATTAACTAACAAGCTGCCAGTGCTACTTGTCACTACTAAAAAGTGGGATTTTTTTTATTTATTTCTTTTATTTTACAGCCTTAACAAGCGTATTTTCCTGTCTGGATCTCATACCGCTGGAATTGCATGAACTTTTTCCACCGCTGAGTAGATTTGCATCTGGAAAATGCTGATCTGCCCGAGCTCAGTCAAATGGAAAAAAAAAAAAGTCTAATTTCGTAGCTATTCAAATGTAAGTGCGTGATATGAATCTCACTTAACTGTCAAACTTGGTTTAAAGTGTCTGCTTGTATCCCCGTAAAACCATCTAAATCCAGATAAATCTAATAAATATTCAGCGAGAGCAACAACCTGTCAGGAAAAAAAAAAAATACCCACCAATTAGCGTGTGTTTTGTGAGTAGTATTGGTATTTTTTTTTTTTTTACCACTGAGGTATTCAGTGATGGGTGTGATTTGTTGTGTCTCTTTCAGCAATGAGCGTATCATCTTCAGGCCCCCCTGCAGGGGAGGAAGATAAACAAGTTCTCGAGGAGCTCCTCGTCAAAAAGACAAATGAGCTTGCACCCTCGCACCCTTTCCAGAGCCCCCCGAACCTCATACTTCATCGCGGGTTTCGGCACTTTGACAGACTGTCTCTCGCAAGTTTTGTCCGTGCTCTGCTGATGTAGCAAGTTGTCAATTCCTCACAAGACCAGAGGAAACCGTTATTAACTTTTAGGCAGCGCGCTTGGGCTGCCAGTTGAGTTTAGCCAAGCTATTTGTCTAAGTGGTAGCATATGAGACACAGTGATTTTGCCAGGGTTTTTACAGGCAAAGGCTCACAGTAGCTCCTGACCATGTGCCTCCATTTGTCTGATGGTATTAAGAAGTGCTTAGGTTAGGACTTGACTGCTTGATTACCTGGCTTGGCTAGTTGGTTGAACCAGTATCCAGACATAACACATTATATCTGGAGCTCATACCTGGGCCAAATGTGTTAGCAAATCTGGGTCCGTGGAGTTTGATGGCTGCCATGGGACATTGAGTTATGTGAATAAGAAAAAAGAAAAACACACACCTGGGCTGTAGGCATATGGCCGAGCAGCACTGAGGCTGGCAGGGGGTGGGGCAGGAATAGAGGCCCGACCAGGTGTTTCTCTAGCAAGCTGTCTGCACTGTCATCCCTCACTGGGCCCCGAGCCAAGTCACGCCACGTCTCGTTGAGCTTCAAGGTTTGATCAAACCTCATTATGGAGCTCTAATTTCAGCTCCTATTGAAGGTTAAGTCATGGATATGATAAAGCACACCCACGTGATGGAGATCCCCAAAATGTCCTCAAAATGAGACAGAATAGATATTTGATGTATGTTTTCTTTTGACTTTCATTGGGGCTTTCACATGGAATCAAGTAATTTCCATTGTTTAGTCAAGTGTGTGAATTTTGAACATTAGATGTGGCAGGAAGCTAGCTCAGACTAAATGTGTGTTTTATACAAATAGACCGTGATTCAAAGACACTCCAAAGCTAGCTTCTTTGATCACAACCGAGTTAATTACAAGCAAATTCTTCTCAGTTTCTCCTTCTTTGAATAGAGTTTGTATTAAGTGCTTACCCATAGTGTGTTACCTACGGTATATGGTGGTCAGAACGTCCCCAGTTTGGAGAATCCAAGCAATGAACTGGTCCAAGGCAGCAGCAAAACACACCGAACTAACCCTAATCCTAAAATAAGGGCCTCCAAAAAAAATTAAAAAGTCTGGCTCACCCTAAATGGATTTTAAATAGTCTACTGTCAGATGTCCTTTTCTGAGAGGGGAACTCCGCACTCCATTGACAAAAACAGTAATTCTACCTTAGTGAACACGGGAGTTGCTGGTAAATTTTTTTAATTCGGATCACACACCAGCCAATCGAGTCAGTGGTAGACAAGCAACCTGTGTTCTGCTGGTTGAAATGACCGTTTTTCCCAAGAGTCTGGTGGCTTTGAAGTGAGCAATATTATGACTTCAACTGCCCTTTGAAAAATGTTTTCCGTCAACAAGGTAAAGCGGTGATAAGATTTTAACTACAACATACACTCAGACTGATACAGATGCTGGAAGTGGACTGGTGACCGAAGTCCGCTTTGCCGCTCCTGTTACTCCTCTCTGAATGATCTCTTCAATGTCCATATCAAACATCCCTTTCTGGGAGATTTTGTCCACTGCTGGTATCATTTGAACGGTCAAAGACTTTTTTTTTCTATTCTCAATAAGCTGCAAATAACTGATCTCATCCTCCAGGAAGATTTTCTATCATTTCCCCAGCTTTGACCCGAAGCTGTCCTTATAGCCAAAACAACTTGATAGAGGTGGGAATTATAAGAAGATGTAATCATACAGAATCTCTATCACATTAATTGACTTCTGCTGGTGGTGAAGTGACCTCATTGTTGGCCGAATCATTTTGAAAATCCTTTACGTCTGCATCGGAGGGAAGAATGTACAGTGTAGGACACGTTATCTCGCCACTCTTTAAGTTAGCAGGCGATAAATCGTTTTTATTATACACACTGTCCATTGCTCTTGGATGCAAGTGACACGACTTTCCGTGAGCTGCTATATGCAACGCCTTAATGACTCGCACGGAGAAATGTGACAGAGCAGGCGGAGACTTGTTCTTCAGCTAATAATGATCCACTAGTGTCATTCTTCTTCTCAGGTTCTTCTTTTTCCTGCCATATCCCTGTTTATTAGATTTTCATAATAGCTTTAAATGGAACTGAATTATCTTTTAAACCACTGGGAAGCTTGAGAGAGACTCACAGTTAAGCCACAAATAAAAATCTGGAGATGTGACAACAACAAAAAAAAAAAAAAGAAACTCCCAGAGATTTGTGCTAAAATGGGAGAAAGCAGGAGCGCTATGGAAAATATGTTCCCTTTATTGTTGCGCTTTTGGGCAACGGTGGTGGTGTGTGTTAGACCTCAGCATGCGCTGCAGTCATTTCTGCCAGTAAGCTTTGCTGTGACAGGGATTAGAGGAGAAAAAAAAAATCAAGCTAATGGAGAATTTGCCAGGACATAAAATCAGTTTATTACTGCATGTAGGTCTGTGTGCATAGACCATGTTGGATCAAAAGAGTTGGCCTACAATAAGAGAACAACTGTAACATCTGTCGTTGGTGGTAAAGTTTCTTTCTTTTTTAATTCAGGAAATAAATCTCCCTTTTCATATTAATATCCCGCTGTCTTTACAGGAAGCATAAATGCATCTCTCATCTTCCTCTTCTTCCCTCTTGACATTTATAAGCTCCACACACTGAAGTGACTCCACCTGCTCGGTGAAGTCATTTTAGTTTGACCATCTCCTCCTTCTCTGGCAACAATGAGACGGAGGGGAAGCAACAAGCTCAGACAGAGGCCGAAGCAGACGCTGCCACTGACAGTCGCTGCTAACCTCCCCGGCTCTTTATTCCCAGTGTAAACACACACACACCCCCCCCTCCTCCTCCTTCTCCCCCTCCCATCCATCCTCTGCGTTGGCATTTGTTTTGATGGGTTGCCTCCTACAATGCACAGCCAGGGATGTTTTTGTGCGGTGACGGACACGCTTTGTGGAGACACAAGTCGCCTGTTTTTGTTGCTAAAGTTTTGAGGCTCTGAATGAATTAACCCCGAGGCAAAATTGGGAAAGTTAGACAAACTCTGAGTCAAATGCACTGCTGAGTTTTACCTACTAATGCCCGCCAAACTGTATTTGCTCAAATCGTTCTCACCCTTTAAAAGTGTCCAAAGCACTTGAGGTTTTCTGTCCCCATAAAGCCTTAATTAAGAAAAGTCTGAATACAAGTGTTAAATCTGTCTAATCCCAATAAATATGGATGAGACTTCTGTCCTCCGCCCTGTCTGACAACCTGCAGTGTCTTGCCCTCGTCCCTTACGTGTTGGCTTTTTTACGTTTTTCTATCGACCAAAGTGACTGCTCGCTAATGAGTCAATATCATGACATGATTTCATAATTACTCGTGCGCCTGACAAACCCTGTGCACTCTGCACGGCCGAGATTATGAAACTCCGGTCTCTGAAAATATTCTGTAAAGCCTGTGACACACAGGATGTTTTTGTTAAGCTGAGATATTCTAGGAACAGCAGCTAACCGAGCTACGGGAGCTGGAAGTTTTGAGGAAACCTGTCCTCTATCTCTGCATGGTCTGTTTGGAGAGCTCCTTCCTGCTCTCACTGATAAATAGATGAGACCATGTAAATACTGGAAAGACGCCCAGCGGAGCAGTTTTCAAATAAAACCATTTCAGGCCAAATGGGTTGACAGGTACGCTAAGAAGGAGTTGCTATTTTAGCTTTGTGTGGCTACACAAAAGCTCATAATCAGGTACTTCAAGTACTTTCTTTAAGTAGCAGAGGGATTACACAAGTATGACACGTCCTAACTTCAGATTTATATGCAGCTGAGGACAGGTGTTAGATGCAGTAACAGAAATTTCTGTGCAACTTTTAGCTTTTAGCATAGTCCAGGTAAATCTCACAACATCTTCGCCTGCACCTTCTTGCACCGAAAAAATGATGCCTCATTCCTTCTTCCAGCATTATTCTAGTATTGTAATGTTTTAGCAATCACCGCAGTGGGGAACATATATCCAGTGAGAGACCCAAATGTTTGTAGTGATTCCCCTGACTTTTTGTCCAGGAACGTTGACATTAGTAGTCCTAAACTGGGCTTGCAGTACTTGAGTTTCTCTGCAGTGATCACCAGATTCTCACAAAAAGTGGAATTCTTGAAACACAAAAAAGAGCAAAATCAATCTCTCTTCAATTCAGTGTTTTCCAACTTACGCAACCCGAGTCCCTCAGCTACAACTCTCTCACATTCTTACTGAAGATGTACAGTGCATTTCTATAAAAGTCTGAAACATTTCTCCGCGAATGTTCAAACTTCACTCAAGCAGGAATAAATAGTGCCTTTGTTGAGGATTGCTCTGAGTTATGACTTTGGTGCGCGCAGTAATATTGACGACGAATTGTTGGAATTGTTTGCCTTCAAAGGGAACTCCTGAGCCTGTGGTTACAATATGGGAAATCGTGTCCATAAAATGCTTTCCGTTCATGCGGTAACATCAGCTGCAAGTTGTGACAACACAGCTGCTAGGCAACTGTTGCTGTCTGGAAGCCCCCTGAAGAGGCACGGCCGGATGACTTAGCGTAGGAAATGCAAAGGCATAAGGAAACTGTAAGGCTCGTGGGAAAGTCAGCTTTTTGTTCAGACAAAAAAAAAAAAAAATACAAAGAAAACTAAATTGCGAAATTAGCATCCACCTCCATTTCAGGAAATGCACGCAAACGTGTCGCAACTCGCTGCCCGAAACAAAAAAATCTCCTGAACATGGAACTCGCAGCCCCATTTGAAGGCGTTTGAAAAAGCAGCACTAATGTTCATCCTAAACGCGGAACAGCCAGGGTAGTTTGCATCAGCAGCCAGTATTTGTTTATGTTTTAATAAGATTAAATGTGGTCTTTTTCCCTGGACAAGCATCTAGAATATTCAACCCCACATCCTGTATAGTTTTTTTTTTTCTTTTAAAATAAGAATATTTTCAGTTACCTCCAGATTTCCTGGCTCAGATTGGTCCAGTGAGCTGCTTCACCCCAGGCTCTCCTCAGTGTAATGAAAGCCATCTTGTAAAACCTGACATTTTCATTGTTTGAGTATTTTACCTTTGCGATTCATCCCAATGTCCTTCTAGGGTAATGCCAGTGCCTGCAAAAGCAAATGTGGGAAATATTTTACTAACATTTTAGCTGAAAATTGCGGTAGGCATTGCAGATTTTTCCATTTTAGCTTTCCCAGCAGCCAGAGGGCTCATATTTGAGTTTTAAAGAGTATAGATAATATCTATATTATGGGCAGTCACAAGGTTTACCAGTCTGTCATTACGTTTGCCTTAACATCTATGAGGGAAAAATGGTTAGCAATTGGTTTTCTTGGATTTTCCATTCCCCCAAGATCCCACTCTGCTTTTACCTAAAATCCAAGGCCACAGAACATTCCACGAGGCATTTCCATTCGTTTTTATAATGGCAGGAAGAGGGGAAACAGCCCCTTGACTCACATGTTCACCTACACACCAACGCTGCACAGTTCCGTCCCTTGTGCCCTTTATCACCTTTTCTTAGCACTTTGTTTCGAAGTTTCCTTCCCGTCAGGTTTTCCTTTCACAAGAGTGTGTATCCTTCCCGGCAGCGGCACAACAATGCCCCGCTTCATTTCAGCTCTCCAAGATCTGAGACCTCTGGAGCCAATGGGCTGCTAGGCACATGCTAAAGCCATTAGGTAGTGGATGACGGTGGTTAGCCACAGAGGCATCACAAAATAACCATCTCACTACGTACATAATGAAGCCAGAGGGAAGGAATGGGGTACTGTCTTGGCTATCTGGATGTCGGTACGCATGCATGTGTCTAGAAATGTGGAGAAGGGAAGAGTGTGCCTGACGTTCCTTGTTCACATGTTAAAATATCAATTTCTATTACCCTGGTACACTTTCTGAGAACTTAACCAAAACCGCCCTACGTCTCAATCTGTCAGATGCCAGCCATGGTTGAAGAGGGATTTTATTATTAGACATATCCCATTTGGTCTCTCATAGCTCAGCTCAGACAGTTTGATGGAGGACTCTGTGGAGCTGACTGAGATGACTTAATTACAGCCCCTATCTCGATTTGAATTTACTGGCAGCGCATCCATTATGCATGCCTTACTTGGTATCAGTGGACCTCAGTTAGAGCAAACCAATAATTGTGACAGAAGTGTGAAGTTCAGCTCCTCTGCAGACGCTGACATACAGCAGTGCTTTTCTGTGCATTGATGGAAAAGCAGGGTTGCAGCTGAGGATTTGCTCTAATTGTTGATTAATCTATGGATTCTTTAACAGTCATAACTGAGTGGACTGTGATGAACAGTGATTGATTTTTCACCACTTGGGGGCAGCACAACAAGGTAAAAAAAACAACAAAAAAAACAAAACGGTGCCTCAGAGAAATGTTTAGCTGTTAATGCTCCACTATGTTCTCCCAGATTGTTTGTTGCAGTGCTGTGTGAGTGGTAAACAGTGGAGCCGTCATTAGTGAAAACAGCTGCCTGTTGCTAGTGAAGTCGAAGACCACAAACCTGAAACATTAGGACCCAAATTCACGTGTTCGTTCTATAAATCCATGCAGTTACATGCAGTATTTCTGATGACATAGAATAGAAGCAGAGTACACTGTTCTGCTGTTATCATGTTGTTGTGAACCGAAGACGTATCTGTGTCACCCGGGAAGAACTCCCAATAGATTCTCTTTGGGCTATTAACAAATACAGTTTCAATGGAGCAGCTGACAGCTGCATACTTCACATTTGATGATGGCACTTAGTTTGAGTGATGCTTCCCTGATTTCCAGCTTCAAGCTCTGACCAGAATCTGTCAAGACAATCGAAAGACTCCAAACAGCCTCCTTTAAAGAGTCTTTGCTGCATTGCAGTCGGTGGTCTATGGGTCTGCAGCATGTACAGTATCGTTTCCACGGGGGTTATGAGTTACACAGTGTGCCCCAGTAAGCTGGATTCTGTGCCGCTTTGATCAGTATATAGAGTCCCTTCACTAATCCGCTTGAGCTGTGGATGTTTGCCCAGGATGCATGCGTGCAGAAACACACTAACACACACACACACACACTCACTCACACACACTCTTGCAAATTGTGATTAAAAAACAGATGTGAAGGCCTCGCCAAAAAGAGGAAATGGTCGGAATAAATCAGAGGGGGCCGAACATTTGCCTGTGCTTACGTGCCACTTTTAGGGACTTAGAAGGTTTATCTGTTGTGAGAGTCGCCTCATTATACCGCGTCTTTCTTTGAATAAACGCTATGTGCATAGCTGATATAACTAGAATTTAATGACGTAATCCCTGATGCGTTTTTATTAACACCCAATAAGGGGAATAGCGGGCACGATCTCTGATCCATATTTTAATTACAGCTGCAGGACACACGCAGGATTAGGAAATGTAAATGTTTCCTAGCAGCCATTTAAGAGCCCTTAATGGCTCAGAGCTTAACTGTAAATCTTTGTGTCCTGCATTCGAGTGCTAATAAACAGTCGGGAAGCGGTTTTATCTGGATGCAGCTGATGAGCTGAAATGACAGGGTTGGAAAAGAGGAACGAGAAAGACGAAATGGGAGGAGAAAGGAGAGTTAGCCTGGGGAATATGAAAGGGGTGCTACTTGAGCGTTAGCCGGCCCTCCCTGCATTACATCACTGAGATGCTTCAGCACTGATGACATCGTCAGGCTGAGACGGTGGGTCGGCCCTGGGGATGATGTCATTAATAACCAATCAGAGGACTCGGGGGGCCGGTGGGATCGAGCCAGCTCCTCAGGCTGAAATTGTAAGATAGCTGAAAATGTCTTTTCCTCTCCTCAAGTCACGGAGCCTTTGTGTCTTGTGCGCTTTTCCTGAGGTTATTTTGAGGCTAATGTCTATCAGACACTGCGTCTGCCACTGAACAAAGTGTAACTGTGTCACACAAATATAGCTGTAAAGGAATTAGTATTTCAGTGACTTAATAACACATGAAGGAGCCGCTTTGTTCCTGTCCACATGAGGGGAAAAATGCCTGCTAGACTGTTTTTGGTATACAGTGTTAAGTATCCGTTTCAGGGGCACTGGGCTTGTCCTGAAGAGCTAAAGTAAATGAGAGGCATTTTTTCAGCACTTTGCAAAACTAAAATATAGCAATGTACACGTGTAAAAAAATGGGCTGTGACCTTTGCGGGAGAAATCATCTTGATGCAACGTGGAGAAGTTTGTCACAGAAATACTCAGCGAAGCATGCACGGGAAGTCCATGTGACAGGTCACATCTAAACCTACAATGACTGATGCTTGGACTCTACGGACAGTGCAATACGCTTTACACACAACACTGACAAAACATTAATAAATAACTTAGGAGCCGGTTATGTAGAGCCACATCAGGACTCGTTTAGGGCTCAGTTGAACAACGTGATTTCCTGAGGGAAATATTTGTCTCTTTGGTTGCTAAATTCTCCGCTGTGTCCACCAACCAGCTGCTAAATTTGCCTGCTGCCGCCGTGAAGGGAGCATTTACTCTGTTTATCTAAGCTTTCTTTGCTGGAAACAGCTGCATCTGGAAACAACATCATGGGAGCAGTAAGATCCCAAAACAGTAAAAAATATCTGCACGTAAAACAAAAACAGTTGGCTGAAAGTCTCTAAAACGCCCATTAGAGCTTATACATTATATCTAGACAATTCATCCATTATTAATCTATTTAAAAAAGTTCTGCATCCTGCATGCAACTTTTAAAACTTCATAGTATGCTGTTAGATTAGCATGCTGCGCTACACATCTGAGGTAATTTAATAGAGAGTGGAATTAGGTTTAAAATTAGAACTCCTGACCACTGTTGACAAAAATGGGTTAGAGCACTAAGAGGGATTGTGATGCGACGTAACTGTTCCATATAGGTAAAGTGGTCACATTGTGCCCGCTGAGAAGCTGCTCTCCCTCTCCATGTTCCCATGACCCGGTCCCTGCCTGTGCAACATGGCTCCATTGTGGTAAAAAACTATTAAACTTCGCAGGCACTCACTTTTTTTTTTCTCCTCCTTTGCCATGGGAAAGCTGCAACATTTCCGCTGCTGAAAAGCCGCCACAATAAAGCTCGTGTTGTTTCTGCTCTTACTTCCCCTCGAAGTCGGTCACCTGCGCTCTTGTGATCCCATCAAGAAATCTCCTGTTTCAGTCCATGATAATATTTACATTACAGTTCTTTTCTTTGTTTAAAGCGAGCACAGACTATTAAGGTGAAAGAATGCACTTAGCTTACACCGTTTACGGTTTACGCACGCTTTATGCAACACGGCGTTTTCTACTTACCTCTGAATAGGTTTGTTCAAGGCGCTCCGCTTTCACAACCTGTCCAGCCTCAGCCCAGTCTGCTCCGCAGAGCTGTTAGCCTGGAGCCGGTCCACCCCGCTGAATGATGCACATATACATCAGTGCGGGAACGCTCGTCCATGGACACACAACACATGGACAGCACACAGCAGGTTGCACAGATAAAGGCCAGGACAGAGGCTCTAGTGTTCTAAGGATCTGAGAGTGGCTCCCCCTCTATGGGGCCTTTTTTCATATCCCACCACCACCTGCATCCTTTATCAGCTCCAGCAGCACTCACCTCTCTAAAGCAGGACCTTATGTTCTTCATCAGTTATCCTAACCACACAGATGTATGTGCTTAGTTTTGTCTACTTGGAAAATATGAAGTAACCTAAGCAGTTATTTAAAAAAAAAAGTCTGCCTGCAGATTTTCTCCTAATATATTTTATGTATTCTTGAGTGATTGGTGAGCAATAGCTTTTAAGTTAATAGCGGTTGCATTGTCTTAGCGTGCAGAGAAAAAGGGGAGGGTAGGAGATGCGCAGTGCACAGGGGAAAGTGATTGACTTGCTGGCAAAGTCCAAGCCCTAAGCTGCTTATCGCTATGAAAAGAGTCAATTGCAGCGCAAACACTTTTTAATAAACTTGAGGGAAAGCCGGCATATTAAAAGACATGTAAATGTGCAGCAGGAATACACAGTTAACTCACTGCAGCAAGAAGGTCTTAATTTGCTTTGGACTTTTGTTGTGATATTCTAAGCGCGTCTTCATCCGTCTTAAAATCTGTCCGTGCCAATCTAATTATCAGAAGAGCAGATGCTTTCCCCCAGTGTTTTAAACCCAATTGTTTAAAGTAATCTAGTAGCTTCTGCTTGTATGTGTTTGTTCTCCTGTGGCTCTGCGTGCTTTTTTTTTTTTCCCCCACTGAAGGCACATTTCTGCCGCGTGCTCTTGTTTTGAATTTGTTGACACAGAAGGCAGATAAGAGATAGCTTATCAAGTGGCACAGAGTCGAGAGAGTGGCCTGAGAATTTGACTTCGGTTCCTGATGCCGCACTCATGAAACGTTCTATAGGCTGACGGACTTTGTGCGTTTCTCTGCGGGCAGGTCTGATGTGCACTGAAATTATCATTGCATGGCATGAGTCCAACAAAGACATGTCTCATGGTAAAGTATTCTGATGCGGTCCTACGTAGATAACAGGTCAAAAAAGATAGAAAGCCGTGAATGCTAAGTATAAAACAGCCCTGGAAGAAGTTTGTGCAGAGGTTTTAATTCAGTTTCTATATTTTCTTGTTTAATTTCATTACGTGTATTATTTCATTTTTTAATTTGATATTTTTGGCCCGTGGAGGCCACTAAAATTGAACTCAGTTATCGAGTCTGCACTATGTTTCAAGTGACACCCAAGCCTAGTCACACTTGGTAGGGTGTTAAACAGATGAGTCACTCACGCTGGGGATGTGTTGTGATTAAATTAACTGCAATGAAATATTTTCTAGCCCAGCGCACTCTTATCTCTCATCTCGGGAGGGAATTCAAGGCAGGATCTTCTCCGGGGATTATGGTGCACGGGAGGTTGCAGCCGTCAAACC
The DNA here is from genome assembly GCF_022458985.1 of Mugil cephalus. Classification (NCBI taxonomy): domain Eukaryota; kingdom Metazoa; phylum Chordata; class Actinopteri; order Mugiliformes; family Mugilidae; genus Mugil; species Mugil cephalus. The sequence goes on along the minus strand of NC_061787.1, from coordinate 8,256,858 downwards.
AGCGATATATTCAATGAAAAAGTTCTCTCAGGCATGGGAGAGGAGGCAGCAAATTCCTCCCCTCCGGCTCCTGGGTAGATGCCCTCCTCCCGGTTGCAGCAGTTCTCAGCATCTCTCCATCACTCCCCCTCAGGAAGCCACCGGCCCCGCTGTTGGCCCAGACACTGTTGTCACGGGAAACTGGCAGACATCTGAGCCGATGGCTAGGTTGACTTACACCTACTATGGCCGTGGCTTAATGAAGTGTACACACTGCTGGGGTTTCACATGTGCACACACACACACACACACACACACACACACACACTCATAACTGCACACACAGGCGCACTAACAAACACACCAGTTCATTAAGAAGCACTTAGTGTCTTAGTTTATAAATGACAAAGGAAATACTGTAGACATTATTTCCTTGAGTGGCTGATAAGTCACACAAACAAGTTATCTTTTTATTTTCTTCTATCGCACCCGCGCACACACACACTCGAGCTTTAATTTCCTCCTGATCGTTGCACAACACGCCTGGAGCATGCTCAACAGCACCCCCTGGTGCGATGAGAAGGCAGGACATCTCAAAAGTAGCAACAGCACGCTTGGTTTGTTGCCTCGGATTGATCATGTGCTGGTTGTGCGTCAGGAAAGGGTAGCAGGCAGACATGCTGATGAATGGAGCCGGCCAATAAACAAAGCTGTTTGTTTTAGTTGTTCTCTGGTTGCCTTTAACAAGCCTGCTCTGCCAGTGTTCATCCCGTGCATCCCCTCCCCTTGTTTGCTTTGTTATCCGAAGAGAGAAAGTCGGAGAACAAAATGAGGGATTCTGTTTGACTGCTCAGCTTATTAGATAGTTAAACTTTATTGAATTTGTAGTCCATTCAGTAGAAGGAGGGGTTAAACCTCAGTTAAAGATCTACAAGTCTCTCTCACTGAGGATAAGCTATTCCACTCGCGAGTAATAGGCGTTGAGATCAATTTGCCATGCTCCACTGAGTGCAGCTACAAGCTGACTGAATGTGCTGTGCATCTCCTGATATTTGATAAATACGTCTTTAACCATTATTTTCGCAATCTTAACTTGCTTCTACACCGTTCCGTAACTGTTTCGATATCACGTCCACTCGCCACAGCGCTCAGCGCAGACACCCACATACACACACCAGACCACATGTCAGTAACTCATATCTTTTGGCGAGCTGCCTGTCAGGTTGGCAGCCCCGTCTGTTTACATGGCTTCGGCAGAGCAGAGAGTCTGCAGAGGCCAGTATATCTGACTGCACACACACACACACATACACACGTAGAAAACACACGTACGTATGTGTACGTATGCGCACACAAACACACAAATATCTTAATTGAAAAGTGAACTGCAATCAGCGTGTGAGCCGCAGAGCTTCTGGAGTCTGGAAGTTTGAGCTGAGACAGATGTTGCGGTGGTCTCAGCAAACAGGGTGGGGACCAGTGGTCGTCACCAGCGGCACGGTCGCTGGGAGACGCCTCATTAGGTGAGAGATGGGGTGAGAATAAGTAGTGAGGAAAAAAATGTTAAGGTACACGAATAAAACTCGCTGAGGAGTTGCAGTCTTCAGGAGAGTAATGTAAAATCCCGGCGGCTCGTCGCTAATGAGAATCCATTTGTCAACTTCAAATGTGCAAATTCATATGTGGCGCCTGTTTGACTCGCGTTGCAGCGGACGGTTGTGTACTTAAGTGCCAGCATAGATAGAGAAGAGAGATTTGGGACTGGCTGTTTTGTTAATTCTTGCGTGGGGCGTGATGGTGGCAAAGTCCCGAATGATCAGGTGCAGCTATGGGTGAATGTTCTCACTGCACAAACAGGCGCCGTAGACCTCCACCCTGAATCAACAGGTTTTATAAACATAGACACAAGATGCAAGAACCCAGACTGGTAAAGGAGACATTTCTAAATTATCTGACAACATATTGAATTCATTAAGTCCAACACTGTTCTTCAGACAGCATACAGTTAAAGAAAGATAAAAAGAGGCTTTTGTTCTCTCTATATATTATGACATCCTGACCTGAAATGGATATAATCAACCTGTCAAATCTAAACAAAGCCCCTCTCATCACCAGGCTATTGGGGAGAAGACCTTAGGGGTAAAAGGTCACCTTATGCACAAAGGCCTCTCTGATTGGTGGATTTTATTAGTGGACAATTTCCTTTGTCTGTAAGCTTTAGGCTATACTAAAACTGAAATTCCTTTTACTTGTATTGTGTGCACACATGTCAGATTTGTACTTGGAGAGGGTGAAACAGATACTCAGATCAGAACAGAGATATTTTCTTGTATGAAGGTCTATGTTGGTGTGAAAAATGTGGCCGGGCTGCATTGCGACGGCGCTTAAAAGTTGTGTCGCTTACTTCCATGGAAACAGCTTAGACAATCAGATCAGATATTAGACTTTCAGATCAGCAATCGGATAGATTGCAGTGTAGAAAGCAGCGTCTTTTTTTCTGCAAGGTTAGGGCAGGTCGAGTCCAACACACGCCCTCAGTAGAACCTCAATCAGAGAGCGAAATCAGACTGAGATCTCATGCTCAGTCTGATTTCAGAACGAAAGATTGTTTCACCATTAAGATTATCTTCTTATATTTAAGACTTACCAATTTTAGTTCAGCAGGGCGATACTGGGAATTTTGGTATCGATCCAGGCTCGTATTATCGATACAGATACTTTTTACTTGAAATGTCATGATCATTGAAAAACTTCGTAACTTTGCCTTTAGCTAGTTGATTATGATTGTGATAAAACACAGGACAAATATTTTAGTCAAATAAACCTGTTTCTATTAACAAATTACAATATAAAACAATTTAACAGTATAAAATTAAATAATACTCATCTAATTTTAGAACAAAGTCATTAGTGCAAAATAAGAACAGGGAACAATGTAACAAATATATAAATGTAATAATGTAAACAACAAAAAATTGCTCAAGGAGGGAAACTTTGGCTTATTAATTTTCCACAGAAGAAGTCAATCTGAATCCTGTGTAATTGTCTTCTCTTCCGAGTGAAAATGGTTCATCCTCTTGGGATCGATGTTGAGATATTTCACCAAATTAGTGAAACGTTTGACCAGATAGTGGCCAGTTGTACTCAACCAAGACGGTGCTGGTAGCTGAAAATTGGTCATTCCTCTGGTAGAATGAAGATCTAAACAAGTGAATTAATGCCAAGTGACAGAAGAAACTGGGATATTTTGCCAAGTTACTCAAACAGTTGACCTTCCAGTGGCTAGTTGATGACTTAAAGTCACTTGGAATCATCGTCTTGTGATAGTAAATGTCCAACATTGTGTATTAGTTTACATAGTTCGAGAGATATATCACTCAGGACCATTGTGGTGGACCAGCTGACCAATAGATGGAGCAATGCTGTCGTCCCTCACCTGTAGCATTGTTTAAAATCACAAACTGGGTCATAATCACGTCACTTCACAGGCAGCGTGCCTGGTCTAAATGACTTGTTGAAATTGATATTATTGTAGCATTAGAAGCTGGATTTCTTCTCATCACATTTAAATTAAATCTTTTGTGTACGTCTGGCTCAGTTCCACGTGAATGGAGCTGATCTTCCAACTCTGATAACTTGTACACAATAAAAAATACTGTCAGATGCTCAACAGTGGACTGTATCACTATTCATTGCTTCAGGGTATCGCTCTGTGAGCCCTGCTTTTATTGCACACAACAGGGCTTTGTATCTAACTGCATAGTTATGAGACAGTAATAGTAGGGGAGAGTGGGAGTGTGCACGGGGATGCATTCCTCCATAAATAAGTGGCAGCCAGAAAGTAACCGTTAACAGCAGGAAGTCTTGTAAGACCTGGCGTTCATGGGCAAGCGCATCATGCCGTCTCTCAACTGAGAGCACTGTCATTTACTACAACACTGTCAGCTGTGAAAGGGGGAACGACATTCTTGAGTCACTGGACCAAGACACAATTCATGCACGCGCGGGTCCCTCGCGGAAAGAAGGAGTTCATTTTTCTGGCCTGGAACTCTGACAGTAAAAAAGCGCTGCGAGCCAGGTTGTTCGGACCACGGGAAGTAATTGTCGGGTTGGAGGAGCTAATTATGCGTTTGGCTTAGCAAAGATTGACCCGTTGGTTGGTTAGTTGGTTGGTTGGGATGAACCATGTGTCACTGTCAGGAGCAAGGAATTTTACACAATAAATACTGACACCTCGGCCATATCTAAGTTTGCAAAGGAGTTCTTACTTCTTCTGAAATCAGCATCATTTGAAATGTGAAGGTATATTTTCTGCCATTTTCGGAGTCAACCTTGGATTGCATAGTCTTTGATTGCATATTAAGGCTCAAGCAAAAGCAGCAAATGTTTTGTTTTGTTGATTTTGAATGTCTTAACCACCACCACTTTTTCTGCACAAGGGCAATAAATTGGGTAATTTGGATTAATATTGTTTTTTAACTCAATTTGTCCCATGAATTACCGCTGTCATCTGATTTAAAATTTCTCAGGGAACGATGTTGAATATTGCAATATATGGCATAATATCATAATATCGCAATAATGTATCGTATCGTGACTCAAGTATCGCGATACGTATCGTATCGTGACGTCCTTGCCAATACCCACCCCCACAGTGTCAAATAGTTCACAAGATTAGTGTTGATGATATTAAAAGTGCATAGTCCAGAAACTATTAGGACGGTGGAGGCGGGAGAAGCGGGATAGGGGAACGAGAACTAAGTTCTTGGACAGCTGAGAGATAAGTGCAGTGCTTGTAGTGCAGCACTGCAGAGCCCCGTGAAGATATGATGAATAGGATGAGTATTATCCTCGATAATTCTGTGGCAGCAAAATAATAATTCACCAACATTTCCAATACTAATTTTGTGGACTCAAAAGAATGAACGTACCAGGATGTTCAATACCAGCACAGTATAAAGTTGACTCAGTTTGGAAGCAGGGCTGAAATGATCCCCGTCCATTAGCCTCCTAACTCTGCCTATCGTCCCCAAGCAGCTGAGCAAGTGAGTAGGTGAAAGCAGACAGAAAGTGGGTGGAAGCAGACTTGTCCCCATATGTTAGACATTATACGTCAGCTGCTGCATTGTGTTTGTTCATGCGCTCACCCCACCAGTTTCAATTACACAGCCCACAAAGTAGGCCATTGATCCCCTCACGTTTTCCAGTTAAGGTACGTCAATTTGTGCCTTCTTCTTGCGCATTTAGATCGTCTCACTTTCACCAGCAGCTGCAAAGAAATGAACCCGTGAATGGACGCGGCCCTTCCCCCTCCTTTAAATTCACACACACATACACACACATATAAGCCGGTGAGAGTGTTTGCGGACCTCCAGGCAACAAACCCGGACAGTGTTGCTTCTCATAAAGCTCCAGAGCAGGAGCCGGCACGAGACTCACCGTGTCTCCTGTGTGCGTCTTAATTGGAAACAACACTGCCCGCAGGACTGACGCTTGTCTCATTCTTTCTTGTTGATCAGATAACTCAATCACATATTAGCTGGCTGCCATGTGCTGAGAGCAGTTTGGATTTGGCTCAGAAGTAGGCCATGACACATTTGGATGCATGCTAGGAGCCAGAGGAGCTCTCGGCAGGGACAGGGAGTTAGACAAGAGACAGCTTGCAGGTAAAACCTTGAGAAAAAGCAGACCATGTGTGTGTGTTTATGTGTTTGACACCTGTTAGTCTCAGAAACCAGTTTTAAGAGAAGCTTTCTGCCAGTGAAGGGCTCTATATGCTCTCTCAGACACATTTACATTCAGGCTATCATCACTCAATGGCAGCGGCAGGGCTTTTAGCCTGAGGGCGAGGGCCGAGTCGCTCCATGTCCTGGAATGCAGTTGACTTTCTAAATCCCCACCAGTCTATCCTGGGGCAGCGGGGCAGGGCCTATCTCAAGCCCCCTTTTCCACGTGAGCCACGTCTGGAATCCAAGCGAGCCGCTTCTCCCGGCCTCACTTATTCACCGGCGCTCTTCGTGTTGTTCCCTAAGTGCGATGGAAGAAGAAATTGCAGATGAAGACAAAGATTGCTCACTCGGGGAAGGTAATGGGCTTTCTGACACGCCACAGGCAAATGAATATACATCCTTCAGAGGTTTGTGTGTGTTCTGTCTGCTGAGTGTAATTTGGTTAGCAGTGGGGAAACTGTGTTCAGGAGTTAAAAATAGGATTGGAAGTACATGAGACGTGCTGCGGCTCTGCACTTGAGCACGGTGGGGGCTTGGTGAGGGGGCATGATCATGACGCACCACCACTTGGTATTTCTCAAAAATAATGCTCTGTTTTTTTATATTTACTGATCAAAGCGGTTTTGTAGCAACAAAACAAAACGGGAAAGTAGTGGACGGGTTGAGAAGGCGGGTAGACGCTCAGCTGATGCAGATACTAAGCAGGTGTTTTTCCACAAGTTGCAAGTTGCTGCAGTAGTTTAATCTGTGAATTTACCTTTGCTTCAGTTATAACGTCTTTCAGGGGAAAACAGGAAATTCCTTTTTCATCCGTGGCCCAAAACATGCTCTCAGCCTTTAAAAAAAAGGAAAGAGAAGCCGTATTAAACCACCCACGAAATAACTGCGAGTCAAAATTTCCTCCTTCATCCTGTTGCAGAGCTGAACTCTGTGAGAGAACCTTTATTTTTCACCATCACCCTCTGAAAGGTGCACATTATGGCTCGGGCTACCTGTCTCCAAAACAAGACGGCACATCAGCTCATTTTCTTGCTTTTTTTCCTCCCTCTGTTTTCACACTCCAGCCGCCTCTTCTCTTCTCTTCTCTTCTCTTCTCTTCTCTTCTCTTCTCTTCTCTTCTCTTCTCTTCTCTTCTCTTCTCTTCTCTTCTCTTCTCTTCTCTCGTAACGTTCACACCGATGGATTTACTATTTTGGTTTGGGGCTATGATTGATTTAAGACAAGATTGCAGGGCTACAAAGATGTTTATGCGCCCAAGGAGCTGTGCTCACTTCATCTCTCCATTCTGCCACATAACAAATATCTGCCTTGCATCATTGTTTGTCATTTTCACATGGTGGTAAAATAGAGAGCATTTCCTGATGGCAGAATTAAGCTCGCTTCCGATGGGAAACCTGCCCATTGACGGGCTACATTTGCTATATTGCTGTGATTGCTGTGGGAGGACTAGACATCCACAGTCACTCTTTTCTATTTAAAACATTTCCTCAATTAAACTTATTGCATCTGCGAGTTTTTTCTCCATCTCCGTATCTTACAAGCCATACGAACAGATGCTTTGATATCATCTCCAAGTTTCTTCATTTGTACCTCATCTCGTTAAAGTATATCCCTGGCATTTTTTTTTTGTTTTTTTTTTGTTTAATGGTAAGAAGCCTGAACAGCTGTTTCAGCTGAGTGTTTTTATCACCAGCATTGTGCTTGTTACGTAACACTAAAGAGTTATTGCATGACTGTGCAATGAACTGGACCAATTGTGCATCCGGAAGCTTTTGTGTTTTGCGTCTTCTGAATATGGATGAAGTCATATTTTCTACGCACGAAGCACGTTTCAGTAAGAGAAGTGCAACAACAAGGCGAGCTTTAGATGGTTCATTGGCCCTGACGTGCACTCTACACGACCTATGGAGGAAAAACATACACGCACACGGTTCTTGTTGATGTGAAAACAGCAGAGCACATTTGTTTTGACCGCTCCGTGTCCCCTCTTTTCCCCCAGAACAAACCAAGAGCAGCCTGAAGGTAACCTCCCCAGAGGACGCCGAGCACATACACCGCAGACAGGCCTCCCCAAATGGGACGCCCCCTTCAAGAGGGGACGCCAAAGGCAGCCGCACTGTCCCCCGAAGGCACACGTTAGGGGGAGCCCGGGGCTCCCGAGAGATCCTGGCAATGCAGCCGTCAGATATGGACAAGAAGAGGGAGGCCTTCCTGGAGCACCTGAAGCAGAAATACCCTCATCACGCCTCGGCCATCATGGGCCACCAGGAACGGCTGCGGGAGCAGGTCAGTGGGTTGATGGAAGCCAGGGAGTTTAATGTTTCTACTTTGGAACACTGTTGTAAACAAACATGCAATTTTAGTTTTTTTTTTTGTATGTATATTAATCAAACAACAACAAATCAAACAAGTGAAATGTGAAATTGGTTGTGATAACTGTGCAGAGAACTATCAACTCTGTTAACATCGTGGTGTCTTTTAAGACTTGAGAAGATTAGGGTTTGTCTTATTTCCTATGAAACGTACAGGAAGGAATCTGGTGGCAAACAAAACTAAGCTAAAAGAAGAGTAAATACTCGTCTATAGAGGGGTTTCAGTCGCCATGTTGGAGGCACTTGGCAAAGTAAACAAAACCCACGGACTGAAGAAGATTGTGGAAAGTGGTGAATTATGTTTTTGGCTGTACCAACATTATAATATAGTTCATATCAAGCTCAGGTGATCTTTTCTGACCTGTCATTCCAGCAGATGGCACTTGACCCAGATCCTTTTGATAAAAGTCGGACGTTTTACCTGGAATAAAATAAGATTTTAGCTCTACATTTTAAGAACGATGTTTCTGCTGTAGCAGGCTATTAAATGTGATCAGAGTCAGATATAAGTCAGTAGTTGTCAAATAGAAGTTGCTGCTACCAACGTTTCAATTTCCTGACAAGAAATGGGCAGAAATACAGATGTTGTCCAGACTGTTGCCTCGTAGATCTTGGTTTAGCCTCTTTTAGTCTGATTTTGGCATTGTTTTCTCTGATTTGTAACAACTTTTGGCAGTATATAAAATTCCAAATGTTTTTCTGAGTCAAAAACACAGCAAATATTCACCGTTTTCCACCATCTACTTCAGTCCGTGCACTTTGTTTACCTCGCCGAGTGCCTCCAACATGGCGACTTCCGGAGTGATGACGTGCCGTGAAAACCCTCTATAATACTTCACAGGAACAAGATTATTCTCACTTTCACTGCGTCCACTGGATGTTGTAAAAATCTTCTGACCTCTATGTGGCCCAACAATCTGTTTATGTAGATTTAGTGTCAACGTAACATCTTCTAAGTGTGATCTTACCATGAGGCTGCAGTTGAGTTGAAATCATTTGTATCCAGCATCTGGCAATCCACGCTAGCTACAAACACTAATTAACGTGGAAACTGTGAAGAAAGTAGACTGCAGTGCAGCTTCGAAACTGCGCCGTCTCTCTTTTTGCTGCAGGTTAAATGTGAAGTGTATCCTATAAATCTGCCTGTCAGGTTTCCCTCCCACAGCTGCTGTGAAACAGCGAGGTGTCCTTTTTTTTTATGACACAGTTGAAAACATGAAAACCACAAACAGTTTGAAGCGCACTCCCGTTTTGATCACTGCAATTTGTCTTACTTGCACAGTAGCTTCATACTGGTTTGTATATTCTAGACAACCGTATGATGTATATACTGTATATATATACTGTATATAAACAGAGAACAAGTTTTCCAGTTGTTGTTGGGAGTTATTAGAGGTTGAAACCCCCCTTTTTTGGCTTTCTGAAGTCAATGAGGACGGCATCGCAGAGGGAGTCTCGAGGTGGACATTTGGCTCACCTGGCCATTGTCTGCGTGTTTGCTCTGGGTCAGAGGACACAAAAGCGAAGAGCAAGCTGGCTTTGTAGCCAAAACAATTGAGGTAATGGTGAGACTGGCACCGAGCCACGGGGGAGCTCCAGGCAGTGGTACAAGGCATTGTCCGAGAGGGATTGTGTGTGCTGTTTTCAGACGAGCCCACACAGCCTTGCCTGCATGCAAAGCAAACCCTTTTCACGAGGCGCTGTTTAAATCCACTCATTACCTCTGTAGATTTGCATAGGTAATATCAGTCAGCAGGGATGCTGGTGTTTTGTTGAGCAACAGGTTTGTGTGTTTTTTTGTTTCTTATTTTGTTATAGCCACTGACTCAACCACTGATTCTGTTTATGTAGAGTCTCTGATCTGTATTTATAGAAACTTGGTGTTTTCAAGCGCGAAGGAAACTATAGAGAGGAGACTTTGGTGTGAAATATAGGCAGTCAGACAGGTAAGTTCAGATCAGCGCTGGGGTGGAGTCAGAGTTGCCATAGTGACTCATGATGTCACTGCTGGAGGGGCTCAGTTTACTTGTAGGTGCCTGTAAGAGAGAGCGGGCTCCCTGTGAGAGAGCTGTGTGTGAGCGCAGGAGCGCAGCTCTGCAGGAAAAAGAAAAAAAAAACGGCAATGGACCTGAGGATTGTTTGGAGACATGGCTCTCTGTACGTGAGGCTCGCAGAGGAATAAAAATAAACTTTTTACGCAGACAGGAATAAACTTGTCACATCGGCGGCGTCAGTCCTCTCAGAGGGAACGCAGGTAAGCTATACCGGGAAATTATTTCAGGCAGCCAGTGCATGCTGCTCACACACACTGAAAATCATTGTGTATCTATTGTAAGTAGCACATCGTCATGTACGGATCGTTTTGCGCTTTGGAGCGAAGTGGGAGAAAAAAAAAAAAAAAAAAAAAAACTCCCCGGAGTTTCTCCACTCCTGCGCGCACCGACACGCTGTCAGGTGCTGCAAACTTCCAAGAAGCGAATGTAAAACTTGGCGCACAAGTTCTTCTTTTTTTTCTCAGAAAAAAACGTTATTTTAACACAACTGATACTTTTCGACGCCTTGAGATCGTCAGTTGTAAACTGTCCCCAAAGTGCAGCTATCCTGTAATTTTACGCAATTTTGTAGCAGTGAGTGCGCAGCAAATTGTGAACGGACGTTGATCCGTGCATGTGTTTTTTTTTTTTTTTTTTGTCTTTTGTTTTTTTAAACGACATGCTGTGTCTCGCATAACGATGACTATGATTATATAGCAATAACAGATTATTGTCACTCGGCTGATTGCTGTTGTTGCTCTACGCTTCTGGCTCAATGTTAGAACTGACGAGAAGATTGATTCCAAACGTTTTAGATGTGGATTTACTGTGACTGTGTTTTAGTGTCATAGTGGAGACTTGCTGCGTTTTCTCCAAAGAATGAAGGATTTGTTACTTTATGTCGCACTTGGATCTAATTCTTGGCATCCAGTCAAATGTGTACATTCAGCAGGCTTAAGATGTGGGACTGTTGCATGGTCTCTATAATGTGCCGAGGGTTGCCGGATTTGTTCTGCATCTCACTGTTAATTTTCAGGGCTGACTGCTTGATGACTTTATACGTACTGTGTCAGGATCATAGGGAGCAGGAGGAAGATGTGATCATTTTGTCTACATTTTGTGTCAAAGAGATTTCACTTCGGAACCCTAGTCCCTTTTTAGCTGCAGATCATCTAACAGAACTGTAAAAAAAATATCAAGTTTCACATCCTTTGAAGTTCTTCTCTTAGTTACTAAAACATCGAACCGAGGCGGGAGAGATAAACTGACTGTCAGTTTGTCAGACGTGACACTTTTAAATTGATTTCGAAATGAAACTGTTCATATGTTATTCAGATCTGTGGGATGAGATTTGAGCGGCTCTTGGATTTATTATGTCATTAAAGAAGATATATACGTGCTGCTGTCATAATGCAGACTGGTTTGAGCTTGAATTTCTGGCAAATAAATTCAGTGCTGAAAAATGAAGAAGAAAAAAGAGAGGACGATGATTGAAGATCGCATTTGGCATAATCTAATTCAGGATGTCAAGAGGAATGTATTCCTTCACTGCTAAGAGAAGCAATTGAAAACAAAGTAATAGTGACACGTTTATGGAAGCGTTTGTCACTCCCTGTCCTGGGGAGATATAATTATTTATCTTTGAGGGAAAACAGCCAGAAAATGTTGTAAAATCTGTGGTTGGTAGCGTGGGAGAGTGAACGCTTGCTGCAGCTGTCACGCGCATGTAAAGATGCCGACCGTACAGGAAAAGCAACATCCGTCGCAGTCCACGCTTCAAAGGTGAGAAGGAAATGTCTCCGGAGGTTTGAGTTACAAAGGCGGGGCTTTACCAAGGTTAAGCAGAGGTTGGGAAGATGATATCGCCTGAAAAGTTAATGACCCCACTCCACCCAGAGTGACTTCACAAATACTCACACACGCAGACACAAACTGAATGACTTATACGCGTATAAGGTGCCCCTAGATCCTTCCTTCCTTCTTCTTCTTCTTCTTCTGCGGCCCATAAAACCACAACAAAAGCAAGTGGTTTAATTTCCTCTGCTGTTCATCGGGCCTGCAAAGACCTGGATCCCACCCAGGGGAGATGAGATAACATCCCGTTGGCCCAGCAGTCACCCATCCTCTTGTCCCTCTTTCTCTCTGTCACTGCCCAGGGGCCTTGACAAGCACAAACCGAGCTGCTTGACCGAACCCAAACATGCACACTGAATTCCCTCCTTCCGCCTGTGTGTCAGAGTCTCTGCGTGATGAGGTGTGACTCTCCGGGCTCAAAGCGTTGCGGCCATGTTAGGACAGCTGTCTGTAGCTGTGGGCACCAGAGACACGAACGGATGACAGGTCCCCCCCACCTCCAAGCTGTGATGAGAGCAAAGATTATGAAGGTGTGGTTCACGATAAATTGTTTTAGAAATTTGTGGCACATAATCTGGCTCATGTTCTCCCGAAGCCGGTGGATTAGTTTGCAGGCGCGTTTCGTGTTGTCATGTAGAAATCGCTGTGCTACATGTAAATGTCATTTAAAGTCAAAACAAATATCCAGGATGGGAAAATTTGAAATATTGTGTAATGTAACTTGACAAAAGACGTTCTCAAAAGTCACTCAGTGCCTCTAAATGTTTATTTACATTTTTTAAGACAAACCCAAGGTCTCTGTTTGCAGTGATGGGAGTTAATTATAAAGCTAAACAGATTTAAGGGGATTAGATTTTAGATCCCAAAATAATATACAGTGAATAACACTGACCAGCTTGTGACAATACAATGTTCTGCTGGGAAACTTTTTGGACCTGGCATTCGTGTGGATGTTACTTAGACATGTACCACCCACCCACCACCTCCTACCGATGACACTCCTTGGTGACGGCATCCACACACACACAAAAATGTTTTAGGAACAACTAAAAAAAAAACATGAAAAAACAGCACAGGGTGTGGACCTGGCCTCTAAATTCACTAGATCCAGAACTGATCAAGTATCTGTGGAACAAACTTTTATATTTGATGAGGGAAGATATGATGACAGATTTTGTCTTTTTCTGAACTATTTCCAAATATTTTAAAATAGATTTGACTGAATGCTGTACATAATGGTGTTTTTCATTAATTATCATACATCCCCTGAGAAGAGAGGAGCCTAATTGGAAGACTTGAAAAGAGATCATACCAGGTGTGATGTGCCATTTTGTACATCAATAACCTGGCAGTCCAACCATCGATGTTATACTGGTATAAGTAACAGTAGACAGAATAAGCACTAGAAACCGTCCTCCTGGGGCTTTTTAAGGCATTGCAACGTTTGGTTGCTCTCCCACATACCTTTCTCTGTGGGCTACCAGCCCTGCTACACTCTTGCTCCCTAGAACCAAGGTCAGCCAGATAAGACTGGCTCCGAGCATGCATTAACTCCCTGCAAGAGATCTGACCGCAATCTGAGGGAAGAAGAACAGAGGCTTAGAGTTAGTCTTGGGGGAGTGTTGTTCCTCTTTTTTAACTAAACTGCACACACAAAAAAGATCATTGATCGCCATCCTCTCTTGGCACAGCATCTCTGCAATAGCCGGGATATCACAGAGGCTGATTTGGCAAGCCCGCATACTGAAGCATTTATAAACAAAAGATGTATTTTCACAAGACGCCTCTTTAGCGAAGCCCACGTTGCGGCGTGCGACACAATCGGACACTGTGTCGAGTCGCAGTTCTGCCGTGAAACATCTGTTTTTAATCACTGAACCCTGAAAATTAGGAGCAGACGTTGGTTTTAATAGCACCTGCCACCTCTGCATGAAGTGACACCTTGTAGTTCTACCCTCAGTAACACAAACGAGGACCACAAGGTTAACGACAGGCATGCGTTAACCTGCCAGTTAACCTGCCAGTTAACAGGGGTTTAGGGGTTGGGGTTTAGGGGTGCAGCACCCCAGTCGAGGGGACAAGTGGTCTGTGGAGTGGCGCCGAGGCTGTGTCTAATCCCGAGCGTCGCTGGGGGTGGGGGGTGTTAAGCCGATCTGACAGAAGGCCCTGATGGACCTGCCACTGATCACTGCTGATAATGAGTCAAGCCAGACAGAATTTTACACACTGTCTCAAGCGCAGTGCCACTGTGTTAATCAGACCAGCTAATCAGGTCTGAGCTCCTTTCTGTGCTTCATTCTTCTGAAAAACAGAGCTGTGTAACCCCGGTTTAACGACTGCGGTCGGAGCCACCTTCAGCCATATTGTTGCTCCTCTTGTTTTACTCAGTCGTTGTGAGGAATGCAAAAAGTTGAGATTCTATTGAGAGATTTGCAGATACAGGTGAAATGTCAGGGCCGTTTTTTAACCTACATTCCTTTGTGAACATTTAAAAGCATTTGTCAGTATAGCAGGTGCAGCCTGGGGACTCTCTGACCTGACCTCTCATAAAACTTCCACTCACCTATAGTCAAATAAAGACAAGGAAAACTGGTCCAAAGGACAGTTTGAATATAAGACCATTTCTGCTAACTATTCCACGTTTTGTTTTTGACAGTTTGCAGACTAGAGGGGATTTTCTTTGGTCAGGTGTGCACATTAGTTTGTGTGATTTGGTATGAAATCAGTTTCTAGGCACTGCTCTGCAGCACAACGATTCCGGCAAAACTAATTAACAGTACGACGAGAAGAAGAAAAAAAAGAAGTGCAAAGTCAGTATTTACATAAACTGTCAACCAATAACACAAGATTAACTTCACTGTCAGATCAGCCTGCAACAACCTGTCCCAGTTGTGTTTATCATTACATTTAGTTTGTTTAGTCCTCAATATTTCTTGGACACTTGAAGGAAGCGCCGGGTTCTTGGCACCGTTTCCATACGTTGTTGGCATTTTTTAAATGTTTTCGTCAGCAGTTTTTGTCTACTATTTATTTGGGTGCATATTTAATATTCTCATCAGTTACACCATCAAATGTGAAACTAGATTTATGCTTCCTCAATCCAGACACGGAGTTGTAAGAATTCATACTTGTGAGCTGGTTCTGTGTAGAGTTTTTCTACAAATGGAGACTGGAATTGCGCAACAACAATAAGTTTTCACTCTAGTGCAGAAAGTAGATGGGGCGTAGGAGGCAGAAGGAGGCAGAATATTCCATGCTCGATTGGCCGTTGAGAGACCAAGAAATGCATGTCCGACCAATCCCAGTTGTTGGGTATCACCAAATGTGATATCACCAAATGCTTTAATTTCAAATGTGGTGCACACCAGGGGTCTTCAACGTTTTTCCGGCCAAGGATTAAGTTGGGAACCTCTACCTACTATGATCTATATTAAACTCGGTGCTGACTGAAAGATAACGTCTTCTCCCTCCATTTATCCCTTTACTAAAATATGTTGAGTTCATGTTAATGTGTATTTAAATAAAATCTAAATTTGTGGGGGAAATCGTGGAGAAAAAAAAATTAAAAATACATAATAATGTGTAATCAACCAAAGATTTTGCAGATTTAGCTATAACTTACCTTCACATGTAAAAAGGACCGGCTGCCAGTTGCTTTGTAACCCCTGAGAACTAAGCAGGTATGTTTTGTCAGTCTCTACCTTTGCTTTGCAAGTCTTTGCATGCAGCCCAACATCTGGACTCCACCTTGGGCTAAAAGTATGAATCCAACTTCAAAAGGCAAAGCAGTTGCAGAGACGCACCGACAGCACTGACAGGACCAGCTAGAAACATCTGGCTCAAACTTTATTTTGACCTGCTGTGCGTTATTTCCAGTTTAGCCCCTCTCTAGTCGAGATAAAGGGTGGGAATGTCGAGGAGAAAGAATGGCAGAAATCTTTAGTGTTGCTTCTGTAAATATTTAAATTACAATTTTCCAATTGAGAGAATTTAAACGTCTGTTTTTCTTTTACTAAACAAGATGACATATATGACAGGGAACACCTGGGACGTGTGAAATAGTTCATGGCAGACAAGTATATACCAAGCATCTAATGGAATCAGTCATAAATAAACTGCCCTGACAGAAGTGGAGCATGCGCTGCCGCTGTTATCGCGGCACTTGTAGCTCAACTGTTTTACAAGAATTCCCACGGACGTGCAACTCATCTGTTGCTTCATTCTGTTTTGTTGGGTGTTTAGCACATTGCAGTTGGCATACCAACTTACAAATGGAGCCTGTTAATGAGCCTGCGCTGGGAAAACATGGTGGCGATCTAACACCTTAAGCCTCTAGCTGCTGTTGTTTGTTGATGGAGAGTGTTGACGTTTCATGACTTATTGCATGTGGTTGACTGAATCACGTGGAGCTGAGGAGCTGAAACCGTGTGCGTTCTTATTGTTTCTGTCAGAGGTCAGACATAAGTCACCCAGGACAGAAGTGGATAATAGACGCTGTATGTTACCACCAGTCACCAGTCAGTGTGAGGAGGAATCCGTCAGGCAGCAATGGATGATGTATTCAGGAAATACTCGACGTTGCACCGGCAGTCTTAATGAAAACTTAGCGCTGACTATTACACACATGCACAAACACAGTGAGAAACTCTCCCCTGGGAGAGAGCGTATAATAAATCTTAGGCTCAGCGGAGGAGCTGTGTGGTCTTCGGTGACTTATTAATTAGGCATGAATAGCAAAGCCATTATCAGGGCACTCTTTATGGGAGCAAAAGGAGACTTGACACTTGACAAAATACTGTGTCTCCAGTATCCAAGAACCAGAAAAGAATAGCCATTCATTGTAAATGTAAAGGTGAGGTGCAGAGATTTAGTTCCAGATATTGGTACCACTGGAAGGTTGCCTTCCTTGTTCATAACAGTAATATGAGTGTATGTGTATGAGCCATGCAGAAGATAAACGACTGATCCCTCTAGAGGGAAGAAAACCCTCTTTGTCTTGGTGACCAGAGGCTCAGAGCCACGCACACATCCACTCACGATCAGATGTACACGCAGGGAGGCTCGAATTAGACCTAGAAGGCCTTTTATCCCGCTCTCTCTGGAGACGCACCAGGTTCGCGTGAAGACGCGCCGGATAAACGGCTCACGTCTGAAATGTGAGCGCGGCTCCGACCACCGCGCCGTGGAGGGATCCCGCGCGTGCGAGACTTGATCAAACATTTATTGCACTATTCTGGGATGCTCTAAGCTTTGAAAGCCACAGCACGAAATGTGTCTTGCTCCAGATAAAGCAATACTAAAGAGCAAGTCCAGACAGGTCGTGGCTCTGCAGCCCCGTCAGCAAATAGTGTGCGTGTATTTGTGAGAAACAGCGACCTACTTATGTGCGCACACTCATAGATGTGTACAAATGAATTCATGCGATGCTAGTGCATGATCTGTGGGTCGTGGTGTAAGTCTGGACCTGTTGTCTTACATAACCACAACAGAGCTTCTCGTCAGTTAGATGATACAAATAGATAGATAGATACTCCGATGTTTATTAAAGTTTACTTGGAAACCTTTTGAAATAGCGACCATGCATAGGTACGTAGTCATTGGTGCATCCAAATGTATGTGCTACTGGACAAGCGCCTGCTGATTCCTTGCCAAGGCTTTCAGGATCCCCGGGGGTACAGAATGGCCTTATCTCCTTGGGACACGAGTGTCATCTTTCTGTCTTCGGCGCTAGCTTCAGGGGAATGAGATGGAAGCTTAGATTGGACATGGGGATTAGTGCTGAAGCTGCAGTTTTAAGATAACTTTTATTTTTTCGGGTTGGGACAGAAACTTTGCGGAGGTTAAAGCCGTGGCACGGATCACATTTTCCACTGTCTGCAAGTAAGAAATATTCGATCAACAAGAACTGTGCACACGTCCCGCCGCTGTCCGACACAATCGCAGCCTCACGCACCAGCGCATGAGTATAGAAAGTACAAACAATGACTCTCCCCCGGCTGTGCGCCTGGTACGGATTGTGTGTGTTTGAATTGTGCTGCCAGATCGTTAGGGATGTGGGGGGCGGTGTATGCATGTGTGTGGGGGAGGGGGGTGGGGGGGGTGGGTGGCCATCCGCTGTGAGGTAGAGCAGAAAGAGACCAGGACAGGGCAGTTGTGCAGAGCAAGTGCTTGAAGGATTGTAATAACATTGCAGGAAGAGACCCTGTTTCCCTTAGAGCGGGGAGTTTCCAGTCTCACATGGAAGCCACTGCTGAGAGAAGATTGCAACTAGTCGAACATGGTAAATACTGCGTTTATTCTTTTTAACTTGAACTAGAACATGTTTGCCGCTTGGAGTTTTATCTGCTTTATAGTCAAAACTGCTCAACTTGAATCTGACGCGATTCAAAGAAGATGACGTTCTCTGCTTCATAACTTCCCATCCACCCTTCTTCGTAATGGCTACACAGTGTTGGCTTTTGCAATACTGCGAATTGAGACAAGTAGGTGATGCCTGCTTGTGATAACCCTAACTAACAGCAAGTCAGTTTGACAGTGTTGCAGAGTTGTTCAAACTGTCACAAGTAGTGTAAGAGATTGTCATCTCACCACCTTCCTCCCACGGGGTCAACTGATGCCGTATTGTCTCTGTTGTGACTGCGCACATTATCAATCCCAATGATCTGCCTCATTATCTTCGCTTGTCAATGCGCAATTTTATGAATGAGACAGGACCCGGTCTGTTTAATGTTTTGCATGCACATTTGCGGCTAGATTATTTGATGATAAACTTGTACAGCTGGTCTGGAGCCGCCGCAACTTCCGTACGCGGCTTCACCTTCACACGCGGCAATTAACGAGCGAACCCATCTCTGAAAGGTCATCTGGGGATTTTGATGATGGGATTAGAGGAGGAATGCATCAGAGGAGGGAGATGGGGAGGGATGTGGTAGCAGTGAATGGGAATCGGTGACTGTGGGATTTTAGTATAATGTCATTTAGGCTGTGGAAGACAAAAGAGGATGGTCTGTCCACAGACAGCGCACGGACTCAGCACTGACCCGCTGATTGACAGCGGCTTTATGCCTCAGTGTGGTACGAGCTGCAGTGACACAGTTTTAAGCGCACACATGTGTTTTTTTTTTAATTAACTTTGTGCCTGTTTTGTTGAACTTTGTGTCTGTGGAATAGATAAATTGATTTATTAAGAGGAAACAGGGGCAGATTGATTTAATGTTTTACTCTGGGGTGCTTCAACGCAATAATCCTTTTACTCAACTTTGATTTTTGTGCTTTAAATGGAATAACGTGTCAGAATGAGCCCAGCTGAGTAAAAGCTCTTTTAGAGTAGATGCCATAATTTACGCACACAGATGACGCCATTTATGCTTGTGCGCTCGTCAGTCTGAACACCACCCAAACGCTAGGCGGCGCTGTGTCTTTTTTCACACCTGTGTCGCCGCGGTGCACGGTTACATTTCTGTGGAGGTGCACGTCAGTTGCGATGGTGCCAGCGGCCTATCAGGGGTTAACAGTCTGCAGAGCCACCGTCCCCTGTTTATGTGTTTGCCATGCAGATCAGGCCAGGTAATTACAGTTAGCTCTATTTCCGCTCCCCAGAGCTGGAGCCTAATAAGCATCTTAAGTGGAAAGGCATGCTCACAAGGCTGGCATTTAAAGCCACGCACGTTTTCTCCCACACTCCACGCATGTTTACATTCTTTCCGTCCTAGACAGACAGATAATATAGAATCGCTGAATGAAACCTGTTCCCCTGGTTTCCTGCGTGTGTTTACTCCGTGTACATAACAAATGGTGTGTGAATGCGTGCTATTGTACTCTGACCCCTGTTTTTGCCTACGAGGAGTGACTTGTGAAACCGGCAGTGTGTGGTTGTCGTAGCTTTCCTCTATTACTCAGCAGAAAAAAATGCACTCTCTTCCTTTGAGGTTAAAGCTCTGATACATTATCAGAAAGCCATTTTATGCCCGGTTATGTTAATTTTATAAAAAAAAAAAAAAGTAGGCACCAATCAGTGTGCTTTGTGTAGACTGGCAGCAGGTGCGGCGCATGACGTTCAGGCAGCTTTTCAGGCTATGTCTATACTTAAATCTTCATGAGTGACACAGCAGGCTCCTGATGGGGGCTGCCATTATTCTTAACAATTGTAATTTACTTTAATCGCCCCAGTCCGGCTCCGCATGTCACGCTCGCCTGTCAGGAGCTAAGACGGGGCCAGCATGATATAATATAACCTACTCCGCTTCGTGAAATCACGAAACATTGTCCCCTCGGTTTAAAAGTGCCCTTGTAATCACCAGGACAGGTGACGGGTTGCGCCGTGAAAGCAACCCATGTCGTACGTGCGTGCTCACGACACAGAAGCAGAAGCTGGCATCACAACAGAGCGCGGCGCATGTAGGAGCATTGACCTATAAAGTTTCAGAATTACATATATTTTCGGCACGCAGACACGCAGACCTGAGCTTTTCTCTGATGACCGTGTACTGTTTGTCAGGCCACGGTTGCATAAATGTTTGCAGGATGTCCTGGGTCCGGGTCAGATTTTCTGGAACAATGGCCCCGACTCAGCCATGCACACACTCAGTGTCTCCTGGCATCCTTCTTTCTCTTGGACACATGCGCAGACACATGCACAATTTAATTACCTTTAACTTGCACCTTCTTCCTCCACTAACATGGTTGTTTGTCTAATGATCGCTTATCCACATTTTGTTATTCTTAACATCTGTTTAAATATAAAGCCCCTGCAAGCAGACGATTTGCATGCTTGGTAGCCCGAGGAAAGGGCCTTTAGAACACGCGACATGAACATTTAGATCACCGAGTTATTTCTAGACGTGCTCTAACATGCTCTGGTCATGATGATTATTTGACACAGGTCTCTAATAACAACCCTCTGACGCTGGCTGCAGCACTTTGCAGACAACTCATCTCCGACAGTTTCTGATGTCCCTGACACATTCGAGCCTTATTTTCTAGACACATTCCTTCCAGAGGGGCTCTTTTCAAGACTCTATAACTTGTCATATTCCTACCTATAAGCTAACGTCGGTGTCTCAGTTTTTGCATCCATCACGGCTGTCAGAGCCAGTGTGGTGTACAGAGGCAGCCGCCGCCGAAAAAGCAGAATAAAGGCTCCGTGGTTTTGACTGAAGTGAGAGAAATCACTGGCGTGGAATGCACCGAATGTGTGAGCGGGTTAGAGCAGGTTTTACAGTGCTAATCAGCGGTTGGCCGGTGGCTTTCACATCTGGACTTTAAAGCAGGAAGTGGTTTACAGGGACAGGAAGTGTCTTTGGAAGCAAGGCTTTTCGGTGATATGCCGAAATCGTGTAAGAGAAAGATTGAGGGGAAAAGGCAGAGAAGTCATTTGAACTTAACTGTTAACCTTTGGAGGGGACACCTCATTTGTCAGATGTGGACTGGTATGGAGTGGTTTAACTTAATTAGCCCTTTCCACAGGGAGGTAGAAGGTCTCATTTGCAATTTTCTCCATCTTTATATTTGACTTCTCTCCTGTGCAATTCACCTTCCATTGTCTCTATTATAATGTTTTTTTCCCTTTTCTGAGAAATAACAGTTTTAATTAATCTACTTGATGTAGGACTGTAAATGCTAAGAAAGGACTAATGATGAATACGTTTTTGTTTATTCTTCCACTTCATTCTTGTGAGCAGTACATTGTAGTGACTAATTCAGATACCTAATATATTTCAGATATCACGTTTGAGTGGTTATATAACCAACATAAAACAAAATGTATCCATGTAGTTGTAGTTTTGTTGCTTAAAAGTTTGCATTGATCAGTTCTAGGGTTCAGTATCTGGCATCCTACGATACTATTGGCAAGGCAGTGTATTTTAAAATCTAATCCGAGGAAAACTGGCCATGTACAATGCAAACATCCATAAAATCTGACTGGATTAGAAGCTAGATAGAAGCTTTCTGAACAGCCGATCTCTGTAATGTAAGCTACTTAAGGAAAGTATTATTTGACTAAGTATTGTAAAAAATAACAATGCAATCAGCACGTCTGCTTAAAAATGGTCTACTTAAAAATGGAGCCAGAAATGACAGGATTAGCCTAGCTAAGCATAAAGATTTAAAGCTGTGGAAACATACAGCCATACTCTTTACATTATTAATCAAGCTTCATTCAACTACATTTATCTTACTGTAAAGCTGGGGTTGTGTTGTATTTCACACTCCATGCAGTTTTAATGTGACATAATCATTTAAATGATTTCTTGATTCCATCCTAAAAATTAATGGAATTTTCCATTTAAGCTTTTTCAAATTACTGATATCAACCAAAACCAAGCCCCAGCTGCTAGCACAGTAATGATTATTTTACTCAACAGAACTTGAGAAACAATTTGAAGTTCTGCTCATAGTTGCTGACCTGAAAGTGCCAGACACTTATTTTTATTTCTGCCATCGTGTGTTGACTTCGGCGACACATGATGTGGCCCACCACTCTTGGACTGGCATAATTACTTCTCACAGGTGATGTAGGAAGGCAACATGATTCAGCTCCCCCATGGGTGACACGGTAGCATTTGAGAAGACAGAGCAGCATTGTGGGAGGGCTGTTTGGACTCACCCATCAGCGAATAAGATCATAAATCATTCAGCGTTCAGATTAAATTCCCGACACATGTCTGGTTTCAGGTGACATGTCCACTCCGTGTGACCTCCCTGTTTGAAAAGATGACTGTCGTCATGTGTTAACTATGCAGGAGCTCGTTTGTATTCACTTCTTTTAATCCTCCGAGTGCCACCTAAGTGTGTTTTAATGGAATTACAGTAACTGAGTGATGGCTCAGCAGGTTTGCCCAGTCACCGTGAAAGAGCAACAGAGAAATGTTCACACACTGACTCAGCTAAAATAACACGGGGTACAAGAACCATTATGAATTTAAATCCTCTATTATTTTTTATTTTTTTAAATATATATATATATGTAGCATTACAGGCAGCATTTAGGTTTTTTTATGTTACTAATTTAAACTCACAGAAGTTTATAACAAAGCGATTCAGCCTACGTTGAAGATACCTTTGAATCTTCTTCCTTCATCTTCTTTTCTTTGCTCTGCTCTGTTGACATTGATTGGTTTCCATGGTTCTTCTGTTTTGTTTGACGACCATTTCTTTTTCCACCTCAACCTCCCACTGGCATTTCTTAGCCATTTGCGTTCTGTTTTCTCCCTCTCTCCTCTTTTCTCCCGCCAGTCTTTGCAGGGCATGCTCGCCTCCCTCCACTCTGAGCTTGACATTCAGAGGTATTTGATGAAAATCCAATTGCCCCACAGAGTTAGTCAGCCTTTTATCTTATCTGCATCTCGCTGTTGCGTGTGTCCGTGTGTGTGGCTACGTTCGCACCCTCGCTAACATCTGCTGCGTGACCCGTCCCCCCCAGCCCCTGAGCCCCCCCCCCCCTCCCCTTGTCCCTCAGTGTCTGCCCTGACGGCTCGCGCCAGCCTGCCTTGGCTCTCGGTCTAAACCGGTTTAAGCCAAGAGAGGCTGGCATAAATGTCAACTGCATTAAATATGAAACGTTTTAAATTCTTTATTTGTGCTTACAAGTGTGACAGTGCAGCAGCATGAGCATGCAGCTGTGTTTGATAACCTCGCGGCCCTGACCTGTGTTGGCTGGCATAGCTCTGCAGCGGCGCGCAGGTGCCAGAAAAGAAGAGCATTTGCACAAAGAGCCCAGTGTTCACCCACCCGCTCGGTTCCAGTCTTTGAGGTGCAGATCACCTTACAAGAGCGCACAATACAGTATCTCAGTGGGCTCTGCGCTCATGTCACACACCGTCTCATTGGAGCTGCGGCTTGAGGATGCCACATCATGCAGATCTGATTACAGAGTAGAGAGCTGATCTTAAAGTTTTGATGATTCCACATCTTTAGTCAGAGTTTAAAAGAAATGTCTTCTTCTCTATTGAAAGTTTCTGTTTGATGTGTGGCACCTTTACTAACCGTGCCAGTATGTGGGCGTGTATTCTGTTTAACGGTAGATATTTCTGTTGCACAATAGAAATACCCTCAAGTTTTACAACATTAGCTGCTGACATATGCTTGCTGGATGGTATGGGGAAGTGTTTCATGTGTGAGCATGCATTAATGACGTACAGTATTAATTCTGCTTCGCACATTGGCCGATACGGCGTTATTCTCTATTCAACCAAATGTATTTCATCTTAAAAATGTATGGTAAATGCTCAGTTTGAAGCATTTTAGATGTGTTGGTGTGATGTTTTAAAGTCATGCATGTACAGCATCCTGTTGCTTACAACGCGTCCATGCGTCTCATCTTTACTGTTTTGTGTCCACGCGCTTCCCCACTCCAGAGCAGAAGCCCAAAGCACGGCCCCAGCCCGCAGCCGAGCGTCGGCGATCAGGTCGACCACCTGTCCCTGGCCTCCCTGGAATCGCTGGACGCCATGTCTGAGGCCGACGCGCCCACCGCCTTCACCCGAGGCAGCCGGATCCGCGCCAGCCTGCCTGTGGTGCGATCCACCAACCAAACAAAGGACCGCTCACTAGGTACGCTATTATAGACTTTTAGGTGAGAGAATGCCTCATTTGCTGCTGACCACAAAAAGGTTTGTGTCACGCCGTCAACTTCCCCAAACAAAATAAATCTGCAATTTCCCCTTTCCCGTCCAAATGTTTTCCCTCATTCACTCATCCTCTGCTTTCCCACTTCCCTTCCCTCCCCAACTCACGGTTCTGTATTAATTAGAATTCATTTCTTCTGTGGTGGAAGATAGAGGGAACCAACCACAGTACGCCATCGTGTTATTGACAGGATTAGAAATGGGTCGCCTTATCAACACACACGGTGCTTCATTTGCATACATACTCGCAAAGGTTGTGCAGAATTAGCTTGCTGCATTATTCTGGGAGTGTTTTGAGAGTTTAAGAACTCTCAAAACAAAGTGTAGAGCCAGTAATTTTTCAAGCTAGTAGCCTCCAAGTTCAGCTCACAAGTGAGCTCTGGAGATTCTGCTGCAGGATAACGCAGAAAGCATGTGAGCGTCACGCCTTTTGACCAAAAGGAAAATGAATGAAGCGGCAGGGTGTCATTTTCCACACTTTTTCGGTGCCAGCAGAGAATCAAAACCCGTACAAAAAAACAAAAAAAAAAAAAAAACACAGCAGACACGCTTGCGCTTGCACACACGCGCACGCGCACGTCGACACACTCACTACTCTCACTCTCTATCAAAAACATCAGGACAAAGCGTCGGGACAGCGGGAGGCTGTGGGGTGATGAAGGGGGAGGAGGAAAAAAAAGGGGGCACCACTTTACGACAGTGTCCCTCCCACAGCCTCTCACACACACACACACATGCACACACACATGCACACACTTTGCTTTGTCCCTACGGACATTCGGGGCTTCCTACTATCTCGTGGTCTTGCTGTAAGAGTTGGAGCGTGGTCTTTTTCCTGAGCATCGTAACACTAAAAGGAGCAAACTTCTGAAGTGAGTATCAAATTGAGAGTATAGCATCAGTGTTACTGCATAGTACTGATTTTGTGGTAATGATATAGTATTTTGCAGCCCTTCATTGCCTTTTAAACTTACTATATTATTATCTTATGCACAATTAATCCAGACAGAAGGATATTTTTTCATGGCTGTTTGGGTTCAAACTTTTGTGTCTCTGTAGTTAAAGTGGAAAACTTAAAACTGCTGTTCTGTGCCCATTTGGTCAGAAAAGCCACCGGCCATTTGTTTCCAGTCTTCAGAGAAACCAGGCGCCCAGGAATGTAACGCGATTCCTTGTTATAACCGAGCTGCACAACTTAGCAAATAAAACTACTGCTGAAGAATTAAAACGTTCCCGCTGCTGCCCGATCAATGGCGCTTTGTCATCAAGCTCATTCGCCCCAGTTGCTAACATCTGGATGAGAACTAGCCGACTGTTAACATAACAGCTCTCGGGGGAAAGATGCAGTTATTCTGCAAATGGGCACTTTGTTAAGTTATTGCTACACAGGAACCCAGACAGACCAGAAAGAGCAATGGATAGACTCAGCATTTTTATTTCCTGGATTTGCCCTCTCCCTCTGTCTCACCCTGTCTCGTGGAGCATGTAGGATCTTGTATAATATTTCACCAACATCTGGGAGCTTTTACTGGCTAGGTCCTTTTATGGGGTTACACCGAGTAAAACCTACTTTCTTATAGTAGGCTGTTTTCAGCGCACGAAGGCAAAAGTTTTCTTCTGTGTAGTGAAAATGTGATGAAATGTTACAATTTGTATTTTTATTTTTTAATGCAACATAGCATAATTAGAGAGAGAGCACAACGTGCAACAAGTTAATGTCATTTAATTTCGCTTGTTGCCACCGATTGGCTACCAAAATCAGTGCAATGCAGTTTGAAGCAGTGAATCAGAGACTGGAAATAGAAATCTGTGTGTGTGTGTGTGTTTTTTTTTCTCCCCTGGCATTGTTTATACAAGTGCAGCGTGGGCGTGTTCATAAATTTTGTGGGAGAGACATCTGTTTTTCCAAAGCACAGTGCAGATGCCACACCCAGGGTTCAGAGGTCCAAGCTTTGGTCTGTTTAATGCGCAACTTGTGCTGTTCCACTCCGAGCGCGCAGCCCTGTTTTTCTTCTCTTACTCTGCCCCAACTTAATTAGCTTAATGTCAAGCAATTTGTCCTTTTTTTTTTTTTATTGAATACGCAGCATGATGTTTTCCAGCATGTGACACGATGACAGGAGTTGAGCGAACCATTAAAGTTGCATGTCTCGCAAATGTAATGCTTCCAAGAGAACTAAATGATGCAGTTGGGAAGAAAAGGCACGGTGGAATTCATTCTGAAGCTTTGTTCAAACGATGTGCTATTCATTGTGAGCAAAAATAAAAGTGTCTTCCTTTGTGTGTGGGATATTAGGGTTTATGAGAGCGAAAAAGCTTCTAGGCTGGGTTTGTTGCTCACAATGCAATAAGCGTGCCTTTTTTGATTAACCAGTTCAGTTTTGGCGTCATTTTCTGCCAAAATCCAATGATATGAATGTTTGTTGCTAAGTCAATACAGTATATTGTGCAGCCGCTAAACAATATGGGACTTCCACTGCTTTGTACTTTGAAAGTTTTCACTGTTAAGGAGTTGCATGAAGTGTCGTCTATGCACTGACAGATTAACGCTGTAAGTCGACCCGAACGCTTTTTAGAATCTGAAGACTGTGAGATTACAGCCTGAGAGAGAAATGGGGCTGGGTATCACTGCTCGTGCAAGCAATCACATGCCTGCCTTTAGTGGCAGCAAAGATTTTAAATGGGTTCACTTGTGGCTAATCGCCTTGTTCCCTCACTTTTTCGTCTCTAGGTGTGCTGTACCTGCAGTACGGGGACGAGACCAAACAGATCCGCATGCCTAATGAGATCACCAGCATCGACACAATCAGAGCTCTGTTTGTTAGTGCCTTCCCGCAGCAGCTCACCATGAAGATGTTGGAGTCGCCCAGCGTCGCGGTCTACGTCAAAGACGACATGAGGAACATGTACTACGAGCTCGCTGACGTCAGGTATGTATAAATAAAATAAACACAAAATGAGGGATTTCGGGTTTGTGAATTAGACGGCGTTTATTGTGTTCGGCCTTCCATTTTCCATGAGCACTGGATGTCCTTAGCTCTCCTGAACAGGAAATGTCTTTGACCAGGAAACCATTTCACTTCCTTTTCCTTCCATTTTGAATAGAAAGTCATTTGGAGTCCAACAGCAGAATGTTGTTGATGTACTCAAACTGAGGAGCAATTCTTTCCCAAGTTTTTCTCTTATCCCCAATCCTTTTCCAAAAGTTTGTCTCAGCGAACTTCTAAGCTTTTTCTGTTTACACTTTTGAGGCTCCTTTGTGTTTTAGAGTGTAGTTTCCAAAGTAATGTGTGCCTGTAAATCATGCGCATTTACAACACACATACCAGCTGTCAGCCTTTTCTTCTTCCTGGTTTAAAATTCACAGGTATGTCTTATTAATAATACAGAATATCCTATGTGCCGAGACAGTATGCAGCCATTTGTTTCTTTCCAGAAAATAAATAAATAAATAAAGCACTGCACTTGAAATCATAAGAAACTTTGCCGCTTTGTCTCTGTGGTTCCTGTTCAAGTGCGGTGTGTACTTTGTGACTAATGCATTATCAAGGCTGTAAAAAATTGTCCCGTGGTGCTTTAAAGTTAGTACAGGTGTCCAAAGTACGGCAGCAAAACTGAGACGGGCAAAAGAAAAACAGATCTGCCCAAGGTAGCTGAGCCTCGTCTCAACTCGGGATTAGTGGATGTTTTCATAGACTTTAGAGATTTAGAGGAAATGTCACATTACACAGGGCTGTCAGAGCCTCTCTCAGGGCATTTGTCTTTGGAGGAGCTCTTAAAAATACCCGGTCTCAGGCATGATCGGCCGCTGTCGGACGGCGATGTCTGGGGTGCCTACTTACCGCGGAACACCTCTTCCCCAAACAGGAACATCACAGACCACTCCTGCCTGAAGGTGTACCACAAAGACCCGGCACAAGCGTTCAGCCATGGACCCCGACCAGCCAACGGCGATGCCAGGGTGAGTACTTAACTGTCGCTAACGCAGCAGCGAAAATTGTCTCATTAACGGCGGCAGCTGTGGGGAGATTCGTTGCGGGTAGAACAGTGCCCTCAGCCTCCATTTCTTCTCACTCTCACATCCCCTGTTTGCAGTTAAGAGAAGGAATGTCCCCCTGCCTCTTGTTAATCTCGTAGAGGGGGTCTCTTATTGTTCTCCCAGGGGCCTTCATTTGAGCCTCCCCTACATGCTCCGGTGCAGCTTCTTTAAGGGACAATTGAACTCATTCCTCTGCTACTTCCCTCGCCAAATATCAGCTCTAATCTCTTTCCCTCGTTCTGATTCGACTGTGTTTGTTTCCTGCTGATGTAAGTAATACCACAAACGCCCTTTCCTCGAATGTTCTTCCTCAAATCCGCCGCTCTAATCCGCCCAAACCCTTTATCTAACCCCACTGCTCCTCTCTGCCCGCTACAGATTTACAGTGGGCGTCGCAGCGCCGTTGCGATACGGCAAATGTTACATTAACCTCGATCAGCCGTGATCCCTTTGCCACATACTGGACTGTGTGCGTCACGTAAATTGATAACGGAATGAGCAGCAGAACGCGACGATGCTTCAGGGGGGTTAGGGTTTGGTTTGCTACAGAAACATTTTTTATTCTCTGAATAAAAAGTCAGGCTGCTTCTTTCCGATTCTGATTGGCACTCTCAAGGTGTAGTGAGCAAAACAAAAAGAAAAAAAAGAGAATTTAACTCAGTAACACTCAAGTTCTCACTTAGGAGAACTTTAGGAGAAAATCCAACTCTAAATATAACCGAAATGAATAAAGCAAAAGGACGCAAGGCGGCTTCATAAGAGTTCTTCCTGTGTAAACACTGTGAAATCTTGGTATTACATAAAACCCCTATAGGACTCTTTTTGTGAGCTTTTCTGGCACTATTTAACCAAGTGGTAATTGACACAGATACAAAGACTGGTTGTGACTGCAGGGCGTGGAGTGTACAAACTGCAGATAATAAAATAGGTTTGTTGCCCCGACAGCTTGTGCTCATACTTTTGGTAAACTGTCCTTTACCCTTTGTAAAGGCATGTCTCTGTGCTTGGAAGCTGTAATGATTTTGTGTATGTTTTGTTGGCCTTTGAAACGCTGCTCAATACAGTAATGTTTTTCAAGACTTTTTTTTTTTTTTCCCTCTCAACAACCCCTCTTAATAATGGAACAGACACAAAGAAAGTGGGCAGCCTAACGAGCACCTGTTCAAACACTTTTTCATTGGAGGTATGCTTCACATCTGTCGGGGCTATAGAGTGTCCTCTTTCCTTGCAGGAATGCCAGGTCTACACACTTCCCTCCATTATTGATTGCAGCCTTTCTGGCCAGAGAAGCCCATATAGAGCTGCCTCTGCTTATGAAAACAAGCGTGTCGTCTGCCAGTATTGATAAAAGGTTGATGGCTATACACAATAACTTGATAAGCTGCAGACTGATGGGTAATTTCCAGTTTTTGCATCTCTTAAATCATGTTTCATTTAATGAATAAGTGTTTTGGAAGATTAATCTGTTCTTATGTGCGCCCGAAACAGTGATTTGTATTTATACACTAGTCAATAGTGGCTGTCAGAAATGATGTTATGCACACATGGCTGTAGGAGATGTTTTGTAAACAGACGTTCAGACTTTGGATTATCTTCCACTGTTACTGTTTTCTAGTTTTTAAGAAAGAAAAAAAAAAGTTTTTAGTCACAATTAGCAAAAAATACCAAACTCCAGTCATTGTGTTCACTGTTATGTACACATCAGCATAATACGTCCAGACATTTAATCAGCTCTTTAAGTGTTTACACACTCCTGCAGGAACATTTCAGCCCAGTCCCTCCGTATCTGTTTAGTTTGGCTCGCTCTGTTACTCTACTGTTTGTGAATGAGTTTTGAAACACACACCAAGCCTGACACAGCAAAGGATGGAGGCGACTCACTCCTTGCAGACGTGCCGCCCTGAGCCCCCATTATCGGATGTTTAAGGGAACGCCAGTCAAAACTCACACAGATGTTCTCAACATGGCTTCGCATTCGCCTGATATAGTTGCTCGTGTGTTTATTATTCAAGCCTTAGCTCATTTTGTTTCGCCTCAAATCGGTGTGCTGAGCACGAACTGACCAAAATCTGCGTATTTTAGGCATATTTTTAAGATATTGTGGTTCCAAAGGTGCAACATCTGTTTGGGTTTGACAAGCGTTAAATTCGTGCTGGAATCTGGAATTAGAAAAGCAGTCAGATGTTATTTAGGGTTATTTAGGGAACAGTGGAAGTCATTAAGGTTGGCGGTGGTCTACAATGACTCTGAGCTTTTCACATTTCCTATTATGTGTTTTGCTGCTTGGTCAGACTTTTTGCAGCCACGGATGATGTATGTGTGTGTGTGCGTTTGTGTGAACTTTCACAGCGCAAATTAGAGCTACACTCTATAGTCACAGCCAAGCCTCAGCTCTTTGTCACTGTATACTTTTGCACATTTTTCATTTTGCATTCCACACGCGCACACCTGCTCATGCACGTGCACGTGTCACACCCACTTTATTGTTCTCTTCGCTGTGATAATCTGTTTTGGCAGCCGAAAAAAAAAAACAAAAAACAAAAACATCAAAATAAAGGCGACGTTGGAAAAGCTCCATGTCATAAACTACTGGTGACGTTTTGACATAACTTATCATAAGCTTCTGGACTTGTCTTGACGTCTAGGTGTAACCCATGAGTCATACCTTGAAGAAACAATGGCTTGTTTGTTTGGCAGGAATAGGGAGTTAGACAGGAAGGAAGATAGATCGCATTCTGCCCTACATGTGACACTCTCTGTTATCATACGAAGCACATTGCATATCCACTGGTTACATCACTGTTTATACACTGGATTTGCAGTCGTGGGTGGACATATTTTGAAGTTGTAGTAGTTTACTGTGTGATTCCAATCTTATCTTTTTCTGTGCCCTATGCACTATAATACATGTTGTTGAACAACAGGGCCTCTAAGAGTGTGAAACTAACCAAAGGTGCATATTGCAAAGGAATTTTTAAAAAAGTGAGTAAAAGTAAAACAAATGATTGCTTCCTGCTTTATGTACGCTTTGTAAATGAAAGTAGTGGAAGTGATGATCAGCCAAAGCTAACTATAAAGAACTGCTCTAAGACTGTGGTTTTGTGAAAAACCACAGCAAATGGCTCAGCATGTTAACCACATTAACAGGAGTTCCTCTTAGATTTGCCTAGAAAACCTTGACGCCTTTGTTTGAAGTTTCACCACATGCATACTGCATACACATCACGTACTGCATATCCCTCCACCCAGGCAGCTATACTAGTTAAATCAGGGCAAACGATCTTGTATTTTATGTAACACGTTCCCACTTGTTGGTACTCAAAGCGCACTTAAGTCACAATGACACCCATTGGTTCACACAAGCACACACACATTCACACACCAGTACCAAGCTCTGGGACAAACGTCTTGGTTAAGGTGGCTCATATACTGAACCGCTAACCTTCCAGTTTGTGCACAACTGCTCTACAAACTGAGCCACAGCCGTCCTGTTAATCTGCATTAGCCTTCAAAGGTTTATATGTGTTTGCTGAAATACATTAGTGGACTGTTCAAACAGACAACTCAAGACAGATCTTGTTGCAAATTAACCAACTACTCTCTTGCCCTGGAGGTGCGTGTGGAAACTCCTCTTTAGAAAGCCGCAGTCTTCTCCCCAAGAGACCAGCGCTTGTGTGTGTTTGAAAAGTCGAAAAGTAAATCACCCCAACTTTATAAAAGCGAGACTATAAAACGGATCTCGTGTTCAGGCATTGTAATATTGTTTTATCGAAGCCTGTAGGCATGATATCCAAGACTTAGATTGAAATGATGTGCTACCAGTGTTTGTAGCCTTGCAAGTAACAATTTTCTGCTTCTGGAGAAATGGCTGACTGCGCATTTTCCTTGAAAAGCAACAGTGTAAACTGAATACGATGGATGTTTTTGTTTCAAGGGCAACTTCCGTCCTAAAATACAAGATATACACAAAATGAATAGCAGCTGAATCTCTCCAGCAGACCGAGGTATGCGGTCTGGTTTACTGATCAATCTTAAGTAGGCTTTAAAGTATTGATGCATTCTCTATTGTAACAGCAAAGCGAGTTTCCGTGTATTTTTACAATAACTTTTCTTTATGCTTTTTTTTCCAGATGCACAGTGACATGGTGCATTCCGGCCGTGAAGGCCAACACCCTCTGAGACATCCCGCCATGGGTCCCCCATCACACCACCCCATGCAGGGAGCACCCCCACCATCTCCCCACTCCATGCCCCCATCTCCCTCCAGAATCCCTTTCGGTCCAAGGCAGGGCTCCGTACCCGGGAGTGCCACTATCCCTAGAGACCGACTGTCTAACGCCAATCCCCCGGCCCGCTCTATTTCTCCTTGTCCCAGCGCCATCCTGGAGAGACGGGATGTCAAGCCGGATGAGGACATGAGCGGGAAGAGCCACAGCCTAGCTAGGGGAAATGAGGGCTTGTATGCAGATCCATACCTGCTCCAAGAGGGACGGATGGCCATGGCTGCAGCCCACGGACCGCACCCCAATCCCGGTCTTGAACATCCAGAACACGTCATGGGCGGATTTCACCGTGCCTCCATCCGCTCCACAAGCTCTTACAGTGGGCCCAGCCCCACAGACACGATCGATCATCCTTCTCTGTACAGACAGAAGTCCAGAAACAGCCAGCTGCCTACTTTGGGTTCCAAAACTCCTCCCCCATCCCCTCACAGGATGACTGAGGTACGGATGATAGACATCCATAGCGGGCCTCCTCACAGCCTGCCGCCTCATGGTGTTCCCATGGAGAGAAGCTCACCAGTGCGCCAGTCCTTCAGGAAGGAGGAAGTGACGGGGGCTAAGCCCCGGAACAACATGGGATCCCCTGTGGTTTCTGACCTCCAGGGTCACGTCCAGGGGCCCATCCCAGCTGCCAGTGACCATCAGACACGGTAAGCTCTCCGGGGGCCGAATGTTGCATACAATGTTCTAGGGGGATTGATACATTTGCATAGAATCATTGCATGGGAGCATGAACTAACTCTGCATCCCAGTTTCACCCTAATTGTGACCTGTTGATCTCCAGTCCCTGGTTCTTACTCTGTGTCATCATCCATAACTGAACTGAAGGCCAGGATATAACCTTCCCCTTCACTATCTTCAGCTTTGAGATGTGCACAATAAATAATTCACGTGATAATGCATCAGTTTGGTTTGTGCATACAACCAGCTCTTGCTTGAGTGAGCCGTTTTCACAGTCTCTGTTTAAATTCTGAAGCTAGTGATTATAAAGTGTGTAAACCCAGACATAGCAAAAACCAATGAAACCGGATATCATCTGAACGCTCCAACTGTATATTTTTCTGGTACTCTGTGACCATTGTTCCAACAGCAGTCCAGCTACAGTCCGTTCAGTTTGGATAATTTAGCAGACATTCTGGTACTTGGGTTAGGTTTGTCTTCTCTGACTGAGAACACATAAACGTAGAGAGAGGGCTTCACTAAAAGGGAGGCTACAGGGTCCATGTGAGTACCTGGGAAAAGCAAAGAAAATATTGACCAAGTTGAATAAGTATTTGAAATCAGTCAAACAGATCAGGCGGGACCACCTGGGAAGGCAAAACCCCAATTAAAAAAGGCCTGGGAAAATTAGAAAAGGGTGGAACTCAAGTCAAAGTAAACAAAGTCCCACTCATAGCGCAAGACTTGTCTTCACGTATACCTTGTGTTTGTCTGTGGTCTGTAGCAGAGCTAAAACCACAGTCCCCAGATGCTAGATATACAATAAATGACATCTGAAAGCAAAAGTTTTCTCCTTTCCAACTTTCGAGACTTAGCAAGTAATCTCATTGTAAAGTTCCCTGTCCACCCCTCTAGTGTTTTGGCTTAGTCCTTTCATCTTCTCTGCAACCACCACTCTTTGTTTCATTTAAAAAATAATGTTACTCGAGCGCCCCGGGCGTCAACTTTAAGACTCTTTTCTTGTCTGAAGTCACCCATCTTGTTTATTCCATTTGGAGTCAACTTTTTGTTTTCTTTTTGTGAAGAGCTCTCATTTATAAATATATTCCCATAGTCAGTATTTCTCTATGTCTTACAGAGCTAAGGCATAATGGCAAATCACATGCTGCGTAATTCACTACAAAAAAAACAAAAAAACAATTATTCTGTTACCGAGCCCGTTGTTTTCTTTCTGAGCTAATATTTACTCTAGTGGTGATATATCCAATAGGCCTCAGTGTTGAAAGCAGAATTTTCTGATGTTTCTGCAGAGAGCGAATGAAGGCTATGGAGCAACAGATTGCCAGTTTGACTGGTCTTGTTCAGCATGCACTTTTAAAGGGCCCAAACACTAGTGGCACCAAGGAGCCTCTAAGGTAAGCAATCACAGTATAGGACAGAGTGAGGCGTCGGGGGAAATGAACTTTCAAATAAAAGGCCTGGTGATTCAGTCAGAGCAGAAAAGATAAAGTATCCTTCCTACAACAGCTTTATCAAACACTCAGGTTAAATCGCATTTGGTGAAGAGGAAATAGGTTTGACTGTGAATCTGATATTGAAATCATTTGCTCTCTGTATAAATGGCCACTGTGTATGGTTTATCTGGCTGCATTTCAACTCTTTGCATTCTGATCTTCTCCCTGGAGACCTTGCGCTAACGTTTACTTGACAGTTAGTCTAAAAGGTCCGTGACTGCAGTTAATTTCTGTGTTTCTGTGCAATGAGGGCGAAGCTCGTTAACCCCATTAACATCATTTTAACCTCTCTGGTTTGTCTTTCCCATCATACTTTGTTGTTTGTTCTTACTAATACCAACATGCACATCAAAAGTGCCTCATAATGTTCTGTTTTTTTCTATTATCACAATCACGTTCTAACGAATTTCTCTCTGGTGGCAGTGAGAGGCCACCGAAGACATCGTCTCCAGCCCACAGTGCACATAGTTCAGGTCAGTGTCACTCCATGCAAACTTCATTTTTTTCCTCTAAAGAAGCGTTTTCATGCCCCAGTGTCGTGTGCGGACAAGCCCGTACGTCAGCGTCAATCAGCAGCCTGCACTGAGCAGTGCTGGAGGGATGAAAAACAGTCTTTTCTTGTCATCCTTTCATATTTCCTTGCACTCCTTTTCCCAGTACATCCAGTTTAATAGGAGTTAAGAGACAAGAGCCAGCAGAGTTAACACAAGCCGCTCAAAGCACTACTTAAAACAAGATGCTATTACTTCTCAAGCCTGCCAAGATGATTCAGCGATTCAATCTCTGCGCTACGGCGGTCTCTGGCCAGATCTAAGTTTGATAAAAAGATCTGCAGCCTTACCAGTAGCAGAGTGAGAACACTGCACTATTTATCTGTCTTGAATGCTAATCTCATGTCCCGTGACACATTAAACATGTGGCTTTGAGAGGGATTTACTTGTCATGTTGTGCTTGGGCCAGTCTTCAAAACACTGGAAAAGCTGATCTTGTTAGACTGCTTCTTTGTCGAGCATGTGAAACGAGGCACTTTTTTTTTTGCATTTCCCTCAAAGGCTCTACACAGCACATACTTGTTTTGATGGACGTTGTCTCCCCAAGGCCCAGGACATAGTCAACAGTACGCACTGTAACCTGTACTTCAGGTCTAGGCGGCTCTAAAGTAGATGGTGTGAACAGATTTTTTTTTGGATTACAAGGACAAAAGTTTGTCCTTTGACTAGTCTATAGTCCGTGACAAGAGAGCTTAGAGTGTACTCTGAGCATACCTTGAACAGCTGGGAACACTGCTTTCTTTCTTCAGTGGATTTTTTAAACTTAAAGGAATGGTTTCCATTTATAACAAAACCAGAATCCTTTCATGCAGACACTTGTGGTTTTATTTGAGTCTCGCACACAATACAATAACTGTGGAGGGATGTCATTTGTTGTGCTCACAATATTCAAGAAAGACAATAACCAAGCTGCTGCGGATAGTCCACACACACCTTGAAACTATTTTCTAACAAAACAATGCCGCTACAAACAGCTTATGGCTTGATCTGAGTAATGAGCACATATTTTCTTTTCAACACGTCCTATTAATTTTGATCCACGCCTCTTTAAATGGGGTTCAAAACAAAACTTAAAATGCCTTCAGAGGCAAGTGGGAAAATGTCAGAAGGCGGTCTGTGTGTATAGTACAGTAGGCGCAGCCTGAAGTTGGAATTGAATTATTGCTGTTCTTGAACTTTTAGGGACTTTCACCCAAACTTCAAATATGAGCTCCCCTTGTTTCCATGGTTTCTACCTCTTCTCAATCTCCAGCGGTCATCGGAATGCAGAAAGGAGTTGACAGACGTTTCAAAGTGCATCCAATATGAGTGCTCTTAAATCTGTGCTCATTTTGCACCGAGAGTTGAAGAAATCGTGCTAAACATTCATGCAGGATGAGTGTGTTGCCAGGAAAGCTGTGTTGGACACATACACAGTCTAACCAATAATTTAGAGAGTAAAGTCAGGATGACAGAGTGTGAGGCTTTAGAAACGAGCAACTAAATCCACTGCGTTTAAGAGGAGCATTATTTTCTTTTTTACTTTTGTTGCTTTTCCTATAATTTTAGCTGCAATTTGTACTTCAGTGTATTGATAGGAATGAATGTCTGCAGGTTATAGCATGTATGTACCAATAAAGATTTTCTGGTTTTATGCATTATCTCCAAACAAGCTCCACAAAACAAACTTCTTTGCCTTGATCCAGGTGGTTCTCCAGTCTTGGCTCCCAAGAGTAGCCCCGCCCCATCTGACAAGAGTTCAGTTCCTCTCAAAGTCAACCTCCTGCAGTTCAGGAAGAATGTTTCTGACCTCAGGATGCAGCTCCATCAGATGAGACAGCTGCAGGCAAGACCTCTTTTCTCCTTTTAATTACTTTTCCGTGTCTGTTTAGGTTTAGCCACCTGTGTGCAGGCGTGTGAGCGAGCGTGCGTGTGCATGACACTTTAAAAGTTGCCTCATTTCCGCTGTGTGCGCCCCCCCTCCAGCTTCAGAACCAGGAGGCTTTGCGGGTGCAGCTCAAGCGAGCAGAGCAGGAAATCAGTATTAAACTCACCGAAGCCATGCGGCGTCTGGAGGATCCTGTCCAGAAGCAGAGGACTTTGGTGGAAGAGGACAGACACAAGTACTTAGGCCTGGAGGAGCGTGTTCTCTCACAGCTCAAGTAAGACTGCTTCAAAGACGCAGATTTATCTACTTAGCATTGTTGTGTTTCATAAAAATGGTTGGACACGGTTGCTTGCGTTCATTCCTGAATGTTTATTGTAAGTCGCTCGGCCTTTTATGAAAGTCCCGAGCAGGTTTTGTGGTCCATTTAGCACACGCTCACGCAGCTCCACTCCACATCCTACCATTTGTAGGAAATCCCCAAAAGGCTTCATTTTTTATCAGCTCACCTGAGCTATTCAATCCTAAACTCTCTGACGAGCCAACACCCTCCAAATTACAGCTCACAGGTTTATACAGGCAAGCAGCGCCTGCTTCTCAGACACAGCAGTCTAGAACAATGGACCCGACTGTGGAGTAATCATTCACTCCCCTGCTCTTATTTTAATTCACTCTCCTCGTCTTGCCAACAGGGAGCAGCAGTTTTTGTTATTTGGATGTTTACAGGCAAGGTCAAACGGTGTCGCGTCGCTAGACGGTGGCGAACACATGCTCAGATACGTTAGCAGCTCATGGATTCTGGGAAATTAGCAGGAAGAAATCGGTGGATTGGAGCTAGATTAAGCTCTCTGTTACCCTTGGTTGCCGGCCATTTGTGAGTCAGCAAAACACGGCTGCTGGCACCTTAAATAAGGCCTGGTAATTAGGACTGCCTGGCTTTAAGACCAGAGGGAGAGTGTGGTGTGAAAAACGCTGCCCTCTCAAGAGGAGAAGTAAATCTATTATGACCTTTAAGAGCACCGTTTTTATAACAAAAACGACTCGGTGCTTAAAATTAGGAAACTTGTGCAGTAGGAGAAGAAAGTGAAACAAGGAAACATGTATCACAGTGGAGCCTAAAGCCTAAAAGTGTGCCACAAGTGTACTTAAAAGTTACTTGTGATCTAAACATATACTTAAATATAAAGGGTGCATAATGACTTTGCTTAGAAGTGTAGATTATGAAGACATACATCCATCTGACTGATAAAACAGTAAAATTCCTTTGTCCTCAGCTGTATTTTCCTTCATTTCCATCACCAGCAAGTCTTGGCATGGCAGGGCATTTAACACACTGTTTCCTTATTGCCTCTCCCACTCCCTTCAGGGGACTTCTATAAAAGAGTGTTTCTCAGGGGTGCCCGGCCACAATGAAACACCATTTTTGTTCCTCACATGCAATCCAACACCGCACACAATGTTATCGTTCGGGCACATTTCCCCTCGGAATAGCCGAGCTTTCGTGAGCGCCGTGATGGCTCCGAGGCAGCGTTTGTCAATGTGAGGAAGTGTTCTCTCACAAATAAGCCTTCATTCAGTGTGTAAACATTTGAGGTGGGCTGGGACAAGAGCCAGTCCAGTCTAGACTGAGCAAACTAATGTGGACAGGAAAGTGTGCTGCATAGTCGTCGGTGTTGTGTGCATATTTTACGTGTGGATCCCTCACCTCTGCCCAGTCAGTGGGCAGGAGTGTGCTCTTTAAGATAAATGATTGTATGTTGCCCCCTGGTGTTTGTAAAAGGTAAGTAAGAATATCAATGTAAGTCATACTCAAATGACGATACAGCAGAAACAAAAAGAGTTCTTAGAGTCACATAGTGTAGACATCATATATTCAATTGCCACTTCATTAGGTACACTAGTTAATACGAATGCAATCTAATATAACAGTCCTGCACTATAATGTTCAGTTTATGTTAAAACGGTCTAAGATGTATTTTGTGGTGATGTAAAACTGGGTTAAATTAATTTTAAATACAAATACAAATCAATAGCACTACAAAGCAAAGCATCCAGAATGAACCCCCAGTTAAACCAACAGCTCTGTTTGTTTTTTTACAGTTATACGTAAATGCATTTGTTTTCACTGGTGTACCAAATGAGCTGGTGAGTTAGCGTATGTTAAGAATAAATAGTTCCTGTTAACTTTTGTTTTGCCATTAAACGTCACTCATTCGAAGCTCCAAAATGTCCCCGTTGTCTGCGCAGTGACCTGGAGCAGTATGTAGGTTCCCTCCAGAAGGACGCGGCGACAGCACACAGACCGGTGACACTAAAGGACGTGGAGGAAGGAGCGGTGACTCTGAGGAAGGTGGGAGAATCTCTGGCAGGACTCAAAGGTATGATGATTTTTTTCCGGTAAATATAGTGGTTACTTTTTAGATATTCAGGGAAGTCATGGGTTCCTCTAAGCTAAACTGAGGGTTTGGTTTGTATAATATTAAGCTGGTATTGGGGTCTGGGCAACAATGACTTAAATAAGTCTAGTTTGTCAGTTTACTGTTGCATTATTTATCTAAATAACCAGTTTGTAAAAATATAATTAATGGAAAGTTTGTGACATCTATGATAAGATACGTCCAGTTTTTGTTGCACATTTACAATGGCAAAGACTGTTAATTTTATTTAGATAAACCATATTCTCATTAAACTAGTATTATATTATGTACACATATATTTAATTGTTCCAATATTTTAATTTGGAACAACCTGGCTACTAACCTAAAGGCATTAATGTATCCCTTTATATGGCTATGGTGTATCACTGTGCATTTGTGAATTGACACATTCTAGATATTACTAAGTCAAAATGGCTTTTACACAAAAATGACAATGTAGGTAAGTCTAAAACAATCAGGAAACTGTTGAATGATCTGAAGTATTCCAAACCGCTCTTTGCATGTTTCTGTGTTTACTTCTGCAGGAGAGTTCCCGGCCCTGCAAACCAGAATGCGGGCCGTACTCAGGGTGGAGGTAGAAGCTGTCAAGTTTTTGAAGGAGGAACCTCACAAGCTGGACAGCATGCTGAAAAGGGTCAAGAGCCTGACGGACACACTCAGCAGTCTGAGAAGGTAGGGGAAAAGTGGAGATAAAGTATGGCTCAGGAGTGGAGGTGCTCGAGTATGGGGGCTGAGCGTGTGAGAAAAGGGAATTGAAGATGAAAACAAAAAGCACTTTGCAGGGCTCCTCGCGGGGTCTGTGATGTGGGAGATTGTACTGTTTGATTATACTGGCAAGCCGGCCTTCATCCCATCAAAGAGGTCATTCGATGTAGACTGAAGAGTGTGGCGTCCAGCTTGATTTACTTCCATCACCTTCACTGAAGCGATAAGTGAATTAATTTGGTGGACAGTGCAGACTCTCATTTCCATTTTAATATGTCACTGAAACCAAACTCCTTCTCAACTTTTCTCTCAGACTTCCTCCATGACTCTTGTCTTTCACCCAAGACTTGATGCCAAACCAAGACATTGCACCATAAATTGTTTACGTCAACAATGAATCTGCATTATTAAACTCATTACCAGTTTCAGTATGTTTTGCAGTTGTTTCTGCTAGTGTTACCTACACCATTTACATCACACGTATTTCCTTTCTGTCTGCAGATGTGCTACTGAGTATCAGAAAGGTCCTGAACCTTCCACTAATGTCTCTGTGAATAACAGCCCCACTGTAGCAGCAGTAGCAGTTGCAGAAGCCCATGAAGAAACTCCTTCATCAGCCCAACCTGGCTCAACTTCCTCCCCTCTAGAGCCCCAGAGCTCTACCATCAAGTCTGAGGTGATGCCTTCCTCACCAGTGGTCATCCATCATGTCCAAAGCTCCCCGGTGCACATCCAGCAGTCCCAGCAGTCTGCAGCTTTGACAGCTCAGCCAAGTCCCCCTCTTACCCCCAGCCCCACTCACTTCCCCAGTCCCAAAATGAGCAAGAGTCAAGGCCGGGAATCTCCCAAAGGAGCGACCTCGGATCCACCGAGTCCTGCCCACCATAAGAAGACTGCAAACCCAGTCAATAATAGCAACGGCACTGCCAGCCAGGATCTCGTGATAGAGGAGCTCCAGAACAGTAAAGGCAAGAGCAGAAACAGAGCCGTGTCCATAGAGGTACGTGTAGTCACCTTCTTTTTGTCAGTTTACCTTGATTTAAAGTTCTAATGGTTACAGCATTGTAGTTAGTTAATCTGTTTTTGAAAGTCCCTCATTTGGTTCCTTTAAAAATCTCTAATCTTTTTAATCTTTTGCAACTTGCAGGCAGCGGAGAAGGAATGGGAAGAGAGGAGGCAGAACATGGGTCATTATGACGGAAAAGAATTTGAGAAGATCCTGCTAGAGGCCCAGGCCAACATGATGAAGGGCATTCCAAGTCTAGAGGTTGACGAGAACCCAGCACAGCCTCCCTCTGCCGTTACAGAACAGGAACACAACCCTGTCGAGTCTCCTTCAGGTAAATGTCAAGACAAATATAACTTCAAGACAAATATAACTTCATGAACTATGTTAATGTCCACATTTACTTTATCAATCCAGAAGAGCCCCAGTCAGAGAATCTCTCTGATAAATCTGCCAAGAGAGGACCTGAGAAACTCCCTAAGCCTTCGAAGGAGAAACCTGCCATTCCAGCACTGGAGAGACCTACAAAAACTGCCAGCAAGCCAGCAGCCACAGAGAGTTTGACCAGACAGGGGTCTGAAAAGTCCAACAAGTCTCCACCACCACCACCTCCTCCGAGGAAAACCTACTCCAGCTCCAGCTCAGGCATGACCACAACACGCTCTGGTGAGGTGGTTTACACCAGCAGAAAGGAATCTGTCTCGGCTCAGGTCAGTGGGTTATTTAGAGGAACTTGTCGAGAGCAAAATAACATAGCTCAGACTCTTTGTGTCAGCATTACCTTAAACTTTAAATAGCCTTCCAACGTGACTTCTAAATAATTGACAATAAATAATGACAAGAGTGCTTTGTGCAAATTAATTCTCACAGGAAGGTGAAGAGGAAGCTCTACCTCCCTCTCCTCAACCCAAGATAACCAAGGTTCCACCGGAAACCAAGCCGAAGCCAGCCACCCCACCACCTGTCATTGCTTCTGTCACCAGAGAAGAGGAGGATGAAGGCGACAAGATCATGGCAGAGCTCCAGGTTAGACGCATATGAACACAGCAGCAATCACACACATCCACACAAACAAGTGTCCAAACATAATCAAATAATGCAAGGTCTGCTGGATTTTGGTGGTTTGTGCATTGTGGGAGTGGGTTGCTTGTCATTTCCTCCTGCGGTGGTTGACTTCAAAATTGGCAAAGGACGGGCACTGACAGCTGCCAACGGAGTTACCTCTGCTGTTTTACAGCTGTGGTAGTAGTGATCACACTCTTCTTCCCTCCTCAAAATCCTTGTCCCCCGTGTTCCCCTCACCTTTCTCCATTCTTCAGGTTTTCCAGAAGTGCACAGTTAAGGATGTAGGGCTGAAAAATTTGGTAGAGCCCAACACTCGAATTGAACCACAAATAAGAGAACTAAGACCGGGGGCTTTACTGCCCCTCAAAGAGAAAAAGGTAAAATATACATCGCCGTGCAGCTGCCCACCTAACTGCCTGCCTCTGCCAACTGTATGATACAATCAATGGCTGCGTCCTAACTCTTCTACAAATCCTGCACACATGCTTTGGCTCAAGAGAAACCTGTAGCAGCTACCTTCAGAAAGCTCCTTTCCTCACTGCCTTGTTTTTCTACCTTCTTTTGATTCCGCTGGGTATCACAGCTTGGATGTTTTTCCAGGATTAAGTCTGCAGAAAGTTAAGCCTCTGAAAAGACGCTGTGTCTTCACTATGTCTGGTCCAGACAATGATGTGTTTCACAACTGATCACTTGCCTTCTCCTTCTAATCAATAAAGACCTCAGCTCTGTATCTTACAGGCAATTAAATTGTCTTGTGTCTTTCTTTGATCAAGATCAATACAACACATATTCTTAAAGTAACTTTGTGGACACAATCTATTTTTGCAGACTTGGTTCACTTGAGGTCAGTCTGGCCACTTTGCATGCTCCTCTCCCTCACTTATGCTTTTCAGACAAATTACTTTTTTTGGTCTCTCTTTGTCTTTGCACAACTTCCCCCTAATTTGCTTTTCCTAGCTTTTCACCTTTGTAATCAGCATAGTCCTAATATTTTCACTTCAAGGTAAACAATTCACACACATTGAATATGATTTTGACAGACCATGAGAATGACAAGGTTATTTATGTGCAAGAAACCACAAGAACTGGATGTACAAAGAAGAGACAATAGAAACCACAGAAACCACAGGCGATGCAAGTCCAACGATCAAAATTTAATGCTTGCATTGTTGTTTTGTTTGCTAAAAGTAAGCTTCTAACAAAATCAAAGATATTTGTTTGCGTGGTGTGCATTTCTATTCAGTATTGTTTATTTTAAAAGTAAACAAAAGTAAGGTAAACAGTAGCAATACAATAAATATATTGCAGTAACCTTGTAGGAGGTAATTGGCCAATCCAGTTTTTTACACCTTCTTCAATCGTAACTGTGAATTCACAGTTAATCCACGCAAACTAGGAGACCATTTACACAGTAATAATATTCCCTGACACTGTCCTAGCAGAGCACAGAACCCAGTCGAGACGATAAAGATCCAGACACCGATGAAAACGGGAATACTACTGTACGACAGAGCCAAGGGGTACGTATGATTTTTTTTTATTTCATACACTATGTTTGCATATATCTGAATAATGTATCTGCATATTCAACAGTTTAAAAGTTTTAAATAATTAACAGTTTTTTCTATAATTCCTCAGGTTATATATTATGTGACTGGCCAGATTGCCAAAGATCAGCCACCCCCATCAGGAAAGGAAGACACCCCTGAACACAGAGAGCCCCCACCACAGCCTCCAACACAGGTGTCAAATGTCAATATTAATGACAATTCTCCAAGCCAGCAGCAGCTGCCATCTCTGTCTCCACCACCCAAATCACCCACACCTGTTACACCTCCACC
This sequence comes from Mugil cephalus, assembly GCF_022458985.1. Classification (NCBI taxonomy): domain Eukaryota; kingdom Metazoa; phylum Chordata; class Actinopteri; order Mugiliformes; family Mugilidae; genus Mugil; species Mugil cephalus. The sequence goes on along the minus strand of NC_061787.1, from coordinate 8,212,299 downwards.
TATATCACCCAAACCTGTGGGACTTAATGGATTCAAACTACCGAGGAAGCAAGTTAAACGCTCTGAATCTTTGAAGACCAGTGCAGAAACACAGAAGGGAAAAAGCCTCAGCAAAATGAAGTCTGACAAGAAAAGTAAAATAATAATGGAGGCAGCAGCTACCACAACAACCAAAGCTGTAAAAGAGGCGTCTCAACATTTTGTTGCTACACACCAAAAGACTTCCAATGAGGATAGGAATCCCTCTAAAACCACTTTTGAGGACAGTGATGATGGGGCTGGCCTTAGTCCTGACTTACCAGGAGAGGAGGCGCCTCCACCCCCAGACAACATTGCATTTATGATCACTAACACCAAGGTTCAGGCCTTGTCTTGTGGCGAGTACCAAGAACTGGTCAATGCCAAAAAAGGAAATGACTGCTTACAGACTGTTACTGTTGGCAGTGCAACACACCGAGGGGACGCCACAGCAGATCCGACTGCCCCACAGGATAATGGCTTCAACAAGAAACCTGTAATCATTATCTTTGACGAGCCAATGGATATCCGTTCAGCTTACAAGCGCCTGTCCACCATCTTTGAATGTGAGGAGGAACTGGACAGGATGCTTGCTGAAGAGCGCATCGATGAGGAGAGTGAAGAGTCCGACTCAGACAGGAGTGGCGGGCTGCAGGTAAAAGCCAGAGTGGCCGATGCGGTTGATGGCAAAAAGGTCAGCGGTTCACAGAGCGCTGGAGATCATGCCAGTTTATCATCCTCATCCTCATCTTCGATATCTGAGCTAACAGACAGCGGGGTAAATGGAGATGCCAAGTTGGATGGTAAGAAGAGATTTAAGTTCAAGTTCCCCAAGAAACAGCTGGCAGCATTGACCCAGGCAATTCGCACGGGAACCAAGTCAGGCAAGAAGACATTACAGGTGGTCGTGTATGAAGACGAGGAGGAATCTGACGGTACTATCAAGCAGCACAAAGAAGCGAAGAGATTTGAGATTACACGCTCAAAATCCGTAGCGGACGCCCCCAAGGGTACAGGCACTGGTGCACTGAAGAGGCACAACTCTGACGCTCAATGCAGGACAAATGAAATTCGGAATAGCACCTACAAGACGCTGGACAGCCTGGAGCAGACCATCAAGCAACTGGAGACTACTATTAGCGAAATGGGACCATGTTCCCCTGAGGAGCCAGTCATCGCCGACAAGGAAAAAGCAGAGAATGGGCAAAGCTCAGAAGGAGTGGGGCTGAAGAGGTCTTCCTCTCTCCCTACCTCCAGAGGGTCAGGTCCTAAGGTATCCAACAAAAGTTCATTGCAGAAGAAGAGTAAACCTCAACTCCTTCCTCGCCCTGTAGCCATCCCTACTACCACGAACACCGCCACCACCACCACTGTCCCCAGTGTCTCCAGCACAGTACCACAGGTCTCTCTCTAGCTCTTGTTGCTCCAGGGAGCTTTTGGTCCTTCTCTTTCAGTTTCCAAACTACCTTCACTCCAACCTTAACCACTCAAACTACAAAATCTTTAATCCACTCTACCGGTGATTGAAAAAAGCTGGAAATGTCCCCAATGGCTTTCCGCCTCTATGAAATCATGGTGACATGATTGGGGGTGACATTTTGTTGGGTTCCTGGCTACCATCTTTTTCCTTCACTTCATTGCTGAAACCCTTAGATTTTCAGCAAGGGCCACATTCATCATCAAAGACATGATGATTAAGCTCTGAACTACCTTATTCTTGAGTGCATGACTTTGTATAATTGACTTTGAGGTTTATGGTTGCACTGGGTGCATGGGCTCTCACTGGTGCTGATTGTTGAGTTGTTGATTGTGGTTTTCTCACCTGTTAGTGCCTTGACTTTTCGTACTTCCTATGTGGTGAGTGTTTTTTTTCTATCTTTTTTTTATTTCTTGTTTTGTTTTTCATTTGGATCCCCTTGCAGAACACCAGTGTCGCTTCCCCTACTAGTCGGATGCCCGTCCCTTTGTCTGCGAAGTCCAGGCAGTCACCGGGTACAACTGACAAAGCAGGAAAACAGCAAAAACTGCAGGACGCTCAGAGGCAGTTCCGACAGGTAGTTTTACTGTAGGGTCTTACCAGAGACTAGAGAAAACAAACGTGTAGGGAAGCATGAGTGAGGGAGAAAAAAAGACAACCTAAGCTGTGCGATTTCAAGTGTGTTGAAAAAAAAAAATAAAGTCACCTTGGTGGCGACTGTGGATCTGTTAAAGTCTGCTCTGACACGAACGGCATGTTTGACTCTTGACTGTTACCCCATAACATCACTGTACTGTATGCTTCTGCATGTCCACACTGCTCATGGTTTTCACTGTGTTGGTGGCTAAACAAAAAAAAAAAATGGAAACGGCAAAGGAAAGTGGAATCCCATCCTGTGATCATCTGAGTTCTCATCACATCTCCAGTTCCCATCACAGCTGAGTTCCTAAACAGTGTTGCCAAATCCTAAGACGCTTGTGGCTATGTTTAAAGACAACAACTTTTGTCGGCTATGCTCCTGCCTTCTCACAGTGCACCTCTGCTCAAACCCAACATTACTGCACAGCTTATCTAACCTCAAGGTGATATATTTCCTTACGGTCAAGACCTCGGCATAACTCACTCATCTTGCACCATCAGTTTCAAGTGGAATACAGACCCACGTTTTTTCCCCTGTCTGCTGTCACTCTTCAAACCCCTAACACTGTTTTCTAATTCTCACGGTCATCTTGTGCATATTTACCATCTGAGGTTTCTCCCACAGCCCCTCACAAGGCCTAACAACCCCTCCTCTAACACACAGGCACTTTGTAGAGATGCCCACCCTGTCCGCCATCGCGCTGTCTAACCTTTGCAGTGTTCTGTTTCTTGGTAACATGTCTCTCAGTTCAGTGTCACTTCCTGTTTAACCTAGAAATAACAGAGCTGCTGTAGTGTTTTTTGGTGTCTTTTAGTTGTGTTTTAGTAATATTAATGTGTGTGCATTCATAGTGTGTGTCCATGTGAATAACTTAGTTTATTTTAACATTGTCTTGCCTTTTTATATGTATTTTATCAGGTTTCATTTTTGACAACCAGTATCTGTTTTGGCATCTCTGTTTGCAGGCTAACGGAAGTGCTAAAAGAGTGGGAGGGGATCATAAAACTACTTCCCCAGCTATACCCATCTCTAAAATCCCTGCTTTTTATCCTAGCGCTACTAAAGGCAGCTCCCAGTCTGCACCAAACTCAGATGCTACTAACCCCATTAACCAGTCTTCCTCCCCTTCCTCCTCCTCCTCCTCCTCCTCTTTGACCAAGCCCTCCATCCTGTCCTCTCACGCCCCCCGTTCCAGTTCCCTACCCTCGTCCCACATCCCCTCCCTGTCTAACGGTTCCCTCAAAATCCCCACACCCTCACAGCACACAGGTAAAGCTCTGTCGTTCTCCTCGCAGACTCAGAATGGTCGAGTGCACTCCTCCTCTTCATTCTCCTCCTCCTCCTCATCCTCCTCCTCTTCCCCCTCCCCTCTGTCGCCCACACCTGTGGGCCCAGGCGGAAAGAGCATCCGCACCATACACACCCCCAGCTTCACCAGCTACAGGTCCCACAACGGCAGCAACGGAAAATCCTGCATCCCGACTGCCACAGCAGCTAAGGACAGTACCTAGCCTCATTATCGCCCCTCTGACTTTACAGCTTAGCAGGTAGACCAGATCATGTTTCATATTATATACACTAAGTTTGCTGTTTTTTTTTTTTTGTTTGTTTGTTTTGTTTTGTTTTTTAAAAAGAAAAATTAAAGTATTAAGTGATGCACTCTCAATTCATCTTTTATTTGACACTGGCATTCACACAGTTTTATATACTTTGAAATGTTGGATTTTTTTGGATTTTCTCTCTTGAAGGTGTACCAGACGTTCTGAAAAACAAACAAAAAAAAAATGTTTTCTAATGTAACTATTTAGTTTCACCACTTTGTAGTTGAAGTGGAAGGCTTTTTGTGGTGTTTAAAATCTATTTTCTTGCCGTAGGTTTGACTAGGGAGCGTAGAGTTGATGTACAATCGCAGAATACCATGTAAAAAAAAAAAAAATGTGTTTTATTTTTGAAACGACAGATTGAATAACCATAGTATATTTAATCTTCTATATTTCTTATGTTGCCAGACATTCAACGCAGCACATGTAAATGCCTTTTACGAACGTGCACATGCACAGTGTATGCACACAGTCATTAGTAACTTTAGTTTTCTAAGAGTATTTTCTCATTTTCCTCCCATTTGAACTGCCAATTTATTTCACCACTGTCGCATCATGAGTATAACACGAGTTTTCATTTTATTGTGCCTCTTTGCCAAAGTTGTTGTAAAATGACTCACTTCAGGCCTAACCCAGTCATGAGCTTTTGGGGAACTCCCGTGCGCTCTCTTCGAGGTGACGAAGTGTTGACCTCTGGGTGTTTGTACTGCTGGTCTCAGTTTGTTAAGTTAACACATATCGTGATCTAGATGTAATCTGTACTAAAATACCAAGTGACAAATATGTTCCACCACATGTACATAAACGCTTCTACTAAGAAAATAAGTAGTTTTGTTAACATACCAAAGTTTATTTGTATGCATGCCTTTCAGATACTTTATGAGAGTGGTGTAAAAGAAGAATTATGTTTGCACAGATAGATTTTGTAAATATTTGGTTTTCTCTCATTTTTTTGTAAAGCTTTAAATCATACTATAAAGGAGCGATGTGTTGACAAAACTGTGTTGGAGTAGCAAAAATAAAGTCTTGCATGCTTGTAGTGCATTAAGTCGTGTTTCAAGTTTCCTGTTTGATTCCTGTGTGAGCGCATGTCTGCGTGTGTGTATAAATATACATGGCACATCACACATCAGCTCTGTCCCTTTTCACTTCTGCTTTCACCTACCTTTTGCCTTCAAATAGTTCCACCAGCAGTACAGCATATCTGTAAGCTGCACTGCCACTATCATAGGTAAGAGTATTGTATCATTCTATTGTATTTTAGCGCCTCAGGGTTAGGATTAGATATTTTCTAATTTACATTTTCAATGTAATTTTCATATGGTATTTTTTACTGTTTTTCAAATACCGTGTAGCAGTATCTTAGTAATTTTTACTGATATCCGAATATGTATTTCAGTCCACTATTAATGTTTTTATGGGTAAGGGCTCTGAAAAAACAAAGAATGCAGGGAAGGGCACCTGGTGCAGGGCCAAACTCACTATATAAATAAAAAGTTAATTGAATTGAATATATTGTAGTGCATCTGGGTTAGGCTTAGATATTTTCTAATTTACATTTTCAATGTAATTTTCACATATGGTATTTTTTTTTTACTGTTTTTCAAATACTGTAGCAGTATCTTAGTAATTTTGCAAAGATAAAACGTGTTCTCTTACTGGTGTTAAGCAAACCTTTAATCTTCTAAACTGGAAACAGTTCCTCTTTCCTTTAAGCCTAGATAAATATGGCATTTCATGTGATTTGTTGTGTTTCATGTGGTTACAAGGCATGCTCTTGTCACACACACCTTCCATTTTCAGTTTTTCCTCTGATATTTTGTGGTATTACGTGTTTTCTTGAGTCACTAAGAGAACACGTGTCCGCGCGCTGTCACAGGGGCTGTGTATCATCATAACCTTTGTGTCTTCGCTTGTGCTGCGCCAGGCTGGACATCACCGCGACAGCTATGAACATTTCTGAGGAGGAGACAGGGGGCTTGTCTGACACCTCTCTGCCGCTGTGGAATATAACCCTTTCCGTATTTTACATCACGGTTTTCGTCATCGCCGTGCCCGGGAATGCCTTGGCTCTGTGGGCCTTCTGCCGACAGAACAGCACGTCCCCGTCCAAAGTCTTCCTCAGGAGCCTCGCTACAGCCGACATCTGTTACGTCCTCCTTTTGCCCATCCGTGTGGCCTACCATCTCTCCGACAGCCCTTTACAAGACGTCCCGTGTCAAATATCAGGCTTCCTCTTCTACCTGAACATGTACTGCAGCCTCTACTTAATGAGCTTCATCAGCCTGGACAGATTCCTGGCTGTAGTCTTACCTATAAGATCACAGTCGGTGAGGAAGCCCCTGTATGCAAGGGTAGCTGTTGCCATACTTTGGGTGACAGTCCTTGTGACTACGAGTCCTATACTTTTCTCTAAAACCAAGCCGCCCAGCTCACCTGGCAACTGCAGCAAGCTATATTTAGAAAATCCATCATCCACTGCTTTGGTTTCCACTGTTGTAGCGTTTGCCATTCCCTTCACCACCATAGTAGTTTCCTACATACTGATTCTGTTGAAACTGAGGACTCTTAGGCAACGAGAAGAGCGGCCAGTGAAAGACAAAGCCATTAAAATGATCATACTCATTCTTATGAACTTCCTGTTTGCTTTCGTGCCGTACCATGTGTGCAGGGTGGTCTATATTAAAAGATGGCAAGAAGAAGGTGATGGCATGAACTCACTTTCCCTAAAAAGAGCCAATCAGATCACATCTGCACTGACCTGTGTCAGTGGAATACTAGATCCTGTGATGTATTTCTTCTTGAACCGTGCATACAGGGACACGTTACTTGAGCTGTTCTGTAAAAATAGAGAACGCGAAGACGAATGATGTAGGTAATAAAGACTTTTAAACCGACTGCAATGTCTTTCTTTCAGGTGATAGACATGAAATATTCTGTCACTGCGCTACACATGGTCTACGACAGTGATTCTCAACGGGGGTCCGTGGACCCCTAGTGGTCTGTGGTGTAATTACAAGGAGTCCGTGAAAATAAAATATCCTTTGACATTTATAGAAATAGGATTATTTTACTCAAATGTGAGTGAGACCCTTATCTACCTAAACTACACACAGCAACAGGAATGTTTCATAAGTGTAATTTACTGTATTTTATTAAGTGATCTAGCTGCCAGTTGCATTGTTCAAAGTTACTGCATGACGCTGTTAATACAAACTTAAGACCATCTGCATGTGTTTTAAATTATGAGGCCCTCACTGTTTCAGTGGGCCTACACTGGTCATATCTTAATAATTCTCTTCAGTTCAATTCAAATTTATTTATATAGTGTCAATGACGATACAAATTGTCTCAAAATATCTTATTTTATAAAGTATCTTATTGTGAAACATCCGCGGGAAAGTGGTAGATCAAAAATATGCACACAGTCCAGGACCTAAAAAAGGAGAACCACTGGCCTCAAGTAATAAAATAAACTACACAAGAAAGTGGGTGCTACATTTCACTTCCTCGTGAAATTGAAATATCAATATATTGTCACAACTTCCAACTTTCAGTTCAGAGAGGCCATTCAAACCTTAAAATACAATTCGTGGGAAATCATTGACTTCATTTTCTACAAATGCCCACTACTTCTAGGGGAACTGAAATGTTCCGCTGAACATCTGAAAGATGATTGACTTCCCCTTATTCGTGGCAATTTATGAATTGGATTTTTTTTTAAATTATGATTGGTTTTAAAACTTCCAGTGTCATAAAATAAATATTTCTATTGGAAGAATGTCTAAAATTCTATGTAAAACAGCTATGACACGTTAATATATCAATTACAGGATAATGTATAAATTGAATGAATGAATTATGAAAAAAATGACACTTGGTGTATGGTGCATGGTAATTTTGCTTTAATTTGCTGAGGTATGTGTACTTGATTGATAGACTTATGACTTATAATGAATAATAAATTGGTAGAGTACCTTTATCTGACATATGCAACTACTTTAAAGTAGATTTAAATAATCTGTGTCGGCACTAGAACAAATATCCAAAGGGGCATTCAGTGATACTATTTAATATTACACTCCCCAGGAGTGGAATTGTTTTTGGAATCATTTACTGGAAGACTGCAGTTCTTGTGGCTTTCATGGTAATAATCTAACTAAAAACATAAGAAGAAAGTATGAATAAATTGATATGCATTCTTTACAGTGACAGTAACATTTTAGTCAAAACAAAATTAGGTCACACCTAACAACAACGCAGACACAATGTCCAAATATTACTTCCAGAATGAATATTACAGTGATAGAACACCACAAAAGGACACAATGCATGTTGCTTGTAAGTTTGCTGCAAAGTGCATTCAACAGAACATCCAGAGATCAATACAGCACATCAAATAACTACACTAGCTTGCACATTGCTATGAGTATGTTGATACTACACTAGCAAGTGGACGCAAATGTGCATTGAACTCATATGATATATGTAGTGGCTATTTGTCCCAAAATAATAAAGAAGATAATGACAAAATACTGCAAAACATACTTAAAAGGTGGTTTGAGTGTATGTGTATGCAATACATGAATACTTATATTACTTGTATACTTATATTGCTTTTAAAGCTTTTACTGACATCCTAATCACTATTAATGCTTTTATGAATTACGGCTCTAAAGAGAAAAAAAAAGAATCGCTGTGATTCGCTTTCTTTGCAGCTACCATAGTTTTGAGAAAAATCGACTTTACTCAGTTTGACTGGTGCGAGCTCCCGTATCTTCGACCCGTTACCAAGGCAGCCAGCAGGAAGCTGAAGGGAGCGGACGGTGAGTGTGAGCCTGTTTTTTTTTTTAAACGCAACTTTATCAGTTTTCTCCAACACTTGGGATTAAAGTCGCTGTTTGTTCGAAGCGAAACCATGTCCATAAGTTATTGCATCACTACTTTAGTCTTTACATCAGTGAATGTCGCCATCAGTGTCTTTAACAGCTACGAAGCATTTACGTGGAGTTGGCTAACCAAGTAACAACTGTCGCTATTGGTCAGACAGTCATACTAATACCCACAGGCGCCAGTTTAATCTACTGATGCGGACTTTGTGGCGGAGTCAGATCATTCTGCTTCCTCATCTTCTTCCTCCTGACCTTTCCACTGTGAGTGGAGAGGACATAACGCATCCTGCAACAGAATGGGCTTCACGAAGTTGATTGTCCACTATGGTCCCGTCGGCAGAGAACACGACATTATTGTCTTCATGACAAGTCCGACTGGAAGACGTGTAGTGCGAGTGATATGACACCGATCGAAATGGTGACCGTGATCGAAATCACTCCAAAGCATGTATTAGACACCAGACTTTGGAGGCCAAAGGGGATGACAACAGTGGCAAGGTCAGGAGAGGAGTAAGAGGAAGTCGAATGATCTGACTACACCACAAAGCCCACATCAGGTTGGGTGTGAAGTTCCTCAGTCACCCAGATCATGGTAGTCTAAAAGATGTTAAAAAAAAAAAAAAAGCTGTACTTGTAGATTTTAGAGAAGATATTCCGCCATCCATCCGAGTAGCTTCTTCATTTCAGATCTGAAAAAGCTTCTCGGGTGAACGGTCAAAAGTCTTTTCAAAACTCTACATGTCCATTTGCCTTTGGGATCCGCATCAGACTCTCCTCCTGAGGAGGTTCCACTTTCCCCTATCACTCTGAGAGTTACAGGCCACATGTTTTCATTCTCACCCTTTTCTACAGAGAAGAACATCTTCGTCTTTCTCCTTAGATAATAAGAAGCAGTCTTAGTTTTCCATTTTGAATAATTAACGTACACAGATTCTAACAGTTGTCAAAGGAATGAAATGACCAGACAATCAAGCTCCAAACAGTTTGTGACAGGACTCCAGTCAGGTGCATAAACTCTGTTTTCGTCACATTGAAGCGCAGTGAGAGAAAGGGCCCATTTTTTTGTTGTCTTGAAAGACACACACATCTTAAAATACCCTTCTAAGCTCAATAACACAAGAACAAAAACTGATGAAGTTACATTTTATGGATAGGCCGATTTTAGAAATGGCTGTTCTGCCAAGTTTTTTTTTTTTTTTTTATTTTAATTTCAAGCTTTGTGTAGACGGTGGCTTTCTTAAAAAAATGTGCCACCTTTGAACATGACAGGGACAAAGTAAAACGACAGTTTAAGGTAAACAACACCACACGTGTTACACTATAGCCTCCTCTCCCATGCTTACGATTGCTACTTTAACCTATTATATGACTGACCTTTAGACTTTTCGGGAGACAAAAGAAAAGGAGATACAGGATCTCCTGTGGGCTAAGAGGGACTTGGAGGCCAAACTGCAACAGCTGCAGGCTCAGGGCATCCAAGTTTATGACCCAAATGACTCTGATTCAGATGACAACCAAACCACTGTCACTGGTAAGAGTCAGCCGCTCCCCCCCAGACTTTTGAGGCCAAAGGGGATGACAACAGTGGCAAGGTCAGGAGAGGAGTAAGAGGAAGTCGAATGATTTGACTACACCACAAAGCCCACATCAGGTTGGCTGTGAAGTTCCTCAGTCACCTAGATCATGGTAATCTAAAAGGTGTTAAAAAAAAAAAAAAAGCTGTACTTGTAGATTTTAGAGAAGATATTCCGCCGTCCATCTGAGTAGCTTCTTCATTTCAGAACTGAAAAAGCTTCTCGAGTGAACGGTCAAACGTCTTTTCAAAACTCTACATGTCCATTTGCCTTTGGGATCCGCATCAGACTTTCCTCCTGAGGAGGTTCCACTTTCCCCTATCACTCTGAGAGTTACAGGCCACATGTTTTTATTCTCACCCTTTTCTACAGAGAAGAACATCTTCCTCTTTCTCCTTAGATAATAAGAAGCAGTCTTAGTTTTCCATTTTGAATAATTAACATACACAGATTCTAACAGTTCTAACAGTCGAACATGAAATGACCAGACAATCAAGCTCCAAACAGTTTGTGACAGGACTCCAGTCAGGTGCATAAACTCACTAACTGCTGTGTTTTTGTCACATTGAAGCGCAGTGAAAGAAAGGGCCCATTTTTTTGTTGTCTTGAAAGATATATGGCATATATGGCTGTGAATACACACACACAGACACACACATCTTAAAATACCCTTCTAAGCTCAATAACACAAGAACAAAAACTGATGAAGTTACATTTTATGGATAGGCCGATTTTAGTAATGGCTGATCTGCCAAGTTTTGTTTTTTTTTGTTTTTTTAAGTTCAAGCTTTGTGTAGACAGTGGCTTTCTTAAAAAAAAATGTGCCACATGCAACCGGACAAAATGTCCCTGCTGATGCCTGAGTGTTAAGGTTTGGTCGATAGTTGCTGCAAAAGTGTGAAGCCACATTTGTGTTGCTGCAGGTATCAATCTAACAACAATAGTCATGTCACCTTTCACTACTGTGGAAGTTGTTCTAGCTTTATGGCTGTTACTGCAGTTTGAGTACCTGTTGTACTGCAAAACTACATCAGGGTCACACTGTTAATGTCTGTCCGGTTCATCACGCCACAGGATCAACTATGGGCTCCAAAAACAGCTGAAGCTTAGGTTGTCGCCATGGGCACCGCATCCTCCTTGGTCAGCCCAGGGGAGGTGATTGAGGATGGGTATGGAGGTGAAGGCGGGGAGGCCTGTGAGATACCCGTGGAGGTCAAGCCCAAAGCCCGGCTCCTGCGCAGTTCCTTCCGCAGAGGACCTCGTGTGATCGGGGCCAGCTTTAAATCCACGGGGTCTGTGGATCTGGAGTACGCTGCAGAGTACGAAAGACTCCGCAAAGAGTATGAGATCTTCCGTGTCAGCAAGAATAACGAGATCTCGTCTATGCAAAAGAAGGAAGCCAAGCTGGACGAGGAGAACAAGAGGTTGAGAGCGGAGCTACAGGTAAAAATGAATGAGCTGGAGAGTAAGATGCATTGGCTGCATTTTGAATGTCTTAATATTTCTTATAATGCGGTTTATTGTTCCCAACAGGCTCTGCAGAAGACCTACCAGAAGATCCTTAGAGAAAAAGAGAGCGCCCTTGAGGCGAAGTACCAAGCTATGGAGAGGGCTGCCACCTTTGAACATGACAGGGACAAAGTAAAACGACAGTTTAAGGTAAACAACACCACACGTCTTACGCTATAGCCTCCTCTCCCGTGCTTACGATTGCTACTTTAACCTATTATATGACTGACCTTCAGATTTTTCGGGAGACAAAAGAAAAGGAGATACAGGATCTCCTGCGGGCTAAGAGGGACTTGGAGGCCAAACTGCAACAGCTGCAGGCTCAGGGCATCCAAGTTTATGACCCAAATGACTCTGATTCAGATGACAACCAAACCACTGTCACTGGTAAGAGACAGAAATCCAGAATGCCTGGGGCTTTTCTTTAGGTTTTATATTTCCATCTGTTCAGCAATACCTAGAGTTTTGTCTGATTTGATGAAAAATGCATTTACTGTTTGTCATCAGCTGCTGGGACGCACTGTGAGTACTGGACTGGAGGTGTGCTGGGGAGTGAGCCCTCTATGGGTAGCATGATGCAGCTGCAACAGACTTTCAGAGGACCAGAGTTTGCACACAGTTTGATAGATGTGGAGGGACCCTTTGCAAACGTGAGCAGAGGTAAGTGAACTTTGACTGGGAGTGTCTAAAGAAAGTGGGGGAAGTTCATTATGAGAATTATCTCCAAAAACACGAACTACCACAAGACCAAAAAAAATCTACTTGATCTACTGTATGAATCTACTTGGAAATTGACCCAGACATTATTATTATAACTGTGTATAAAGTATATCTTTATGCTTGTTTATCAGTAGTTTTGAAATATTTTTCTCTTACTGTGTTTTCCTACGCTACATTTGTGCGTGTCTGTCAGATGACTGGGATGCTGCAGTGGCCAGTCTGCTTCAGGTCTCACCTCATGTGCCTCAGGCCTTATGGAGCAACACTGTGCGCTGCTACCTGATCTTTACCCAGGAAACCAAAGCTGAGCTGGATATCTTTATTAAGGTTGGTTAGATGGGCCCTGTAAGACAACAAAAACTGCAAATAACTGCATTTCATGGGACACTGTGATACTACTGTTATGCTTTTTATCTGTTTTAGCAATACAGGAAAAAGGACTTAATTTGTTATCTTTTCATTTAAAGATACTCCGTTCAAAAAGTACCACTCTGAGTGAAATTGTCTTCATTTCCAAAACAAAAATGCATATTACTTGACAATCGGTATTTTGTTCTAAAGGAAGGAAAGGAATTTTGTTTAGTTTGATTTAGTTTGGTTGGACTCAGAAAACAAGTTTGAATTGATCTGGTTACATCTAGTTGAAAACTACTATCAATCATTGACTGGAAAACAAATGCCTACTATATATTTTTTTATTTACAGAAACACTCTAATGTGTTACGGCGAATGTGTGAAGGTCTCGGCCATTTCTACCTGAATGTCTGCTTCCCAGAGGAGGACGCGGCCTCGTACGCTGTGGAGCGCAAGCAAGAGATCGAAAGGAGCTCCGTGTGTGTGCTCCTTCTTAAATCCACTGTCACTAGGTAGAGTCAATTCTGGGTTATTGCCACATTATTGATTATTCGATAAATCTACTCTCTTTGTTTAGAACCAGTTTTAATTATACATTATATACATTTACGCGAAATGCACTTGTTGCAGCCCTGTGGTGGAGGATTGTGAGGAAGCCTTTGTAAAGAATCCAGACGGCCGCCCACTGGTGCTCTACCTTAGGACAGAAGAAGATCACAATTTGACCGGACCCATCAGGCAACTGCTAGAAAGAGTCAACGCTGCAGACAAGGCTGCGAAAATCAAGGTGTGTGTTTGTTTATTGAATTGTGAAAAAATTTACGAGAGAAAAAGATATTCTGTAATACGTCCAAAGTTTGATAAAGTGTTTACTCCTACTTTGTTATCTTATCCTTTCAGACTGCTGTAGAGGGGCACGCTATAAATATTTGTAATAAATAGTTTATAAGATACGAAAGAGATTTACTTTTTATTAGTGATTCTTTTCTGTGGACTGAAAGCAGCTGTTATGTGCTTAAACTTGACCTTTAGATTTTCCTTGTTGCTTTAGGCCGCTCTGTGCTTGTGCTGACATATTTTGAATACTACCCAGGTGGTGGATCATAGTGGCTCTGCAGAGGAGGGGGCTGATCTGATTTATGCTCAGCTAGAAAAAGTCATCAAACAGGTACAGCCAGCAACAACTTCTCATCATCAACTCATAACACGTAATATGGACAGTAATTTATTTTGACATCTCTTGTCCCTTCCAGCTTTTTAAAAACTGTCTTCCCCTCCTGACCATGTAGGAGTTGCTGGGACTTGAAGGAGCGGATGTTGACTGTAAGGACTCTGGGATAGATGAGGGCCGTGAGGAAGACTCGGGAGATGTGCTGTGGGACCTGCATGATGAGCAGGAACAGATTGAGTCTTATCAGCAGGCTCGTAGCAGCACCACGTCACAGTTGGGCTTCCAGAAGGTGGATCTTCTCGTGCATGACTCTTTCATCTTGTCTTTCTTTGTTTATCTTTCATTCATCCCGCTAAGAATGTGTTCTGTCCTTATCAGTATATAGACCGTTTGAATGACATGATAGCCGCTCCCCCTCCGACTCCGCCTCTGCTGGTATCTGGTGGTCCGGGATCAGGAAAGTCTCTCTTACTCTCTAAATGGTAAGAACTGATTTAAGTGATTCATGTTAAGTGTAAAAATGTTGTGTCATTAGTGGACTCATCTTAACTGAATCATCTTCACTGAGAAGGTGTGACTGGTAGTGTGCTGGAGTACATTAATATCTCTTCAAGACTTTGGGGCCCATTGTATTGGGTGTTGTTTCTTTCTTAGAAGCTTCCATGGTTTTTCCTCTTTGCCAATTATCCTCTGGTTCTCTTCAGGATCGAGCTGCAGCAGAAGCAATCCCCCAACACCCTGTTCCTTTATCACTTTGTTGGTCGCCCACTTTCCACAAGCTCGGAGCCAGTTCTCATCATCAAACGCCTCACAGTCAAAGTAAGGGGTCTCTCTCGTTGGGCCTCGCATCCACTGAAGCTCTCGCCGTCATACTTGAGATGTGTTTTCCGTCTGTCTGTTCCCACACAGCTGCTGCAGCACTTCTGGTCCATCTCTGGCTTATCGATGGAGCCCAGCAAGATCTTGGAGGAGTTTCCCCGCTGGCTCGAACGTCTATCAGCACGCCATCAAGGAAACATCATCATCATCATTGACTCAATTGATCAAATACAGGTTTGCCTCTTTGTTTTGGTCTCAGTTAGACATAGGATTTGTCTCAGTTGTGCTTAGCTCTACTTGAACGTTTTTCTCTAATCTTCTGGAATACATTTTCTAACTCGATGCGTTTCCAACTCGGTGCATCTACTCTTTTTGCCCCAGCAAGCAGAAAGACACATGAAGTGGCTGATTGACCCTCTCCCTGTCAATGTCCGAGTGGTGGTGTCTGTAAATGTAGAGACGTGTCCTCAAGCTTGGAGGTGAGCTACGCTGCTTGAAACAATTGTGGAACCCAGGAAGACTAGCAGTGCTCTAGGCCACAGCTAATGGAGCTTCTTATGAATAAATAACTAAATACATAGTGTGAAAATCATTGAAACAGGTATTTCTTAGTATTATATTCAGTGGTATGTGTTTCTCAGTATGCTACTATAGAGTTTCCATTTGTAATTCACTGACCATGTCTGTTTAGGTTGTGGCCCACACTCCACTTAGACCCGCTTAGTCCCAGAGAGGTCAGGAGCGTCGTCAATGCAGAGTGTCAAAGCATGGATCTCAAACTCACCAAGGACCAGGTTAGCTATCACCACAACACCGCATCTGAAATCTTTAGCATCATTAGTTAAGGTGTGTGAGTATCATATTTGAATGTGTGTATCTTTGTTCCAGGAGAAGAAGCTGGAAAGACACTGTCGCTCTGCATCAACCTGTAACGCATTATATGTCACGCTGCTGGCAAGGATGATCACCAGGTTTACCGCCGCTGCCCTAACAATTCTACATATATTAACCACTACAGAAAGATCTCTTTCCATCTTTCCAACATTGTTAATCTGAAGCTGAGCTAAAAAAAAAAAAAAAGAGCACTTTTTTACAAATCTTTCTGATCTGACGTCCGTGGAGACACTTTGTTGATTAGATGTTTTTATATTTCTCTTTAATTTTCCCCCACAAATTTAAATTTCTTTAAATACACTTTAACATGAATATAATATATTTTAGTAAAGGGACAAATGGAGGCGACAGACGACGCTAGACCTGTCAATCTAAGCCTCCTGTACACAGTAGGACCCGCCCCCATCGTTGCTGAGCCAATATTACAAAATAGAAATATAAAAAATGCAGAATGATAATGTATGTTTATAATTTGCACTAGGCCGAGTTTAATATTGTAGGTAGGGGGTCCTTACTTAATCTCTCCATCAGTTTGGGGTTCCTGGCCTGAAAAACTTTGAAGACTCCTGATCTAGTTGTTGGTCGGGTCACGGGGATAGTGAATTCAAAATGAAATGTGTGTGATTGCATGGTTGTGTTTGTTTTTCTTATGTTTACCGTGTAGCAGTAAATCGTGCTGGTCACTGGAGAAGAGCCTGGAGCAGTGTCTTCAGTGTCAGGACACCATGTCCCTGTACCGCCTTTCACTCAAGATGACTCTGAACTCCCTCAGCACAGACAGAGAGCGACACATCATGAGAGAGGTATGTTTCTCTTCTCCTTTATGTAAATATGTTCTACATGTAGCGGAGAGATAAGCGTTTTTGTTTTTGTCTCTTCTTAGATCCTGTGCCTTGTGTGTGCCAGCCACAATGGCGTGAGTGAATCAGAGATAATAGATCTTTTCCCAGAGGTAGAGTTGCCTGTTCTCTCTTCTCTGCTCTACCGTCTGAACACACTCTGCATTGTGACCCTGCGTTGTGGACTCATCAGGTTTCAACACCTGCAGGTAAACGGCATCATTTACCATAATTAAAAACACAATGAATGAAGGAATCATGATATTCCTGTGACACAAAAATCTGAAAGTTTTATATTTTTGTCCTGACAGGCTTGGGAATCTGTGAGGCTTGAGTTCTTGGGTGGAGGAACCAGTTCAGCATCTTACAGAGAAAAACTAATCCATTATTTCAATCAGCAACTCAGGTTCTGTAGATTAGTTGTCTTCTCCCCCAACATGTGCAAAACAAAGTGTTTCTTCAGTACTTTTCATGTCCTTATATATATGTGTGTGTGTGTGTGTATTTCCAGCCAGGACCGTGTGACGTGGCGTGTTGCAGATGAGCTTCCATGGCTGCTCCAACAGCAGGAAGACAGGACCAAACTTCAGCTCAGCCTCTTGAACCTATTCGTCTCCCAAAACCTCTACAAGAGGTTTGTGTTGACTGCAAACATGCATGGAAGAAGTTATTACTGATCCTGCCAACTTTGTTCAGGTAGTACCTTAAAGCATAGGTCTTCAATAGGGGGTCCGCGACCCCTAGGGGGTCCATGGAGGTATTGCAGGGGGGTCACAAAATCTTTGGTTGATTAGATATTTTTTATGTTATTTATTTATTTTATTTTTTTAATTTTCCCACACCAATTTAAATTTCTTTAAAAATACATTAACATGAATCCTGTACACAGTAGGCCCCGCCCCTATCGCTGCTGAGCCAATCACGAGGCTGCATATGACACACTGACTCTGTCAGGTTTCATGCAATTGGTCGAAAGCCCATTCATTCTCCAGGTGAAATCCCAAACCCGCACTGCAATATTAGCAGAGGAGATGCTAACAGTGCGACTCGCTCCCATCAGCCAACTACTGAACCCAGAATGGTTTGGTGATTCACTGTCCCTACTACATTTAGCTATGTTTAAAGTTAAAACATGAATTTATTGGTTATTATTTAAATGCTGTAGACCCCTGATTTAAAATTATGTTTTTGTTTTTTCCCAGGGGTCATTTCTCTGAGCTGCTAGCATATTGGCAGTACGTGGGCAAAGACAAAAGCTCCATGGCCACTGAGTATTTTGACTCTCTGAAACACTATGAGAAGAGCTGTGAGAGTGAAGACAGCATGACCAAGCTCGCAAACCTGTATGAGACCCTGGGACGTTTCCTCAAAGACCTGGGCCTCCCCAGTCAGGTAGCGTACACGGCTGTGGCATTGAAAAGAGTATCACCTCTTGACTAATCCTTGTTTACTATTCACCACACATAACGTAAAAAAAAAAAAAAAAAAATTACCATATGTTTTCGTAGGCCGTGGCCCCTTTACAAAGGTCTCTGGAGATCAGAGAGACAGCCCTGGACCCCGACCATCCCAGCGTCGCTCGCTCCCTGCACCAGCTGGCTGGAGTTTATGTCCAGTGGAAGAAGTATGGTAATGCTGAGCAGCTGTACAAGCAAGCACTTGAGATAAGTGAGAATGCCTACGGCGCGGAGCATGCCAGCGTGGCACGAGAACTGGAGTCGCTCGCTATGCTCTATCAGAAACAAAACAAGTTAGTGGGACTCTGTTTGTGCTTCCATGCATGATGTTCATAATTACTCATCTGATATAATTTATCAGCTGTTCCAGCCAAACGGAATGTTTTCTAAAGATGCATACCACCTGTTGTGACAATCTAAAGCACCAAAGGACAATTTGGCAGTGTAGGCTTTAATTAAACATTTAATGGTTTACAACTGGCTGTTCTTCCTATTAGATATGAACAAGCTGAGAAACTCAGGAAGAGGTCTGTGAAGATCCGTCAGAAGACTGCCCGCCAGAAAGGTCATATGGTAAGCATATTTCTTAGATACCCACGGACTCAGTCACAAGTCATTAATCAGACATGTTGTGTACTTTTTGTCTGCTCCCCCTGTCAGTATGGCTTCACTTTGTTGAGGCGCAGAGCCCTACAGCTGGAAGAGCTGACCTTGGGAAAAGACTCCGCAGACTGTGCCAAGACACTTAATGAACTAGGCGTCCTGTACTACCTCCAAAACAACCTGGAGTAAGGCATACAACATCTGGCACGCACACAGGCTAAGACATTAACACTCTCTGCATTCGTGCAAGTCTGTCCTAACACTCCTCGAATGTTTGCACCTCAAATGCCGCCTAACCTTCGCTAACGACGTCCCTCTCTGTCTTCAACAGCGCAGCCAAGGTGTTCTTGACCCGCTCTCTGGAAATGCGTCAGCGCGTCCTCGGTCCGGATCACCCAGACTGCGCTCAGTCCCTCAACAACCTGGCTGCGCTGCACACGGAGAGGAGGGAGTACGAGACGGCCGAGGACATGTACGAGAGGGCGCTGGACATCCGCAAGAAGGCCTTGTCACCAGACCACCCCTCTCTGGCCTACACACTCAAACACCTGGCCATGCTCTATAAACGCAGGGTGAGACGTGTGCCCGTTTGTTTTTTTTTTTAATTAATGGCCTCATCCGGAGCCGGTTCTTGGCAGGTGATGTCTCATTATGTGTGTGTCGAACAGGGGAAGCTGGAGAAAGCGGTTCCACTTTACGAGCTGTCTCTGGAGATTAGGGAAAAAAGTTTTGGACCCAAACACCCCAGTGTGGCCACAGCCCTGGTGAACCTGGCTGTAATCTACTGCCAGCTGGTGAGACTCATCTGTACCACATACCACAGGCGCACAGATGTGCTTTGGTGAAACATTTTGTAGAGGAACTGCTTTAATTTTAACAGTATATTATATACTGTGATCCTATCACGATTTTGCATCTAGTATTTAAGTAAATATTACAGAAATAAGTACTTGGTTTCAACTGAATTTGTATGAATATTTGTATTTGTGTTATTAATTTTAATCTTCCACTGACCACTTTTGTCCTTGTCAGAAGAAGCACGGTGATGCTTTACCCCTGTATGAACGAGCGCTGAAAGTGTATGAGGATAGTTTGGGGCGCTCACATCCACGAGTCGGAGAGACCCTAAAAAACCTGGCTGTGCTGAGGTACCTTACTGGAGGTTACATTTGACGTCCGCCTGAATAGAATCGAACAGGACGTCCCTCTGCTGTGTAATGTATGCAGTGAATCTTTTTTGTGATTCGTTTTTCTCATCTAGCTATGAAGAGGGTGACTTTGAAAAGGCGGCGGAACTCTACAAGCGAGCGATGGAGATCAAAGAGGCAGAGCCGTCGCTGGTGTGCGGTAACGCCCCATCCCGCCACTCCTCCAGCGGAGACACGTTCAGCCTGAGGGGACCCGCTCCTCTCCCACATGCCCCGAGGTGACTCCGACGGCCATTTATTGCTACGGATCACCACGGAACTACCATAGAGCAACGCAAATATAAAGTATAATCCCATGGTTTAATCAAAAAAAAGGGAACCATGTTGCTTAACACACTGTGATTTTTGCCTGAATGGAAGTTTTTCTTTGGTCAGATTTATGGTACCGACCAATATGATTATGAAGTTTACCGTATTAGTCTGTGGAACCTACCTGTGTGTATACCAGAAGTATTTATTAATATGTAATCATGTGGGTGAGACATCATTTTAGAAGCTCATAACTCAGGTTAAAGTAAAATTTCAACACAGCACAGTGTACATTGATCAGGCATAACATTATGACCACTGAGAGGAGAAATAAACAACATCTCAGTGTTCTGCTGGGAGACTTTTGGACCTTGCATTCATTTGTGTGCAGGTTACTTAGCTTCTAGCACCCATCTAGACCAGACCAGGCACCCCCACCCCATAGCAATGGCCAGAACAAGGGTGTCCCGGCCTCCACATTCACTAGATCCCAAACCGAACAAAAATCTGTGGGATGATCCGCAGATGTTTCACAGGACACCCTCAGAAGGCCCATGTCCATTCATTGATGAGTCACAACTATTTTGGAGGCACAAGAGAGACCTACACAATATGAAGAAGGTGGTGATAATGTTATGCCTGATTGGTGCATTTGTTGGCATGAAAACACTACAACCATGAAGATTTCTAATCGCCGTATCTCTAAAATATAATGACTGAGAATCAGTTTCAGTTTAGCAAGAGGAAGTAAAAGGTAAACTCCTAATAATCATTAGAACCATCAGAACTTAAGCACTTTTGTTTTCAAGTCTTCATTATGAACATGTCTGCGGTCTTTAAAAAATCAAATGTGTCACAATGTTTACCTTTCAGTATTAAATGTGTGTTCTCAAAAGGGAAGCGATAGAGCCCAAAGAAAGAGCTCAAGTCGAGCCGAGTGCTCGTCTGGGGAAACTGACAATGGGTTCATGATGTTTATGCAAAATAAAAAAACATATTTATTCATTTAGTAAAAGTATTTAAAGGGAGCTGCCAAAACCATCATTGTGTCACTAAAGCATCCAGGCTTAAGTTCAGAACATTTAATAATTTATGTCTGACAGAATGTTCATGAAAGGGATGGGATGCACCAAAACTATTGTCTCATTTGCCAAATGTCTTTAGTGTTTATGTATTCATGTATGACCTTAATTTTTAAAATCTGTAGAAGCTGCACAGGGCAATAATGAAACAATCTGCCACATCAAAAAGACTGTATTCCATCTAATAAATACTTTATTGAGACAACTTAAACATGGTTCTGTAATGTTGCCGTGGACATTGATTTTAAAATGAGTTAATGTCAGAGCACAGAGTTGAGATGTTGGGACGTGTCACTAATCGATACCTCAGAAATAAACACAGTAATTGATGTATTAGCTGATATTTCTTTAGGGTTTCTGACATTTCATTTGAAACCGTTCCCATTCCAAGTGCTTTGTACTGTAAGCAGCCAGTAAATTACACATGTAACATTTTTTTTTTGTGTATGAAATGCCACTCGCGGCACCTTTCATGCGTTTCCTGCTTTTCTATAATTGCTTATATGACAGGATTTTTTTTTTTTTTTTATAGGGATGCTGTAAAACAAAATGTTACAGATGCGCAAGAAAAGGTGCAGAAAATAGCAGTAATGCGTCGTCAGATTGTTGCCTACAGCTTTCTCATCTGAGCCATCAAGTCTTCTAGGCTCTGTTCGGTCTCCTCCACTGTCTCCCCACCAGCTGTGTCCTGGTTTGAATGCAAGAAGACTCATTAGGCTGAAAAGGTCTCTTAGTCAACAAAAGATTGCAACAGAATGCCAGGCTTTTAACATGTTTTGTTCTTTCTTTCTCAATTATCTGCAAGTCTTATATATAATAATAATAATACAATCATATAGCCAGACAGTACATTTACACTGACCTCAGCTGGGATGGTATAAGCCACAGTGATGCCCTCTGGGAGGTCAGGCACAGAACCAGATGCAGCCTGCAACTCTGCATCAGTCACCTCAGATACCAGTTCAATACCTGCGTGCCACAGTTGTGTGTGTGTGTGTTAATGCACAAGAGGTGATAAAGAAAAATACAAAGAAGAGGCCGTTAGCTGTCATAGCAGCTTTCGCTCACCCCATTCATTGTCTTCGTGGACCACCTCCTCTTCTTCCTCCACAACCTCCACCTTGGGCCGCTCTGCTTCCTTCTTCTGCACAGAAACGATCGCACAGATAGATACTGTGAGCTTTCCTTACTTATGTGGTATCATTAAAAAGTAACAAAAGACACCCGCCTTGTACTCTTCCTGTTGTCTCCTGCAGTAGCTGTCGTTACACTGAGGGTTGGCTTTCATGGTCATGGAGGGGAAGAAGTCTTGCATGGCATTGTAGCCCAGATAATAACTGACGGTACCAAACTTGAGCAGATATCTGGAAGACAAAACATTTAATCAACATTTTGTGTATATATAAAGTATAAAATACATAAAAACCTAACGTGTGAACGTACTTCAGGACATTTTGCACCAGGAGTCCTGCCACCACGCCCATTGTCGTCGGTAAGCTGGCAGCACACACACCCTCTCGTTTTAGGGTCTTCTCGTCGATTTTGGCTGCCACCACCAGCGGAGGAGCACACTAACAAGACATACAATTCTGTGTCACAATGTTCATCTTCAAATGAAAGGTTAAACAGAAGCCGTTGCGTTGGTGTGGACCTACAGCGAAGCAGGCCGTCTCCCCAGGAATGATGAGCTGAATGTGCCCTGATACAGCGTTCTCACTGACACCAGACTCCATCCAGATCTGACCCAGTTCATTACAGGCCTAAATAAAAACACAACAAAATGAACCCACAGGTAGCATGCACCCCCAGCTTTTTTTTTTTTTTTTTTTTTTTGTAAGCTATATACTCACTGTATTGATTGCCATTCTGGCCTCAAAGTTGTCAACACAGCTCAGGACCAGATCGACTGGTGTCCCTTCTTCCAAACCTCCGTGACTGAGAAAACAGAAGAGTTTGCTGTGAAGGCACGTACAAATGCAACAACAGCGGAGCGGCACCTGGAAAGAAGGAATGCCCACCTGATCCGATCCATGAAATGTGTAAAATTATCCATCGTTGTGATATTGTAGTTGTGGGTCTCAAACGACACGTCTGGATTGATGTTTCTGTCAGGAGAAGTGAGTCACATTTAGGTGAACTGTGCGACTGTGACGGGAAACTGGATCTTCGTTGACATGCGCGTACCTGAGCGTGTGTTCTGCCGCTTCCACTTTACTGAGGCCGGCCTGGTGAGGCTGGAAGAACAGTCTGTTCATGTTGGCCAGCTCCACTTTATCGTAGTCAAAGAGGAGGAGCTGTAGGCGCAATAATAAATTAAAAGAGGAAGCACAAGGGAAAAGAAAATACAGAATGGCATGGATAGAAATGTTTAAAAAAATAGGTTCTATTACCTTACCAATGCCACATCTAGTGAGCATTTCGGCTGTCACACTGCCAACTCCACCGACACCAACTACAGCTACTGTGAATGTCCGGATTTTCTGTCAACAATACAAAAGACTCATTTAAATACTCATCAGATATTCATTATTTTTGCATTGCTGCAAAATGATTTTGAAAACATGAATTTCTGTGGGTCAAAGCTCCTTCACTGATCCTACCTCATAATCATCCACGATGCCCATTCTCTTTAAAGCCATTAGACGACTAAAAAAAAAAGAGCCACGATTAGCGCACAGTTTATGAAAACACAATCTTAAAACAGGTGACTCATCAGGCGTCGCCCCTCAGCCCCCCCGTGTGCTGTCCACGTAAAATAAACAGAAAGCCCAAAATAATGAGATGTCATATAAATATTTTTTTTTTACCTATACGGGTTGGAATCCACAACTTCGGCGCTCATTTTCACAATTTTCGGTCTGTTCTGTGCCTGGTTGTGAGCATCCTCCACGGCACACTGCCTTTGCTTACACTTTATCAGTTCATTTTCCAGTTCTCTCACCCTCAACTTTAGCTCCTCTACCGTCGCCATAATGGTCGGCGATTATCGCTCAGATGATGTAAACGACGTTGATAATGTTATAGAGAAAAAACACAAATGAATAGGGGAACCGAATCGGAACGGAAAGTACACGTCTCCCCTACTTAAATCAGCTGTCAGGATATGTGCCCCTGTAAACAAGGTCCGTGCAGAAAACGGGTACAAATACAAAGCGTTCCGATGTCATCGGTGAATAGTTTGAACTCACGCGAAAATACACGCGTATTATTCGAAATACCTGTAGACATAGCTTTCAAAACTACTTCTTCATTCAATATTATCATTAACGTTTGCATAAACCTCTGTTATTATATTACTTTTGAGGACGTTGCGTAGGTGTGTTTATCCATAAACGGTCCGACTACTGTCAATAGTGCCTAAAGTTAGCTAGCTCGTGTCTGGTAATGATTAAGCCCGCTTCCATTAAAACTGAGACATGGAAGAGGTGACAACTCCTGTTCGGCCACAGCATGCATTTAACGTCGGGAATCTTCAGAAATATCTGTCTGCAAAGGCACGGGTGTCAAACAATGACACGCTTTCTGTCAGACAGTACAGGTAAGACAGAAAAAGTTAGCTCGTTTCACTAGTTCTCAGAGGATATCTTGTGCAAATGTTTAGCTCGGTGATAACATGCAGCCTGTTATCTTTTCAGTGCTGGCCAGTCGAACCCGACCTTCCTAATCCAGACACCTTCCCACAGCTATGTGCTCAGGAAGAGACCCCCAGGTGAGCTGCTGCCAGGGGCTCACAAGGTAAGAAAGGTCACTTCTAATGCATTCAAGGAAACTTATTGTTTTTATTTATTTATTTGGGTTATAAATGTCTTAATGGTCTTAGTCAAGGTATTTATCAGATTTGCTCTTATCATATGAACCTCTGAGCCCTCAGCCTGCCGGATATTTTTAAAAGCAAACTCAACACCTGCCTTTTCAGTTCGAATTTTCATTGACTTTATTTGTCCCAGAAGGGAGATTTGTTTCCACTTGACTGTACACATGTTCATCACAACGGAAGATTGGACTGGACAAGAAAGTGCTCAAATCAACAGCAACTTATGACACTGGACATTAAATGTGGCGGAAACAGATGAGACAGACACAGGGGAGGAGAAAGACGTCATTGGGTTCTGTTGTTTAGGATGGCTACGGCTGCAGGCGTTCAGCTCTTTCCCATGAGAGCTTGTCGAAATTTAAAAATCCAGATGGTTGTGGGATGAGGTGTCGGTTGAGTTCTACTGAGACTCCAAATCGTATTATGTTATTGTTCAGTTCTGTGAGGTTGATTTTGGAGGGAAGGTGTGTGATAATTTTATTTATTTACTTGCTGTTTGGAAATTTGATCACTTTCACTGTTTTAGTAGTTGGCATTTTTATTCTGTTATTGACGTAATTTAATCACTTTCTCGTTTGCCTCATAGCGATTTGTTATTGTTGGCTATAACATTTTACATCTTGCTCTTGTTTTGATGAATGCTGTTCCTGTGTGTGTCTGTGGGTGTGTGCCTGTTTTGTGGAGTGCAGGTGGAATCACTTTGTGCTGCATGTTGTTTGTATGAAAAATGTTACACAAATAAAGTCTGATTGGCTGAATGATTGACTGATAATGTGGTTGATCCGACAGAGGTGCACTAAAATGTACTAAAATGTGCCAAAAAAAGGAAAATAAAAATCACATGTATCCATCAGGCGTTCCAAAATTTTATTTGGCTCTCATTATAGGGTTAGTAAAATTTAATTGTTCATTTTTAAACTATTGTTTGCTCCATATACACAACTTAAATGAATACAAATCCCTTAATCTGAGTGCAGATTTAAATTAAATCGATGAAGTATATATTTACCGTACTTTCATGGACCCGTCCTCTTCCCAAGTATCCTGATAGGTGAGAGTGGTTTATGGTATGGTCACTTGTTTGCAGGTGGACAGGGAGTATCGGGTGCAGAAGGCCTTATTCTCTGCTGGCTTCCCCGTGCCTCAGCCCCTCTTACACTGCACCGATGTGGAAGTCATTGGAACTGAGTTCTACTTGATGGAACATGTGAAGGTAAGTTTCTGCACCCGTGTCCCTGAGTCTAATGTATTTGTTTTTGTCTTGCTTGACTTTAGCTCTCAGGAGGATAATATGTGCCACACATCTGTCTCCAGAGATGTGTTCCCATGTGTCTAAATATGTACTCTGGGATCATGTAATGGTTTCAGTCGAGATGAAAAATTGTGGAATAAGGCCGCGTTTGTCCACGTGCTCTTTTGGGCAGGGTCGTATATTCAGGGATCTCCGTCTCCCAGGAGCGAGTCCTGTCGAGAGGACGGCTTTATATGTGGCTGCAGTGGAAGTGTTGGCAAAGCTCCACTCTCTGGACGTGGCATCACTGAACCTCGAAGGATATGGGAGGGGACGGGACTATTGCAAGAGACAAGTGAGATAACACATTGTGCTCAGTGAATGAAAATATTTTCCATAGTGCATAATTTATCTGTTTCTCTTATCCATTTTGTAACACTAAGAAATGTTTTTTATATTTTTTTCCTTTTGAAGGTGTCCACCTGGACAAAGCAGTACATTGCAGCGGCCCACAGAGACATTCCAGCCATGAATGAACTGTCTGATTGGCTGGTGAAGAATTTGCCAGCCGGTGACAACGAAGTCACACTTGTCCACGGAGATTTCAGATTGGACAACTTGATATTCCATCCGACAGAGGTACACTTTCCACCAGCACTATTCTTACCAATGTGCTGCATTTGTCTATAAGTATTTACCTACAGTGTGTTTGATTTTTTTTTTTAAGGCACGTGTTATAGCAGTGTTGGACTGGGAGCTGTCCACCACTGGGCAGCCTTTGGCAGACCTGGCCTACTTCCTCATGCCCCACTTCTGGCCTTCAGGTCTGGATGTCATCAGCACAATGGGCAGTTTGAAAGGAATAGAAGGTAACATGAACAATAAATAACAATTTTTATTATTCCATTTTTTTTGTGTGATGATTACTATATACATGTCCCCTCACAGTATGTCCCTTAACATTTTCCAATCAACGTGCAGGTATTCCAGCTGTGGGCGACCTGACTTCCATTTACTGCAGGTGCCGGGGGATCCCATCCGAGCTGCCACCGTTGAATTTCTACCTGGCCCTGTCTGTCTTCAAAATGGCAGGAATTGCCCAGGTTTGTGCAAAGTCAGTCTGTAATAGTTTACCTATTTACTGTTTTTTACTTTCGGTATTTACGCAACATTTTTATCCACCAGGGAATCTATGCTCGCCACCTACTGGGTAATGCCAGCGCACCCAATGCAGCTCAGTTCAGCCAGTGTGTGGAGCCCTTGGCTAAGATTGCCTTGCAGCTTGCACAGAGGTTGGTTGCAGTTATAAACTAATTAATGTACGAGGATGCACTGTTATCTGGCTTAAAATATTTTAATATAATTAGCACTAAGGCAGCCCAAACCTGCAAATTTTTCTGAAAGTCTATATTGTTGTGGGCTAGAAAAGTGATTGATTCCATCTGCCGGCTAAACTTCCACCAGCAGCGATTGGAATTTGGCATCCCGCTGTATATTCTGGTTTTCTCTTTTGACTTTTTGACATCTGAGTCGTATCTCATGCCAGGCCTCTCACAGGTCCAGTAAAGGACGGACTGTTTCACCAGACGGCTAAAGGGCAGATTGTTCTCCAGCAGGTCAAAGGCTTCATGAGACAATACGTGCTTCCCGCTCAGGAGGTCAGTGCCAAGAGCTGTTACAAACAAAAGACGGTTTTGTTTCCGCAGATCAACTTTTCATTTGAACATGAAAGGATCTGAGAGAGCAGTTCATTTACGAAATATGGACAAATGACTTGGGGAGAAAACTGTTGGTGAAACAAGATATATTGCATGCTGAACCACTGCCACTGGCTTGACATCACAGCATTCCTAATGGTAAACAGTGGTGTTATTCTAAAAGATGTTTTATTGGGGGGATTTGGCAGAGGGGAACAGAAAAGGAAACACGAAAAGCTTGTAAAAGTATTTCCACGTCAAC
This sequence comes from Mugil cephalus, assembly GCF_022458985.1. Taxonomy (NCBI): domain Eukaryota; kingdom Metazoa; phylum Chordata; class Actinopteri; order Mugiliformes; family Mugilidae; genus Mugil; species Mugil cephalus. Next base: position 8,184,188 of record NC_061787.1, on the reverse strand, counting down.
AAGTTAGGATGTTTTTGTGCATTTTTCGCTGATGAAGTCTCTCCTAGTAGCGAATGTACAGTTGACACCTCTCCTAATATCCCACTGCGTCACGTAATGTGATCTGTCCCTAGAAAGTTGCAGAGTACTACTCCAAACACGCCCAGTCTTCACAGCGGTGGCACACTCCCCAAATAATAGAGGATCTGAAGGTGAGTAGGAACACTGTTGGATATTTATTTAATCTGAAAACTCGATCTCTTTTCTGCAGAGACTTGATATTAGCAAAGCATAAACAAGAACGAAGTGGGAGTCACACGTGACGGAGAAGTGGTCTAAAAGTCAAGGAGCTGAGTCACTGGCTAAATTTATTTAAATATTGACTAAACAGTACACATGCCTATTGAGTCATCCGCAAAACCCAATCCATCATCAACAGTTTGAATGAAAGTAATACTGCTGTTTATGTCTGCATTGATCTCTCCTAACATCTTGAGCTCTGGTTGTCTTCACAAAGATTTACTTTAAAAAAATGCACGTGTCCACTTTAAAACACGTGTCGTCTGTGTGACAAGGTGAAAGCCAGGGAAGCAGGACTGTGGAACCTGTTCCTGCCTGCAGTCAGTGGACTCAGTCAGCTGGATTACGCATATATCGCAGAGGAAACTGGACGCTGCCTCTTTGCCCCCGAAGTCTTTAACTGCCAGGCTCCCGGTAAAACTGTCCCCATGTATATACAGTGTTTCAAAAAAAAAAAGATCTGTTCTACATTAAGAATACAAAAATATCACAATGCCTGTTGTTCAGTTAAACTAGTATCGTTACAATCCTCTACACTGCTTAGCTCATAATTACTGGGAGGTGACATATTACAATGCTTCTCCACAGACACTGGAAATATGGAGGTTCTCCATATGTTTGGCAGCGAGGAGCAGAAAAGGAAATGGTTGGAGCCTCTGCTCAGAGGAGAGATCCGCTCCTGCTTCTGCATGACAGGTACTTTCAAGAGCACGTGAAAAAAGACAGGGGAAAGAAAACACCATTTCAGACAAGGAGAACCATTGAAAGCCCAACGTGAGGAATGCGTTAGACGAACTAAAATAATGCACCGGGTGTAGTTTTCAGGCCACAGCTTGGAACCCTCACTCAAAGCACCCCTAAGAATTATGTGCCCATTTACGCTGCCTCGCTAAAGGCTTTCCGCTAACGTGTCAGTAATGGTCGCGGTCTTAACCGAGCCAGGTTACACGCAGCACAGCCACCACTGATTCTGTGGAAGGCTGTTTTTTTAAGAGCGTGCACGCCAAACAGTTTCTTCTATGAGTAATTTCTCCCTGTTTTGCTCCCTTTTGCTTTCCGCACTGCCTGGAAACGGCGACATGCTTTCGCCAGAGGTGATTACACTGGGTGTGAACATCCCCATGGTTTTTCTAAACACAGATGGTAAAGAGAAGTGTTGCAGAAATGTCTTTTGTCAGCAGTTTGATCAGTTTATTCCACTGGGTTATGAGGAGCAGGTACCTCCATCGTGGGCCAATAAACTTTGTTAAGAGTCAGCTGGTGTATTAAATATGGCGGTAGTGTTAGTGTGCTCTGTCTGTGGTTTAAGCCAGAACCTATAAATGTAGAACATAAAGGAAAAGTAGGGGAGTAGAGTGTGGAAATAAAAATAGTTTAGCGTTCCTTACTGCTTTGTGTCTTGATTCTTTCCCCAGAGCCTGATGTGGCCTCCAGCGACGCAACCAACATGGAGTGCACACTTCGCAGGGATGGGGACCACTACATCGTACACGGGAAAAAGTGGTGGAGCAGCGGTGAGTGCGCTTCCGTTTCTTTTAGTTATGAGAAAGGAAGAAACTAAAGAGTTCTGAAGAGTTTCGCGGGGGGTCCACTCAGACAGGAAGTCACCATCAGAGAGTTCAAGTCACAATAAACACGGCCTCGTTTGATGAGCGGCTTTGAGCATTTTGTGAGGTGAGTTCCCGTAAACCAACAAATGCTTGTCGAAGAGCGAACCTGAAAATGTTATTTTCCCATTAAAAGCACTCACGAGTTTTCCTTTAAAGGGACCTTACATGCAGTCAAGATGTTACCGACAAAGCATTGCGTGCTTACCCAAACTGTTTACATATGGAAAGCAAAAAAACACTCGGACAACATAAATAATTCCGTGAAGTCTTGGACGAGTTTTGTTCTGGAAAATGTGGCTTTGGTTGACGTCTTAACTGTAACTAATGAGTCACTGTAAGTGATTCAAGGTATAAAAAAAAAAATAACAAAACAACAGCAGCTGAACGGTTTTTAAATACACATTTATGAGAGTTAATGGCTAAGCACACCATCAACTAAACCTATCTACGTGATACTTGTCTGGACAATAAGTCCAATCTGCGTCAGTATCTCCTTGGTCCATGGAACAATTTAGTTTATCTTTATATTCTCCTTAACAGGGCTGCCAAGTGCCTTGGACAACATGTTAGAACACACCTACAGCACATCAATAAATTGACTGTGAAAACACAGAGAAGAATTCTGCAGGGCTGTGTAATTCAACTCCAAGTGTAAGGGTTAAGAATGTTAATGGCGTTTATGAAAACTCCACAGTTGACCAGCATTTTTAGCATCTTTCCAGTCTGTGAACTGGCATTCCCGATGTTTCCTCTGGCTCACGGTCCGCGTCTCACTCCCACTTTCGCAGAAACCAGTGGCCTGTTTTTTTCAAACCTTTACAAAATTCCATCTCACCGCTGGCAACTTAAAAACGCTACGGTTTACCAAAATTGAGCAGAATCGTCCTTATGCAATGCATAGTTTGTGTCTGTTGAACATCTGTCTTTTTCTTAACATGTCTCTTTCCCGCAAAAGGAAAACATATTCTGGGCTTGTGAGAATGTCCCCCTCCAGCATGAATATATGCTGGAGGGAAAAGAATGGAAAGAATGTGAGTGCGTTGATGGCCATTCATGCCGGCTCTGATCTGTGGTCGCTTTTGTAGCGAGCCATATTATTGTAGATGGCAGCGGGGAGGGATCCGGGCTTTTGCAGTGAGTCATTATGGACGATCCCATGAAAATAAAAAGTAAAAGTAAAACCAGAAAGTTTGATATTATTTTCAAGGATGATGTTGCTATGATGAACTCTTTCCGATTGTGACATCCACTGAGTGTTAGTCATTGTTGTTGGTGTTTCCTACTACGCTCTCCAAGGCACTAGGTAGCCTTCTCTTTTCATGGTGAAACAGAACCTATTGCCTTCTACTTTGCTTTGTACTTACACTATAATTACAAAGCAGTTCCCACTTGTGCTAGTGTAGGTTCAAAATGTTGAACAGACACTGCAGAATATTCCATTTTTTCCTCCCCCTTTTTCTCAGAAGTTGTTTGTAGCATGTCATGCGTTGGTAAATGGGAGGCTCAGACATTTCCAGTGCAGTGCTGTGATGTGGAAGTTGTAAAAGCTTGTCCTGTGGGTATGATAATGCACCAGAATTATTCCCAGACCTGCAGTCTTTTATCTTGCAGGAATAGCCGTTTGTATTCCGGCACTCACTCGCACAAGCAAAGTGGTGTATTTAATAACCAAACGTGGTCGCGCATGATTTAGTTCTTCCTCATTTACTTATTTTGACAACATGCAACTCTGTGCTTCATGGGAACGCAGTCGCCGGCTCTGCTTGGGAAATAATAAAGTTGTCGCCTAGACACACCTAGTTTGTTTATTGTATGGAATGCAGGTCCCGCACAAAGTGAAGGCATTGGAGGGAGGAAGACTAACGGTTAATGCTGAGAAAACATGTTGTGTCTAAAGATCATCAGGGGACATGGGGTGGATCTGGGTTTTTTTTGGAAAAAAAAAAGTTTGTTGATGTCACTTTTGGTTAATTAGCCTGATTAGTAAAGTGGCTTGAATAAAGCGTCTATATTTCATGTAAACTGAATGCATCAGGGTTAGCATTAGAGCATTTTTTACTGGTATCGGTATCCGCCGACACGTGGGTGCTTTTTATACCTACATATATATATATATATATTTTATACCCTACATTAAATATTATTTGAGTTCAATAAATATTTATGTTTTTCGTTAAATTGAGACTTGTATCATTAGTTATCTGTGTATAATCTTTATCATGTAAATGGAGGGAGAAAAACTAGTATCGGCTCCAAATATCGGCTCACGTATGCTGATGTAAAAAAAAAAAAATCCATATCAGTCGCTCTCTAATTAACATGACTCAATGTTAATGCGCTGAGACGATGGGGAAAAAAAAGTCTGAAGTCACATTTAACTTTACAGCAAACCAGTTTCCATCTCAATCTCATATTATTGAAATGCGAGAAAGAAAAAAAAAAAAGATGAGCGGATCAAAACTGTCAGTTGGTTTAAGCTCTTCCAGGCAGTTTTGCTGTACCCTAGTCTGTGAGGAAGCCCTTCCTGCTGTTTGCTTCCTGGCCTCGGTGAATGGTTTTTGAACAAATATGTCAACGGCTGTACAGTCGAGCCATCCGTCATCCCAACCCAAAGCCACGGGATGTAATAAAACTGAGACGCGGATGATCTCATGTAGGACAGTACAGACTGTAAATCTAAATTGGACGTGTTGTCATGAACCAGAGGAGCACAATTTCAGAGCTTCAGCTGCATTTAATTGCATGTCACTGAAAATATTTGTTCTTTTATTTACCAAAATACATCATTTATACAAAATACTTTGTGTAGTTAGTGCATATAAAGTCACTGTACATACATATGTAAGAATTAATATCTATGGCTACTGATATCTGTCTTGTATGATAGTAAAGCGTGTAAATACAGAGACGTATAGTCTAATTTTGTATAGGTGCTTACTAGGAAATAGATAAGAGTCTTAAATAGTGAAGGTGCTGGTATCTTGGTCTTCCGAACCGGATTGGGATTCGGCTTGATTGTTCGCCTTGAGGGCGATCTCCACCGCCGGCTCCTCCGGGACATGTCTCGAGTGTCTCCCAAGCCGCTGCCCGAGGTGCTTGGCGGCCTTTAGCACGTGTCCCCGGAAGGAGGACCCGATGAAGGCGTAGAGGAGGGGGTTGATGCAGGCGTGGGTGAGGGCCAGGCTCTCCGTCACTTGGAGGGCGCGGTCCAGGCTCTTGCTGACCTCGCAGTCGGTCACGAGCATGTAAATGACGTCCATCGCGCGGCACAGCTTGACCACGTTGTAGGGCAGCTGGGTGAGGAGGAACACGGCCACCACGGCCAGGAGCACCCGCAGGGCGCGCCACTTCCGGTCCCTCTGCACCCCGACGGCCTTGGTCAGCGCCCGCCCCACCAAGGAGTAGCACACCACCATGACCAGGAAGGGCAGCAAGAAACTAAGAGTCACCTCCAGCAGCTCCAGGGAAGCCTTCACAGGCCGAGCCATGCTGGGCAGATAAACGGCCGTGCAGAAACTCCTGTGGTGGGAGTGCTTCACCCTGGAGAAAATTAATTCGGGAAGGGCTAGAAAGCTGGCCGTAGCCCACAGCACGACGCACACCAGAAGCCACTGTCTCTTCGCCCGGTGCCCCGTCCCGGTTCTGCTCGTCGGACTCTGGGTGACGGCGCGGTAGCGGTCCACGCTGATGCACGCCAGCATCAGCATGCCGCAGCTGAAGTTGGTGCTGTACAGGAAGCAGGTGATCTTGCAGGCCGCCAAGCCCAACATCCAGCCGTGGACGGCGTCGGCCGCCCAGAAGGGCAGGGTGAGGAGGAGCAGCAGGTCCGAAATGGCGAGGTTAAGGATGCACACGTCCGTCAGCGTCCGCAGCCTCAGCCGCGACGTGTAGACCACAACCACCAGGGAGTTCCCAGCCAGGCCGACCACCAGAGCCACGGCGTAGACAGCCGGGAGGAAGACGCCAGCGAAAGAGCGCACATCCTCTTTGTCACAGACGCTGTGCTCGTAATCGTACTCGTAGCTTTCGTTGTAGCTGGAGTCATCTTCGCCGACATAATCCATATCAGCCATTTTTCTGCAGAGAGAAAAAATAAGGAACGGCTTAACTTAGAGAAGTGCTCGTTTTACTTTTAGCTCTACTCTTTGACAGTAGAAGTGTAATTTGCATGAGTCAACGGAATAAAAATGGAACGAGATTGTGAATCATGAGCTCTTTTTCATTGGAAACAGGAAAAGGGGAGTTCTGTCTGTGTTCTGCATCAAAGGGAACTCTCCCTGATGGTTTAAGCCCTGTCTGGGTGAAATGTGTCTGGGCTTGAATAACGCCATTGAACGCAAAAAAAAAAAAAAAAAAAAGACAGACAAGACACTTTCAGAGGCTCTAATTACCATTTGAATTTGTATTTTGTATTATTTCGTCGGGTGCTCGGGGGCCTGCATCCTTCGGGAAGTGACAGGTTTAGTTTACTAATCCTTTAATTTTAGGGGAAAAAGATAATATCAGGTTTTAAGATGAAGCTGAACGGGACAACACGTCCTGCAAACTAATGACACGATGCAGGACAGAGTATTTGCAGCTCGTAGACGGTTTCTCACCCGTGCGTACTGTACTGTCTTTTACTAGGGGATGTTAAAGGCGAGGAAACCCTTTTGTGGTTAGTGATAAGGATGACAAGGTCTCTCGCCAGATTCAAATCCAGGATGTTGGTTTAACTGTACATGGTATGTGCTGGTTCAACAGGACGTCCCTCTGAAGCTAGAATTTAATCCAGGCCCTCATTGTGTTGTTAACCTCTCCTCCTCCCTGACCGTTCCCTCCAGATGCAGATGACAGTTGAACTTTATAAAATACCATATTGTGTGAATGTGGGCGTACATGGAAACCATTACCGTCTCTCACAATGCCCTTTTCACATTGTTCCCATATTTAATTCAGTTCATGGACAAGTGGAATTTGAGAGACCGTGGATCCACATTACGTGACTGATGATATAATTGCTGGCGGAGGACCAAAGGGCATCACGCACGGAGCGGTTTGCCGCTCAGGTTCTCACTTATTGCCAACATGATGAGAGTCATTTTGGGGAAGTGGTCCAGGTTTGTTACATAATAAATTACTGTCTCCAGATTGGGAGGAGTTGCTCAAACAGATGTCCACAAGAACACTCTCAAGTATGTTAAATATTCAGCGCTGTCAACATCTGGATCATCACGTTAAAGAGAGCGGAACAGGTTCACGCGTGTGTTTTTAAGCTTCGCTGTGGTGTTCGGTCTGAAAAAAAAACAAGCACAGAAAAGGCACTAACTGCTCGTTTGTTTTTAACGCAAAATGAACATAGATTTGCATATAAAACTGAGTTATAAGTGATAATAATGGAAGTGCAGACCTTTAACAATACAGACAATGAATACATAAAGAATGAACAAAAAAAAATAAGTTTGAGCACTACTAGACAAAAAACATTTAGATATTTATGTTGCCTTTAGATTTTATTTGTGATGTGACATTTTTGTCATCATGACAGTAAAGGGGCAGACTATGCTAACAGTTTTTGTAGTAGTTAAAGTGTATAATACGTTTTAGTCATGTTACCAATCACAAAACCGTTTTCCAAAGAGCAAAAGCCACAAGCAGACAGGTAACGCCGCATTTTTGAGGTCACGAGTTAAGCTTGTCATTATTGTGCAGTTATAATAATGTCATAAAATGTCCAAGGCAGGACTTTGACTGTTTGTGACCCTTCGACTAAAGGCTGGAAAACAAGGAAGAATTCTTTGCTCCATATTTCGTGATGCTCGTTTCTTGATTTAAAATTAGCGACGCGCGAGATAAAATACTCAGAGAACGTCATGCCCCAACAGCATTTTACAAACAGTTTAACACTGGAGATGCAAGAAAAGTCTGATTGAATTCTGTAGCAAAGACACGTAACAAAAAAAAAAAAAAAAAAGTTTTCTTACCTTGTGTTGGTTCTTTGCGTGAGATTTGTAAAGATGATTTTAATCCAGTTTTATTGCCACACCAGGAGTTATGTGTGTGTGTGCGTGTGATGTGTGTGTGTGTGTGTGTGTGAGTGAGTGAGGAGAAATGTTGCATAGAGTGCAGCGCTGGAGTGACTAAGCCTGAGCCCGCCCTCCACTGCTGACACCCGGGAGCATGTCCCCTCTCCACGTAGCTCTGAGGGCGTGCGTGTTTGAGTGCATGCCAGGATGGATGGCTAAGATGAATGCAAATCCTTCAAGTATTTACTGGCATTCGAAGCAAAGCACTTTTACATAGAGGAGTTGTTTTTCAGTCTCTACATTATCCAGTTGTGCTCTCTTGGACTCTGCAGGGTGTGCCCTGGTGACTGAACTTTGTTTACTGTATGTCAGAGCTAAACTAAGGCATAGATAGAGGCTAATAAAACAACACATGATATGTTTCAGTCTTTGTCCTATTTGGAGAGCTCTCTGGGATAAGCAGGGGCTGGTGGAATGCAGCGTGTTAAAGAAGCACCGTTGGTTGTTGCTTTTCTTTTTTTCTTTTTTTTTTTTTACTTTCTGAAAAGACCACTGTATTTCAGTACTGTACGTGGGTTGCGTTTCCTAATTTTTAGTTTTTTTTCCCCGTGAGTACCGTTTCCTCATTCCCCTGCTTCCTCGGAAATTGACAGCTTGTTTTTAATATCTCTGTCTCTTATTCGTTCATATGTTTATGCTCCGTAGAAATCAACAAACGGGCTTGGAGACAAAAAGTAATGAGAATGAGAATAGCTCATGGACATGACCCCCCACCACCCCAAAAAAAAAACAAAAAAACAAACAAACAGAAGATGCTTGGCATGCTCTCAGGAAAGACTAATAGCTGGGCCTAGCCAGTTTATTTTCATTCCAGCGGCGATGGGACATGTATGGGCACGACGGCAGGGCTCACCTTTTTATCAGGGATCGAGTGTGTTATGTAAGGGTTCACAGGAAAACCCAACTTGCCCCCGGGGCAGAAACAGGCTTTCCTAGATGTGGTTGACGGGTGGGGTCGGGCGTAAATTTCGCACTGTTTGTTGCATCGCAGGACTCATCCTTTAACGTTTGTTTGAGAAGTCTAAACTCCTGCCAGATTGAGTTGGGTCAAGTGTTCGCATGCACTCCGTGAATATTCAAAGATGCCTTGTCTGTTGCTGTCTGGTGTCCAGATGTCCTTCTCCCTGGGGGACACTTTTACCGCCCGGATGGAAATCTAAACAGGAAATCAGGCGGTTGCTCACCCTATTTTTTGCCTTGAACTGCACGGGTCGAGGTTTGTCAAGTATCTGGGATCCGGTTCCCCTCATTACGACACTTCTGCTGAATCAAATTTGAGCTATTCCTACGTGACGTCCACGTGATGTCGCCCTCTAGTGGCTGTTTATGTAACTTCTTATGTATATATATACATAAAGATTAATGTGTTATTACTCTCTGGCAAGAATAATAATCAGAGTAATCGGCGGCGCACCGTCAGGAAAGGCAAACCATAAACTGTTTAGACCCCCCCACCCCACCCTGTCCGTGGGTGGAAATAAGCTAAATAAATAAGCCCCCAGATGGCTTACATTTGTTCGGAGTTCTGTGTCTTTGCCTTGGCCCCCCTAGAACCTAGCGCCGCCACTGCTCTTGATTTAAAAAAAAAAAATTACTCTACGTGAACTGAAACTTCCTCAGGAAATGTAAATCAGCTGCATCAGTGCGTGGCGTTTCCCCCCGCGCAGCGACACACATCATTTCCCACCACACCACACCGCACCGGGGGCCACGGAATGGTTAAGGCCAGGGTTGGGCCGTGAAAAGGGCCGTTTGCTCCATCGCCTGTTTCACCAGCAAACGGCAGCAAATCATGAATACAAATGAACCACTGTATTGCTGCCTTGTCCCCACAGGTGCTGGCAATCCCCAGTGCAAAGTGGCCATTGTGATGTGTAAGAGCGGTTCTCCGGATGTCGGCGGCAGGTCAGTAGAATTGTCCCGTGGTGAAGGATGTTTCATTTTTTTTTTTCCTCTTGTGGAAACAAATGTGCACAAATTCCTCTTGTGTTTGTGCAAGAGGTCGTTCCCGTGTCACGATTTAACCGCAGGTTTTTATTTGGTTTCCAGGATTGCACTTTTACAGACGACGTGACGAGGTTTTATATAAACACAAACAATGTTTTTGTTTGCGTGCTTTACTTTAGAAGCAGTTGCTCCCGTTATAAACTTCCTCTGTGCAACCGTTAAAAAACTGAAATGAACTGCTTTGAGGTGCACTTCCCAGCATGCATTTCAAGCCGGTTTCCACCTCGAGCTGTAACGTGACAAATCTTTTGGTTGACATGTAACCTTCGGCTCGGTCCCATCAGTGTTTAAGACGTTAATGAGGAAACGGCCGCACCCGAGATGAGAACACATTTCTCCTTGTTTCTGTTAGCGTTGAAATGAGACACACACCCAGCGTTGTGCACATTACTCGCCAGCGCTTGCTGTCGTAAAACGTTGAGAGAAGCGTGACAAACCTTGTGGTTGTGTGTTGCTGTGTTTGTTTCATCAGGCACAGCCAGCACAGCATGATCCTCGTACCCATGAACACTAGAGGCGTGAAGCTGGTCAGGCCGCTCACCGTGTTTGGTCAGGATGGTAGGTTTTCACGCACGTTGTTGCATTTTCCCGATTTCATTTCCTTAATTTAACCCCATCTCATTTCCCCTGCGCTCAGACGCTATCCACGGCGGACACTTCGAAGTGCACTTTGAAAACGTGCGCGTCCCCGCGTCCAACATCATTCTGGGTAAAAAGCGACTCTTACGCACATTTCTCCCATCAATCACACAAAGAAAAAGAAATACGACCTTTGCTGGAAAAGTTTGGAGAATGTGGTCACTGGGACTGAGATTTCATTTCCCAACTCTGCTGTAATTCATTGCTTGTTTTTTTTGCTCCCTCATTGTATCCGTTCCCAGGGGAGGGCAGGGGGTTCGAGATCGCCCAGGGTCGTCTGGGTCCGGGCAGGCTGCACCACTGCATGAGAGCTGTCGGCCTCGCAGAGATGGCGCTGGAGCTTCTCTGCCAGAGGGCCGCGTCCAGGCAGACATTTGGGAAAAAACTGTATCAACATGTGAGGGAACATGTCTCCCTACTGGTTCTCCACCTTTGAGGACTTCTGTTGAATGTTCACATTGATCTCTGTTGACACCTAGTGGACAGAGTGTTATATGCAGCTTGAGTAAATCTGCTCTGCTCCCCGTGTTGTGTTGTTTCTAGGAGGTTGTTGCTCACTGGATAGCGGAGTGTCGTCTCATGATAGAGCAGACGCGCCTCCTGACTCTTCAGGCTGCTCACGCTCTGGATACGCAGGGTAACCGTGCTGCTCGCAAGCAGGTAAACATTTATTTATTTTTTTTTAACATGCTGTGTCCTCATTCCAAACAATAGAACATTGTCTGTTTTCTCCAACTATTACTTATACATACCAGCAGAAAAAATAGCAATATTTGTGCTTGTCAGATGTTAAACTGAAAATGGATGGCTAAATTTCCAGGTCTGGAAAAATATTCATGCTTCTAAGACAGTTATCACCGTTTTTAATTTTCTAAAACCTAAAATTGTGAATATCTACCTGAAGGTTATAGCACCACCTTTGAGTATGTCATTGTGGGTGAATGGTCCTGTTGAATGGTTTTAAATAAAACCTGACTGAATGTGCAGAACGGATCTGTAAAAGAAAAGTTCTGTATTTATCAGTGTTTCTGTCGTCTAGGTTGCTATGATCAAAGTAGCAGCAGCCAGAATGGTGTGTAAGGTGGTGGACTACGCCATCCAGGTATATGGAGGAGCAGGTGTGTCTGGAGACTTCCCACTCGCACAAATGTAAGTATGCTTTTTTTTTTCTCCCCCCTCCCCTCTCTGACAGAAACAAGGAGCTGCTTCTTAATAACAGTATGACCCCTGTCTTCAGGTACTCGTACGCGCGGACTCTCCGCATCGCTGACGGGCCAGACGAGGTGCATCTTTCCTCCATAGCTCTTCTAGAACTGAGGGATCAACTAAAGAAGGCTCAGGCTAAAATGTAAAGTCATGACACGTGTCCCCAGCAGCTTCACTAAAGCCACCACACTGCCTTGTTCAGACGACGAGAATCTGTCTTTACAAAAACGCTGATTAATAATGTGATCTGAAAATTAATAGTAGGAAACGTCCTTACTAAGTAACTGCACTACATGTAAATAATGAACTGTGTATTTTCACACGAAATCAAATGAAAAAGTCTGTTAATGTCTAATTTAATAAAAAAAAAAAATAATGACACTTGTTTATTAGGAATCCTTTTTAATGTGAACTACAAAAACAGAGAATGACAGCATGAATATAAGACTATTGTCCTCACACCCTTTATGGGCGCGGTCTACACCATGGATGAATTCCGTTTGGAGGTGATGGGAAATCAGGACACACAAGCACATTAATCTTTTTTTTTCTTCTTTACAATATAAAACAGCAGCGGCCCCATCTCTTTGATACACCAGATGGAAACCCATGCAACACCCTCCACTCTCCATTGTCCTCACATCAACGTCCGGGCAGAGATCTGTAGCTGCCCACTCAGTCAATCTTTTATACAACATGGTGGAAGGGGCAGGAGGAGAAAAGGCTGGTTCGGGGGGGGGATCCGAGGAAAAGACGTCAGTGTTTACTCTTCTTTGATTTTTTGTGAGATCGGTGTGGAGATCTTGATTTGGAGCGGGACTTTTTAGTTGATTTCTTGGGTGTCCTGGAGCGTGACCTTCTGGATCGTTTAGGTGTGCGAGGCAATGAGGGAGATCTGGTGGGCGGTGAAAACAATTTAAATTAGTAATAATAAAGATTAGACACCCAGCTCTAACATTAGTCTAACAGGAGTCTAGAGTGTCTTACCTTTTGGATGACTTTTTGTTGCTGGATCGTGGTGAGTCTTTATGGGAAGAGCGTGAAGTGGTGTCTTTCGAGTACGACCGGTCGGAGCGTTCCGATCTTTCGGAGCGCTCCGAACGGGGCGAGGACGACCGGCCTCGTCTGCTGCTGCTCCGCGTCGGACTGGGCGAACCGCTGTGACGCCGCTTCCTATCAACCGGAGGGGACAAACGTCTGTCAGACAGAAAATTAAAACAAATCCCACGTTTTATGACGTACACGGGGGAAAAACTGCAACGTCACTCGATCGCCTCCAACCAAGTGGTCGTTACCTCTCTTTTCTGGTCGGCGTGTCCTCCTTCTCCTTTTCCTTCTTCAGCTCCTTCAACCGTGCCTCCGCTTTCTCCTTTTCTTTCTTCTCCTTCTCCTTTTCCCGTTCAAGTTTCTCTTTTTCCTTTTCCTAAAATAAAATAACGCCATTAACGAGTCCAGCCTTTAACATCATCCATGATAAACATTTGTAAAGGTGACTATACCTTTTGTAGTAGTTTGTCCCTGTAGTGCTCCACCTGCTCCTGAATACTCTGGCCGGGCTTCTTTGGTCTTTTCCCAGATTCTAGCTCATCCTGGAACTTCATGACTTTAACCTGTGTGAAGAATTTTCAAAGAACAAACGGTGAAAACGATGAACCCGTCGCGTCAGGAGCAGTGTGGAGATCTGAAAAGCAAAGCACCTCTATCTCTCTCAGCTTGATGCGCTTCTCCTCGTTCATTTCGGACGTCTTGGCCTTAGTATCCGAGTCCTCTCTGATGGGGTTGGAGTAGCTCTGATTATCCTCTGAGCGCGGCGTCCTGTCATCGTCATCGCTGTCCTCCTCATTCCTGCAGAGAAGAAGGAGGTGCACTTCGTTAAACAGGGTCCCCGGGGTATTTGCAGAGTTGTGCACACACAAATCGAGCTTAACTTACTTTTTCGTTTCTTCCGGCTGCTCAAAGATTTCCCATTTTGAGGTTGTCACAGCTGTGGTGCAAACAGAAGGCAATTAGCATAAATAGAGGATGAATTACACTGTACATATTTTGAATTAAGAAATAATAGAAGTATGAAGATAAAAATGTGCTTTGACAAACAAGATGTTTTAAGGACCTTCTGAATGTCTCACCTTGAGCCTGTAGCTCGGACTCCTCCACTGCTTCCCATTTTGAGGGCGCCACCTTGAAGGCTGTTTCCTTAGACTGATCAACTGTAATCACCAGAAAAAAAATCAAGAAGAAACTGAGCGACTGCACAAAAACAACCCAAATCATCATTTCCAGGCGCTCGCTACGCTACTCACAAGGTATCCCGTCGATGTCTTCTTCCAGTTGCTTGATTGGTACTCCATCCAGGTCGTCCAGTGGTGCTCCATCGATCGGTGCCCCGTCCATGGGCCCTGCGTCGATCGGCACCCCGTCCACGTCCTCCAGCAGAGTGTTATCCACAAACTCACCTATAGGAGCCCCGTCGATGTCTTCTGTCGGCTCAGCCTGGGACGAAGCAGAGACATTAAAGCTAGGACCTCAGTAGACGACACCGACGGGTGTTAAAGGTGCTAAAGATTCACATATTCACCTCAACGACGAGGGTCACGGGCTCCTTCTCCACCGTGAGATTAACTAGACCCAGGAAGATGTTCTGGAGCTTGATGAGGTAGGGGTCCGGATACACGGCCCAGTCCTCCCACGCCCGGAAACACGACATCACCCGTTGCTGCCGAAAGGAAGACGTCACAAGAGCTGAGTGACCTGGGTAATTAAGACACGGGAATTGTCCAGCTTGTAAAGTTAATTAAGAAAGAAGTGTTACCTTAAAGTTCTCAGACTGAAGGTGACCCTGTATCGTTTTGTATGTGGCGTTGAGGTCTGCGAAAATCTGACAGAGCTTCGTCTCAAAACTGTTCAAAACAAAGAATGATTATTAGAATATATATATATAGAGAGAGAGAGAGAGAAAGTGTTGTTACTCAAACTTACTATTTTCTGTAGTATGATGCATTGGACACTTTGGCTGAAGAGTTATACAGCACATCAGAAACTAAATATAACCGTGCAATCTGAAACATCAAAGAGCAAAATATCATATGAAGTGACTCTACAGGAATGATGTTTTTTTTTTTTTGTTGTTGCAGGGTGTTAAAGCTGTAACTTACCTTTTTGGGTAGAGGGGTCTTAAGGATGGAGAGGGACTCTGTGATACACTCCACTATCTCTTCAGCAGCTTCGGCGTGGCTGAGACAGAACAGCATGGCTTCAGCGATGTCTCCCCTCCTGGGAGTCAAACCACGCAGCATCTCCTCCAGTTTGTCCCGCTCACTGCAGACATGAGGTGCAGTTAGGCAGAAATGTCATCAGTACTGCCTAATAAATTGTTGGACACTTACAGTTGTCAAATACAGTTTTGTGAATCTGAAAAGCTATATCAATATTCATAAGGAAATCTTACTCCTCTTTCAAGCAGCCTTTCTTGCTGGATTCCTCCTCTTCTTCCTCCTCCTCTCCATCATCATAAGGACCGTGGAGGTATGGATTAAGAGGAGGTGGGCGCCATAGAGAGCCATTTTTAAACATCCTAAAGTCGTCCGTTCTCCATTTAACTGGTGCTTCACCCTGAGAAAGTAATAATAATAATAATGATAATACAGTAAATATTAAAACTCTTCAGTGTGAGTTGAATGGCACTGAAGTGTTTGTCATTCTTAAAACAGGAAACCAACCTGTAGTATGGAGTAGAGCTTCCATCTGTAGTATACATGTGCTGGACTCTGGTTCTCAAATAAAAATCTGGAAGAGGAGAGAACAGTTCATTACTCTGCACGGGCCGCGTTTTAACACGTACCGCGTTTCTGACGCGAGACCGAACCGACCTGTACATGGGATTGTTGATTTCTCTGTTCATGATCATGGCTTCAAACATTGGGCCTTCACGCACCACAAACTCGATCATTCGGTGGATGAGAGAGAGCAAATTCCTACAAGAAAGACACAGTTAAAGCAAACGGATTCAGACTGGACGGACTCATGAGCACTACAAACAGCCTGAACATCAGAGATTAATTTACGCTTGGTGGGTAGACACTCGCAGCAGCAGACGACACAAAGCACGTTTCTCCCAGGCAAGAGTACGACTGTGGCCGTCTTGTACATTGGGGCATGACTGAATAGAGTGTTGCCGTGGTAACACTGCAACGTACATGGCAGAAGACGTCATAGCCAAAGATATACGATAATATCCGTTATTACAGATTTACTACTGCACAATGAGTGTGAGACACACTTTAATAGACAACTGCTGAAGAGTGTCACATGACCAAGAATAAATTAAGCATAACAGTGACTAAGCCTCTGGGCCTATGTAACTCCAAGAATAGAAAACAAAAATATAATAAAATAGCACCTGCTGGCATTAAAAAGTTTGCATTAAATCAAAAGTATGTATTTTGTTTTATTTTAGGTAAATTGTTCTTTACTTCATCATCCACTTCATGCCTGTGTTCATTGAGGTTACAGTGCCAAGAGCCTTTAATTACACTGCACTGCTTCCTAGATTCAATTTTCAAATAATGGGGAACATGTGGAGTTCTGAACATTTGGAAAAGTAGGAGTGAGACATTGACAAGACACTGTATTAACTGCAACATTTGTCAGTACAATGCCTTTGAATCCCACTCGTGTCCTGACTAATTTGAAGTGAAAAAGGCAGTACAGGATTCATGGCCTAAAACAGGCTCATCTACTGGCGGTGCTACTGACTGAACAGCGTGTAAATGGAATAACTTAAGTTCTTCTGTGACATTTTTTTTTTGGGGGGGAAATACAAAGTGCAGGCTGCATACATTAAGCCTAAAGTGGCCAACAAGACAAAGGATGTCTTTCATTTGACAACACAGATCACATTTACTTGTATTGGAGCCGATCGTACCAATGACGGTGTAAAATTCTGTATACTTTCCCAATCCATCCCATGATGCTTTTCAGGTCCCTCGCTGCCGCAGACAGTTCAACTTGTGCTGCTCACCAAGGCCAATGTCAAAGGTCGTATATAGACTAATGCTGGCAGGTTTGGATTTGTTGGACAGGGGCCAGATTTACTGAGCTCCCGGTAAATTGACAGAGGCCAAAGGGGGGAGACGGTCTGAGTGAGCAATGGTCAGAGAGCAGGTTTTCACAACTACAGATCTAGAAATCAGCAGACCATGTATGTAGCAGATTACCACAACACTAAAGTAGCGCAACACAATTAAATGTCTATGTATGGAGTGTGAAAACGATGGCGTTTGGATCTATTCAGTCAGCTCTATAATGATGTTTCGCTACTACGTAAGTAAAGAAAACATGAATGATGGTGGGATGTCAAAGAGCGACGGAAAACAAACTTGTCAGTCAGTGTTACTCTACGTACTAGTGTGAAGATGTTGTACGACAGCCTCAACCATTGCTCACCCACACTGACCAGCCCCCTGTAGCATGCAGTGATCAACCGATCAATCTTTTAGCTTCATTATGGGATGTTTTTTTTTTTCTCTAAGTTTGTACACCAATTTAAAAAAAGAAAAACATGTACCTTTCTGTTGGGATAACCACTTTGACTATGGCTTGCGACAGAGTCTGTATATGAAGTCACATCAGATAATAAACATAGAATGTGAGTATTGTTAAAAAGGCAACAAGTGAAAAAATATAAAAAATGCATTTTAAAAGTGCAAAAAGACAACAACTTTCCTTTAACTGCTGTCAGTTTTACTAAAGGCCAAACACCTCTGATGCTAACCACATTAACTATAAGCACCTTTCTGACACTGAGCTTTTTTCCACACTAACATTTCATTACACCCACACTTTCACATTATTTAATTCAGTCAACAAGACAAAAGCTATCACTATAACCTGCACTGACTGCTCATCACAAAGGCTAACATCTTACCACCACAGTTAACAAAACACTGCCATATACCATGAGAAAACCCAGGCTGACATGTTGAGTTACCTTCTCAAACTCCTCCTTGTTTTTGGGTGGAGGAAGCAGGGGAGCATTGGGGTTTTTTAGCCTCTCCCGTGGCTGTGCGTTGAAGGGTAGGCCAGAGGGAGGCGGTGGGAGTGTATGCTCCATCATGGAAGGAGGGATGTAGATGGGATGAGGTGGAATAGGCACACCTTTGCCCCATCCTAATTTCATCTCAAAGTTCATTATCATCTTTCCTGTAATGGAAGTAGAAAATCTATACTTAGCCAAAGCTGCGCAGATCAGATCATACCAGAATTGAATTTATTTAATATGAATAGCTGCTCTCTACCATTTAGGTTCTTGAGTGCTCGCTCAGCATCCCTCCTGTTCATGAAAGCCACAAAGCCACAGTTCCTCTCCCGAGCCCTCTCCTCGTCTGTCCTTGGCCACATGATTTTCACACTGGCCAATGGACCGTAGCGGCCAAACTCTTGACAAAGCATCTCCTCGTTCATCTATAAGATAATATTGACACAAGCGTAGAAAATGTATACTTAGTATTTTCATTTCTCATATTTCTTACTTGGGATAAGACTGGAGGTAAAGCAACGAGCTCGTGTTAAGTCCTACTTTTCACAGCAAAGCTAGCTCATTAAGTCCTGTAACATCTTTCCATTTTATTTATATTTGGATAAAAAGTCACCTGTGGATTGATGTTTCCAAGATACAAGTTCGTAGTGGACGGGTCTCCGACGTCATGGGAGCCTGGAGCGCAATCATCCAAAACTGCAGACACAAAGAAGAGACACAAATTTCCTGTTGCTGTCTGATTGGACGGCATTATTTTTCTTAGCAAGATGAAGATATTCACGGCCACTATATTAAGTCAAAATTACCACTGGACGGACGGTTTCTTCTTGAAGAACCATCCGCTAAAAGAAGCAGAAAAGCAGTATAAATTTTGTTTCAGGGCAAAGGTGGATAAGGGTGGAGGGGATGGAGAAAGGCGTGCAGGAGAGAGCCGTTTCAGGCCGAGTTGGTACATATACAGCGGCAATGCAACTGAGAAACACTCACATGAGCGTCTTCCGTCCGCGCCAGGGAGGGGTTCGAATCGACTAACGCGTCCTTTCATCTTATGTCTTTCATCCCTTTCTTCCTGTATTCTTCAGGAAACAGAACAAAGTTCATTTAATTATGGCGACATTATTACAATTTTAGAACCACTCCATTAACAAATGTACAGCACTATTTAAATTTTCAATGTCTTACTGTTTAAGTTCTTCTTTGAAAAGCTCCAAATTACTCTTCTTCTTTTCCTTTTCAGTACTTTTCTTCAAACTCTGAAACACAGATAAGAAACTAATATGAGCAAATGGAATAAAAAATATTATTTCCATTTAGTGACAAGTAGAAAGAGTACTTGTCGATTGCAATGATACCTACATGTCTTTTGTCTAAAGCTAAAAATTGTGGTGGGGTTTCCAAAGGCAAGATGCTTTTTGGTTGGGTCTCAAAACGTGACTTGGGTTTGTACAACTTTCCTTTCTTCTCATCAGCAGCTGCTTCTTCTGCAAAGAAAATAAATCACTCATTACACTCAATCACATTTTCGAAGGGATTTTGTGAAATACTTTGTGCACTGGCATGCCTCGCGATGCAATTCATAAATACACTGTACCTTTTGTCGCATTCGCAATGCCGCCACGGACAAAGGCCTTGACTTTACCCTCTCCTCCTCCTTCGAACGCAGCAAGAAACTCCTCATAAATCTCGGCCGCTGCCCGCTCATCTTCCTGAACGCAGAAGCCAGAACCAAAGTGCACGAGATAAATAGAATAAACAGATCCCAAAGAGGCGCCTCACCAATAATACACACGATACCCTGCAGAAAGAAGCCTGTGTTTACCTTTTTCTTGATTTCATCTTGTTCCTTCTTGCTTAGAGTCCTCTTTGCCACAGCCATTTTTCCAATGCTGAAAGACTTGAGTTTGCTCTCAAGCAGCGCCTGTTGATGTAAACAAAGCACGGTTAGCTTCCCGAGTATATTTCATAACCACACACTCAAGCTCTTCGTCGGTTGCATAAACACAACCAGGTCATCACACACAGTACTTGTGTCGTGCGTCTAAAACATACAACAACTGTTATTAAAAATGCTACTTAAATAGTGTTATCGCGTTGGCAGGTACGTTCGGTAGCACGTATAACCAGAATTCATACCGTAATATAGGCCTTTTTCACTATTAGCTTGTACACATTGAATAGTCGTTATGTAAGGTGCATTTTCAACCAAGTTGCAGTTGGATACAAATAAGCAAAAAAAATAAAAAATACCAGAGGCCTAGACATCGGTATTTGCCGTAGCGCCACTAATTGAATACATTATCTTGCATCTTGTTTTATTCCTCTGCATTTTGTTCATTTAGTGTTTATTATTCTGCGTATTTTATGAATGTGTGAGAGAGAGAATCGGGCTTTCGATGTTCTGCATGCCGAAACATACAAGAAAATTGACAATAAAGAAAATCTTGAATTACATTAGGCGGTGAATGACTGTTGCAGGAAGCTAGCGCTGTGATACCGTTAGGCCCCAGTTCTCAAATACTGAATTTACTAGTTTAACCATAGATATATAACGAGTACGCTTCGTCTTGAATATTAGCATTGTTACTACGAGGTAGTTAGGGGGAATATGTCTTTCTAGATCACCTGCTTACACTGATTCTGCTTACGGTAGCCGTTTCATGGTTTCATTAGCCTAGCATAGCTAAGTTAGCCAGTGTGGTCGCTTCAGCGCGGCAGTACGTAGCTAACATGACTGCGCACACGCGTAACGCTGCTCTGTTACATGCTACAAATGTGTCCATATTCACGGTTGGTCAGGCAACCGACTCTTACGCCATTTTCATAGCAACATGTGCAACACAGCAAATGCAAGTACAAGTGGTAAATTTCACCTTAGCGCTAGCTTTCTGAGAGCCACCAGGGGTTCGGTCCGCCATCTTTTCTGGAAGTAAAATAGAATCGATCGTCGATGCGATGATAATGGCAAACGTGAGATTCCAGTCCACGCAGTCGATCCCTGAACCAGTGATGGACAAACGCGATGGGTGCGATGGCCGTCAGTTTATGAATGTTGGTACCAAAGCAGTGTTTGAAATGCTTTAACGTCCACTGCAAAATGAGATATTGTTTTACAAATATTCCAGTGATTTGATTATTATAAGGTTAAGATTAGTTTATTTTTATTTGCATGCTGCGTACAATACAAGTCTAGTATATAAGCAGTTCGTATAGCTTTGGATCGAAGGGTTGTGCAGCCAAGCTATTTTCTCTATCCAGTAAATTAATTGGTGTAATTGAGGCTAAAGTAAAAACACCGCATTGGTACAATGAAATTGCTTTCCATCTTTAGTCCAGCAGATGGAGCTCTTCTTCTATAGACGAATTACCTTGCGTGTGCATGTT
This sequence comes from Mugil cephalus, assembly GCF_022458985.1. Taxonomy (NCBI): domain Eukaryota; kingdom Metazoa; phylum Chordata; class Actinopteri; order Mugiliformes; family Mugilidae; genus Mugil; species Mugil cephalus. Next base: position 8,162,967 of record NC_061787.1, on the reverse strand, counting down.
ATCCAAATAAGAAATACCAAAAAAAACAATTTTAATCATTTTTTAGCCGATGTGAAATTCCTGTATGAAACACCTGCATGCGTCATAGCTTTGGTTGTGCTATTCATCAAATGTGCACCATATGCTACACGCCACTGACTGGACTGCCAAACCATGTATGGATTTTCTTGAGTCAAGTTTATTCATGCCACCTCCTCCGAGGTTTTTTGGGCCAGGTGCCGTATGCGAGACCCCACACCCTCCCAGCGCGTCTTTAATCCACAGCCCCCTGCGCTCCGTCCCTCCTCCCACAGAACAAACGCTATATTCATCTGCCTGAGCTCGCAGTTGCTGAAACTCCCCGCAGGAACTCCCGGGTACTTTGCTGCTGAGCACAATGCCATTCATGCCACGAAGCGAAAGCAGGAGAAACGCCTGCTCCGTTTATCCAACAATGTGGAGAACATGCAGTATTTTTTGCGCATGGACTCTACTCTTCTTGACAGAAGTCTGTGCGCAGTCTCAGGGGAGGTACATCTTTATTTACTTTTTTTTTTTTTCCTCTCTCATCCAAATTAATTTGAAAAATGTATGAGAATTCGAGGTGTCAAGGATCTCATGTAGTCTGTGGAGAAGAAGCAGCGTCAGTAGACTGGAGTTGATAGAGGAATATTCTGCAGTCTTGGCTGCCTCAGGATATATGGCGCAGTGGCGAGGAATTAAATCTGCTAAATGAGCAGCAGGTTTTCATTAACGACTTTTATCCCCCCATTGTTTTAACACGTGATCATCAATTCACCAATTTATAGAAAACATGCTTTCCCCTCCAGACCTACCTTCACATGTGGCGGAAACATCACAGGGGACTCTGGAGTAATCGGGAGCCAGGGATACCCAGGAGTTTACCCTCCAAACACCAAATGTGTGTGGAGAATCACAGTGAGTCCTTTTTTCTCACTCACATGCTCTGTTTGCCCATCATAATAGCATGATGACTATCAAACTTTTCATTAATTAAAAAGACAACTGGCAGCAACACAGTGATGTAGTCTGGGAGTCTTCGGTCTAATCCCAAATTCCCAAATAAATTGCTTTTTAAAATACTTAACCACAGCCAAAGTCGGTTTAGGGTTCCGGGTATTTTTTTCTGACTGGCTCTGTTACATTACTTGGAAGCAGTGAAGCTTGCTGGAAGAGTTGCTGGAACAGCTGCAGTTATAATGTGATCTAAAAATAGGATTACATTTTAGTAAATTAGATATTTAATGGAAAACACCGACTACTGTCATTTTATATTGCACAAGAAGAAGATTGATAATAGAAAATCCACCCTTAATACCCTCTGATTTTCCTCCCAGGTCCCAGAGGGCAGGGTGGTGGTGTTGTCATTCCGCTTTATTGATCTGGAGAGCGACAACCTGTGTCGCTATGACTATGTGGATGTTTACAGTGGCCATGTCAATGGGCAAAGACTTGGTCGCTTCTGTGGGACGTTCAAGCCGGGGGCCCTTGTTTCCACGGGCAACAAGATGCTTCTGCAGATGGTATCTGATGCCAACACCGCTGGGAGTGGCTTCCTCGCCGTCTTCTCTGCCGCCCACCCACATGAAAGAGGTACGCAAACATGAATGAGGATGGTGAAGAACCTGGGAACGTGGTCTTGGCGCGTTGGTTTTTATTTCCAAGCTTGTAATAAAGAGCCACGTGGGAGGGTGTCAACATGAATGGCTTCGGTGAGAATGAGTGGTGCCGCAGAGCCCAGGGAAAGATGGAAATACCTTTTGCGTGATACAGTGAATTCCATCCAACATGTGCACTATCAAACAGAGGTAGCATTTTTCTTCTAGGGGGTGACTTGTGTGGGTTTCATTCATCTGAGACGAGGCAGTGGGTTTAAAGTTCACGCGGACAACAAGAGGGCTACGTCTCTTCTCACAGTGTGATGTGGAATTTCCCATGGGCATTTTTGAGAGTCTTTCTGTAGATAGCACAGGTCAGAGGTATCACTTAGAGTTAAATGAGCCTTTTCCTCTCCGTAGGGCTGCTGTGCTACTGTGTTTGTGGAATTTTAATGGCTGGTTTTCTGTACCTAAGGACCAGGCAGCTACAATGGACAATGTCTTTTGCACTCTCAACTTGAGCCAAAAGAACTGTAGAGAACAACATGCACTGCATTAACATGTGTTTTGGACTTATCAGTACCTTTGACATGCTGGAAAGGAGACATGTATGTTAAGTGTGTGTTACAATGAAAACATTTCACTGAGAGATTAAAAGTTTTTGTTGCTCTAAACAGCTCGTGTGGTTTTAGAGCTGGTGTTCCTCTGACACCACTGGAAGCATGTATTTTAAACCCCCCTGTGGAAAACTGGACTAATCACGGACTTACTTTTTATGGTGCTCATAAATGCGATGAGAACATCTGTTAAAGCAGGCAAGTGGTTAATAACTGGATCGTATAATTCACACACTATTTTAGCCTTCATGAGTCAAGATTAAGTAAGATCTGTAATTATTGTGCCTTTGATGATACACAATTAACTTCAGTTGTTTCTCCGCAGGGGAGCAGTACTGTGGAGGCAGACTGGACAAACCCTCTGGAACTTTCAAAACACCCAACTGGCCTGAGAAGGACTACCCAGCTGGGGTCACCTGCTCCTGGCATATAGTGGCACCTAAGAACCAGGTCAGACTTTTAAAACTACAGTGCAGAACTATTGTGTTCCCCTTCCTTCTGGCACTGAGAATAATTACAGAAACACTGACATCGGCGTATGCTTACAGTCCTTCTGTCAACGTGCTCAAATGAGCCTCACAAATGGTAATTTGCGGTTGTCCTCTCTGTCAGTCACTCTCATTTTTAGACTATGGAGCCCCATCCATCTCAAAACACTGAGTGAAACAAGCGGGACATCAAGCAAACAAAAATACTAGCGAATGGCAGAGCTAGCTCTTCTTGCCATCACCGCTTTCTAATTGAAATGGAAATACCATGACCTTGTTACTGCCCGTCTGGGTCCTCCTGACACTGTCATCGTGGTGAATTGGGTAGCAGGAGTCCTATTTGCTTTGCGTGCCAACCAACTGTATCAGACGCTCACTAACTTCACCCCTTTTTCTTTACCACAGAGCTCTGTACTTGTTATCACCATAGCTTGTGCATTTTATTAACATTAGTCTCTTCTTGTCACGTTGCTTCTAGCCTCCTCCCGAGTACAGCCCTTAATCCTTCCTTTAAACGGAAGACAATGAATTCACAGAACTGTAGATACATTAGTAACTTCTTTGCCATCGTTAGCCACTTCGTCTAATTAACATCTGCTCCTCTCTTCAGGAAACAGTCATTGCTGGCTAATGTAAAAGGCTTTTATATGGCTGCACAAACACACCACAGACATCAGATTTAAAATTAATACTATGAAATACAGAGAGATTTACCTGCCGCTAATCAACTTTATCAGCACCACATGAACTTGTTTGGCTAGGGTTTGAATGCAATGGTTATTCATTAATATTTAAAGGTCCCACATGAATGCTTTAATCCATAGGTCTTCAACAGGGGGTCCGTGACCCCTAGAGGGTCCTTGGAGGTACTGCAGAGGGGTCACAAAATCTTTGGTTGATTAGAAGTGTTTTTATATATATTTTTTTAATTTTCCCCCCATAAATTTAAATGAGCCTATTCAGTCCCCAGGTGAAATCAAATGTATGTACGTTTATGTCAGGTATGTTGCACAGCCACCATACTGGGAAAAAAAAAAAAAAAAAGAAAGAATATTTGAACCTGTGCATTATTTGAATAGTTTAATATTGAATGCAAAATTATAATAATATGTATATTTATAAACAGCCCTAGGCCAAGTTTAATATAGAACACATATAGTAGGTAGGGGGACAGAACATGGCCTTTCTCAGTAGATTATAGATAAAGAACGCAAGTGTTTAAATAAGTAAATCATTAACATGGTATGCTATCTGCTCTGAGTCACCTTTTACTCCAGCTTTTTCCAAGCGTTTTCTTGAAAGAACATTTTTTTGTTGCCTCCTGCCGCAGATCATTGAGGTGAAGTTTGAGAAGTTTGATGTGGAACGAGATAACTACTGCCGCTACGACCACGTGTCCATTTTCAATGGGCCGGAAATAAACGACGCAAAGAGGATCGGAAAATACTGCGGAGACAGCCCCCCAGCGTAGGTGATTTCTATCGTGCAGACGATTCCATTTTCACCAAAATATCCCCACCCCCTGTGACTCCACCCATCGCCAGTCTGCTTTCCTGTGTTGTTCTGCAGCCCGGTGTTCTCAGAGGGGAATCAGCTGCTAATCCAGTTCCTGTCAGATCTCAGTCTGACCGCAGATGGCTTCATCGGACACTACAAGTTCAGACCAAAGAAATTCCCCACCACCACAATGCCACCCACGACTACCACGCAGCCAGCCACCACCAGGCCAATACGTAGGTAGCAGCATGTACTCAATAAAAACCATTTACCAACTTCTAACATCTGTATTTGTTGACATGAGGTAGCTATGATATTGGGCTCGAGCTACTGGAACATGTGGGACTTTTCTTTTGATTTAAACACGAGGGCTATCTGTAATCTGCTTCCAATTGCAGATCTGAGGAAAGGAACAAGTGAAGCTGTTTATCGTTATTAGCTCTGAATCAGAGCTGCACACATGGTTAAGTAGCTTGGGCACAGACGTTCTCAATTTAACGTGCAGTTGTGATCCATGTGTCTCTTCTGTTCTGCGGGTCATTTCAGCAAACGGCACTCGAGACCGGGGAGTCTTATTAAAGTTCCGGCCCGGCACACGTTCAAACCCGACGTATGCTAACACCGCGTGCTTTGCTCACACTTCTCTTGTGTAAACTGTTAATATACAGAGTAGGCGCGTGTCTGCACCCGCAATCACAGCTCATTTTCATATTCAAGCACACATTCCCACACACTGTTGTTTTTTCCCTGAGTCAGGCCAGGTTATTTTGGCACTTCCCCTGGCATGATGTCATGCTGTCACACTGATTTCTGGCTTTATGGCTTATCTTTCCTGACTTTTCCCTTTCCAGCGAGAAAAATATTTAGATAGTTACACTGGATTATCGTCAAGCCTCGGTTCTTTCCTTTACTATCGTTAACTCAGAACACAGATGTCCATGTGTCCCGTCATATTGCTATATGATGCATTGCATCAGACGATGACAGCCGGTCATTTGGAGAGACTCTTGTGTTACTGAGAATATCCTGTACATAAACCACAAGAGAAGCAGATGTAACCATAACGTACATACTGGTATCATTAGCAGGCAAAATTACAGAGATTGAATTTTCTTTTGTGCGTGTCTCTGCAGCTCTGAAGTACTCCGTTGCCCTGTGCCAGCAGAAATGTAAAAGACGAGGAACGCTCGAGAGTAATTACTGCTCCAGCAATTTTGGTAAGAACATCAGACGTTGTTGCAATTTATCAAAACCTCTAAATCACTTCTATATTCCAGATTGCCTTGTGGTATTGAATGTATCTGCTGTTAAACACGCTCCCTAAGATTTATCTCCACAGACCCCACGCTAAGATTACTAGGAGTTTATAGTCCCGATCATGTCCCTGTCATTGCTCCTCTGATTTTTTTCCCCCCTGCACATATGAAAGTCTCCCTTGATAGCCTGTCTGGACGTGAAGGACTTTACAGTAGAGCAGTTACCTCCAGTGTAAACACGCATATGCGCGCACAGCCGCCGACTATAAGTAAAACCCCCCCGATAAATGAACGTGTTGATTCAGACTCGGCCTCGGCCTGCTCCTGTCCCTGCTGCTCTCTGATGTTTTCCCCTCTGAGATGTTTACCGCATGCGTTAGATTGGCGTTTCAAAGGGTGCGCTAGGATCAGGAGCCGAGGGCGTGGTGGAAAAAGTGTGGCTGCAGAATAAACACACGTCATGCTTGACGGCGAGACGGCAGGCTGAAAATACTTTGTCTGAGCGACGTTTAAAGCCTGCGTAAGAGTGAGATAGACGCACGTTTGCAGAACGGTAACAGCAGACGTGACGGCGCAACTTAACTCTGGATACTCCCATCGCTGTCAGGGAAATGAAACGGGAAGCACGTGCAGTCCAGATACGTTGGTACCGTCGGTGTAAAGAAAACCTTTTCTGCTCCCTGAGCCGGCTGCACTATATCTCACCTGCCACCGTTAAATGCCATGAGTCAGTACAACTAAACAGACTTCTGGAGACCTGGTCAGACTAAACAGGAAATGTCTGAAGCGTCACCCTGTATGTTTGTGACAGAAGAAAACAACTGGGAGAGAGTAAAATATTTATCTTCAAACTGTACTTCTTATGTAATTTCTTCATAGTAATTTACCTTAGGTATTTTTGTTTACCTGTGTGTGCAAGACACAGAAATACCCAGAAACATTGAGCATTGAGCAAACTGTAGTTCAGCTGGAAAGTTATAATTTCAACTCAGCCTGGGTTGAAGTGGCTTATGTTTAAAAAAAACCGTAAGTCATATACTCAAAGTTTTCTGAGGTCATGGATGGACGAGGGAACTGTAAAAAGATCATTAGAGGAGGGCCTGACAGAAAATGTTAACAGACGACGCTCTTACTTTAGGAAGACATTTTAACTGACGGGATGCCCTTCAAAGTGAAAGGAGTGAAAATGTGGCACGCACACATTGTTCAGATTTTGTTCTGATTACTGCAATAAAAGACAGATTTCCTTCCCCCGGAGCTGTCACTGTAAATTCTGGACTTTTTTGTCTTTTGCTGATAATTCCCCACACGCTCCGCTCCTGATATTCCACCCAGACTTCCAGTCACTGTACACTACAACGCAACACAAATTCTATTTAATTTTGTTTTGTATATTGTGAGTAACGATCCAAATTGGATCAAGATGCTTTTCGGTACCCAAAGCCTGTAACCTTCGCAGTAAGCACTTAAGACGACAGTGGCTGAGGAAAAACCTCCTTTAAACAGAAAGAAACCATGAATGAGTCTGGCTGAGTAGAGAGACGGAAAAAAAAAGAGATGTGGGAAAGAAGAGAAGTGAGGAGAGGGGGTGAAGGAAGCAGACGAATTCATACATGCAATCTGGAAAAAAGCTTACAGTAAATACACTACCGCTTAAACGTTTTAGAGTGCTTTTTTTCTTGACTTTTAATTAAAATCATGCAGTTTAATGTCTCATAGACCAAATAAATAACTAAAATGGCAATCAAACCCTTTTCAGAGAGTTCTTCACAATTTTGTTGCAGAAGTTCCCAGAAATGTGTGGTGATATAATCACAAACCAGCTCCACGGGGGTTAAAGTCTAGAGACTGGCCTATGGTCCACTCCATGTTTTCAAGCTTTCCATCTAGTTTTCATACTAACGTAGTTCTGGTTTAGCTTAGACTAAAGTTTTGGGTCATTATCTCGCTGTAGGATGAAGCTCTGACCAACTATACCAGAGGATACTCTGTGCTGTCCTAAAACTTTTGACCGGTAGTGTAAATGATACTAGATGACGTATGATACATGGGCGACTGGAAAAGAATAAAACATGAAAGGATACAGCCTGCATTCAAAGGATTCACTGCAGAAAATGCATTTAAATGTCTCAAATGAGTCTGTGACATGAAAGTTTAAGCTCTGCACTTGCAGCTTATGTAAATAAAAATGAGAACATCGGTAAAGCACCGGAATGAATGTAATGTGTCTTTCTCATGATGCATTTTTGTGTGTCTGACGCCACCTTTGTGCGTGTCTACGTCAGTGATAACTGGAACCGTCATTACCGCGGCGATGAGAGGAGGAAGTATGTACGCCACCGTCTCCATCATCAACGTGTACAAGGAAGGGAGTCTGGCGATCCAGCAGGCAGGAAAGACGATGAGCACCAAGATCATTATCCTGTGCAAGAAGTGCCCATTTGTCAGAAGAGGTGAGTGTACGGCATCCTTTTGAAATGAAATTGACCCAGTGCCCTTGAAAATGCTTGAACGAATGCTGTGCAGTTCCTGGTTGACTGTTTTGAATAACCCACGGCTCTGAGTTTGCCTCCTATGCTGTGCCGTCAGTTGATAGAGCTCGACACGAAGGTGTTAGGTGAGCGGCAGAACTCACTGTCTCACAAACAGTCAATGAAACGCCAAACGCGTATGTTTGCCCGCGTGCATGTAACTCCAGCTTACATGCACGCATGTAAACATATGGAATACAGACCTGCCGCGTGCAGATTCTCACATTTCGGCCTCCCTGAATGTCTCTGCCGGTCCGCCACTGCATTCAGGTTTTTTGTGTGTGACCTCGCCAGGCTTGAACTACATCTTCATGGGCCAGGTGGACGAGGACGGCCGGGGGAAGATCGCCCCGCACCACTTCGTCATGGCGTTCAAGACAAAGAACCAGAAGGGACTGAACGTTCTGAAAAACAAGCAGTGCTGAGTTCAAGTCGCCCAGTAGCTCTGAGGATCCCTCCGCCCGAGGCTTCGCCGTGGATGGAAACAATTAGAAAAAAAAAACCCTAAACAATCTCTTTCTGAACAACAAACACACAGGCCACAAAAACAGTCTGAACGGAGAGCTGCCAGGACAAAATATAGAACCTAAATGATTCGCTCAGTCATGGGAACTGATTTGTGTATGCATTAATTTTGCTGGATTAGTTCGGAAATTTCAATCTGCCTCCAATTAAAAAGAGCAGCTTCTTTGAGAAAACCTCAGATAAATCGGCAACAAAACTAATTGAAATTTCAGCCTCTGTTCACAGATCTTTCTCCTAACAGGGAATCTGAGCACCTGAATGGCTCAGCAGTTCATAAGATAACACATTTCATAAGATAAACATTATTACAATTGTTTCACAGTAGCTATTTTACTCTCTGTCGTTAATTTTTATTTTTAATTTTTTTCCTTTGAGGCTATAGAGTTTAGATGTAAATTTTACAAGCCTGATTAATATCCGTAGGGGATTCGTTGCAGCTGTTTGTTGTAGCTTTAATGGTGGTGTAACAACCCGGCATTCATTTCCTGTGTTCAGTTTTAATGGGCAGGGTTGGAAGCTTAAAAATGTGGTGATTTAAGTGCAATATTTAATATATAGAAACATAATTATTTCTGCTGGTTTTATGTGAAACAAATGAGAACCTTATTTGCTGAAGCTTCGTTTATTTTAATTTTTTTCTAGTTTATGGATGCAAAGCACCACCATCAGTATGTCACTTACTTATTTGTCGTTGTTTTTAAAAGCAAAGGTATGAAATGCAAACTATTTTCATATGAAAAAGTCTATGAATATTATTTATATTTTATTGTTTTCATCTGCCCAAATAAAACTCCTCTTCAACGTTTCCCTTCGTGCTCGTCTCTTTGTACAAGGACTCAGGGTCTGTTTAGAGCAGTTAGTGCAACTGTGCTCTGTTGAGCGTGAGGCCAGATCAGGTGTGTGTAATGTGACTCTCACGTGGACCAGATCATTGGGGAGTCGGCCGAACGGCTGACTGTTCCCTTTCGATGGAGCAACTTCTCAAAAGACGAAATCTCGAGGCTGAAAACGATCCGTACCAATAAATCTCCAGCAAATCTCCATAAATCTTTATTTCTCTCCGGTGAAAACAATGGCTTTTTCTTTATTTATAAAAGAGGTTAAATAGCTGAGTAATAGATGAGGGGGCCTGAGTCAGGAGGCTTTGGTGGAGAATATATCATTTTCTAGTTAAATTCCTTGTCTAAAATTTGTCTAAAAGTTTTTCCTCTTTTTTTTTTTTTTTTTTTTTTTTTTTTTTTTTTGCACATGCTCGGGTAACAAAGCATCCCAGATAAACAAGAAGCAGAGATTTTGTTAAGAGGAGAAGAGGGAAAGGGAAAGAATAACTAGTCTCTTTCCTGTTCAGCTCCTCGGGTAGAACATGGCGTATTTGGACGTCCGGAAGCCCAACAGGTCCCTCATCTCATTGCGAAACTTGGACAGGTCCTGGCGCAGGTCGTTCAGATTTTCCACCGTGGCCTGGTCTGTGCTTTGCATCTTCTGCCTCGTTGAGGTCAAGTAGCGGTGAACCAGACAGCACATGATCTTCTGGTAGTTCTCATCGCGCTTCTGCTTCAGGTTCTTCCACTCCTGGAGGGAAAGGAGACGTATTTAGACGGATATGACAAAACATCGCATGAACCGAAGGCTGTTGTTTAAGATTAGAGAAAGAGATTAAAGTAAACCTTCCAAAAACCTTACAAGTTGCATTTATTAATTACTCATTTTTGAAAAGCTTTATAATATTTAAGTTCATTCTCCCACCTTAAGGCTATTCTGTCTCTTCACTTTCCCCTTAGACGTATGTGAACAGATCCATTTTCTCATGCTGGTCACAAAGTAGCACACAGTCTTTGGAGATGGGAGGATATTGAAAGGTGGAGGCAGAGTACACTTGTCGTCAAAGTAGCTAAGCCAAAGTTTGGCCCGGGCAAACTTCCACTCCTTGTCCTCGTGATTCTACACATGTCCAAAAAAACAACAAGAACATTAAGGAATGTGAAAGGCACTCACACGCTGTTTTCACATTGGGAGCCTTAACTACGCAAAAACTATTTTAGTGTTAGTCCTCTGGGGGTAACTCATTTTTTGGAACACAATGTTGTTGCACTTAGCGTAATGAAAATCAAACTGTCGTTCAAAGAAAAAGCAATGAGGTTCCAAAGAAAGAAAATGCCTAACATGTGTGCAACATTTCACGGTGACTTACACCACAGTAAATGAAAACACTTGCGACATTCGATTCCAAGAAGGATTCAAATTGCCCTTGACAGTCCCTGAGATGTGGTCTCCACTTACAGCGATTTGTCTGAAACTCTTATGGAGCATGGCCACCAGCAGCTTGGTCAGCACGATCACCACCACGATGTTGTAGGTGCCTATGATCAAGGCGCCCACAAAAGAGCGCAGCTCCTCCGTGTAGCTGATGCGGGTGACGAAGAGCGCGACGTGGGCGAGGGAGAAGATGTACCAGAAAAGGGCATAGCAGGTCCCCATAAACCTGGAAAAACAGAAGACGCACATGTCAAGTGCCATGTGCTTGATGTGCAAGGCTGAAAACAGTTAGGCTAATACGTGGACACTACTTGCCAATGTAGTAACAGTGTTTTGCTTTTGTTTGTTTTGTATACACAAAGACACAAACACAGCATGGTCTGTTGGATTTTGAATTTTGAATGGATGGGTACCAGGATGGTTTTGGTGCTAAGTGGAATGTGGCATCAGTTCATTGGCAAAATAATGGAGTTCAGAATAGTAAGACCCCTTCACACAATGTGACGTTTTTTAAGGGGCGGGGCTTAACTGGATGCCAAACATCTCAAATACCGTAGCTTGTAAATGGCAGTTAGCATATTTCAATGGACTGTTTTGGCAAGAATGGACGAGGAAACGCGTATTTTAGAGAATATACTAATACACTTACTCCCCGAGACCGACCCCTTCACTCTCATTCGCTGGATGGACGATTTGACCAAAGGAGGACACAGAGGGGACAAAGTCTGGTCTGTCTTTATCAAGTGAAGCCTCTCCAATAAAGATATTACAAGAAGCAAGTGGAACCACTGTGGAGGGGTAACGTAGTAAATGCAAATTCTGCTTGGACACCCCTGAAACACGCAACTAACATTGAGTTAGCTCGCCGTTAGCATTAGCATTAACATGTAACAATAATCCCCCAAATAACGATTAACTTCATGTAATTTCAGTCACGATTTATTCTAACCCATAATGTTTTCCAGGCTGAAACTGATGATGCATCACGTATTAATCTTATCTGATGAAGTGTGCGCTTTGTTGACTGTTTCGCTCCAATCCTTTCTGTTAGTGGCCAAAGTCAAACAAAAGTTGTCTACGACGGGCAGTGGCTGGTATGTGATTAAACTCCAAGTTAGTGTTTTTGATTTATCTATTTTGGCACCAACAAACACAGTAAGATGACAGTTTCATGGTTGAAAACCTCAAGCTTCCCTCTGTTTTTCCTCCAGCTAACATTGTCATCAAGGGTGATTTATATTCGCTGTGAAGTCTGGGTGTAGTAACTGTGGAACTTGATAGTTCCTAGTCGTCCCTCGGTCTGTTCATATATAATTTTCATTATATATATTATTATATTATATTTTATATTATATTTTTCACATATAATTAATGACTTGTTGCCTGTTTCCATGGATTAGCCTGTACAACCAGCAGCCCAGAACGTTGTGTATAAAGTGGTCACTCATTCCAAAACATCGGATTATGAAATGCAGTCTGAATTTCTCCTTTCTTCCAAGGAAGAGATACTCTATTTCCATCTATTACATAATTTATGAAGATCCCGCATCACAAAATCAGTCATTACTGAACCAGCTGTGTTTATGCGAGTCCACATATACAAGAATAACCCCTAACATCCCTCAGTAAGCATTCTGAACATTCATCACTGATGTCAACACTGTCCAAAACTGACAGATTGAGGTTTTCTCATACGTGTGGAATGCATCGTTGCTCTGCTGCTGGCAGAAGATGCCCTCACAGTCCGCTGGTCGATTCTTGTCAGGGTCTTTCCGGTCCTTTCCGTACAGCTGGGTGAGACCAATGGTGAAGGAGAACAACACGAGCAGGAAGAGGCCCAGAAACTTTCCAAACTCCTGCAGCATCTGGCCCATTGAGATCTGGCAAGATATTAAGATTTGTTAATCAGGTGCTGCTTGTTTTCGCCCAAGCTAATCATCTACTATCAACAAATCATCATGACCAGTGATCCTCGTCGACCTTCGAGTGTCTGGCTCAGGCTGGACCCTACCTAATCTGTCTAATCTGTTTAACACGTGTCTGATTTGAAAACGTAACACAGAAAACAATAAGGATGAAGCCTTGTTTTGAATATTTTCAGGATAGTCTGCATCGTGTTTTCTGCAGGATTTTCTTCATGGTCTGATCAAGTAACTTTATTACCTTTCAAAACAAAAGGATACCAAGTGATTTAATATCTCACTTTCTTTTAAAATGGCCAACAAACTATAGTGTACGTTATGTAGCAGTTTTAATAAGGTGTTGGTGTAGCTTTGTTTTAATTTGTAATTTTAAATGATTTTAGCAGATTTTTACACAAATATTTCATTTTCTTTTTGTTAAAATTTTTTAAAATATTTTACTTGAGTGTCACATTTTGGCCCATCAGCTTGTTACGTGGCCCATGTTTTCTTTTTTGACTCATGTTCTTGTTTAGCACTGATTCCCGGGGGGACGTGGAAAAAGCAGCAGTATTCTGGCAGCTGGAGTGCTCTCTCATTACCTGAGGGAGGACAGACAAACAGGGAGGAAGCCAGAAAGAGGGCTAGAAGACAGAGAACGTCTTCTCAGGCCAATGGAAACCCACTATTTATAGACGTGAATGGCCTGTCTGTTTACAAGAACCTAGAGATGCTCGCACAAGGTCAGAACACACCTGCAGGTCCAAAAGCACAAATAAACATACAGTGTTCAGTGTGAAGGAAGACCACTCTGCCTGGACCTCAAGGTAAACGGCGACAGGCTTGTTTGTGCTAGAACCCAGCGGGCCTGTTTTAGGAGAAGGGTCTATTGGGTCGATTCATTCTCTTGTCATGTATAAATCCCGCCAGTGTGTTCCTCTGCCACTTTGTACACATCTGATTTAGGAGCTGAGGCTGGTCCCTGCTTGCATAAACTGACAGGTAGCCTAACTTAGCAACTGCACAAACAAGGTATGAATGTAGCAGGTCAGTGCGCCTTCACCTTGACTAGAAGCAAGTGGCTTCTTCAGAACTGAAGAAGCTTTTTATATTGATTGTCTGATGCTGATGTCGGAGCTGAGGTCTGACATCGGCAGAGCTGACGGTGAAGGTGGAATACAGGGCGGAGGAAGCGTAACTAAAGTTTGAGAAGTATTTTAAGCGAAAGCAAAATCAGCATACGTCCTTTAGTGCAGTGTGAGCCATCAACTTTTTTTTTTTTTTTCCAGGAAATTCGAAAATACCATTAAAACGACATTTTGGGACGGATGCTGGTCTAAAAGTGACATACAGTGCAAGATGTTACATTACATAAAGATTTCACCTCAAACCGTGTTTCATGGGTACCTCAAAGGTACCTCAAACACATTTACTTACTAATGATAAATAATTTCATTGGACACAAAATAAGTGTAGGCCCCCAAGTGCAGGGAAATGCAAATGTCTTTAGAGCAGGGGTCTTCAATGTTTTCCAGGCCAAGGACTCCAAAGAGATTAAGTAGGGCCCCCTACCTAATATATATTGTATACTAAATTTGGCTTAGTGCTATTAGTAAATGTACATTATTATTATAATTTTGGATTCAATATTAAGCTATTCAAATAATACACAGGCTCAAATATTATTTTTTTTTATTTCAAAGATGTGCAATAATAAGGCGATCGTAATATTGAAGTGTCACCTGGGAATTAAGTAGGCTCTCGGTCAATTGCAGGCCAACGTTGTGATGTAAAGAAAATTAAATTTTGGGGGAAAATTAAAATAATATATATAAAATATTCTATATATAACAATATATATTAGTACCCTGCAAACCTCAACCTAAAGATTCGTGACCCCCTTGAAGTACCTGGTTTGCAAGACCCACTAAGATTCGCGGTACCCACTTTGAAGATCTTTGATTTCTTTGGGACTTTTAAGGTACATACAAAAACCTTCTACTATACACCCAGTAATAAATACTCACAGCCCCACTAAAGACTCTCTTTCTCTCATGCATGTAGTGGAGTTGAGTTCAGGTATGGACGATTAAAACTGCCAGCGGGTTCAAGTCTGGGTGAGCGGACTCACACTCACACTTTCAGTCACTCTTTCCAAACTCAGCAGGGGGCAGTGGCCGGCAGGAACATGAGCTGGCCTCTGTGAGACGGACGGACTCAGAGGAACGTTCACCGCTGCGGCCCACATGAAACTGACTCACCGTCTGCGTCTGCGTGCATGTGAGCAGGAGCCGGTCTGAGCGCAGCCGGACCCGAAAAAACGCTGGCGTGCTCAGATATCACAAGAGTGTGGAAATGTGTGGGCGCGTGTGCATTAGCGGAGAGGTGTGTCTGCCATGTGAGTGCAAGCGCGGCCACATCTATTTCCAAAGCTAATACTTTTTCCGTCCTGCCAAGCCAGACGGTGATGTAACAGAGCGAGTGGAGGAGAAAGACGAAGAAAAAAATGTGAAGGAAGCAGAAAGATTGCAAAAGCGCTCATTAGGCATCTACAGGGCACCCTTAGTGTTTTATAAGTCAACCACACACGGCACCCCGCCTTAATGACAGGAAGGCTTCTCTACAAACAGACTTACCTCACTGCATACCTGAATAATGCTTTATGTAGTAAAAGTCACACATTGTGGAAAAAATCTGAACACTGCTAGCACAGAATCAGACAGCGGATCTGTTTATCATGTATCTCTGCCAGCTGGCTGGTCATACACGACATCATGATGCAATAAAAAGGGACACCTATAACACAGACACTGTTAAAAATATGCAAACCAGATTTTTGGCCAGTCTGGAGCAAAAAAAAAAAAAAAAAAAGCAGCGAAAATGTTGTTTTCTACCAAATAGAACGTTTGCTCTTTATATTGTGTAACCGAGATAGTGCCAATGTGTGTAAGTAAACTGCCAATAATTTCTACAAAAAACTCAAGAAATTGTTGGCTAAATCTAGATGGCACTACCAGACAAGAACTATGGCAGAACACAACTAAAGTGCGTTAAAGGGTCAGGGGCCACCGACTACGTCCTGGTTTGCCCAGTTTTATTCCCAATTTCAAGATTACATAGCCGTGTGTGTGCCAGACGGTGACGGAAATCGCTCTGAGATGCCGCAAAAACATGCAAATTTTGTTTCAACCGCGCTAAGCCATTCATGTGGGCGACGACGGGAGTGCGGTAATTCATATTCAAACTGAGTTGCCAAGCTTTATAAAGTGGTGCTCAGTTTGTGATGAGCACATAATCGCAGCAGAACACATTCATTCACTGCCTCTCTGCTCATGCTGGATGCTTGGGATGATGGTTATGGTGCTTCTGAGCACAGCTGGTGTGATGTTTCGTGTAGGCTTGCCCGTGAGTGTTCACCAAGAGAGGAAGAGAGTGGGTGGTTATGTGCGGAAGCAGCAGTTTCATAATCATTACATACACGGGGATCAGGCAACACTTGGTGTGGTTTTTCACGTTTTCTGAGTCGTTCCTACACTGTTTTTGCGTGTGTGTTAATGTACAACAGCCGCTTTCCTACCTGTAGTGGCCCCAATATGGAGCTGGTGGTGTACATGAAGAAGAGTCGCAGGTAACTCAAAACGTTGGCAAAGGCAAACAAGCCTTCGGCGACCAGGATGGGATGGAAGGCCTCCCAGTTCTTCCTCTCCACTTCTTGTCCTTTGAACTGCAGAACAAAAACAATACAATTCAAGTTCAATAAAAGTCTAAATGATTTACTCTTCTCCATGTATATACACATCACAGCTTTAAAATCTGTTGAAAGCGAAGTAAAGTTAACATAATTTAGTTGTATAGTGTTAGAATTATTTTTTGATCTTTGTCTAGACGTGTGATAATCAGTTGAGATTTCCTAGAGTCTATTTAGTGTGAATATTAACATAATTAACATTCATATAATCACATAAAGAATTATGTCCTAGATAACGGGAGGGTCAAGAGCATCAACCCTGTTTAAGTTGAGACATGTAGACAAAGTAGCAATCAGCTGACTAGGACAGAGCAAGAAGGAAGCATATAGCGAGTCTGAGAAACAAAGTAGAGAACAATGAGGAGCTGTTCTGAAGTGATAAAAGTTTCAAAGGAGGGAGTCACAGGATGAGCGCGGTACAGCGCATGTGAGGTCTATGTCAGGGAGGAACAGGTAGGAAGGACTTTCTCTTCTTTTTAAGGCGTTGTTCCAGGGGATTGGAGGACCTGAGTGGCTGAGGGTCAGGACCAAACCGTCCACCACGACTCCTCCCCACCTTGCCAACCAATTGCCAACAGTTTTGTTGAAACTGTTATAATGGTGTGAAACTACTGAAAATCATCTTTTTCTGGGACGTTGGCCAAGACTACCAGAACAGACAAGGTCCATGCACATGTATTTCTATAGTGGGTTTTGAATAAATAGCTCAAATTGACAGCAAGAAGTCATATAGTGGTTTTTCCAGAGGGATTAAGGAACACGCTGACAATAGTTTTCTAAGGAAAATGTTTACATTGCCATAGGTCTCATACTTTGATTACACCTTTGCATTTCCTATATTGAGTTACCCAGACGTTAGCTTGCTAAACCGTTAGCCCGGTGGCTTCTGGCGTGACTTACGGCTGACGTTACCACCTGAACGGCAGGCATTTAGTGTGCGCAGCTTGCCATGTTGCTGTCACAAGTTCCATTTAAAGACAGCAATAAACGCGATAAGCTAAGACAGGTGTGCTAGCTAGTTCTAGATACACCTATAAGTTTAGCTAATTTAGGCCTCTACTTTAAACCGCACATTTAACCCATGTTTAAAAGTCTTTCTTTAAACATAAGTTAAACAAAATATTCACATTAACTGGAAATGATCAGCTGACATACAATGCAGCATCCTATACACCGATCAGCCACAACATTAAAACCACTGACAGGAGAAATAAGTTAACACTGATCATAGACATGTAGCGCCCACATAGACCCTCTTCTTTCCAGTCATGGACTATTTACAGAAAGAAAATAGTCCATGACTCCATTTGGTGGGAAAATAAGACCTGTGTCATTCTTACTGAATCACTGGTGACCTCAAAGAATTCCTCAACTTGAGCTGAGGTCTAATCAATCACAACCGTAGCGTAGCGTAGCGTAGCGTAGTGTAGGGTTAATACATGGAATGATGAATTATTCCCAGAAAACTGATGCATGACAAAACAAAGGGACTATTTTCCAGCCACTCTGATCCAGCAGTGCAGGCGAATATACGCAGTTATGTGTTAGGAGTGTGCGTAATGCGTGTGTACCTTGCTATGAGCCACAATCTTGAGGGCAAAGGTGGCAAGGTAGAGGGAATTCATCACGAAACTCAGCTGGTTCCTCGACTCTTCCAGAAAGTCTTCCAGCCCCTCGTACCACAGGCGCTTCACGTCCGACCACACCATTCCTATAGGACAGCACATAGACCCACACACACACACACACACACACACACACACACAGTGGAAAAAAGGCATTTGAGTGTCATCCACAGCGTTTTGAAATCTCATCCAGAGTCAGCCATAAGTCATTTCACGGAGGGAGCCCAGGGAAAGCAGGAATGTATGAGGCACAGATTAATGTGCTGAAAATATGTCATCTGTTGGATTTAGTGAGGTGTGTGGAATTTAATAAAGATGAGTGTTTGTGTCTTTTTGTGTCACAACGGTATCCCATAAATTTTGTACAGTAAGGACGATAAAGCTGCGACTGAAAACGAAGAGATGTAGAGGCCGTTTCTCAGAAATCACTAGCATCCCGTGGTTTGGAAAGGGAAAGAAACTGAGGACTGACAGGCTTTGGCACAGAAATCCCATTAGGTGTTATTTTTGTACACATGAATTGTTTCAATCATCTCCATTCATTCACTTTCGAGATCTAGACGGCGAGACTCGCGGGGACACGTGACGACACAGGCGCGCGGGTAGCCCCGGCGGCGCAGTCACGCTCGCAGCCTAACAGCATCTGACGTCGCCATTAACGTGAGCCATCTGGCTCAGGGGAACAGGCAGAGTCGGGAGGGGGAGAAAGATGAGAGGAGCGGAGGTACCGTGGGAGAAAAAGGGGAAAGCAACGGGAAGCAAAATGAATGAAAAGCATCCGCTTGATTGCCGTCTGCTGACATCCGGCGATCGTACGAGCTGTAATATCTCCCCTTCACGTGCTGATAACGGAAGGTTATCTGAGGACGGCGATCATCAACATGTCTTTCTATTTGGCTTATTCTGAATGTTGTGTTGATGCTACAGGGCCCCTGGAGCTACAATTCTGCACCATTGCATCACATCTTGCAGTGAACAGCTCTTTTTTCAAATGAGGCAACCTTGACAAAATTCTGCAGTTGTTTAAATAGGATATAAACAACTTTCTTTTCCACTCTTGCAGTACTTGAGGAATCGTTCCCCCTCTAGTGGGCTATCTTAGCCTATGGAAAAACCCATTACACTTTCACCTAATGGCTCAACTTCATGCAGTATACAGAGCAGCTATCGTTGTAACATAGATAATGAAAGTCAATCTGCCAGGTGCCATTATTGGGAAAGGTTTATCAATTCAAAAAGATGGAAAATGGGCCAAAGAGAAGCTGCAGTTGTGATGCATCTAGATGTTGCAACCATGAGACAAACACCCCGCTGAGGAGACAGAGCCATTAAAGAGACTGAATGTTCAGGCTAATGGCTTCTTGGCAGAGGAGGAAGGTGGAGAGGCCTTTCTCCAGAGAGACAGAGTCCATTTGTCACTACGCGGACTCATCTGAAAAGATGGCCGGCTCGTGTGTTTGTGTGAATGTACTGCGCGTTTACAGCGAATGTGTTCCGAGCTCAGTGATACCAGCACTCAGATGGTCCACGGGGGAGACGGAAGAAGCTGCGGTTTGCTTTCTATAGAGCTCAATTAGAAGCAGTCCTGACAGATTTAAGCCAGTCGAGCCAGGCTTTCTGTCGTTTAGTATCGAAGCGGCCATTTGTCATGCAATGCCTGATAAGATTATGGATACAAGACACTGGACTTTAGCCAGAACCATAACAGGAGTCTCATATTTTCACCTCCCCATGCAATGCTGCTGCTTGTTTGCAGAACTGGGCTCAATATTTTTAGTTTTATTGTGAACATTAGGAGATATATACAAGTTCAGTTATAGAAATCTTAGAAGTCTGAGCACTAAAATACAGTGTATATACAGTATACGACAGGCCCCAGCGCAGAGCAAATGTGTTATTAACTGGATGTAAAGCTGACCTATGATCCAGAGGATGAGCAGGTAATCAATCATCCCAAGCGGAGGGCCCATTATGTTCTTCTTGTCCTCGTTGTAGACCAGAGAGTACAGGTTGAGCAGCAGCAGGAAGGTGAAGTAGGAGGCGCTGTGGATGATGAACTTAACAAAAGGCGTGTGGATTATCTGGCCCACTCGGGAGCGCGGCACCAGAAGGTAGCAGACGGAAAGCAGCGGCCAAAGCATGGCCACGCTCAGGACGGTTGCCATCTTTAGGCAAGTGTGCTTGCGCCGGTAGCTGGCCGTCTCTCCGAACCAGACGGTGTTGAGGAACTGCTGACAGTTGGACTGAGCTACAAACTGTAAAAGAGAGAAAGCAACGGATAACAATGTAAAATTAAAAATAGGCAGTTGTGCAGAATCAGTTGTGCTTAGGGTTATTTGAGCTTGACCTTCATGAGCAGACACGAGAAGACTTACACACAAGACTTATTATTAATGAATTTCTCGCCCAGAGGAAAGGTACAGGACACTTTCACATCTCTAATAAATATAAGTTGCAGCCACCAGCTGGTTAGTTTACAATTGTAGTTGTAAATTATCCCACATCTTCCATCTCCAGGGTTTAGTTTGTCTTTGACTGTCAGTGCCTGGAGGAAGTGCTTAAGGCTGCCAAACTAATATTTCCCTATGAGAGGCACATCAGACGCATCGGAGCAGCTTTTAAATTTGACAAGAGGTACAGTAGAAATAATAATCATTAATTATACTGTCATTCTTTACTCTTCGTAAGCCCGTACGTGGATATTTATCGGATTAAATCAGACAGCTGCATTGGTTTCAGACACTGGCATTGGCCTAACCTCTTTTTGGTTGTACTTTATGGCCAGTTTAAGCCGGCTGAGGTTCATGCGCTCCTCCATTAAGCCCCTCTTGTTAATGTGATCCTCGCTGGACGTGTGGTTGAGAATAACTTCAAGCTCCCGGGAGTTCCGAGCCTGAGCCAGCAGGTCCTTGGCAAACATCTTGCACTGCTTCGCCAGTTCCTCATAGTCGTTCCTAGAGTCGGGACATTATGAAAAACACGAGATGGGTCACCGTGAGAGTGCTACACCTCCGAGGGTGCGCGTAAAATGAAGTTTACGAGCACATGTTTTTTTATTATGTGCAGGGCAAACTGACACGACATATGAAATATGAGCATACGGTTGGCCGTACCTGAACTCCACCTCAACCAGGCTGAGCTCCTTCAGGTCGGTGCTCAGCTCGAAGGCCCTGAGTATGGGATCTTCTTCTGTCAGCATGATGAGAGAGGGGCTGGCCAGGCAGCGGTAGATGTCAAGACGGAATCTGGTGCAATGAAATCAACACAAATGAGGTGGTGGGAAAATAAAAAGGGAGAAGGGGTGAAAACGCAAAGCATGAAAGGCAACGGGACAGACGTGAAGTGAAGCGAAGAGAGGAGAGAAAAATGGAGAAACGTTCAGCGTTCTAGCTGTTTCATTTGTACCTGCTTGCTTTGACCTGTATGTCGTTTACCAGCCAAACTGCAGACTGATTCATTTAGTGTACTGTGTGGGAGGCTGCAGTGGCCTGCAGAGAGAAAAAAAAACTACTCGGTGGAGCAAATCAGCAGAATCTCATCTACAAGTCCAAGGCGCTATCAGGAACCAAGAATTCCCAATTCCCAGAGGAAACGCTGCTGGTTTTACTGCTTTCCCTTAAACTGACTTTGTATTGATTTTCTGTTCAAGTGTAAAAACACTGATCTCGGTTCCCTATAGCTGGAGAAGCAGAGCTCGGAAACAACAGAGGACACTGGGATTCTTAAGTGCAGCTATAAGCATTTTTGTCTGAAAGCGCTCCCCAAAAATTCATGTGATCCTAAATCATATCTTTCCAGGTGCCAAAGATGACATTTCTAGGCTGATGCTATCATCAAAACACAGAGCCAGACAGCTTCCCCGAACACTTGACAGACCAACTGAATTATGGTTGTTTTTAAGCTCCTACATACCAGAGCACAGACCAGTACAGGGGAAAGGCATCACCATCCGGAAGAGAAAGGTGATGTTGGCTCTTCCAACATTAACGCAGCTTAATGGAACTGTTTGGGCAAAGCCAGGTCACTCAGGAGGCTCGTACCTGGAGTGTCGCAAGCTGTCCTTCTTGTTTTTAGCGTTGCAGAGCGTGCACTCGCAGCCGACGGCGTGAGGCCGAGGGAGAGAGATGTCCTGCTTCAGCAGCATGGTGAGGATCTCGTAGTTGTTCCGGTGAGCCGCCAGGATGACTGGAGCCACGTCCATGGTGGTGGAATACTCCGGGTTCTGGATCCGCTGCATCAGTTTCTGAGAAAACACGAGACGAGATCAGAAAAGATGAATCATGCAATTATGTCGGCCGGGCGTATAGGTTTTTATCTTCTTTTTTGTTTGTTTACAGCGATAGAGGGCTTGGAAGACCGTCTCGGCCGGTGGTTGAGAAGGATGTCCACAGCTCCCACCACCTCCGAGTCGATGGCCACCAACAAGGCATCGGTCGCCTGCGGAAATAAAAGCATGCTCCATGGGTATCAGATACATCTCAATAATAGAATGAAATAGTGGCTCTAGTTGCAAAATCTTTGGTTGATTAGACCTTTTTTATATATTTTTTTTTCATTTCCCCCCACAAATTTAAATTTCTTTCCATATACATTAACATGAATAACTTAATGTTGAATGCAAAATGGTAATAATACTGTGTATTTATAAATAGCACTAGGTTGAGTTTGGGGGTCCTTGGCCTGGAAAACGTCAAAGATCCCTTTTCGTGTCCCCACGTCCCCGCGTGTTGGTTACCTGGCAGCCGTGCTCCAGGAGAAGCTGCAGGATGTCGAGGTTCTCGTTCTCGATGGCGATGGTCACGGCGTCTCGGCCCAGCACGTCCACGCAGTTGATGTTGAGCTCGCCGTGTCGGTTCTCCTCGAGCAGCTTCTTCACCATGTAGTAGTCGCCTGGGAAACAGGTCGGAGACGCAACATCACAACCGCCCGAGCAGATCCCTGCTTAAGCCCGACCTGTGAGAGCTGGTAAGTATTATTCGTGCAGAGGGAATACACATACGCGGCTGTGGTCATGGGGAAAGCACTCTCATGGCAGGCTCCGCTCCAGTGGCTGTCTTTATCTTGCATAACAATAACAACTCCCTCAAAGGAGGACAATGTCTGTCGAGGAGCCATGTTTGGATATACTTTATATGGTCACAGTGTCTGTTTCATTCGTGTACGCTTAAAACAACCTCTGCCTGTACAATGTTCTTAACTGATCAATGAAACATTCTCCTCCCATAGCTGAGAATGCCCATGCCTCTTTGCGACTCTACGCCTGTTCTGCATTTCTCTTTGGCTTGTTTGCATTAACTGTCCTTGTGAGGAGCCAGCACACCAAGAGAGGAACTTTGGGAAGAGCAGACTATCTTCAACCCCCCATGGGCAAATAGCATGTAGGCAGCTGTGAGAGGTATTCACTGGAAAAAATGTGGTATGACTGTACAGATTGCAGTGACCCCTGATGGAACCCTATCAAGTCGAAGCCCTCCAGCATCAGACATAACGCTCCTCATTTATCTTCAGTAATCAATATAAGAAGAAGATCTAATCAAAAAAAATAATAATAATAATAACGCATTGGGGAGAAAATCTCGGATGAAACAAGAGACGAATAAGAGCAGACCTTTCTCGCATGCCAGCAAGAAGAGCTTCTCGTCCAGAGTCGTTTCCTCTTTCACTTCTCTCACGTCTTTCAAGGCCAGAAATTTGTCCGGAGAGGAGGCGTCCGTGCCCTGGTACAGAGCTGCCATTACGACGGAGAGTGAGCACGGACAAACACTGATGTGCATCCCACTAGAAAGCGGTGACCATTACACAAGAAAGCCCGTCATGTGCGATGACACTGAAAGAATTGCTTGTTTTGGAGTTGTTTTTTTTTTAGTCGTCTCCCACGGCACAGCAGATGGTTAAAAGCGTCGTCATGAGACTAAACCCGATGCCATTAAGTGTTGTTATTACCGTCGCATCTCCTCCGCGTTCGTTTGCGCTCCGATCGCGGCTCGAAGACGCTCTTCTGTGGACACTCGGCGCGCAAACGTGGCTTTACTTAACGCGAGTTGGCGAGCGCAGCCCGACTAAAAGACGCGGTCCTTCATCCTCGGCGTGTTTACACGCACCATCTTCTCGCTCACATCGCAGGGAGCTCGGAATCTTTTTGGTCCTGATGCTGATGACGAGGCTCCTACTGCGCATGTCTCCTCCTCCACCTGCGAGATCAAGACTCGGAGCTTTATGATTACGTAACAGTGCATCTTTGTGTTGATATATTATTACGTCGTGTTGATAATATTTATTTACTGTGATGCAGTTTATTGTCAGACTCTTAGGCATGCAGCAAATATTAATTAACACAAAGCTGCGAATCATATCTTTATTTTATTATCCAAGTGTGCAGACTGAAAATCCATATTAAGCGTTAGGACAATATGTTTTAACAGCACTGTTCAAGGTAGTGTGAATTCACATGATCTTACCAACTATTAAAAATAACAGAAATCTTACCTATCTCTTAAAATCATTGCAGGGCCACGTGTGCATGCAAACACACGATAAATATTTTTACTTCACATAGAAAAATATAGAAGGTCTGTGCAGTCCATGGCAGGCTGCATGGTTTGCACAGCTCTCCTCACAGCTCCCACGGTTACATGAATTTAAACCCCAGTTTAAAGTTTTCAAACACTAAATGGAAATACTGGCAGAAGAACTGAACGCAGAATATTTCACATTTGAGCATCTTCCAGCAGAAGATATTGTGGTGAAATAGGTCGTCCAAGGGATGTAAAAAAAAAACGTGGTATGGACTAAAACTCACTCAGACGTGTGTTCACTCGGTTCATTTAGTACTGCGGGGCAATGAAGCAACGTAACCTAAATTAAAAATGGTAAGATGAGCACCAATGTGGCCTGATGGGGCAGAGGCAGTGACAGTGAGACGGCCTGCTCGCTGATCCAGCACTTCACAATTCAGACTGTGAGTTTGCTTAATTTGTAGTCTAAAACAACACGCACTGTAAAAATATTTGATAGGCAATCTACGCAGAGGCTTCTATATTCATTACGTACTTGTACCAAAAGGCAGAAAGATATTTACAATGCAATAAAACTAATTCATATCAACAATCTGTTTATCCGTTTATCATTTGTCTGTGGTAATAAGATGTCCTCTAAATTTACAACGCTATATAAAATACTCTTATGAGTGTAAGAACAAAGAAAAAAAATAAAAGCTACTGAAGTCTTATCTTGCATCCAGTAATTAACATTTGTAGTGTAAATTTGAAGATCATTGCAAACTAAAATGCTCCCATTCGAAGCAGTTTCTAAATAATTCTAGTTGCTCAGGTTAATAAAAAGACAGAAATAAAGGTGTCCTCATTTCAACATCCAGTTCATTATTATCATTTGTAGCTTTTTTAAAACTCAATTTACACGATATAGCCTGTAACTTAATCTTAATCTAAAGGAAAACCATTCTAATGTATATTTTATATACTTTTAAATTGACATGTTTACACTAATTATTCTTGAGATCTAACTATTAACAAATCCTTGAAAATAACACAGTTGCATATACTCTATATAATGGATAAAGGCTTTGGTACTGTAAATGAATGTCTGTTGTTGTGGGACTAATTTTGAGGAGAGGGCACCCTGAGGTTCCAGCAGGGGGCAGTGTGCACAAAGGTTTTTTGTTGTAAACATCCGCATTGGCTGGAGTAGTACAAAAAGAGCATTTATGGGATAGAATGACTAGCAGGCACACATACTTTACAGACCACTGTACGAGTACTATTCACCATATAGCCTAATAATCCAACATATATGATATGAAATTAGATATAAAACTAAAGCACTTGTAGATTGGGGAATCAATTCAACAGGGACAATAACAATCGTTAATATGGCTAACATAAGATTCCTAAAACTGAAATACAATGAGGTCTGGATAAAATCACTAAAATATATAATCACCAAATCCCAGTATGGATATTGCAGATTGGGATTTATCACTGTGGGGTCAAAGGGCCCAACCCCTTTCACACCAAGGCCAAAATCCCTCTTAGTGAAGATGATTTTCAATCTGCAGAGCATGTGTTTTCCTCTGTTCAAGCACATATGGCCTTCCGGCTTCCCAGACCTTGCCAGTATCCAGGGAACAGCTGTCAAACGTCACATTTCCGCTGATTCCACTTGAAAATGAGTGTCTGTCACTGATGCTGAACCCTTCCAATACATCCAATACACATGAATTAGTCGTTCTGTTTTCATTTTATTTTATTATGTTTGTTTTTTGAATATTGCGTGACACAATCGTTGCCAGAGACAGCAAAATGTTTTCTGCTGTGTGTGCAGGGTGTCCCTCTAATTAATAAAATGACTATTGCTTTTCGGTGGTATGGAGCCGTTTGTCTTATAGATCAGGGCTACCCTCTGGAGGCTGTAGTAGAGAAAACAAACACGTTTAATTTGAAATATTGATTCTTCTCTGCAGCCTTGCACTGAGAAAAGAACATACACAGCAAGAAAGTAAAGACTATATATGCGTGTGTGTGTGTGTGTGTGTGTGTGTGTGTGTGTGTTTAAACAGAAAGCAGCGTTAAAATAAATGAAGGCTTGTGATATTGTGTCTTTCAAGGACCCGGATCCTGCAAAGCTCCGTCTAGTTGGTTTGTGTCATGCAAAGAAGAACGGAGAACAGCAACAGTGATGCATACTGTGAGGCGCATGTCTCAGAAACATAACAACAGCATCATTCTCCACAGTCTACCATTGCCGAGATGTGTGTGGGAGCCTCTATTGAAGGCTTCTGAACAGACTGGCTGCGGGTCCAATGACGCGGCTCGCTGACGCGCGACGCGGCACAGAGCGCCAATCCCTCCCCTCGGAAGGCGGGCCTTCGCGCTTGCTTTCTGATTGAATCCAGCTCGCATTAGTTGGACGAGCGTATGAGCATAACAGGGGGGGAAAAACGCTTTGACGCCGAATCTGCGGGTACGGTCAATTTGCCGCTCCATCGTAGCGTACTCGGGATGATTCGACGTCCGGCCCGCCGCGCGAGGATCGTGACCGCTTTGTTCGTCTGTCTGATTTCTTACCGGGCTGCGCTCACAAGGATGCCTCAGATGATAACTGCGCAGGGATGCCTCCGTTGAACATGGACAAACAGGGCGTCTGTTACAAAGAAGGCTTCTTCCTTTCTTTTTTGAACAAGGGCCACACACAAAATCACTGCAACGCTCGCCATGGACAACTTTGACGTGCCACTCGTCCGCGGATCCCATGAAGAACATTGCGCAGTGCAGTGAAAAGGATATATCGTATTGTGGCTTTCGAACTGGTGGTGAATATATTACCTAATCATCTGCTATTCAACTGGGTATAAATTCCCAGTGCAGCCCGAGACACTACAGAGCGCGCTGGTGCATTGTCAATGTGAGGAGCTTTGTCCAGTGGTGACAGCCACTCTGCGAGGGTACAGATGAGAGGCAAACAATACCATCAACCACTGAAGTTGACAGCGCCTTGGGAGAAGGATGCTGGCTTTGGGAGGAAGCTTAAAACCTACAGGAATCATACCAAGATAATAGCACAGCCTGGGATCGTGATGAAAGTGCTCCGCAGGAAGAAGATTGTGTTATTTATGGCCTATTTCTTACTGCTGGTTCTCACTATGCTTAATTTGGCTAATTACAAATGGACTAAAGAGCCACAGCAGTGTAACCACCAGATGAGGAGCACCACTTATCAGAGCAGATCTGATATTCGCTTCCTGTACAGGCCCTCGCTGGCTAAAAAGAGACAGCTCATCTACGTCCTGACCACCTGGAGGTCGGGCTCTTCCTTTTTCGGGGAGCTTTTTAACCAAAATCCTGAAGTGTTCTTCTTGTATGAGCCCATGTGGCACATCTGGCAGAAACTGTACCCCGGAGATGCGGTGTCTTTACAAGGGGCAGCCAGGGACATGCTCAGCTCCTTGTACCGCTGCGATCTATCCGTTTTCCAACTTTACAACAGCCCCGGGGGCAAGAATTTTACCTCCCTTGGACTATTCGGGGCCACCCTCAATAAAGTGGTGTGCTCCTATCCTCTGTGCTCAGCCTACCGGAAGGAGGTGGTGGGAATGGTGGATGATAAGGTGTGTAAAAAGTGTCCCCCTCAGAGCCTTAGACTGTTGGAGGAGGAGTGCCTCAAATATAACACTATAGTCATTAAAGGGGTACGCATTTTGGACGTAAATGTGCTGGCTCCTCTCATGGAAGATCCATCCCTGGATTTGAAGGTGATTCACTTGGTTAGAGACCCGCGTGCAGTAGCCAACTCCAGGATCAAATCTAGGCACGGCCTGATAAGGGAGAACTTGCAGGTGGTCCGAAGCAGGGACCCCAAACTTCGCAGGATTCCTTTCGTAGATCCCGGTCACAAAGCCAACAAGAAGGACGGCTCAGACTACCACTCCATCGGAGCCATGGAGGTGATCTGCGATCGCACCTCCAAGACTTTGAGGACTGCCTTAAACCCGCCCAGCTGGCTGAAAGGGAAGTACATGGCCGTGCGGTACGAGGACCTGGTCGAAAACCCGGTGAAGACCCTGAGGAGCATCTACCGCTTCACCAACCTCACCACCAACCACGACATCGAGTCGTTCGCACTGAACATGACCAGCGGCTCCAGCTCCTCCTCTAAGCCATTCATAGTCTCCTCCAGGAATGCAACACAAGCTGCTAGTGCATGGAGAACAGTGCTCAGCATTCAACAGATCAAACAAGTGGAAGACTACTGCCACCATGCCATGTCTGTTCTAGGGTACGAAAGAGTGAGAACGGCCGGGGAGGCCAAGGACTTGGGCAAATCACTACTGACACACTCCAAACTGTGAAAACATCCTCACCACCAAAGACTTTTTAATTTAATGTTCATTCTGCATCGAGTGCCGTTTCCTCTTATTGTGGAATTAAAGCTTTACTTTTCACTCACTGTTCAAGGAGCTCCGCTGGCCACATTTGGAATGTATCATGTTTCCCTCAGTTGAGCTGCAGCTGTATGTCAAGGGACCACATATTTTATACTGGAACACTGGATGTGATTGACGATGTAAGGCCTAAGAACAATGACTTGAATAATGAAGCTGCAAAGTTGAAAAAAAAAAAAAAGAAGCAACCGTATCATTTATGTATCTTGCTATGATGACACTTCAAAGTGGATGTTTTTGAGATTATTTTTGAATGTTCAAAATCGAAAAAAAAAGTTGTTTTGTTTTCCAGTCTCCATACTGTCTGTGAAAGTGAAAATAGAAAATGAAAGGAAACAGAAGAACAACTGGTAAAAAAAAAAAAAGAAGAAGCTTGTCACTAATGTTTATTTGTAAGATACGGTCAGAGACAATCAGTAAATTGGTTTGTTGATGTGCCATAGCTAGAGGTGTCATCAGAGCAGCAGTAGTGCTATTTCTAGATTTAAAAAAAAAAGAAGAAAAAAAAAGGTTGAGGAGGTGTTTTGACTTGTCCTGATAGGATGATATCATGCACTGTGGACGTTAACGTAACTCCAGCTGCGGCTGGAAAGTCTCTCAGTGTCAGTGTGAGCAGTCTGTTCTACCATTTCAAATGTTTACAATTGCTTGCTCTTATAAAAACACTTGATCTGGGAATATTGCATTGAGTAAAGTTCAAAGTTAACGAGACAGTTCATGCATCTGTGTTGAACAATGCACACAACTACATTTTTTGAAATCCTGTTTAAAAACCGGAGCGGTGGTTCTCAGAAGTGTGGCGCGTGAGGCGACAATCACCTGAAAACTCAAATGATCGACAAATGTTATTATAATGTCATTCTGTGCTGTTTATTTTAATCACGCCCAGGTTTGCCAACCTGGTTCTTCTTTTGAGCTACGCTCTATAAGGTTAGCTTGGTGAACATTCACTTCCTGTTCATTCCCTCACAATTTGAGAACCACTGTGCTGGAATACATTCAATGCCAAGTAAGTTAAAGGTGCCCAGTGGAGCTTCTGTTTGCGCGCAGCATTACTCACCAGAATGACGCTGAATACGTTGAACAAGTTGAACCTTGATAACTTTTCCTCTAACTGCATTGGCACGATAACCTGTTGATCAGAGAAAGCACTTGGCAGGAATGCCTATCATCTGCATGCACATGCACGTCAGAAAGAAAGAGAAAGAAAACCCACAGCAATATGAGTAGTGACAGCTACTTAAAAACATAGCCCTTGAGCATAATATGTGTATAAAAACTCTGCAGGGCACCTGTTGGAGGTGCTTTAATAAGTAGTTGGTATAAATAATTACCTTCAGTTTAGTGACAGTACAACCATAAAGAAGTCGCAGGTACATGGCCCAAAAGGGGACAAACAATAATATTAAATGAGCTGTCCGGACACTAGGTTTATTCTTTATGACAACGTGGTGAACGTAATTTAGTCTGAGACTCAAAGTTGCCAAAAAACATGAAAACGTTCAGCTGTTTCAAGAATGTACAGTAACACGGAGAAGTTGTAAAACCTCGTTCTGACTCCTGCTGTGCAGATGCCGGGCACGTTTCAGTGAGTATCGCACAAAGGCAACTTTAAAAATAGGTTTCGCAGTTTATCTGAAGTGGCGTACGTGGTATTTTCTCGAGGCTGTAAAATATGAAAGTTTTGATTTGTTGAGCCTCGTACACAAACTCACTCACTGTGTCCAGATTGTTTGCTGCACCCGTGACGGCTCTAATTCAGTAACTGGCGAAACTGCACAATCCAAAATATACATGGAGTGTTTTTTTGTCTGTTTAGATAAACTGTCCCTTTTAGGAGAGGGCTGAAGGTTGATCCTCGCTTATCTGAGCACTCCTTGTTAAAAGCCTGTTGCTATCTTTCAGTCGCTTTCGCTCGGGAACAAAACTGCATTGAAACGGCAGTGGTCCAAACAAAGGGGAATAAACAAGAGCAGCATTCCATAAATGCACCCATGCATCCACAAAACAAAATGGAAAGCCTTCGCTTCAAGGACAACGGCTTTATTAATATTAGACATATCCTAACCTTCGCAGACGGTAGCTGTGCGGTAAACAACACCCCTGTTTCTCTCAAGGGAAGCGGGGCCCTGAGATTTATAATGATGCACTCAAAAGCAGAAACCTGCAATCCGTAATTAAAGAAGTCGGAGACAACCTCGCCATGTTAATAGTCTCTTTTCCAAATGCTGTTAATGTACTTAAGCGTTCTGAAAATTTTAAGCATGGCACAGAATGACAAGCAGGCGAGATGAGGGGCTAATCAATTCAGCGGAATACATTTGAATCAGTTAAAAGGACTGTGGCAGAAAACAGTGCAATAAAATGGTTTAATATGAGATCGGGGGAGAGTGAAGCAGAAGTCGGAACAAAAATAACCTTTTTCAGCTGATTATGAGAAATACTGTAGCGCTCAATCACAGTATTCGTCGGCGTGTCCATAAAGCTTAACGCGAAGTTGTTACGTAACCACCCAGCAGGAAGCTGTTCTGCTCTTAATTAATGTGTGACTTAACATGTTGCATTTCTACCAGCCCTGCTGCAATATTGGTTTTAAAGTACTGTGTTCTCAAAGGTCACACCCTGCTTCCTGTTGGTTTTCATTTGAGCTGTTGAATTCTCTGAAACGAGACCAAAACAAGCTAAAAAAAAAAAAAAAAAAAATCCTCAGCTGAGCTCCAATAAGACCCTTTGTAATTGTTCCTCTTCCTTGTGCTGGTTTGTTTTTACATGCTTGCTGGCACATGACACATGGAGGCGGAGGGGGTGCGACCTTTTACGAGAACATGCGTCTCTGACTCTCACTCCACTGCTCCTGGAGGTGGGGGTGGGTGGGGGGTGGGGGGGGGGGGGGGGGGGGGGGGGGGGGGGGGCTTCACATCAGGGTAGCGAGGACTGATAACATGCGGTTAGAGCTGGGTCCTTCAGGGCCTCCGCGACGGGAGCCGGAGCACTGCCGAGGCCCAGGTCTCCCTCCAGCAGGTCCTCCTGGTGATCAGATCCGAAGTCGCCTCCCATGGACGGAGGCCGGTTCTCGGTTTTCTCCAAATCCAAGATGGAATCATCCGGTTCGGCCTCACACAACTGCGTTTCGGCCTGAATGAGAAGAAGCAAACTTATGAGTTTCCTTCTATTCTCTGAAGGTTACGTATTCACACAGGTAAAGGTCTCACCTCCTGGGCTTGGGGGCAGCTGAAGACTCTGGCAAATGCGCCGCACCACTGCGGCAGTGAGTCGGTCAGCAGGGGGCCGCAACGCGTCAACACTGGATTTAGATATCTGTGATCTCGTCAAGGCGCGATGGCAACGGTGTGCGCGATGGCCGTACCCTGACCTGAATCTGGTTTCAGTCAGGTTGATTTACATTTTGTAGGTTAATAAGGCGCTCAAGCAAGACGCAGCAGTGTTATATTTTAAGAGAAATATCTTTCTATCAGTTTCCTGTGTATACTTTATTTATTTTGGGTGTGTTGTTGTCAGTTTTAACTGTTTGCAGGAAGCAGATAAAGTGACTCATTTTCAGTGTTTCACAGGAGATGTGACTGCAGGTTGGTTTGTGTATGAGTAAAAGAAAGAAATGGGACCTATATGCTAATGGCAATAGATGACATACATATCAGCCACTTCAGGACTGTTTAAAGCAGATTTGCATGAGGTTTTTCCGTAGAAAGAAAAAATATACAATCATCATGCATGCAGCTATATTAAGCGTTCTTATGAGGTCACTCATCTTAAGCGAGGCCGCATCTCGCAGAGAGTTGGATGTTACTCATTCAAGCTTTCAGGACATGTGCTATTTTTGTGCTCCGTTCGTAAGCCGTTAGCATATTTAATATACATGCGCTGGCTCTGGTGTGTCGAGTAGTTGTTTTAAGTAATAACATCACCCGCGCTACAAAGACAAACTTTCCAGGAGGGAATGCTTCACAAGAGCACAGGGTTAGATGGAGATAAAAATAATTTACTAGGAAGGGAAAAGGAAAAATCAAATAGGTCGCTATCTTGTTTTAGGCAATTGGGTCAGCCCAGCACTTGATTGAAACCAGAGGCAAGGTCAGAGATGGTTTATAAATGTGTAGATATAAAGTAGCACAGGGAAGCGTACGTCTAATCAGAGTCGGAGGAGGAAGGGAAAGCGTGCTACGGTTTAGGTGGGGCGCTACAAGAAGATGACGAAATTTCCACTCAAACAGCTCCTTTCTGGACAGATTTCAAACAGTAGCTTGGTAAGAACATCTTGCATCACTCGTCATTCTGTATCCTCCCTACGACCAACACGAATACGCACTCGCGCCGCTTTTATCTTCTAAAACAGCTTTTAAACATTTATAGCAGCCGCCGCGCAAGAGTTCATGTTTTACTTATGTGTTGGAAACAAGACAAAACCCACAATTAACCCATGACAAAAGCAACCTCGGCACCTCAGAGTCTGTAATGAATAACACGGGACTGAAAAGTGGCACACGCATTCCTCTGGCATAAAAAAAAACAAAAATTAGGATAAGAAGGGAATGATCCAATATGTAATTTGGCACCGCTATCGGTGACATGCACAAGGTTGAAATTTTGGGCACCATTCTGCAGGCTAACACGATTTATGTATAAAAGTCTCAAATGAAGACGAGGCAGAGAAAAGAGGGGGGTGGTGGTGGTAGTGGTGGTGGTGGGGGAGGGGTGTGGGAGTGAGTTGTCTTCTTGCTGGCACAGCGTCCTCCTGTTTCACGCAGGCATAATGCTAGACAGTGATGGTAATTAGAACTGTTTAGAGCTCCTCTCTGAAACACAATGGTGTCAGGTTATGTGTGTCTCTGTGATTGTGTGCGTACGTGTGTGTGTGTGTGTGCATGCGTGGGAAAAAGGTGCTGAGTAGCTGCGAGGGGGCAGAGGCCCAACTGCTGCTTCAGCCGCCGTCGAAGGCAAGCATCCTCCCTTCCCACACATCCCACTCTGCAGCTTATCCTGAGCTTTCATTGGAGCAGGACTGCAGTTCTGACAAATTCGTGCTTCACAAAAACCCTTCCATTTTACGCTAGTGTATTCACAGTATATAGGAAGAGACGTAACAAAAACATGGACAAAAAAAACTAAAACACAAAAACAATGAACTGAATGGAAGAAAGAGTGATGACGATATTTAAAAAGATATCTGTGCTGGCATGCGGAGAGCAGTAACATCATGCTACAGCCAACATCCTGTTAGCTTGGCCATAAAGACTGTGAATAGAGAAGTGGGTGGCACGTCTCTGACACAAGGCTTTCTAGTTCTTCGGTGGTTTCACAACATTGTAACCCCACCTTGAACAAAAAACAGCTGCTGACTCTGCTGACGGTGCTGGTATGTGCGGTCTTTTCGTTTGGTTAGAACCAGACTGTCTTACTCTCATTCTTTTGATTTGACGCCCCCGCCCCCACGCTTTAGTACAGTCAGCCACAACATTGAAACCAACATTAAAACATTATATTCCAATTAAGGTAATAATTCGTTTTTTTGTTTCACGTGCATGTAAACGCACTGACTGACAAGAGACGTAAATAACATGACCATGTTGTGACAATACAAGGTTCTGCTGGGAAACGTTTGGACCTGGCATTTGTGTGGATGTTACTTACAGGATAACCGTTGTATTTGATTACACAACGTTCAGAACGCTGCGCCGCGACACTGTTTCAGCCCGGACCATTTTCAATGTAGCGCCTCTTAACACGCAAGGTGCGACTGCGTCACTGCGAGACGTGATAGAGATGGAAAGGTCCAGAACGTGAGGTGATTTAACCCAAAAAATGTGTCGTCTTGGTTCTTTTAGAGTGACCAGGCGTCACCGATTTCTGAGGACAGTCCCCGTATTGGGTGACCTGTCCCCCGGCTAAAGCTGTCCCCGAAAATGTCCCCAATTTTAGCTTTTAATGATTATGGGGAAAAAAAGTTGCGCGCAGACTATAGTTATTACGGTAGTTAGTCGCGCTGCTTTTATCGTTAACAGACATAGCAGTTTAAATGTTTAAATATGAATAAATATGTCAAAATAAATGAAACCGTAATTGTCACTGTTTCTTCATTTCATCTTGATAACTTTTAATTTTATTTATTTATTTATTTATTTATTTTATCTCTGAGCTGAAATTGTCTTCGCATTTTACATCAGCAGGCAGTGCTAACGCGGGGCTATGCAAACCTGCCCACGTCCACTCTCTGATCAGTCACAACTACTAGGAAGGTGGTCATAATGTCATGCCTGATCATTGCATGGTTAGAACATGGTCCGCGGAAGTACTGTAGGGGCGCGCGGGTGGCAAAATATTTGGTTGATTAGATATTTTTTGTATATTTTTTGAATATATATACAACTAAAATTTCATTAAATACACATTTAAATGAATCCAACAGACTTTAGTTAAAGGGTAAGGGACAGCTTAATACTGAATGCAAAATGATAATAATAATAATGTGTATTTATAAATAGCACTTGGCCGAGTTTAATATAGAACACATATAGCAGGTAGGGGGTCCCTACTTCTCTCGATCAGTTTGCTGGTCCCTGACCTGAAAAACGTTGAAGACCCCTGGTCTAGAAGTGTACACATAATTAACACCCTGATACTTAACTCCCAAGTCAGGCCACATCTGATCTCTGAGACACTGCACCCCTGTGTTGCCAGATTCTAGACATAAACATGGGCTACCAGCCCGAACACCAAGCCACTCCAGAGAGAAAGATCAAACCAGGCTTTGATGTCCGTCAAAATTAGAGCTCACGAGTAAAACGTTTGTCCTAATGAGCCCTAAAGTCGGGCTGACAGGAAAACGGTTAAGGAAGCAGCGGCGTGCCTTTAGGACCAGACACCAAGGTGAAGCTCAATTACCTGGCGGCAGGCTCAGACCGAAGCTCCTCTCACCTGGTTCACTTCAAAGCACCTTCATAATAAGTTTTTTTTTTTTTTGCCTCCCTCCCATCAATAGGGCCGAGCCTTTCATCCTGTTCACAGCTTCTCTCAGCCCTGTTCTCTAACCCTGTCTCACCTTTACATGCAGATAATATAAATAAATAAATAAACACACACATGTTCTGTAAACTGTGCAAATGAACCCACTGTATGTTTTTGACTGTAGCCACACAATACTGTTTTGAGCCATGTAGTTACTATGGTTATGTGGATTTCAATGTAGTGTTGCAAGCGAAAATGACAAAAAGCAAATTTCACAAGATGGACAGAGTACATGTCTTAAATCCCTGGCTGAAGACGAGAAGTGTGCTTCAGACAGCGTACCGGATGGACTGGTTTTACTGACGGCTGGGAGATTTCCGCTCGAATGAATTTTCTCAGAAGCGATCAGACTAATAACACGAAAATGGTTGCGAAAAATAAGCACCAGGAACGCACATGAAATCAGTTCAGCTGTTTCTCAGCGTCTTCAGCCACATTCACCTTTTCTGCGTTTTGCGATGAGCAACTCCATCACTAATCCTTACCTAACGTAAACCATGGCTCGGTTCACCGAAAGATGAAAAACGGTCAGTAATTATTAACCCCTTTGTAATGATTTGCCAACATGAGCTTGGGTGGAATGTGCAGCACAATGTCTGTGGGAAACTTGGCAAGGATTTTCTCTCCAACACCATTCTGTGAAAAATGGTAGTGGGTGCAAAGTCATGTTGTGAGCAGGCTCATCAACAGCAGGGACTTGGAAACGCGCGAGGACAGAAAGGAACAACGAAGAGGCGCATTACTGAGGAATAATTGTTTCACATTGCTAGTGATTAGTGCGAATGAACATAGTGGCCATATTCTATTGGATCGCACTGCGCGTAGCATGTACAAGGTTCGTCAGATCGCGCATCTCGTCTCGCCAGGCCTCAAGTTATGCGCTTCGAGGTTGGTGCGCAGACGTCAGAACCAGTCCCCGTGCAGTCAGAAACTACCGCCACCTACTGGATGTGTTCCAGGTGACGCAGTGAAACAATCCGTGTTGGTTTCACCAGTTAATTTTTTAAACATGACGACATCCGATTACATCAGAACTTCAGCAAAGGCGACAAGATAGTTGAGCAAGCTTGTCTGCTTTGTAACTTTAGTTTAGGGCGGGGTGGTATGACCAAAAATGTGGTTTTCAGAATTCGGACAGCATCACAGTATATTACGGTATATATATTTTTTTTTAAACACATAATCAAGTGTTTACAACATTCTCTACTAGTTGAGAGAAGAATTAATGCAGTCGATTGACTGAGGATGGACTATTTTACTGTGATGATGAGTAAATGTCGTAGAATAATCCCACACTAGTAGTAAAACAGGTTTGCTTGGTCCCATGTTAGCGCTGTCTACTGATGTGGAACTCTGGGAACCTTTACAACTCAGAGACAAATGCCAAAAAAAAAAAAAAAAATTGTTATCAGGGTGAAATTACGGTTACAACTTAATTTATTTTGACATATTTATTCATATTTAAACATATTTAAACTGCTACGTCACGTCAATAGCAGCACGGCCAGCTACCGTAATAACTGTAGTCTGTGTGCAACAATTTTTTTTTCTCATTTATAAAAAGCAAACACTGGGGACATTTTCAGGGACATCAATACCCAGGAGACAGGTCATTCAAAACGGGGACTGTCCCAAGAAAAAAACAAACAACTAACACGGCTCCTTTTTTTTTGGCACAAGTTGTCTCGCGTTCTGGACCTTTCCATCTTCACCCCGCCTCACAGTGTTTAGAGCGCTACATTGAAAATGGTCCGGTCTGAAACAGTGTCTCACGGCGCAGCAGTATATTAAACATTCATATCATAATGGAAAAAAATAAATATCGGTATTCAGTATGAACCAGTATATTGCCCAGCCCTACTTTAGTTGCTGGAAAACAAAGCGGAAGAACAACTGGCTACATGCCATTTACAGCGGATGACTGAGATTAGAGGGTGCAGACTGTCTCTACACCCTTGTGGTTACAGTAGATGATGACAACAAGGGCTTGAGCAACAGGAAAGCCGCTAGACCATTTTGTGCCTTGCCCTTTCCCAAACAAGTTTCCAAAGTTGACAAGCATGATTACAGACAGAACCATACAAGGCTATTGTTCTTGTGATTTTCCAAGAATACCAAATGAAAAAAAGAAAGAAAAAAAAAACAGACTGAAACAGAAGTGGCTGATCACTTCCAGAGATCTTTAAGGGCTTAATTCATGACAACTTCAACTCTCTATGTTTGATTTATTGTTAATTCCTATCTTTCTCTCTGTTTTACTTCTTGCCCTTGTGTTTTTGTTTTTTAGCCTGTGTGATTGTTTGCTCCTCCCTTATTACCTTCACCTGTGTCTTGTTTCCCATTTAGTCCTTTGTGTATATATAGTATAATCCTGCTGCTCTCTTTGACAGTTCTTCATAAATCATCCTTGTATTTACCATGCAATCTAGTCATCATAAGTTTTATTCCGTCTCTCTTGCAGGTTTTCCCTGGATGTCTTCACTCGAACTCCTTGTTGTTATCTTTGCGCGTATCACTTCTTGATGGATTATGTTTTTGCTTGACTTTGTTTGGACTGCCCTGCCTCAGCTCCGCAGCGCCTTTTGTTAGCCGTGATTTGTTTTTCTTTTAAATTTACTTATTTCATCTTGCCTGGCAACTCACTCTTGTACCCAGTCAGCAGTAAGGCTTTCCAAACCATTTTTTTTTTTTTTTTTGTTGGCTAACTCTCGTCCAAACCCCGCGAACACACAAATGCATTACGCGAATTCTCTAAATGAGCGTTGGCCATCATTGTTTTGCAGAAGAGAGAGCCCCAATAAAGTAAAATGATGTGCTCCTTACCAAGCACCGGGCCAAGTCATGAGGCCATTAAGTGGTAAAATTAGATCAACTTTAAGTTAATGCAGCCCTCGTGAAATTCCGCTGCAGAGGCCTCGACTGTTTTCTTCCTGCCAACTGATTTAACTCCGAGCTCTACTTACAGTAAACTCTGTAGTCAATACAGGCCGCCATTATTTGGGGAGTGTTTCCCCAAATAATGGCAATGGCACCGCCATGTTCCCTCTTGGGTTGGAGGAAAAGGTCGACACT
This sequence comes from Mugil cephalus, assembly GCF_022458985.1. Lineage (NCBI taxonomy): Eukaryota > Metazoa > Chordata > Actinopteri > Mugiliformes > Mugilidae > Mugil > Mugil cephalus. The sequence goes on along the minus strand of NC_061787.1, from coordinate 8,123,873 downwards.
ATATGAGCTAACCTGGCTTTGTCCGCAAACACGGCTGTATTTTGTACACATTGGTTTTTATGCACCCAAATCAAGACAGAACTGGACTGTGGGATGCTTGTAAACAGACCTCCTAAGATAAGCTTCAATAAGATAACAAGGTTGAACTTATCTTATCTTTGAGGTGATGCAACTGAGGCAACGACCAATTACAGAGAATAACATCACATGTATTATTCTGACGTATGATGCAAACACAGATTTGTCCCGAACGCAAACAAATTCACGTGCTGATAGCAGGTTTGGAGCAAAGGGTTCACCCAGATCATGGACGAGTCTGATTACTACAAGCTTAAAAAGTGAATCAAATCTGGAAGTGTCTAATTGGAAAGAAGTGAGCTTACCAGACCTTTGTAGCCCACTCCTCAAATATGCTTGATTAGCTGCATCACACCACAAACTCAAAATTGTAGTTGACATCGTGAAGGAGTGTGCTGCATCATTTTTTTGATTTTGATTAAACTGTCTGGCAATTACATGAGTGCAGTGATAAACTGACTGAGTGTTGCGTGTTCTTCTAATCAGTATGCATGCACACCCAAACTGAAAAACACATGAGAACATGTGTGTTTGTTGTTCTGTCACGATTACGCAAACAATGAGCAATCAAATGTGTACACTGTCCACAAGCAGTTGTCTGTAGCACATCACCCACATACAGTGGTTACGAACTTCCTGTTTGTTCAACCATCCTTTTGCAAGTTTCTCTTGTACTCACTGCAAAAAAAATACCACTCCGCAGGCCAGTGCATCATTGCAAGCAGATGTGAAACCTTCATAGGAGGAAGCAGTGAAAGGATACTTGTATTCCAGACGGTGCCACAGGCCCTGTGTTGTTTCTGGCCTCCCCGTTGCAACCTGCAGACCATGAGAGAATCAATGTTAATCAGTGACACACAAAAACCCATCTGAGGCGGCTGTATACGCTGCCTGATGGAAATGCTGAAAACCTGCACCCCTCAATGGTCAGCGGGGCCATATCCAATGACCTAAGCTTGTGCAAGTGGGACCTCAGGCCTTGTGCATGTACAGAAAAATCCCTTTCTCGAAAGCCGCAGAATCTCTAGAGACGTCTTCGCGCTACAGTACGAGCTCGCCCCCAGGCATCCCTGCGTGGACTCCGGGCAAGAGTACATTTATTCATTTCCATAAGAAAGAACCCTGGATCTCAGCCTCATTCCTCCACCAGCATCCTCCTCCTGGCTCACCGGTCTCACATCCTAGATAGGAGTCGGGTCAAAAAGCAAGAAGAAAGAGTGCAGACGGAGGGCTGCTGGGAAGTAGTGATGACAGGGCGGGTAGGTGTGTGTGTGGATGTGCCTGCACGACAAAACGTCACACACACCTGTGGGTCTCAAGGATATGGGCCGGCAAGGATATGGTATAGACTGTCAATTAGCAGGAAGAAAAAGTGTGCTTCCTCGTTGGTGAACTCTTTGATGACACTTGGTGTTAAAATACATGAATGAGACTAAATTAAAGGGTACACACCACCCAGCCATAATATAAAGATATGTTTTGTTTATTTTAAGCCTCTTGTGACCTGTTTTCTGTGGCAGTTCTGAGAGCCCCCAAACCAAATCAGATGAAAAAAGATGATTAGCACTACAGGGGCTAATGTTGTTTGAGCATCTTATTTTTACAGAGATTGAATGAATATTATACTTTGAATGCATTACTACTAGGTGAAACTGATGGAGCACTTCTATATGAATTTGGATTTGTGACAATAGGGTGCGTTTACCTCTACAGAAAGGTCCTGTGGATCTTCATCTTCTTCCACCCTGACCCTAGTGAACGAAAAAAGAAAAAAAAAATGGACACCAATACACAAAATAGTAACACAGTAAAGAGATAGAGGCAAACACAAACAGGGGTATAGTCTCCACTAGACGTGATGCTGCATCTGTTTCAACAGCGCAGTGAAACCTTCGAAGAGGAAGGTGAAATCCGGCGCGTAACACGCCTTGCCCCGAACGCGACCTTTCCAGCGCTTTCATCAAAATCAGCATCGTCTTCCGCGTCGCACCGAGAAAATGTCAGCCGGGAGCTGTTTTGATAAATGACAACCCCGGCGACGCAATTATGCGCGATATTCTGAGTGGCTGCTGTTGTCAGCCGGGTCGAGGTGCGGATCCCGCTTTGCTGCGACAGGCCTGGGAGGAGAGGCCGCCTGCTCCCTCTGAATTGAAATATCCCGACTGGATGACGGACTGGTGACGGCCCGGCGAGCCACTTCATCTGGAGACCAGGGCGCTATCTCGGTGCGGGCGCGCATCCACTGGATCAGCATATAACCCCCTAAATCTGTAGTATTTTCCCAAATCACATTATAATAATTTCTAATATAATTCCATGCCACCCAAGATCAATAGCAGACTTGCAATTAGAAGGCTGCCATGAGTAGACTGGGTATTAAATGTCCCGCAGAGGATAAAGTGAGGCTGATTGCTGTTCCTACAGGTCAGCAGTTAACACTAATAGGCTGCTTAAGACATTCTGAGATAGTCCACTGTGTGTGTGTCTTTTAGGTGGGCTGACTCAAAAGCCTTTTTACTGAGGGCCCTCAGCAATAACACAACAGAGTGGAGATTCTCATCAGGGCATTAGAGTGCTGCGACTACTTAAGGTTGTGTGGATTTTTGCCTTGGCTGCCTTCCCTCCACAATCCATCTCTCTGTCATTGTTTGACTTCGGTTTCTCCCTCTCAGATCATTGCTGCTCCTGTTGTTGCGTCTCAAATTTCACTTCGGCCTTTGTTTTCGCGGAGGCCATTATGTACTGTGCCTTCACTGTTCTACTGATCTTGTGGTGTGAATAAAAAAACCAAAACATGCACGGTGTACTAATTTGATTTTAATCCTGTTAGTGGCCTTTCTCAGCAAATCATCCATCACACAGTATTTTCTTATTGAACAAGGATCTGGCTTTACATTATTACCATGTTATTATGATTATTATTATTCCTGGTATTGTGTAGTTTTGCCTTGTGCCTCCAAATCAGGTGTAACTCATCAGAGAATGGACATGGGCTTTCTGTCCTGTGGTGTCTGGAAACAGAATGTTGTTAATGGGGAGAGTAGCAAATTAGGCCACACCCCCATTTGTGTAAAAACAAAACAGTGGCGGGAAATACAAATCCCTCTGTGATCAGTGTTTACTTTGTGTTGCTAGCATTTGTTGGCCGGAAAGCAAGTGAAATGGCGTAAACGATCGTCAGGTGGACACATATATAATGTCGTTGCCTAGCGACAATCGTCGACGTTACATAGAAAAAAATTGAAAAAAATGAGGGCTGTATGTCCATATAGTAAACGGGTGAACGACCCCACTCAGTGGCCGGAGGCGTCACACCCAGACATTTACTCGTACATCGGTGAATCGCTTAGGCAACGTTACCTTTCATCAAAAAATAAAAAGAAAGGCTTCACAGTAACGCAACTCTATGCTCTGTCGTTGTCATTTCAGTTCAACATTCTCTTCTCTTGTTTTTAACATGAATTTTGAATTTTTAACATTATAACTAACAACTGTGACAACTGACATTAGCTAACGTTCGCATCATCATGGTTAAGTGTTTGCCGCACGCACATCAACTATCATGGTCCCACGTCTTTGTCCATTTGTTTTATGGCCTGAAGCCATACATTTATTTGGTTTTTATCCCTCTCTCTTAAGGCAGGGGAGCAGAGAAAAAATCTCAGAGTTTTATCTTTGAAGTTGTTCGAAGAACAACACACAACGCAGCAACGTCTCCTTCGTGTTCACCCACAAAGGGGGCGTGGCCTTACCCGTGACGTAAGGTTACTCTCTTCCATGTGTTGAGGGGAGGGGCCTCTGTGGATCAGGCTTATATACACCAGTCATGGCGACTGCTTTTCATCGTTTGTTAACTTGTTGCTCCATTTATCTGGTATTTGTGGGTTCTATAGATTCTGTGTTTTCGTTTTAAACCTTGTATTTTATTTCTGTACTCGAGGCAAGACCGTCTTTCGTGTCGTTAGTTTTTCAACCAGTTATCAAACAGTTTAATGCATTAGTCTAAAAAGCCTATCAGACCTCATCCTGCTGGGAGATGACTGCTGCCATCCAGAAGTGTCACTGCTATGGAGTGGGGGTGTCTGGTCTGGTTTAGGTGGGTGCTACATGTCTAAATAGGCCCAAAAGTTTCCCAGCGGAACATTGTATTGTCACAAGATGGTCAACGGTATTTACTTCTCTTGTCAGTGTTCATGATGCTGTGGCCTGTTTCACTATTAATTCCATTCCACACAGCATTTGTCTCGTCCTGTTGTTTTTTCTTGCGTCTCCTCACAACATCCACATCACTTTTTAGCTATTGCCCAAAAATGTCTCCTGCTACCCCTTTTTAAAACTGACACAAAACAGTTCATTTATCTCCCTTTTTGTTTTTCAATCTCTTCTCAGCATCCATTTCGCTCTCTCAGATCACTCTTCCTGCCTTCATCACCTCCCACCTCCTCTTAATTCTGTTTCTTCTCACCCACCAGCTCCTCTCTTCATTTTCTGCCCACCACATGGGGATATATTTGTCTCGTCGGTAGAGCTGCGCGGCACTCCCACCGGAGGAGTCTTAAAGAACTGCTTGAGGTCTGTCCTTACAATACGAGTTTTCCTCTCTAGGTTTCCAGGCACCGGAGCAAGTTGTTTCGGCGTGGCGCGGAGGCCTCTTTGGACGCGGGCAGGCTGCGACAGGCACAAACGGCACTTCACGTGACGCATTTGGCTTGCGGGACGCATTCCATGTGGAGAGGCTCTATGAGCTGATCTGATATGAAGAGGAAAAGAGAAGATAAGATGTGTGTGTGGGGGGGGGGGGCGAGGCCAAGAAAGGGAATACAAGTCGAGAAGGGGGAAAAATTGACGAGACATATGGTGACATGACAGCGACAGAATGAGTCAGTTCCGTTGTTGTTGGTAAATGCGAGACAGATAGCGAGTGAAAGATAGGCTAAGGCAGAGGACACGACGTGTCAGAGAGAAACACATAAAAGAGAACAGATAGAAGAGAGCGGCGGTCTCTCTCTCTCTCTCAATGCAAGTGAAGAACGATGGGATAACAAAGCAGGGGGGGCGTTAAGGAGCCTTGGTAGGAATATTTTGCTGTCAGCCGGTCCTCCATCACGGCTTTCTTTCTTAGCGTACCTTCAGAACTTTAACATCTGGCAAAGACAAGTCAACTAATCTAGCTAAGACGCGCTAGGACAGACTGCCACAGGCGGCAGGAAGGAAACCGAGACGGAAAAGTGCATAAACTTTTCATAAAATATCAACCACAGGAAGTAGTTGTAGACGCAACTGCTGAGTCACAGTAATGAGCCTCTATGGGAGTATGTGATCCTCTCATGGCCTTGTTGGCTCCTTAAATGAGTTCTCTATTCAGCAGGGAAATCACATCACACGCGATTACAAAAAAAAAAAAAAAAAGACACAGTGGAGTAACACAATCTATTGCCGCCCTCTTGCAAGGTTATGAGATTGAGCTGTGTCTCAAATCCTGCCAGCGATCAGCAAAACCAAAGCCTCCGCTCCCCTCTCTCTTTTTTTACCGTGCCGATGCAGAATGGAAGGTGCTGGTTGTGCTGAGCTCCACTGTGACTAAATATTTCTGGACATGCTCCAGGGTGACAAGGCACTCTGCAAAGGGCCTTCACTGACCACTCAACCAGTTCTTTTGGGAAACAGCGCTATTAATAAACAGGTCCGTCTGTGGCGGGGTTTTTTTTTTTATGCTTTATGCTTTTCTCAGAAAAGAGAAAGAGGGAAATCATTTTTATATGCGAACGCATCTGTGCAAATACAGGTGCGCCCGTGCCTCTGTGTGTGCGTCGTTGACGGTCTGGCTGACGGTATCGGAGGGTGGATAAAGCTGAGCTGGCTGGGCCGCAGGCACACTGAGCACGGAGCATGAAGAGAAGGAAGACTACTTTGCACATACGGCTTGTTTATGACATAGCGTCATGCCTAGGGCCGAGTCTACAAGTATTACTTAAATGAGTTTGGGAAAAAACAAAACATTTCCTTTTGTTTTTTTTAAATGTAAAGATATGATATAGTTCTACTGAACGTGATTAGCATCAACAAACATTTCTTTTTCAAGTCAAAAACTCAACATGTGCTCCACAAAAATGTCCTATTTCCTCTTCCTAGAGAAGATAAGATGGAAACAGAAATATGTGTGTGTGTGTGTGTGTGTGTGTGTGTGTGTGTGTGTGTGTGTGGGTGGGTGGGTGGGGGTGGTTGAAAGGAGACATAACGATGGAGGGAGTCGGAGTCTCACAGGGATTGTGTTCGCACTATCTTGTGAGTTTGGACAAGAAGAGAGTTACACGTTTCCTGTTTCCAAATCCCATGTGGTTGTTCTTGTCACTGGGGAAACATGGATGTCACATCATCCACGTCACTTCGTGTCTATGGTTGTTTTTGGCCGCTCTCATGTCGAAGAGCGGCGGGTCAACCTGGATGGTTTGTGTACTGGATAGTAATATAAACTATTTTCTCTTAGTATATATATAGAAACAAGGTGATTATTACGTCGTCTGGAAAAGACGAACATCTGTGGGAACGTCTAAGAACGGGCTTAAGCTCAGGAAACGGTGTTAAAATAAAAAAATTAAAAACAGGAAAACTACTCAGACATCAATACCTGCAGTGACTCAGGCTACTGCCTGAATAATTTCCAGTGATAAGAGAAAACAGTCTTGGAAGGACTAAATGAAAAGGACTGCGCTTTAAAGTAAACAAACCCAAACACCTGAAAAGAATTCGAAACAGTTTGCATCAATGCCGTTAATGAGTTTGGTTCTGGTTTACGCCACAACAGGCCGACTCCTCCTCCGCTTTGAGAGCATCGTGAAACATTTATAACATGACTACGTGAAGTGAAAGAGCCGTCGATATTTTCGTCACTGCAGATGCCAATCCAAAGAGAGCAGAGGATGCAGCGGTGAGCATTTCACCCAAGACAAAATGTTGAAGTTGCACAGCAGATGTCATGAGAAAGTGCTGCAGACAGTCTGTCAGCATCAGTTGTGCAGTGTTAAACTTCACAACTACACAGGGGGGGCATTTCCTTCCTTTTACTGCAGTGTCTGCCCAAAAATCCTGAAACAAGTCTTCATACAGTATGACTGAGCCTCTCGTCGTGATATTTAGGTCAGGAAACCTGGAACGAGGATCCTACTGTCTCTGCAGCTTTAACCGAAGCTTCACATCACTTTAGTAAAAATACAGTTGGTAGAGTAGTAGATATTTGTGAATGTTATCAGCAGGATGTATGCAGAGCATATCAGTAATTAGCTACACTTTTATGGGTGTCTGTCTTAGCGGACTGTGCAAAGCATTTAAATAAAAAACACGGTTCATTGCCTCAGATATGGTCCTTCGGTACCGTTCTCATTCTGTCGAGCAAACAAAACTTTTTTTAAATTTACTGCCACACCGCACGCTGATCAACAATCACCCACTCAACAGATGTCCAAATATTATGTTAGCGTCTGAAATGAGCTATGGGACGACCAGAAATAACTCTGCATGTGCAATAGCAGCTCAGATGTTGCAGCTTGTCATGACTTGGAGCAAACTACTCGCGGGCCTTTATCCCATTTGCATTGATACGGTCATGAAATGGAAAGTACCTGTCGGCTGTTCATTGTTTTCAAGCAGAGAAATAAGATCGGAAGCTTAATACAACCCAGATGCTTGTACACTAAACACAATAAAGCCACAGCCTGTGTAATAATATCCACCTACTAGCACCTCTAAAGCTCACAATGCATTAAAAAAAAAAAAAAAAAAACGACTGACTCGATGACTCAAAAAAGCACAACCAAGACCACCTTTGTTGCTGTTATGTCATCTTATGTAACTGCTTTGCATGCTGTTGAATTCACCACCTGTTGCTTTTGTCTCCCCCTTCAGGCACACAACATGCGCGGCTGATAACAATCCTCGCCCTGAATTAGTTTCTTTTATATCTGGAGCATCAGAAAACATTTCTTAGCTTCCATTTCTATTTTATTTTCTTCTTCCTGACCACCAGTCGACTCATAGAACCCAGGTTACATTGGTAACTGCACTCTTTGCCATAATCTCTGGCAAACAATTGTTTGCTGCCTGACATAAAACACTTTGTGACCACTGTTCCATGGAAGTCTATCCATGTGTAAAGGTCCAGCCCTATGAGGAACTATATTTAAAGTGTTTTGGATGTAACAGAAACTGTAGGCATCATATGAATTGAGTTTCTTGTGATAATAAGGAAACAGACTGTATCTACCTTTCCTGGATGATGTAAATAAATGATATATAGCTACTTTTCTTAATTTAAAGCTTTATACCATGCACTACACTGCGACCCTGTCTAAGCGGATCTATTTCATGTACATCTTCTCTCCGCTGCTGAATATGAAGACATCCCTGCACCGTGGAAGCTGACAACCATCAATGTCTCAAACAGTGCCACTTTAGGCAGGAAGAGGGATCTTTTCGTTTGTTCGTTTGCCTCAGCCCGTTGAATCGCTGTGGATAGCTAAGAACTGCTGGGAGCAGAGGAGGGAGACGGAGCCAAAGATATTATTATCACACGGAATACATTTCCCCTCTCGCTGTTCACCTGGATGTCTCAGCATGACACAAGGAACCAGACTAAATTTAGTCAAGTGGAGTTGGTGGGACATGGTGCATGGAAAATATGGATAAAACTGGATAAAACATCCAAGTATCACATTTAAAAGAAGATTATATTTTCATTATTTGCAGTGTTTGGGAAATGGGAAATAAATGTGGTTGAAATTGAGACAGATTGTTTGATAACATTTTTAAAAATATGATTTTATTTTTCTGATTACTCATGAGAATGGGACTACATTCCAAGCTTGTCCCAGTAAATCTTTCAGCTTCGTCTTATCAAGATTTATATAATTCACACCAGAGACAAACATTCTTACCCGAATGTCCTTCATGTCTTTAAATCCTCAGATGTCTAGACTTTGCCATAGGCAAGAATTATTAATGACTGTGTGATCTGAGTATGGAAGCCAAAAGTCTCTGCCAGACCCAGTGGGTTTCTTTCTTCCTGCATCCAAAACCTCAGCCTGTTTAATGATCGTTAATAATAACTCTTTTAGTGTTTGACTAAAAATGCAAATATTTTCCTGCATTCCTGCTGTCTGAGTATGTGCATGTCAGACTGGGACATACCAAACGAAAGGCTGCAGACAAGTGAAAACCAACCGTTTTCAAACATGGAATTGTCAGCCTTTCAATAAGCGGACCACTAGCCTAATGGTATTGCAGCCTGCAGTGTAGTCGAGCTGCCAGATCATCCATAATTGTGAGCCAGAGTAAATTCTTAAACCGTAGCTTTATTTCTACTTCCTTCATTTTTCCTTTCTCTTGCCAAAACGGCCTGAGGGATATAATATCAAATGATTCTTTTAGATGAAGCTGGTGAAGCTCTTTCATTACTGGCTCTGAGGGATGTCTTGATGCTGTGAGTGGTTGTCATATTTGGATCGGGCCTCCTCTCTCTGATAGAAAATCAAAGGTGGTGTCTGCTGGCAACAGCTAAATATATATGGAGAACCTCAGAAAAAGAACTTACTGGTATATGAGTTAATGTTGCTGGCATCCGGCCATTGGATCCCTGTTCCCTGCAGCTTTTTAGCCAATTTAGCATGTTGAATCTGCTGTTTGCAGCTTGTTGTGACCTTTTCATGACTTCTCAGCCACATAGCTAACAGAAGCTCCTTGCGTTTCCCTTTTTTATATTTTTGTTTTTTTATTTTTTTAATGAAAACACTGTCTACAGCCACAGTTATTTCCTAACACTCATGGGCAAAACATGTGTGCTAGCTAGGGGTTGCGTGATCTCAGATCTTTTAACGTCGACTGTTATGTAGTTGAAAATCAAGTCAATTAGTCGATGCTGAAATCACTAATAAAAACACAGTGAAAAGTGATACTTGGCAGCAAAAAATCTGTATTCTTGATTTGAATACACTGCAGATATGTATAGCCTGTATAAAAACAGGCTGCAACTCAGCAACATCGATAATATGTAACAGTACTAAACCGTGTGTTGTAAGAATGGGATAGTGTAGCCAGCTTGAAAAAGTAAAGTACTGGTCCTAAGCCACCTCCATGTACCACAGCTAAAGGTCTCACATCTTTGATAATGAAATTTGCCAACAACTCGTTGATTTGCAGCCTCCTTCTGTTACCGCAGCGCCTTTTGTGAAGTCGTTAATTGATTGTTGTCTAGAGTATTTGGACCGTTCTTCTGCTAGCGTTAGCGGATGCCCTTTTTCAGATGAGTGTGCAATGCGGTAGTACTTTTGTTGTGCTTCACGGGTGACTTACATATTTTGCATGTGAGGACAGTATGGGCTTCACCTTTAGTATTTCCTCCCCTGTCTTCTCTGAGGTGCCCATGTTGTTACTGTCATGTGATCAGTGAGTAGTCAGCATGGAGGTTGAAGCATCATGGCACAGCAGTGAAGTCGACAAAGCCACTGGTCAGCTAGTCTGTACTACCCCTAGTGCCAGCTGGCCGTTAGCTGCAGTCTTTGATGTGTGTCCAAGTGCAACTTTTGGTTCCTACACAGGGGACGTAAGGTGACGTCACAGTCTACCCTTGTTGCCAATAATTCTTTGATGTCGGTTTGTGTGTCCTGGCCTCAAGAGGAGGCTGTTTTGTACGTGCGGCACTGGTATACCGGCTTAATGCTTCCCTGCTGTAAAGTTGCTGCTTTTCCTTAATTCTTCGCAGGCTTGCTATTGTATTACTGCAATCCACCTCAACTTTAACTCAGTAAATTACACTGTCACGGCGTGGAACAACAGAAGAATAAATCTTTTACTTCTATTGAGGGGATATGACACAGTTAAGGAAGTGAAAAGATGAGGCCTGTGAGGACAAGAACAGTTCTGTGTGGCTGCTGCCATGGCTGCCAGCCGGTCTGACTGTGAGTCAAATGTCCCCGATAAATCACACGACTGTCTTACATCCCAAAGCCTCAGAGCTGGTATGCTGTTATGTCTGGAGATGCACACATGCATGTGATACAGCTGCATAGCTGGCCCGTAAAAGTTAATTTTGACTTTTGACAAGAAGACCTTCCACCTGCAAGCTTACAGTTTTGTGAAAAAGCTTTTCCTCCCTTCCTGATTTCTTATTTTTTGCATATTTGTCACACTTAAATGTTTTAGATCATCACACAAATTTAAATATTAGACAAAGATAAAACAAGTAAACACAAAATACTGTTTTAAAGTGATGATTTCATTTATTAAGGGGAAAAAAGCCAGTCTTGCACGGCCCTATGTGAATAAGTAATTACCCACTAAACCTAATAACCGGTTGTACCACCCTCAGCAGCAACAACTGCAATCATGCGATAACTGGCAATGAGTCTTCCACAGCGCTGTGGAGGAACTTTGTTCCGCTCTCCTTTGCAGGATTGTTTTAATTAGCGAAATTGGAGGGGTTTTTGAGCAAGAAATGCTTTTTAAGGTCATGCCACCGCATCTCAATGAGATTTAAATCTGGACTTTGACCAGGCCACTCCAAAACCTTCATTTGGTGTGTTTTTAAGCCACTCAGAGATGGACTTACTGGTGTGTTTTGGATCCTTGTCCTGCTGCAAAACCCAAGGACTCTTCATCCTGAGGTCACGAACAGATGGCCAAACATTCTCTTAAAGAATTTTTTGCCGGAGAGCAGAATACATGGTTCCATTTATCAGAGCAAGTCTTCCAGGTCCTGGAGCCGCAGAACAGCCCCAGACATCACACTACCACCGCTAGATTTTACTGTTGGTATGGTGTTCTTTTTACTTTTACACCACATGTAATGGGACACACTTCTTACAAAAAGTTAAACTTATGCCTCGTCAGTTGAAACTGCCCAAAAGTCTTCGCCAAGAGTAAAAAGAGACGCTTTTTTGTCAGCAGTGGTTTTTTGCTTTGGAACTTTGCCTTGGATACCATTTTTGCGCAGTCATAAAGGCCTTCAGTTCTTTAGATGTTGTTGTGGGGTCTTTTGTGATCTCTTGAATGAGTCGACATTCCACTTTTGGGGTATTTGTGGTAGGGTGGCCACTCCTGGGAAGGCTCCCTACCATTCCATATTTCCATTGTGGATAATGGCTCTCACCATGGTTCGCTGGCTTCCCACAGCCTTAGTAATGACTTCATAACCCTTTTCAGACTGATAGAAGTCAATTATCTGTTGCTGAATTTCGTTGGCTCACAGCATGATGTGTTGCTTTTTCAGATCTTTTTTGACTAGTCAGACAGGTTCTAATTACGTGATTTCTTGATTTACCATGTCTGGCAGTAACCAAGCCTGAGTATGTTGCGTAAAACTGAACTCAGCTTTCCAATAAATGTGATTAACCATATTTAATCCATTAACATTGGCTGGCAATTACTTATTCACAAAGGGCCATGTACGTTTGGATAACTTTTTTTGTGTTTACTCGGGTTGTTTTTGTCTAATATTTGAATTTGTTTGATAATCTAAAACATTTATGCATGACAAATATGCAAAAAGAAAATGAGGAAGGCGGCAAATACTTTTTCACGGCCCTTTATCTGCTGCCTCATCACCCCCTCCCTTCCTAGCACGGACACCTTCCTCACAATGCCAATTCTGTTGCCGCAGTCGGGGAGATTGTTCTCTATATGTAGGTGCTGATGAAATTTTGAGGGCGAGCTGTGAATTATTTAAAAGGGAGGATTATGAAAGGAGCTTCTTGGCGTGTTGCTGGCGGGTGTGAATCGATATGAGCCCTCCGCAATCCCCACCACCAGCTCCCCACTTTTTTTTTTTTTCTTTTTTTTTCTCCTTCCCAAAACCACAGACCCACTGAACAGAAGTCCAGACACGTGGCCATGGGATACGGCAGGCTGGACAGCCAGATGCTTTGTGCCTGTGCATGCGAGAGGCTCGATGAAACACAGCCCACAAGAAAGCCAGGAGACAGGCCATGGGTTTGCTTGTGTGTGTGTGTGTGTGCGTCCATGTGTGCGAGATGTAGAGAAGGGACTAATTCAGACTGACCACATCCACAGGAACAGATGGCCGAGTCAAGGCCTGCCAAGTCTGTTCTTCTTTTCCTCTGGATCTGCCCAGGGGCCGGGTTCTAGCAGTCAAAGTCAGAAGGGTTAGGAAAGCAGACAGAAGGCCGTGCGCGCAGATGTAGAGCACGCATACACACAAATCTATATTTCTGCGTGTGAAGTCTCACCCTTAGCTATGCACCAGTTACATAACCGTTGCCTTCGATGAAGATTTGATTGCATGGGCATGATTTGTGCAGTGCCAGTGCTCGGAGGCTTTATGGACTGAATAAATGTTCCAGCACTCTCTTTTCACTTGATCTTCCTCTCTTAGTGTCTTAGTGTGCATCCATTGCACTTCCTGTCTGTACCACCCTTCACGCATCCCTTCTTTCTATGTGTGCCCACTCTGCTGAACCATAAAATTTGGCTTCTCTTTTCTCATCTGTGCATTGGGAGCAAACGTTTGGCCGACAATGTTGTTCTCTCAGCGACCTGGAGTCTCCCGACTCGAGAACAACCAGTTCAGAGCGAACGGAGCATGGTTTTCACTGCTTCGATTAAAGAGAAACGGGCACAATTCCTTTTTTCACCATATGAAAGCATAAATTGTCCACCGACTGATCATCATTGTTCAGGAGAGGTCAGTGCTCTGCGACATTCGCAGCTCTTCCCAGCTCCTAGCTAGTAGTAGCTTATTCAGTTTCCATTTTTGAGTGACAAATACAGACTACTGCCACTTGCTGATATGAATACTTATTTCCTGTCATGCGGAACTTGTTTTGTCAAGAGTGAAAAAAAAACTCTTGACTGTATATATCATAGATAAAGCCATCGTGATGTTGCCCGTTGGAAATGAAGCCTGAAGTGGGCGGAACCACGCCGTGGCCATGATGGATGAGCTTTACTCCACCCACACTCGGATACTCCAAATATGGACATGGGGGTTGTGTTGAGACCCGCCCACCCAACTCTCTGCTACCTGTTAGCTCAGGTTACCGCCTGTCACTCAAAGTGGGAACTCCCTTAATTATGCAGAACTTTAAACCTTAATGAAAAATAAACAAATGAGTTAGAAAAGGTTTCACCCCCATACTGTTGTCATGAATAGTGAAATAAACTATTGAGATGAAAATTGGGTTTTGTACCAGGCAGTAAACATGTTTAATAATGCTGTAAAGCTGGGCATTTTAACATGGGGGTCTATGGGGATTTGCTCCCTTTTGGAACTACAATTTTTTTGCAATTCCGTATCAGCTTCATTGCTCAGATCCATACATAAAATGTTCTACTAGTATACAGTAAGAGTTTGCCAAGATTGAATCCTCCTAACTCCGTTGATTTCCAAAAATTTCCTACTACCAGATTGCGGCTGATTTTTTTGGATCAATGACAGGTGAAAGGAATAACATTAATGCAATACAATGTTATGCTGGTAAATCTGGTCCTGGTATTACCATGTTATTTAGACACCTACCGTCCACATAAACCCACACCCCATAGCTACAAAACCCACATTTCAACAGCTCAAAAACATAAAATATAGTCTAAGCTGTTGATCCGATTTCTGAACTCCCCATACATCAAACTAATCGAGTGTCTGTGGAATGCTCTGGAACACGCCTAATCCACAGAGGCCCTTCCACTCAACCCACACGTCCCAAGGACTTCCCTACCAACGCCCTGATGCCAGATTATGCAGGTGTTTTTAATGTTGTGGTTGATGAGTGCATCACAACCGCTGCTGAGGGTGCTGCTAAAATGTGAATTTATGTCCCCTCAGGATAAAGAGTGCTAACTTTTATCATTATCATTCCCTTAAGTTTTGATTGCAGATTGTGTCTCATGCTAATTAGCATATAAAGCCCTGCAAAGATAATAAGCGAACACATGGTAAACATTAAGAATGTCCTCACTTTTTAACAGCTTTGTAAATACATGTCTTACAGTCAATATTTTGGGTCAACAAGATACGTGTTTAGCTGTATTTTAGAGTTCATTTGCTACTCCGTTTGCATTTCCTCCTCCAGGTTGCATTCCAAGGTCTCAGCGAGGAGTTCAGCACGTAAAATTCTTAATAATTGATGAAAATGAAGACCAAAGCATTGAACATAAGAATGAGGCTTTAGAAAGAAAAACATTTTCTTCCATGTGCACAAAAATGAACTTAATTCAGCGGACTTTTCATCTCTCCCATCTGTACCTCTCTCTCCCTCTAATTTTTCATCTTCATCCTTCCCTCCAATGTTCTTTCTGTTAATTCTTCAAGAGGCAGACGGCTGAAATTATAGAGTGCTAAAAATAATGGCTCTATAAATAAGAGGTGCCCATTGAGAGTGATTGAGAGATGAGGTCGCTAGGCAGCTGGGGATGCTGGGTAAGCTGAATTCATTAGCACTCTCCGCTTCCAAAGCGTAGGCCCCACAACTCTCCCACACAAACAAACTGCACAGGTTCCTTGTAAACAACACACACACGCAGCGGTGAGACGCTGCGATCCAGAGTGTTCGAAACACACTCTGCAGCACTACCGCTGCAGTTTTCAGCTGTGTTGCAAAATTCTGGCCCCATCAGTACCATCCATCAGCACTCATTAGCACTTTCTTCCGTCCTAAAAGCACTCCATGGAGGCCACATGTGTAAAGCATTTGTGAAGCACTGTCCATCCACCAGCCGAGTGGAAAATGTTTGTGTGTGTGTGTTTGCATTTGTGCATGAGCGAGAGGGAGGGAGGGTGCGCGGCGGAGGGCACCCCGTGTCTGCTTTATAATTCATACTCATGTGTGGCTCCTCTTTCAGCCCGCAGACACCTGCCCGAGACACACACAGACCGCGCTGATGCCCTCGCTCCCCGTCTCGCGCTTAATTGAGAATCCTTCATCCAATTAAGTCAACAAAACCCTTTGTGTGCGAGTATGCATTTTGCATATTAATACAAATCTCCCCGGTTTCTGTCTTTAAAGCATCTATCCGCCATTGTGCTCTCACGCAGGCGGCCGCGCGCAGACACCCGAGTGGCCACTTTTATGGCCCTGATGCTCTTTTTAATGGCCCTCCTCCCCCCCCTCTCCATATTGACGTCATATCCATTAGGCCGGGCCTCTGGGCCTTTTTAGCGAGAGGCTGGAGTGCAGGACTCCAGCGCGCGAGTCCTCCATCCAGAGTCAATCTCCACCTGATAAACTTGCCGTATTGGCCAAGCTGACAGATGCGGTTACCACGGCAATCTGTTCAGCCTCTCCGCGCTCCGCCGTGACTATCAATCCGCGGAGAACCTACTGAACTCTGCGTGAGAAGGGAGAGCGGTGCGTTAATAGTACACTCTCCGTGAGCTCTCACCTGCTTATTGTCTGTGCACATCACACACATTCAGACACACACACACACACACAAAGCTCAACTATCAACACTCCTATGTGCGTTGATAGTTGAGCTGAGAGAAGACTATCTGTATCTGGTGCCACAGAGAGTAACCCCAGCAAGCTAATGTGAAGAGATAACGTTTCACGTCTGATCAGCATCAGAATCATAATTCATTGCGCCCTCTCAGCCTCCGTCTCTCTCATTATGTTCCCAAAAGCTAACGTCCTCAATTAGATTCCTGGATACCCTTGGGACAAGCCTTTTTTTTTTTTTTCAGGCTCCGAATTCAGCACCGAAGTCTCATCAACACCCCACAACCTTACACGTTGCGCTGACTGACTCTTTCCCCTTCATGAATATAGAATGAGTGTGAAGTACACAGGCAGCTTCTGCCACGGCAAAACAGAGCTACCTGGAGTGGCGACAGTGCTGCGGTGTGGACGGAAATGGGCAGTGACGGCTTCGGGTCACGCTGATGCGGAGCTAAGAGCCCCTGCTGGACGAGGTTAGGATGAATGTTGGCGGCGGAGCCTCTTCCCGGACTGAGAAAAGAGCCGTGTGAAATGTTTAACTGAAGCTCGGCTCTTGGGTGCTCGGCAGATATAATCAATGGTCGGTGCAGCTGACTGAGCTCGCAGGGCTCCGCTGTGACTTAGCGCCGTGCATCTAAAACTTCAGCTGAGCTCGATGTTATGAGAAATGAGACTTTCAGTACAGCAAAGGAGGGGGAAGGTCTCCCAAGGAAGAACGGAGGAGGAGGGGGTAAAAAAGAAAAGAAAGAACCGCAGGTTGTTTTGATAAATAACAGTGACAAAGTGTTCTGGGAACAGCACCATAGCTCCAATCCATCACTGGATCACCAGGCTACATTATTAATGGATGTGTTTTGTAGACATAAAAACTTCATTTTACAAATAAGGCAGATTCGCTTTCTCAGACAAATTGGACCAAAAGAGAGACAGTCACCTGGCTCCCTTGATCAATTCCGGTAAAGACAAAAGTGAAGATGGATAACTCCAATGAGTGAGTTCCGATGTTAACAAAGCAGCTGTGCAATGTAGAGAGCTTCGGAAACCTCATTAAAGAATATGTTACATCTTTAGAGCTATAAAGAAAAGCCTTTGTTCCCTGTCCTTCTAAAGTCAACGCTTACTGTAGATCCATTCTTCAGTGCATGCTTCTCTATATAACTCCATTTCTCGTTGTGTGCAAGGGAATTTGTTTGATCTGACAGTATAAAGAATACACCAATGGCAAGGAATTTAAGATCCCCTCGCTTTTTTTCCTCCGTCTTATTGTCGCCTTTCATTATGAGAAGGGACAAACTAATGCCGGAGCTATTCATCCTCGATGGAGTTCTTTCAAGTATCTTCCATCCAATCAGGGTGACATCTTTTCATCACGGGAAGCGTGTGTTTGCCTGCGAACACGATGATATGTGGGTGACTTTGCGCTCTCCTTCAGCCTGCTGTACCTATATAATGGGAGGGATGTGCGAAGCCTCGAAAAGGATGTCTTCACAATTGCGAATTTTTATTAAAAAAAAAAAAAAAACTGTTAAGGCGCTACAGGCGGATAGACGTCAGAGCGAGTGAGTGAGTGAGTGAGTGAGCGAAGGCAGTGGGGCATGAAGGGGAGTGAGTGACATCAAGAGACATCCTTTTCCAACCATCCATCTGTCCACTCAAAACAAACTGGCCAGTCATTAGCCAGAACCCAGCTGTTACGTCTTAGTCTCCAACGTTTGAATACTGCTCATTCATATGTCCGCACAGAGCCAGACACTGCAGCGGAGAGTGGCCCTCAGTTTCCACCCTGAAGTACACTGAAATTACATTATCTCTCGACGCTTTTAAGGGAGAATGGCATATGCTTGAGCTATTTTCTCATCTCATATTCTAAGTCAATCACGCTAACTGCCAGACAGACTGACTGATGAGTCTGAGCAAAGCCATGCCAGAGGACGTACGAAGGCTGCGGCGCAGCCACGGCTACGCTCTGAGCCGCGCTGACGCCACCTAACATGCTCATAATGGCACCCATGTGCATCCGTGTCATGTTGGAGTAATCCGGAAAATTAGTTTCCAACAGGGAAAAGTCCCATGAATGAACTTGTAATGTGGCCAAATATTTAGTACACGGGCTGCCAAGTTGCTGACATCATATAGGCTACGTATTGTAGAGACATGGCAGATGTAAGGAAACCTAATCGCTCGCAAATGCCTGACATTTTTAGGATTAAAGGCCGACACCAAGCGGACGGATGGCCGTTGGTAAATGTGTCAGGTGGCCCTGGTGAGGTCAGCGGCCCTAGTTTTGCTGGTGTGTCCCTGTGGCTTTTCAGCTGACTCAGTGCTGTACATGTTCATAATGCTAATTCTGTAATTTATTTATTCATTTTTTTTTTTATTACACTGTTTATTTTATTTTACTAGATAATACTTTTGGATTTTATTTCAATCTGATCTTATTCTATGCCCTAAGATACTGTGACCAAGTAATTTCCCTCGTGGATAATTACAGTCCGGATGTTACAGTACCGGATGTTGTGAAAGTAGACAACAGGACGACGCTGTGCTCATTTTTCATCTTTATCCAGCCTGAATAAGATAGATGCACAAATAATTTAACAACGGCATGATTTGGAAAGAGTAAACTGCACGATAACTTATTAGCAAGATTCTGATTACATGCTAGCTCTGTACTATGTTTTGCAGCTCCTCCTAGCTTCCTAGCCTCCCAGCTAATGGTACCTCTTCCTGTGTCCAATTGTGGGTGACAAATACTGACTACTGCCACCTGCTGGTATGGAGCCACATTTGCTTTCACACATAACGTGTGCTAGCTGGCTGTTGTAGTCTTTGTGGAGTGATCAAGTACAACTTTTTGGTCCAGTTACAGGCGACATTAGACAGCAACCTTTCGTTTCAGGTTGTCCTCGTTGTTTAGCAGGTAATATTTAGCTTAGCCTTTTAGCATGCTAACATTTGCTAATACTTAATACAGTTAAGTAATGAAAATTGCTATTTTCTTGTTGTATAGTACAGCTTAGTCCATGTCCATATTTTTGTAGTCTTGGTCATAATTCAGCAAATTAAATAGGTCGGTGTTTTCATTTCACAATATTATTAGCACATTTTTCATTTTAACACCTAAGTGGTCCATCAGTCATTTCAGTACTTTTCTGAATAACGTCCTAAAAACTTTTCACGACAGTATGTCTGGAAAGCAGAGCATTCCGCTTGCTACTGTAAGCCTACAGTTAAACCCCCCAACTAATAACTGATAAGCATGCGTACTGACGGCAAAATAAAGCTATTAGTCTGGGCTCAGGAGAAATAATGATATTCAAACTGAAAGGGCTTGAAGAGGACATGACTGGCCAATGTTCAAAGCCTTGAGGCCCCAGACTATTCACTGTGACTGGGTCTCACATCTCCCCAGGGGTGCGCTGCCACCTCCAGCCGCCATCAAAGCCAAGAAACCAGACCGAGACTGAGGAATGGCGGCGTGACAAAGCGTGCATGTGTGTGTGTGTGTTCCCGTGTGCTTGTGATACTGCTTGGGCACAGAGTAACACGGACAAAAGAACAAACAAAGGAAGAAACAAACAGCACATAAAGAACATATTTCAAACACTGTGGCACGGCAGCTTTTGAAGTTATTTAACAACTACAACACTGTTGTTAGTTTGAGACCCTGAAATATGTATTACGAAATGTATATTTTAGGAATATGACAGAAGTTTTGACGGTTAGACTGGAGACAATAAAACACCTCAGAAAATAGTGCTGGATGTCTCTATTATCATTTGACTGAATACTGCATGATAGCAAAGCCACAGAGGACAGAGAACATAGCTTTACCACCCACGTAAAAGTAAGGGTGTGGATCTCAAAAGCAAAAATGGGACTTATTTTCACAATGGAGTATTGTTGCAAATGTTGGCAGATTGCCACTATTCTGAAGAGAACTCTTTTTCAGTAATTTTATTGCTCCAAGAAAAAGTTTACAGTTAAAATGTTGTAAATCTGTTCAAAAATCACGGGCTCGCTAACCTGCATTTCAAGACTTTTGCAATGTATTCTTCTTTTAGCATTAAAGGCAATCATATATGGTATATACCAAACGTCAAATGCAAGGTAATTGATTATAATTATTATATTACATACCGTAGAATATGACTGCTGCGGCAAACATAATCACTGGCAAACGCACACGTGTTGCTCTGCTAAAGTCAACTAGCATGCTCATAATACCATTGTTAATTGTGTGAGCAGAGACTTGAGTTGTTGGTCTATACATCGACCAGACCAGGCAAACCCACCATAGCAATGACATCCCAGCCTGACACACCAACGGTTTAGAAAACTAAAAAAAAAAAAAAAAAACACTAAAAGTAGCACAAGGTGTTGATCTGGCCTCAAAATTCACTAGATCCCAAACTGATCAAGTATCTGTGCATCCCCACCCCTCAACCCATAGGACCCAAAGGCCCCCACTGTTACCAGACACCACAGGACACCCTCAGAAGATTCATGTCCATTCTCTGATGAGTCACTGTTTTGGAGGCACAAGGGAGACGTAATCTTTCATTAACATATGCATTCGACACAAGTCAAATTAAAACAGACTGGCTACTAGTGAAGTCCACTGAAACTTGCCCTGATGACACTGAACCTGCAACCAGACTTTTCTGCAGAGGGCCAATATTGAGCATTCATCTTTGAGTAAACATTAGTAGACCGGCTGGTTGAACTACAATAAACACGCAACCCTTTTTTTTGTTTGTTTGTTTGTTTTTTTGTCATTATTAGCACATTATTTCATTTCTCTAGGATGAGTATTCCAGGGTTTGTTTTTGCCTCCTGCAGAGCAAAACTGCCATTAAGTGAGAAGAGTTGTGAAGGCGACGTCTCCCGAAGAGAAGAAAACAAGAGGCGGAGAAAATAAAGACAGCGTTACAGTCTCCTGGCAGGTTTCATTTCAGTATATCAATAATTGCCACTGACTGTACAATACGAGAAAATGGGATTCTCATTACTGTACGCAGTTAAGGGTAAATAATCAGTTTATTTTGCGGCGGCATGATGAAACTCTCAAGTGTGGGCAATAATGCGCCTTG
This sequence comes from Mugil cephalus, assembly GCF_022458985.1. Lineage (NCBI taxonomy): Eukaryota > Metazoa > Chordata > Actinopteri > Mugiliformes > Mugilidae > Mugil > Mugil cephalus. The sequence goes on along the minus strand of NC_061787.1, from coordinate 8,102,260 downwards.
AAATTGCGACTGAAATGGAGAGGGAAGAAAGGGGACCGGTCGAGAGGGAGCGGAGAGGCAGACGGTCTAGACTTTAAAAGCGCATTTCGTCTGGCAAGGTCTGAACAGTGAGCCGACTCAAAACTGAGGTAGTGTTTCTAACACCTCGCGTCTGGCCTGAGCCTGTAACCATCCATCTGAACACGTGGCACACGAATTTCACATCTCGGTTTGTCGCCTCACCCCTGTGTGGTGTGCAAGTCCTGTAATTTGTTTTTGTGTGTGCGTGGCCCGGATACACAGGTCGGTAAGATATCAATTTCACTTCCTCTTTCGTTATTCCTCTTAGAGCTCTCAGTATCGATAGAAATTTTTAGATATTTAGACCACACTGGGCACAAATACTTACTTATCACACCGTATGAAACTCAGTTTGTCTGTTTGTCTGAGAGCAAGGCACAAATCCTCGCCTTCTTAAACACACGATGAATGAGATAAGCTACTTCTGTCTTGAGTTTTGCATTGAAAATCACTTGCAAAACAGATAATGCGGTGGATAATCTTCACCATTTCCTGTTGGCAGTGATTCCAACAGTGCAGGCCGACCTGCATCTAGCGCCACAATACCTGAGATATGAGATTTCTTGATAAATTACACAGAGTGGAAAACAAAGAAACTTCACAGTCCTTTTCTGTATTGATTTGCTACATGTAGTGGTTTGTCCATTGAGGTTTAGGAATGCAGCTTAAGGAAATCTGAGCTTTTGTGCGTGGTCAGAGCCTCAGATTTGCTGTTCTCGATGTGCACCTCTATAAATTGTGTCCTAAATCTTTTTTTCCTCTCTCTCTACCTCTTAGGTCATGACTTCCCGTGTTTTTAAAAGTTTCTAAATCAGTCAAACCGATTATTTCCAGAGTTATTCTCATCTCAAACTCTCGGGCTCCGGCTGTACAGTATATGCAGAAGTAATTTCACACAGAGCACAACTTTGAAAGACTCCTCCACAAAAGCATTTCCCATTTCAAAAGATGGAATGGAAGTTAAATTTGCTCCGGGTGAAGAGATGTAATGTATTATTCACCAAAATGAAGTCTCCCAAAATTGCTACTTGTCCATTTCCCTCGTGCGGTCGGATGAGGAAAGAGAGATGAGGAGGGGAAGTGGAGGTGGGAGTTTGGGATGAGAAGTAAGGAAAACAGAGCTATTCTTTGAAACATGACGGCCCCGAAGGCTCAACACACTCCACTCAGGTGTACCGCAGAGACGGAGCGACTACTCACAAAGGCAGCAGTGTCAGGGGAATAGAAACATATCCACAGGTAGAACTGGCACAGACAGAAAAGTAAGAAAATTGGGAATATAAGTCAGGGGAAAATGAAGTCTCCCGTAATGAACATTTATGACAACGGGAATATTATATTAAATATCTATATATATATATATTTTTTTTAAATAAAATATCTGTACAATCAGTCATCACAAACACATTCATTATACGCACACACATTATTTCCTGCTTGTGCTACAACAATGCTGGCAGTTTCCCTTGAGAAATTCTTGTATTCGAATTTCCAGTGTTCCTGCTTTTCTCATTGATTGAACCCCTGGTGACCCCTGGGCATGTCCACCCGGACTTTTTTTTTTGCTTGTTTCACGCGATTTAAGAGGAGAAAAGAATCGAAAAGTCCGCAGAAAGTTTCAAAAAGTGAACGCTTTGTGAATGCTGCCGCCGCCGCCGCTGCTAAGAGCTTGTGTGCGATCTTGCACGTCCTGGTGCAGATAAAAAAAATTTTAAAAAAAGAGCGTATCAAATACTTTCTGAGCCGCTCAACTGACACTGAACAAAAGACCAGGGTGTGTGGACAGGCATCCAGCACCTGGAGGGATTTCACACGGACACTCCTTCCTTGTCTGCTTCATAAACGTTTGCAGTACAATGGAGTGAAGCTTATTTCGCTGGGAAAGCTCAAAACAACAACTCGGCAGATTGAATTACCAAAGCCAATCTGCTGTTCATTAACAAGAAGGGGCGCGCAAATTGCTTCATTTTATGTGTCTTGACGCTTTGGGACGTTTCTGGACGTTTCGCTGTTTCAGCGTGGGCTCTTTTGGACGAGCAGGACTTTGCTGATATCGCTGTTTCACTTTGGTTTCTGTCTGTCTTTTATTTATTTTGGACTTTTATTTGCTCCCCGTGACCTCATTTCATACATGTTGTCCAGACAAATCGTTTTATCTTAATTTCCCGAGCGCTTTGAGATGTTGTCTCTGAAAAGATGTTTCATTTTAAGGTTTTAAATCAGTTTACAGATGGCCATCGTATCCTCTTTTCTTTTAAATAAAGCTGGACTTCTTCATTCTTCGTCTGCTCTGTAATTCAGTCAAGATATTTTCTTTCCAGTTATATTACTAACAGACATGCACTCCACACACACCCTGCTTCCAAAGACGGTGGGAGTCAATTTTCCAACTGTGAACTGGGCCAAAGATTACACTTATAATAATATAAGTATCTAATTACTGCCTTGCATCCTTCACGCCTCTTGTGCACTCCTTAATCATCGTCTCCCACGTGGCCTCCAATCGCAGAAACCGTGCGGGGGGAAAAAAATAGCACTGTGTGCTTCCATTTTAGAGCTGCAGCGAGTTTTTTTTTTTTTTGTACACATGCATTTATATGTAGAGCGCGGCAAGCTGCTTTTTAATGACGCCTCCTCTGTAACCTGTTCCCATGAACCTGCAGACCCGCTCTGCCCTGTGCACCGGCTGTATAATGGAGGGCAGAGCTGGAAGCCTCGCAGGGAGGAGGGAGAGGCTGAATTCAAATACCTTTACAAACAGTTGTTGCATATTTGGAGAGACGAATTCGTATGAGGGGGTCGTTTATCTTCTCGTCTTTCGCAGGGAAAAAGAGAAAAGGCATGAGTGACGGAGGCGGAGATGGACAGATGGAGAGAGGCCGGACGACGGGTCTGACTTGGCGGCGCCCGACAAGGTGTCGGCACTAACCTGATGTCCAGACGGCGCAGCACGGGGTCGGCAGACGCGCCCAGCACCCAGATGGTGACGGCGACCAGCAGCAGGGTGGTGGTGTGGATGGTGGCGTGGATGGGGGCCATCGTTTCTTCTGCTTTGTCCTGTTGTCTCGAAGCCAGGCTGAAAGCTATAGCCCCCCTCAAACCTGAGGGCAGGGAAGACATTTCTGAGCGCACAGCTGGATTAATGCCATCCATCAAACCGCCGGACAGCTGTCCACCGACCAACTGTTTGAAAGAGGCGGCGGAAAGAAATCCGGCTAATAACTCTGTCAATGGGTAACAAATTACACCCCGACTATCCCTGTCATTGACCCGCTGCTGACCAGCGAATGGCCCCAAGACGCAAAGCCTAAAGCCAAAACAATACCCAGAGCAAATGCTTTACAAATGTGAGGAAAAGGGGGGTGCAGCGGCAGGGGTGGTGGTGGTGGTGGAGTTTTGAGAAACAGGAAGACGAGGGTTTATATATATTTTTTTTTTTTAACAAACCTTCTTACGTAAGAGGTAAAGTGGGTCAGGCACGCGGAGAAACATGCTGCTGCTGCGGCATTACTCCACATATTCTCATCAAACGTTCTTTCCTCCCACACCATTAAACCATTAAGCCATTAGTGTAAAGGCAGGTGCTTTATATACCCTCTTTCCTAAAATACGGGCTACAAAAATAGAAAAAGCTGAGAGGGGATTCTATTTTGCAAAACGGAGCGATTCTGGTGGTATTTATTAATGCGAAACCTGTAAATTATCATAAAGCCAGAGGTAGATGCTGATCTTTACATGCGCTTTTCACGCACACACGATGACTCCTTTTGCACAAGGGGCATGTTCTCTCCGCATCCTCACTCACGCCATTGGCTGCAGGCGGCGAAGAGAACGGAATAATTAGAGCTTTCGGAGCATAAATCAGGGCGGAAGTTTCACTCTTGCAAGCGATAGCGTCGCCACTTCTAGCATTTATCACTACGTCGGGGAGAGACGTAGCCAGGCACGAGGCAGGAGCGCCGCTGTGAATGGAAGCAGATCACAAAAACACAATGCATGACAGGGATGAGGATCTCATGGAAACACTACCTGCGAACATCATGAAGTGCTGGAAGGCGCGGGGTATCTTGCGCGTGCGGCCCAGATTCAGCAGGAAAGATAAGGGGTAGATGTTGAGCGCCCTTGAAACGAAGATGGACAGCTGTTTGTATTGGGCGCGGATTAAGGAGAATACTTGAAGAACATGAGTCAGTAGTGGTTATTTAAACATGCACTTTTTCAGTTTGTATAATCCCCGTGGCTCACTTCGCGCAGGCCAATCATTTGCATACAGATTAGACAAAAAAAAAAAAAAAAAAAAAAAAGGAAAACAAATACGTGCGAGTGCAAATCCTCGGTGACGCCAGCTGATATTACCATACATTTACAATTTTGCATGTGCGCGCACACATAAAAGAAAAAAAACAAACTCTGTATTAAAATATTTTCTGCTCTGGATGCAAACGCGGCAGCGTGGCACCACGCCGAGGCATGAAGCCAATCAGACTCTGCCAGCTGTCTCTGCCCTCCACGCGCACTTTGATGTTTCACGTAGGATGGGGCTGAATGCTAAGTGTCCCGGGCGGCGGCAGGATATCTGTACAATCATCGGGGATATCCTGGAAATACTTAACATCGCCTGTCGTACTTTTGGGAGAAGTTCGAGTTGCGGCGGGGTTACCTCTTATGAACTTGAACGCAGCTTGAGATCTTCCTCTGGTTGCTCTTGCACTGAGAAATTTTAGAGCTAAACATGAGCTATGCAGTCAGGTAACGCTGCTTCGGCGGAGCGATGGGATTCAAGTTATTTTACATTAAGTCCGAGTATTATGCCGGGAATAATAAATGGAGCAATATCTTAAGCAGGGGACCTTAGTCTGACAGGCCTATTACTAAAACAGAGCTCCCTAACATCCTGGAGTCAATATTAGATCTTATGCACCCCTATGGATTTTCAAAGGCAATATCCTGCACCCAAAAGCAGTCATTTCTCTTTATCAAAGGCCTCTGAGCTATTTAAATGGAGGTAATTAAGCACTTTCATCTCAGCCTCATTTCTAATAAAGCCTATCTCCATTGTCACTGGCAAAGACTGAAAGCCACGGCGATTAAAATCTACTGTGTAACCAAAGAGCGATTAACAGGGTTCAATCGCTGGGGTTATTTCATTTTTATAGATGCTTTTAGCGGCGTACAAGAGGACGTCGACCTCCATTTATTCCAGTTTGCACATCCGGGTTGGCCTCTACTGGATGCAGTTACCCAACTTTTTGCTTTTTTTTTTTTGTTTTTTTTTTATGGAAGCACAAATGAGGACAAACAGGCTCAGCGCTCGAGTCAAACACTTTTTCACAGGCAGCCCCTTCGCACCGAACGTAAGAGAGCTGGAATAAAATCTGCCCAGTCGACTCGTTCGCCGGCCCCTTTGACCCCACAGTGGAAGATGGATTGTAATCATAATTGCCGGCCATCTGGGCAATGGACTGTGAAAGAACAGTTCCTCGGAGTGCGGCCACTAGAGTTTCTCCTCCGGCGTGGGGGCGCCGGGGCTGTGCCGGCTCTCAGGCAAGGACGAGCGTACATTGGGCAGCCAGCAGTCCATTATTAAAAATGTGTCCCTTACAGAAAGCTGACAGATATGACAACAGCTCTGCGTATGAGACATCTGTCGTCGTTTTAGTTAAACGTGCACCATTAAGGAGCAGATGACCTTCTGATGGCGTGACGAGAAGATAATGAATTATCTGTACGTGAGTCTAGCTGAAAAGTATCAAGACATGAAACCTCCACTCATTGATTCTGTTTTAAAGTTAAACTTAATTGACTGTTTTTAGATAAAAGTTTTTTTTTTTTTTTAATGTATCTCTGACTGCTTTGCAAATCTGTTGGTAGAGTCAATACAGCCTATGATTCAAACTAATGCAGCCAATTATCTCCATGTTCAACCGTCACTTTTTGCCACTCAGTGGCTGTAACCGTGGAAACTTCACTGGCTGTGACGTCACGCGCGTACCCTCTATACGCAATAGATGTAGTCGATGTCAGGCCCTAGGACAGGAACTAGCATATTTATCATTATTATTATCCATTCCAATTGTAGTCTATGTGTTTTAGTTGTCTCATTTAGGCCACTCACTGTTATTTATATACATTTATACATATGCACTGTTCTCTACTCCCTGGCTTTACAGTTCTAAGTACTGCAGTCAATATCGGATCATTTCAGATATCTCGGTTGATTAATTTCCAGTTGCCACATCAAATATGAAAGACGGATGTAGCCTCTGAAAAAAAGGAACTGATACAGAAAAATAAAACTCGAATGCACTTCCCTTTAAAAATCTCCTCTCGTGAAGTCGTGGTGTCAGTAGCTAAATCCACTTCTTCAAATGAGTGTTATGGTGTTTTGTATAATAGGGCTCAAAGAGAGTTAGGTTTGAGAATATAGCTCATATTGATATTCAAATATGGTGATTTTTGGCTCAAAAAAAAATAAAAAAAGCCAGTAAGTGCAAATAAGTGACTAATTTTCAACCGAACAACATGCTGCATTTTCTGCACGACACAAAGTCCATTCGCGAAGACCAGTAGCTATTTAAGAGGGAATCTTTGAGAGGAGTATGCCTTTAACAAAGTAGAAGTACAAAAACAAACAGCAGGGATCCTAAACTAATACGCGTTAATCTTCAGTTGCAACAAGGATATGGCTTTTAATCCACCACCATTAACGCACTCCTATTTATTTTTTTTATTTTTTATTCCACTGAGCTTTGCTAGAGAATAGAAAACAAACAGAGATGAAAGTCCTCTTTAGATTACAGTTTCATGGGTGTTCCTCAGAGCAGACGCTGTGCTGCAGGACGTGAACAGGAGACGGGGAGTGGCGGGGATCAAACGAATGGACCTCGCAGAACTCGCCAGATCAAACCTTTGCAGTTAAAGTCCTAAGTTGTTTTTCTAAGGAGAGAGAAACTCCGTGTGCTGTGGCAGAGAACCAAGACAGAAAACAAGAAAGGCACTGTGATCTGATAAGGATTATACTGGAGACAGAGCAGAACAGAACACAAGAGAAGAGATCACCATTGCCGGTGTGTGAGTGGGACCCAAAGGCTACACAGCGGGGGGGGGGGGGGGGGGGGGGGGGGGGTTTGAACATGCTTCATCATGAAGCCCAAAAAAAAGGATACGAATGCCCCAGAAATGAAGACAATGTTGAAAACATGGTGCCGAAACACCAACAATATATATCCCATGTAGCTGAAGATGAAAATCTCTCCCAGGAAGCTGAGGAATTCAAAGAGCTGCAAATCGTAAAAGGGATTGAAAGGATCATGAGGGAGAAGGTCATCCGAGATGCGGTGTGTTTTCCGCGCGTGTCTGCGTGAAGAATTTAAAGGTGAGGCCGAGTGCGTGCGGTCGCGGCGAGGGTCAGGATTAGGGAAGCAGTGGTTATGAAATGAATGCAGGTCGGTAATGAACACAAATGTGTGTGCGGGTACGGGAGAGGCTGAAAGTGAAGGACTCGGATGGGTAAATAGGCTTAGATTTCAACAAACACGACAAATCCGGTGTTGACGTTCCCTTTGAGGTGGCAACTGCAAACATCGGCGGCTCGAGGGCATGAACGTGACGGAGTTTAACAGCACTCGTGTTTTTTTGTCATCGTCTACTTGTAAAAGAATTTCAGTTTTCTTTTTTTTTGGCAGCATGTGTAAAAAATTAAAGAGATGCTTTGTTCATATAAAAAGACTTCTGCTTCTTTCTCGTGGCTCTTCCCAATAGAGGAATGTTACGTAATGATCCAGGACACGTTAAAAGACTCTGCATGTCATTCATGCACTGTTGATATAAACAGAATTTGAATAATTTTAATGAGGCAATTCTGCATTGAAAAAAAAATTAATATTAATCAATGTTGTAAATCCATTAAATTAGGGCAGATGTTGGGATTTTATTAATGATTTATTAATTTGTGTGTTTTTTTTTGTAAGTAAAGCTTTCTTTAATTTAAAAGTTTTGGTTGTCTGATTTAATAAGACGAGGACAAGAGACACTACGGAGAAAAATGTTTGTCCCACTAGCTTTTCTGCAGGAATCACCTTTTCCCTTTGAGCCTCAGCTGCATGTATAAATGATAAAAACACAGATAAAGCCATTCTGTCATGTAACCACACACCAGCTGCCATGTTACCAATCCACTTTATAGGCAGAGGCTTCAAGTGCGCTGCCTTTTAAAAGGCTTTTCTGTATTTTTCCGCGTTAGCTGCGCCGCGGCACCGATAATGAATAATAAATGCACAGACAGAGTATTTGTGTGCGCTCCTGATTTATTCGCTCCTCTGTGAAGCTTGCCGCCGCTGAAACGGCCTCCGTCTGCGCTCGGCCGTTTCAGCAGATAGCCGCTGCCTCTGCCTCCCACGCGGGCACCCATCGGACGAGCGGAGCGCTAATGGCAATTAATGATTTCTCGCGCACACTAGCAAACGCGGGCTTCAAAGAGCAATCTGGGCAGAATGAGACGACTGAAAAATGCAATTTGGAAACAATGGACGTACCTGCTTGATCCTTGTCCTGCCCTCGGAGGATAGGTTGAGATTTGTGTACCTCGCCTGACTTAAGCCGCAGAACAGCACGGCCACAATACCTGAAACGTGAAGAAGCTCGCATGAGAAATGAATTCAACTTTAAAATAAAAATCAAAAACAAAAAAAGCATCAATGGCAGACGCTTGGAGGTTGAAAATGCAACGATTTGTGGAACAAAACACTAAGATGAGAGTTCAGTTGTTGTATCTGATTGGTACGATGTATGCAAAACCCACGAATGCACATATTATGTAATCAGGTTGTGACAATGAGCACGTGTGCTGGTTAACGCAGTGTAAACACTGTAGGAGCTTCTTCATCATATGTAAATAATTTGGGAAAGGAGTGGCTCATCCCTTTTAAGCAAAGGCAACTTGAGCGAACTATCAAGAGATCAATAAAACACAAGGTGGGGGGTTAAAATGAAGAAATGCTGGAAGAATAACACATGTTAGCATTGTTCCAAGAGTCCAGCGAACACCCCCCCGTGTGCATTTTTGTCTTTTACAAAGCTTTATGTCACATGAGACCAGATCAGCCCAACCCAGCGTCCTCCCACGGACGTGGTCCCAACGAGGTCCAGCTGTACAAACAGCAAATTAAACACAAACTGTCCAGCCCAGCTCAAGCACGCTTGTGTTTCTGTTCAACATCTTTACTTCCATTTTTTTTCACTCCAGAGGCGCGAAGTTCTGGGAATGATAAATCCTAAAGAGTGACATAATCGCAGTAGATGGAATCATGCGCGGCGGAGGAGAAGAAAATAACAAAACAGAAACAGATGACACGGACAGTAGAGACGGCAAAGAAATGCAGACGCGAAAAGGCAGCTCCGCGGAGAGAGGAAGCCGGGGTGGAGGGAGTGATTAGGGCCCCTGCTGCTGCTGCTGCTGCTGCTGCTGAGGAGGCTGCTGAGGAGGCTGCTGAGGAGGCTGCTGAGGAGGCTGCCTGGACCAGAGAGCTCACATAGCTTGAAAGGTGGGTTGCTGCCTCACCGGATACGTAGCTTCTACGCAGAAATTCAATTTCACATTCTGCTTTGAGAACTCACGGAAGATGGAAAAATGAGAAATTACTGCGATGTGCAGAAGACAGAGCCGGCTGTAATGAATGCGGCGGCAGGGAAAAAGGCGTCCCCTGCGGTTTTCAGGCTGCTAAACGAAGCACCGTCTGCCTACACATCACCGCTCTGACCTGTTCCCGCACTACGGCGTGTTCCAGTAATCTCTGGTCAAAATGTTCTTTCCAGCGAAGTCTAACAGGGCGTGGCAGATTTCCTTTTACTTCTATTTGGTTTAGGATAACAACATCCTCCCTGGTTTACACTGAAACACCGGAGGTGACACGTCATCCAGCATGTCGGTAAAGTCTCTCCTACACAGGACACTTAGCAACAGATTAGATGCAACCCGTAATGAGCAGTCGTGAGGGGTATAAGATGAACGATAGCGGAGCTCCCCGCAAGGCGGAGGGATCATTAGGTACACCCTCACTAAACTTCAGCAATTAACTGAGACAAAAAAGAGCCGTAGTTACTCAAGGACACCGGGGGGGACTCCCATCACTCGCTTAATGAAGAAACACTTTCCTTGTACCTAGGACCTTGAAGATTTCAATACTATTCCTCTTTCAATAAATGCATTAAAAGGCTTCAATTCTAAGATGACTTGAACTTGAAAGTAATGTACAAGTGTTGTACAGCTACTTAAAATATCATCAGATGCAGAGAGTCGCTGCCGTAGGTTTTGCCGTGGACTCCCACGCAGCCAAGCATTCAGAGCGATTCACTTCATAGCGAGGGCAACCGGGTCTAATAGACAAAGGTCGAGCTATTTCATTAAAACTTCACTTCCCTTCTTCCGCAGGGAGTGAAGCCAAGCGCAAGAGAGCGTTACAACACAGGCTGAGCGAGCGGAATTCCTTCGACACCCGCCAGGCCAGGAACAACAACAACAACAACACGAAAGGCTCATTTAGAGGACCGCAGGACATGGATGCTGCAACGTACGCACCTAGCCTGCGCCAATGCATTTAAATACCTTTGGACATGTCCCAATCTCTACTCATTTTGGTCCTCTATATTTGATTTTTATTCAAAGGCCTTTAATAGAGAATGGGAACCATTCTGGGTCCTGCTGGCAACACCACTCAGCACCCTAATAGCACAAAATTGCCCACACATCTGGGTGCTATTTTGGCAAAAAGACTTATCTTACGACAGGGGCCTTCAACGTTTTTCAGGCCAAGGACCGCAAACTGATGGAGAGATTAAGTGGGGACCCCCTACCTACTATATGAGTTCTATATTAAACTCGGCCTAGTACGTACATACATTATTACCATCACGTTGCATTCAATGCTAAGCTGTTCAAAGTAGTTGGCTGATGGGAGTGAGTTTCACTGTTAGCTTCTCTTCTGCTAATATTGCAGTGCATCTGGAATTTCATCTAGGGACTGAACAGGCTCTCAGCCAATCGTGGAGAGCCTGAGAGAGTCTGTGTGTTATATGCGGCCTCGCGATTGCCTCAGCAGCAACAGAGGCGGGGCCTACTGTGTACAGGAGGCAAGGATTGACAAACCCAAACTGTGTGAAACAGTGAGCTTTCCAGACAGCTCCTACATCGCTGAATAAATGAAGCGCTGACTGGGAGACTATACACTATACACTAATGTGTATTTAAAGAAATTTAAATTTGTGATGGAAATTGTGGGGGGAAATTAAAAATATATATATAAAAAATGTCTAAACAACCAAAGATTTTGCGAAGGTCTGTGTTACTGCTATTGCCAATTATACGGCTGTTATACGCCGCTTTTTTCTCCTTTCTCTTCTTTCTCTTTATTATCTGTGTTCTCCGTTATTATTTTTCTTTGTTATAAAACCTGAAAATTAATGATTGCCTTGTCTGCAACAAGTATTGTATGCTGCTATAATTTGCAACAAAAGTATACTTAAAAAAAAAGTGTTCCTTCTTTATTGATCCAAACAATCAAAATTTTAGAAAATTGCGGAGGCAGAGATGCAGCAGGAAATACTAAAGCGGATCAGTCACCGCTCTTGTGGTCTGCGTCGCCGTGGGGTGTAGTTGCGTTTCTGTGGACGTCCACATCTGCTATGGCCTGCATCCGCTCTGTGCTGTCCTCACAGCTACGCCGTCAAATCTACATTCATACTTCATATCCCGTCGCAGCTGGTCAGTGAAAAAAACACACAGAGACGACTTCAAGCTGAGCTGAGAAGCGTTGTTTTTCCAAAAAACAAGCAATGTCGGATTTTAAATACAAGGAATCAGCGGAGTTAAAATAAAACCTCTCTGTGGTAAAAGATAAAGACCGCTGTTATCCATTTATAGGTGAAAGTGGAGATGAAATCTTCTCCTCGTTCCAGGAATCTTGCACAAACAGCGGGGGTGAGAATGCTGTTATACTACTGTAGCTTGCTGCAATCTGTGGTGTCATCTCTGGACTAAAGGTGCAAACATGCTCGGATGGAAATGGGTTCACGCTATTTTCAACTTATTTATAGGATTTTAGAGAAGCGGCATAATACTTACTCTAGTCTGCACATGACTTGCTTGCTGCAAAGCTTTCAAAGGGTGACGTGTGTGTGTGGTACTTTAAATTGAATCTCTTTTTGGGCAGATGGACATGTCCGGACATCAGAGAACACGCGTACGATCATTCCTAGGTCTGTGTGGAGGCCGAGTGCTCTCGTAGATGCCTTGAAGCGGGCAGGGCCCGCCAGTCAAACAGATGCTCGTGTCATCGATACCGCGCGGCAGCGTGCGAGTCGGTGCGTGCAGCTGAGAAGAGCCGCCCGAGGGGGGAAAAGGGCGCTAACAGGATTTGCATTCAGCCTGACCTCCCAGCTATCCGTGGCGCTCACACGGGCCTCAGACGCACGAGTAAATAAAGTCAGGAAGTACTCACCTGAAAGTCCGCAGGCTTCGGCTGAGAGGAAACTGCTCCAGGACAGCAGGAAGAAGACGGACGTTTCCAGCAGGGGGTACTCGTGCAGTCGGGTGAACTTGGTGAGGTGGAAGGAGAGTTAAGGATGCACCGGAGGACAATCGTGCAGAATTTAACACCTTTCATATGGCTTAAGGTTTATATTGCATATCTGTGACTCTTGTACATGCACATTCCAGTCCGCAGGCAGAGAAACACTGCGGTACTGTACCAGCAAACAGAAAACAACTGCAGAAGGAGGTCAGTAAGTCAGAGAATCTGCTACATAGAGCAGAGTAAACAGTGGCTCTTAATGAGATCCTATTTTTTTGTGAGATCTCCACATCCCATTTCAGCTCTTCCACTGAGCTTTGCTTTTGCTCTGTCAAACAGTGACAGATTTGTTATATATTAGAGAGTGAATGTGAAGATGTGTACATTTCCCTTTAAATATTTCAATTGTGGGGCCGCGTTATAATTAAAACACCCTCCTGAGTCTGATTATTTTCGTAATTATCAGGGACGGGTGCAGACAGCAATTAAAAGATAAATGAGCGACCGTTCCATATGTCAAATTGAATTTCTCTCTGAAACTCCTGCTGGAGGAGACGGCACAAAGGAGCAGGCCGCTGCAACAGTTAACATCAGCAAAATCGAATAAATGCTCACTTTGTAGTTTGCCCGCTCCTGCAGATTAGTCACTGTAAATAAGAGCTGAGCTCTGCCCCGGACCTCGAACGACACGTCCTCATTTTTCATCCTAAAGTCTAATTACTAGAAGATCAGAGAGGACCGCTGGACAACAGCGCGAGTCGAAACTTTATCATAGGCTATTGGCTTGATTGACGACTCCTCTGCAGGCATTAATGTCGCAGGAGCACTTTAGATTTAGCCCCATTGCTTTTGTTAATAAAAGTAGTACAGTAGGGGTTTGTTAGAGAAGCAATTACCGTGCTGAGGAAGCGGATATACTGCAGTGGATGCTGAGGTGATAACTGAGTCTGGGGTGCAGAGGTAGAGAGGCAGAGGGAGGGGACGAAAGGATATGATGGCTGTTACGACCGTGAATACGAAGCCTAAGACGAAGGAGCCGACGAGCACCCACACAAAAGATCCAACGGAGAAGAGAAAGGCTGCGAGGTTAAAGACGGGACTCTTTTCCACCGTGTTGTAGTTGGTGATTGCACTGTAAGGACACAAGGAAAAGGCAGAGGAAATTTTAACTAGGAGCACAGCAGAAGTACATCTGAGCGTTACGGATGCTGCAATCTGTAAAGCAACCCCGCTGTTCTGGAAACAAGTGCAGTCATCAGAATTATGACCCACCAGGTTCGTGCTGTAAACTAGTCTGGAGCAGTGAGCATAAATTCGCATGCTTAATATGCTGAGCTAAGCCTTTAAATGTAATTTACCGAAGCCATTCCTGAGAACACACGGCCTTGTTTAGGAGCAAAACCCTTCCCTGAAAAACAATGCATTCTGAATTATTTGCCTTGGAGACGTCCCGTAGTAGTTGGGGGTGTGTGTGTGTGTGTGTGTGTGAGGGGGGGTGTACTACTGTTGTTCTCAGAGATAGCAGCATAATGTTATTCATGCCGCTATAAATATTTACTTTGTGGGGGAAGGGACTCTTCCACATGAAAGAAGTCACTGAGTGCAAAAGAGGCCTCACAAGGAGGACAGAGGGAGGGAGACATTAAGTGTGTGTCTGTGTGTGTCAGTGGGTGTGTGGGTTTCTGTGGAGAAGCAAGTAGAGACAAGCACCCATGCGAGCATCTGATTGAGCTTTCTGACTTTGTGGAATTCTTTAGCCGGCACACTCCCCCACCATATACCCCCGCTGGGCTTTGTTTTAAATGAATATCCAACCGAGTGAGTCAGCAAAAAAACAATGAGAAAGCGGCCCTTGATGTTTTCTGTGAATAAATTAGATGCAGCACCTTATAGTCAGGGAAAGACTTAAAGAAATTCCTAAACAGCTAGTTGAGGAGTCTTACCCGGAGGGTCATAGACGACGTAAAGCGACGCGTTGGTCGCCATGATGCATCGTTGCGTCGAAAAATGCGCAGGCAGGTTTTTCAATACGCGACACGGCGACGCCTGTAATACAGTCCGTCACCGAGGGAGGCGCTTATGCGTGTAATGAACTTTTAATCACTTTGTTATGCAACAGTTTGGAAACATCACGCGAGAGCCGGTGCAGGTACCAGATCTGCTCGCCCCGAGTATCCGGCGCTTCTGGGTGACGTCACGACGTAGAGATGTTGACGTCGCTTTGGATACATTGATAAAAGCTGTATTTGTATAAAATCTTTTTCAGGTTGAAACTTCTTAAATCCTTTTGCTCCTATTATACAAATAAATGGATTAAACTCGAATTATTTTTTTTTCGAACATTTTTATGATTTTATTTGTTATGAATAATGTGCTATCATCATATTTTTTGTGCTTGTGCAAAATTAAAAAAATATAAATACAAACTTTATCGAGCTATCTCTTCCAGTGCTACGAACCGATCTCGCAGTCCGAGTCGAATGGAGCCCAACAAACAGGCCGAACATATAGTTGACGTCATCTAGAAGTCGAATGGAGCCGAACGCAGTCGAACGTCCAGGCCGAACATATAGTAACGTCATCCGGAAGCGCCACCGTATACTTGGGGGGGGAGCAGATCTGGTACCCGAAGAAGCTGTGCGAAGTTGTACGGGCACAAAAACAGCAAGACGCCGTAACCTCCGTCGCCGATTGAGCAACAATTGAACTGAATTTGAATTGAGCTTGTGTATTTCGAACATGACAGAAATACGTTTAAAAGCCGAAAGAAAACAACCAAAGTTCAGTGCGAGTCGGTGGAATTAAAACTCATATATCTGTACCCCTTTCTCACTTATACGGAAAAGTATTAGGGTGAAATTAGAGGAGGTAGATTTTTTTTCCAACCATGCACTTTGAGAAAAAAGTAGAAATTTCGAGAAAAAAGTCATAAAATAGACCTTTAAACCGGCAGTACCATATGCGTATGGTACCGCCGACACTCCGCGGAAGAGTATTGGGGCTCAATTAATAATTAATAGAAATAATTATATCTGAATAAACGGCTCTGTAGCTCTCCCCTGGTGTGCTATCCCTTATCCTTTAATAAAACGACCTGTGCATCTCGCGTATGAAAGGATGTGCGCAGCTCGTGCGTCACGCGTCACGTCATTGCGTTACTCGCGTCAAAAATTAAAAGTCAAAATGGCCCATCATCTGTCTCCACTTTTTGTGCTGTGGGGTTAAAATGAGCCAGTGCACAGACACAACAACATGCCCTAATCTTAATCTCCATACCAGCTGAGGAAAAATCAATCAAGCTGCCACTAATGAGCTCAGAAATCTATTACCCCCTCTGCGAAAATAAAGACTCTAGTTGTGTGTTAGTGCAGTGGATTTGTAAAGTTGCGTGGTCGCCCTGACCTTCTACAGGACGATGCCTCTTCAGACGACTGGGGATGTTAACTCCCAGTCAAAATCCCAAGATGGTGAACGGGTTTAGGGCCGCTACAGCAGGAAGCCTTGTGACTGGGAGAGGGGACATCAGCATAAGGTCGGGCTGCTCCGAGAGCTTGTTAAAATTCCAGTACCAGGGCCCAGCGTGGCTCGCTAATAAGAGCCGGCTTTGTGCGTGAGGCCAGGGCGACCGGCCGTCTGGCGACCTAGTCAAGTGACAGGAGATGGCATGAAGGCCGGTCACGCCACTCCAGGAACAAACGTAGCACTATCTGAGCGTTGCTCCTCTACACTTCAGCGTGCGCGGAGATAACAGGCATGGCGTGAACACCGAAGCCTGCACACTTTGCGGCTCTCCTCTCTATGCGCCTGCCTCCCAGAGTCTATTTGAGCAATCAGAGAAATCGCTATGTGCAGGTACTGTACTGTACATGTGACGCGTCAGTCTGAGTGAAAACTGTGGGCAAATATGGACACGCATCTTATTCCTGTCATCTCCTCCTCCGCCTTCATTTGCTCATCAGCCTGCACGGCCACGAATGTGGTGATGTATGTCTCCCCTCCCTGTCTCCAACTCGCCATCTGTTAGCACGTCTACTTGAGTGGCTTCCTTCGCTAGCATGCATGTAGCATGTAGCGAGAGAGAGAGCAGACAATGAGTACAATGTGTGTGGACAGGACAAACATGCTTATTTGAGTGCAATGGCGGAGAAAGGGAGAAAGTGGAGGGGAAGGAATGAAGGAACACATGGAAGAGGCTGCATTATGACTACCTCACTGAGCTTCGGAGGATTTCATGATGATATTTCGTTAGAATTTGACAGTTGCTACGCTGGCCAAGTTTATTAGCCGGGAGTGTGTGTGTGTGTGTGTATGTGTGTGTGTCTACTGTAGCTGCGAGTCTCTCCACTGAGTACATTAATGAGATGCTGACAGAGCTAGAGGCAACTCGCTTATGCAGTCCACTGCACTATCCAAGGCACTCATGCCGTTTTGCCAATCACACCCTTTCCTTGAAGCTGGCAGCCTCCATTCAGCCTTCCTACCTCCACACATCCGCCCTCGTAACGCCGGTCGGAAATGACTGAGCACCCACACACTTAAACCGTGAAATAGGCCACATTCGGAGGGCTCAGGCAAATCCAGGGGTGAAAAACTCACTGTGTCAAGACGACGGCCACGGCGTCATTCAGGACGCTCTCGCCAAACAGCAGCATGTGCAGATCCAAGTCCACGCGCAGGTCTGACAACAGGCCAAGGATTGAGACTTGGAAAAGGAAAAAAAAAAAACAAAAAAAAAACAGATAAGTTACTCAAGATTGTAGGAAGCATAACAATCTGAAATGGAAAAACAAAAATCTCTGCTGCTAATTAGCAGCGGCCTGGAGACTCACATCCGCCGCTGGAACCAGCAAAACCCCGGTCACACTGCAACAATGAAAGCTGACAAGAAGTGTCAGTTCACTTTCATCAGCAGAGAGCAGAGGGAGGTTTTTTTTGACAGCCGGAGAACTTCAACCAAGTCAGGATATGTTCAACCCAAGCTTAAAAGTACTCATGTACACCAATCAGACAAAACGTTATGATCAACTTGCTAACATTGTGTAGGTTTATCTTGCGCCTCCAAAACAGTTGAGACCTGGGCCTGGACGTGGCGCCTGGCAACAGGGTGTTGTTAGTGGGAGGCCTTTGGAGGGTGACTCCAAAGTGTGGGTCATCCCACAATTACTTGATTACAGTCTGGGGTTAGGCAGTCAGGCTGCATCCTGCCTCCATCAAGGAGTGTCATTGCTATGGGGTGGGGGTGCCTGGTCTGGTCTAGGTGGGTGATACATGGTACAAGTAACATCCACATGAATGCCAGGTCCAAACGTTTCCCAGAAGAACTGAATTTAATGGTATGGCTGATCAGTATATGTCTAGTTTTTATTCTGTGAAATGTACATAAGTAACCATTAACATTAGAATGCATGACTGCGTCTTTTACGCAGGATATTGTCTGTGTTTAAATGTCATTTCACATGTATTAATCCACGCCGGCCTCAAAGCATTTGCGCAAAGCAATTGACAGGATTGTTCGATATAATTTGATATAGCATATATCTAGGCGTTGGCAGTTACCAGCTGCTCCGATTTTCTCATTATTAGAGCTGCAGGTGTTTTCTGTTTCATATCGTGTTAGTTGGACATGAATATACATGGGCGCGTGTTCTGCTCCTGGGGGGGCATCGCTGCAATTTTCACTATAGAAGGAGAAAAAAAGGCAAGGAATCCTGCAAATGAGAGGACGCTGGTGGGAAGATGGAGAGATTAAAAGGCGAGATTCTGCAGTCGATCAAAACTTCCAAAAGAAGCCAATTACAGCGTAATGTGTGGAAACTGCAGACAAAATCGTGATAAGATTCACTCGCAGTGCGGAGAACGCGGATTTCAAATCCTCACCCAGGCGACTCTTTCATAATGATGACAAATGCATATGGAAGTTTACACAGGCCGCGCTTGCAGCCGTCAGCCTGTGTATATTTAGACGTGGATGCACCTTCATAAGAGGTGCTGTGCAGGTACAACGGACTAGAGGCTCACTGAGCGCTGAGGGGGGGAAACAAAATAGATCAAATCCTGTAGAAAAATTATCATATGCATGATCATATAAATGCAAATTTGAGGCCTATTTATAACAACGAATTATAATAAGGAACAGAGTGCTAAATGAGTAAAATCAGTGAAATCAGTGAGAATAATCGCGTTTGAAACTTCACCTTTAAAGACATGTTTCATCCATGCTTTTCATCCATTGATTAGACATATATATAAATATATATATCATTTTCCCCCACAAATTTAAATTTCTTTAAATACACATTAACATGAATCATATATATTTTAGTAAAGGGATAAATGGAGGCAGTAGACGTTATCTTTCAGTCCGCACTTCACCCATCCAGCGATACAGGAGCTGTCTCAACAGTGTTTCACACAGAGCATCAAACTAGCTGAGACCTGTCAATCTAAGCTTCCTGTACACAGTAGGCCCCGCCCCTAACGTTTGAAATAAACAAAATGAAAATTTGAACCTGTGTGTTATTTGAATAGCTTATATTGAACGGAAAATGATAATAATAATGTATATCTAGGGGGTTTCTACTTCATCTCTCCGTCAGTTTGCGGGTCCTTGGCCTGAAAAACGTTGAAGACCCCTGATCTAAAGCCTCGAGATCTGATCACAGCTTTGCGGTCTGCATGCAAATATACACCAACACCATTTCATTTAACGACAATGTGGAAACGCCTGTTGTCTCAAACTGATCTTTACAGATCGTCGTTCGGAAACGCGCACTCTGAAATGGCAGAAACAATAATTCCGGAGCACAATGAGATATGAAGTGTCTCTCACCCAGTGATTGTTTGTTATTATTTTTCCACCCTCGGATTAGTCGCTGTGCAGACTTGCGCAAAGCTCATCGAATTACCGGAGGCACAGTGGGCACATCAACTGCATCTTTTTTACCGAGAAAACATCCCCGGTAATCAAGACAAATAAAAATAATGGTCATTCTTGAGGGAACTCCACATGACCACTTCACAAACATCAACGTGAGCAAATTTCTCTTTTGTGATCGAGTCACAACAGTCACACGTGACCTTATTATGTTTGATGATGTTTCCATTTCTTTGTTGGAATTACACCGATCAGGCATAACATTATGCTATAATTATTGCTAACATTGTGTAAGTCTCCCTTGTGCCTCCAATACAGCTGTGACTCATCAGAGAATGGGCCTTTGAGAATGTGTTAGTGGGGGTCCTTGGGTCCTGTGGGTTGCGTGGGAGGCGCCTCTGTGGATCATCTCACAGATACTTGATCAGATTGGGATGTAGTGAATTTGGAGGCCAGGTCAACACATCATGGCTGATCTGTGTATTTATTATTTAGTTAATTAACAGGTAAACGGGCAAAAGACTTGATCTGGATCACTCATGTTGATACCAGGTCTGAGCAGGGCCTTCAAGACCACAAATCAAAAATAAAAGCTCTACGCACGCTGTAAAAAAAAATGGCAATATTTCTTCCACAACGGTGCCGTCTTTAACTCACACATCACCGCATTCTCAGGTGTCCATAGTGGAATTTCTATCGGCGGTGAAACACACAACTCATTACTCATTTATATACCTCTCAACTCTCGAAACAACACACCTGCTGAGAGAAACGCGCTGAACTCCGCGGTGAGCTCACCCGCAGTAAACACCGAGTGGAGGAGTCAGAGAATATGAATGAGCGCATTCACGCGCGCTCGGCACCGCAGGACGGCAGAGCGTCGACGCTGAGTGACAGAACACAAAGAATACTGACACTGACGAGACGGCGCCGTGCCTGTCGGCCGCACGCTTCCAGGAACCTCAAGAATCTTCGTAAGATATCGGTTGTAGAATTGCTTGTGTGTTCGCTGATGCTGTAGATTCAAGTAAATCAGATGAGAAGCAAACTATTTAAATAAAAACTGTAAATCCCTTTTTTCTGATTAAGGACACAAGACTTCAAAAGAAATAACAAAAACCACGTCTCAAATGCACATTTGGAAACCCCCACACGTATTTGCGAGAATCTGCATGGGCTGGAAAACATCACATTCGAAACAATAAACCGCTCTCGGTGGATTAATACCCCACCTGTTGAGGCTGAGATGCAAAAGAATCCTCCAAATTGGTTTCAGGGAAATTTGCGATAGGAATAATGAGTCAAATTCTGATAGCGGTGTTTGGCCCTGCAGTGAATACCGGGCCGGGGTACGACCAGACTGACAATAAGAGCAGCGGCAAGAGAGCAGCCTCAGGACTCATCTTGACAGATCTGGCTCTTTGGTCTTTGACAGGTTTAAAGCTCTTCCTGGTTGGGGAAAATCCTTTATCTGGAGATGGTGAGGTTAGGCCTGGAGTCAGGATTGTTCCGTCTCCCTGCTCCCATAATGCCTGGCTGATGACAGCGTGTCGTACACCCCTCACACTGCAAGAAGGAAAAAAAAAAACAGAAAGAAAGGAAAAAAAAATTGCTCCTCTCCCCACACATGAGGGTGCGGGTTGGCTGCGTTGTCATGGTAACCCCCGTCCTACAGCTGTCAAGTGTGCATCAGTTTCCACAGCAACACCATAAAGCAGAGGGAGTAGACAGTTATTACAGACATAATACAGTGGAAAGGGTCAAATAGAGGCCTTATTAGGTCAAATTAGGCAATTTCAGAGGTGAAGCTCATGACCATCTCAGCCAGGCGGCATGGGATTTGCTTGCCGATTTGGCCAAATTAGGCAGACATAATACTGATGCATTAGGAAAGAGATAACCCTCAGTGGGGAATTACTGTAATCACCGCGCTGTGTAAAAAATGCATGTGGAAAAAGTTCTCAGCGCTTACAAGACCGCAACAGGAAAAAAAAAGAAATGAAAAAAAAAGAAAAAAGCTTTTGTTCCAGTCTGAATTCAAGATGAAGTGAAGCAGATTATTTTTGTTTTCCCTCGGTGTAGTTGCTAAGGGTGTCCAGACACGCTCACTTCAAAAACTGAAGAGATCAGGGAACGTCGTACTGTACTACACACCCAGGCCTCTCTTTAGCTAGTGATGCCACATGGAGAATATTTCTTCCACCTGATTGAGATGATCTACAACGTAACTGTTTAAATGGATGCAAATGAAATGTCCCCGAAAAGAGGAGCACAACACCAACCAGCGGAGATACCCTTTTCTGACATGCATACAGCAGTTCTGACACATTTTCTCTGTTAGACGCGTATGTTTTCCTTGTCATGGATTAACAATGAATTACACCACCCCTGCTGAGAATGACTCAAGTAATGCGGCATTTGGATTTCATTATCTGGGCTGGGGGAGGGTACAGTACATCCACCAAAAAAGGCTTTGTACAAAATGGGATAGTCCTACAACCAATCAGAGGAATTTAGTTTTAAACTAATCCAATCGTACTGTGATCAGATCACGTGGATGTCAGTGTGGGGCTGTTACTGTCCTGCATGTCCATTATTGCATGAAGCCATCTGATTGGTCGGCCACATATTTGTTAGAGCGTGTTCGGTTCTCAACGAAGCGGTTCCAGAAAAGCTTTCCGACAGCTAAAAATTCTGGATTATTTTCTTTAACTCAATTATTTATAATTGAGTTACACACCAGTTAGGTATGTTCATGTCAAGTATGTTTACGACAGTTGCACGGCGACCCTACTGTTGCACGATTGAAATAAAAATATATATATATATTTGACTCAGTGTATTATTTGAATAGCCTAATAGTAAATGCAAAATGATAATAATGTATATTTACCAATAGCACTAGGCCGAGTTTAATATAGAACACATACAGTAGGCAGGGGGTCCTTACTTACTGCAGTATGGTATTAACCCTGGTTGACACTGAAAATAAGGCTAAGATCTAGAATCAGGTCATTGAATTCAATCATACGTCACTAACTTCTGTATTTTTCAACCTATTATCTTGTTAAATAAGATGATTTCTGCCCGAATGTTCTCGTGCCAGTGCTCATGTTCTGCGTACGATGCTTTGACACTGTCGCCGCTGAGAGCTGTAAGTCGAGTCAGGCCAGCAGACGCGCGTGTTTTCAACATTCACTTTAAACTGCGGATGCAAGTCGAGTCTTTCTCCACTCTGGGGGTGAGATAAATATGCATGTGCAGTGTCCACATCAAGAGAACTGCTGAAAAAATAAATACATGTAAATTCAGAGATGAAAGGGAAAATATTTAGCATCACCCAAAAAAAAAAAAAAAAAAAAAGAAAAAGAAGTTTGAGAAGTTAAGTGAGGGTTTCACAGACCTTCTGCAACCATCCCTCAGGCCATAGGAGGCGCTCTACTCTGTGACCTGAAACATGTGTCTTACCGGTACCAATATAAAATAAAAAAAAAAATCAAGGGCATGAGGAGGCACAAGGTGTTGACCTGGCCTCCAAATCCACTAGATCCCAAACTGATCAAGTATCTGTGAGATGATCCACAGAGGCCCCTCCCCTCAACCCATAGGACCCAAATGCCCCCACTAACAACGTCCTGTTGCCAGGCTCCGATGAGTGAGGTCTGCTACTGAGGCACAAGGCAGACCTACAAAATATCAGGTCATAATGTTATGCCTGATCGGTGTACAATAAATACTGCAGCACTTTTAAATGAGCACTTGTGCGTAGTTTTTCAAGCTATGTTATCTGCACGTCTGCATGATGGTGATGCATGTGAATATCAGTGTGGCATATATACTGTGGCATATGTACTGGGCTTCTGGCGCTTGTGCCTGCGCTCTCACAGGAAGCTTCAGTTTAGTCATTATAGCTGCAACGAGAACATTGCCAATCAGATTCCTCACTTACGTTCACCGTCCAGCACAAACAAACTTGGAAATAAACCGGTCTCCCATTTCACTCGGAGCCCGGCTGCCAGGCTCTGATGACTTTCACAACCCTCTCAAGATTTCCGTCATTTCAGTTGATTTAGCTGCACTTACACAATGAGTCACCGACACAGGCGGAGAGCTGTCAAGCAAAGGGTTATGACACGGATAAAAAGCTTTATTCCTGAGCATTAAATTGTTCTGAGAGTCACTGCGCCTCCGTGTCTTTATGTATAAGCAAGGCTGCATCTGTTTCTGGAGCGTTTTTTTTTCTTGCTGCTTTGGCCCCGCGAAAGAAAATGAACAAGCAAGAGAGGAATTTTAATGGCTCCCGTTCAGAAAGTCAGAGAGCCAGTGCTATATTTGGACGGCAGGAGACGAAGACGGCCTAGGGGTCCTGGTGTTTGGGCCCCCAGTGCATTCCAGCGTGATTCTAATCAAAGTGACGAGTGCGCTAGGGTCGGCAGCTATGAGCACAATGTCACATGCCAAAAATACATATATATATATCAGTCAATGTGACTGCTGCACCATAATCTACAGCAAACCTTTAACACTCGTATGTATTAAAGTATAAAAAAAATTAATTACCAACTGAGGACATTAACGTTGACACCATCACATTGTTGCTTTATGACGTCCCACTTGACGGCTTTCTAAGAAACACGGATTTTATTCTGCATGTTCCACTTAGGAAAACACTGCGTCGAATTTAAAGTGGTTATAGATACTGTGATGGTGTTGTGACTTTGGCAATCTCACACAAAACAGCAGACTGTTGATCTCAGTTTTACACCTTGCTGATGGAAACCAAGGTGTGAAAGAACAGCACAGGACAGGTCGAGATGTTTTTAAACATGCTATCTGATATGTTAACTCCTGAAGATATCCTGAAATTCAGAAAAGCTCATTATGCCTTTGATGTTTCTCTGACTTGGTGTTTTATCCCTTAACTCACAGGTCTTCAACAGGGGGGGCCGCGACCCATAGGGGACCCGCGGCAGTACTGCAGAGTGCCTCCGTTGGTTGATTAGACATTTTCTTTATATATTTTTTTTTTAATTTCTACCCACAGTTTTCCCCTGCAAATTTGAATTTCCTTAAAGACACATTGACATGAATTCAACACATTCTAGTAAAGGGATAAATGGAGGCAGAAGACAGCACTTCATTCATTCAGTGACACAGGAGCTGTCTAGTAGCGCACCGTTTTCACACAGAGCGCCACACTAGCTGAGATCTGTCAGTCAAAGCCTCCTGTAAACAGCAGGACCCGCCCCCGTCGCTGATGAGCCAATCATGAGGCTGCATATTACACGCTGACTCCGTCAGGCCGTAATGTGCCGTAATTGGCCGAGATGCTATTCAGCCCCCATGTGCACACTGCAACATTAGCAGAAGAGAAGCTAGCAGTGCATGGTATACAGAGATATGTTTATGCTGACGACAGTTGCACGGCCACCCTAGTGCTGCACATGTTTGAACCAAAGAATTTATACTTGAATAGCTTAATATTAAATGCAAAATGATATTAATAATGTATATTTATAAATAGAACTTTGCAGAGTCTCTACTTAATCTCTCCATCAACGCTGCAGACCTCTGCTTTTACTCATTGCCTTGTATGCCTGTTCCCTGTGACGTGCCTGTTACATAATATCCGCAGAGAGAAAGACCCAAATGTTTCTTTTTTTTTTTGCTTGGGGTATAGAGCAATAAAGTGCAAGACCTGTAAAGGAGTGCAGAAATCTGCCAAACGGAATGGCAGATTAAGCCGCGTAAAAGAGATCAATGCTGCAACCAGAAGTGTTTCTTCTTAAGGTCAACTACCTGGGTCGGTGGCCGACATAATGGCACCAAACAGGAGGCAGTGGGTGAGGGAGAAGTTTGCATCTGCTGCTGGGCCCCACTGCGCCATCAGCCTGGTGAAGCCGTACATGCAGGCCCTGGGAAAGAGGACAAACAGACAGAACGAAACACAGTGAGGTCATCAGGGAGCGCCAGCCAGAGCAGGCCCATCAGTCATCCCTCTAACCGCAGCAGGGCTTCCCCCAGAGTAGTCTGGGTAATGGGGCCAGACGCTACCAGCAGGTGAGTTGACCCGTTTCCAGGCGACGGCTGCTTAGCGCGAGTGGACGCAGAGGGCTGTGGCTGCAGTTTGAGTAGCATTTATTCAAAGCAAGAATGGGCGTCCCTTCCCTCAAACCCCCACCCGCACACACACACACACACACAATAGTTATCTCAGCATCTATCCATCTCCACCCCTTTTATGACACCATTACAATCGTCAGGACAAAATAGAGGGGCATAAGGAATTGTGTGTGTGCGCAGAATACCCAGAGAGACTAAAAAAACCACAGGGAGATTGTGTGAAGGGCACTGTGACAGAAATAAAACCGAGGCAGTATTTTTATCAGCTCTGGAGCCGACCACTAAAATAAATCTAAAATCTAACCGCCCAAGAATGCACCATTGTTTTATCTCCCTGATAAATACATCGCGCCTCTCGCTACGAGCGTTCACCGCCGCAGCCCAGGCTCCTGACCGGTTACTGATGTATGTTAAGTACTAATCCCTTTAGTGTGTGCGTGAGGCATCCCATAATAATCGGTATGCCAGCGTGTCCTCTGGGGAACCTTTCTGTCCACTGGCATAACTCTGTTACCATGGCGACGGCGCGAGACTTGCAAGGATTTAAAGCGCTGCCCTCGGGTCAAGCAACTAAGCTGGGTTATTTGTGTATCCTCAAACTTCAAGTCAAGAAGGGGAGACTTTACTTCCCATTAAGATGTGTGACAGACACACAGACAATGAGACAGGCAGACAGAAAGACAGATGAGACGCAGGACTAAGGTTCCTGAGTCTCATATGTCTTTTCCCTATAGGATATAACGTACTAACAGGGAGCAGGATTGGCCGGATCTGGTGCCTAAGCATCAAAGAAAATGCACATGGTGCAACATGTCAGAACCTGTCCTGCTTCCCACTGGGCACTAGGGAGCTTTGACAAATGATCTTTCAAAAAGCACTCAAATGGAAAAGGAAGGACAGCACAAGAGGAAAGACAGTCTGTTTAACACCATTTGTAGAATCTGGGAGAAGCCCATTCATCCAGGATAATATCTACTGTGAAGACCGCAACCTTTAACCATGTGGAATGACAAGCGAGCGGAGATAACTTTCGAATTAATAACAATCGCAGTAGCTAGCGAGAAAATCTAGTAGCTGATTTAAAAGCCTGTGAATACATTTCTAGAATTGCATTGTTGGTTTCTGGATTGAAAAAAAAAAAGAAGGCTTTTCATAAAACATTTTTTTTTTTTTTTAACAAAATCAATTTTTCTCATCACAGAAGATCTCGAGGCAGAAAAGCAACTTAATGTGGGTTAGGATGTTTCCACGCGGCGGCTGCGTGCATCCCATTTGTGCATCAGTAGCAACTGGTTTGCGAGGAGCTTGATTTTCTGAGAGTGTGAGAGTGCCATCTAGCTTCGACAGGGCATAATGGCAACACAGCACTGATATCCATACACTGGCTAGGCTTGGCACACAATTGATCTTTTGCAGACATTTTCATTTGTGAAGGGGAGAAAAGCTAATATTTAATGGAGTAGGTCGCATGTTAACATGAAGCAACTGGACTTGTTTGAGTTTCTTAAGGACATCCCACCACTCATCCTGCAAAACAGCTCTGGGAATCCCACACTTTTTGACCTATTGCGGGTGTATTGAGCGTCATTAGGTTCGTTTTCCCTACAGTGAACAACGGCATTAGGGTTGTTGACCCCCTGGGCCGTCATGTGAGGCCCAGGGGGTCAAACTGAACCAGTGTTTACACTAACACTAGTATTCCAATAAAAATCAGAATAGCAGCCAAACCATAAAAAAAAAAACCCGAAACAGAACGGACTGGTCCACTAAGAAGGAAATTTCCTTCAGATTAAAAGAATGAGAATTAAGAGACAGAACGAGTGGGGAAAAGCTTTTCATTATCCATTCAAATGGAAAATATTCACATCTAATATTCATGCTGATGCTTGACAAGCAACTGCTTGTCCTCCGGAGGGTCGCATTAGGGCTGGAGCCGATCCCAGCTGCCTTATATGGGGACTTATATAGTTTTACTAGATAATATGTATTCTTTATTTTATTTTAATATAATCTTATTTTATTTTATCTTTCTTTTTACTTGTGGTTTTTAAGAGTGTTTTTCTTACGTGCACCTAAGCTACTATAACTAAGTAATTTCCCTCGTGGATCATTAAGTAGGCATTTGTAATCAGAATTATTTCCTTCAGATTGAACGAATATTGCTCATGTAAACACAGTGGAGGGACCATAACCCCTCACAGATCTCTGGATTCCTCCCTGCATTTAACTGCACACACTGCACGCCGAGACATACCGAGAGCCAGATGACAGAAAATCTTCACAGGCAACTTTTATGATGGCTCCATTTCATGTCGGTCCGTTCCAGGCTCCTGCTATCATGCAAGCTGGCACACAGGGAGCTTCTTCCTGGGATGCTAACAGAGCACCCATTAACGTTATTAGTTACACCTGCGCTTTTCTCTACAGTGACAAAAGGCCTCTGGATCTAAGCAAACAGAAATTCTGCTCACAGCCGCAAAAAAATCCCTTAATAAGCAGATGCGATGGGATGGAGCCAGGAACTTCCTTACAAACAAATCCAAAGATCACATCATTAAAAATTTTGCTTTTTACTCAGTCGAACACAGAATAAATACTACAGGAAATCTTATGAATTGTGCAGTAACTGCTAAAACTAGCACACATTTACAGCACACCTTATGAATTGGAGCATTTTCCAATAATCTTTCTTTTTAGTGGTTTTTACAATTGCTTCTTTTTCTCATTCAGATAATTACTTTTATTTTCTACTCTTAAATATTAAACACTGAGCATCTGGGCCAACAATGGTAATTAATCCATATCTATATGGTGCCATTTGTACAGTTGCGCATGTTAAAATGAACACACAACTTTTCCTACGTTTAGCTCCAAAATACTAAAAAAAAAAAAAAAATAGGTTTTACATTTACTAAATGTTAAATCTAAATGTTAAAGTTAAATCTAAATGTTCAACATTAAATGTAAATGTTAAATCTAAGTGTAAATATTACATTTAATTGTAAATGTTAAATCTGAAAGTGTAAATGTCTAAATATTGTTTCATCAAGCGCTATTTGACATTTAACATTTAGATTTAACATTTACATTTAGATTTAACATTTAGCAAATGTGATAAAAATAAGTGACACGTCCCACAGTGAGTTCACAACTGACTTTTTTAGTATTTTCGTGCTAAATGTAGGAAAAATTGCGTGTGTTCATTTTAACATGCGCAACTTTGCAAACGGTGCTCGTCTTCATCATTTTCATAAATTGTATTTCATAGATAAAATTGGAATGCTGTCCAAAACCCAAACCAGTCATGTATTTATAGTATTTAATCATATGTAAAACCTTTTATTGGGTTTGTGTTGTGTAAATGAACAAATACTACTTACCCTATACACATCCAGCTGATTAAGGTACCCAAGAAAGCGTAGGTCAGAACAGATCCCAGATTCTTAATAAATCGCTTCTACGATATCAAAAGTAACTCGGTTTAGAACAAAACCAACAAGTCAACAATTTACAATCGATTCATTTAAATTTCATATGACAATCATTGTTGCAATAAGTTATACAGTATTTTTTCAAACTGATGAAGCATTTTATATACTTAATCCTCCCCACTGAACCATGACAGGTTAGCAGCCTCACCTGATTAAGGCTGTAAGCTGCACGGAAGATGATGGGTGGCAGGAACAGACTGAGGAGGATCCCCGAACCAAAGGTCTCCTGTAAAAGACAGAGCGTCGGTGTTGGTGAATGACAGGGCTCTCCGTAGGGAGCACAGAGGACTCGGTTTAGTGAAAGTGACTGACTGACAGATAACACACGCACACACACACCATTCACTTCTGCACCCCTGCTCTGGCAGACATGCTCTGCTTCTTTTTCCTCTTTGAATCCAAAATGTCAAAATTGTCTCCAGGTGCCAACACAACCTTATCTGTAATTATTACCGTGAACACTGCACAAGCTGAGTACTTAGATAGCGCATTATATTTACAAAAGGTTACAAATTCTTCTCAGTAACTTTGAACGGTCAGCCTGACAACTATGTGGTGCATTTGATCACCTTAGATCTCTTGATTGCATGATAATATTTCTACTGTGTACTACATCAGCACGCTGTCCAAGTACTCTGACTCGGACTTGAGGTGAGCAAAGCAAGGCATGATACCACATGAGATGTCTAACTGGTTTTGTCAGCCCGCACCGTAAAGGTTCCTGGAAGTCACAGGACTGGAGACACTAGAGTCACACTCATTGACCAAGCTGCTAATCAAAAAAACGGAAAAAAAAACAACAAAACAAAACAAAAACCTCCACCTTCAACGCTAACTGGAGCATTTATATACATGCTGCGCTCTTTCCCTGTCTGCTTCTTCTCCTAGGCAACGTTGTGCAAGGCACGCCACTCGGAAAGGTACCCTTTCATGTCCCTCATTCTTGAATCCTTTTTATGTCTATTGTGGGTACATCCTGAGGATCAAACAGCAGCGATATTCAATTCAGATCAAAAATAGCGCCACGACTCTCTCCGATTCCCACATTCCACATGGTCCCCTTACACCGCCGAAGAAAATTTAATACCGGTTCAATCAAATTTCGGTCCAAAAGACGATAAATGAAACGTATTGTCGCGGTTACAGACCTTTTGAGAACAGCCTAGATTTGGCTTTTAAATAAAACAGGCGGAGATTTGAAGTGGCCTGAATAGCATGAATATTTGGATGAATGAAAATAGGCCTCGCTGGGTAAATGTCCTATTTCCTGGACACGCTG
Source organism: Mugil cephalus (assembly GCF_022458985.1). NCBI lineage: Eukaryota > Metazoa > Chordata > Actinopteri > Mugiliformes > Mugilidae > Mugil > Mugil cephalus. Next base: position 8,071,867 of record NC_061787.1, on the reverse strand, counting down.
AATTTCAGTGAACATTTACCCGAGTGCATCTGAGGGTATGAAAATTGCTTTATATATATATACTGAAAACTAAAGAAGCCCCCTATAGAGTGAGGAAAAGCACCATGCTTTCTCAGTAAATTCACACTTGGTCGGTGGTAGAGTGGTCGGTAGAGCTTCACATTGCACCTATCTTTTTGTTACTATCACCTGGCTCGGTATAAATTACCTTCTTCTGGCCACAATTACCCACACTGTGCTACGCCTATGCATTTTTTCATCTGTGTGCAGGCTGTGCGTGACAAATACAAAAGTGCATAACAGAGACTAATACGGACACTGTAATCAATAAATTATGCATATGTTGGTGATTTTATTCTAAGGACCACCTGCGCCCACAGAGTGGAGCATGGAGGTGTGTTGTATACACTAATTGCCTCTTCAGCTGAGGAGCACTAAATTTAATCAGACCACAAACTTTAATGCCTTATTCCCCGGTGGCACATAATGGACTCAGTAATGCAATGAAATCCTTATCTCTCCCCGCTAGGTCCCCATATGTATCAGGCTTAATGGCGTGAAGTCTACACAGAACGGTTTGACCGATGTAATGGCCTCTGTGGTAGTCTCTGCTGCTTTGCTAATGAGACCCCGGCATCCAGAAGAGGCCAAAGAGTCCAAGCCATTAGCAAAGAGTTACACTTGGCCTGGATGATTTGCAAGGTTCATGGTTCACCACTTCCTTTCTCTCGGGCTGACATGTCGCCCTGGGATTAAGAAATACATTTTCAAACGCACTCATTCCACACTCTCTTACTCTAGTTAGAGATTGCGCGGATAAGGCCCAGTCTCATCCTTCTCGGTTTCTTTGATGGGACAAATCTCTCTGACTACGGCACTAAAATATAAAAAGCAAGCTCGAAAACAGTAACACTACTAATGACAAGCGGGGGGCTGTCACGAGGCTTGGCAGCGATATTATCGTCACTGATTCATTTCTTATTCAACAAGTAATTGCTGTTATTAGCTTGCAGTATTGTGGTCCAGTCCAGTCAAGTCACTTCATAACTTCTGGTAGCGTTTCACTGGGAAAAAGAAAATTAAAAAAAAACACAAAAAGCACACGCTTAACTAAGATTTTCAATCTCCTAAGTGTAATAATTGCCTTCGCCAAAGCACCAGTTTTTGTGTCTGCAGCCTTCATGAATTAAAGGGATTCTAACTCCCCGCACAGCTGCTGCGATTCTGTGAATCCCGACAGGATTATCATTGATGCGATGTGTACACAGCAGTTTACGCTTTGGTGTATTATTTACCATCTCATCACAGTCACTTCCACTTTCTAACAGACGGCAGATGTTCACATCCATTACTGCGTTCTGTGTCACAGGTTCAGGTGTCCATGTCTCTACCTATGTGTAAAACGCTGCGGCGCGTGATGAGATACCTAAACATCTCACATCTTTCCTGCGGGGCAGAGCGATCTGGCGCCAATACAGCTCGCTAGAGGATCTCATTATAGGAACACAAGGAGGAAAATGTCTTGACGGCCAGAAAAATTGCTTTTTCGAATTGTACTCACGAAACTTGCGTCCGCAGACGTTGGCAGGAATATACTTTTAACCATAAATTTAATACAAATCTTTTTTGTTGTTTATTGATCGAACCATTTGTGTTGCTTTATCGGCCCTGCTCGAGTACAACTGTATCCGTGCATAGTCCTTTGAATTTAATATCCTGGTATTTGCGCACGGCACACCTGAAAGTGTAATCTACCCCAATCTGTGCCTTAATAAAAGCCTAATATGGGTTAAATTGCTCTGTTGCCCTCTTACTCTCTGCGCCACCACTTCCCGGCTTCTCTAATAACAAACAGACCGTGCAAGTAATTTAGAGAAAAAACAATAACGAAGAACCATTAGAGGGTCCACTATATGTAAATACCCAGCAAACACATGGGGCGAAATATAGATATGATCAAATAAATAATAAAAGCTACTTCAGACAGAATAAAATTACATCAGAGCAAAAGAAAGAATCCTGAGTGGTTCAATTTTTGTCCCGGCTGCAGTGTTGATTATGCAAGACGGGTCGTTTCCCTTTCAGCGGCCTCAAAGCCCGCAGCTCATCTTTCCATAAAAGACTTCTTTTGCAAGGTCAACTTAAATTACCATAGTTACCATATCAGGTGAAGAGACCAGGAAGATGCAGGACAGCCAGTGAGATGTGGCATTGCCCGGCAGGATGCAATGAGTGCCGTTTAGACCATGACAAGGGCACGCGCTCTCGGAGAACGAGAATCTCACAATTAAGCCTAGAAGCATACCTGAGGAGGAAGGGGAAATTCGAATTATTTTAAAAATCATGCAATGTGTTGTAAAAAACAAAAACAAACAGTCCTATGAATTCACAGATAAGACGACAGACATAAATGTAGTCACAAAGTATGGCAAATTTATCTGAATAAGGCCTCTGTGTTGTGGAATGCTTAAACTGAAAGTAACATTATCCTTATTTTTACATCACATCATTCATCCAATGATTGTAATGAGTTTCAAAAATTAAAAAAATATATAAATATGAACAATTTCCTCATAAAAACAACACTGCACTGCGTGTCCCTACACTTTCGACTTATTAAGGCCCAAAATCAAGACCAAATTTTATTTCATTGACATTCTGATACAACTGCGAGTCCAGGAAGTGTCGTTGGTTAACGGCTTCCGTACTCTGCACAAAGCACAAGCAGGAACCAAGTGAGGTGACTTACCAAAAAACATTGCACCCCCAGTTTCATTTATGAGTCTGTATTTGAACTGTTTCAGCTTCCACACGCTGAGGGCGGTTATGATAGCCAGGCTGACTGGAGCGAGCGCCAGCTGCGCTGTGCCTCGCCAGTGGTCCACATGTTCCGACATCTTCAGAGCGCGCAGGTCAAACTTCTAGGAAACAACCGCCGCGTCTCCAGCGTCTCATCTCGGTGGCAGCTACATCCGCATCAACCCAGCAGCGCCCAGGAGCCTTTCACGGCTTCTTGGAAATCACGTGGTTTTCTTTTGCCTGTTTATTTTTTTGCCATTTTTACGCATAATAATAATAATAATGATGATGATGATAGTAATAAATAACTTTAAAAAGTACAACTTATTGAGCTTAGAGTTTTTTTTTTTTTGTATTATTTGCTCGTTTGATGCACAATATGTCACACTTGACTTGCCCCACCTCCCATGTCTGACTTTCTTAACAGAAAAACAAAAACAAAAACAAAACAAAAAAAGCTGACAGCCCCAGGACCCCCTTGGACCAGGACCACCTAGAGGAGACAAGATGCTCTTTCTGTAAAGGCCAGTAAAATCTAATGCAACGTCCAACCTTCAAAATTTACCTCAGGCAGCGGATGAAAGCAAACCAATCGTGTAACCATTGATTAGATTACACGTTAGATTGGGTTAGATAGATACTTTATTTATCCCGAGGGAAATTCGGTGTCCAGTAGCTTCATCACATGGAATCTAATATAATAACATATAACGATAACGAGCTCTTATTTTGATCTATCGTCCCGTTCTGTGTCATGTTTTTGTATTTTGTTTTTGGCATCGTGTTTTATGTGTTACCTGCGTAGGAACTTCGGATTAAATGGGCATTGTTGCTATAATCCAGTATATTATTGCTGTCCGACCAGATTAATGTGCACTGTCCCTATCAAACAAGGAAATAATTATAAATATATATATAGAGAGAGATATATATATATACATAATATAATATATAAAGACTTGTTTATTTTAATTGTATGCGTGATACCAACTAAATAACAAAAGATGGAAATTATGGCAGTTGCAGAAAGCTCAGATGTGTTCAGTGAATTCAAACATGACGGGTGACATTTACTGACCAATTCGGTCTTGGCGAAGCCGTGAATAATTTCCTGTATTTTTTGAAAAGATTGCACACTTTGAGTGTCGTAATGACATTTTCCAGCAGAGGGCGGTGAATACAAACGAATGTACGCTATAACTACATCCTGTAAATCGACCGGAGATGGAATCCTTCCCATTGTTGTCATTTTTACTCTCAATCAATCATTAACTGGAATTTAATCAGTCAATTAGCCATTTAGTTGGAATGGCTCCTTTGGATTTGTTAATGGACTTTGATTGTTGATATGACTATAGTGATAATATGCACTTAGACAAATTGCCTATATAAACAATAGGCTTATGTACATTCAAAAGTATAAGGCATATGTCAATATTTTTGCTTACACTCAACACAATAACTGAGTTAGGAGGAAGAGTACAGGGGCAGTTGGCAGTGCATCCTTTTTTTTAATTTTTTTTTATTAATGTCTGTCTGACAATGTTTCTGATGCTACAATGCTTTATACAATATCATTTTTTTACAGGGGAAATTCACCCTCACAGCTTTATGAGTGCTTTAATGTCAAACCACTGTGTTGCAGCCATCATTTTGTTTAAAAAAATAAATAAATAAAAGAAATTAAATTAAATGAGAAGATGAGGTAGTGACAGTAAGTGCAAAACAAACGTAAAAATATGAAGGTCATGCAACCCTGTCTAAGAGACAACATCATTATTTGTCTCTCCTTTTGGACTGAACAGACCCTGCAGACCCTCACTGTGAGAGGCAAGTCTGTCCTTGTTAAAATATTATGTACAATTGTGCTGATTTATTCTTGTCTTCTCATATTATCATAGACAAACCAAAAGATTTTTCTATTTTTTTAACTCTTATTTTTAGGGGGGCTGGGATAAAGCTTAGGGGGGTAAGAATGGGCCAGACACGCCTATGGTTTTATACATACACGGTGTTCTGTTGACACGACACGATTCAAATTACAATTCCAGCCTTTTTTCTCTGTTAAAGCACACAAAGAGCAGCGTGAATTTTAGACCGCGATAATGTTTTCCAATAATACTGACTTTTGGCCAATGGGGACGCGGAGCAAAAAATAGAAATTTGGCCAAACTTTGAACTGGTTGGGGCGGGCGATCCAGACGAGACAATATTAGAATAATCGCCTAGCAACCGCGGGCCGTAAAACGGAGAGCGGATGTCGCAGAGAGCAAAGAGGCTGGTGTTGAAAAGAGTCGAAACAGAGCCCATTGTGGTGGTGGAGACTGGAGAGGAGTGAGCGGCTTCCACAGGGAGACCTGGAAAAGAGGCAATTCCGTGAACACAAAGGGGACTCGCACTACGCGGACATATATGGACGTTTATTCACGGCGCAGACGCTGCCGTCCTTTGTGAGGAGCACCGCGTCGGCCAGTCGGAAAGATCCGGTAAATGAAGAGTTAAGACTCGACATCCCAACTGTTTATTTCTGCAGCTAGCAGGCTAGCTGGCTAGATACCCGAGAGCTAGAAAATGGGAAGCCCGTGCGGGTCCGTCTGATAGGGATCTTCGCCGGGCTTTGAAGAAGCGGTGCTCGGCTCAGATTTTGTCGGCGGTGGTTTAAAGTATCCGTCTCCAGCCTCCTAAGTAGCCGCAACTTTGAAGAATGATATCAACTGAGCGCTAAACGCCTCACTACTACTACTACTACAGACCGGGGGAGAGAGAAAAGTCACACAGGTTTGTTTTTTAGTTGTTTCCTCTGCCCACAGACCACATCAACATGAAAGCAACTCTTTTAAAAAACGTCTGCCGGGGTCCTCGTGAAATCCGCTCGCGCTTCTCAAAAGCCTCGAGTTGATCCGTTTTTAAATGGAGTTTTCTTTCGACGTGCAGCAGTTCAAAGAAAGACACTTCGGCGCTTTATGAGCCACTACCGCGACCGCAGAAACGATGAAATGTTGAGATAAAATAGTTGCAGTTCGAGGCAAACTCTTATCAGATGCCGTCGTGCCGTGGCCAGTGACAGGAACCTCGTCGTTTCCACTATGAGTGTCTGTGGTGGTGTCGCGTTTCTATCGAAGTCCTTAAATTAGTCTTCAATGTTGCATCACAGGGAAATGGGAAATTTCAGTTCTCTAAATTAAACTAATTGTAGACCTCAAAATCCTATATTGCACACATCTACAGTGCAGCCAGGGTATGTCAGGATAGTCGAAAATGTCCTTTAAACTGTTGGAGCAACAACACTCCTTTCGGCCTGATGTACATTTTAGTTTTATTTAATTTGATTGGCTTCATGGTTTTGAACACAGCAAAAACGCTGAGTCTCAACAGGTTGGACAACATGTTTCGGATCAATTTTCTGCAGCCGTTTCCATCACGCTCCCAGGTTCAGCCACTGAAAATACAGGCATCATTTAGCATAACGGCAAAATAGACCATGAGGTTTCTGTGGCGCAATAATAATAATAATTCTTTGCAAACTCCTGCCCTTGATTTCTTCAAGGGAAAAACTAGATTGCCACAGCCGTTCTACTGTTTGGCCCAGACAAAGCTCCGTAATAAGTCCTGTGGAATTTCTCTTCACAGCCTAATGAATAGAACGGGCTGCTGCTTAGAATTAATTTTTTCCATAACAGGAGACTAATTGTGGAGGTTTTCTGCAAGGTTAGTCGACAAGGGAACTATGTAGACAGCCCGATATACTTCAGACGTTCTGCTGGTGGTTGATTTGAATGTTTCTGAGTGCTCAGCGAGGGAGCGCCTTGTAATTGTAGACTAAAAGCTCCCGGAGGAGCAGTAGTGTATTTCTTTATTTATTCATTTTGACCCAACCAAACTCACCAAATCCTTCCACGATGAAGCGGCGCCTATGGCGGATGGAGCGACGTTAAGAACGCCCTGCATCGAAATGACGAATCCCCGTCATGCAATCAATTAAACGTCCTCCCTTCTCCAAACACATTCTCCACTTGTTTAAGCTGCAGCTTGTTTGACAGGTTGCCTTAATCGCCTGTGGTGTTGCTTCACTTCGGTGACTTTTGCAGCGGCGTGAACGTGAGATTTGCAGGGATGAAGGCTTGTGAGAATTAAACAAACATGTTTGCAGTTGAAGGAATCCAGAGCAGGTCTTTGCACCGTGCTCTCCCAAACATCTGCGTCACTCTTTAAAAAAAAAAAAACACACAAAATTATACCATTCTCATTCTCATTAAACCCCCCGCTGTTTGGTTTTGCCCAGTGATGAATAGACTGATGTTCACTGTTGGGATGCTGTTAATTGGTACTTATGTTGTGAGGACTCAATTTTCCATTAGGCATCAATGTTGCTGCCATTTCTGTCTGTCTGTCACTGTTTTGATGCAGGCTGTGCTGAGGCGATCCGGCTGTGGCTGAATGTTTTTGTGATCAAACATTATTGACTCCCTCAGTCGATAACCTTGGCAACAGTAGTTCCTCTTTCCAGCTAGAACCACACATTGCAACGCACGAGTGGGGAAGGGGGTCGGCGAGGGGCGGGGGCGGGGGGGGAGGCTTTTTTTTTTTTCCGAGCTTTAAGTAGGGTTTCGCGGTAATGCCGGCAGTCTCGCGGGCGCACACATTCACGTGTGCGTTTGTGTGCGTCCATTCAGAGACGGAGAACCCTCTGCTCTGTATTCAAGTGATCTATTTTCAGTCGTTTCAATCACGCGAGCAATAACTCAAAGTTCCTCTCATCTGGCCGTCCGGTAGGTTGGTTACATCTCTTTCCTCCTTTTCTTCTACTCTATCGGTTCACCAGGTTTCGATTCCTTTTTCGCCGCCCCTACGTCACACCGTCTTATGCATTTTTTTTTTTTTTTCATTTCGTGGAATTAATCAAGCGTGTTCTTGTGTGGCTCGACTTCATTATACCGTAATGAAGTTTAGCCCCAGGTGCGGCGGAGGAAATGGGTTAGCCTGAGAGTAGCCTTGCCCTCGCACACCATTATCTGAAATCGGCTTTGCACAATGAGCTGCGGGAAAAAGATTATTCAAGTAGTTCCCATTCAATCCTTTCTTTCATATTCAAGCTGTTCTTTCAAAATATAAGTTGGGGGGGGGGGGGGGGGGCTGAAATATTACAATGTCATCTTCGACTGTCTCAACCTTTGTCATTCTGTTTTAATGCAACATGGGCGCCGTTGCTTCATCCCGTGCCTTTTCTGTCCCAGTAATGAGCCATTTTGCGTCTCTTAACATCTGCCAAACTTGGAACATTTTGAATGCGAGACTCATCTCCCATGCATGAGGAGTCAGGCATCCTTTGATTTGCCCTCTTTTCTTCGCCTCTCTTCCGAAGCGCTCACTGTACTTTGTGTTTCTGTGCTTTGTAGACTGAGCATGTGGGAAAAACTTTCTTGCCCAACTTTCGGCGGTGGCCGTTTATGACGAGAGGTAATTTGGTGCTTATTCTAAACGGGCTTCTCCCCATTGGTATCAGGCGTCGCTTCTTCTCGCTGAGGCAAACGTTGGGGGGAGGAGGAGGAGGAGGAGGAGGAGGAGGGTGGGGCTAATTTGAAATGCGAGTTTTTTCTGTGGGCACAATGGGTTTTGCCCAAACGAAAACACCGCTTTAAATTTCACTGCCCTCGTGTTCCGGAGGGTAACATCTGCGTCTGAAACGCAAAACATCTGCTTCCAATTCGGAGCTTTCGATGAACTTTACTCCGGTCGAGAACATGAGTAGGCAACCTTGCCGTGGAGCCCTGCGCAGTCTGCCTTTCTTTCTGCGCGTCCCCTTTAATGACGCTCACCCATTGTGCCGAATAGAGCAACAGACGGTGAGTTAACTAACCAACCAGGTTTTTTGCTGGTGTAAGATTCACAAGAAGCAGCCTGATCGAGTAATTTCCATGAGTAAGATCCGCTTCTTAAATTACCATGTCATCCTTCCAAAAAAAAAAAAAAAAGCTGAATGTTTTTGTATCGTTCACACCGTAGCTGTGTGTGTAGCAACGGCAGGCTATAAATACTGTAATGTAGTAGAGTTTCACTCCAAAATGTAAAGTGCAAGACCAGAGCTTTACCGATCTCGTTGACGAAACACCTTTCTGTCATTAGCGGAAACTAACCGATGTGTAAATTATTCACTTAAGCACTTTGTTTGGTTATTCGACTTAATTCAGGTAACGCTCCATACGTAATTTCAGGCTAATGCTTTTTCTGGCGAGGAAGAAGCAGCTCTGTATCCTCTCTGTTACGTGCCAGCGTGTGCATCTCATTACCCGGCGGTGTCCAGGTCTTGTGTCGGGGCTTGTTCTGGCGCGCCCTGCCTCTCTGTTTCTTCCTCAGCGGGATGAAGAGGTTGAGCGCCGTCTTGGCCTCGCCGAGGTTGTGTTGCGCCCCCTTTCAGCCCTTCGCTCGTCCTAGTTAAATCTCCCGTCCGCTCCCAAGAGCGCCCTGACCGCCTGTGTCAGATGGTAAATGGCCCTTGAATCACGATCTTACAACGGCGGCATATTCGGCTCCCCCCCCCCCCGAAGAAATCGGCTTTCTCTCACTTCCTCTAGCAGAAGCCACACATCCCACGTCCTTTTAACTCCTTCTTTTTTTGTGTTTGCGCTACACACATTTGCTTGACCTATTTCCCATTGCCCAGGCTGTCTTCCCATTCCAATTTAATAAGAATATATGGTAGAATTTGAATACATTTCCCTGAAACATTTTTTTTTCTTTCTTATTCTGAATTGGCTCGGTTTAATTTATCAAAATGGAGCCAGAGCTATTGTGTCAAACTCACCCCTATATGTATTTTTTTCCGCTTGGCTTGCTCAGTGAAATGCAGTCTCACGATGAATGTGCTTATTCTTTTTCTTAGACTTCTTTTCCTCCTTGGATATCTCGGGTCAAAGTTCACATAAAGTAGCATATTCCTGAATGATTCATTTTTAAGGCCTCTAGTTACTATCGCTGCGTGTCATTGCAATTATGAAGTAAATAAGTAAATGTCGACCCGTGTCTTCAAAAAGAAAGTGCTGCCGGCCTCATTTGAAAGCTGTGAAGTCACCGGTCAGACCGAGAAGAATATCTAATACTCCCTGCTATGTTGTGTCACGCTGCTTGGATTTTAGATTTGCGCTGAGAGCTGAAAAAAGAAAAAAAAAATCTTAAATCGTGTTTTTCTTTGCCTTTAAGAAAAAAAAAAATATATGTGGTGCAGCTGTCTGTAGTTCCCCTATTTGGATACGGTCTATTTTTACATTAGTCATGTTGGCTGGATGTGCTGAAGGTATTTTCTGACGGAGGTGTGAGGTAGGAACTGGTGTATTCAGCCCTTATCTGACACTCCACAGGCGTACATCTCTCACAACCGCTGCTCCCTTGGCTGCCTGCAGCCCTCGCGTCTTCCCACATCTCGGCCACTTTCGATCTGAGAGCGAATGCAAGGAACCCATCGACACGCGCGCTAATCACACTAGTGTGCCTGCTCGTTAGCCATGCCCTCTCAAGTCAGCCGTCCTAATAGGCATGTCCTAATGAGCTCTAATTGAAGATGGCTAATTTGCATGGCTTGAGTCATTGTCTTTCTCAAAGCGACTTATACAACTCATTGCTAAAAAGCTGATTGGGGGGTCTAACATGTCTCCATTATGCGCAGACTATGGGGGTCTTGTGAGCCTTTTCCGAGAGCTTTGTTCTCGTACCCCCCCTTCCACAAACCGCTCTCGCCATTTCCCACTCCGCCGACATCAGTATGCTCGGTGGAGGGATTCAAAGATTCCTTCCTCCTCCCTCGATCGCAAACGTTATTTTAGTGACACCAGCCATTTTCAAAGAAGCGACTTCAAAGCGTGATTAAAACGGGCGAGCGCGGTAGCTCTGATCAAAGGTTAAATTTTGCACAGCGTGACTCTCCTCACAATGCAAAGCGAAATTCCTCCATTTGAAGCGAGGAAGAAACAAAATCGGGGTTTCTCCGCTCACCTGACCGTGAGAGTCGTTTCAACGTGCGTCGGAGGGAAGGTGATGGATGCGCGCTTCAGCGAAAAGGGAGGTCCTCGGAGGAATCGTCCTCGGTTTGCGGCCCGTTTTTATTTGTGCTCGGAGAGGATGTTGTACGTTCCTTCCTAATTTGATCAGCGACACTTTATTTTCTCCTTTTACTTTTATTTATTCTCCTTATATTGGGGGAGCATACAAGAAATGATTTCCCAAAGAGAAAGAGCTCAAACAGGCACGGGCAGGTTTATTGCGTTGGCTGTGGGCCATCTCATTTCTGCTCAAAAAGTAATGAAATCTCTCAAATGACCCAAGCAATTTGAATTTGTATGCCAGGGAAGGCGCTTTTGGTTTATGGGAGGTATGTCATGTTAAGACTAAGGGTGAGGAGAAGAATTAAATAAACCTTCTTTCAATTGTTATCTATGACCAAAGGGACAATTATGAAATGTAGCTTCTTTTTTTTTCTGTTTTATGTTCCCTGCCTGAGGTAGCGACTTCTCCTGACTCTTTCTCCGTTTGATTGCAGGGCTGCCGGCTCCCGTTCGCACACAACCAACCCGGGAAGAGGGAACATGACGCACCGGCCACTGCTGGGGAGTGGCGCATGGCAGCCGTGCAGACCTCGCACCCACCTGCCACTTTAGAAGCTGCCGTCTCGCACCATGACGGAGAGGCATTGAGGTTTTACTCCCTGACGATCATCTCGAAACCTCTCCTCCTCCTCCTCCTCCTCCCCCCCCCGATCCCCAGCCCCCATCATGCTGCGCTTCTTGCCCATCAAACTGGGCCGCCTGTACCGCTGCCTGAAGCTCCTGTTGGTGGTGGGACTGTTCGTCATCCTGCTGATGAACACCCACAACCTGTTCGCCTCCTTCCAGAAGAACGAGCTCACCGACAGGCGGTTCATCAACCTCAACAAGTGTCCCGCCTGCTTCGGCACCAGCTGGTGCCGCAAGTTCATGAACGGCCAGGTCTCCTTCGAGACCTGGGGCCGCCTTAGGTTCCTGGACGTGTTCAACGTCAAGAACGTTTACTTCGCGCAGTACGGCGAGCCCAGGGAGGGCACGCGCCGGGTGGTGCTCAAGCGGCTCGGCTCCAACCAGGAGCTGGCCGAGATAGACCAGAAGATCTGCAAGAGGGCCACGGGCAGGCCGCGCTGCGACCTCATCCAGGCCATGTACAAGACCGAGTTCGCCCGGATCAACGGCGACGTCCGCCTGCTCACCCCGGAGGTGGTGGAGGGCTGGTCGGACCTGGTGCACTGCCCCTCTCAGAGGCTCCTGGACCGCGTGGTGCGCAGGTACGCGGAGACCAAGGACTCGGGCAGCTTCCTGCTAAAGAATCTCAAGGACACCGAGAGGATGCAGCTGCTCATGACCTTGGCGTTCAACCCAGAACCGCTCGTGCTGCAGGTAATCTACCAATTTGTGCGTTTTTAAAGCAGACCAGGCTTGAAAGTTTTTTTTTTTTTTTTTTTTTTTTTTTTTGGGTGATGTTTGACTATCGGAGTCTTTGAGGAAAAATATTGCGTCCGGATAAAGAGGTGTCCGTCGGCTCATCTGCGGCAGCAGGTGTTTTCGCAGTCGTTGATAAGGCACGGTTCCTGGATTACCCTCGGAAGATCAGAGCATCAGTACAAAGCAAGCCCGGGTGTTGGCCTACAAAGCCTCCAGTAAATTACAGGGTGGGAATCCTCCCTTTCCTTCCTCTTCCACAGATCTGAGACAAGTCATTACACCCTCCCTAAACTCTGGGCTACGCTGAGAGTGCATGCCCGCTATCTGGAGCACGAATATTCCTCCGCTTAGAATAGTGAAGGGTTTAAGAGCTGTGGCCTCCGAGGGGGGGGGAAAAAAAAGAAAAAAGGGAGAGATTTTGGCTGGCGGCAATACTGCATATTTAACACTATATGTAGGACAGCTTTGAATTATTCAGGGACGCATCTGTAAATGGTTCAAGTTGTTTTTAATTTTAATATATGTCTCTGTCCGCTGGATTCTCGTCAAGTGTGGGTGACTGGAGGGAAGAGATGCTAAGCGGTTATCAGCAGCACCGTTGATTAGGTCTTTCTCGGTTTTCGTTGAAATTTACAACACAAATTCATGGGGTAATATAATAATCGAGGTGCGAATTAACAGATGGTGCACGTCGGTAGAATCCAAAGGGTTCTTGTTTAATTGTCCTGCGTGGACACAAGGTCAGGAGTGAAATCAGGACCCGTCCCTAAGCCGTCCTCCTGCATGTCAAAGCTCTGTATCATATAAGCGCGGCCCACATCCTTTTCCCTGGCTGATTTACGGGCAGCCAATCAATTTCAATTTCAATCTGGCATTGACCGTGTTCCGTGAGGGGACAGAACAACAATGGTCTTGGCCCGTGTAGACATTCAATAACTCGTGCTGACCTCCACCACCCCCCCACACACACACACACACACACACACACACACAGGAGCGGACACCTCCAGGCATTTCAGAGGACAAAAGGCGAGATCAGCCTTTTAGTGCGGTCAATCTATAAAATCTGATTAGCCCTGTGTGGTCCCTTGTCCTCCCCCTTTCTTTCTTCCTTCCTTTCTTTCCTCCTTTCCCCTCTACATCTTTTTTTGTGCGTGTGTCATCCTTCCCCCCTTTTCTGTCCCGCTTGCGTACGCTCCACGGATAATTCCATCAGTGCTTTTAATGCCATTACGCCCCCCCCCCTTCTCCACACACACATCCTTATCTGGCGCACAGCTCCAGACCCAGACCCGGCAACGCACCGTCCCGCTCCGCGAAGCCCATCGCATGTTTACAGGGAGTCATGAATTGTTCATCTCCTCCTGAACTTGTGACCCGCGGACACGGGAAGGAACGGTCGGATCTGTGTATGCGCAGGTAGCGGGTTGCGCGGAGGACATACAAAGAGATGTGCCCAACATCTTGACAGATTGACGGATCCTCCGCGCTGCCGACAACTCAAAAGATGAGGGGAATTCGCAGAGAGATTGAACTGAGAGGGCCCATATACAAGGTCAAGGAACAGCAGACCATAAAGAATTAATGGCGTCTATAGAGACCGGACAGGAGGTGCGCTGTACTACAACACCTTGGTTGTAGTCCTTTTTTTTTTTTTTTTTTTTTTTTCCCTTTTGCAAGAGGTTAGTGCTGCTGCGCCGGGACTAGTTTTAACAAAAGACAGGAATGTGGGGCTGAGTTTTATGACCCGTAATTTAATGAAACCTGATCCTTATTTCGACTGTTTATCACTTCGCCTTCTTGTCAGGGTCCGTTCTTCATTTTGACTGGTTGTAGTTAAAGACATCTGCAGTAAATTGGATATTGGGGAGGAGGGGGGGTTCATTTTGTCATTTCATTTTGCTATATTTAGCGTAAATGATTCCCCCCGTTGTCATTGGTCCACAGTGTTATGGTTTGGGGGGGGGGTGGGGGTTCTCCTGTCTCCCTCCACTGCCTTTATACAGTTGAATAATGCGAATAACATTTCTGTTTGTCTGCACAGCGAGCTGCACTCTCTCTTAGAAGGGCTTCTGTTTCCAGTCTTTTGAAGCCACAGGCAGTAAATCGGCCCTGATTCACTATGAGAAACCAGACCTTCTTTGTCAGTGGGAAACAATCTGCTGTGTTGTTTCGGCTCTGGCCAACAATGCCTTTTCTGTGCGCTCTGCAGCACGAGAACGTACACACGAACTCGCTCGCACACAAACACACCACCCCCGTTTTCTCCGTCACGTGGAAGACGATTTGGCTTTAGGGGATAAATATTTTTGGAAGACAAAATGACGGCAGCCAAACAAGTAAATCCTTGTGCAGTTCTGTCATTTCCTCTCACTAATTTCGTTAAGTTGGCCCAGAAAGGTTCCTCTCTTTGTTGCCATGATAAATCTGTTTGTGTCAAGGAGTTGTCTCGTTGCCAACCGGCGGAATTACATGATGCTGTTTAATTTTACAGCTTATTCAACAATAACTTGGTTTGCATGAGGAGTGAGTAATTTATTCTCGCGATTTTCCACGGCTCGAATCTTATTCGCCGTGCTCGGCCTCTCTCCTCCAGCTAGATGAGTCACTGATTCATCAGGTGACGGTTGCGTTTGATGGAGTACATCTGGCCCCGGCCTTAAATTAGTTCGATTTGGCCTGGCCCTCCCTTCCAAATCATTAAGCTCGCCGAGTTAGCCAGGAGCATGTGACTGCGCTCGCACCCTTTTTTGGTCCTCAGCCCTGTCTTGCTCAGTGAAGCCGAGAATAGGATGTGACAGCCCTGTGGGGTTAACTCAGTGAGCGGCACTCTCATCTCCTCTAAACTCAAACGTGTTCACTCCTGGACAAACCCCCGCCTCCCCCTCCCCTTTCCTCTCCCTATTTCTATTACCGTCCCCCTTCTCCACCTTCTACACATCCACCCCCCTCATTCAACACTCCGGCCTCACCTGAAAAGGAGACGAACCCGTCTCGTCCGTCTGATTTTCTCACAACACTGACATCCGACGCTTATGCCGAATCAGAGGAGAGACGGAAGGGAGAGATTAGATGGATGACCTTATCTCCCGCCCCTCCCAAGACTTTCGACGGCAGCACTTTAATGCAAATGCGAGCGTAAACATTCAAAGAGCTCGAGGCAAACGCACAAATAGCTCGTTTGAATTTTTTTTTTTTTTTTTTTTTTTAAAACGGGGAGGGGGGTTGGAGTCTTTCTCTTCGGCGCGCTGTTGATTAATGAAGCCGCGCATAATCCATCACGATGCTCTGTCAGTTTGGGAAGCTAAACCAAAATAAATGGTATGAATTTATGGGTTTTCGTGCACTTGAACTGTGACCCGCTGCTCCTTGATTTATTTTTTTAATTGGAAAATAAATTTAAATGACTCGGCTACCCACCAGCTAAGAGTAATTTATCTTGGCATCATAAATCAGGAATAACGTGACAGTCGGTTGGTGTTGGGACATACTTTAAGCCTGAATACTTTTTTTTACTAAAACGTTATTTTTAAGTCTTACCACTTATGCTACTGACACTTCGCTGCATCAAATTTAGACAAAGTGAGGCTTTGTCGTAGCGTAATTGACCAAGTGATCAAACATGACGTATTTCTTTTACAAGCTTAGAGAGTTAAACAAGGCTTTTTTTTGTTGTTGTTGTTCGTCTGGTCTGGAAAATGACACGGAATTCGTGTCTGTATGTGTTCTATCCAGAATAGACCGTTGGTCTGGGGTTTCTGGTTCACGCTTCTCCACAAAGAGGATCAAAACCCGTTTTGTTTTCCCGTTTGATTTATTTCTTTTCATGTAATCACACGCACCCTGCATGCTATCCCCCGCTTAAGTGTGCGGCTTCTGCCTCTTAAGGCCGGCTCAGCGGCTGAGGTCTGCCAGTAAACGGCGTTTAAGTTGCTCGTCTGTGATTAGTACCTTTTGTTTTTGGGTCTGGGGGGGAGGGGGGGATTGCGACGCTCTTGGCGCATGAGAGCGGAGGTTGTGTACGCCGCTTAACCCCGCTTCAAGTGCTCCCGAACCCCCTTTCATTATTCTTATAGGCCTTTGTGTGCAGGCTGAATCCTGTTAGGATAAGACGGGGAGTTATCTGGGCCCCGGCTCCCCTCTTTTGGCTGCCCCCGCTGGACGGAGGCCCCGGTGGAAAGGGGAGAAGGGAAGGAGGAGAGGAGCAGTGGGTTTGTGTAAGGGAGTGTGTGTTGTACAAGCCAGAGCCTTGTGGTGTTTTCCCCCCATTCGAATGAGCCAGACTGCTTGTGTTACCATAATCCTTTCTCTCTTTCTCCCTCTGTCCAAATGCACGCACACACACATGCCTGACAGCTGTGTTTGGTTAGGTAAATGCCTGTAGCAAACCCCCCCACTCCCACCCACCCACCCACCAGCTCCTTTTTTAGATTCGTCCCTCAACCCCCGAGCTTCCTACTGTTACAGCTCCCGAAGACGCAAGCCCCGCAACGCAAGGTCATCTGCGGCTCTCGGGGGCCCCTTCAGATGGCCAATATGGATCAGTAACGAGCAGCTCTTTACCGCGCTCCGTCCCCGGGAGAGTCGTGAGCCGAGTGTTGGAGCAAGAATATGTTTTTTAGCAAGTCAGCTCGTCCGTAGTGATAAAACTGGCCACCGCATTAAAGCATCAGGCACCTGGTTGCTGTCAGAAAGCGTTAGAGGTCAAAGGATACGCCGTTACGTCGTCAAGTTTTCAACGTTTGCGTCCTTGCTGGACTTCAGCTGGCTTTTAATCAAACTGGATGTTAAGAGAAGTAGCCACAGGCTGGCACCTCTTATTATGTTCGGAGTCTTTTCCGCATGGGAGACGCTTAATTGCTCCTCGTAGGGGAAATCGCTCTTCGTGCATCCTCCGCTCTGCAGAGAGGTTAGAGTGCACCGTCGGTGACAGCGGCCTTTCCTACTCACAATGCCACCCAGCTGCCCCCGAGATAACTGGCGCCTTGCTCCTGAAATGTGCAACCCTTGATGTAGGCCTCAAACCCACAGCCCTCAGGTCCGGGGCCAAGTTTCGCTTGGGTTCCTCTTCAGCCGCGTGGGCGGCAATACCGCCTAGACTGAGTCAACACGAGTGCCTATGACTTAATACATTCCTCATCTTCCAGCAGAGGGGGATTTATGAGGTGGCCCTGTGTGCAGTGGCTCGGGTTCAGGTTGGCCGAGGGTTTCAGCCATCAGCTGGTGGCGACGCGTGCGCTGGCGAAGCCAAGCCGCGCCGCCTCGCGCTCTCGTTCCTCATCCCCGGTCGCGTTCGCGTCCTGTAGAGCCGAGGCCTTCGGAAACGCAAAGACCCGGCTCGCCCGTTTTTATCAAAGCGTGACGGAGCTTGCCGAATCACGGGTCTGCTCTTTGCGTCTGTGCTGCACAAGCCAACTGAACATGGCCTAATTGGTCTGTCTTCCTGACTTCTTGGTTTTGATTCCTCTTTTGAGCTGTATGTTTTTTTTTTTTTTTTTTGACCTCTTAACTGTCACACGCGCGCTCCGGTCCTTTCATTGTTCTTCATTCCGCAGTGTATCCCAACACTGCTGCCAGTAACACACACTGTGACTATGCAGTCTTTGAACCAAATGCCTGGATATTCTGGATATTAAGATATTCTGTATTGAGATACATAAGCTCTACAGTCTGTCTCTCCCCACTGTTCGTCTTCCTTTGCTGACAGACACACACGCAGGCTCCTCGGTTTGGTGCTCTGACTAGGCAGCTCCTGGCTCCCATGTCTGGAACAGACGGCGTCATCGCTCTGAATTGCAGGTTTTAGGGGTGGAACAAAGAGAAGGGGAGGAAACGCAGGGGTAGCAAGAGAAGCAGCGGGAGACGAGCGAGATGGAGAAGAAAGAAATGGCGTCGTGTGCGCCGGGATGAGGAGTTAGCGCCGGCTCCCCCGTGGGGTCTGAGCTGTCGGTGCAGACTAACCGACTGGATTTTAAACTTAAATGGCCAGCGAAATGCCAGACGGGGGCTCGCTCACCACACGTCTTCCAGACGCGCAAGGTCAACAGGAGTGCTGCGCGGAGAAGCAACGTGTTAATTCAAGTTCAGCTTGGCAGCCTCGGCCTCCCAGCCTCGCAGAGCAGATGTGACTCCTTCTTAATGCTAAGCCTCTCTGATAAACCCGATGAATAATGTTCATTTCGCAGCATCGGAGTTGAAAGTTTTAGGGTGTTTTTTTTTCTTTTTTCCCCAGATGCTGTTCTCTTGCCTTGTTGTGTCTACCTCCAACGCCTCCTCGACTTTACCTTTTGACGAATCCTGTCCCAGCTTGTTTCCCGCGAAGCAACGGGATTTTGTCGACGACGGGAAAATGTTAAGAATTTTACACCGCGCCCCGTCTAGGGCTCCGACAAGCCGCACGCACGAAGCGTTTCCGCGGCAAACTGCTAATTTTATTTTAACTGCGAGCGGCCGTCGCTCCCGGGATGAAAGCGGCCGGTTCTCTTTCATTTGCAAACGCTCCTCCGCGTCCCGCCGTGTTCGCGCGCGTCCGGACGTGCGCGTGTGTCTGACGGACCAGTGTTCTTTGCGGGCGAGCCAAAGCAATATCTTGGGAGCCGCTCGTGTTTACTCGGCCCCTGAATAGAGGTCGTTATCGGCCCCGGTCACGTTGCGTGTTCTCATTCACATGCGCTCGGGTACAGTTTCGCGTAGACGCACACACACGCGCTCGCGTGCACACACAAACAAGGAGCCTCTTTCGAACTCTGTCTCTGTGAAACACACACACACACCCACCCCCCCCCCCCCCTAGTGGCCCAGGAGAAGGGCATGCCTTTGTCAGCAGATGTCAGGACGCAGGTGTGTGTTCCTGTGCCTCTCGCTCCATTCGTTTCATCCTCTCCTCCAGAGGCTGCCCATTTGTCTGCGGCCCTGTTTCATTTCAGCCCTCTCCGATCCCCTTCAAGAGGACGCCAGTGTGTCTGTTGTATTGGAGACAGGGGACTAGAAAGCGCAAACGCCCCCCCCCCTCTACTCAATGCTACTGTCGTGCACCGGCACAGCCTTAAAGATTACATTAGTCAGGCTGTGGGCCTAGAAGTCACTGCGAGGTTTACTTTAATGAGAAGATTCTGTTTTGGTCTGTTTTCCACCCTCGCTTTCATTGTCTCCTCAGCTAGGCTCATTATTTCTGTAGCATCACAGAAAATTGTTCTTTTGCACAAAAAAAAAAGAAAAAAAAACGGTATTTCCGCTCCATGTTTTATAAGTTAAAGATTTTTGCTTTAGCGGGAGATGAAAGGGTTTTTATCCGGAAACAAGAAGCGATAAGACTTTTTAAAGCATTAAAAGTTGCTGGGACGTGTCATTGGCGGTGTTGCGGCATCAGCATTTTTTTAACATTATTGCGAGAGGACTTCGAAAATTCACTACCTGTACACTAATCGCACACAGCAGCAGCAGCACCCTCCTAGTTCTGCTCGAAGATAGGCCAGTGGATGTAATATTAAGCTGGGCTTTCCAATTTATCCCTCCCCTCCTCTATGCCTCATTGCGGACGTTAATGACTTCTGCAGAGTAACCGTTTAAAGAGCTCTAAGGGAGAATGATTGGTAGGACGCGTGGAGTATTTATCAACCTCCGCAATAGACAAATCCGAAGCTGAAGATGCCCACTTCCTTGCGCCGGCCTGCACCATCGAGCAGTTCTGACCTTTAGACGTAGTGCGTATAAAAAAAAAATCAAATATGGGAGGTTCATAAAAATGGCACCAAGGTACAAATTCAGGTAATTGATGTAAGCGGTGAATGACTACATGCATCTTAAGAACCGCAGGCAACGGCCGGACGGACATGAAGGCGTTCTCGTAACAGTCGTTGACAGAGTCTGAGTAGCCTTAGGGCATTTATCCTTTTTATTCCGTCCCTCCTGCCAACCCCCCACTCCATTCTCTCGTCGCTCCACTTTTGCTCCCATTCAGGGCCGCAAACTGACAACAAAGCGAGAGACGTGTTTAGCAGGCAGGTCTTTGCTGGTGTATTCCTCCTGTCTACTGGAGCGGAGACGTGAAAGACACTCTGTTTGTCTCTTCTGTTTGCCGTCTCCATCGCATTTTCTCTCCGTTTCTCCCTCCCCCATCCCCTTCCCCCCTCCCGTCAGCCCCCACTGCCCCTGCCCCACATCCAGCCAGCCAGCCATCCATCCATCCGCCCTGCAGGGGTGAGCGAGGGAGGCTGGTGTTTTACAAAGCAGGTTCAGCCGTAACATCTGACAGGCTAAGTTTTGTCAACAAGACCCGAGAGCCGCTTAGATCTGCGGCGGCACAAAGCGATCTGAGGTTTGAATTTGGGTCAAAGGGAGACGGGCCTAATAGGGATGTACCCCCAGCTGGTCTAGCCTCAACTTAATCATTCTATTACAACTACAGAAATTAGAAAGCCATTTTAAATATTTAGCGTATTAAGTCTCTAATCCTAAAATCTCCACGTAGGAATGCCCACTGGCTAGCAGCATCTCCTAGTCTAGGATTTGTCCCCTTTCCAGCTGGTATTTTGGAGTTTCTCTCAGCCCACCTTCATCATTTGTTTCTAGGAGGCATTTTTTTTTTACCTTTTGAGTCAACTTCCTCACATTCTTCTTCCTGCCTAGTTTGCTGTAGCAGACAATGTAGAGGAAGTGCATTGAAGTCTTTTTTTTTTTTTTTAAGAAGTTTGAGTCATTGCCAAGTCGCAGACAGACACGCAGGCTTCAGGAAGCAGGTTCGCGGGCAGACTCTTGTCTAGCCTAAAATTGATTGGGTCACCTCAGGGAAATGTGTTACGCTGCGTGCAACTCATCATTGTCCCCTCTCGCCGGTGGATCTCTTAAAACTGATGGGAACAAGGAGTGCACTTAAGGTGTAGCTTTACGCCGCTAAAACGGACCGTGATTGATTGAATTATTTTTCGATTCTGCGGAGACCTGTTGTGATGCGAGTCGTTACTAATTAAATATCTCGATTAGTTTTTTGTTTGTTTTTTCTTCACCCTCACAGGTTATTCATAGGCTAGCAGAGCGCGTGCAGCTGGGAAATGGAAAATGCTCATGGCCTGATTGGTAACGGTCCTAAAAAATATCCATATATCCATATTGGTCAGTCTCTAATTCTTCCCCTTTACTGAAGTTTGCATTTGGTTTGTTGCATTTTGTAGAGCATAGTTTGAGAAACGGTTGGGATGAAACATCTCACTAATAGTCAAGGGAACCTGGCAACCTCTGCACGGTCAACAGTACAACAAGCAATGGCTTGTTTGTCGCATGCACTCAGCACCACGGCCTCTTTGTGGCAGGGGTCCAGCTTGTTGTCTCTGAGACGCGTCAGCTTGCGAGGCCCGCGGCGAGGTTAAGATGTACGTCTTTAAATAATTTGTATTTCGTTAAAATTTAAAGGGGTTTAGGGCGGCCATGCATATTTAACCCCTGCGCTTGCGACATAAATTGAAAGCCGGTAAAGCATCGAATTACCAACGGGTGTAAGGCGAGACGCGACGGTCGTGGCGGTTCGCGCCTTACCTGCGGTGTCGCGGCGCGTCGCGTGCCGTGCCTCTGACGAGATCGGGTTTCAGAAAGCCGGGGCTGCCCGGGCCCGCCGTGAAACACGAGCGCTCCCGATCCTCTGTCCGCGTGGCGGCTGCCTGCCAAAAAAAAACGGGCAGCCCAGGAGAGATTTGTTACACAGGAATTGTGGCCCATCATTAAGCTAGCATATGGCCAGGTGTTTATTATAAAGGATGTTGGCCGCGTGGCAGAGGGCTCATTGTAAAGGATGGTGGCTTCTCGCTCGCAGCCAAAGTCGTGCGTCTGAGAAGCTCATTCTATTATTTTCCATTAATTTGTCCACCTGCTGTGACAGCCCGTGACAATGAAATGGACCAGCAGGAAAAAAAAAAAAAAAAAAAGAGTAGAAAGTATGAGACACCCGGGCTCGTGGAGAGAAATGGAAGCACTAATGAGACATACAGGATCTAGTCCCTCGGCCGCCTCTAAGTTTTGCCAAAAGCGGCTGCTTCACGCGTAGCCCCGTTTATGTTTCATCTAAGCGCGTTTGTGTGTTTATCTGCTTTTGCATATACATGCACCGCGTTGAGCGATTGCAGATGGTGGCGCATGTATGTCTGTTTTTGTTCGGCGAATCGGCCTCTGAGGGATTACGGTGTTGTGCAGCAGCAGTGATACCACTTCCTGTTAGCGGTATTACCTTGTTATTATTAACCGATTTAACCTGTAACACACGGCAATTTCTTGTCAGCGTGCCCAAACTGCATTAACCCGGTTAGCTCCCATCACGCAGCCGTTTAAACCGCCCCGCTGCCGCATCACAACGCATGAGGCTTTCCTGCTAACTGCCGCTACCACAAATCACCTCCTATCATTTCTCTTGGAACCACTGAGTATAGCGGCGTACATCAGCTCGTAGCTGTAGGGCTTTAACACAAACTGGCTCTTGCTTTTATTAAATTTAATCCGTTATGCCCAGCGCTGGCTCCGTTTCACGTGATCCTTTGGCTGATTTTCAACAATTGTGCTTAGAATTGTGCGTTAAAAAAAAAAAAAAAAAAATGACCTACGGCTCAACTCTGCTTCTTTTATCTCGCTATATTGAGAAAACGATTCCTGTGCAAGTTAAACAAATATATTCTGACACTTTGAAGGTTCTTGCAATTTACGTGTTAGCCTTTGCTTTTTATAAAGCCAATGGGGTACTCTGTTTTTTTCCTTTCAGCTGGCTCGGCTTCACACAGCCTGGCTTCTTTTATCTGTGTTTTTAAATCAGTTGCTTTTCTTTTTTTCTTTTTTTTCTTTTTTTCATTGTCATTGGTTTCTCCTTCCCAGAGCTTTCCGTCGGACGAAGGGTGGCCGTTCGCCAAGTACCTGGGAGCATGTGGGCGCGTGGTGGCTGTCAACTACGTGGGCGAGGAGCTGTGGAGCTTCTACAATGCGCCGTGGGAGAAGAGAGTGGACTTGGCGCGGCAGCTGATGGACATCGCCGAGCAGCTGACCAACAACGACTTTGAGTTCGCCCTCTACCTGCTGGACGTCAGCTTTGACAACTTCGCGGTCGGGCCGCGCGACGGGAAGGTCATCGTGGTCGACGCCGAGAATGTCCTCGTGGCCGACAAGAGGCTGATCAAGCAGAGTGAGTGACGCTGTCCGTCCGTCTCTGAGCACATGTGTGTGTGTGTCTGTCGTTGAAGCCTAATGCACCTGCTTGTCCTCCAGTTTCCATGACAATATTTAAGTAGCTGGGTTTCCATTCCATTATTTTTTTTTGGTAAATAATAGCAATAGTTTTGTGAATGAGCTGTAACTCCCTGCGTCTCATACCGGTGATGGGGAAATGCGGAAAAAGAAAAAAATAAACTTTTATATCGATATGTCTGAAAAACCACCCCAGGAGAGCGTAAAAGGGTTTCACCGAGTTTTTTCCAAAATGTAAGGGTTTCCATTATCATTTTTTACTACCATATTTAGGTTTTGTGCATTTCTAGGGGTGGTGGAAAGGCAACAACTGATAGTGAGCATGTAGGGGTCGCACCTTGAAGCGTTGCCATTTCATAATCATTTCATAAGAGAATTGCTGCTCCTTTTTTACAATATCTACATTCAGGTAATTCAGGGATCAGACTTTCTTATGGACCTGTTGTGGTGCTTGTCAGAAACCGTAAAAGAAGAAAATGAATCTTTGATTTTGTTGGAGGTATTCAAAGCCCACAGACATCCCATCGCCACAAACTGTGCGATAATCCCGGAAAGCTAGCGTTGGAGCACTTTTCTCTTTATTTAAGTAACTCCAGCGATTATCTGACCACTGAGAATTTGGTTGGAAGAGAGCACATTGATCAGCCGATCGACCTAGAGACTGCGGCTGTTCTTTTTTTTTTTTTTTTTTAAATCCTATTCGAATCATGCCTCCTCTGTTGAGAAAGTCCACGATAAAACACTGCACTTGATGTCAGGGGCTACATCTGCGGACCGTCGCTGCGGGGCGAATTTGCATGTGCTGGAAGCCCCCCCCTCTGTTCCAAGAATACACTCCCCTCCCGCCTCCGACGTCCCCATCAAAGCGAAGATGGTTCGGATAACGAGCCGTCTCCGCTGCCCCACTTCTCCGCGTCTCGGCGTAAAAACCTCGTAACAAGGACGGAAAGAGCCATACGTCACCCATTCAGCGTGACAGTTCCCTCCCTCTCAGCCTTCGTTCTGGGGGCCTCTTCAAAGAGAGGGGACGGCCACCGAGTCAGGCTCCCAGATTTGTCCCTTACTGCAGAAATCCTATTAAAGTGATAAACTGCTGTGTCGCTTGGGATCCAACATTGTGCCCTGTGACAGATATGAACTGTTGCCTGGACGTGTGTGTTTGAAAAGTAGGAGAGGACGTATTGTCTGTAAAGTTTGTCACATTGCAAGACCTGGCACCAAAAAAAAAAAAACTACAAGTTAATGCATTTTTCTGGTTTGAGGTACTCCAACCATGTTCTGTACTTCTTCCCCGTTAAATTAGTATTTAATTTCCTGTGTGACTGTGCTGCTTCGTGCATGTGGCATCCCCAAATGTGTGTGTGTATTTACCTTATTGCCAAAAGCCACAATTTTCCACTCTGTCACCGCGGCCTGGTCCACAATCCAGGTTGAGACATCTTTTGTGTGGCCAACACATTCAGAGCTTGGCAACTGGAGCTGCTTAGCTCCGGCCATTCAGAGTTTAATCCTCAAGTATATTTGCTTCTTGTGTGCTTGTCTGCTCGAATCTGTCGCCGTGTGTGCCAAGCGCCGGGGCGCAGCAGGAAGAAGAAGGATGACGGCGGTAATGAGTGTTACGGGGGCGCGGCCCGCAAGTGTTGGACGGCGGCGGGGAAACGCCGAAAAAAAATCCCGAGGCTCCGCGAACCGACAACCCCCCAACAATTAGAGCGCCGAGATTGAACGCGAGCAAAAAAGTGCGACGGGAAATCTCATCACTCTAAACCGAGTGCCAATTGATTTGCAAATCAGACACGCAGAAAAAAAGCCACGCGCTGTTCCACCCTCTCATTAGGGGCATCCATATTGATGCAATGGGTTCGGGCGAGATAAAACGCGCGCCGTGTTCAAGTTGTGCAGTGCGCTGTGTTTGCACAGTCCAGTGGTGCGTAAGGAGCCATTCCCCATCATTGAGTTTATAGCGTTCGAGGATGGGTTCACCCCCCCCCCCCCCCCCCGGTTTTTGGAAACACATGCTGTGTAATGTAACACACACACACTTCACTCACTGTCATCCTCCTCTTTCTCTGCTCGCCCGGCGTACACAAACGCACTCCAATACAGGCATGCATTGTTAAAAGCGGCTCGCGCTCTTGAATGCCACTAGTAAGGCCACGCTAACAAGCATTCCAGGCCCAATGTCCCTTCACAGCGCAGCCTCGTGAAGGCAGAGGAGTGAGGAGAATGTATACGAGTCGAACCTGAGCTCCTTAGCATGGAAGGTGCCGGACATACGCGGGGCGAGGTTAGGCGGCCACCCTCCTCGTCCCACTGCTCTGTCCGTTCATTTGAAATTTAAATGATTGTGTTTGCTTTGTAAATGTTCTAGCTCTGTTACACTCGGGCCTGCAGGTAAAGAGAAACTTAGGTGATTGATGCGGACCATATTCTTCTTCTTAGTCTTTGGTCGAGTCTCAAACCTCCCCACTTTTTATTTTTTATTTTTGCTGTGCTCATCTTCGTCCTTGAGTATGAATCTATTCCACCTTTCTAGTAGTTTTAGCTGTTCTGTCTCGCTGCTGTGTGTGTGTGTGTTCATCTGTCTGAGTGAAAAAGAACAGGACACTCTCCTGATGCCACCTGTCAATCAGCGCTGAGGTGTGATGCATAGCCAGCTCTGAAACATTAATTGCTTTCACCTCACCTTGCAGCTCTTGCGCGTACATCTTTGTGCGTGCGTGCATGCTTGTTGCACACTTTCACATCCATCTTCATCACCCAACCTGATTGAGGTTGATGTGCCCCTCCTCTTCGGGAGGGGGGGCCACAGGGCCCCTTGCTTATAGGGCAGTGCTGGTTGTTTGATTGAGTTGTTCTGATGAGCCAGAGGAGAAGTGCATTACAACGCTGATGCACTGATTATGTGTTTGCATCCTCTGGGTCTGCCCCACCTCCCCTTCTCCCTCCCAACACTGTTTATTGATCTGCTTTTTAATGCACAAACCAATAGCTCTCTCATCATTCCAGGTTATTTTCTTGGCGCTCCCTCCTTTCCCAGCACAATCCTCTAAAGAGGAAAAAAAAAAAAGAAATGTGAAACGAGCTGGAGAAAGAATTTTATTTGCTCAATAAATCTGGAAACTGGTTCATTTCTGTCAAATGAAACTGTAGATGAGTTGTTTGGCTCCGTGCTTTGAAAAAATATTCTCAGTTAGTGCCTGTGGGATGTCAAAAGTGGCACCCTGGTCCTGTCAGATTCCGGTTTCTTTGATTTCTCTGGTAATAATTTGCACAATCTGTTGAAATCTAATTATTTTTCCTGGGCGGATGCAGTGAAACACTTGGTCATCATCACTTATTTATATTCATATTTCCAATGTTTTTCCTCAGTATTTCAAAAACGGTCAGAGAAAAGACCAGTGCCCTTGTTACATGAGTAGAGCCTGCATCTAATGACGTCTAGCCAGACTCGGAGGCGCTGGGTAGCCTAATGATTAAGGCACAAACCATACAAACCCAGCACTTCTCAATTCCCGTCACCCATGACTCTTTCTTTCTGCATGACGTACCCCACATCTTTCAACATTTCCTGTCTGCGGATCCAGTTGTCATGACTAAAAGAATGAAGGAGAAAATAATAAAAACAAAGCCGTAGACGGATTGCGAAATCATTTTCCAAATTTTAAGTTAGGGTTAGTCCAATAAATGACTTGGTATATTTACAATAAGTGTCGTGATCCTAGGGTTAGGGTTAGTCCAATAAATGACTTGGTATATTTAAAATAAGTGTTGTGATCCTAGGGTTAGGTTTAGTCCAATAAATGACTTGGTATATTTAAAATAGGTGTTGTGATGTTAGGGTTAGGGTTAGTCCAATAAATGACTTGGTATATTCAAAATAAGTGTTGTGATCCTAGGGTTAGGGTTAGTCCAATAAATGACTTGGCGTATTTAAAATAAGTGTTGTGATCCTAGGGTTAGGGTTAGTCCAATAAATGACTTGGTATATTTAAAATAGGTGTTGTGATGTTAGGGTTAGTCCAATAAATGACTTGGTATATTCAAAATAAGTGTTGTGATCCTAGGATTAGGGTTAGTCTAATAAATGACTTGGTATGTTCAAAATAAGTGTTGTGATCCTAGGGTTAGGGTTAGTCCAATAAATGACTTGGTATATTCAAAATAAGTGTTGTGATCCTAGGGTTAGGGTTAGTCCAATAAATGACTTGGTATATTCAAAATAAGTGTTGTGATCCTAGGGTTAGGGTTAGTCCAATAAATGACTTGGTATATTTAAAATAAGTGTCGTGATCCTAGGGTTAGGGTTAGTCCAATAAATGACTTGGTATATTTAAAATAAGTGTCGTGATCCTAGGGTTAGGGTTAGTCCAATAAATGACTTGGTATATTTAAAATAAGTGTCGTGATCCTAGGGTTAGGGTTATCCAATAATTGACTTGGTTATTTTAAAATAAGTGTCGTGATCCTAGGGTTAGGGTTAGTCCAATAAATGACTTGGTATATTTAAAATAAGTGTCATGATCCTAGGGTTAGGGTTAGTCCAATAAATGACTTGGTATATTTAAAATAAGTGTCGTGATCCTAGGGTTAGGGTTATATATTGCCTATTGCCTTGACGATTATGTGTTCATTGACTGTATCCGTTGTCCCCCTGCAGATAAGCCAGAAAACTTCGACGTGTGGTACGAGAGCCGTTTCGAGGAGTGCGACAGGGAGGCCTGCCTGTCCTTCTCCAAGGACTCCCTTTGTTCCAGGGTCACCGTGGACCACAACTACTATGCCGTTTGCCAGAACCTGCTGTCGCGATACGCTACGTGGCGGGGCACCACCGGAGGCCTCCTCCACGACCCGCCCGCCCACATAGCCAAAGACGGACAGCTCGAGGCTTTGTTGGACGAGTGCACCAGACCTAAAAAGCGCTACGGCCGCTTCCAGGCGGCCAAGGAACTGCGCGAATACCTCACGCAGCTAGCTGCCGCTTCCTCCTCCTCCGCGAGGTAATGAACGGAGTCGGCGTTAGCCTGACGCACCGAGAGGCTGGATCGTGTACTCTTTATCTCCGGACTCTTGAGCTCCTGGTTCTTGTACATGATGTCATTCGTTCCCCTCTATGCACTGGAGCAGGAAGGTGTTAGGTCTTACATCAGGAAGTGTAAGAATCAAACATCAAAGCAGATTAGTTAAAGCTCTAGCTTTTACCTGACTTTGCTCCTTTGTGAAAAGTGTGGCGCTACAAAAGTCTGCTTAGAACCAGGATAGAGAGGAGATAGCAGTAACTTCTCCCCTCCCTAGGTGGGCTACCCTCTCGGGGGGGAGACGAGAAAGGGCTCTGGTAAATGCATCCTGCACTGGACCCAGGCTAACGCAAACCAGAGCGTCTGAGCTGCGGCCGCAGCAGTGGCGGCGGCGGCAGCAGCAGCAGCATCGCCTGACCACATCCGCCCTCCTTTTCTCTCCTCAGTCCATCAGAACTGTTGTGTTTTATAACACCTGTTACATTTTCCTCCCACTATCTCTCTGTTCTTTCTTTTCAGGGCTGAATTTAAGTCGATTGGCGCATTTACATTTTTTTTTTTTTCGTGCCATGGCTCCTTTTTTTTTCTTTTTCTTTTTTTTTTTTTTCTAGCACTGCTGCAGGGAAGGTGGAGGTAGCATGAATCTCCTGCTGTCAAGCAGCTGTGAAGGCCAAGCTACAGCAGGTAGAGAGGCAAGGTAGGGGGTTGGGGTTTTCAAGCAAGAGAAAAAGAAAGCCCTAGACGGCTATATAAGTATAATTTCCTGCTACTTCAATCAATCACTCGATTTCCAGGATTGTGGCAATCTTTTTTTTTTTTTTTTCTTTTGAGTGTTTCTTCTTTTTTTTTTTTTTTCGTTTTAATAGGAACCTGAGAGACAGCTGCACATAGGAAAAAGAAGGAGGTAATTTGACACTGGCGGTCCCTTGATGCAGATGTGCCTATACCAAAGAGGCTATATGTAATATTAAGAACTCGGAGCAGTACGGAGACGGCACCTTTCCCTCCAGTTGCCCCCCCCCCCACTTGAGCTGTCCGAAAGAACGTCAGTGTGTACACAATCTTATATAAGCTGGCAGGCCCGCATACTGATTTTCTCTCCCCTAAGAACCAAATCCAGAGATGTAAGACCGAGATCGGCCGTACTTAGTATCGTATCACCCCCTCTGCTTCGTCAGCCTCCCCTAGAATTGATAAATGATCAGTTGGATGTTTTCCTTCGACAAGGTTTGGGGGGAGAAAAAGGGAGGAAATGAAGTGATTCTGCAGGAAAAAAACAAAAAAAACACACAATAAAACAACATAGCAGTGGCCTCCAGTGCCAGATTCTCCTATAACGTCTGTAACTGATAAATGAGTCCTATTGTCAGGCATCTCCCACCAGTGCCGAGCGCAGTCAGCTCTATCGAGTCAAAGGTATAAAAGGGAATGAAGATATCCTAAATTACTTCCTCACTGAGAACTGACGTCTGACCCGTGTCCCTGAAATTTCACTTCGGCTTTTGAACCCACTTAGCGGCCGGTCCGATTTTACACCCAGTGGACCCACAAATGAAAGCGCAATTACAAATATAGGCTCATTCGGTAATGGATTATGAGAGCTGTTATTAAAATAACCGGGGACAACTCCATATGTTTTGTATGTGGACTGTTTTGATGTTGTGAATCAGACACTAAATGCCCAGTGGAGTGTTGTGTAGCGCGGTGGATAGACAAGGAATTAACCAAGTAAATATGAGCCAAT